>NC_138575.1:162287961-163704211 GCF_964289735.1 Phaethon aethereus | reverse complement strand
ATACTCTTCTGTCAAAGCAAAGCTCTGTTTCAGTTCAGCTAAATAATAAATAGATAATTATCACTCAGACAAAAAAGTCTGATTTAAGCTTAGATAATATTGCGATCCCCGAACGGTCCCGCAATATTGTTATTCCCTTTGAAAGGCATTTCTTTTCTTTTTCTGTCTTTTTTTTTTTTCAGGTTAAAACTGAATCGACCGTGGGCGAAGAAAGTAACAGAGTTTTCAATCCGAGATCTAACGTTTCCACAGAGATATACAAATTTACAGTCGGAGGGTGAGACTTAATGACTGGAGGGGAGGGGAGGACAGGACACACACAGGGACCGAGAGTCACGCGTCTTTCCTCTCGTAGAAATCACGACCCGCGCTTGTCAGCGTCCCGTAGCCGCGGACGGCAGGAACCCACTCGGAACAGGGCGCGGAGTGGGGCGGGCAGCACCCCACACCACCGGCTCTTTCTTTGCCTTGTTCCTGCTCCCGCTCGCCCACGAGGGGCTACGAACCACGCAAGCAGCGGCCCCCCCTTACCAGGGCCGCACCCCGCCCCGCCCGGGGCTCCCCTCCCCGCTTCTCCCCCCCCCCCGCCCCGTTCTGGCGTCGGCCATGCCGCCACGGGACTCTCCCGAGTTCCGCACCGCGCGGGGCGTGGGGAAAGCCCGCGGCCGAGGAAAGAGCGGCGCAGCCGGCGGAGGGACGGAGCTCCCTGTCGCTGTCCCGAATAAGCAACTTTTGGGTGCTGGGCGGGTCGGTCACCTTTTTGTGTGTGTGTTTCTTCTTTTTTTTTCTTTTTTTTTTTTTTTTTAATTTCCTCTTCTCTCTGAGCTCGGCTCTCTGCAGAGGCCGCATGCCACACACACAAGCTCAACGCGGTGCGACGGGCGGGCGAGCGACGCGCAACAGGCCGGCGGCGACCCCGGGGGGGGGCGGCCCGCCCCGCTGCCCGGCCGCCCCGGCGCCCCTCCGGGCGGGCGCCCCCCGGCCGCGGTCATAGGGCGGCGGCGTAGGCGGCGGGGTACGGGTCCAGCTGGGGCTTGCCCATGCCCGGCAGGAGGATGTAGGCCAGCGGCGGCTGCAGCCCCGGGCCGGGCCAGGCGCTGCAGTTGCAGGGGATCATGTAGCCCGGGTTACCGGGCGACGGGTGCGAGTGCGTGTGCCCCCCGGCGGCGGCAGCGGCGGCGGCGGCGGCAGCGGCGGCCCCGTGGAAGGCGCCCGCCCCGCCGGCGCCGGGATAGCCAAGCGAGGAGGCGTAGGGCAGCCCCGAGCCCGAGGAAGAGGAGGAGGAAGAGATCTCGGCCATTTTGGAGCCCAGGTCCAGCAGGGAGTAAGGGCTGCTGGCGGCGGCGGCGGCGGCAGCGGCGGCGGCGGCGGCGGCCGACTGGGGGAAGAAGACGCGGGCGGCGGCAGCGGCGGCGGCGGCGGCCGCCTTCTCGGGGTTGGCCAGCAGCGACTCAGGCACCAGCCCGCCGGCCGCCCCGCCGTGCAGCCCGCCCGCCTTCAGCCCGTGCGGGTGGTCGTGGTCCGCCACGGCGCCCAGGCCGTAGGGCACGGGGAAGGCGAACTTGTCCTTCTTGAGCAGCGTCTTGGGCTTCCGCCGGGGCCGGTACTTGTAGTCGGGGTGCTCCTTCATGTGCATGGCCCGCAGCCGCTTGGCCTCGTCGATGAAGGGCCGCTTCTCCGACTCGGTCAGCAGCTTCCACTCGGCGCCCAGGCGCTTGCTGATCTCCGAGTTGTGCATCTTGGGGTTCTCCTGGGCCATTTTTCGCCGCTGCGCCCGCGACCACACCATGAAGGCGTTCATCGGCCTCTTGACGTGATCCACCGGCTTGGACATGGTGTCCCCCCGCCGCCCCGGCGAGCCGCCGCCTGCCCCGCGCCGGCGGCCGCCTCCTCCGGGCGCCTCTCTCGCCGCCGCCGCCTCCTCCTGGCTCCCGCCGCTCTCCGCTCCTCCAAAAGCGATCTCGGCGGGTGCCCCGGCGCGGCGGCCCCGCTCCGGGCGCGGGGCGCTGCCGTGTGGCGGCGGCGCCTCCCCGTCAGGGCGCCGGGACGGGCGGGACGGGCGGCACTCCCCGCCTGGGCCGCGAAGCCTCTCTCCGCGCCGCCGACCCCCGGGCCAGGGCTCTTCCTCGGCGCTCCCCAGAGAAGTCTCGGCGGCGGGGGCGGCGGAGGTCCTCGCTTCGCGGCGGGCGCGATGCTCCTCGGCGCTCTCCGGTGCGGCAACAGCGACGAGCCCCGGACGGGGCGGCGGTCAGAGCCCGCCCGGAGCCATCGCCGCCCGTGGAGCTCGGGAGGCAGCCCGCCGCGGAGCGGGGCCGGGCGGGACGGGGTCCGGGGCGGCTCAGGCGCTGCGGGGAGGCCCCGGGGGAACGGGCCGCCCCGCTTACAGCCGCCCCGCTCCGCCGGCGGGGGCGCGGCGAGCCGCCCGCTCCTCGCACATACTCGCCGGGCGCCGGTCGCAAGCAGCCGCCGGGCGCCGCGGCCTCCTGGTTGCCGCCGCCGGACAAACTTGGCCAAGTTTCGGGCGGGTTGCGGGGCGCTCCGCCTGCCGCGCCGCTCCCCCTTCTCCGACAGCCGCCAGGTCTCTCTGGGTTTTCTTGGCCGCCGACTCGGAGGGGCGGTGGGGCGGGCGGGAGCGGCGGGGGGCGGAGGGAGGAGGCGGAGGCGGCGGCGGAGGAGGCGGAGGGGTCCCCGATTAAAATGCTCGTCGGTCCGCGCCCGGCGGGCAGCCGACCCGGTTATAAAGTCCGCGGCGGGGCTTGCAGCCGGTGCAGTCGCCCCCTCCTCTCGCCCCGTCGGCGCGGCGGCAGGTAACGCGCGCGCTCTGCATGCCTCCGCGCCGCGCGCCGCCCTATATGTTTGCATGCGGCCTGCCCGCCGCCGCGCGCCGCGGGCAGGGCGGGCAGGCAGGGGCGGGGCAGCCGCGCAGGGAGGGGGCGGGACCGACCCTTCCCCGCCCCTTTCTCTTGGCGGAGAGGCAGGTCGGTGAGGGGCGGGGCCGAGTGCAGCGCATGCGTGCTGCGCCCCGCCGGGCGCTGGCTCCGTGTGCTGCCCGGGACCTCGGGGCGAGGGGCGTGGGGGTGTTGGGCGCTCTCGCCCGGTGGCAGCAGCGTATTTTTTGGGGTGTTTTGGGGTTTTCGCTGCGGAGGGCCGGTGCAGCAGAAGGGCCGCCCGGCCGAGCGGAACAGACGGTCGCGTCGGAGAGCGTCCCCTCGCCCCCCGGCGCGGGCAGCGGCGTGCATCTAAGTGGCGCCCCAAGAAAATCCACGCGTGTTTTCTTGGCCGCTCGGTGCACCGCTTCACACTTCCCCGCAGCCCGAGCCGTCCGACTGTGTTCCTCAGCGGCTGCCTGTCCGTCAGGGTGAACTTGCTCGCCTTGTTCGTACTTCGGCGGTTCGGTTTTGCGTTACCCCTGTGGTATGTGGCAGCGCCGCCGCCAGGACGCCATGAACCCTCTCTCCCGCGCTGGCAGCGGGCTGGGCTCGGCCCCCGAACGGCTCCGCCGTCCCCCGGCTTTTAGGGAAAAAGGCCCCCTCCCCGCCCGTGAGCCCCCGGCCCCCCCGGCAGCCCGTCCCGGCCGGGGTGCCCTGTGAAACACCGAGCAGCTCCTCTACACACCGTACCTTCTCCCGCCTCGCGTTTTACGACCCATTTACTACTACTTAAACGGAATTCTCTCGATCTCCAAAGCCGCCTCGCCGACGTTTGACCTCCTACGAGCCATTTAGCCGTGGGGGGGAAAAAAAAAGTTCCCATCGGTTGTCAAAAGCGGGGAGATTAAGATATCTACCGGCGTTGGCTGGCGTTCAGGTTTAGCGGGGAAATGGTATTTCTCGAAGGTGGGGGTCCTGCCAAGAGGGGCACAGCCCGGTGCCGGTACCTCTGCCCTCGAGGTCAGGCTATGGCCCCACCGGCCAGCAATCCCCCCGCCCGGAGAGGCGCAGCCCGAGCTTTCAGCTGCCTACTCCCCCCCCCGCCCCGTTCCTTCAGGGAAGCGATTTCTTACTTCGCTCCTTCACACGTAGCGTTAACTGCGCTTCGACTTCTTAGGGGGCGAGGACTAATCCCCTGGCGCTCTCCGCACAGATCGGGTGCCGGCGTGATCGGCTTCCCCTCGCATCGTGGGTGCCAGCGGGAAAGCGCCCGGACTCATTCGGTTCAGGGCAAGGCGAGAGCTCAAGGCAGGGACATGGGTAAGACCCCACGGGCAGCTCCTGCACTGATGAATAGCCCACCCCGCACGAGCTTTCTGCCCGTGGGCCAGTCCGTGGGCACCGCCGCGCCAAGGCTGCTGCTGCTGCTGCTGCTTGAACCCGGCGGGCTGCAGCTCTGGATCTGCAAACGGCAGAGCAAGGTGTAGGCAGACCGGGCAGCCGTTCCACAGAAACTGCGTGGGGAAGGGCTCTCAGCCACGGTCACGGGTGTCGGCACAGGCTGCGGGGAGGTTCCTAGGGTGAGTGGTCACCGTTTGCCCTGCAGGTCTCCGAGGAGAGCAGAACCACCACCTCGCAGGTCCTCACGGAGTCGTGCACAAGGTGAACTGATCTTAAAAAGAAGCACTTGTGGAACTTCCAGCAGAGAAGATGCCTCCACTCATGGGTTGCTGTCTCCCAAAAATGTCGCCATCTGTAAACCCATGACTTCATCTGCGCATGTTTCTGATTACGTTCAGTCCTCCAAATAGTGAAAACGGTAATAGGATTTACTGGTCATAAATTAATGTACACGAATCTTTCACAGGCTGAAATCTAGAAATGCCTCAACTATGTTTTTCTAGTTGCAAGTGAAATACTGTCTTCGAAGGTCTCGTTTCCAAAGCGCGTTTCCCTCCCTCACCTCAGGCTTGCGGTCGCCACTGGCTACTAAAACGCACACGGATATTTCAGCGATGTCTGTAGTTAAAGGGGGTCTGCCTTTCTCTGGTAATCTGCTTTCAAGAGGGTTTGCACAAAGTGATGGAAACTCTTATCAGTTCCGCTTGGAGCAAGGTTGGACACGGGTTAGGAGCGACCGGAGGGTCCCAGGTCTCCCCCTGGTTTGAGGCAGCCACGCCGGGGGGGGCGGTTCCTCCCGCGGGGAGATCCGCGGCCGCGGATACCCCGCGGAGGGGCATCCCCCTCGCCGCCCCCAACACAAAAAGAGAAGGCTTTATCGGAATTTAGTTACTTATCTGGATTTTTGTTAAACCACTATTGTGGTCTCCGCGTAGTTGTGCGAGTGTGTTAATTGTTCTGATAATGTGTTGTTATCGATACAATAACAATACAATGGTGTATAACGTGATTTACTTGCCTTTGACCTGTCAATTCCTGACGCATGCAAATTCAAGGGCGCAATCTTTCCTTCTGCTATCGGGGGGTAAAAAAAACCCCACCAAACCCAAACCCGAGCAGATGCATTATCACACGGAAGCTAAACCAGAATTTCCAGAATGCAGTGCTGTATTCCACCAAGAGAGATCAAAGCGCTTTAAAAAATATTAAAGGGGGGGGGAGTGAGTTAGACTATCTTCTCGATACTCATGTTAATTCTGTCAGGTTACTTACACCTACTGTAAGCAATCACATCCCACTCCAAATACTGCCCGGTTTCTCATATTCTGACCAACAGCACCTCATCTCTGGTGCACGGAGCTTTCGGGACGCTGCCTGGTATTTTTAAAGCCGAGTTTAAAGTGAGTTTGGAGGAAGCAACTCCTCCTCATTTTTATTTCAGCCTAATAATCAGGCAGCGAGTCAGAGAGATAAAAAGTAGGCGAAGAAGAGGGGGTTTAGCCCGGTAGCCGTCACCGTGCCTCCCGCCTGAAGAGCTGGCTGAAGGGCTCGGCGGACCCACGGCTCCCCGGGGTTTGCAGAGCCCCCTCGCGTGTTCCCGGCTGGCGGTTGTGCACCTCGGCGTTCCCCTGCCCTAACTTCGGCAGCCGAGGTTTGTCTCCGTGTCGGGTCGGCAGCCACCGGTTCCTCGTCGCTCCTCGGCTGCCCACGGTTGCCGCCCACGCTGGCACCTTCACCGCGCTGCTGGTCAGGAGGCGAGTTTTTCTGCTTGGATGGAGCTGGGCAGGTTTGTGAGCGCTCCCGAGTCTTTTCCGAGGTCGAGTACACCTGTAGCGAGAGAGGGAGTTTTACCCCGTGAGCTCTTCCTTTGTGCATAATAGGCGAAATCCATTCATTTGCTTTTTACGGAGTGCTCCCAAATGCTCGGTGTTACTATTTTTCAGTAACATTCGCTTATTATTAGAGCAGCTGGTAGCCCAAGCTCTAGTGAAGTGCCTGGCAGAGGATTCTATCATAAAACACTGGTTTCTAAGTTTATAGTTTCTAATTTGGCTGTGAAAGTGTGATTCTGGATGGAACTTGGCACTCAGACGCTCAGCTGGAGAGTAAACTTTTTATAATAAAAACATTGGTTTATTGGGTTTGCTATTTTAAGTTAAAAGAGAATTAACAAAGTTTTTACTCATTTGGGAAGCTTAGAGAAGTCCTGTACTTTTTTGAAAATTAAATGTTACGATTTCGGTAAGGGTAGGATGTGTTCTGCTTTTTTTAGTGTGTGTGTGTTTTAATGTGCTATTATTTTACAAGCAAAACCCAATCTTTGTCTCTGTGCTTTAGGACACCGGGGTTGCTCTTGCAGGAGCACCAGACCTAGATCTCACGCAACCGTCAGTGGCAGTTCTGAGCAGAGGGTGGTGACGGGGTCCTTACTACTTTTAGCCATAAAGAAAAGTTTACAAGGCAGCCTATTCTGATTTGCTAGATAGACTAGATAAAATTTATCTAATCTGCATGCACTCCATTGGTAATCCAGGCTGTTTTCACGGACTGTAATGACTCAAATTTTTGCTGCTTTGTAACCCTGTTAGCCTTGCAGTGGTTATGCAGCCTGGGAAGAGCAATCAGAACAGCAGATGAGGAGGTCTTAGAGCAAAAAAAGGAGTTTGGTGGTTATATGCCAGTCCCTGACTGCTAGATAACTAGTCCCTGTCTGGGGATGTGAAGGCAAGAATTAGTCTCACTGCAGAGTTCCTGGGCAGGCTTGGATGTTCCAGAAAGAGCTAAATACCTCTCGAGCACAAGGAGCTGCTCCCTAAAGCTCATCAGGTAATGCAGGTGTGTGAGCTTCCCCTCCCTTGCTTGATGAAATCAGAGCTGACATGGATGGAGACTGCCGGATGTCCAGGGTCCAACTTTTCCCGTTTGAGCAATCGCCTATAGCTTTTCTTCAAAGGAGCTAAGTAAGTGCTCATGGTTCCTTTCTCCGAAGAAATGGACCTTAACGCTGCGGTGTCACTGCCTTGTATGGACTATACAGTGTGGCTTTATAGTTCACTGTTAGGAAAGGTGAGCCTTGCTTTTTGGCACCTTCTGCTACAGGCTTCTTTACATTCACCACCTCTTAAAATGTCATCAGTCCCTTGGACAAAGGTCAGGAATCCTTAACTGATGTCCCCATCTGCTAGGCTGCTCTCACTCACCTGCCTTCTGACCCATTCGCTCACCTTTTCTGTTGTCCAGTGGACAGCAAAAGGGCAAGGGCTGGGTGCCCTCTCATCTAGTGAGTAGGAGACTGTTCTGCAAAGGGATTCTCACTGTGGAAAGGTAAATTAGATTGGATGGTCTTGGAGTAGATCATGAAGCTTTTTAACCAAGAAATGTTTTCAGAGGGAGAGAGATCTCTGAAGATTTTTACATTTAAATTAAATTGAAATTTTACACTGACAACGATCATCTCGTTTCACTTCTTAGGGCTGTCCAGCAGGCATAGAGGATTTTTTCCTGGAATAAATACATTCTAATGACTAGTCTAGTTTTGTTCAAGGATGATTCAGAACCATAAACAACACAAGGTTGTTTTGCTAGTCATGGGTGCTAGACAGGTCCCAAAAAACCCTGTGCAGTTTTGAAGACAAGGTCTTCGATTTCACTGGATAAGGTCGTGGTTTGAAAACCTTTGGCAGACACTTCTGCATTTGTAAGTGCACACAAGGAGGCTAAAGAGAAGGTCAGAGTTAAATGTCTGGGCCATTCCTCTCTGAAGGAAAGCTGAGCATAAGTCTTTGCTGTTAGCCTTCTGATTATAATGGTTTTTTAACTGACTGCAAACAAATAAGGAATGGAGGCCTGTAATTGAAAGAATTTATGTCTCTTTCCAGACATAAACGAATGGACTTTACTGGACTATGGGCAGCGTCTTGCTTATCTGTAAGAATGGCCAATTTCTGGGTTCCCTTTGGTTAGGAGGAATCAAAATGTCTGTTCTTTAATATCAAGCCACTTAGGAAAGTTCAAAGCTAATGGTCACGAGCTGGTTCTAGTGATCGGATGAGTTAGACATAGAGGGTGCCTACACCTACACCCCACACCTACATTAGTACCTACACCTGCATTTTAGCTCAGAGCAACAGTGACACAGCTTTCCAAGCAAATCTCTTCACTGTGCTCACTCACCATGCTTTGGTTTCCATTGAGGAGCGGTTTCAGATAAGACTAAACTGGAAGATGCTCTTCAACTGCTCATGGCAGTGTGGTCTGCAAAGAGTCTAGCTCAGCCTAGATCAACTAGACCCTGATAGCATAAAATGGACAATATTTAGCGGTTTTGATTCAGACAGCTGACAATTCCACGTTTTCTATCCACTTATTTCAGGTGCTTTGGGATAAGCTTTTCTCCCTGAGGGCAGAAAAAAGGCACTTCTGCCTCTGCATGAATGTTCTGCTGGGAAAGGAGTCCCTCCGCTTTGTGGGTGCTCTGTGAGTATCTTTTAACATAGGTAGTCAAAAAGCAGGGACCAGGGACTTTCTGGTTGCTTGGCCCCCATCCTTACCATAGCTTTTGGAATTCTGCTAGGCTTTGCATTATCCTCAGAACAGACTTTTCATTTTCCACAGCAGGATATATATAATGGCTGCCCTTGGCAAGGACATTGAACAGAAATGATCCTCATTTTCTGAAGTCGGTTGAACAGTTAAATCTTACTAAGATAAACATTGGCTAGATCTTTTTTTCCATTTAAGTCTATAGTTTTAATAATAATAATTGTTAGACAACTTTTTTCATACCCAAAATTAGATTTTTTTTCCTTTTTTAAAAAGTAATCTATTATTTTTAGTAACTTGTCCTTATGAATGCTTGACAGGTGTGTATAATCATCTCATAATAAGCAGACTAATAATAATAATTAGAGCTACAAATCACTCAGCTCTTTTACTCGTTCAGCATCATAAAGGCTTCTGATGGAGCATTTTGTCCACTACTGGCCTTCAAGAAAGTTGCGGAGTCATTGGATAGAATGCAGCAAGACTGAGCAGAGGTCTGAGAAATGTGGTTTTCAAGAAAAGATTGAAAGCAGTGTTGTTACTTAATCTGGAGAGGAGAAGACTTAGGAGACAAAATGGCCTTTAAGGGTATAAAAGGTAAATGCAAAGACGAGCGGATTAAATTGTGTTTGTGGGGATAGACAAAGGTAATGAGCTTAAGATGTGAATTCCAGTTAAATGCTGGAAAAAAACAGCTGGAAATAGTGAGGATAGATACACAGAGCCTCCCCTTGCCCAGGGAGGCTGTGGGAACACTGGGGGATGGTAAGAATAGGTGAGACTAATTTGGCAAGAGTGACAAAGCCCTAGGACAGGAGCTTTCTTCTGCCTGGCTTTGTACGGCTCTGTGACATGGGAAGAGTGGAGTTTAACTTAGTTCTTCATGCGAACCTTTTTGCTCTTCAGAGCCCAGTCATTCTGCTGGTTCGCAGCCCACGTCTGCGCTGTTCCTCGCCCACCCACGCGTGTGACCCGCACCACTGCCGCCACCCTGCCCCGTTGCCGAAATGCTCGTATATGAGCATGACTTCCATCGAAATGCCGAAGGAACTGTTTTCTTTTTTTTTTTTTTCTATCTGGTTTAGTGGGCACTGGCCGCCTCTTTCTTCTTAGCACAAATTTATCACTGTCTGTGAGAAGTCCTGTTCCTGGCACGGCTTTGCCTTTTTCCCCCCACTTTATCACCTTTCTTTTTTGCTTCACATCTCTGCTGAAAACACATTTTCTGCATAATTTCTACCTGAGTTTCTCTTCCAACTGCATTCCCTAGATCTAGGATTATAATATTGAGTTTTATAAATTATTGTATTATAATTTATATTAGCATCTTGATGAAAGTTATTTGAATTGCATTAAGCTACACAACATGAAAAAAGGGAAGGTAATCATTGTTCAATAATATTGGCAAAAAATTGTCAATGGTGTACCAAATCAGTGACAAATTTGGCCCTTGGTGTATAAAATTTGTTTAGGGTATATTTGCCTGTAGGATGTAAGGACGTTTGTAACCTTTTACAGACATTTTATTTTCTTCCGTAATACTCTTCCATGTGACGATGCTTATTATCAGTGATGTAAATGACAAAGGTGTTTTTCATTTGTGTTTCATATTGAAAATATGACTGTTATTACTGATTCTATAGAAAGAATAAGAGCAGGGAGTTTTGCAGTGCTCTTGGAGACACCTTTTTCAGTTCAGTGGTAAAAATAAAACCAAATTTCCAGAAGGAGTTCTTTTAGTTTTCTGTTCCCTCATCATCTTTTTCTTACATTTTATCAGATGTTTTTTATAGAGTTTGAAGAAGGTCATGCCAAAAATACTCATTTACCCAGAAAGTAAATAATTTTAAAAGACCTAAGAAGAATTAAGCACAGATCTTTTCAAGTATGAGGGTGCCTAATTTCCATTGCTTTTAATTCCCTTCAAGGAGATTGAATGGGATTTTATGCCTTAAATTCCTTGAAAATATCTGTGTACTTTCAATGGAACTGGCCCAAAGCACATTTATGCTTTATGATAGAAACAGATTCTTGCATTGTTTCTTGTTCACCCCCTCCAGTTTTTTAATGCTTCAACTGTTTTCCAAGTAGGATGGTTAAACAATGGTTATAACAAAGACTATATAAAGTTCAATTTTCTTGGATTTATCTGGGTCTTTACTCCATTTTGCAAATGGACCCCAGTCCTGCTGGACTCGAAGTTACCTGAACAAGCTTCCATGAGGTAAGCTAATATGTAAACATGCCCATGTAGCTCAACCGTAAGTGCCTATGTGCATGGTAAACTCAGGATAAAGGAAGGAAAATAACTGGAAATTATTCTTCAGAGGAAAAAAGCACAACCCCCTTCACATGCACTGCGAGTTAAGAATATGGGATGATCGGCAGTTACAACGGTGTAGATGATGTACTATGGATTTATGGTCTGGCTTACCTCACAGGGACTTGCCTTTGTGCCTGTAGCCTTTGTGTAACAGAAGGCAGCTGGAGATGGTGCTAAAATGAAAACTTGTGGATGGCCTAGCCACGGTCTTCTGCTGCATTGTCGAGACTGCCATATCTTTTTTTTTTGGCAACACATAGAAAGACAAGAAGCACATCTTAGCCACAAGATACACTGCCTGTGCTCTCCAGCCAAAAAATTTCGTGTTTTTAAAGTGTGTGTTGTGCCCTTCTTTTTGAAAAGTAGCTTAACAAAGTTGTTAAAGGCCAGGAAAAAAAAAAAAAAGGAATTAATGAATAATCTTCTCTATTTCTATAATCCTATAAAAATGCTGCAAGGATACCTATTAGATGTGCTAATACTGCAGTACAACAAAGCAATAGCAGTACCTGTGTTTGACCAATGAAATAGAATGTGCTTTCACTTGCTTCATCTGAAATAGTGGCCCTGTTATAACCAGCAATAAAGCTGTTATCTTTCAGTGGAACCATACTTTAAAACATAGTTCATGGAAACACAAACACAAGGTATGACCCCAGCCTACTAAAATGAATGGAAATGTTCCTGTTGCCTCATGGAAAATGTGAAACTGGTGTCCTCTGTTTCTTCTCTGGTCATTACATGGACAGGTAAAGTGTAAAGCGCCTTCATACAACCCTCATCAGCTTTGATGTTGGGATTTTCTGGAATGGAATTATTACGAGTTGTTTTTTTTTTTTCCCCCAGGTTTTATCTATGTGATAGCTAGATAGAAAATAAAAAATAGTTTACTTGTTTGCTGTAAAAAAACAGTGGTCTTAGACATAGCAAAGACAGCAAGCAAGCCTGCTTTATTCTCTAAAGATCTCACTCAAAGCTCGCTGAAATACACGGGCTCTCCCAGGCTGCCTCCCAGGTTCATCGGAGGCAGGCAGGCAGTTAAATTGGCCAAACCAACTCTTCACTGTTGAGTTCAGGTCTTCCTAGGTAAAAGGCCAGTTCATGAAACCACTTTCTTGCCAGTCACCTATCCTCTGCTTATCTCCCTCCCTGTTTAATGGCATGACTGGTTATCTTAAAGATAAGGAGTCTGTTGAACTTTCAGTTCCTACCATTGCTGGAAAGACTGAAAGTACATAATCCTTTTCCTTCAGAAGATTGGATCCCTTTCTCTTTGCCTGCCGTATGTGTTAGTGCGATCCCTTCAAACGCAGCTATGCTTATGGATGTTTTGATTTTCTTAGGGGCAGAGCTGAGTTTAGCAGGAGAGTTTTACCTCAAAGTGTAGATGCAATTAGTTTATTTTGGCTCACAGCACAGAGAGTTTAAGACAAAACAATAAATTAAAACCGGCAGGATTCCTTCAGGCACTCTGACGTTTTTCTTCTTTTTTTTTTTTTCCTTTTTCTTTTTGTGCTTAACAGGAGGTGGCGGTTGTAACATTTGCAAAATAATAAGTACAATAAGTTGACATTGTGATATGATTACTTATGTAAGTGCTTAGACATACAAATACCTAAACACTAATGTCATTATTGAGAGTCATGGCAGTTATTCCAGCCAAGTTAATAAAAGATCATTACTATAACTATCTACACAGGACTGAACACGATGGGGAATCCGGGATATGGGAAGTCTAACAATACAAAATGCACTGAAACCTTATTCTTAGTGTATTTGTGCACATGTGATTATTCTAACAAGAAATCAGAAAAAATTCAGTGTGTACTTGACCTGTAGGGGTATTTAGAGAGAAAATTATACAAAAAAATTTTGCTTTTCTTCTCTCTGATTTCCCCCCCCCTGTTTTCTCTGTTGAGGAAGCTAAGCACAGTTAATTTAAGCATGATTTCTCTGTAGTTTACATGCTCCTGGATCTTAACATAGAGATGTAAATAGCTGGGTGTGAACTTGCCAGGTATTATATTCAGCTGACACAAACAACCCAACCAGATAGTTCTGTGTAGATAACAAACTAATTTCTGCATTGGTCGGGAATCAGGTCTCAGGTGATTGTTGTTCTTTAATGATTATTTATTTAAATTGCTCTAATTCAAATGCAGAGCCAATCCCAGGCTATGGCTGGCTGGACAAACTTCACAGGGTGGACCGAACATCGGGGCAGGAATTCGTCCTCTTTCCCTATCTCACCTCGCACCCCCCCAGCCCAGGACTTTTCCACAGCGCTCTGCTATCGTTCCCGCTTTTCATCCAGAAAAAGCCTGCAAAAACAAGCCTTGCTGAGTTATGCAAGGGCCAACAAATCTCCATTCTGGCAGGTAGGAGGGGGAGGTAAATAACAAAGTGAATTTCAAAGCGGTATCAGTGGGGATGCCTCACTGAATGGGCCTGCCTCCAACCTACCCATAGCATTTTTAGACGGTATCTTCTCCGGGCTCTTTGGTACAAAGAGCGCAGCCGTCCCTGAGTTAACCAGGAACAATTGCATCCGACACACCCGCTAAAATGAGTATTTCCTACTGAAGCCTAGAACCGAGTCCAATACTGGTCTGGCCACGTACAAGCCCCTCATTGAACAGTCACACTCTGCAGCGGTGAGGTTTCTGATGGGTTGTAAGGATGGCGCGTACGAGATACACTGCAATGCCACCCAATGTCACGGCAAGTGTTTCCAACCTCCTTCCAAAAGGAAGATCAGAGTCTAGGTATAGCAGGCCTGAGATTGAAACTGGAAGTCCATTTTTTGAAAAAACATCCTTGCCAGAAAAGAATCTAACGTAACTTGAAGGATGCCCATACTGTGGTTTGAGGGCACACGCGCATTCCCAGAGCCTTCCTCCCGGAACCCACCTCCTCCTGCTCTGCACCAGCACTGAAAGCTGTGGTCAGTTCAGTCGGTGGATCCAGCTAAAAACCAACCATCCCCAAAAGAAAGAGAACACTAGTTTTCACCAGTCACACAAACACCCATTTGATTGCTAACGCTGCTGAACGAGAGGCAGTGGAAAGATGAAAGGCAAAGAGAAACACAGGACCTTCTGTTTCAGCAGCAGCACAGCCTGAGATCTGCACAGCCCACTCGTGAAGCCTCATCCTATGTGCCAGTTACTGAAATTCACACAAGGAAGGCACCACATTTACCCTCTTCGAGAGGGTAACGCTGGGCTGGAGTCAAAATGACCATGAAGTTAAATTCTCCTTTGAGACAGAAACACCACCGCCAGCAGCTCACAAAGCTGCTCGCCATCCTCGCCAGCCTTGCTGGTCACGGTTTCACAGCTGCTGCGGTGGGAGGAATTAAGCCTTTCCTTTTTTGCTCTGCAGCCAACACATAGTGTTTCAAAATCAGGTGGGTTTGGCATGGGTCTGTCTTCACTGGCAGTTTGTTTGTGTACGATGTTTACTTACGACAACGAAGTACTGGAGGAAGGTGTTTGAACTTGGTTTATCGGTGATTATCAATGTGTAAGGCCATTACAGAGCAGCCTGTAGCAGGCTTTCTCAGTCAATGGCACCAGGCCCAGAGCACCAGCTAGGCATGAACCGAACCCAAAGCTTGCCTTTTACCTCTGGAAACGAAGAAGGAAAATCCGTGTATGACTTCTGTGTCCATCCCAGCCCTGACCAGAGTTTCTCTCACCCGGCAGCCTGGCAGGAAAGTTTCCACCGCAGTAGCATCGCTAGCCAGCAGGGGCAGTGGTGGCACAGGCAACAGGTCCAAGGAGACTCCTTTCCCCGGCTCCTTGCGCTCTTGCTCTGCTAGCTGGCAAAGTCTCTGGCAACCGGTTGTCTTTGAGGCTTGATATGTGGGAACAGATGGGAGCAAGGGAGGTGAAGCTCTCCTAATGTCATTACTGACCTTCCTCACAAACAGATCTCCAAAGCTCCAGGCTCCTGCTCGCCTTGTAGTCACACCCAAACTTGTGATGCTCAGCTTCCCACACCTCTCTCCCCATGAGCTCCTTGGGCTCTTCAAAGCCCTCTGATCCATGAGCACTCCCGAGCTTCCGGCTCCTCCTGACTCTCCTAGCCACCTTTCCAGAATTAAATAAGCCCAGCGGAGAGGAACACACTTATCAACAGCATTGAAACCTGTTGCAAGAAAATTGCTGTAGCTTCATACATCGTAATGATTGTTTCATTAATAGCCTACGTGTCCGAAAATTGGACCAGATCCCCATTGAGCTGGCAAATTTCTGTGGAGAAATCCCTGGCACCACATTTGTTTATCTTAGTCGACAATTTGTCTCATTGTCTCTAGCATTGATGAAACCACAAATAACGCTCCAAGATCATTTGCCTCGATAAAAATGACAACAAATTTAAGAAGCACAGATATGTAAGCTGCATTACAATCTTTATCAGTGGCACCCAAAACCGAACTGGAACCATTAGCTTTCAAGGACAGACTATTAAAATAGGTTCTCCACCTCAACAAGATAAACCTGTCCATAATGCATATTTGTGTCCATGAAGAAATCACTTTGATCTTGAATGCAACCTTTCAACAAATTAGGAAAAAATAATAAAAAAAATTTGCTATGTGTCAATATAGGACATTAAGGTAGTGTAAGCAAAGATACAAAGTTGAGGTTTCTAAAACTTGCACACACGTGCTCCTATTTAGAAGTGAGATGACTTGATTTCACTGCTGCTTAATCCTTCAGCTGCAACGTGAAACTCTACAGGAGTTTCTTCTAGAAAATGAGTGAGGGCATCCGCATGAGGGTTTAATGCAAAGTAATGGATGTGCATTAATCTTACAGCCTCAGATAATTCAGGACGCTTTTCTCAGCTGTCCCCAGTTAGACAAAGAACATGTATTTATTCTCGATTGAAGTTACAGCTGGCCTTCCTGGCTCTTTCAGGCGTGGCTCAACACATTGTCCCAGTGTCTGTTTCTTGCACCAGCCATGGAGCAATGGCCAGTGGCTGAGGTAGAGCCCTCGATCAGCTGCTCCAGAGCGACGGAGGGCACCGCCAAGTAGCATTTCTGTCAATGATCTCCAAAACAGTTTGCAGATGATGGTCTTTATTTGTGTTGAATAATGCTTAGTTCTTCAAACTAATTGTCATATACTATGTCAATTATGTAAAAATACTTGTTCTACATCTCTGACGGCACTCATTTGTCTCTCACATCTTAGACTATACCCTATCCTGAGTTACATTCCTTGTGTTGTGGGTTGGGTGAAATGTCATTGAAGCTATGGGCGTAACCACTACCTTCTTTTAACGCAGCTGTAAGAAACAGTTAAGCTGCTTTATGAAATAATAGCGACCTCCGCCCCAAACAAAAGCGTTCGTTACTGTTCGAAACCACAGCGCATACACAGGCTGCGCAGGCTGAATGGTGTAGGAGAGGGGTTTGGCTGACTATTGGTTCTAATGGAGCAGGATGCATACGCACGTCTGCATGTGTGTAGGAGGGAAAGAAAAGCCCCTCAAGAATAAATACAGAGAAATGAGGTAGAGCCTAAACAAAACACTGAGGCTGTGGCCATCAGAAAAAACCTAGAAAGGAAGTCTTCGAGCTGAATACTTGAATCTTCCTGTGCTTAGGGAACTGGGACTTCATAAAGTCTTTGTAAATAAATAGGTTTTATCAGAGAGATCTGATTTCATTTGAAATTTCTCTTTCTAAAGGAAAAAAACTCACAAGACCCTGAACTTCAATTAAGTGTTCAGGTCAAAAGGTATGAGACAAATCCCTACGGACCTGAAATCGGGAGAGTTGCACAAGATGTAAGCCAGGCTGGAATTTGCCTCCCGTGTTCAATATTCATTTCTCCCTGCCTCTAACATGAACACATAAACATATGGAGAAAAAAGGAAAGGGGATAAGGAGAGGGGAGAAAGAGAGGGTGGAAAGAGAGAATATAAACCTTATCATTGCTCATATGTGCTCTGTACAAGGTTATAATTTAATAATGCTTATTTCTTGACACAGTCATTAGATTTTTTCCTTTTTAAATTAAAATGAAATAACAGTGATAAACAATAATTCAAGGTTTTTTGATTTGACATAGGTTATACAGATTCTTGTGCTATTCATAAGCCAGTTTAGCTTTGCACTTGTGTTGCAGAAGGATTGAATTATAGCTTTACAGTAGATTAGATTTCTTTGTATTATTCTATTTATATATATCTGGTTGCTCTATTATTAATTTTCTTCCTACTATCTTATAAACTGATTGGGACATATCTCCTTTTCTATTGTGTGCCTAAGTGTCCACCACTGTTTGGATTTAAAAATAAAATTAAATACCCAATGTCCCAGACTTAGAAAACCATTGGTGTTCTGTTGCTGCATTGTAACTCTGCCTACAGTTCTACCTACCTACGTTGAGCTTATACAGAAAATGCAATTAAAGACATGGATTGTTGAGAAATGGGAATTATTTTCCACGAATTGTAGTGACTAAACTTTGCCCATTTCTGGCCCCATATGCCATACTTGAGCTTTTCTGAGGAGAGCTTTTGATGACGCTCTTACATTCTTAATACAATATGCTGTGTAATAGCTAAGTATGTTCTCAGCTTCTTTCTTTGCTTTGGGGCTCTGTGCCTTTGCGTCCTAAAATCATAGATGTATAATCCTTGCATTTGCTCTGTGACTTGAAACAACTAACATGCTACTATTTTCTGCGAGATATCTAATACTGAGGGAAAATACCGAGTATTTTACTAAGCAATAAAATGTTCTTCAAGTGATGATGCATCTTAGCATAGATGAGATTCTAATACCGGTCTTTTCTGACACTGTATTTGTTGAATTTGGTATTCATGAAAGTAGGACTCACGAAATGGACTAAATCCAAGTACAGTGTGGGCAGGTGCTGTGCAAGCTTTCCCTCCTAGCTTCTCCCAGTCCCCCTTGGTCTCAGTTTGTTGCTGTTCTTACGCTGTGTCTCCTTACGCAGAAATGTGGCATCTTTATTGTGTGGACCAACATTTGCTGAGTTCTGAGGTGAAACCTCCACAATTTTTTCCCTGTACAGGGTCTGAACTTGGGGTTTTCACAGGTGAGAAGCTGGTGCTCTGATACAGCTTCGCACCCCGTGTGAACAGAGGGTGAAGAAGGAAAGCATTGGACCTCGTTGCCTCTTTTCGCTCTCCTCTGCACCCAGAAAACATGCCCAGCACACAGCGAAAGCCTGTTTCTAAAGAATCTGGCAAAAGACATTTGTTAATAACGATAGTGTCCAAACAAAGGCTTAACAGGGATATAGCTGGTATTCTTAGTCTATTTTGGGGTCCTCAGTTAAATGATGTTGGCCTTTTAGAGTCATCTAACCGTAAATTAAATATGAATCCCACAATCTCTGAATTAATTTGCCCCAACTGTGTTCCTCCAAATAGCCTTTAAAACTAATTTTGCACATTTTGTATGTATTTATATATTTATAATAAAAATGTAAATGAAAGAATCAAAACCTGGTAGCTTTACCTCATAATACTTCACTCAAAGCATCCAGGCAGAGAGTAAACATTGGAGAAAAAAAAAAAGTATTAGTAGCTCCAGGAAGCACAGAGTGTTTAATATCCAGATTAAATATTGGTGGAGCTTGAGCTCTTTTTCTGTCAGTCTATCACCTGCTGTTGTAAAAGACTCCTGTCACATATCTCCTGACCAATTATGTCTGCAGTAGCTTGGGAAGAATCCTCTATCCGGCTGCTGTGGGCTATGAACAGGAGACTGCCCTGAATTATTCTCAGGATAAACCCTTTATGGGTTTTAGAAACAATTAACTTATCTATTTTCTACTAGTCCGAAAGCTTTATGGGTAGCACAAATGTAAATTTATTTTAACCTCAAATCCAATGTATAATTTTTGTGGAACTGGAAGTAGGGAACCAGTGTGATTGGAAGATACATTTCAATTAATTCTTTCTCCGACGCTTTATCTCCTCGGCATCAGAACCTTTTATAGTGTTAAAATTAACAATTATGCAGCTGATGGCTGGCTGAAACCACAAGGGGATCTGGAAAGGGCCTCAGATAACACAACATGTATAAATCATTCAGGAGAACAATTCATGAAAGAAAAGTTATCTGTGTTTTGGATGACATTGGAAGAACTAAATAGGAGTCAATTCGAGGAAGGGACATTTTGCTCCATTGTCCGGCCTGGCTTCTTTTTTTTTTTTTTTTTATTTTATTGTGTTGTAATATACATTTTCAAAATTAATTAACCATTAACAGCAAGATAAATGTTTCTTCTTGTGTTAGGGAAATGCTGGCCTCAGCGGTGAAAGATTATTTCACATGAGCAGCACTCTTCGAGAAAGCTGTTGCCAGATAAGGTGGCGACTGCACTTTGAAGAGGAACAATGAGAAGTGACAGACAAGCCCGTGTTTACCAAACTGAATAGAGGACTCGCAGGTTTCCACTCACCGCTCGGTTACCTAAGCCCAGGGAATCAAGGCTGGAGTGCTGTTTCACCAACCCGGATCGGTAACAAAGTGGTAACTCCTTCAGAATATAATAACACGCTGTGAAATCTTACTCCAGGTGGTAATGAATAACATTTTTTTAATTTCTTTTTTTTTATGAAACGGTTAAAAAAATAGGTTGTTGGACCCACTCCTGTCTTTATGCATTTGGCAGCTGTGGAGTATTTTTGTCCCGTGTCTTTTTTTCAACATTCAGGCTTTTGATTACAGGTCGGGGTGTGAACGCAGCACGACTCGAATGTGAAATCCTTCTACTTCAAGGCCAGAAATGTAGAAACAGGAAGGAGATGTTCTTGTTCTGCAACTTGGAGAAGACCTGAATTTGGCAGCTGCACCATACACAGAGTGGCATGGGACTCGTGTGCGTGCCGTGCTCCGAACCACGGTCCCGAAAGAAGCTAACTCCTGGAGCGTCCTACCAACCCACCTCGCCTGGAGAAGGCAGCTGGAAAAAGGAACCTTTTCCCATTTTTGTCCCTAACGCTGCGCAGCTGGCAGAGTTGGTGCCTCAAGTACAGGGTAGGACAAGCCGCCCTCGCCACGTTGCTTGTGACCTTCGGTGAAGTGCCCAATTTTTATTGCTTTTACGCTGTGCAAACAGATGCGATGCTACAGCCCCCAACCCAAGTACTTCTAGAGCTGAGGTCTCGAACAATTAACAATTCTGCCGTCTGCTGACGGCACCGGCAGTTTCTTTGCGGACATGAACAGCGCGGGTCAGCGCTGCCAGGTGAGCATCCGGGCAGGAGGAGTAAGAACAAAACATGCATGCTTTATGTATGTAAAGGGGCTGTTTCTCCATTCTGTCACAGAGGCATCAAGCCATCGACGTGGATTTACGTTAGAGGACAACGTTTTAACAGAATTTGTGGCACGCCCGAATGCACATCCACACACAAACATGCAGGCTGTATTTACACATGGGAATGTATACGGAGTGTAAATACTATCTAAAAAGGGCTGCTAGATACAATATTTATTTTAACATACATTACTTATGTGAAATTGGAAGAGTAAGTTTTCAGTATGTGCATAATCAGTTGCTATCTATCTATTAAAATTTTTTATAACGCATATGTTTCTTATTTTTCTTGTCCGTAGTTACTTTTAGACATGAGCCTTTTACATCTTAAGGTTCTAGCAATGACATTAATCGGACGAGGGTACATAACAGATTTCTAATTTATATTACACAGAAGTTTGTATCCATGAACATATTTTACTAGAACATATAAGCACCTTTTTTGCATTCAAATCCAAATCCATCAAATACAAACCTTATGGAACACAGGTGCAGAAAATATTTGGTTCACATCACAGGTTTTTGTTAACCGACAGAAAAATATTTGCTAATATGTGGGGGGGATCCCACATCCCCCTTGTGTTAATTTTGTGTTAATCCCTTGACTTAATTTTGACATAGGTGTAGTGACTGCAGAGCATATTTTCTCTTAATGACAGTCAGTAGGTTAGATTAATCTGGAAGTGCTACAGAAGCAATACAGACCTTCGTTATGTATGTCATCTAGAAGATCTTTAGAGAGGTCTTGGGAAATGTACCTTATTAGTTAGACTAAGTAATGATATATTAATAGTGCCCAAGAAGGTGTGCACACACACATACATGCAACATTTGGCGAAATCCCTTTGTCTCCCGATGGCCTACGAAAGTGGAAGGCTGAGATTCTTTGTTGTGTCTTCCTTTTGTGCCACAAAGAAAGTGCATGTCAGGGACCAGCTCACCAAGCTTTATCCCAAGGAAAAATTTCTTCTCTGGCTGGGGAAGTTTTTTACTGTCTCTGATTTATTTTGTTCCGTTCAGGATCTCTGGCTTAATTTTTTTCTTTACAAGCTTCAGGAAACTGAGTTTTGAAGGGGCATTTATTGGTTTTGATTTACATCATTAACTTTCATAAGTGGTGAAATAAGGTTTGCTTTTTTTTTTTTTTTTTTGGTTCAGCAGTCCTGGAAAAGTCAACATAGTCCTTGATCCTGTAGAGATAAAGAAGTGTGATTTGAAAGACAAGGGCACTGGCAGAAGAATTCTTGCTGAGGCATTTAAATCAGTAACAACATCCCTTCCAACCCTGCCCTTTTCCCCTGCTAGGAGTTACTGCGTATGGCGCAGGGATGGCTGAAGTGAACACGTGTCAGCTTCTCACCTTTGGCAGTTTCAAGACTCTAACTGATGGATTTTCATCCTGCTATGTGAAGCTGCAGTTGAGTTGCTTTCAGTGTCTGCTGGGTAGATGGAAACCACAAGCAGAGGTATGGGCAAACTCCTCGCATCGTTGCTAAATACCGAACAAGCCGTCCATCAGAGCCCTAAGGTTTCTTGAACTGCTGTCCTTGCTCTAAGACCGTCCTCTATTTAGCAAGAAACACTGCTTAGATCTTTCTGTTTAGTTTCCTCACTAACTACTAACTACGATGATAAAGAGTATCCATTTAGTTCTGTGAGGAATGATTAATAAACATGGGCAAAAATCCAACTGCAACTTCATTTCACCAAAAATGCAGATTTAAGTCAACTGACGCTTGTTACAATATTATGGCTTTTTTTCAGCAGATCTTTTTCAATTAAAAAAGCTGAACACATTTGTTAAAATGACTGTTTCATTTAGCATTTTCTAAAAGATGTTTTTAAATCTGTATTTTAATTATGTTTTTAATGTAAATAAAACCTAAAAATGGCACCGACTATTTTGCTGTGAGTCAAATGAGCTTTCTTCCAGATTTTTTTGAACTGTCAGTGCAATGAAAAATTAGTTATTGTCCCAGTCCTATTGTATTAGTTATTCTCACAGTTCATTTCTTAATTTAGGTACCTATTCATATAGTCTGGAACCCTAAAAAATATTGGTGCTTTAAAGGATATCTCAGAAAAGCTTTACCCTCACATAACCTCAAATAACAAAGACAGGAGAGGCAGAAGAAGTTGGCTGTAGGAAAAGCAAAGGCAGGGGGTGATAGGATTAAAGGGGGCTGTGAAGTAAACCTCTCCTTCACTGTTGCTGAAGTCACAGAGTATTTTACAGGTAACCCACAGCTTACACACGTGATTAGTTACCGTCAAGAATTTGTAGGGCGCTTGGAAAACACAAAGTGCTGAGTATTGCTCTTCTGAGTAATGACAGTTGTGTGGAGCTCCACCAGGTTGGATGGTTGCTTGGCATAAAGGCGCAGAAAGAAAGATCTGTGTCCTCTACAGGAAAATCGCAGATCCCAGAGTACAACACTGGCTGCCTTGGTGCTCGCAAGCCACATCCCAGAAAAGACTGCAGAAGGTAAAATGTGACTCAGGGAAAATTTAGGCTTGAAGTCCAAAATTGCTATTGTGAAAAGCTCTGCTAAGCTAATGTTCCTAACTGGTGCAGGCCAGCCTGAGCACCCCACCGGCTCTCCAAGTGCCCAACACTTAAAAAAAAAGGTCACACAGGCCCCTTGCAAAATGCAGCGGTAGCTGCTGCTCTGACTAGACCCTCTTACTTATAAATATGTAACTCCTGCTTGTTTGATCTTGTGCTCGGGGCACTGAAAGCCCTTGCTCACTTTCCTTGGACTCCTCCTGAGGCAGGATCTAGGAGGGTGGGCAAAAATGGTGGACAAAAAGGTGGCAGAACCTTGTTGGAAGGGAGATTTGAAGCTGTGCAAGGAAGAATCAAGGATTCACTGGGCTGGAAAGGACAAAGACCAGCATATATGCAGGTCTATGCAAGTTAGCGGTCAGGACCTGGACTTGGACACCTTTCCATGTTGTGTGTTTTACCCAATGTATGTTTAATGTACAGTACATAAATGGCCATTGACAGGAACAAAACCCAAGGATCTCCCCTATCAATCCATCCTTCGTAAGGCTCATAGCCATGAAGCCACGGAGTGATGCTGTATTTGGGGTTTCTCTACCTGAATCTTGTCACGTTCTCAGTGCCGGTTGTTTTCTACACAGGAGAAGGAAGGTGTGAAACTAGCCCACAGTTTTTGCAAACTAGCAGAACAGACCCTATCTGTAGCAAGTATCTTTAGAAAGCAGAATACGTATCCAGAGCACTCAGAGAGAGAGCTGTTAGTCTTCTTGCTAACAGTGCTGGTATTCCCACCCACTCCCATGACTCTTGTAGTCCTGCTGGAAAGCGGCCCAGCTTCAAAAGGAAAGATTGCATTTAAATACTGTGGGGCACGTTACTCTAAATAGCATTGGAGTCAAACACAGTATGTGTTACTGGGTAACTTAACTTTCTGTATGTGTTTTCCTTTTGAATACAGTCCACAAAGAGATGGTGAGATTTAATTTAATCAATTAAAATAATTTCTTCCAGCGTTTTCAAACATCTGCCCCAAATCAGGAGGCTCTTGAAGACATGTCCTAAAAATAGGTTTGATTTTGATGAGTTGGCATTTTCCAACAAAAGCAAGAAAAATCCTGACCATCTCTAATTCCCCATGAAATGGGGAGAATATTTCCTTTTTTTACACATGTGTGAGGCTCTGTCCTCATGATATTGCGATGACATTGTGGTGGGCATAGACTGCCTCTGCCTCTGCATTGTCACACAGAATGTGCCACACAGCCGTTGGGTCACTAACCTGATGAAGGAAACAGGAAAATGATAGGTGTGTATTAGTTGCACAGCGTTTTAGCTGTAAAATCCCCTAAGAAGCAAAAGTGTTTATACCATGTCTTATTAAGGGAAGTAGTGTTATAAATCATCTCATAAAGAGAAGAAAAACCTTCTAATTGCATGCTTATCTTCAAAAGTGATGAATTTCAGAACGATCTGCATATCAGGTACCTTGTCTGTATTTTAGTGCTAAAAGGCTTCTGTTGACATATATCCAGCTTCTTTTACCTCTCTTTGACACATCACATAGTTATTTTCTTTTTAATCTCTGAGGAGCAGAAATATTGTGAGCTCTTTGCTGGTGCCAGTATGGATAGAAGCCATCCCTAAAGAGACGTATATTGCAATTGGCAAGATATAAATCACATACTGTATAAATATAGAGGTGTTTGTGTGTCAGGATGTTGGCAAGTGGTTTGTGGGAAAAACTACTCCGTTGGATGCTGAAAGCATCTTTCAGATCTGCCATGTGTGACTCTTCTTTTCTTGCTGTTTTTGTGCCAGTCTTCAAATTGTCATTAGAGATATATGCGATCGCCTGTACGGATGTTGTACAGAAGTGCCTTGAGAGAGAAAGAGGAGTTCTTGCCACGTTCCTAGTGAGAATGACACTGTTAGGAATTTGTTTCAGGTTTTGTTTGGGGTTTTTTTCTTACAATCGCTCTTTTCATTCACTAATGTCAGCACTTGTTTAGTTGTACAGGAGCTTTGTTCTCTATCAACACTGTGGCTTGAAACTGCCTTGCTGTCTCTGAAGTGTAGTAGTCATCCCTTTCCAAACCTCAGCTCCAGATTGCTGCTCCTTGACCTACTGCTTGTCATTTCCTTTCTCCCTGTTTCTTCAGGTTTTTTGCTTTGATGAACTTCTTTCAAGCCAGCTGCAAGTTCACAGGTCTCATAGTGTGGCTTAGTGCAGCTACTTCGCTTTAAATCCCTAGGGCATGAGGATTGTTCCTGCTGTGCAATCCACACTGGTCCTATGGAAAGCTCCAGACAGCTTCAGCTTCTTCAAGAAACCTTCATCCTCCCTACCTGAGAGTGCAGTCGACAGAGGCAGCCGTCAGGCACAGCACTTTGGGCAGCCACTTGTGCAGAAGGGTGCGGGAAATGGAACCAGAATTGGTGCTCGGCAGTAGCGGTCCCCCAGGGCACGGTCCACAGCACCTGCTGGAGCAGCTACCCCGGCACATCGGAGGCCTCAACACAGACTGAGCTCCCGAGGGAGGATGCAGCTGTTTGGGTCTGGGGCTGCTGGGGTGCCTGAGTCACCTCGCTGAGGCTGGGGCAGTGGGAGGTGGGCTCCCTCCCTGCCCTCAGGAGGTGGGCACTGGTGGAGGGTCTGTGTCACCCAGTGAAGGAGCCACAGGAGATCAGCAGCCAGGGCAGCATCAGAGACGAAGAAAGAAAGAAAGAAGGTCTCACTCTTTCTGGGAAATCATCATGATGGAGTGCCTCTCAAGTGCCTGTGCAGCATGGGGTGTGAACAGGAGAAATGAGAGGTCTGTGCGCAGTTGCAGGGCTGTGACCTCATTGGGGTCACAGAGAGACATGGTGGGATAGCTCACACGACTGGAGTGCTGCAATGGACAGATATGGGCTCTTTGGGAAGGACAGACCGAGAAGGCAAGGAGAGGGAGTTGCCCATTATTTCGGAGAGCAGCAGGAGTGTACAGAGCTTTGCCTGGGGATGGATGGTAAGCCAGATGGGAGCTTATCAGTCAATATTAGATGGCAGACCAAGATGAGTTTAATTGTGGTGGCTATCTGCTACAGACCACCTGAACAGGAAGAAGAGGTAGATGAGGTGCCTTCTTCAGATAACTGGAAGAAGACACACATTTCACAGAATGACCCGATGGCTGAGGTTGGAAGAGACCTCTGGAGGTCATCTGATCCAACCCCCCTGCTCAAGTAGGGCCACCTAGAGCTGGTTGCTTTTGTAGGGCTTTGTCCTTGAATCACCCCAATATCTGCCATTCAGAGGGACCTTAACAGGCTAAAGAAATGGGCTGACAGGAACCTCATGAAGTTCAACAAAGTCCTGCTCCTGGGAATGAACAGCCCCATGCACTGGGGAGGACAGTCTGAAAGGTTGACTGGCTGGAAAACAGCTTGCAGAAAAGGACCAAACTTTGGACGTGTTCAAAACTTGACTGAATAGGGTTCTAAACAACCTGCCGTAAGTGACCCTGCTTAACCAGGGGAGTGGGATTAGGCAATCTCCAGAGGTGCCTTCCCACCTCAGCCAGGCTGTGATTCTCTCATATGTCGTCTTGCACTTATTAGTCCTTAGCATTAGAAGAAAGGTTGACCAAATAGAAAGGTAGAAAGATGAAATGGTGCTTTGATCAAGTTTGTGCCCTGGCAGAAAAGTCACGTCTATATATAGTGTGGATTTTATGCATGTTACCTGGAGGATTCAATAGGAAATTTGAAATAAAT
Organism: Phaethon aethereus; assembly: GCF_964289735.1. Taxonomy (NCBI): domain Eukaryota; kingdom Metazoa; phylum Chordata; class Aves; order Phaethontiformes; family Phaethontidae; genus Phaethon; species Phaethon aethereus. The sequence goes on along the minus strand of NC_138575.1, from coordinate 163,677,493 downwards.
GGAGGAGATACCCTGGGGAAGCAATCTGTCTCATATGTCTCAAGCAAGGGATGCCAGTAGCTTTGATTGAGTAGTTAAATATCCAGACAACATAGACTGTGCCGGCAAATCAATATCACTTCTCCATTTGTGAAATAATTTCCCTCTTTTTTTTTTAAAAAGGAAGTATTTTATGACTAGATCTTCATTACACGTAGGGTCAATGGACCCATTTCCCAGAACTCTGGTCACAGGTAGCTGGGAGTTCCCGACTGGGGAGGTGACGGCTTCCAGCCTAAATCTGCAAGATTTGGGAAGGAAAGGTCTATGGACATGGCAGGCCGGAGTCCAGCTGCCGATCACTGCTGGGATCTGATGTCTTTCAGATTCACAGGCAGCACTATAAGGACTGGATCATCCCGAGGAACCACAGTTTGTGTGTGTGGGAATCTTGGTGCAAGAGATAGTCTGGCTATAGATATTTAAAATAATCATACTAAAGAAAAAAACATAAAGACTATTGGAGGCTTTCTCATCACGTGTTATCTCAGATCAAATTTTTGAGAGAATTGATTTATTCTGAAGCTACAACATATACAATAATTTAAATCAGTAAAGTATTGAATAAACACTACACTGTCACCTTTTTTTATTATTTAAGTGTCTTGAACAGTACCAAAATCAGTTATAATTCCTGAGAGTTAGTTCCTGCTATTAGTTATCTGACCTGGATATGAATCAGTAACCTAGAGCTGCAAAGCCATGCATGTAATTATACCACTTTCTTCACTTTAACTTGCTTTATTATGATAACTGTAGCCAGCTGTGGTATGAAAAACTGCTTCTATACTGCATCTATAGCCTGTTCTAAAATCAGATCTAAAAAATAATGACCTGTACCATCTCCAGAGAAGAATTACTAATTAAATATATTCCTTTTAATATTTCATCTCTTGTCCGCAAAAAGACAATAATTTCAACTCTTACACATTTTTTCCACATTACTTGAAGTTTATTACCTATTCCTTAAGAATAAAAGTAAAGTATTATCTTGCAGAACTAAGTTGTCATGACAAAAATTGATATCAGTCTAAATTATCTATGCAACAAAATGATAGAAACCAACACCTTTACAAGATATGAAATAAGATACAGTAAGAAAGCAGTTCCACTTCAATTAAAAATAAAAGATCTGTTAATAAGCTGCTGGCATCATGACGTCATTTGATATAACCATTTTAGGGTTAATGGTGGTTTGCTATCATGAAGGATTTTGCAAATGTTAGTTATCAGTGTCCCCATATATGCCTTAGCTCAGCAAAGCAGTTAAGTATGTACTTAAGTCTCATTCTGTAATCTTTTTCTCTAACCATAAATCCTGCTTCATTGACTTCTGCACTTTATATACCTTGCTGAGGGAAATTCATGCTACCTGTTTGGCAACATAACAGTAGCATGACAGAGCAGTGCATGCCTGCACCTTGTTTAGGATTTTATTAGAGAATACATCTGGAAATGGAAGGAAAATGTAGTAACAGCGATAATAACTTCATTCTTCTGATTTCACTTAATGTAAAAACGTTTAACGCACAAATAGTGTATTGCTAATTACAATGTATATTGAGATATTGATACCAATTCTTCAGTTATATTATTTATTATTTATTTTTTATTCATCAATCCTGCAGAGTGCAGAAAGCTACATCTGAGACCTGATCTAAACCCCTCGTGGTCTGAAAGGCAGGTGCAGGAAAAGGTCCTAAGGAATTCAAAGTTAGGGGAAAAACAGGATGAACAAGAAAAAACCAAGCTGGTTTGGTGAGGACAGTTGTTTTGGGTTTCTTCCCTGTTCTTGTGTGTATTAACCAGACCAGTGGCTGTACATTTTTGTACGTTTGCACCTTTTGTACATTGACGTCAGACATTTTTGTACGTCCACCATGTGCAAGTAGATAAAGCGAGCACTTTTTTCTTACAGAAAGGCGACTCATTCTTGTGCACTTGACACGTCAAAATGATTTACAGCACTGTGGATGAACTGGTGCTGTAAACAGGAGGTGCAGGTCCTGACTCCAAGCGTCTTACAAGTTTTCACATCATTCAGGCCTAGGTGATTTAGAGATGCTCAAAACTCTGCTGGGCAATGCCCTGAGCAACTTGATCTAGCTTTGAAGTTAGCCATGCTTTGACTAGGACTAGATGACTTTGTCACTTTTTAGTGATGCTTTAATATAAACCAAAAGGAATAGAGGGTGAATTGGATTCTCCAATAAGACATCATTGGTTATTTCACTATATGCAATGCAATAATGCTAATTATTAAGCCAATAGGTGTACACCAACATGTTAAAAGAAATGTAATGAAGAGAGAGAAAAATAAAAGTCTTCATGGAGGTATTAATGCTATCTTTTAAGGAGGAAAAGCCTTGGGAACATTGCTGAGAAAGTCCTGTTAGACAAGACCGGCTGAGATATGGGATATAATTTTTGTAAGAAATGCCGACATCTGAGAATTTGTTATTGTTTCAATTCAGGGTGAAATCAAACGTTTCTGATATGCCGCACAAACATCGGTTTTGAAAAAGACTGAATTTCAGCAATGTTTAATTTCATAATTCTATCATTGTGTCTTTCAACCAGAGAGTACATGGATAATAATATATATCATTATTAGATTATTTGTGAAAGCAGCAGTAATGGTGTACAGTATACCAGATTTGTCCCCACTACAAATTTCTGAAACTGAGGATAGTGAATCTTCAGGGGTGTGAATCTTCCCATAGCAACGTTAATCACAACTGACACTATAAAAAGTATTTAGATGCTAGCTAAAGTTGTATTTTCTATCATTTTTCCTGAAAAACATTTTCTAACTATAGAATAGGTTTATCCCAGGGAGTTGGTAAAAAAGAAAAAAAAAAAAAGAAAAAAAAAAGAAAAAAAAGGAGAAAAGAAGAAAAAAAAAAAAAGAAAGAGTTGTCTTTTAGGGGGAAAAAAAGCTGTGGTCAAAGGGAAGCTCCAGACCGTAACCAGCCGTGGGTTCCTCCTGGAGCTGGTGGAGGCAGAGGGGACAGCTGCTGGGACCCACACCACCAAGTGTCACCCGAAAGCAGGTGCCCAGCAGGGCAGAGCTGATTCTGGTGGGAGGTGCAATGACCCTTTTGCTTCGCCTCGCAGCCCAGGGGTTGGAGCACTTGCCTGTAACACAGGAGAGCTGGGTTGAACACCTGCGGTACCCAGACTTGCTTCAGAGTGAGCGCTTTCGGTGTCAGAGCGTGATGTCCAGGGCAGCAGCTGGCAGCAGCACTGTTGTTACCATCAAGGACATCGCATGCAGACTAGATTGGGACTAACTTTTGGAGCTTCGCTTAGGATGCAGGGTGACAGTCACTGAACGAGAGATTGTGAAGAAAGTAACCTTAGCCAAGATGCAAAAGGAGAAGGAAGGCAATGGTAAAGCCCAAACTGGTATTCAAGAAACAAAACGGGCTGTTACAATTTTTGAAGAATGCTTTAAAAAAATTAATGAAATACTACAGTAAAGCAGACAGAGCTGCAACTGTGGCAAAGCTCTAGCTTGCAGTAATTAACAGCCTCTGAGCATTCAAATCTCATCTAGAAGTAGAATTAGAGAAGAAAGAATAAAACCAGAATTAATTCTGTCTAAATGAAGGTAAGTGTTAAAGAAAACAAAAGGAAGATCCCTAAGGAGTCCACAAGAAGTTTTCTGTTGAGAGAACTGCAACAGGAAGATTTGGAAGAGCTGAGTCGCTCCATGAAAGAAATGTAACAGAGAAGGTGCTGTCTCTGCTGAAAAACCATTTGTGTGCTCTGCAGCAAGTTCTCCAAAAAGGCAAAGATCCTAAGCTCGGGCAGCTGATCCAAACAGTGTTAGAGAGTAAAAACAATAATGTTGCTTAGGTTTGCTATAGGAGAAGCATGTACTTCTTCTGAGCCAAAGAATCTGACAGAGATCTGCTCCGCTCAATGTCCGAGTTTTAGTTTGGTCAACATCACACAATGTGGATCGCTGAAGAACATAACAACCAGCTTCAACTAGCTCCTGCAGTCCCTTTCTGGAGGTATAATTCCGCCACCTTCTTTTCCCAGTTAAGCGTAAGGCCATCAGAAATTAGCAATAAACATCAGAATCCAAAATACTTATGACAAATCTATTGATTAGCTCATAATGTGACTCTGCGACATTCTTTCAAGCAGTCTTCCTTGTGTTGCTGGACAGTGGAAAGTTCATTTGCCTCAAACTTTTTATGTTTAGGGATCAGAAATCTGAAGATGATGCAGCTGTTTCCAGTTTTGGACTTCTGTGGGAAAAATGGGCAATTCAATACCCCACAACATCTCTGCCTTCCATCAACACAGAGATACCCGTTTTGACCTCAGGGCTCAACATAATGTGTTTGGGCATAGATAATTGCACTGTGTGCTGGTTTTGGCTGGGATAGAGTTAATTTTCTTCACAGTAGCTAGTATGGGGTGATGTTTTTGGTTTGTGTTGAAAACAATGTTGATAATTCAGGGACGTTTTAGTTACTGCTGAGCAGTGCTTACACACAGTCAAGGCCTTTTCTGCTTCTCACCCCACCCTACCAGAGAGTAGGCTGGGGATGTACAAGAAGCTGGGAGGGGACACAGCCAGGACAGCTGACCCCAGCTGACCAAACGGGTATCCCATACCATATGACGTCATGCTCAGCATATAAAGCTGGGGGGAAGAAGAAGGAAGGGGGGATGCTTGGAGTTAAGGTGTTTCTTCCCAAGTAACCACTATGCATGATGGAGCCCTGCTTTCCTGGAGATGGCTGAACACCTGCCTGCCCATGGGGAGTGGTGAATGAATCCTTGGTTTGCTTTGCTTGTGTGCGCGGCTTTTGCTTTCCCTATTAAACTGTCTTTATCTCAACCATGAGTTTTCTCATTTTTACTCTTTCAGTTCTCTCCCCCATCCTGCCGTGAGGGGAGTGAGTGGGTGGCTGCGTGGTGCTTAGTTGCTGGCTGGGGTTAAACCACGACACACTATCATTCTCATGATGAGTACTAAGAGGTCTCAGGACCTTGTTTTGAGGTCTTGACTGACCTTGTTTTGCTTTATTTTTCTCCTTCTATACCCACAGTCAGATGCATACCCGCACTCAGAGGTATACCTTGCTGTTGCTTTCTAACCATGGCCACAGTTTTGTTTTAAATTTTCTACTAACTTCAGGTGTACCCAGAAGACAGCCTTGGCTTTTCTTGATGCTATCTTGGTACCTAACAGTCCAAAATGCAGATCAGCATATGATTCCATGATTTTATTTCTTTAATGAGATGTGCTGTTATTAGATGTTTATTAGGTTTGGGACAGGTGGGACTAGCAGTTGCATGTCTAAACCTGAACTTCCCTGCAAATTCCTTGTACTCATGACCACTAAATTTTGGCAGTTCTTAGAGATCTTTCTTATATTGGCAATAAGGTCTGGGACTGTGTTGCTGGTCTTAATTAATTCATGAAATTAATTAAGTTTAATTAATTAGCTGTCAGATAAACCCAAAACATTCTGGGTTTTTCTGTATAAAAATTCAAGTTGTCAAGCACATAATCTAACGTGGACTTTTCTCTCCTGTCTTTTTGCCAGATGCCATCAAGATTGTGGCTGAACCATCAAATACCTCCTTATTTATATTTAATTTGCAAATGATACACTTGTAGCTGGAAAAATAATCTCTCTGTTCTTACAGGCGGAGGTGGGAAAGTTGACAGGTCTCTTTTGGCAGTGGCAAAAAGTGGTTTATGGTAATTTCGCCTATACTTGGCCTCCCATAAATAAAAACATGAAACTTTTTAACACCCACACTCTAAATCTGATGCTTCTCCTGCTCTTCTTGAGTATATTAACACTCCACTTGTTAGCAAGTGGGATGCGTAAACCCCAGTCTTCACTATGATGGTGCAGGAGATCTGTGCCCAGACCTCCTCGAAAGTGTCTGGAGACCACTTACTTTGAGCTCACCCTCAGAAACCTTTACTCCAGAACATGGATTTGTTTAACTCTTTCAGTTCTCTTTACTATGATTTGTACCTTGTGTCCCGTGCCTGTCCTTGCACGCTGTTGCTCCTAGGGTGCCAGTCATACACCCACACCACGTAGGTGTTATCTTCACAGTCCAGATCTGGCGTCCCTCTCTCCTGTCAGAGGAGATGTGACAGCCTGTGCCGTACTCTGCAGTACGCTGTGCTGTACTCTGACCAGCTGCAGTAGGTAATTTCCCTTCCACAGAGTCTACATTTTGCTTAAGTTTAGCGCAGAATCTCTGATTTTCCCCAAAGCTTCACAGAGCAGCAAAGCTGCCTTCTCTCTCTTTTTTTTTTTTTTCACATTAGGACCTCCAATAGGTAAATCTCAGGGGTTTATCTACTATGAAGAAGAGTTGTATTTTCTAGTGAAAATGCACCGGGTGCTTCACACAGTCTGAGAAAACAGTGTTTCCCAAGGGGGAATTGAACATGCTCAGACGAGTGCTCTGTTTTCCTAAGGACACCTGCCAGAACCTTGCTGACATATCAAGTGTTGAAAAATGTTTGGCATCAGCCATCTCTCACAGAATTTCTCCCCTTGTTGACAGTAGGAAACAGCCATGTTATGCATATTTCTTTAATTCTCTTGGCTCCCTACATAGCAAAATGTCTCATATGTTTTCTTCTATAACTACTGATTCCCAAAAAGAACAGAATATCCAGCTTTTCTTTTGGTCTGGGTTTTAAGGGAAAGGGAACTTCAGACCAAGAACTGAATGAAGATAGGGGAAGGGCCTTTTTCACCTTGTCCTCTGATGGGAACTTCCTTGTCTGCTGGAAAATACTTTCCATGAAATGTTGATTGTATTGGTCCCTTGTCCTACTAATCATGCCATGCCAGTGCCTTCATGATCAGACTAAGGACTTCATGTTTGGTTTTTTTTTTTTTCAGTTTAGGATTGGGTACATTTCCTTGAGTGTTATTACAATTTCTATCTTTTCCACTCTGTCCTGTATTCACAGTTTATTTCACATTTTACCTTAATGAGAAGTTGTTCACCAGCATAAATTCCCATGTACCTTCTGATGACCATAGGGCAAAAATTTCTTAAAGAACCACTGTTTGCATGTAAATATCCATCTCTGCCTTCAGAGTCTCATATTTCTTTTTGCACTACGTAGGAAACAAATCCACTGGTAAAGGAAAAGCTCTTTTTTATTTGTTAGGGAATTAGCAGACAGAGCTCCACATTTCTCTGTGCACATTTTTCTCTCATGTACAATTTTTGCCTTTTGACTATTTATGCCTCAACAAGATCCTCTGGCCAATTGCTTCCTGTAGTAGTCAGACAACCTTCTGCCAATCAAAACATTATGCACAGCTATCAGGCATTATTATCAACACCTATCCTGCAGTAGTTCTTTTGTTTGTGATGAGTAATTTAACACTCAACACTCTGAAATCTAAAGCTAATATTGTGAAGTACTCCAAGGAGACAAATTGCATATATCTTAAACTTTCGATAATCATCTGGTAGTTTGGGGATACTATTACACTGTGGGTTTTCAGAACACAAAACAAAACAACAAGAAGTTCTGTTCCTGAAGCATCCAAGGATCCCTTGCTTTCCGTCTGCTGGAGCTGAGCATCAGTGGCTGGTGGTACCCTCCACATAAGCAAGCTGATATATTGGTGCTCCCTCATTGGCAGGTTTTAGCCCGCTTTGGAGCTCATCAACCCAAAATGAAACCTGCATTCATTCAACTTGCAGCTGATGAGCCAGTCCATTCTTTAATTTGCTTAACATCTGATTCCTGGCATTTGACCACTATCACAAGTTTTTGTGAGCTTATAAAATGTTACCACTTTGCTGAACAAGATTCTCTCTCTCTTATCACAGGGACCTACTGTCTTTGGTAGTGATTTTTGGCTTTGACCATCTTTCTCAGTGGTGTAACTAAATTGCTTACCTATGCTGAACAGTGCGAGAGTCAAATGTTGATCTGCTTTGCTGGCTAAAGGCAATACAAAAAGCAATACAGACCCCATTCTTCTAAGTAACTCTGGCGATCAGTTGAGAAAAAGAGGTTTTGTTGTCAAATACGATATTTCCTTTGTGAATCTCTCCTAGTCATCTTAAATTCTCCTTAACACTGAGTTTAGAAATGTGTGAGGGACCAGTACAGCTCTGACTGGCATCAGCTACCGACTAAAATAACTTCCCAATGAAAAATGCCTTGAGATAGCTGCTACTTTTTGCTTTGGGGATCTTAGGCCTGATATTAGAGCAAAGTTACTACCTGAGCCATAGGCCTCAGAGTTGAATGTAGAGTTTTCTGAATTGTGAAATGGTCTCTCCCTACGGATTCACTGGTGTAAGCTGAGAACAGTGGGAACAGTGCGTATGGCCAGACTGTCGTCTCCGTTCCCAGCCTCTACTGTTGGCAGTCTTCGTATGTTCATTTGTCTATGTTCCCCCTGCTCAGAGCAAATATAATTCTTCCCTTTAGCATCTCTCACATCTCCCCTTGGCTAACAGTTCTCTCTGTTCCTCATATAATTCCTCTCTCTGGCTTATCAATAGTTTCCTATTCCTAGTATGGATTTCAGCTGCCACTTTCTACTTCAGGCATCTTCTCTTTGCTGACTTGTAAGCCTTAGATAATTCAATGCCATATTCGTTTCTCCATTTTACTCTTGCCTTCTCTCTCTCTTCACTGTGATTTCCAACACTGGAATTTTTTATTTATTTATTTATTTTTTTTAAAGACTTTATTATGTAGTGGGTATCTTCTTTTGAAACTTACTGCTTTCTAACTTACACATGTTGGGGCAACCTAGACAGATGACAGCTATCCTTGCCTTCTGATGTGCACAGCATGCTCTTTGGGATCATGGTCTTGCACAGACTCAGCTTAGGTGCATGCAGGACTGTAGAGTGACTCCAGCTAGGACAGTCCAGCTCTAGGGGTAGAAACCAGAGGGATAGTAGTAGGAGGGTATTGGTCTTTGTGTAGACTTACATAATGTAGAGTCAGGGTGCACCCAGGAGAAACTCCCAAGCCTGGGAAGCGGGAAGTCCTCCTAGGTGCAGTAGAAAAGCTTTAGTCATGGAGACCTCTGTGGTGCCTAGGAATGGTATTAATGAGGGAAATCCAAACTGCTCTGTTGGGTGGCAATGCAGGATGAAGTGGATCTAGGAAGTCCCATGGCATGCTGCAGGCTGCTGGAAGACCAAGGAAGCAGGACGGTCAGGCACAGAACAAGAAAGCAAACACCTCAGGAAAAGCAGCTGCTGCTTTTGGTTTGCCAAATATAAGCCAAGCAAAAAAAAATAATAGTTGAAGTATCCTACAAAGACTGTTCTTAGCAGACTAGGAAGTCAACAACCCATCTCAATGCAATGCTGTGCCATGAGAGACACATCCTGGCTGTACAGACATGGAAGTAATGAATAGGAGTAGAGGGGTAAGAGCGCTTTCATACGTTGTTCTGGCAAGACAACAGCTAGAAGATGGAGTTCAGTTTTGATTTTTTTTTTCAAAAAACATTGAAAACGTGGAGAAAGTGCTGAAAAAAAGCAGTAAGTGATTTAAGAACAGGGGGAAAAAAAATCTCAGTTTTTTTTTACCTTATCGGAAAGGAAATTGAGAAGGGATTTGATTAGAGTATATAAATCATTTTCCAGAGAGAAAACACTGATTACTAAAGTGATCTTAAATTTAGTAGAGAACGAAACTGTGGTTGGAATCTGAAGCTAAGTCAATCCAGGACAGAAGTCAGATACCTTATACCTTTTTTTTTTTTTTCACAGTGAGTGGGATTAACCATTCAAACTAACTACCATGCAATAGATTTTCTGTCTCCAGCTATTGTCAGATCAAGACCAGATATTCTGCTAGAAGTTATGCGTTAGTCAAACACAAATTATCCTTTCATCAAACAGAAGTTATTGGGCTCCATACAGAATTAATTGGGTGATGAAGTAATAGCTCTAATATACTGCAGATCAAATTTTATGATCTAATAGTCCGTTTTGGCAATAGAATCTAAATGCATACGTATAGATTTAACTGTCTAAATCAAGGAACCCAGGTCTGTAATTTTCAGACAGTTCCTGTGAGATTATATTTCTTAGGATCACAGAGTTTTCTGTATTTGATTATAGAGTTCTCCACCATCTCTAAATTCCCATCTGCTACATCAGGTCACATTTGTGTGGGTTCTTCCGTTGCTATCCTTCTAATTAGCTGCACAAGCACACTTAATCTATTAACCCTCTATGCTGTAAAAGTAATCAGTTCTGTAAACACTATATGTGTTGTAGCACCCCATAAACTTTGACCAACTACCCGTCAGAATATCCCTGGTCCCTTAAAGAAGACATTATTTCTGTTGAATAAAATGGGAAGGATACCAAGGCACTCAGAGGTTCTGATTTTGATCAAACTCCACATTCAGGACTGTTTGCTTACGAGAGCTGGTGTTGAAGTTGAATGAGAAATTTTGTTTCTGTTAGTCAGTGCAAATTCATTTGTATGTATTCATTTCATATTTCAGAGAGATAAGCATATTTCATATGCTTATCTAGCCTGCCCTATCATGTACTCAGCACAGCTCAACTGAAAGCAGTGGTGACACTGATGATCTTTTAAAAATTCTTAGCAGTTAGATAAATAAACACATGTAGATGCCCAGTGTCTGGAGTCCTCTCACAGAATAATCCCTAGTTATTTTTTGATGGCTTAAAATTTATGAGTAAGGAGATTTTGCTTGCGAACCTCTACATACGTATTTACAAGATCAGGTAATGTATTGCAGAACTGCAGAGGTCCCTGTCTTCAGTAAAAAGCAAGATGAATAGTCAAGCCATGTCCAAGTTGACCATACATAAACCGTGGTTCAAGAACTCTTTCTCCGTCCAGGCCTGCACATGAGAACGTCCTGGAGATTCTCTCACCCTTAATGACTTCAATGGGAGCCTATTCACTGATCAATTATTATGACTACGCCTGCAGGGGGAAAAGATGTAACCTGGGCTCCTCTGTATGTAGAGTACGTGTATGAGCACTACGGTGATGGGAACTGGAGAACATGTATATGCAGTATATTATTAAAAATACCGTATGAGCCTGATGCAGTACAGTCACTGCAGAGTGGAGAGGTTCCCCTGACAATGGTCCTCCTAGAAGCTATGCTAAGGCATATGGAGAATGGGGAGGTGATTCAAGACAGCCAGCATGGCTTCACCAAGGGCAAGTCCTGCCTGACCAACCTAGTGGCCTTTGGGGATGGAGTGCCTAGATCAGTGGACAAGGGAAGGTTTACCAATATTGTCTCTCTGAACTTCTGTCCCCCACAACATCCTTCTCTCTAAATTAGAGAAATATGGATTTGAGGGGTGGACTGTTTGGTGGATGATGAATTGGTTGGATGAACGCATCCAGAGGGTAGTGGTCAATGGCTCAATGTCCAGATGGAGATCAGTGATGAGTGATGTCCCTCAGGAGTCCATGTTGGGACCAGAACTTTTTAATAGCTTCATCAATGACATAGACAAGGGGATTGAGTGCACCCTCAGCAAGTTTGCAGATGTCACCAAGCTGAGTGGTGTGGTTGACATGCCTGAGGGATGGGATGCTATCCAGAGGGACCTGGACAAGATCAAGGAATGGGCCCATGTGAACTTCATGAGGTTCAACAAGACCACGTGCAGGGTTCTGCACCTGGGTTGGGGCTACCCCCAGTATCAGTACAGGCTGCAGGATGAAGGGATTGAGAAGAGCCCTGACAAGAAGGACGTGGGGATACTGGTGGATGAAAAGCTGGACATGAGCCAGCAATGTGCACTCACAGCCCAGAAGGCCAACCATATCCTGGGCTGCATCCAAAGAAGCGTGGCCAGCAGATTGAGGGAGGTGATTCTGCCCCTCTACTCCGCTCTGGTGAGACCCCCACCTGGAGTCCTGCATCCAGCCCTGAAGCCCCCAGCACAGGAAAGACATGGACCTGCTGGAGCAGGTCCAGAGGAGTGTCACCAAAATGATCAAAGGGATGGAACACCTCTCCTGTGAGGACAGGCTGAGAGAGTTGGGGTTTTTGAGCCTGGAGAAGAGAAGGCTCTGGGGAGATCTTCTTGCAGCCTTCCAGTACTTAAAGGGGGCTGATAAGAAAGATGGGGACAGACTTTTTAGCAGGGCCTGTAGTGATAGGACAAGGGTTAATGGTTTTAAATTAAATGGGGCTACATTTAGACTAGGAAGAAATGTTTCACAATGAGGGTGGTGAACCACTGGCACAGGTTGCCCAGAGAGGTGGTAGATGCCCCATCCCTGGAAACATTCAAGCTCAGGTTGGAGGGGGCTCTGAGCAACCTGATCTAGTTGAAGATGTCCCTGCTCATTGCAGGAGGGTTCGACTAGATGACCTTTAGGGGTCCCTTCCAACCCAAACTATTCTATGATTCTATGATTCTGTACTGATGTTGCAAACATTAAACACTTTTATGTCATGGAGTTGTAAACGTATTCCTCAAGATAAGTTCATGAAAAAGCTGGAAGGTTAATCTACAAACTGATTGGCAGGTAAATTAACTTTTCCTCTGAGAATACTAACAGTTAGAGATTATCGACTTTATAATTAGACAAGTGACTGAAACACATGTTGGTATATCTGAGTCATATTCTTGACGTCAGTAACTTCAGATGAGGCCCAGATTACCACAGTGCCTACTGTCAGGAGATGAGTGGCTGATGCCATTCGCTGTAGTACCTCAAATGTCTCATACTTTGAGCTCAGGGATCTCTCCAAAGACAAAGTATTAAAAGAAATGAAACCATTTATAAATTTCTTGACATTTCAGTGCTTGACATCTCAGTTTCAGGAGGAAAATGGCTGTGGCACTATGACAAAGCAGTAACTTTGTACAATAGAGGTCTTTCTGTTGGTATGTCTAATCTGTTTTATTTGTTCCACAGTTATTCATAGCGTTGCTGCTTCTTAGCTCAAAATCATCCAGAAGCCTGTAATTTTCAGGTTTGTTCCCAAGTCCCCAGCAGTGCTGGCTGGAACTGGAACTCCTCTCAACATCTTCCGCTGCCACCAATCTCGTGCTAGGGTTGGCTGTTTTGTAGCCACCAAGTATTTCACTAGTAAGTGTGAAGCAGAGGGTTTGAAACTCTCTGAGCTCCCATTGATGGGAGGCCACTAATCTAAGATCAGGAGCAGGCCAGTATGGGGCTGGGGAGCAGCTCCTCTGTTTCATGATATGTTTGCTTTTGGCGTCCTCGACCCCAGCTAGCCCAGGAAATGGTAAATACCCATAATGGTGACAAACCAGGTCTGCAGGCATATGAACTTTCTTGCCAGGGTCCTACAGTCGTTGAACTAATTACTCAGGGGAAATGTTTAAAAATGTATGGAGTGGTAAATATCCTGATGCTATAGCCCTTCCTAGCGGTCAATTCCTACACAGGGAAATATTTAAATCAAAAGGATCGATGCATTAAATGGAAGTCAGCAGGAGGGAAAAAAATAATCAGAAATTCAATAAAACCGTTTCAAATCAAGTACCTAATACATTTGTTTTGAGAACAAACTCTCTGTGCAACAAAAAGTAAAATTCGATAGAAAGTTAACATGATAAAATAATACAACCAGAATATGAATACTTTCTCTTTATATCAAACCAATAAGTGTATCACTGAAGTGTAGAGTCCACTTGAATAAACACTTTCCAAAATAATATGGTGCAGTTAAATTATCCGTGGAATATTTTCCTGTTCCAGGGCACTTATCACAGGCTGTCACAAATCCCAGTTCCAAAGAAGGACAGTGGGTGATATTCCTGATCTCTGATGACCATACAGCCTGAAGCATCCGAAAAGCAGCCACCAGAATGAAGGACTGCTTAATATCTTTAAATAAAGAGAAGATCGACTTTTTGAAATCAAAGATGCCGTATTGAAATTCTTTATAGAACAAGAAAATAGACTCTTACCAGATTTTTTTATTTGTTTGAATGTCAAGCAGAGACTAGCTTTATATTATTGGCAAATAGTGCTATTCTACACAATATTTCTTTGATATGTAGTTAATGAGTGGAAGCTGGTACGAGTTAGTCCTGTTACAGAATGATGAGAGGCTCTAGCTGAGGCCATGGCCTGCTGCAGGCACCCCTGTGCATACATGTAATTGGGAGAAGCCCTCCTTCTGGAGGGTTTGCTGCTTCTCTGGATGAGAAGTCAGCACGGATTGCCAGGGTGCAGGGCCAGACCATGTAGCCCACGATCAAGCTATGAAAGACGCTTCAGGGAAGGGAATTAGCCGTCCACAAAAAGCAGACAGGCAGACGGTTGCTTCCTGTAAGGATCTCATGACAAGTTCTGTGCACAGACTTCAACCTAATCCATGAGGGTTTTGCACTGGAAATGTGTTTGGCATTCTCAGAACTCCGAACGTTTGTGTCAGCTCTGCAAAAGCTGGCACAGGCTGAAGCTGGGAGAAAGCAAGGCTTATTTTGTCATTTTATAGACAGGAAGCTGGAGCACATACAAATCGAGGGTACAATTCATGAGCCTAAATATAAGCATCTACTGCCATTGTAAACATTTGAAGGTATCCAAAACATCTGCATGGGGCTGGCAGATGCAGGCAGGACCTACAGGAAGCACACAGTCTGCTGGGGCAGAGCTGGAGGCTGGACAAGATACCAAACGGGGCACCTAAAATGGCTTTATGTTTAGAAACCTGAATTGCTTTCTCAATGATCATTCATGGACTGAATATCTACAGCAGGGCAGGAATTTGAAAGCAAGTATTTTGAGAGGTGGCCCATTTGCTTTCATGTTTACTCTTCAAAAATATGTGTAATTCAAGTAGCCTTTACCATGTAATGGCACGGACACCTCTATTCCTTTCTGTCCAACACAGAGCAACATTTCGGAAAAGAACCCTAGGTTCCTCAGATTTGTATCCTGATACAATAATGGGAATCTGTTTCTGGATAGCAGTTACTGAAACTCTACCTATTTGTAAATAAGTAAAATGAGTGCATTGCAAAAGCAGCCAATAATGTGCTAATTTCAGCTTAAGATTTCAAACCTAAAAAAAAAATTACAAATTTGGTCCTTCTAAAGCCAACTCATTTCGTTCCCAGAATGTCCTTTACGTGCGAATTTCCTGAGCTTGGGAAATCCCGTCAGGATCAGTTCAGCTTAAATATTTCGTCTCCGGCCAGTTCTAACTGCTGTCTATTAAATGACTTTGTGGCTTCCTGACACTGTAGGCAGCTTAATTGAAAATTTGATTAAGCTAAATAATTGCCTGTTTTACAGCAAGAATGAGAATTTTCATGGGAGAACTGTTTTTTTGTCATTCATCTCTGTCAGGCCACTGTGTTTTGATGAACATTTGAATTGATGTCATTGCTGACAAAACAGTCCCTGCCCATCTTTTGCTATTATTATATTGCACTGACATTTCTGAGAATATAATAAAGATCTTAAAGTTTCTTAAGGACAAGATCCACAATCCCAGTATCAGCCCTGGGTGATCTCTAACTACATATCGCTAGTAAGGATTTAGCCAATTGAGTTGTTGTGGCTTAACTAAAATAGCTTCAGCAGAGTTGGAGGGTATATCAGCTTTCAAACAAGATAGGAGATATCTCTCAAAGATGTGGAGAGCAGCTCTCCTCGTTGAGTCCTATCCTATCATGTAGCATAACACAACCAGAAGTTTTGATTTGGGAGAAACCCTTGAATTCAGTCAGGCATCAGAGCTGGACACAACATGAGGATGGTGGCTTTTGGTCAACTGCTCAGTTAGTGCTGTGCGGGACAGAAGCTCTTTTGTGCTGCATATTGCTGTATTTCCAGTGGAGGGCTGCATTCTCAACAGGTGGCTTTGGGCAGCTTTCTCTGTCTCCCAAACCAGACTGCTGTCAAGTTCATGGGCATGAACTCATGTGTTACTGAAGGTAAGACCAAACCGTCTGGCAAGGAACAGTAGCCAGGAAGGAAATAGGAAGGAGGGAGAAATAGGAAGGAAATAGGCTGTTGCATCAACACATAGAAAGGCTAAGAGGAGACCACCGTATCACAACACAAAGTCAATGTACAGAACCAATCACATTCTGGGTTTTTTTTCCGTGTTTCAGCAGTTTGTATTAATGAACATTGATCAGTCTGCAGTGCTACATTTTCTTGGGTGTAAAATCAACATGTCATCCAGCACACTTAAGCATTTAATAGGAAAATATGGTTTGATATTTTAAGTCTGTTAGTTTTAGAGAACCACTGGCTGATAAAATATTTCTGTTGACCAAAAGGAAGGTTTCAAAAATTGGTGGTATAAATAAGCCAGTTGGTCTTAATGGTGTTATCAGTAGTTTTTTTATCTTGACTAATATTTGAAATCCAGGTTCAATGCTATGAGATTTACAAATATGGATGACACTTTATCAGGAGAATTGGGAATAGGGCAAAATATGATAGACAGCATTCCACCTGGAGTCAACAGTTGATCACCAGTGTTTGCACTAGTGTCAAGCATCAATGGATAAACAAGACACATACTTCTGAGTGATCTGTGGTCTCAGAATATTATGAATTTTCAAATTTCAATCCTGGATAAACATTGTATTAGAAATACTGAGATGTACAGATAGAGATAAATAAGACATTTGGAATACTTTGGAAGATCACAGGAAAGAGGCTGGAAGGGACTTTGAGAGGTCATCTACTCCTTCCACTCCCTCAAGGCAAGATAAACTACACCAATGACATTCCTGACAGACAGTTGTCTAACCTGTTCTTGAAAAAAACACCAGTGATAGAGATCCTACAGTCTCCCTAGGCACTCTATTCCAAGGCTTAACTAGAAAGTTTTTCTTAATGACTATCCTAAATCCCCTTTGCAGAAATTTAAGCTCATCAATTCTTGTCCTATCTACCAGGGACACGGAGAAGAGATTATTCCCTGCCTTTATGAATACACTTAAAAATTACGAAAATTTCTGACTTCATTTCCCTGGTATAGGCCTAGTATTCTCAGGAGGTACAAGGAGACTGGTAAGAAAAGAAGAAATCAGAAGCAGTACAGAGCAAGTGTGTAAGTGTAGGATTTCATATCTATAAACTTCTATATGCAGGTGAAAATGTGATGTATAACGGATGTACACTTTATGGACTAAGGTGCTAGAAATCAGTGAGTAAGAGTGCAATCTAAGACTGCAAACAGCCAGGGGAAAAATCCTGATTTTTGACAGGGATTGTACTGGGACCAAAAAGCTAAAACTTGTTACTGGGTCTTGGTCATCTGCTTCAAAGGCTGGTTCTGATTTCAGTTTCTTTTTGCAAAAGTGACAGTTGGTTTCTGACTTTGCTTCAAGGTCTTGGCGGAGGACAAATATGAAATAGAGAGAAATTATTTTGATCACATCGAGTAATATATAGGATACATCTCTGTTGGCAAAGTCATTTGGACCGGTAGGAGCAGATTGATAGGGTAAAACGGTTGGTGCTGAGGATTCCATATCCACACTCTGCATTTCAGAGAGGGTGAATCCGGACTAGCTGCAGCACAGGCCCAGGGACTGAATGCCTGTAAGCAGTGGGAGGTCTGTACGTGTGCTTCTGGAGCACATCGTGGTGGGTTGACCCTGGCCAGATGCCAGGTGCCCCCCAAAGCCGCTCTGTCACTGCCCTCCTCAGCTGGGCAGGGGAGAGAGAATGTAACGAAAGGCTTGTGGGTCGAGATAAGGACCCACGATAATAAGAGATCACTCACCCATTGCTGTCACAGGCAAAACAGACTTGACTCAGAGAAAAATCAATTATTATCAATCAAATCAGAGTGGGGTAATGAGAAATAAACCCACACCTCAAAACACCTTCCCCCCACCCCTCCCTTCTTCCCAGGCTCAACTTCACTCCCGATTTCTCTCCCTCCTCCCCCCGAGCGGCGCAGGAGGACGGGGAATGGGGGTTGTGGTCAGTTCATCACACGCTGTCTCTGCCGCTCCTTCCTCCTCAGGGGGAGGACTCCTCAAACCCTGCCCCTGCTCCCGCGTGGGGTCCCTCCCACGGCAGACAGTCCTCCATGAGCTTCTCCCACATGAGTCCTTCCCACAGGCTGCAGTTCTTCCCAAACTGCTCCAGCCTGGGTCCCTTCCCCGGGGTGCCGTCCTTCAGGAACAGACGGCTCCAGCCTGGGTCCCCCGCAGGGTCACAAGTCCTGCCAGCAAACCTGCTCCAGCCTGGGCTCCTCTCCCCACGGGGCCACAGGCCCTGCCAGGAGCCTGCTCCAGCGTGGGCTTCCCATGGGGTCACAGCATCCTTCGGGCATCCCCCTGCTCCGGCGTGGGGCCCTCCCCGGGCTGCAGGTGGAGATCTGCTCCAGCATGGAGCTCCATGGCTGCAGGGGCACAGCCGGCCTCGCCATGGGCTTCCCCAGGGGCTGCCGGGGAACCTCTGCTCCGGTGCCTGGAGCCCCTCCTGCCCCTCCTGCTGCTCTGACCTGGGGGTCTGCAGGGCTGTTGCTCTCACGTGTTCTCACTCCTCTCTGTGGCTGCAGTTGCTGTTGCCGTTTTTTCCCCTTGTTAAATCTGTTACCCCAGAGGTGCTGCCACCATCGCTGATGGGCTCGGCCTTGGCCAGCATCGGGTCCATCTCGGAGCCGGCTGGCACTGGCTCTGTCGGACACAGGGGAAGCTTCTGGCAGCTTCTCACAGAAGCCACCCCTGCAGCCTGCCCGTTACCAAAACCTTGCCACGCAAACCCAATACACACGTCTTCTGTGTTAGGTTCACCAAACAGGAATCCAGCTGATGCATGCCAAAATGTGACATGAACCAAAGCCCAATCAGTGAGGACAAACAGGAAATCCACTTTGAAAGTGCAGCCTTGATTAAACAATTTCCCTAACCAAGACAAGCTTCAATCTGTGGGGCAGTTCTTCTTTTAAACTCCTGGATTTTCAGAGCTGGACAGTATATTTTCTGCAGTCAATATGTCAATGTGAGGAGTTCCCATTCCCCTCTTCCCTCCCAGCCACTGCCTGCTCCCTCAGTTTTGCTGACATACTTGTTTATCAACTGTGAACTTGATCTGGCCACTGAAGGGTGATTGGAGAGCAGACCAAAATGGCCAGAGTGAGTGCAGGGACAGTCATCACACCATCATCACAAGTGAGGAAAAAGTTGTGGATCTTCAGTCTCCGGGGAAGTGGTGGACCCTGCCAACAACCATCTGTCTGAGCCGTAGGACTGGCAAACATCCCTTGATTCTTTCACAGGTGTTTTCAGCTACCCCCCAAAGTAAGTAGGTTGCTTAAAGATGGAGTAGGGTGAGGGAGAGCACCCGAAGGAACTGCATTTGTTGGGTAGACAAGAGAGGAAGAGCAGTGTGGGTGATGAGGAGAAGTCTACAGGGGTATAGGCAAGATGGTGAAGCCTTGGTAAGGATTTTAGTTTTAAGTCCAGAAAAATGGGTAACAGAAAGGAAAGATATATAATTGAGACTGCTTGGAAGCAGTCTTTAGCCCTGATGCTGACCTTCTGATATTTCTTCCATTTTTCCAACATAGTTGTTTGTACGGTCATTTGAGCCAGAACAGAGAACAACTTTTTTCCCTCCTAGTCACTTTCCATCAGGTCCATGTCCTGGTCTGCTTCTCTGTGTGACCAATGGAGGATGAGGTTTAGGAGAAACAGCAGGGGACTGTTCCAAGTCATCATGGCCACTTGAAAAGCTCTGTGTAAGCATTGTGTAGCCAAAGATGAGTGAAATGCAAGCCAGACTGACTGAGACAAATGACAGTAAGGTTATTCATCACTGCGGTTTGGGAAGCACTTAGCATGATTTAAAATTGGAGAAATGTCCAAATATAGAGACCTGTCTTGATCCCACTGGACACAAATCTCCTTTAAAGTCAGGATGCAATTCGTTTTACCTGTCTTCAGTCATCTGAAAGTTAAATGTCTAAGTCAGTCACTCCAGGCTCTCTTTGTATTCAGTCAGGAGAAATAGATATTTCCAGAGGGTGATTGATCCCTCCTTAAGGTCTGACACAGGTTGTATAATTTGCTTTCTGAAGGTGCCAGTTTCTTCCAGTTGACTGAAAAAAAGAAGCAGGATGACTAACTCAGGCTTAGATGTCTAATTTTTAGACGTGTAAAGGTAGGTGAGATGAATCCTGTCCTAGGGAACCTCACCATTTGGGTAGCACTGCAGAGTCCCATGGTCAAAGTTGTATTTCACTTACATGGCCAGAGCACTAAGTGGCCTGTACATAAATAAGACCTCGTGGGTCAATGACAAAGCTCCATTACTCTGGAGGAGTAGGAGTCAGTCAATAATGAGAAACTACGCTTGCTGACTGAGATGACCTAATAATTCTTACTGTGAACTTCTGATTTGTGAGATATATATATATTTTTACTGGCACCTTTATCTTAAATCAGAGGAAGGGTTGGACTTCGTGTGAGTCATCTCAGTGCCTCACCAAACATAGCAATGATTTGCATTCTTAAAAACTTGGAATGGGCATTATAATTTAATCATACAATAGAAATCATTGTAATCAGGTAGATACTTTATAAAGCTTTTTTGTGTGTGTGTGAATTTCCTTGTTTACACAGTTGTGGCATTTCAGCCTATAAACAACAGTTCTGTTCAGTTGTAAATATTTTATTACATGCCATTCATTTCTGTAACGCATAAATGCTTTTGTCATACTTCCAGTCAGGGCCTGTCATGATGAGAACAAGAGTGCAGTTCATTTTTTTCACCTGAAACTGAGTAGGGTTTTCCCAGTTTCACTAACAAGATACAAGCCTCTCAAATCCAGACACTATATAAAATTTCCTTGGCTTCACTACCGGCTTCACTAATGTCTGGGTCAATAAACATCACCATTTGCTATACCAAGAAATGTCTCATTTTGAATCTTTCTGCTCCTAAGACACTCACTCCACATCCCAGCAATGTGCTGATGCAACCTCACCTTCTGTGACACGAGGTGCCCCATTACGTCAGGTCCATGGTAATGCAGTTGGTGTCCTAAGAAGAAAAAAGGCATGAACATACCCAAACAGTGCACAAAACACTTCTTACTCTAGCTGTTTAGCTAAGTATTAAAAAAAAAATAAAACAATTTGTGACTCATATTTAAACAGCAGATATTTTATGTGCAGTTCCCTTACATATGCAAACATTCCCTTATGAATGCAAACGTGCAGAACTGCGCTGTATCACATCCACTGTAACCAGCATTTGGGTACCAGCCTCCTAAGTGAAAGAAGTGCCGTGGAACTATTATTTTACACAGAGGAGTCAAAAAAATTACCAAGAGAGTCACCCAGGTAGCTGGCACACTGTGCTGGGCTCACCAGGAGCTGTAGTAGGTATTACTATCTGTAGAGAAAAAATAAAAAGGAACAAATTTGGGTTAAAGTTTCAGTGGCCATCTCCAGGGCATTTTCCGCTCCTGTGTTTTGTTTAAAAGCTACAAAAGCCACCCTTCACTCAGGAAATAGTATTACTGTTTACATGTGATGAGTTTGTCTTTTGACAGTCTTTTGCTTTAATCAGGGTTTGACTCTATCATAACAAATGGCATTTGTGTTCTTCTGAGCAAAGAGCTAGACAAGATATAATTAGAAATACTTTAGCTGACCTTTCATAAACCATGATGCCCAACAACATTGTTTGGAATCACATTAAAAAATGGTCTTACATCTTTTGTGGGTACAGACAAGATTACAGGATACTTTTATTTTAGAATAATTACACAGTGACCTTCAGCGTTATTTGCAAAGGTCATATTCTTTTCACATATCCTTGATTTCCTTTCAGTTTTCCCTTTTGTCCCACCAGACATAAATTTAGCAAAGGAAGAAGAAAGAGAGAGTATTTTTTCTGTGGTTGAAAACTGAAGAAGATAGTTCAAAGTCCCCATAGGCACTCAGAGGGCTGTGGGCTATGATAGGCTATTTTCTACCATTTAGCTCCTGTATTATCACTACTCCTTTTTCTTCATTATTCTCCACTTATCACATGCAGCATCACTACAGAGCCCAAACAGAGAGTTGTAATTACCCAGCTGCCACCTGATAGTACCCCTTCTATCATCTTTATCTCACAAGGCCTTGCTGTTTCATCATTGGATAAAACTTGCCCATGGCAATGCCTGTGATAGTACATCTGAGAGATACATTTAAAGTTTACTCATTTATCGCAGAAAAACGCTGAACCCATGCAATTATTAGATACACTTGCCAATTTATTTGTTCAGTAAGGCTACTTTAACTCCTTTTTCTATCAGCTATTTGTTCTGTTCTTCTTGAAAACACTGAGGTCACCGTTGGGCACCGAGATGAAATAGAAAATTTCTAAGCCATCCAGGCAGACAGCAGTCCAGAGACTCATTGATAAAAACAGACCTATACTTTCCCTGCCTATGTAATGTGAAAGACCTGCGTTTTGTGCATATTTTTTTCTTATACCACCCCATGAGGCTAACTTGTGGGTCACATGGCTTGAGCATCCCATGCTCCCAAAGTAGATTTCATGCACTGTGCCACAACTGTCAGGTCCAATCCAGAAATACCACATTTGGGAAATAAGTAATCTGCTGACAAGCGTAAAAACCGAGCGTAAAAATGTGAGGACATAATATTAAACGTATCCAGATGCAATTGCTCTGTGAGTAGTCAGCATCTGCTCTGGCCTGCAATTCTGAGTCTGATCTTTTAAACTAGTATTTTTCTTTAGGATCCATGCAAGCTTCCTGTCCTTCAAAAAGAAATAAAATACAGGAAATGGGAAAACAGAAAGTAAATGAGAGTTAAAAATATTTTTTTTTCCCCCTAAAATTTTCAAATCGCATTCACAGTATAGCAACAGTAGCAGCAACACTTCCAGCTGAACCCCACGCCAGCGTGCATTGTGGGGAGCCCCACGGAGCTCCCACTTAGCGTGCGAGATTCTCACACATACTACCTGGGCCGTGGGGCAGGAAGCCTGAATGTGGGCTGTGCCACTGATCTACGCTGCAACCGTGGGCCAGTGACTCAGAGCAGCATTTGTTGTAGGTACTTCCAGTGAGGCACGGGGAACAAAATCAGCGCAGGCGCAGCAAACAGCACCGGCGTCCCAGCCCCAAGATGTCTCGGAAATGCCTCAGGAATTTGCTGGGGACCCGTTGGCCTCAGCAGCTCGGCTCAGGCGCGGTGCCGTCTCCATGCAGGAGGGTCTGTGTATCTCTCTGTTTGTGTCCCCACTGCCCCCAGGACTGGAAGGGCAAGGCAGGTGAGCCCGGCTGGCTGCTGGCTCCGTGCGTACCCAGCTACCATCGGTTGGCCTCTTCTGGCGCAGAGGAAGAGTTTCTCTCTTGAATCCCAGCTGGCCTGAGCCGCAGCAGAGCAACGCTATGTAAGAGTTAATAAGCTTGGCTAGATCTGAGCTGGCTCTGCATCCCAACATCCATGGTTTATCAGCCACCTGGATAAACCACCCACGGGTAATTAGCTGACTGTGCAATACACAGGGGGAATGGGGAACCTGTGAATGGGAGTCAGAGAAGCCAGAAAATAGAAAAGAGCATTGCCAGAGTTAGTCAGTGGCAAGTTTTGGGGAGGAAGGTACGGCAGAGCCACCGCTCTGCCAGGGCACTTATTCCTGGTCAGAGAGACACACCTGCCTCCCCATGGGCTTCTGCTGTGGGACATCACTTCTGAAGCTGGGGGCTCCATCCAGGATAATCCTCTCTGCAGGAGCAAAGCCTGCAGAAACTTTCCTTCTCTGTCTCCTGTTGCTGCCACCAATGGCCCTGTGCTTAGGATGACCTCTGAGGGATGAAAGTCCTGCCATCAGACTGTCACCACAGGTGATTTGGAAAGGTCTGAAAGTGATCAACTCAACCACTGAATTTTTGTTTAATAAATCTGTATTTAAACATCTATGCCCCGACCTGTGTGCATCTCAGTTTCTCATTTGTAAATAGAAAAATCGAAAAACTTCCTTGTTCTGGGGTGAATTGCTTTGAGACCTGCTCTCATTACCAGGATCACTTAGGCTAACCGCTCCGCTCTGGCACCGCAGAGTGAAAGGGGTTCTTGAAGACATTCTGGAGGAGATGGTTGCCTGAGATGCCCTCTGTGAGATAAACACCAGGATCCCACTGGGTCTTCTATTCGCCTTCCAAACATTACACATGTACCACACCCTTCAGAGAAATTCAGGTAGTTTGAAACCTAGGGTGTTCACCAACGCGCGAGAAGCCTGAAAAGGTTTCACAAAGCTCCCACCCACTTGAAAAAAGAGAATGCCAGATAATTAGTGGAAACTGGCATTGAATATGGGCTCCACAAAGTGTGTTAGAGTTTTTATCTCTCCCCCCCACCCCCAAATAGCTCTGAACAGAGTTTGTCTGCATCCTGACACAAAATGACATAGTGTGTCATGAATTTTTAACTAATATTTTATTGAGTTTGCATGCGTTTCATAAATTTTTATTACTTCTTAGCACTCTGCATTTTAGTACAGAGATTATTATGGCAGTTACTAAAAAACCCAAAAACCCCAAACCTATTGGTCTTTTAAAACCAGTACTTTTAATTAAGCAGTCAATGCGTGGTTGAAATCGTGTGCCATGCAGTGAATAGTTGGCTTGCATGACTGTGTAAACGCTGACAGAGAAACTGAGCAGCTCACCAGCCCTAAAAGCCCTTTATTGCAGGTACAGCAGTCATTTCACCATATAGCATAGTTAATATTCAGGAAATAAAATTATTAATATTATTTAAATATTTGGCTCCATTTAAGCAATTTTAACTTTGAAAAAGAGCCGAACCAGATGCTGGCTTTCTTCAGTGAGCCAAAACAAGCATATGGCCTTCCAGATCTGGCTGCTCCCCCATCTAACACCACATATTTTTCTTTTCGAGGAAGGCAAGCCCAAGAGGTAGCATGTTCATCCTCCTTCTCCCCCAAGGCAAAGCTCTTCAGGACCTCAGCAGCAGGACTCTTGCCTTTCCCTGCCTTCTGAGTACTACAAAATACCCCAAGAAATTTGTAGGTCAGTATTGCATGCTTATGAGGGTGAGCTAATCACGAGGAGCAGACTGATACTTTCTCTCACTTCTTCCTGTGCACAGAGAGCAGGACAGTGTTTTTCCAGATGGAAGGAGGTCTGGCTTGATCTGTCCTTGCCAAGGATGGTTTTGGCTATGTGGGATCAGAAAAGCTGTGTGGAAACAGAGGAGCTGGTTTGTGCCCCCTCTCCAGATCCACAGAGGAGCGGGGAAGGGAGCATCACTTTCTAACTCCCCCAGACGTGCTCCGTGGCTGGGCTTGTATTTCCGTGGCCCACCCCTTGCAAAATTAACCCCAAAAGGTCTCCGCTTCCAGCTGCAGAGCCCTGTGAACTGTTTCAAAGACAGTTTCTCATCCCCATTCAGAGAGAGGAGAGGTTCTGCCATTTGCCCTTTCCCAGCTCAAAGGAACCTTATCAAAGAAGGTTTTGGGGAAAAGACTGTAGAAACTGTGAAGATTCACAACTGTACACCATGAATCACAGTGAATTGAGAGGAAGTCATGAATGCGCTGGTTCCATTCCTACCCAGCTCCATGTACGCCAGGTTCGGTCTTTCTAGGGTCCAAGGACAGGGCCCAGTGCCCAGGGCACCAATGCCGCTGCGTGCTTTGTGCCATGGGCATGCGTCTCACAAGTTTCGCTTTTGACTCCGGCGAAATAAATCTTGTTCTTATCTAGATAATCAGGGCTTTTTTGAGGTCTTGGGGGAAGGGGCAAGGGATGCCTCTGTTGTTTGCATGGCTTTTATCTAAAGGTCCACTCAATAGAGAAGGGATTGAGCCCTTGGTTCAGAAAGGCACATGCTTGAGCAAAGCCTTGTTCAGCAAAACGCTTACATGCATGCTGAAAGCTAAGCATAAGCCTAGTACTCTGTTCACTTCTGGTCCTGATATAAGGGACATCCATTTGGATGCACCAAGGTGTAAGGTCATAAAATGACTGAATTGCGTAAGATATGTTCAACCTGGGTCAAGTCCAGAGAGAAGACAGATCAACAGCTGAAGTTTAGTATAGATTCTCTTGAATGTCTTGTTTGGCATTATTTCTAAACAGGAGAGGAAATCCAGACTGCCTGAAGGTTGCTCCAGAAAGAATAAATCAGTCTCTCCATCTGTGTAATATTCCTTGCATTTCTGAACTCATCACAGAAAGTGTTTTTTATATATTCATGCATGCATGTGTGTATGTATGGTTATATATATAAGTTCCCTGAAATACCTTTCCTTGTTTCGTAGCCAAAGTCAAGTAGTTTTCAACCCAGTTATTTATAGCAGATTAATTTAATAATTTTTATTATGAAGTTTTGGAATGAGAAATACAGGTTTAACATCATATACAGATCTAGGTCTTTATAAATGTGTCTATACTATAAATCCTCAGCTTAATTTTGCCAAAGCACCACATTTTCTGGGCAGAAACATGGGCAACCAAGGCCCAGGTGAGGGGAGAATTCTACAATATTAGTTACCCTACACCGCAGTGGCAGCTCAGCCCTGATGATGGGTAGTTAAAATTTTTGTTCTGAAATACAGAAAAATGGGACAATAGTTGTTTCTTCTTTCATAGCAGTGAAAAGTTATTGTTATTATTACCAGAATGTCCTAAGAGTGCAGCGCTGAGGAGAATCAAGTGTGTGCTCTGGAAGAAGAGAGTTGTGACCAATAATATTACAGAGTTTATAAAGCAGGAGATGAGATATTTTTAGAATATCTATTACCTGTCTCTCTCTTCAAAATCACATGGCAAATAACAATTTTAGTATTTGCTGTTACTGGGAGTATCCAGAGTGATCCACCACAGCACCGAGCCTTGTACAATCGCAGAGAGAGACGTAATCAGTGCCCTATGGCATATATATCCTAAACAGAAAAACATAGGAGCAACATGAGTAGAGGGCACAGAAAGAACTACAGAGAGGCCGTGTAACTCTGAGGTTAAATCAACAATGAAGATCTGTCACCCAGGCAGGAATGGATCCCCCACATCTTCTGACCCTCAGACCAGCACCTTAAAAAAAAGCCTTTCTTGGTTTGTTTCCTGGTCCCTCCTAGACCTTCTGCTCATGACTGCTGTACTGATCCAGCTGAAAACAATCTAGGTGCCATAGCTGAATTTCCCCAGCCACACAGGAAAATGGTATGGCAGCAGATAGGGTTGATGTCCTCCTGTCCATCCCTTTCCCAGAAGAAAGGATCTCTCAGGCCAATAGAAACAGCCATCAGCAACGTGTCTGTGATCAAAATAATGGTGGCACTGGCATAACACTGGCCTTTGCCATATCTTCATGGTGGCTGCTTCATGTCTGGCTGAAATGGAGCCTGTGGTGGATCAAAAAGATGCTCGTCCCAGCAGGACCATTGCTCTTTTCTAGAGCAGGACATTGGGTTGTTCCTTGCTAGCGCTAGGAGGAGAAAGGTTCACGTTACACTAAGGAGGGCTTGGATGGCCAAAGGAAAATCTTTAAAACTATATATTAAAAAGGGTCATGTTCTCCACTGTGGATTGGAGCCTGAGGCTAGCTAAGCAGCCTGGCCAGAAACCAGCTCCTCCGAAGCGAACATAGACACCACCTACACCTGTGAAAGAGCAGGCTAGGAAACTTCCCCTGAAATGAGCTAATGAAAACACAGCAGAAGGTTAGTCTCACATCTTCCATGGGAGATAAACATTGTTTAAGGAGGTACCTCACAGCTCCTGGATCTATCAAGGTTAGCTACAGAAATATCCTTTCATTAATATTTTACCTGGAATTAGAAATTACAAGAACTTTATGGATGCCAGCCATTCAGGTAGGTATTTTTTTTGGAACTTTGTAAATGTTGGCTTCAGGCACCGGTAAGGTTTCAAGCTAGTTAGACATTCCAGTGTATTTACTGGTCCCTGTTGATAACCCTAAATCAGTGTGTCATATTTAATTCCAGTATAAAAGCCTTTTTTTTTTTTTCTCGACAGGCTCTGTTCTTATTTGTTTCTGCAACATCACGTGAATCGATCTGTTTTATGACTTATTTCTGTTAATTATCATGTTAGCAAGGCTAACCTTTCCACAAATCCTGGATTCATCTATAGTGGCAAAGGTATTTATAATGCAGGCTCTCCAGTACAGTAGTTGATTTTAATGCTAAATTACACATTTTTGTAAGCAGCTTTCCCCTCAGCTCCCACCCACTTTCAGGAGTGTTGGATGAATACCATTCAGTTCTGCTTTCAGACAATGAAGCCTGGTCTTACAGGCTCTGCCTTCACTACAATTTTAGCTGTGTCAGTCAGAATTAAATATTAGGGAAAGAATGAGGGGGAAAATGTTAGCCAGGACCAATCCCATTAACTGCAATACTTCTTCCTTGTTGTAAGCTGAGCTGCAAACTAAGTGGAGCTATAAATGAATCTCACCCTTGCCTGTTTAGAAAACATTGATTTTTTTTAAACTTAGTTTATCCTTATATGCGCTAACCAGGGGCTATAATTTTCCAGAGAGAACTGTTTTCACTAACACGGTTACCCCTCTAAAGCAGATAGTGGCGGATGCATTTTTCCTTTTTTTCTCTGCTGGACAGACCCTTACGACAGATCGGATTTTAAACTCACGAAACTGTACAGTCTCAGGTCCTTTCCTCAATCGTGCACCCTTCTAGCAGTTCAAAGGGCAACTTTTCAAGGGTTTCACTCGCCTCGCCCCTCAGCCTCAGCAGAAGTTTGCAAAATCATTTTAAAAGCGTTTTTCTTCACAACAGATCTAAAGATGCCCAATAGTTCAGTAATCTGGTAAATGGCAAATAAAACTCTCGGGCATACTCCCTTGATACTTCCACTACTTTGAAAGACAAAGGCAAATTGACTGCCAGATGAGAGTTATCCAGTACATAAATCCTTGTCTGCAAAGCCACAGAAACTTTGCACAATGCCTTTATCTTTCCTCTCTTTGACTGTGGTGATATAATGGGGACACTGTGTTCAAACAGCTATTTGCTGGAAAAACTGCAAACACTCCAAAAATTAAACCTAGCACAATTGCATTCAGGCTAATGAAAGCTGGGAACGTTACAGAGGTGACGCTCTCCATCTTCGCGATGAGGGTGCATTATGGGACCTGTCATTCCCCGGCACTCCTGGCTGCCAATCTACTGTAGGGAGCAACGCTAACAATACCCAGCGCCTTCCCGACCGCGGGGTTCGTGTCGAAAGGGCAGCGGGCTGACGAACGGGGAGGGCCAGCCGTGGGGGGCAGAGAGCGAAAACACACGATGCCACTTGAGCTGGGCTAACGTCTCGAGCCTCTCTGTCTTGGGGCATTGATAACTGCTTTAACCCATGTCCTCAGGCAGGAGGGTCGACACGCCGACTCCGGGAGTCCTTGCTAAAAGGTAAACAACGGGAACTGGTGCTTTTGTCTGTATTGTCAACTATACTTGCAACGAACTCTTATACAAATAACCTTAATTACCTGCTTCGCCCACCTCCGAGAGATGGGCCAGAGGCACAGACTCTCAGAGTTCAAAATACTTTTTCTGAGAAATGTATAAGCACAAGAATACCGTTTTCTCCAGCATTTATGTGAGACCCAGTAAAAGCAAAGCTACCTGTGACCAACACGCTGAAGAAGTGTTATTATTCGCAGATATTTCGAGGGAAATCGGTATCTACCCAGAACGCGCTTACTTGCTCAACCCTTGGCTCTTACAGCTGAAGGCGTCCAGTGTCAGGTGCCGGAGCTCAAGAGGGCATCGACAACAGCGCGGTGTTCGGCCCGTCATTCATCTCCCCAGGAGCCCCCTCTCAGCGCGCAGCCCTGCGCACCGGCAGCGGGCTGCGAGGGAGCGGAGCTGATGGCGAGCGCTCGCAGGTGAGGCAGCTGGAAGTCTGGGGCAAACGAAATTAAGCAGCGCTCTGACAAGGCTGGGCTGAAACAGGATTCAGCTCGGGGCTAAGGTGATGTGGCATGAGCTCATTAGAGCCATCCTCAGGGGTAAGTGGGGAGACCTCTCAACCTGGGGGGACACCACGCCTGTCTCAGTGGCCAGGGGAGGTAGGAAGACTTTCATGGACCTTAAGGTGCTTTGAAACTGGCCCTGCATGAGTTACCAAGTTTTATATCTTCAAAAGCTCTTCAGAACTGTTTTAGGAAATGATGCTGGCACGTAACTACTGAAGTCGTGTGGGAAGACAGCGTGAGACCCAGGGAATGACCTCAGAGAAAGGGAGTTACCAACCACCGCGACAGACCTGGTATCTTGGAGGGCTTAAGGCCGAGGCGGTGCGTGTTTTCAGCGTGCTACGCTAATAACAACCAGCGCTTGAGTTCCTCTGTTTCCGATACACTCACCCAAACAAACTTCCTCCTCCTGCTTTACAAAAAGCTAGAGTCATACGGGGGTGATGCGTCTGCCTGACAGCTCAAGCATATGGATTTAACAATGGGTGTTAGAGACTCCTGGGACAGGCAGCCCGGAGAGGAGGGCTGTGCGCGGCCCTGGGCGTGCATTACACGGCCTTCAGGGGTGTGAACGTGTGCGCACAAAGTAGATGCCCAGTTGCCTTCCCACAGGTGTAGCGTCGTCTGCCATGGAAAACCAGTCACCTGGAGTCATGGAGGTTTAGGCCCATGAACTTGTTGACTACCCATGAAATTTGTTCCTAATTCTCTGCAATTCTGTGTAACTTTCTCAAGACCGACAGCCTTTTCTGATAAACCTTGTAGTGGAGTGTTTAGCATAGCGCCCGGGCCTCTTACATCATCCTAATTCAAAAGCTAAAGAATAGCGAGACGTCTGCCAGCTAGCCAAAGTGAAAACAGCAGCAGCAACCCTAGTTCCCATTCATTCCCATACACACCACAGCTATGCGCAGCGTCCTGCAGCTGCTGCTGCCTACGGAGCTGGCGGCCGGTGCAGACAGCCGTCAGGTAGCGGGCAGGATGGATGCTTTGCTGGGCCGCCATTCAGTTTGGCACTAAAGGCAGGACCCTGTTCCACTGTGGTCTCTGGGTTTGCAGGGTGAGATGGACATGAAATCCAATGGTAGACAGTCCTCTATGTTCCAGCATCATAACAGGATCCTAATTAAGGCTGTAAAAATCATTGATTTTTTGATTCCCAGATCCCCTCCTCCCTCGCACGCTCGATGACTGGTTAAGCTTGTTTCCAGCTGAATAACTGCGGTGGGCGTTGGAAGGGAGATCCCACCCAGAGTGCCTCCAAGCTCAGGTGAAGAGAGGCCACCGGGGGTCCGTGTCTTGCCCCAATTCTCATATAATTATTTACGTGATTTTGAAGAAGGGATTGACAGGAGAGGGTAAGAAACCTGCTCCATATTTCTTAAGCTGATGTACTGAGTTAGCCTTGTGAAAAGTGTGTTGGCTCAAATCTTTAAGCAGGAAAGAAAATTTAATTTGGTCTTCCAGATCCTGAGAGTTTAAAATGATAAGCTGTGGACTAAAACCGCTGTGGGTCATTTGGCTGAGTACCTTACATTCCCATCTTTCTTGCAAAGAAAATGGGAAAAACATCTCCCACCTCCCCAGATACTTTTCTTTAACACATTTACTTTTTGGTTACTTTTTGGTTACTTTTCTTGTAACTGAATATTATAACTTGGTTTGGAAAGGTTATGAATCACTGTATTACCTCCCACATTTACATTAAGAATGAAGAAATATATTTGGCTTTCTGGTTTCTCTAATAAGGACATTGTTGGCTTGTTGACATTCTTTCAAGGAGCAAAATCTGATGGAACAAAATTTAATGGAAATGAGGTTTTCATTAATTGTTCCAGAGAGAGAGAAAGAAAAAAAGCTCTTTCAATAATCTATATTACAAGCACACAGTAACACTATAACTTAAAATAATTAAGTAAGAGATGTATAATCCATAGTGGATAACACCACCACATTTATGTATATGTTTGTAGCACAACAGGTGCTCGATACTAACCAAGGGTGTCTGAATTTACTACAGTGGAAATGTATGAGAATTGTTATTATGATGACAGCCTGATGCACAAGGAGAGAAACATCTTACACCAGAAAAAGGTTATTAATCACAACAAAGCAGACAGCAAAAGACATAAGGACATACTGGATCCTTCTCCCTTATTTATCAGAACAAGATGTGCTCATTAACACCAAGGATTTCTTTTGCCCCAAGCATCTTTCTAGCTTTCTAGAAATCTTAACAAGAGGGAATATATTCGGGTATGAGAGTAGACTTAGTTTCAAGTGTTCTAATGGTAGAGTAATTAACTTTGTGCTGAATCGCACGTGATGGACTGCTCCATCTCCTAAGTTACAGCAGAGGTTAACGCAGAAAGGTAGAAAAAAGCCTGTGTAGAAGCAGCAGTACATTACAAAGCCACATGCTCTAAGGTTCCTCAAACTGCTAATCCACAAGCATGTAATATGATCTTAGCCCATTTGAAGAGGTAAGTACTTTACAGGCATTTCACAAGTCTCTCTTCATTCTCAGATACTCAGCCTACCTGGTTTTACAGTCCCTCAGCATCTAGTGAGCTTGGAGGGCAGCAGAGCTTGAAGAAGAAAGGGATGTTATCCACAAACTGGACAGTATTACATCCAACAGCCACTATATGGCAACATCAATCACCTCCGCTTGTGGATTTGGGCAAGCTGTAAACCACGACTGGAGAAAAAGAGGGGGAAAAAAAGAAAGAAAACACCATATTTGGCAGGCAACCTTTACTGGAGACTGAAACAGTCCAATGCCAGATTCTCAAAGAAAGCAAGTCAGCAAAGTTGCATCGAGGTGGTATAAACCCACTGAAATTCAGTAAGACAGCTCCTCACTGGGTGTAACTTCTCAGAAAAATGGCTCAACGACAGTGCATCTACTTTTCTCAAGTTCTCGGTCTTACTATGATTTGCGCTTGTTTTATTTCATGCCTGCAGATGCTCAAGGCCCTGTTTTCCTCCCTTGTTAAGTTTTTGAAGGAAGGGAAGAAAACACACTGTTTATCTACCCAGCTATCGGGAGAGACTGCTGGGCAATTATCTGTTGGAAACAGTTAGTCTCATTACGAATGTGTGAGCTTCTACAATAGTTGACTCATTCTCCAAAAGAAACATTCATTGTCAGATCACCTTTTAGGTCACCATCGCCAGGCTCGCGGATGGCAACAAAAGCCAGTCAGCACTTTGCCCAAATGTGCAGCCAGCACTTTTGTCTGAATGAGTCTTTCCAGTTCCTTCCTGCAGCCCTGGGAAAAAAAAAAAAAAGCAGTCATTGTACGGGCACGGAGAAAAACCACTAGCGCCTAGCACCTGTGCAAGAGCTCAGAGTGCATTATACTTATTCAAGTTTGCAAATAAGGGCCACTACTGTGATTCTTGAACAAAAGGAGCTATTAAGATAAGCGAAACTCTTGCTCCCTTTCCTGCCAGCTGAGCAGCATCCTTAGCCCCCCAGCTCCTGGTACCTCGGTAGCCTCCCTGCCCCCAGCTGGCTCTGCCCTCCGCAGAGGCAGGGGCGAGCTCCTTGGCAGCCCGGGGTTGGAGTTCAACATTTCCTCCCTTCCTGATCTCATTAGCATGAGATTCAGACAGAGCTGCTCCATTCAGAGCCCTGGTCTCCATTTGGGTTGGGGGGGGGGATGTCTCTAATTCCTGTTTCTGGCCCCTGTGCAACCAAAGAGAAAGCAGGGGGTGAAATTAGCTGACACTGCTCCTTTCTGAGGAGAACAATGCCTGCTGGTAGTCAAGTAAAATGCCATCAGCTAACGAAGCTCTTGTGAAAAGTACATGTTGATATTTCGGTAAAGCTACATCCTCAGGAGTTGGTATTTCTCCTCCCAGAACAACTTTATGGGGCACAGCAGGCCATGAGGTAAATTGCAGCCATCCCCTAGTTGCTGTTTCTTCCTAACAAGTTGCAAATAGGTAGAAATGGAGAGGAGGCTCGGATGGAGATTACAATCCTTCAAAATCTAATCTCTTACAACGTGTGACACTGCCATTTCCACGCTGGAATGAAAAATAATTCGCAATGGTGTTTTAAAGCATCATGTATATACACTTTTTTATATATATATTTATATAGTATCATATATTTTTAAAGGGATTTACAAACCTCATCTAGTAACCTCTCCTGATGATGATAGCATTTCTCTTTGGAGAAAGAAATGAGGAAATAGAGGCATTTATGAAGGTGTGACTCCCCTTTCTCCCTAGCTGTAAATGAAGTCAGCATCTGGCTTAGATATTCTTACATTCTTCCTGTATTTCTAAGATAAGAAAATAGATGATAAAACAGTTATATGACTGATATGCAGATCTCCTTCCCAGCACTGTCTAGTACCTGGGAGGTAACTGAGCTAAGAGCTGGAAAGCTCAAGTTCTGTGCCTGACAAGTCAAGGTGTTGTGCAGGAGTTTGTCTCCCTCACCTATTTGGACTGCAGATCTGCTTGGGAAGGGACCTTCTCTTAACGTGTGCATGCTGCCTGACATAATCAGTGTAACGAGGCTGTGCAACATAACTCTCCGTTACATCGCACTGTATGCCGTTAATGCATGACGTTACTCTACTCCCTGCACTCTGCTAACACACTGAGGTACCATCCCGTGTTATACACAGGACCTAATTTCTGCTTTTACGTAGATAAGTGTCACTTGGTAAGATCAATGTCTCGACATTCTCATCAGGACAGATCTCAGGCATGACAAGTATTTAACACTGCGCAGGCACTTGGCCTCCTTCTTCTTAAAACCATCAGAAATTGATTTATTTTACGTTGTTGCCCAACCTTTGTTCCTTAACTCAAATGTGATCGCCTTTCTTTACCTATGTATGTGTACCAGTCTTCGTCACCTCCTGTAGGTTCCCCTTGCTTCTTCAGTCCTGCTCATCTTTGAAATGCTAGGATTGGCTTAGGAAAAGGGTGTCAGCTTCTAATTCAGCTTCTCAGAGAAGCAAATCACTGGTGAACCGACCTTGGCCCTGAGAGGGAGCTTCCGAAAGGAAAACGCATTTGTTCCTCAACATCATGCTACCCCTGTTGCTGCCAGCAAACTACCAGTTAGGGCTCTTTTGACTGCCCTATTTTGTAGGACAGCTGCTTAAAGGCTCCTTGAGACTAGAAAATAGTTAAAAGAAAGTTGCCACACTTTAAAACGTGTATCTCTATTGGCATAAATCCCCCTCTTTCACAGAGGAACTGAACATTAACATCAGCTGTGAGTGCCCATGCCCCTGCCGCAGCCCCTCTTTCCACTCGGCAGCTCCTGCTCACATCAAGGCGTAGCTTTTTGCTATTTAAATAGGCTCCAAGAGGAACAAGGTAGCTTTCAAGTTTTAAACAGAAAAGCAATCTTCAAAGCAGCCCAGAACCTGCTTCAGGTAGGAATGTGAAGGGATGGAATAAAGAGCGTGGGAGGCATGGTATTATTTTGGAAACAGGGAAATCCCAATTTTATTAACATCTCTGAAGAATCCAAATCTTTCTGCACCTGGGGTTTTCCCAGGTGGGATGGGGAAATGCATTTTTCCATTTGATAAATACCTGGATATAGGGCCAAACTGAAAAATTTGGGTAAAACAGAATGTTTCCAGTCCGAAAACTGCCTGCTTATGAAATAGCTGTGCTTCATTTGGGAACCGTGCGCTTCATCACTACACAGTTTTAGATTTGACTTCGTCTTTCCTGTGAAACTGTCACATGCTTTTCCATTACATGATTTGCTAACAAAAAATATTGCAAAAATAGTTTATCACTTGATATCAACTTCCACAAAAACATGAAGTCTGATGCCTGATAAAGGCTTAAGTGATACCTTAAGAGGCTCCCACAGTCGTGGTGGAGACCTCTGAGTCTGACCTTGGAATTTGCACCATTATATAGGGCAGATCCATCTGATTAACTGCACCAAGGCTGGTGGTCCCTGTGTGGGACTTCGCTAAGACCCACCACCTGGCGTGGGAGCTTGCACGCGCCCTCAGGTGTTGCCACTGAGGATGGTGGTTCTTCGGTTTGCTGCTGCTTCCCGGTGCGTGAAGGGACCCCGAGCAGAAGTGACTCTCTGCATGTTCATAATGCATTGTGATGCAACACCCTAAAGCCCATCATACCTCTCAGGAAAGGGTATGTAGGCCAAATTGACTAACTTGTCTCACAGCCTGGGGTAGCCCTGCCTGGTCCTTCACGTAGGAGTAAATGAAATAAAAAGTCTGAGGGCAAAGAGTAGGGACTTCCAGGAACAAAGCTTTCCAGTTGTAGGAGACGCTTTAGATGTCACCCTCGTACTTATGGCCCATGCCTACAGCACAGCCGCCACGCACTCGCCATACTGGGTAAATGAAATAAAGCAATAAAAACAAATACATGCATTTCAATTACTGAAATGTTCCCATGCACCAGGCCATAAGCTTAAAAACTCCATCTGTTTATTTAATTGCAGTTTACCAGGATCATGGTAATTAGAGATAAAACAGATCTGTTAGATTATCCAGTTTATTTTACTGCAAGAGCGGTAACTTAATAAGACATATTAACATATTAAATTCATCCTGCCCTAGATCTCAGCCAAAATGCTGAAGAGATAAGATACGTTAGTGCAGTTTGCCTTCATAATAAAATGGTTGATATCTGCTTTATTTTGGCTTGCAGTGCTACTGTGAGTCATGTTAAGAAAAGGCTTTTTTTGTCCTTGTTTTACCTGTAATCTGAACCTCGCCGCATAGTTCTGAACACCTCCTGACCATATTGCTCTGGATGTAATTAACCACAGCACAGGGTTTTGGGTTCCCGATGCAAATGATCTCCGAGAAAAGTTACTCTGGATCGAACTGCTATTTCCCAGAGCACTTGCAATAGTATTTCATTCTGAGCCACAGGTTGCAGCTGGTCTGTCTCTCACTGTGTGCTGCTAAGTGCTTAGACTGGCACTTTATTATCAGAATAGAACAAATCTAGGCTAATGTGTGTAGTATAAAGAGTCCCAGGGAGCCAGGGCTCCTCATTCTCCAACCATTCTTTCCAGTTTTTCTGCTGTTGCACTCCGGATAATTGCAGTTTAATTGGGTGACATGAAATGAAAACTGTGTCCACATTATCCAGGATTATCTCTTTTTCCTGAAGCCTGCCACCAATTGAAAGGAGCCCATTTATCAGTCCAAAGAGCTGTACTCAGTTGCTTTTACGAGCTGGGAAGAGTGTGAGAACAGGCTGGAAATGGGAGAAAAGGACTTGACAGCTAAGAAAAATTATTTCAGTTGTTTATCACGAGGAAAGTTTATCTGATTCTTTACAAAATGATATGGAGGCTCAGAGTGTCAAGCCATGAGTAATGAACATTGACCAAGTTTGCTTCCTCAACTTGATGTGCTCAAACACTGCCTCCCTTTTGTGTGGGCACAGATCAACTTTAAAAGCTTCTTTCAGGCAGCATGAATGCATTTCATTTTACCAAAAAGAACTTTGTATTGATAGCTAGGAAAAAGGAAGGTTGTTTAAAAAGGAAGGGTAGACAATCAGGACAAAATGAAGAGCTTTCAGTTTCCATTATGAGCATGTCGCTCTATTCTTCTCAGCTGTTTATACATTCCCAGCACAATAATGCCTCTTTGCAGTAATATGTTTCCCCTTTTACACTATTCATATTGAAAAAAGCCCTCACATCATGACCACAGTAATAAATACTATAGAAATGTGGGTATAATGTCAATTTGCATTCTGTGAGAAGATCAAGGTAAACCTAAAGGCCAAAAGAATATTCCACTAATGCTCATTCATCATTCTACAGTTCCAGGTAACAGAAGGACCTTGTCACTACACCGCACACCCTTTCAATTGCTAGTGCATCTGTGTGAATATTTTAGCCTAATGCACTGATTGTTAAATGGAAAGAGCAGTCTTTGAAATTGTCTACTGCACTCAAATCCCTAGCTGCACAAGGTCTGGGCAGGAGTGGTTTCTATTCAGAAGGCAATAGAAGGCTTTAGTTCAGTAAGCACACTGTGTGTGAAAGCAAGTGAGGATATTAGGAGTTATTAAATTAAAGTTTGCAAAGAAAAAAAGCTCACAAACTATAAATGGCTACTGTAAATATACTGTAAATACCTCGCATAGATGAATGAAACCACAGTAGTTGTCCAGGCACTTCTGATTATAAAACCAGCCAAGAACAGGGATTTGAATATGTACATACTAATAAATTTCCCTTTTGCATCCCTTATGCCTCCTTAAATCATTGGTCAGCTGCATTAATTAACGCTTACAACACACCTCTAAATAGAGGCACTCTCACAAGCACGCACACAGAGGCAGAGCACAGCTGGCTGTCCATCCCCCTTGCTTGCACACTGGCCTGGGTCCTCCGCTCTATATCCAAAACTTTAATGTCGAAGCTGATCCTGAGCCCATGGGTTGTAAATGGAGACACCTTCCCTCATATGAGTGGTCCTGGGACCAGCCCACTCCATGTGTCTGAGGGCTGGGTGCTCTCCAAGAAACACAAAGAATATCCAGAGTTTGCAATTCCACTTTTTTAATACTTAATTAGCTTAAATGTCATGCTTTGGGTCTTAAGCCAATTTTTAACTATTAAAGGAGGGAATGAGGCTTAATGCGAGGGACTTTACTCTGTGTTTGCCCACTGGGGTTTTGTACACATGTCTTTGGGGTTTTCAGTGCCTGCTGCTGTCAGAGAGGTGCTGCTGGACAGGATGAGGCTTGGGGCAGGGCCAGTGTGCCAATTTTGGTTTGCCTGTTACTGTGCTAAGTGATGGTGTTATCAGTGTTTGGAAAGGAAGAAATATGAATACTTTAAGATGCCACAGGCACGGGTCTGTAACACTTAAAAAAACCAGTGAGATGTCATCTAACCTTAATGTAGTCAACTGTACCATGAAATCTGCGCCTGAATGGTGCTATTCTTTTCATGGCAGTCAAACTACTCCATATTCAGACATAGTCCACCTAAATTCCTTTCACTCTCGCTGGTGGTGCTGTCCTGGGTAATACTGCATTAGAACGAGAGGAAATGGCCTCAAGTTGCGCCAGGGCAGGTTTAGACTAGATAGTAGGAAAAATGTCTTTATTGAGAGAATGGTCAAGCATTGGCACAGGCTGCCCAAGGAGGTGGTGGAGTCACCATCACCAAAAGTGTTCAAAAAACGCGTACACGTGGTGCTTCAGGACATGGTTAAGTGGGCATGGTGGTGTTGGGTTGATGGTTGGACTTGATGATCTGAATGTCTTTTCCAACCTTAATGCTTCTGTGATTCTGTAAATTCCTCTATCCCTCTTTCTCTATCCTCTGTCCTAAATCATTATCCCTTTGGTTTAAATGAAACTTACAGGAAGCCTATAGGAAGCATAATCTATTCTAGCTTTTTAGAGGTTAGCTGTGGAGGCAAACCACAAAGGAGCAAGAATTTCATATGGTATATGGAGGTGCTCAGATATTTACCAATAAAGTGTCACAGGACAAACATTTTGACAATTAGGAACATTAAGGGCATACCACTGGCAGAATGTATTTTTAATGTTCATGGATTGCAGTTTGTGTCAGGGAGAATCCATTTCTGTACTCTCATGCAAATTTACCAGAAAACATATATATGTTAAGCACTAAGAAAAAAATACACTGAGAAGCCAAATAATTCATTTCTCATTATAGCAGATAGTGAAACACAGGGAAATTAAACTTGTCTTTATCCATTGAAAATGAACACCTCTCCAGCTGGGAAGAGTAGGGAATGTTTATCAAGGCTGGCTAATGTATGTCTCCCAGGCAGCTTTCTCTTTTTGTGAACAGCAGATTGTAAAAGTTACTCCCTCCTCCTGGTCTATGACTGACCACTTTTTTTAAAGAGCTGCAGGAATCGTTTGTCACTCAAAACTACATTATAATTTTTCTTCTCTTTACAGATCCATATTTTCCGTACCTGGGAATCATGGAGGCCAAAGCAATAGTCCCCCAGCTCAGGACTCACAGCAGTTTTTTTCTGAGCCACAAGGAATTAAGAAGAGAAATCTGAAGCCAACAGAGGAACCAAAGTACAATACTGCCATTAGTAGGTTGCTCCTTAAGGGC
Source organism: Phaethon aethereus (assembly GCF_964289735.1). Classification (NCBI taxonomy): domain Eukaryota; kingdom Metazoa; phylum Chordata; class Aves; order Phaethontiformes; family Phaethontidae; genus Phaethon; species Phaethon aethereus. Next base: position 163,637,361 of record NC_138575.1, on the reverse strand, counting down.
CAGGGAGGGTTAGGGGCTGCTCAAAGTCGTAATTGTTGGCTTTTTCCCTCGCCTCAGTATCTACCAGCACGTGCCTGGCTGTTGAAATGCCATCGGAAGGGGGTCATTAACTTTTACAGCTGACAAGCATGTGGGGAGTCTTGGCTAACACCCCTTCACTTTACATGACCATTGGGGACACGTAGGTGACAACTGCTACAGCAACCGGAGAGAACACCGGGAGATCCAGGCCCGGGAGCCTGCATGCTGCTTTAATACAAACGGTACGTGAAGTCCAATGACTCCTGCATGTGATGATGCAGATAGGATGTCTGCACTGCTGCGACGGATTTTTGTTAGTGTTTTTTTCTGATCAAAGTGTGCAGCCTGTTACATGATCATTGATGGGAATTTTACTTTGTTTTTTATGTATGTTTCACTAAAAGCCAGGATAGCAATATGCTGTTGTATTTCTCTCATGGGCTTTCAGTACAAATAAGTTATGTTAGGAAAATTTTACAGTTATGAAAAGGAGCATGAAAAGCCTGTATAAGCCCAAATTAAAGGTGACCTGCAGCTATTTGTAAGTATGCTATAACGCATTCCCCTATGCTCATTATTCGGTAAGGAAATTCCATTTCATTTGATACACACTAGGTTGGCCCTTTCACTCTACTTCTCTCTGATAAGATATCACCTGAGATGAAGGGAAAACAACTGTGGTATTATGGAGGACAAGTGGCAAGATAATTATAATAAGACACAAATTTTAGCTTTGTGAATGGCAGCAATACGGGTTTTGCTAGCCCAAACTATGTCTTTTAGTCAGAATTTCCCTAAGTTTCTATTTTACTGAGGGTAGTGATTCTTAAGATTGTTAAAATATTTCTGCATCCTGCAAAATCTAGCTATTTTTCCAAATGTGTTTATGTAAAGTCCTTTAAAACCCTAATTTCACTTATAGAGCTCAGGAGAATCACAGAATCACAGAATCATTAAGGTTGGAAAAGACATTTAGGATCAAGTCCAACCATCAACCCAACACCACCATGCCCACTCAGCCATGTCCTGAAGCACCACGTCTACACGTTTTTGAACACTTCTGGCGATGGTGACTCCACCACCTCCCCGGGCGGCCTGTGCCAATGCTTGACCATTCTCTCAATAAAGACATTTTTCCTACTATCTAGTCTAAACCTGCCCTGGCGCAACTTGAGGCCATTTCCTCTAGTTCTAATGCAGTATTATCCAGGACAGCCCCACCAGCGAGCGTGAAAGGTAAGTGCTTTGTTGTGTTGCCAATCCATATACTTGCAAATGAAGAAATGCGTGTCTCGATATAGAAAAAAACTGTAAGCATATTTCATCCAGTCTTTAAATTTGAATGACCAATGTCTGTAAGATATGTTTTATTATCAAGGGTAGTTGCACTAGTCTCTGTTTTGCTGAGCTATCTATATTTTTAGCTGTGTCATCTTTCCCTTTTATTTCAAGATGGTGCTACTGAGAAGCAGAAAAAAGACATAATTTGCCTCTTTGCATACCATTTCTATAACTTGGCTTTGACTGTACCTCAAGTCCATGGCCTGTCTCTATATATATTCAGGATTTTCATTAGAGTTTTCAGGGTCACTCACTGAGAAGGTGTGAAATGGCAGGACTGCACTTAAGAAAAGAGACACTGTTCTAATTTCCAGTTATATGAAGGGCTGCCTCCATTCTTTTAATAAGCTGAGTCAAGTGTAGAGTAAGGAAATCACAATAAAGACAGAATGTATATCTACAACATTTATAAGTCTTTAATAAGACACCAGCTTTTCTTTAAGTTATCCTGACTGTCACATGGTGTAAAGTGGATGACAACTCATTTTTAAACATTCGCTGATGATACAGCAGGTATGACGTGTTTCATAATATGTCTCATCTACCTTCGTAGTTGGCTCTTCACTAGATTGCATGCAAACTCCCTTCAGCTAAATTATGGGTGCTTCATGGGACCTGGTAATGGAGGCACATCCAAGAGGAAGACAGTCAAAATAAGGCAAAAAAAGAGAGTTTCTACACGAGCCACACTTGCAAATCCCACTTTTGTAGGAGAACCCTGTACAAGAAAGACTTGCAAAGGATTTAAGGTACAGGTTTTCTAGATCTTCAGGTTGACTGGAGATTCTGATTCCAACTCACCCACAAACAGTGTCAAGTAAGCCAAGGTATTTCCAGCAGCGGGGAAAAAAGTATCTGTATCACTTTACAGGACTTTGGTAGCACCTCATTTTGAATGTACAGTTTTAGGCATAGCAATCATGAAAATTCAATCCCACACACTCAGAGAATGGCTGGTAAGAAAAGTGAATTTGTTCTCATATAAGGATCTAGAAGAGACTGGCTTCATTAGCTGCTTATACTAAGACTTGATTGATCTTCACTGTTGATGTTTACCCCTCTGACATATTTACAGAGCAGAGTTGCTTCACCTAAAGAGAATGTTGGCAAAAGAACAAATAGATACAAACTGGCCATGAGTAAACTTTGCCTGGGAAAGGGTGTTCTCTGCTGTCAGAAGGCAGAGGGTTTGGATCAACCTTTTATTTGGAAGGGGGTGGGCAAAATGCTAACAGCACTTGAGATGGAGCTCTGTGAGCTTATTAAATAGATTACGTGGCCTGTGTGCTTACAGTGGCAGATGACTGAACTGAACGACAGGTCCCTACCTGTCCTATATTTCTATATTTTTTATCACCTTCCTTGTTCCTGTTTTCTGTGTTTTATTTCCCTCTTGCTTTTTCTCACTCTTCCTTGTAAGAAGATAGGCAATTTAGAGGAGAAACAAGGAAATGCTGATGGATGACAGTTGTCAGTGGTGTTGTCAGTGCCCAGGGATCTGAGTAAGCAGCCAGCAATGTTCCGCAATCAGCTACGGCATTGCAAATACCTAGACACTGTATTCGATCAGTGGAAAGTACTTTGCCTGCCCGCTTTCTCTGTCACTTGTAACGGCACAGAGCATGCCTGTGACATGAGAAGGCAAGAAGATGTGTCCCTGTCTATGTTCAGTCAACTGTCTTCATCATGGCAGTGAAAGCTCAAGACAACTGTGGCATCACCTGAACCAGTTCACTAGGAGAGATAAAACAATCAAGTTGCCACTTAACACTTATACTCTAGACACCTATCAAATAGTAATTGCATTGAAATCAACAATCCTCTAACAAATAGCCCCGCAGACCACAAATCTTACAGTATCTCATTTATATGTACATGTCAGACTTGTCATACTTGCTTCAAACCATGAAATTCATAAATCAGGATTTGAAAAGACATACATTATAGCTGGTTTCAGATAACAATATTATGAGTTAGAGATGAAAGGGAACGGGTTGGCCAAACATCAATCCAATCCCAAACTGGTCTCTGTTTTTCTCAAAAAATATATATATATCTGTATTGAATGGATTTACTCTTTTTCATCCAATTTCACATTTTAAAAGCAGATTTGAAGGCAATCATCTTTACAATTTTACATGTAGAAGGTAGCCCTGCTCACTCCCTTCATCCCAACTAGCTACAACTATCTAAAGTGAAATTCAGCTCCAGTTCACAGGCACTCAAATTTAACAGTCTACCGTGTTGATGTCTAATGTAAGCTGGGTGTTTCAGGTCTCCATTGTGGTCAAAGGAGATCATGACTGAGATGTTACTACAGAGACAGAAACGTCTAGTGTCCTTTGAGCCTGCCATAAGGTATCTGAGATATCTTCATAGTCCTGGCAGATATGACTAAGATTACTGGATACTGGGAGAGGCAGCTGGATAGAGGTTACTCCAATTGCCTAAACTTAGGCAGCTGAATCCCACCTCTATATAAATTTTATTGTTGCATCCCAAAGATATCATGCTGCAAGATGCTTTCCCTTTCCATGCATTCAGCCACCGCCAAGGACACAAGGACCTTCTCACTTTTCAGTCCCCCAAGCTTCCCCACTCCACTGCACACCACCCTGCATGGCACAGCGGTTCACGGTTAACATGACCAACCCTCACCTGTAATCTTTCTTCCCACTACGCCACTTGCTCTCTTTTTGTTGAAGATACCGCCCCCACCCCACCCGCCCCGTTTCTTTATCCAGAGATAAAGCAAGCCATGGAGACATCCTTTTCCCCCTCTGCCTCCTGCCATACTTGCCCTGTCTCCACATTTGATTGTTTCTCTTTTCTTAAGAGAATGACACTTAAGATTCCTTCCAATAGCCAAGGTATTTACCCACAGTCTTAAAATCCCTCATAACTTCTGCATTATTCTTTGACACCTACATTACACCCTCCAGTTCTATCTGAGAACTGCAGCTGTTAAAAAACTCCTTCGACAGATGATTTCGTGCCCTTCACCAAGTCTTTTCCTTTGACTCCCGCTTCTAATAAAACTGAGTGGAAACGTTTCATGCTGACCTTCCTCTGTCTATTTCTTTTCCCTGCCATATTCCTGTTCATGTTCTTCATCCCAGCAGCACCAACCTTGCTAGTCCCTTTGTTGTTTTCTTCCACACACATCACTCTGTCTCTCACTTGTTTGTAGTGCTCTTCTACCCTTCTCCTCTGCCAAGTGTGTTCTGAAAATCCATTCTTATGAAACACCCACAAACGTGTCACACTGAAAATGTTTACTCTCCTTGTGCTGCTTTCTGGATGTTGAGGGACAAAATCAGCTACTTGCTATGCTTAAGACTGGGGTGGCCATCAGGAATGAGAGGTCCCATAGGAAGCAGGCTCAAACTGAAAAAGCAGAGCAATAGCATGGAAAGCTCTAACTTTGGATTTTTGGTGAAATTCTTCACAATTATGGTGAAATTCTTCACAGAAACTCCACAATTTTTGGTGAAACCCATGAAATGCTTCACATTCTGAAATTTGGTGCAAGATGTGTCTCCTGCTGGATAGTAGAAGGGCTGGCACTGACTTGTAACCACCCACCTTAGTGCTCGGGGGTCACCCCTTTCTTGTGATGGGTATGATACTCTCTGTCTTTTCCACCATGAAGCAATTTCAGTGTTCTGATGAGGAAAACATACAATGACAGTTATTGAAACGATATTGAGATCACATTAAAAACCATTTAAAGCTGTGCTTGTGATGGAGTCTTTACAGGGTTGCAGTGACATCTCTGAGTGCAATAGGTTAGAGATCAGACAACATGCGTTAATGCTGTTGAAAAATTCGCTTATGTTATTCATAATAATTAGCTGGTTTTAACAGCAGTTTCTTAGCCTGTAAACTCAACAGGACAGGGATTTCAATAGTCTCTATAAGCTTGCCTAGATAAGGCCAAAAGATGCATTTTTTTAAACTGTTAAAGCAAAATGATTTAACTTGCGTTTAAAAGCTCACATGGGCTGGGCAAGTAATAATTTAGCATTGTAGCTACTGCAAATGAATCTTGTGCTCCACCTTTTCTTATTTTTATTATTTATGACAGTACTGCCTGTCTTTCACTCTGGGCTCGTTAACACTGTGTCAGCCGGGGAAGCACCTCCAGATTGCTGACTACCGCTTGGGAAGATCGGAAGAACAGGCTGTTCCCAGCCCGTGCTTCCCCAGCGATATGCTGCACATGCTGGGACAGGATTTTGGCAGCGCAGGAGGATAGTTAGGTTGTGGAAGCATCCGTAAGCCCGCGAGTCATGTCCGCCTCAGTTACGGAGGCTTTGTAGGACTCTGAAGCATAACTAACGCCGGTTGCTTCTCTTGAGCTTACAGCGTGGAAATCCACATTATTGCGCGCTGCTCACTTAAGTTACTGCCCAGAGACCACATGGCTGAAAGAAACGTGACGAAAGCCAAGCAACCTAAGAAACTCCACTCGCCCTTCCAGACTTTGCCTCTGGCTGGAGGGCAGCACTTGGGGAATGCCCCGTCTCCTCCGTCCTCTGCCAGGGACCCGCTGTTGCCCTGCTTGGGCAGGGACCCTCAGGCACTCACCAGCGTGTGTTCAGGCTGACGCGATTCAAGGGGGGAAAGAATGGGCTGCAAAGCCCCCCGATCTGCGTGTGAGGATCCCTTAGTTACGCGACAGGTATCTGTGGGGTCATCCTGGAAAAGAGGGGGCACAGGAACTGCCTTTGTCACAAGCATCACTTCACCACGTTTCATAGAAATGTTCTTCTGCTTCTTAAGAAAGAAGTGGCTCTTTTTTCCAGATCCGATTGCTATTCTGGAACTTCAGGACTCTAAAAATCCTTTGACTTTCAGCTGAAACTTAGCAAGGATCCGCTAAACCCTATTTATTCTTGTGCGAATGTTGTCCTTCAAATCGCTCTTCTCCCACTCGGTGCTTTACTCCTCTGATGTATGGAGAGCAGCTCAACCCACCTCAGCTTTGTTTTGCTGGGCCAAGGAAGACAAGCACTTGTAATGCCTTATTTTAAAAGAGGATCTCTATTTTCCCAGTCACCTGAGGAGCCCTCTTCTGTACTCGTTCCTGCCCACTGGTGCCCCCCACTCCCCAGCCCCTCTGCCTGATGCTTGCATGGAAGCGATGGCAGCAGCTGCAGCATCATGGGCTTATTTGTCTCAATTTGGCACCTCTTTCCTCGATCTTTTACTGTTCTGGCTTTAGTATTTCCCTGAGTTTACTGACAATACCTTGGCTGGTGCCTTTGAGCATTTATTTTGGCTTTTTTGGCTTTTTTTTCCCCGCTTTTTTCTTGGATGCTTCACAACTGGCAGCTCAGTTGTGAAGCTCTGACCAGCTGACATACCCAAGTCTTTCCCCTCCTCACTTTCTTCCAAATGGGAATCTCCAAGCTGGCAGCAGAAATTCTTGTGAGCATCCCCCCAGCTCTTGCTGTTGCATTTTCTATTGCATTTTTCATCAGGCTTCTGCACCAAGCCACCCATTTTGTTTTGCAGGATATCCCAGTCATCCCTGAGTATTAATGATGTTGCTTAATGAGGCCAACAATTAGCTTCTGATGGTATAAAACTAATGTCATTTCTACAATAATTTATTTCCTTCAGGATTAGTCTTTTCTGCATTTTGCACCGCTGGGTGCATATAGCAGCCTGGGCCTGCCCTGGGAAGAAGGGAAGAAGGTGAGGAAGAAGTATGTCAGCCTTCCTTGAAGGTCCATCTGCACCCGAGGGTAGGTGTTTCCTCTTTCTCTAGGTCCTGAGGTTCACAGAGCTGGAAAGCTCAGTCCTGGATTTAAAGGAAAGCAAAAGCAAACAGCTTCCCAGGTCCATGGCCGCGTTCCTGCTTTTTCCATAGGAAGGCAGGAGAGTCTTTAGTATATAAAACTATGAGTGAATGCAGAGGGCCAGATTCTCTGGTTAGCGGTGAATTATTCCCTTGATGCTCCCCTTGGATTTTGCAGTGAGACCAAACCTCTGTAGATCCACTCTGCAATTAGTCTATATCAGGCTGCAACTCCAAATACGTTACTAGCAACTGATAACCACCTCTCAGTCAGCCCTTGGACTCAACCAAGGGTAGCGGTAATGAAGGGGGCTGATACAAAACTGCTTGTTTATATGAGTTGAGTGACACAGAGGGATTGCCGCATTTGAGTTCTCAGTGGCTATGATATTGCCATCACACTGGACCAAAGTACTTTAATATTTGTCATGGGATCAGGTGACTACTCATCAGCCATAACCATTTGTAGCTGAAAGTATCCAAAATGTTGGCCATGAGAGGGAAGGACAAGTGTTAAAATACAGCCATTGACCTTCTCAGTCAAATAAAGTTGACCTCAGTGCGTGTAAGATACGCAGAGTATATTTCCAATGTATGTGATATTCATTTTAGTTATATTGCTAAAACTCTGGCCATCTGGGTCCAAATACTGGCTTAAACAAGAATAAAAACTGAACTTGACAGTGCCCACCTCCTACTTTGACATCATGAGAACTGCTCTGGGTGTTGTGCATCCCAAAATGTACAGCATGGTTTGGGAGCCGGTGAGGATTGCCCTCGGGAGGCACGACCCGTCTGAAACAGCGCAGGTTTTGTAGGCAGGTCTGCACACGTGAGCCCATATAGCTTTGTCCTTACCTGGGCTTCCACAAGCAGCAGATTCAGGCACCAAAACCTAACAGAAGAGGATGTAAAATCACAGTTTGCCACCAGCAGAAATGTTGTGTGAGTTGTTGCTGTTGTCAGTGCTCTGAGAGCACCCATGGGACGGAGGTCCCCTGGGACATCCACTCACCGCCTTGCCCATGGGCACCTGAGCTCACTGCCAGGGCACAGGAGGAGCGGAGCTGCCCCATGAGGGGGGACGAGGAGCAGGGTGCTGCAGGGACTCCACGGCCAGCCATGCCACCCCAATGAGTGGGAGAATAGGGGCCCCATCAGCGCAGTAAAGCCTGGTGGTCCTCATGGTAACCTAACTAATACGAACTTTTAATTTCTCAAACGACAATTTAATTTGGTCTGCCAAATTATTTTCAAGGTGCCTGATGATAATAGCTCCTGGTAGGACCAAATTCTGGGAGACAGAAGGCTAGCACATCCCCAGACTGATCCTATGTCTCTGCAGCCTCCAGCCACACCTTAAAATCTTCACCAGGACTTTTGTCTTCATTTATCTGAAGTATTTAAATACCTCAGCACTCACCGTACGCTCCACTGTAAACACAGGGCAACCTCTGATGAGCTTGGAAAAAACAGAGGCAACGGTGAGATAATGGCCGCAGATGTAACGACAACTATTGTACAAATAACCATCCTGTTAAACGTATAACTTGGTGAATTCCACTCGCCTCCGAAGAAACAACAGACCGTCGCCTTATTTCAAATTATTGCAGGGGCTGTTAGGCTGTCGCTTCCCTTTCCACCCTTGCTGGCTGCCGGAGTGAGCGAGAGGGTAATGGAAGAGGCAGTCCCCTGGGAAAAGCAGCTCCCTCCCCCTGACACAGCCTCCGGAGGCTTTCCCGAACCCCTCGGAAGGGTAGGTACAAATTAAAAACAAGCTTTTCCTCAGCCGTAACCAGGCCCTGGGGATTGTTAGTGCTGCAAAATCTCTTTTGCTGGCCTAAATAAATAAAGACAAAACACATAGAAAATGACTGCAAGAGCGGGATGTTGGGAGACAGCCGGCACAACACGGGGAAAAAAAGCCAAGAGGAAAATTTAATGTGGCAGTCTGGATTGCGGTGCTACTTGAACGCAAGATTTTTTCCATAATAAATGTCAAACTTAGAAAAACTTAGCATTCCCAAAGATGGCCTACCTTCCCCTTTTCTTGCTTAAAAAAGAGAATAGTTTGCCAGAATCAGGGGCAATTTCTGAGATCCTTTTTCAGACCTATTCCCACTGAAACAGAAATCCCATTTTCCCTGAGGGAAGGCTGCCGGGTCCAGATGCTTGGACTCTTACCTCTCGTCTCCACACAGACATACAAATTCCTACTGACAGCAAACAGCTCCCAGCATGATCATTTTCAAATCCAGTCTAAACTTCCCATCAATATTAACTCAAAACCACACATGCACCATGGCAAAAAAAAGCGCAGCAATATTGTTTTCTGAACTGAAGTAGAAGGTTGGAGAAAGAATTAAGATAAAGAAAAAGCAAAAGCAGAAAATGTATCTATGTCCTATGCTTAGGGACCTGTAAATGGTCTGCAGGAGTCTCTTAAAATACATTTTTCCAACCTATTCGACCTACTAGAACTTGTATGTCACACAGCTCCGCATTGTTGCTACAGGCACTTAAATACCGAGCTGTCTTCTGCTTACCCTGGTACTGGTCCTGTTGTGCTGGTCTGCGTAAGAGCCCTGCCACTCAGTCCTGCTTTCCATATGGACAAGCTTTACGTTGCCTGCCCATTCAGTAAGACTCGGGGAATCGGGGTGTCGTTGGGTGCCTGGGTTTCCCTCTGTGAGGGTGCAAGAGTAGCTATTTTCGTTATTTCTTTTTGACATTGCACAGCACCAGGAGGAAAGGAGCTTCACATCTGAAACACTAAGCAATATGTAATTTCACACTGGAGCCATCAAAGTGCTTCTCTTCAGCTTTACGATGAGGAGCTGTCTTTATGAACCAACTGCTTGGTGCAGCGTCCCCGTACGCCTATACGGCACGCTCCCGTCGTTGTACGTCCGCAGCTTTGTCCAAAGGAAAGTGAATTGCGGCCGAAAAACCAAAGAAAAATTGTATTACAAATTGTTCTGTTGCGACCAGCTGTTCTCACGAAGCTCAGCTCTTGTATTCTGTTATAGGTGATCGCTGCGATCGTCAGAAAAAAAGGTGAAAAAAAAGCCTCCTGCGTGCAGGGTAACGGGCTGGTCTGATGCCCTCTGCAACAGGTGGAAGGATCTGATTTCTTTCCAGTGGGATTGGGATAAAATTGACTTTGACGAAGAGATCCATCAGGACCCAATTTTCTCTCTTTCCAATCAGTGAGTAAAATTAAAGGCATATAAATAAACCCATAACTCAGCCAGCTGTCTTGTAGATGTTAATTTCCTCAAGACTTGTTGTGCAGGAAGCTTAAAAGCACTGAAGTTAAACGGGTATTTTTGGCATGACTTAATTCTAATCTTTCAGGTACCATAAAAACCGGCCAGAAGTTGTATCTGCCAGAGACACGGGCGTGCGGACCCTCCGAGCGGCGCTGCCTCGGCAGAGCCTTTGCCCGGGAGCTGAGTGGGAGCCCGTTGCTAGTGGCTATTTGACAGCAAAAGATCACACGGCGTATTTGGGGCTTCCTGGACGGCGCCTGCATGGCCGTACCTGGTACACGTTGTAAACGACTTCAGGCGTCTCCTTCCGAAGGCTCTTGACCAGGGTAGGAGTCATATTCTTCCAACTCTCGGCTGAGGAGACTGGGTGTCAATGTGGTGTTCTGAGAAACCTTCAGGGCCCTGGTCTCTAAAGGGTTACAGCTAAAATGTCTGTAGAAAATCAGCTTTAAAATGTTATACAACAAAACATGTTATTGCTGGTATTTGAGTCAGGCTTGATAATGCATTTCAGGCTAAAATATTTCTTTGATTGTCACAGAAATATGTGAAGAGCCAAGTGTTTGCTTTCAGTGTGCAGAATATATTTGGTTGCATTTCATTACCAGGGGCTAATTGTCTGAGAAACAGTTTTCACATCCAGAATTCCTGATACGGTGCAAAAAAAAAAAAAAAAAAAAAGGCTATTGGGAACCAAGAAGCCTTATGTTGCTGATTATTTAAGAGTGAAAGGATTAGTAGTGGCAGCAAGTATTTAGGCACTTTTTGAAAGAAATGTAGGTTAGTTCTTGGATTGATGTGGGTGCCCAGGAATCCTACCCAAAGCTGAAGTTAAAGCACCACGTGTGTACTGGCTGTTTGTTTATAAATACCTCAATAGCCGTTTTCAGTAAAATATGGAAATTCCTTCATTCTGTAGCTGTTCTCTGTTAGATCATTAAGCATGTCAATACTGCTGAACAATCAAACAGGGAAAAAAATGGTTTAATCTGCTTATGCTGGAGTGCTTATTTATTACAATCATTCGTCAACAAGACCTGAAAAAAAAAAAGGGGGTTGATTATATCCATTGGTTAAATACCATGCGGTACACAAATGTGGCAAGCACAAGAAAAAGATGGGCATCCTGCCTGATAAAGAATTACACTGGAAGTGAAAGGCTGACCTGCAGTCAGCAAATGTTAATCATTTTTACACCAAAGTGAGTGTAACGTTTCTATAGGGAAATTACTTCAATCTGGTCAGTGCAAGGAGCAGTTTGTATAATCGGATTGCAAATAAGGTTTGATCACATTCCAGCTTAATCTACTCTCTGAGCACCATTTACAGCACTAAATCAAACACTGGGAAGCTGCAGGTGCTGCTTTACAGTCATTACACCCAAGGGGCAGGGACTTGGTAATAAACAGCAAATAAATTGAAGCACTGACTTGCCTGCTACGGGGCATTTCTAATTATCCTCTAGTTTAGCTGGAAATTGTCATGCTCTCATCACAGCCTATTTTAACTGCTGCTGAATAAGTGTACACTTTTAGACTGAGTTAACCGAGAATATGAAGAAATGCCTGCCTTTTTTTTAGTGTTGGATCAGGAGTAACTTGCTAAGATCCAAGGAGGGCATCCTGTTTTCAAGTCCGTGTGCTCGAAGTAGAAACGTAACGACTGGAAACCTCGTATTTTTTCATTATGGGCTGAAGACCTACCGGAAGGAACGGCACTTGTCGTGGTAGCTCACACGTATTACCAACAGGCTGATAAGTAGGGCTGCAGCCTCCCGTGCTGTAGCTGACCCAGGATTGCTGGTGGTGGTGTTTCCTGGAAAAGTTGATCTCGAGAATGAACGGTGATTAACAAAGCAGCAGACTGTTGTTGTGATCTATTTAATATGTTTAAGGAGAAGGGAGGAAGATAAGACCCCTAGATTCTAAAAAAAAAAAAAAAAGAATTGTTTGGAAATGCACAGATAATTGCAATGATTAAAAGCCACAAATATTTTAGCCATTTGTGATACCTCCAGATCCTCCCACCCGGGTTTCATCCTAATAACTTGTCAACACAAGTAATATTCAGGAGGAATGTTGATATAAAAAGACATCTCTGCTGGGAAGTACGGCACCGTAGCAGCAAAGGTATGTAATACACCGTGATGAGAGGTGATGTGGTGATCACTTGCAGTACTTTTAACAGGATGTGTGATATGCAGGTAGCCTGACAGCTGCAGTAACAAAGCTGCTGTAGATCTCAAACCCAAAACTAAACGGCTTTTGGTGGAGGCGGGGGGTTACAACAGGGTTGATGCTAGGAAGCTTTCTAGCTTTTCCAGCTAGAAGGAAGCTAGTTGTAGTTAGCTAAGACTTACATCTTTCTATTTTAAAAAGACGCAATTGTGTACATTTCTAAACTGGATTGAAGTCCCAATTTGTGATCCTATTTTTACCCAGATGCGTTGCTTTTTTTCAATATACTGTGAAATAAGATTCATAACCTTTGGGTAAATTGTTCCCTCTAATATCCCTGAAGTAATATTTAACAGGTAATAATAACGGATGCAATTGGATCACAGCTCTGCAAATATTCTTTTTCCACTTGCTAAACGAACAAGACACAATGGAATAATCCCTGGGTTTGCATGTTTTAGGACTTCAAACAACTAATAGCTTGAATGATTTATTACAGGAAAAATGTGTAACAGCTGGTTTTGCAGATCTCAGACCTTTGCGGGGACTACGGAGGAGGTAGCACCGCAGAGTGCAGCGCAGCTCCCCTCATCCGAGCTGCAAATAATCTCAGCTCCCAACTCAACTCCCAGGCTCGGAGGAGCGAATAAGGACTGCATGACCACCGGGCCATGGTATTTATTTCAGCAGGGGGTTAAATGGATCTTTCCTGCTGGGTAAACGCAGTTGCAGGCTGGTGTGACGGTGGAGCAGAGGCTGCCCTGGTGCCCATTGCAGTACCATCGGGGTTTCTAAATCAAACAGAGGAGCAGGGGCTGGACTTCTCTGGAAGCGTCTGCTTTGGGCTGTTTTATAGGAAGAATAGACTAGAATTGAGCCCAGAAGATTAAAAAAACCCCCAAAAACGTTAAAGGCCCAGAAAGATTGAGATCTCTGTCTCTTTCTAAGTCCAGCCATTTTCCACCCACCAATTCGTCTTCAAAACTGCGTTTTTATTTGTAAATGTTATCACAGGGACACAAAGTATTATCCCATCCTTAATACTTGTTTCCCCCCGCTCGCCCAAATAGCTACTGTTATTTCCAGTGGCCACAACTGGGACCACTCAACATTAGCTGGCAACTTGATTTTATTTTTTTTTTTTCTTATGGAAATGCAAAGAATGTTCCTTTGTTACATGTTGATTTGGTATGGTATCTGCATTTAAAGTGCCTCCATGTTGTAGATGAGCTATGCTTTTCACATTATGTTCTTTCTTTTGGTTTTCAGGCAAATTAATTAACATGATACAGAAAAGGGAGAATACAAATGCTGAAGCCCTCACTTTAAGCCCTCATACTCTTTTGTTCTCCATTATTGCACCAAATTATTTAATTGGGTCTCTCTGATTGTGCACAGACACAGAAAAGAACACAGTCTATTGTGAGAAGCCCTACAACCATAATGCAGTATCAAATTCAATTCCCATCAAAAGTGCTTGCTGCTAAAAGCCTGTACTGTGGCTGCAGATTAATGAAGATCTGCATTGAGCAAAGTGGTGGTCGTAGAGACATTATTTTTCTCCAATAGAAGGCCTATTCTTGAAGAACAATAAAAGCATAGAAAAGCGTTAGTCTGCTTATGGATGGAAATAAATCAAAATGAATAAGAGGGTTGATGGAAATAGTCTGAAAGCAGTAGAGTGGAATTCTGAAAATACTGTTTTTGTTTTGTAAGGATTTTTTTTCCCATAGTCTCTCAAAAATGCTGCTTGATGGAGGCTCAAAAGCCTTGGAGTGAAGGACAAATTTGAAAAATCAGAAACTAATTGCAGAAAATCAGCATTTCACAAATGCATTTTTTTTCTGCAGAAATGTTGCACAGAATCTGGACTGAAAATAAGAAGAAAATGTAAAGAAGAAGGAAAATCAGTCATATTAACTAATAGACAAGTCTAGCCCAAAGAACAATGGACAGCTCTGAAACAGCATTCAGTCACCTTCAGATGAACTCATCTTCTTCTTTCCTTTTTCTTGACACAATGTTGTAAATTGTTTTTCTTTTTTCTTCTTCTTCTATCAGTGTCAAAATCAACTTTGTGCTTGTTTGTGTCAACTACTGGGTCCAAATCCCTATGTACTTACCAGCAATTAGAACATCGCCATCGGCTGTAGCTGACAAGCGTGTGACTGTAACACTAAGCAATTCCTTTTTAGAGCCACGCGGTTGCTCCATTCATACTTACAGGTGGTATCACCTCGTCATTGCTCAGTGCTGGATGGGTTTGAAGAACGGGCAGAGTGCTTGGGTAAAGCAAACAGACCAGTCAGTCATTGTCAGGCTGCATGGAGAGGAGGGGACCCACACTCACATCCTCTAAGGTGACCCACCAAGTGGAGATAGCCAGGCTAGGATGCTGCACAGGCTGAATGTCCTCTCTGGAGGTCTCACCTCCTCCCCTTTGACTGTGTAAAAGAGCCAGGGCATTTGGTTCCTGACTTGAATGAACTGTTGATATCCATTTTAAATACTTAATTTCTGTCCTTCGTTGCACTCCCAGCATCCCAGCTGTGCGTACAATCACAGGTGATGTCCAATTTATGTCAGTTTACTCAGGAAGTGGTTCCACCTCTGCACTGATGATACACATTTAGAAACAAGAAATCCAGAAGCAGGTCCAGGACAATAAATGCTTTATTATCATCATGTTGGGCTACTTCTTACCAAGTCTTTCAGGCCCAAGTCATCCACAGACCTGAAACCTTCTGTTCTCCAAAGAAGTCATCAGCGTGAAAGCCAGAGCAGTAGCAAAACCTCTCTCCAGAGCTGGAGCAGCTGATGGGTAATTCTAGACATTGCTGTGATTCAGAAGCCTACAGTGGCCAGTGGCTTGTCCTCTATGATAAACTACCCCATGTTGAATGATATTGGCCTGCTATTCAACCCATTACTTTACGCAGGATAAAATGGAGCTTGTCATAGCCATTGAGTGAGAAGAGATGCAGGTTCTTCTTAAACGATACTCAAAAGTATGTCCTGAACCCACCTTATAGACTTAACTAAAGTTTCAGCAGTCACCTAAGGTTTACATTGCTGCTTGCTATGAGCACATTGGGGGTGGAAACAAAGTGGAGATGCACTTCTTGATCTCTATTTTACCCTGGATTAAGTTACATAAAAGCATGAAGTAATTTTGAATTATGCTTTAGGATAATTTGTCATTACCCAAAGCTCTGTGCTTTTTTTTTATTCATTAGTATCTCCCAGTCCAAGCTCTATGTAGAGGAGAAGAGCTTCTAGAACAGCTCCAAGGAGCCGTGTCCTTCTGGTGAGATGTGTAGTGCAACTAAACTTAAAAAAATGGCTCCATTTTTGAAAGGCCCCGGCCCCAATACCCTGTACCCTCTTAGAAAAGCTGTTCCTGTGCATCCAGACCTGACTGCTCTGATTTCTGGGATTCTCCTGGCTTGGAGACACTGCAGATGTTGAGTGGGTTCAAAGACAGGAGTATGGAAATGGATGCTTCCAGATTTGTCATTCTAGAGGCCAGGAACTCATGTGGGGATGGTCTGCTGCTACGAGTTGGTCCGGATGTGGGCAGCTGTAGCACCAGCGCAGATCCGTGCAGGATGTGGACCGTAACTAGATGGCTTAAAATACCGCATCATGGCTACGTTGTCCAGGGTCTGTTGTGTGCAGTCTTTCGATCTCTGCACAGAGTTAAGTGCTCCTCAATATTTATGTTGAATAAAAAGGCCTGACAATATAAGAGGGTTAACCACAGCACACACGCTTTCTCCAGAGAAGGACTCAGTGCCTGTGAAATGCCCCGGGTATCCCATATTTCTGCATGGGCTGGAGGAGATAGGACAGGACTAAAGGGAGACTGACACTCTGCTGGAGGCCAGCTGGGACACTTCATGGTGCCCAAAGTGACACCATTGCTTCTACAGAACTGGGTGCCAGCTCCTTGCCAGCGTTGTATCATGGGCCTGTCCTATGTCAGCAAAGAGATGCCTTCCTGAGGGGTTAGACCAGTTAAAATTGACAGATTAAACACACTTTGCAGCACAAACAAGGTGCAATATTTGGTTTATTGTTCCTTTCTTAGTTCCCTCTTGCTAAACTTTCTCTTTTTGGCGGCTGATGTTAGCAATCTAGATGAAGTCTGGGGCTTAGGCAGCATCAGTATTCACCATCCCCTCCATCATCACCCTCTCCTTACCATCCTCCCCCCGATACCTGTGGTGAATCTTACCCTGTGGTCCACGGGGCAAGCCCTGCTGTTGGGAGGGGGACGTGCGGCATGGGTAGCACTGCTCCCCGGGTGTTCACCAGCACGTGCAGCGTGGACTCAGTAGCCCAAAACTGCTGGGGGCCGAGATTGGGCTCAGAGACTGACTTATTCCCCCATCTCCAGGGGAAGTAACAGCCTTTTCCTGCACCCAGGAGCCTGAAACGGGAAAAGAAAGAGAGGAGCCCCTCACTGTGTTTCTTTCTAAGGTCACCAGGCTGCAGATTGCAATGATCCTGGTTTTTGGTATGATACCCCTTCCCATTTTTCAGATTAGTTCCCTGGCACCATCAGGTGAAAACTGACTTGAACAGTGGTAGGTCGCATCCTATGAAACTTTGTGGGTGTTTTTTTTTTTTTAATTTTCACAGGTTGTAAAACACTAAAAAGGAGATTATAAACTACCACCCAGCCTGTGCCAGCAGAAAGAGAAGCAGGTGTGGGACAGGCCTGGGTGGTGCAAGGACAGGACTCTATGGCACTGCCAGGGGTGAGCCCTGGTCTGAGCCCTGCTACCCGTGGTACCTACAAGGCACCTGCGCGTTGGCCTTGTCGGGATGTGGGCAGCTGCAAGGGCTGGCCATGGCTCCTCACGGCTGTGCTCCCGTCCACATTAGATCACACGCAGTTTATAACCCCCACAAGCCACATCAGATGAAGGAATTACCTTGGACTGCAGTAGTAATGTGGTAACCGATTTTGTGTCTTGAGTAGGGAGGTCATTGTGCCCCTGTACTCGGCACTGGTGAGGCCGCACCTTGAATCCTGTGTTCAGTTTTGGGCCCCTCACTACAAGAAGGATGCTGAGGTGCTGGAGCGTGTCCAGAGAAGGGCAACAAAGCTGGTGAGGGGTCTGGAGCACAAGTCTTACGAGGAGCGGCTGAGGGAACTGGGGTTGTTCAGTCTGGAGAAGAGGAGGCTGAGGGGAGACCTTATCGCTCTCTACAACTACCTGAAAGGGGGTTGTGGTAAGGTGGGTGTTGGTCTCTTCTCCCAACTAACTAGTGATAGGATGAGAGAAAACAGCCTCAAGTTGCACCAGGGGAGGTTTAGATTGGATATTAGGAAAAATTTCTTCACCGAGGGGGTGGTCAAGCATTGGCACAGGCTGCCCAGGGAGGTGGTGGAGTCGCCATCTCTGGAAGTGTTCAAAAAACTTGTGGATGTGGTGCTTCAGGACATGGTTTAGGGGACATGGTGGTGCTGGATTAATGGTTGGACTTGATGATCGTGAAGGTCCTTTCCAACCTTAGTGATTCTGTGGTTCTGTGATTCTGTGTCTGATGTTTAAATATTTCTGCTGAACCCTAATCCAAGACTAAAAAAAGACCAAATGGTAGTTCCTCACTCAGCTTGTTTGATCAGAGAAGAAAGCAAACTAAACAAAAAGTCAGACAGAAGCGTATTGAGCCCAGACATAGTCCCTTTGCCATCTCGTTCAAATCATGGACATTTGCTGGGAAACAGTGGTGTAAAAGGACACTTACGGATTTATACACCCGCATTTGTTCTAGCAAAATGAAGGTACGAGTGAAACTCCACTCCATACTGCGAGAGAACCGCTAACCTTTGCTGCAGCCGAACTAATCTCTCCACACCAAGTACTTGAACGTTGCATTTCTGCTACCAAATTATCCTGCCATGGATTCTTCAGTAGGTCTTACAAGCTGCAGGATTTGCGGGTTACCGACTAAAGTTTGTCATCAGGTGATTCCTTTCCTGGGCAAAACTTCCCTCAATAAATGCTGCGAGCATCTTGTGCCTGCGCTGTCTTAGAAACATCTGTCTCTGGCAACAAAGGGACTTTAGACGTAGTGAGCTTTGCACTGTGTTATAACTTTCATATTACCCTTTGCACGGCCATTTTACTTCAGCTGCCTGCTGTGTATCATTCATTGCGAGTTTACTTCATTCTCTGGATTCATAGCTGATGCTCTCTGGACCATAAAATTTCAGCTGCAAAACCAGAACATCTCATTATTTCTGAAATATCAAGCTTGTATCTTCTTGATAAATAATTCCTACTAGTATAATGTATCAGACTAAAACATATTTTCTGAGGCCAGTGAGGTTAAAGCGGCAATCTCACCTTTTTTAATTTTTTTGCCCTGAAGACAGTGATTTCCATATATAGAGTGACCCCGGTTTGTGTTGAACATGGGGAATGAGGATGAAGCATGAAACGACACATATTGCTGTCAGAGATTTGAAATGAGGCCTGCTAACCTGTAGGCAGCCTTACAGGACTAATCAGTCCCTCACATTACCAATGTATTCAGATTGCTGCATGCAAGCAGCCAGCAATGGCCGGGGAAGTTTGCTTTTTTTATCACTGCCATTGACAAACATTACATTTTAATGCGATTCTCCCCTTCCATCCACTGTCTAAAAAAAAAAAAATATCTTTTGACACCGTATCTCTGAGACACTGGTCTCATCTGGTTTCCTTGATGCTTGAAGAGTGGGTGCAAACTGTGTTGATTTACTTTTGAATATACATTAATCAGCAGTGCTTAAACAGCCGATAACATTTTTTTACTCTTCTAGCTGACAACACAAACTCTTTTGAATGCAGCTTGTTTCTTAAACTTTGCCTCTGAAGTTTATGGCAGCCCAAGACACCTGAGCTGAGTTTGTCTGGAGATGGTGGAAGATGCACGAGCAGGAGTGAAAGCCAAAGCCTCTCTTTTAGTTGTGGGATTTTTCTTTTTTTGCATTATTCTAAGCATCAGTCGAAGCATTAACAAAAGACCCTCTTGAAGCCATAAACTCCTGATTTTCCCATTCAGAGCACACACCTAGCAAAGACTGTTTTTCCCCTTTTGTAAGACAGAAGTTTCAATCCTTGCAAAATGTAATTTAAATATACCCTTTCAGATGACTGTTGTACTAAGTGCTATTTCATCTACAGGCAGTGTTATTTCTTCTGTTCTTGGTATTGTGTGATGACTCTTCATTTCAAGGTTTTTTGCAAAGAGATCCAAGCAGAAAAGGATAGAAAAAATCCCATTAAAACTCCTAGCAAGTAGTAGCCACCCAGTACATAAATCCCTTCAAGTGAGGACTACATGATCAGGATTTTAGGGTGGAAAAAGGCATGGTAGGAAGAGCTGGGTCAAGGGTGCAGGCCATACCCCCCTTTAGTCCCAGTCCAAGCAGAAATCCACCTGGAAATGTACTGTACTGCCTGGCGTGCTAATCCCTCTCCTTGGATCTCCCCACCCCTTCTGCAGGATTTCCCGTGGGCCTGGGGTCCGTGAGGGTCACTCACTGATACTGTTTTGGAGCTAATGACGGCCCAGCGAAACACACATCTGGGAGGAAGAGTAGACATCAGTGCCGAGGCCTGGCACATCGCCTGCATGCTTAGCATCTCCAGCATAGTCCTCCTGCCTTGGCCTCCTGCCTCCCATTCCATCCGGTCTACAGGGCCCTGGAGACATGGGGTTTGCTCCTGTTCGGCCGCTAACCCTCCTCCAGAAGCAATAAAGCAGTGGTGCTCTCTGCCCCGTCTCTCAGCAGGTTTTCCTGGCACTTTCTCCTTAACTGGGATCCTTTGTGGGAGAGGAGCTTGCTTTGAGGATCAGGGTCATAAACAAAATAAAATAAATGGTAAGAAGAAAAATTCGTGGCGTTAGTCTCCAATATCCATAATACTAAAGATTTTCTGGAGGATGTTTTGCATCCTTCATCCTCAGAGAGTGCTGCTGCAGGGTGGCTCAGGACGAGGTGATCTACCCTCCCTCTCCACCCTGGGCTGTGCATTCCTTTCCCCTCCCTTCTTCTGGCACCAGCACTCATCTGAACCTCCAGCGAGCTAGCTCCAGGCACAAAACTAGCTGAAATCTAACTCGAGATTAAAAAAAGTAAAAAATGAATGGAAGCTTAAAACTGTTGTAGAACCTGATCCTAAATGTGCTCAGCGGCTCTTGGAGATAATGAGCACCCCACAAGTTCAGACCCAACGTTATCTCATCCTGGAAAAAAGGGAGAAGAGGAGATGTACTAGCCTGGAACAGTGGTTCCTCTATTTGGTGAGTCTACAGTGCATCCTTCAGCATGGTGCAGGGGTGCCCAAGCCAGGTCCAGGAAGAGCAGCTCTGGAAATGGCGGTGATATGGTCACATCAGCCCAGTGCCTCAGCCTGGTGCACTCTGCTGCGGGGAGGTCAACTCCACAACTCTCACCTGGCACCGTCTGACCAGCCAAGGCTATGCCAGGTCACAGTCTCCCTGAGGTCTGGTGCACCTGCCAGCCCTGTAGGGACATGTTGGACACACCAGACATTTTGGATGGCACTGCCCACCTGTGTGTGGGCAACCGCGCTGAGCAGGGGATCTCCATTGGGACTAGGCGCTCCTGAGAGCCAGCCACCATGTGGATGCTCCACTGGATGTTCCTCAAGCTCACTGACTCAATCTGGAGATCAAACCCTCACCTTGCCATCATGTGTCATTTCTCAGCGCTTAATTCCTTCTCAGAAGGGTTTTCCTGGAGGCTCAATTTACCACAGGACTCAGAAACGGCTCTGTGGAAGCATCTGCTCCTCATGAAACAGAAAAAGAGAAAGTTCCCACTGAGGTTTTACATGGGTGTTATTTTTCCCCTTGTGTAATGTATGCAGTTGAACTCAATTTTTTTTTTCCTTGAAATAAAAGAGCTTCAAAGGCAGTTTAAATAAATAAATAAGCTTGATGAAGTGATAGAATTTTTCTGGAGGAGAGATCATCAGCAAATTCATTTTGGAAATTGTTTTTTTCAAACCATGGCATCTTCCTTTTAAAAAGATGTTTGAAGTCTTTGAATTTGCCCCTTGGACCCATTTAAATCTAATTTCTAATCCCTCAGTCTCTGTAATGATATGAAACCTCTATTTTGGTATTATCATTTGAGTCCTAAGTATTTGCCGAATACATACTATATCATCAAATATTTGTCATACAGTTGTGATTAAGATGTAGAGCCCTCAGAAGAGGTTGATAACAGTTTAAACAACTTCGGAGTAAATTAAGGGATTTAAAGGATTAGAAAAGAGATAACAGATGTTAAATGTGTACCGATTTTTTAAAAAGTTTTGTTGGTTTTTAAATACCTGCCACCAATAATGAAATACAGAAGGTGTCCCTGCATGCTAGATTCCCAATTTCCATTCTCCTGCATGTAAAATCAATCAAATACCAGGTATCCCCGTCACCTTTCAGCAGGGTATTTTACCTCAGCAGGACGTTTCATCTGGAGAAGATAATAATGCTGTGAAGCAAACCCCACCATACAAACTCTTGGAGAAGCTCACCTCTCTCCATCGAGGCAGAAACCAAGCCCGCAGGCTCCCAGACCTCTGCAGCGGGGCCGTTCGTGTTTGACCTGCTGTAAATAAAGGCTCCAGGCAACAACTCACCCCCTCTGCGTTGGCTCTTCGGGGCGGTGGGTGCCGCCGAGGTCCTTCCCTGGCGCTGGGAGGGGGGAAGGAGGAGGGTAGGACGGGGAGAAATGGCTGTGTCTCGTCTGGGATGGCACGGGGCCACGACTCGGGCACGTTGCTGTACCTGGGGGCCGGGCAACGCTCCCGGGGGATGACGTGGCCGTTCAGAAGTCCTTGGTAGGGGTTACCCTTTTGTCAAATTAGTGGGGGGGTTATCTCAATAAGAGAGTTCAGGGCTGGGCCCTTGATTTATGACCGAGGTCTAAAGTTTTAGAAGGTCATACAAAAGCTTCCTTCCACAGGTTTAATTTTATCCATGGGGAGAAGTGGGTTTTCAAGCACCGAGAGAGCTTCCCTCTGCCAGGCAAGCGAGGCAGCTCTTCTAGCTCAGGCACCCGGCAGATTAGCAGTTGTTAATTAACAGCTGTTAACCTTAACGGCAGCAGCCATAGTGTGAGGGATGCCGTTGCAGAAAGACCGGGGGAATAGTTCTTACCCTAACGTGCCCAGAGTCTAAAAAGGCAAATAGAAATAAGCGCGCGCAAAAGGTACCTCGTCGCAGCAAACAGTGACTGAGAGTGTTTGCACAGACAAGAGGATTTTTCTTGGATGACCAGGATGAGGATCCCAAGGGAGCTTGCTGATCGTTGAACACGATCCAAGATGAGAGCTGAGCAGTTTTGAACTTGGAAATAAGGTTCTTGCCTTGGCAGCAGCTGGGAAAGTGTGAGACCACACCTGAAATGGTGTGTTTATACCAGGTGCTGTTTTACAAGGCGGGCATCGGAGCAGTAGAAACAGAGCAGAAAAGAGCAGCAAGTACGAGGGGAGGCCTCAGGTGTTTCAGCAGGGAAGGGAGGTTAAGAAAACAGGCGCCTCATTCGTCGCAAAAGAGGCGGCGGGCAAAGAGGACCGTGCAATGCCTGGGACGCTGAGGAGTGGCGAAAAGCTGGACACGGAGGGTGTGAGAATGGAACAAAAAGCTGGAGGAAGAGAAGACAAGGTTTTCACAATGTAATTAGTATGAGGAACACAATAACCCACAGTCGTCAGGCAGCCCTGGATGTATTTACAACACAATGGTTTGCTGCATTGGCAGGAGAAGCCGCAAAGCCTCTTGGAAACCCCCTTGTTAAAATTCTCCCACCAAACTGAGGGTTGTATGACAAAATCAAAAAAGCCAAGACACAAAATGCGTTTCAATTATCAAGGGACATAAAAGGTGACCAAAAAGAGGTTTTTCAACACAACAGAAATAAAAGGAGAATAAAGGGAAGTATAACACCCATTAGTAAAAGGCAAAGGAGAGCAAATAAGCGATGAGGCAGAGCAGACTGAAGTGTTCAACGTCTCATTTCCTATAGCCTTTCCCCTCCCCCCAAAAAAGGGTAAATTATGTCCAGTTATTTATCAAAATTAATTTTTAGGTGAGAACAGGAGCTCCAGCCAGGATAACAAATCCAGGTTGCATTGCAGAATAATTCTGTTGGGTAAATAGTCAGGCTAAATGGGACACAGTTGATGCTGCAGCACTGAAAGAACGATTTGTGGTTACCCATGAGGCAATACTGAGCTACCAGCAAGGACAAACCATGGTACCCGCCGTTGGATGCGTTGATGACACTGAGCTGAGATTTTGGACTCCTGCGCTGGGATCTGGTCTCCACACTGGGCAGGAAATCAGGCGTGGAAGTGCTGAAGTCCTTTGTTAGACCGAGCTCATTTTTGCTGCTAAATTAATTTCCAGGTTTATGGGGCAGTCACACAAACAAGTTACTGTGAGGGAGGAGAAGGTGTAAACTTAGTGTAAGTCAGCTGCTCTGCAATAACTGCCAGTGCACCAGTTCTTACCCTGGGATACCTGGGGGAGAGTTTCCTCCTCAGCAAGTAAATGAGGGGTAAACAGGCAGTAGAGAGGGAGAATTTACTGCAGGGAGAGGAGCAACTAAAGCAAGCCAGCTTTGAGGCACATTCACACTTTATCTATCTGGCAGTAATTAGTTCCCATATCCATATCCTTAGCGCTGGGATGCAGAGAAATATTTCCAAGGGACATATTTTCCCCTTTTGTGTTCAACAGGCTGTACTTTAGGACATGGTCTGTCAAAAGAACCACAGGGCTTAACTGGTCTCCCAAGGCTGTTTGCCTTCATTCCTTGATTATGGTTACCAGTGAGCCTTTAACTGGTAACTCATGAGTTACTTGACTAGGACATCACAGCAGACTCATTTCTGGCAGAAGGGAGTAGAAGGTGTGAAAATACAGATGAAATCTTCTGGAGAGCCTTGAGTAAAATACCAGAACCACACTTTGATTATGAAAGAGAAAGATAAGCACTGAGACCAATTTCCAAGCCAAGTGACTTGGAAGTTGAGTCAAGACTGATAGACTTTGGTCTGCATCCTAAGGAAGATGCATACTGTAGTATGTTGGAGGATTTTTACTCTGTATGCTTTGGACAAATCATCCTCATTAATTCATATTTAAACAGCTCTTTCAGACTTTTGTAATCTGTGTTTTGGGGTTTTTTTTTGACCCCAGGTTGCTGTGATATTATTTCTGAAAACTAAGTAGAAGTCTTTTCTCTTTGCACTTTTGTTGTGACGCATCCTTGACAACCTGCTGTCAAAGTCAAGCACCAAGAGCTTTTCTCAGTGGTAGATAGTGGAACCATCAAGGTCTTTCGGCGCTTGTCTGTGGGAGCAGGGCTCTCCTTCCTGCATCATTCCGAGCCAGAGGCAGGCAGCTAGTGATTGCAACACCTTGTTCAAGAGGAGGCAAATAGCAAATAGGAAGGGGCCGGAGAAGCAGAAAGCTGCATGCTGCCACCCAGGATGTCTGGGTTCAGGCAAATGGATGTGGGGGAGCCGGGGGCGAGCTGGGTGTTGAGGTCTGGTCAGAGGGGTCGAGGGAGCTCAGGGGGAGGCAGGGACTTCTGTCGGGGCAGAGCAACAGCTCCCCAGGCTTTGTTGTCGTAGGTGCCCAGCTCCCAGGCAGACACCCCAGTGCGGACGCCTTGCTGGGAAGATCAGTCCCGTTCCTCTGGCCGCGGTGAGCTGCGCCCTGACCCAAGTCGTGGGTCAGCACAGCCCTTTTTGGCCTCCCTCACGGTGCATATTTCTTTCTTCTCTCCCTGTTAGTGTCGGTGGGAGCCTTTCTATTGATTTCAGCAGATGGGGAAACAGGACTTGAAAGAGCAAATCTACCAGCAAAGCCCCCATACTGGCTAGAGCGGAGCAATTTGGAAGGGTGCCGTTTGCTAGGCCAATGCCCCCCAGGTGAGCTGTGCTCCATGGGCTTCCTATGGCCCCAACCGAATATTGTCACGCTTCCCAAATATTACACCCTATCCTGATTAGATTTGTTGGTTACTGCTCTCTTATTTAGTTATCCCTTTGTAAACCAAATGATGCTTGTAAATTTAGGCGGAGGTGGCAACAGCAACCTTTTGCATAACGTGGGGAAAAAAACGTGCACCAGCCCCTGGTGATCTGCCTGGGTAGTTGGTTTTATTGGATTTTGTGATACTGAGATGGTTTGGCAACTGTTGGCCTGTCAGATTGAGAGGTCACTCACCAGCCTCCATCAGAGATTTAAAGGCACTGCAAGGAAACTCCTTGTGTCAATTTGACTCAATTTGCAAACTAATGAGTTAAGCCCTCCCAATGTGTTTAGGGTCAGCTCAGATCTATTTGGGAAATGTTTGACTATTAGCATTTAAAGCTTCAGATGTGCCAAGCCCCATTTCCCCCTCCTGCTCCCCAGCCCTCTCCAGGTTGCTCCCTCCTTTAATTTCCCTGCAGGTTTTAGAAAGGATGCATTAAATTAAAATCACTAGCTGTTTTGTGAGCAGTCTTTTGTGACCAGTAATGAATGTAATGAGTGAAAAAGGATAGGGAAAACAGGATGATTAAATGATGCTGGGCTGTTTTTCACCCAGCAGTTTGCAATGTGACACAAATGGACAATTGGGGCTTTTCTTTTCCCATTAATTTGTATCTGTGTTTGCACTTGTCACATAAAACCCAGACTATTTACTAAAACATGAGGTAGGTAACAGATGCCACCTCCTTTGGAGCTGAACCTGATTGACCTTATTTCTGATAGTACAGTTGCGCAGTGTTATTTTGGATTTTCTCGGCGTTGGACACAGCCCCAAGCACTATGACAGCTAGACTTCACTCTCATGTGCCTTTAGAAGGATCGGTGTCTTGCCTTGTGTGCTCATTGTGTTTTATAAAATACAGCAGTCATTTTGAAACATTTTTCCTACCAGCTTTGAAATGTAGTCAGGATTCAGATTTTTTTCCAACTGCAGGCAGAACTAAGAGCTTTCCTTCCTGTGATGCATGTTGGGATTTTTCCATGATAGATATTAATCAAAAGCTTTAGCAATTAATCATTTTCTGAGCCAGGGTGTGCTCTGAGTGTGCGTGTGTGCATGTACGTGTGTGTGTGTGTTGATTAAACCAAGTACCTGAATCTGAAATCCTCAGGTATCTATGTTCATTAGACTGTTTTGGGACTATCCGGAGAAACAATTTCTGCCTACTCGAAATATATCAGATTCCTTCTTACTGTTTTCTCATTCCTATAATCCCACAAAACAGCCCACAGCATGGGAACAGCCCAGATTCAGTACCCTAACTAAAGCGAAGCCTGTACTAACCATATGTACGCAATTTAAATCTGAGGTGCTGTTGTATCTTGGTAGGATTTGCACCGAGGGTTTAGGCAGGAGTGGATCTAGAGTTCTTGGAAAGTCCAGTCTGAGCTCTTGGAAATTAACATCATCATGGATAAATGAAATAATTGTATAAAACTGAGTCTATGAGAGCAAGGGCATGCCCTTTCCGACGTTTCACTAAGTGCGTATTTACAATGGGTGCACTTGTCACCCCCAGGGACCTAACAGGAGGCCGAATCACGGATGGGTCTGGCTGAAGCAATCTGTGGTCAAAGTCAAAATCCATGCACAGCACCTTTACAATAATTCTCATGGGGACACAAAACAGTGGTATTTAATTCAGAATTAGCAGAAATAAGCTGAAGCTGGCCAGAGTGTAATGGATTTAAAAACCGAACCTGGATCCACAAAGAAATCAGGTCTTTTTAACATGATTTTTTACGGCTGCTGCACCATGTGAAATGATAGGTCCTGTAGCTTCGACAGGGCTCTAACGAGAGTCATCGTTGCCAGAGACAAGTGACACATGCAGTCAGCCGCAATACTTTAGCAACAGGCAACCTTATCCTACTATTAAGTAAACTCTTCATCCAATTTCCATTTCAATTTTATAGTTGCTGCTGACACAAGTCATTAAAATGCACAAGCTAGCTTCGCAATTATTCATTCAAATGACACTTAAAATTGTAAGGGGTATTCTTGCTCTTGAACTTGCAGAGCTGCCATCCACACCTCACTGAAAAGCTCCTTGAAAAACACACCGATGAGAAAGTGGCCTTTCCATCCTGATTCGTCTCCGCTTAAAAATCTGTTTCTGTTCACAGGAGGGAAATGAACCCTCATGCAAATAAGGCAACAACGGTAAATACTTTTTGTTTTGTTTTTATTGAATGGGAAAACAAACTTTAATTTGAATACTAAACCATCCAGAATATCTAGCTGAAAACATGTTTTTATTATTTACATTCCTAGGTTTGGCTTGTTATGCTCCTGGCATATCTATTCATATCTCTTGCAATATTTTTTCATTTCATATATTAATATTTAATATTCTTTATACATTGTTCAACCTTAATGGTTGTCTAATTTCTGTTTTTCATCCACAGAGAAGCTATTAATTTATGAGCATATAGGGCAGTAAGTAATAATTTGCATGAATGCCTTGAGCAGATATGCTTCCATAGGCCTCCCATAGCATAGACTTTGGAAAGGGTGATACCATCTATTGGCCAAGCTTCAATGAACACTCTTTACAAGAAGAAGAAGAAAAAAATTTTTTTAATCCATAAAGAAGTCTACTAAGTGAAAAATCAAGAGAGATGACAGGAACTGGGTTGTTCCTAGGGTTTGTTTGGCTTTTTTAAACTTTATTAATGTGTTAAATATATTCCTGTGGTTTAGAAAGCAACACAGAAACTGAAGTTTTCTGTACATCTTCAGGATTTACAATGAGCATTAAAAAAGATTCTCAAAGACTGGCTGGCCTGCAGGGACATCGCCACTCCTGGTGTTCCCAGCCACAGTCTGGGACTCTCTTTTCAGAAGGTTAATGATAATTTACACCCTGTGGTAAGACTAACTTCTGAGCCCTTCTTCCACAGACAGATGTCAATGTAAAGCACTAATAATGTTTACCATATATTACTGTCCCCAAAAGATGCCGATTAAGGAAATAATGGAATTTATTTTGCATTCTGTTGAGTATGGGGTGGAGAAAAAACATTGTTTGTTGGTTAAGTGCATGTCTTCTGTCTTCACATACAGCTCATTAGAGCATGTGAAACTGCTTGTTCTGAATAACTTCATGAACAGAAATCATTTCTGATGGGAGACCTTTCTACTGGACAGTAGACTCAAGGAAATTTCAAAATTTTTTCAGGCACACAACATCAACAGTGTTTTCTATGTGAAAATGTTAAAACATTGACTTCAACAAGTTTAAGCCACCAAGTTTTGATTTAATTTTTTCAGTGCTTTCCTGTATTAAAATTTGACATTAAAATTTGAATGGAACATTAGAAAAGTTTTGAATAAATTCTTACAATATTTTTTTTAAATGTTTTGGTTTTTTTTTTAATTGGCACAGGTGTAATAATAGCTCCGTGACTTGATATTGCAGTGTGATCAAAGCACATTTCAAACTGTTGGACTTTCTTGTGGAACGGAAGGCATAGGTTTTGACAATGTTTTTATGGAAAGTTAAAGCTCTCTGTTTTCTGTAGGTACAACTGAGTAGGGTCCTGTAACCACCAAAGACCACCCAACACCATGCAGGGATAGGAAAGGAAGAAAATGCCTGGTGGCTGACAGGTATCCTCCAAGGGTTGTTCCAGTGCATTTTCCCATAGTACTCTATTTAAGCAGAGGAGTTGATCTGTGCATTTCTCCTTCCATTTTAAGAGTAGGAAAGAAGTCCTGTCCACCAAGGAGAAGTTACTGCAGAATCTCCTGCAAAACATCTTCTTTGCCAACAGACATTTACAGAGTCTTCATTTCAAGACATTCTCTCATATGGCTGCACTCCCTTTTTCATGTGGAGTTCACAAAAAAAAAAAAGCAACAATACAAATGCATTTAATCTTGGGTTGGTTTGCTGCAAGAGTGCATTCAGGCAGAAATATGTGCATCTTTTGCTTTAGTCATCTACTATTTATATGCAGTGATAATGCCAGTTCAATTAGACTCAATGACCTGAACGGTCTGGTCGTGCGCATGGGGGTAAGAGAGCAGAGCCTGGCTCAGGGAGCGCTCACCACCCAGCACGTGGTCCCAGCTTTCCTACCCAAACAAGCAGTTGTCTGTG
Organism: Phaethon aethereus; assembly: GCF_964289735.1. Classification (NCBI taxonomy): domain Eukaryota; kingdom Metazoa; phylum Chordata; class Aves; order Phaethontiformes; family Phaethontidae; genus Phaethon; species Phaethon aethereus. The sequence continues at coordinate 163,607,558 of NC_138575.1, read as the reverse complement.
CCTGAAGTGTAGATCTGCAAGGTAGAGTCATGGGGGTGATAAAGGAGCTTTTAGGGTGCTATTTGCCTGACCCATCCCAGACTGCCGTATTAGCACACGTTATATCCTAGGTGTACCCCCTTGTCTCCACTTGAGACAAAAGTATGTAGAGAACAAGACTTATGCTCTCTTTCATTCTCTCTTTCTCTCTCTAGTAAGACCGTGTTCATTAACGTCCTTTCACAAGCCTGATTTTCCTGGCATTTCTTCACTGGGAGACTGTAGAAGTCCAGAAGTAAAGGCTTGATTTAGTTGCTTAAGCGGTTCTGAGAGAGGATCCGCCACTTCCAAAAGGTACCGCACTGCTGATTTTGACATTTTGCCTGACTGGGAGTCCATTAACTAAATGATATCTGGCTTTAAAAAAAAAAAGTCATTAACTAAATGATACCTAGCTCTAAAAAAAAAGTAGTCCTCCATGTTAAAGACATGTAATTTTTTTTCTTATTGTTTGAATTGTAAAAAAGAAGGAGTACATGGTATAAAATGCAGCTGAAAAAATATCAAATGAAAATTTATCTTCATAGTCATTTTCTACTCAATTTCCATGGCTGAAGAACTAAAACTCTAATATTAAAGTTCTAAATTAAGCTGTGTATATCAGTGTACTAATAGTACTTGGTAGCATGTATAATAATCTGTCACATTGCTTTTCCAACTAATCATTAGTGAATTAATGAAAGGGTTTCACTGGTTTTGTACTGTGTAACATAATGAGATATACAGTATTTAAGGCTTTCAAAGATTTAGGACTCTATTAATGAAAAATAATTATTATCCTACAACAGTAATTAAGTATAATTTGCACGGAACTAACATTTTCTAATCTGTAAACATTAGCGATGTCAACAGTTCCTCACGGAGCTGTTAACTGCTCTACAACATTTTTTTAAAGGAAGATGAATGGGCTAATGTGCTGGCAAAGAGGGATGCGGTTCAGAAAACTGGTAACAGCATCTAGGCAGAAGGCCTCTGGGCAGATCTGGGGAGGCCCATGGGTGCCTGCAGATGCCTATCTACAGCTTTAGGTGCCTAAATACCCTGGATCCTTGGATTTAGGCGAAACACAAAAAGAGGACGATGCATATGCCGGGAGTAATTTGCAAGGTGAAAAACGAAGCTGCCTTTTGCGCTCATTGTATGGGTCCTGGGGACTCGGCGGAGCCTTTTCTTGTGCCGTCTGAGGGCAGTGTTAAGGGCAGGTGCTGGAATGGGGTCGATCTACCAGGGCTTAGCAAGCTGCCTGTTAAGCAGCTTGCTGTCGCTGAGGTTTTCCCAGGAACGTCCTGCCTCGTCCCTCCTGCAGGCTGAGGGCACATCCCATGCCGTTCATGGTGGCTCGCTTGAGAGGCGGCAAATGGTTGGACTGCGGGAGGCCGTCGTTGGTCTTTGTGCACTAGTTGACATCAGATTACAAGGAATAGAAACTACAATCTCTGTTTTGACACACCCAAGAGTCACCCACTCCGTGTCACTGCTTTTCAGCACAGGCGTGCCAAACGAACATCAGTTTTCCCTGTATCCCCTGGGCTGCACCCACCTGCAGAGTCATGAACAGCACCCACAGATCGTGTTTGCAGGGCTCCTTTTGGCCTAGCAGATAGTAGATGGCACGAACTACTGGCAGATGGAGGTTTTTCCTCTTTCTGCATGTCTGGGTGATAAAAAAGAGCAAATATTACTTCTGCCAGTTATTCTCTTAGCTAAAATATTAGTGGTCTGTTTTGTGGATAGGAAAGTCTAGAAACAGCGAGCTACAGAGTTCTTAAAAATATCCCCTTTTTTGACTTGCAGTTTTAAAGGCCTAAAATTTACAAATGTTATCGTAGACAAGCTTGAGGTTATAAATCAGGAACGAAAGAGAACGTGTCAATGAAACATTCAAGGCCAGGTTGGATGAGGCTCTGAGCAACCTGATCTACTGGAAAATGTCCCTGCTCACTGCAGGGGGATTGGACTAGATGACCTTTAAAGGTCTCTTCCAACCCAAAGATTCTATGATCCTATGAAAGAGTGACAAGGAGATAGAGTGTCTCTAGAGCTAGGGAACTTGCGGGTCCTGTAAACTGGGTCCTGTTCCAGCTGGACTCCTCGCTTGCCATGCAAACTTTGGCAATGCTGTACCCTCTAAGTCTGTGGGGACCAATACACTTTAAATTGCATCACCAGCGGTTGAATGTTTAACTTTACACTATAAGGCTGTTTTAGTATTTTGGAGTTTTGTGTGCAGTTTTGAAGGCATCGCTGATTTATAACCATGGGATATACTGCAAAGAGTATTTGCAAAGGTTAAATTAATAACTGAGAGGGAGGCTACTGGAACAGAAGACTGAATAGAATTTGTGATTTTATAATCTTGTGATATGTTAATTTTATGTCTTTTATCTATGTGCATTTTATTAAAAGACAAGACTATGTTTGCCTCACCACTTCTTCAGTGAGAAGTGCGTGGTGAGGAAAGAAGAGACGGCTATAGGAGGTTTAGAGGCTGATTTAATTTCTTAGCTATAATTCAAGGTGGATTAGAAAATTGCCTGCCAATAGGCTTTCTCTGAACATTCAGAGTAAGTTTTCTAGCCTCACAGTGAAGATCTGAAATCATCTAATAAGGAGAAAGAACAGGAATAAACAATTTAACCAGTTTTAAGATGGACTTAAGCGATACAGTCTCTCTTCCTCAATCTCCTGGGCTTTTTTGATGACCTCCCTCCCCATTTTACAGATTGTCAGTATTATGTTTGCTTAGCCTCATTCCCCACATCCATCAGGGCCCTCGCACAAGCTGCATACAGGAAAGGACATTTGCATGCTGTCCTCCACCCCCTTCCTACATTGTGCTGATAAACTGGGATCCTTCCAGCACCTTTTGTCACCACTCCTAAGATGCTGTTCCTTCCTCCCTGCTCGTCTACCTCCTGCCCTCCTTATCAGTCAGAAAGTCAATTTGTGTGTATACACTGATATAGTAAAAAGGTTGCTCTCAGTTTTCTGGAACAAATTTTTTCATACATTTTAATCAATGTCTACTTTAATCCTCTTTAAAAAAATACCTGCTATTCTGTAAAAAAGGAACAAAACAAAACAGAAAAAAATAGCCTTTAGCAGCTAAATCTTTTACATACCTTTATATATGATTGACCAGATAATCATAAAGACCTTTTAAAAAACTTTCTACAATTTCAAAGTATCAAGAATAAAAACGCTATCTCCCTGAAGTTTTGTGTGTTTCATTCTCTATTTTCAAATGGTCTTTAACAAAACTTTCCAGGAAAAAAATATCTCTTTTGGGAGTGGATGCAACATATATCAGCCTTTATTCCAGAGTGTCCAAGTGGGGAATTCCAGATGCAACCAATGAATATGTGACTGTAGCTTTCACTATACGATAGCTACATGCAAGACATGGACTTTTCATCTAATAGACAGGGACTCCTTCCACGTTATAGACACTTTTAGAAACTTTGTGAATGTATAGTGAACAAATGAAACAAATGAGTGTATAGCGAACCATAAACTTGCTGATATATATTTTATAAATTAAACTTAAATTTTAAACTTGTTCATCAACTTAACTGACAGTGTTGTTCTCATTTTTCTCTTTCTACTTGTGTTTAAAAGGAGACACTGAAGCTAATAAGGGAAAATTGCCTCCGCATCTCATCCGTGACCCAACTTCTGCTTCCATTTATTCACATCAGTATGAACCCAGAGGCTCTGTGAAACCAGCAGCAGGGCTGGCCTTGTTTTGCACAGTTGGAGAGACCAGCACACTCTGCCCCTTCAGGGCCACAGTTTGACCCCCTAAGGTGGAGAAGTTGGGTGCAGATGTGAGCGCAAACATCTGTGATAATGAGCAGGATTGATGCGAGCATTAATTCCCTCAGTTGTTTAATGCAGTGGACAAGTTTCTCTAGAGAGCTGAGTTCAAATTCAATTTAGATGACAAGTCAAATGACGGTGGCGATTTTTTTTCCTCCCAAGGAGGTAGCTATCTACCTCCAGCTACCATGACATAATTGACCATATCTTCTCAGGACAAATCAGGTCTGAGATTGATAAGGACTGCTGGGCACTGAACCTTGAACCGGGGTTGCCTGCACCATTCCTTACTCTGGTACTACTAGCTCCATGGGGGCCTGAAATTCATATAAAATACCTCAAAATAATTAATTAATTAATAACAGACATATAACGTCTGCTGGAAAGTTTCAAACCTGCATCCACACTGATGACAGGAATTCTTCTATTGGTTTTAAAAGAGAACGGAGACCTAATAATGCTTGCATTTAAGCCAGCTGTTTTCCAAAACAACCTACTAACTTTTAGGGTCTCTACATTTTACCTTCTGCAAATGTGTAGGAGCATGCTCTTGACCTCGGTTCCCCAGTCATCTGCACCAGGGATTTGAGGACACATTTGAATGTAGGCGCCAGGGGAGGTTTAGATTGGATATTAGGAAAAATTTCTTCACCGACAGGTTGATCAGGCATTGGAACAGGCTGCCCAGGGAGGTGGTGGAGTCGCCATCTCTGGAAGTGTTCAAAAAACTTGTGGATGTGGCGCTTGAGGACATGGTTTAGGGGACATGATGGCGCTGGATTAATGGTTGGACTTGATGATCTTGAAGGTCCTTTCCAACCTAGTGATTCTGTGATTCTGTGATTCTGTGACTTTCCTTTTGGTGGACCCCAGGGCAAAGGAAGGGGAAGAGGTGAGCATGTGCGTGTCTCCTTCTGCAGGCAAGGCTCCTCCAGTAATGTACACCCAGCTCCAAAACCAGGCCCACCTCCCTTCTGCGAGGCCACCTCACTGTTTCAGTTTGGGAATGACTGTGGCACTGACGCTCTAAAAAATTTCGACCGTGGTGTTGAAGTCCTTTGTATCAAGCCCTGTTATTGAGAGGCCGAACATTTCCTAAACCAAGAAAGCTGTTAAAGGAAACAACAAAGGGGTTTGAACTTACCTCAGGCTGCAGAATTTTCCATTCTTTTAAGAGGTAAGAAGAATACCCATCCTCTTTACACTCAGCCCATACCCCAGCTGCAGTTGTGGCTCTGCTCGTCACTACTGTGCCGATGTTCAATGTCAGCTACTGTGCGGACGGAGCTGAGCAGGGAGGGGAGAAAGTCTACCTCCTCAAGTTTCACACTTTTGGCAGTACCTGTTAAAAACCATGTTTTATTCACTATTTGCGTGTGGAGAGACTGTCAAAGGAGTCTTAGCATATACCAGCAACAAAATTTAATCTTCAGCATTCAGCTCCCCCTGCAAATGAAAGACTATGTCATCTCTGGGTTCAAGAATATTAAAAGATGTGAATTCTTAGCTCTAACTAAAAAGGACATTTCCCACCTAGTCTCTGTTTCGATGTACAAGGGTTGTGCTTAGCAATTCAGTAAGACCACCTTGACATTTAAACATATGTCACTCACTTCAAAAATGTGTCTAGCCCTCCACCCTCCTCAACCCCCTGGCCTCTATGAAAAGAAAACTGAGCCTTTTAAGGGCATCTGTCAAATGTCAGGCAAGCATGCATAATCTGCCGTGTGCTCCCAGGGTAACTGCTGAATAGTTGCTGCTAAAACCTTCTGAAACTAAGGAAAGAGCTAGACCTGTTGAAATGAAGTACAAAACAGGAGGAACTTTTAAAAATGATTTGTTGGTACGAACGCAGAGACCTCCACTTTGAAGCACGTGAGTCTGTCACTAGTGGCAGCAAACTACCGCAGCGCGCATTCACGACACTGGCTGTCGTAATTAATTTCTTGGCAATCATTGCTGGGAAAAGAAAGTTACTGAGAATTAAGCTAGCAGAAAGTATCCACCACCAGAAGAGGGGAAAAAAAAAAGTTTAGTGAAGCCTTTGGGAAGACCCAAATTAAGCTTGGCTTTTTATGTCCTGTAGCTTATTAACCTTCAACTGTGAAATTCTGGAGAGAATGAGGGTAGACTATGAACAGAACAATTGCAAGACTTCCCTCCACATTGAAATGAAGTGATTATGTGTATCACTGTAGCACATAAACAACAGAGACGTTGAGAAACTCAGTATTTCCAAGATAATAAAATAAATGGGCAGAGCAAGTTTTCCTTAGCTCATAATGATTTATAAGGCAAACTAGTAGCCTTCTAATCTATTATTCTTGGTAACAGTTCCCTTCCCACCCAAAGATGTATTTATATATGCAACGTATCCAGTAATATCCAGTCAGAAGCTGAATGATTTATCTCAAGGTCTGCAAATTACATTAACAGCATAATTAATAACTTAGATATAAAAACTGTGTATGTCAGAGCAATATGTCATGTAATCAATGGCAACAAATCATTTTCTCTGGTGTTTAATGATTCTTTCAAGAGGGCGAATCTATAAAAACAGAAGAGTCAATCAATGAGGAGGTTGCATACATTGTCTGTCCTGTTTTCAGACTTGAAAACTAAGGTTGTCTTTATTGTTTAATTTTTAACTATTGGAAATCAATGTGGGAACATAAACAGAAGGGAAAAAAAGTATTAATGGCAAAAAAAAAGTTGGTATCTGTAAAATCTAGTCAGAATTGCCAGCTTCCCAGGTATTGCTAAATGCTGATCACATAAAGAGTTTATGAAACCATTATCACTTGGACAAAAGCACAAACATAGGCAGTACATTGAAAAATGGTCTTTTGAAAAGGGAGTGCTCTTCCTCCAAACTATAATGTACAACTTGGATGGGTGCTGCAAAATCAATGAGCTTTCCTGACAAACCTAGTTCATTTCCAGTGCCTCCCGCTGAACGAGTTAGTCAAAGCCCACCTCATTCATTCTCAGAAGCAAAATAAGGTAACGCATTTGTGCGGGGCACAGGCTCTCTTTCATTGACTGACCCTGGGTGAGCATTTGCTCGACTTGTTTCTGTAGGAAGGTGATCTGAATACAGGGGAAAAAGCTCTTATCTAGCAACTGCTCTAGACTGCCAGGTTCCTCCTTGTTTTTTGGCAACGTGCTTTTCCACTTGCACTGACTCATTTCAGTTGAACACCCTCATTCAGAAGTCAGGGCTGTAATTCAGGAAATGCTTTCATGTTGTTATGACAGACAGATTTTTTTATTCATTTTTCACTTTAAGATGGAAAGAATGACTGCCTTCTGTGTAGCTTGGAGGCACTCAGAAGCTTTAAAAAAAAAAAAAGAGAATTAATGAGGACTTCATGGATTTTCTATGCTATCTATCTGGAAAAACCAGCTTTTAGCTACGAGGCCCGGGAGGACGGCAGAACCTGGAGCTCTGGATCCACACGGGTCCTGAAGTACACGTGAGTGGGATTCATCTTTCCAAATTTTAGATAGATGTCTACAGTGTCCAATCCTAGGCTGGTTATCCCACTCCCTACTAGTAGTGGCAAGAAATAAGTACACTTGTAAGGTGTACTTCAACAGACCAATGTCAGAGGTGAATACAATGAAGAAATCTCTTCTAGTTGACTCCGAAGGGTGGCCAGGTCAGGTGGAGAAGTCTATGTTCAAGTTCTCTAGGGGCGTTCACCCCAGCACCTCTTGTTTTCCAGGAGCTTTACAGACCTAAATGCCTTTGTGGATCTGGCCCATAATACCTCAGAGAAGAGCAGGTATGATGGACCTCCCTTGTTATGCTGATCAGGAGGGAAATCTGCAGTGCTCTCCTATGATGCACAGAGAACAAAGTTCAGCCTCCACCTACTCCCAGCCCCACCCTGTCCCCTGCCTACCTGCTTGCTTCTGGCCATGGAGGGTATTATAGCTTGAGCAGCTACAGAGTAATAATTACTATTTGTGTGCATTCTTTTCATTGCCGTATTTTTTAGAAGCTACTCTTGATCTTGTTCAAAGCGTGACGCGCAGAGGATAACAACTCCTGGGACAAACAAATGGCACTACCGAGCAGCGTGAGCTCCACTTTCCAGTTGCGTTTGTATGTATTTGTACGCTTCCCAAGGCAAGGCTGGAAGTGAGGAGGCTGGAGGGTGGGAGGGCGGGAGGGAGAACAATAAGATTTTAGATACCTAGAACAGAGAGCATACGGTTAGCCAAGAATAACCCATATACAGCAAAAGCCAGAGACAGCTAAGGATCAGTTACACATTGAGCCTCTAATGATCTGCTTTACATCAAAAGCCCTTTCAAGGCACAGCAACATACCTGCCCTGCAAAGGCTCCTGAGCCACGGGATAATGTAATCATCCGTACAATATCCTTTCTCTTTTGTGAGTAGTTTAAGCAAAGAACAGCAGCCGCTTTGGCTCTAGTATTAAGCCTCATCCTGAACAATAACTAGGAACAATAATGCCACCTTGTTTGCTAAAACGTGCCGTGTATGTGTACGCAGAATGACATCACCTGGGATATTTGGTCATTCCTTGCACAGCTTCGGTATTTTTAAAATTTTTTATTTCTGGTGCTCATTGTGCGGCTATGTGGGAGCTGCGGAGTAATTCTCAAATCACTTGATTTCATCTTATTTGTTTCATGAGCAGGTATTTAGATGAGCTTTGTCTCCCTAAACCTCTTAATACAAAGAGTAAACTAGATTGCCTGTGAGTGTATTGACTGCGTTAAGAATGCTGGATTGTATTGCAAAGAAGTTCAGGCCTGTAATGTTATCACTCAGCAGGAATGGATCCCATCAGAAGGCACATGGCGTGCCATGACGTAGCCAGCCTGAGACCACAAAAGCAGACTTTTCTCTGTGAATTAGACAAACCACACAAAAGGCAACAATAGCTAGCATAAACACTATTTAATACTATTCACAGGCTATTGAAGAGATGGGCGTTGACTAAGAATTGCAGCAAAGCCAGTACATTGTTGTCAGATGAAAGGACGCCTAATGAACAGGAAGCATCATTTGAGCAGGCTGACAGTAACCATATAACTGCAGGATTGTGGGACTGGCATTTACCCCATGGGTCTTTACAGTCAAAAAAATAAAGAGAAATTAAAGCATAAGGAATCCTTTTTTGTAGGCACTTAAAGCCCATAAAGCAACACAAGAAAGTGTACAATTGTCTTTTCATGATTCGTCTGTGCTTCAGCTAATCATAAAAAAGAACTTTTGGGGTGCAGTAACCATAGGTTCTGTGTCGTAAAATAAACCCTTCACACAATAGAAGATCTGGGTATTTGCAAATTGTCCCGACTGAAATAAGAGCTATATTTTTTGCCCCAGCTATCTCAAACAAGATTCTAGCAATGGCTCCCTTAGTAATGTCATGATGATAAACACTTTTGTACTTGCCCCAACAACCAGGCGAAATAAATGCCTAGCTGTGGTCCTACTTTATTTGCTAATGTGTAATAGTAGAGGGAACCTAATTAAATAGATTCCCTTCTGAAACAATTATTCCAACTATGTTCTCCCATCCCCAGGATCACAGACAGAAAATAGCTTCAGATTGCTCCTGCTTTGTGTTTTTAACCTTGTAAATCGTGCACTTAAGATGCAAGTAAGACACTAAAACTCCTTTCTGTCGAGACTTCAGCTGAGACAGAAGGAACTCAGGTTCTTAGAGAACAGAGGTCTGAGAGTCGAACTTTGTCAGTGAGAGTTTTTCTGAGTAAGACTGAAAATATTTTAGGACTGGCATGTTTCAAAATGTTCTTTGGGAAACTGAATCTGGAATAGTGTCCACAGAAAGACCTCCGGGCCACTTAGGCCTGTTATTTGGCACAAGGCTGTGATGAATAGCATTGTGGCCAGGAAGAGGATATTACTATGTTCTGAAACTGAAGAACTGGCTCTATGCTGTTTGCCACTACTCGAGCAGGGACGGTGGAGTTACACATATATATATTTATACACACACACACGTACATGTATATATAGGTGGAGCGGAAGGTCAGCTCCCGCGCTCGTGATTCCTCAGCGCCCTGCCCCAGTAATACAGCAAGCGGTGCACAGGAGGGACTGCAGGCAGGGTGGGTATGTATCTCTCTACTCCCACTTTTGGACACTTGAACCACAGAAAGGCCCAAAACAACATTTTTGGCACTGACACTGTGAGTAGGAAGCAAAGCAAGTGTCGAGTAACAAAGAAGTATATCCCGTATCATGATTTAACCCCCTTCTCCACTAACCACTACCAGCTCTTTCAATAGGTGCACTGTAATACACTTCCAGAAAAGGAGGAGAAAGCAGGTGTCAAGGGAACGAAAACCTAAGGTCCTTTTCCACCTGAAACAGCTGTGAAAAGGCAATCCATGTTGAACTGTGTTTCAGAGGATTCCAGCTAAATTGTCCCCTTAAGGATTTCATTTTCCTTACAAAAATTCGACTACTTTAAAATTAGTTCTACATTAAAAATTCTCTGAATGAACAAATGAGGGATCCAGCCAGCTCCTGACTCACTATCAGCCCAATTTACCTCGCCCACGCAAACCTTTTGATATGTTCTGAATTAAAGCATTGGTTATGCAGTTGACTTTATATGCTGTTTATTAACTGGCAGAAGGAGACCAAAAGAAACACTCAGATTATAGCACGCTGTGCCATTACACTGTTTTTAAACATCCCCTTTATGTTTATATAAATATATTTAAACATACATTAAAATAGAGAAGATGGTTTTCCCCAATAGAGTCAGAGTGACTGATCCATCTAGTTCTAGAAATATGTAAGATACGATTATAAAAATTCATTGAGCTTTGTTGGTGTGTCGAGTTAACATTTAAGGGGGCATAGCTAAGATTTTCTGGGCAGCACAAACCAAGTAGGATGTGTGTGAGGGTGATCGAATGAATAGCTGATTTCAGTTTTAACCACTGAGTGACTAGTGTAGTTTATCATACATTTAAGGCTGGAAGAGAAAAACAAAAGGAAAGAAACAAAAAGAAAGAAGAGAAATAGAAGTTTAATTAAATGCCATGGATGCAGTATAATGCAAATCTCACAAATAGAGCATAATTGGTTTAGCAGAGAGATCCAATGCCATAAATAACCATTCATAATCATATACAATTAACATATCAATAGTTCTTTTTTGGAGTTATAGTCCATAAGCTAAGTTAGTTCTTCACTAGAAAAGTCTGGCAAAACCAAGCTGTTAATTAAACCCTTTTCAGAATTTGGTGCCACATTTCGACTCCTCCACAAAAAAGTCTGAACCTATTATAGTGTCTCTCTTCTTCACAAGCAGAAGGATGCATTTTTTGCCTATTTAATACCACATAAATCTTCAGAGAGGAGAAAACCAGCAATCTCAAGCCTTTCCACTACAGCTGGCTGGATGAAGTTGCCTGTGCCGTAGTACAGTACTGGGACGATGCCGTAGAGTGGAGACTTCGGCTTTTTGCACATCGAACGGAGCTTCTTCCTGATTGAAAAAGACTTTACGATAACCTGAAACAGTCTTAAAAGAACCCAGTCCCAGCTGAGGGTTTATGTACTTTAGATGATAATTATAAGAATAGGTTAAATAACCTCTTTTCATTGGAATTAATTAATGTCCCTCTTCCATGTATATTAACAATAATTCATTCCTGATCTCTCAGGAAAAGAAAAGACCTCGTTAAAGAATGGCAAAGAGCTTGCCAGTTACCTGCAAAAATGCTGAGAGCTTTCTGAATACTCCCAAATTAAAGGGAAATTAGAAAAGCTTTAACGGGTTGCACAAAGGGTTGAGATTTTCACCTCAAAATTGCTTCAAAGGAAGGTGGGTCTCCAAGCAGCTGGAGTCCCTGCTCTGCTTTGAACAGAAGACGTGCAGACGGGCTTGCTTTCCAACTTCGTGCCTTTCCTGGGGTTTGCCTTTATTAACTTCACAAAACATAAGTCCACAAAACAAACACCAGCCCCTTCTTGACCAACTGCTCCTCGGACTGCTGTGGGCCTTCCTCCACCCCAGCTTCTCTTTCTGTCACCCCCCAAAGGCCTCTACTTGTTGCCTGATCAGTTCCCACTTTAGCAGAAGATCTCTGTTCATTATATGGGGCAGTGATGATGTACACATATGTGTATCTCTAGAGGCTTCAACTGTTGGAGAAGGTGGTTACTAAATAGATGGTCTAGGACTTCGCCATGCTGCTCACCCCCTGTTATGGGAGTGTTCAATGACGCCCGTTTAGTTTTTAATTTACTGGTGTGCTATCTTTTAATGAGGACTCCACTGAAAGACCTTGGAGCAACTCTGTGGCCCTGCATGTGACAACATTTTATCTTCATATCCACAGGTTTTCACCTTCACCTACAAATGAGTCAGGCAAAACCATGAGGAACAACATCCATATTTAGCTCCATTGTAACAACAGAGTTCATTATTAAAACTACTTAAACCAACAAGCTGGTCTTTTTGAGCCGGCACCCCTCTCACCACAAAGAACATAAGGACACAAAGACCTACCAGGCTTCTCCCTCAAAGGAACTATGTCAAGTTCCAGCATCAGGTATATTTTTAAAAGACATGATGTTTTTCTTGTCCACTGAATGTTACTACATTATCAGCAAAGCAACTTAAACATGAATAATAGTTAGGACAGATATCATAGGAGTTATAAAACATTTTCTGAGCAAATGTCCCTTCCTGACTCTGTTGAAATGAAATGTGACTCCAAGACAAAAAATTGAATAATGAAATGTCACCTTTCACCCCCTTAATTCTAATGTTATACTCGGGTCTGTGGGCTTTCTTACCAACATTTCATTAACAATTCTGTGGGAGGAATAGGGAATTTGATTGATGGGACCAATGTTACACTAAGCTAGTTGATTATTTCATATTGGATGTCATACAAAGATATCTAATGGCACTTAAATCATTAGCTAATGTAAAACAGAGAACATTTAAATCATGAGATAATGGGTACAGAAACTGTATTAGTGCTTCCTAATCTCTGAATCAGCCAAACTTTCAAAACCAAACTCTAAATCCAGAGTTGCCAAATTCTGTAATACCAGTTCAAAACTGGCAGGCATGGAAAAAACAACAGACTGCTAGTCAACACTGCAGCCTTACAGCCACAGATCTAGGAGCTTAATCACTTGCTAGGACTTGATGACATTCCTCATTAATTTCATGTGGTTTTTATCTTCAGAGGTAGAATAGTACACGTAGTGGAATTTATTCCACACACCTGTATGCCTGCTCTGCATCTTGTGTACTCTGTGTACGAATATGTACGAAGCCTCATGGGCAGACATTAGTGGCACTGAAAACAGCAAGTGCCAATGGAAATAATGCCTCTACTTCATTTTGAGCACAGGCATAAGTCCTCCACCCGCTTGTGTCATGCATGGAGAACGTGGGCACGAGCCTTTCTTCAGGTGAGGGCATGAGGAGACATCTGGAGAGTACTACAAGAGAATTTTGGATCCAACAGGGGAATGAGTGTGCCAAGCACAGACCTATCAGGAAAGCAAACATTGTTGCAGGGATCACTTCAGGGGCTGATGGGACTCACAGAGGTAGTTGGGTTAGCCATGTACAATCTGTTCCTCTGGGAAACCTGGCCATTTCTCTGTTTCCCATTGACACATTTTTATGATCAACACCTCATCAAGGAGGCTTTTCTTGAAGAGCCCTGATGTTGATGCCTGAAGTGAACTATTCAGGCAGTTTAAGCTTGTGCAGTCTGAAGACCATCATGAGCACTGCAAGGATCTGCAGGTGCCTGAGAGGTGGCCATGTGGTGCAGTTTTTCAGCAGCTTTAGCAGCTAATGTTCATTCACATGGGGTAGTACCCGGATGACCAAACAAAACATCTAGACTCATTTTAGACATCTAACTGTATCCAAGACAGCTGTATAGAGCTTGCTGATATGACTCACACCCTTACAGTATAGCTCAGGGCCGGGTGGGACACTCTACACCTATGTTTAGACCTATGTTTAGACAACTTACTGCCAGTCATAAACACAGCATGGGGTGTAAACAGGGAGAGTTTGCAAAACAGCTATGGTGTAAAAAGAAGCATGGAGAAAGGTCATAAACAGAGATGTGTTGATGGTGGCTCTTCTGAGAGCACCAGGAGCAGGGTTTGGAGTAATATATATAAAAGGATGTGTGTGGGAGGATTTGAGAAGAATGGTGACAGGTTTGGAGACGTCAGTGAGAAACATGGCTTTGCCCATGGTGGCCTGTCTGCTGGGGCTGTGGGAGGAAGATCTGCTCTGTGAAGGGAGGGTGAAGTGTCAGGAGTAACATGGCTGCTGAGCAGACTGAAGGACAGTTGAGAAGAAGGTTAGTAGAGGAGAAGTCTCAAGGACTCCTTTTGGGAACATCCGAGTTAAAAATTACTGAAGCTGAAAGACTTTCTGCTTCTCAGTAAAGGAGAGGGGAGGAGAGGAAAGGAGAGGAGAGGAGAGGAGAGAGGGGAAAGAGAAAAGAAAGATAAGGAGAAAAGAAAGATAAAGAGGAAAGAAAGAGGAAAGAAAGAGAAAGAGAAAAGGAAGAGAAGAGAAGAAGAGAAGAGAAGAGAAGAGAAGAGAAGAGAAGAGAAGAGAAGAGAAGAGAAGAGAAGAGAAAAGAAGAGAAAAGAAAAGAAGAGAAGAGAAGAGAAGAGAAAAGAAAAGAAAAGAAAAGAAAAGAAAAGAAAAGAAAAGAAAAGAAAAGAAAAGAAAAGAAAAGAAAAGAAAAGAAAAGAAAAGAAAAGAAAAGAAAAGAAAAGAAAAGAAAAGAAAAGAAAAGAAAAGAAAAGAAAAGAAAAGGAAAAGAAGGCACCCTGAAACAATGCTTCACTGCTAACTACGTTTTACAGCTAGCTGGAGCTACCCAAGCTCTGATTTTGTACTCGGATAGGCGTTTCCCCCACTCCTGGGCTGGGGTCACACTCAGAGCCTTTGTTTCATTGTACCTGGTATGTGGGCACAAGAAGAGGGTCCTGCTTCTGCTGCCCCTAACAAGCAGGGCTATTCAGCAAGAGTGCTTTGACATCCTAACCCTCACTCTGGGACAGGCCATTTTGAGCACTTCTGTTCAGACCTTCCTTTTGTCTTAACTTCCTTTCTGCTTTAGGATTTTTTTATTTTTTTTTCTTTCCCAGAAGGCACTGCACAGGCCAGAAATTCCCTGCTCCTTGTGTTGCATGTCTGGAATCCTAACAAGTCAAACCACAGGAGTTAAGCCAAAAATTTGAATGGAGACAATTAAATTCTTCAACACTTGCAAAAATTAAGGAGTCATAATTTATACCGACTTTAAAATCCACCCCATCTGTTAGTACATTTCTAACAATGTGATTTGTCACAGTAAAAAGTAA
The DNA here is from genome assembly GCF_964289735.1 of Phaethon aethereus. Classification (NCBI taxonomy): domain Eukaryota; kingdom Metazoa; phylum Chordata; class Aves; order Phaethontiformes; family Phaethontidae; genus Phaethon; species Phaethon aethereus. The sequence goes on along the minus strand of NC_138575.1, from coordinate 163,592,311 downwards.
TTAAATGAAATGTATAAAAACGAGTCTCATACTGTTTTATGCATAAAATATATTTTATTATAATTAGTCACCTGAACAAAGGATGATGAAGCAATTGTAAATGGCAACACTTACAGAATTTAAACACACAGAAGATGTAGCGCAAGTAAAGCATTTTCTCCATAAAGAATCGATTCGCACAATATTTAAAGGGGAAAGCTGAGTTTTGTTTAGGTAATGCAATTGTCTTCAAGAAACAAAGTTTTGCGAAAGGAGAGCAGCCATGTTCAGTGTTGGGGCCTGACTCAGAGTCAATTAAAAGGCTCCTGCTGATTTCAGTGGCTTTCAACCAGCTTCCTCAGCGTGCCACTATGGTGAAGAGCTCCCGCACTGAGCCAAAAGAAGGCATCAATGGTCTTTTACACTAAGAGAAGAATAACCCACCCGGATTAAATTGATCTCACTGGCCTGACTACGTAAAAAGTTCACATTAAAGCTGCCCATTATCATATGAATAAACAAACCTTTCTAATGCTGCTATTGTTTTTGCCATTTCCATGTTGGTTTGTTGTGTCTTTTTTTTTCACTTGAGACTTGCAGGCACACCTGTAGTGTTTTACTTCTGAGCTAGAAAAGAGAAAGCTCTTCGGTTAAGTGTAATACCTTCAGCTGCGAGGAGGTGTTACTGCTTATGAACACAGACTAAATAAGAAACTGCAAGAAAAAAAGGAACTTAAAAAATATAGTACTAAACCCAGATATAACAAAAATCTGTTGCAAGGGAAGGAGGTAGGGTTTATGCCGTAAGCAGAAACAGCAGTAAAAGCAGAGAAACAAAAAGAACACCCGGAGTGGGAATGATGCTGAGACCCATTTCTAACCTGAGTCAACCAGATCCCTTCGGAGGAGAATGTCCCTCTCGATCGTTTAGCAAGAGCCACTAAACAGCCTTCTCCAAGGGAGCTGCTCTCTGCAGCCTCTCAAAAGAAACAATCAGACAAAGCCCTTTAGGGTCAGAACAGATAATAACGTCTGCCCTTCTAATTTTAGACTGAATTTCTAATGTGTGTCCGAAATTTAAACCTCCTTCTTCCCCTCACCGCAGTGATAGTCTCTTGAGTTTTCTTCTGCTCTTGGGCAATGAGGATTTTGTTCATAATGTTGACAATACAAAATCCAGAGAACTTCTGTTGGAATTCTTGGAGAGATTTTTTTTCCTTTTTTATGTCTCTTAAACGGAGAATTGAAGTTATGTAAATTGAAATTGCCAACTTTATATTATGCTTATGCATGCTCTTTGCTTCTTTAATCAACTCTTAATTCTGTGATGTAGGAAAAGGACAAACTACAGTAAACAAGAATCAAATTTTCCAGAAAGTAGCACACACAAAAGCATTAGTGTTCCTTGCCATCCTTCTTTTTACCTATTTATGCCCAAAATCTAGCTAATCAATATTACCCATGGCTAAGAGCACTGCAGCCCAGAACATCACTATATGGACTCAGAAACAGAAAAAGAATAAGTGACATTGTTCGTAACTCAAACATCACTACCACATTTTACTTCCAACATTTAAAAATAAAAACCAGAACCCCAAAGCCTTCATTATTTAAGTTAAACAATGAAATTGTTACTGTGTCGCTTGAAGCCCTGTTTTGCTCCCAGTGTCTTAGGACATCTTTTTTCCTGGAGAGTGATGAAGAATACATTTTATAAGGCACAGATACACGCAAAGCAAGGCCTCTTTAGATCAGCTGCAGGATTACAGGTCGCCATAAAATGGAAAAAAAAAGAGAGAAGGGATTATGCCAGGAAAACATGAAGAAAAAGCAGTTTCATCTCACAGTCAAGGTAAGTTACAGGGAGGCAGTTTTAAAAAGACGTCGTCGTCTTCGCCTTCCCTGTTACCTGGGAAATGCTCAGAATAAAGAAAAGAAAATGTGAAGATGCCTCAGCTTGTGCTAGCGAGCCAGAGTGGTGCTGACAGGATTACAGAAGTTGCCTAATTAATTCCTTCTTTGCTAATATCCACCCCAAGAACTCCACTTTAACTGGTAAACAATCAACAATTCAGGGAGCTAAACTCAGGAGCTAAATACCAAATCTGACTGCTTTTCTTTCCTGCTGGGGCTCGCCTGCCACCAGAGCTGCTCCCACGGGCAGCGGGGATGGGTTTGGGGCCGCCGTCCCCCCCCGTCTCCCCCCGCCGCAGAGGTGGCAGGCCAGGAGCGGCAGCCACCAGCCCTCCCACCTCCCCAAGGGCAGGGTGACCCTCGTCTTCCTCCTCTTCCACCAGGGCTTAGAAAGGGGAGAGGCATAACTGAACTCCGCTTTTTTTCGTTTAGTTTTACTTTAAAGGAGGAGGAATTGCCCGTCGGGTGTGGAGGTGGACCCGTGGGAGGTTTGCTCTCCGCACCACCTCATGAGGAGAGGGATGGATGGTCCTTCCAAGGGATGCAGCGGATGCACCATCCATGTGAGCCCCGTACTGAAACCAGGTGTGACAGTGACGAGCAGGTGGATCGTTTATGTGGCTTGAATGAATATACACATGACTTGCAAATTATGGCTCATTCTTTGGCCTATTATAGATAATAAAATCCTGATCCAATGTTTACACATCCCAAGAAGCAGAAATTGCCATGGTTTATGTTTTTTTCCCCTTCCTCTAGGAAAAAAAAAAAAGTAAAAAATAGAAAGTTTTAATAAACCCACTTTTCTGAAACAAAAATGAATTCCAATCCCTTAGAATTTCCCGGTGACTTGATAGCAACCATTGTGTATCTTTATCTCTTCCTTAAAGGAATAATAAGAAAAAAACCTCACAATTCACAAAGCTGCCCCAATTCATTGCTGTACTCATTTGCATGTACATTTTATTCCCATTCTTCTACCCTTTATTTGTGCCCTCTAGATGGTTAACTCCACAGGGAAGGGATTATATGTTTTCTTTTTTATACAGTTCTATGCGTAACGCTCCCTTACTGATTCCTTTGGACGCCACCATAACGTAAACGTAAATATTTACTACCACTGCTAGCACCTAGGAAGAATTATCACAATCCTAGCCAGTAAAATTTTAAAGATCCTGTTTCGGCAAATGCATGTGAATTGCTGTTGCTTATTGATCCACATGTGAGTGACACCTGTAAGACCTGCCGCCAGCCGGGGTAGTTGCTATTACCCCTCATCTGCTGGCACTATCAGGGCTCTGTGTCACGGCTAACCTATACCCGCGGCGGGTCATGTGCCCCACATTCGTGTGAATTATTTTTGTTTTCACGGGTCTCGCCGTGAACAGGGAGGGAAATTATAACCTCCGTCCGGGAAGTCCTCTGCCTGTGCGATCCTCCTGCCTTTCATTTGCAGAGTGGCACGCTGAAGGCTGGCAAGACAGACTGTATGCAAAGCCTTTCTGTAATAAAGCTACGACACGAGGGACTACTTGTACATGACTGATTTTCTCCTTTCTGCACAGTTCCCTGCTATATATTAGATATTATGGTCTGGTGTTACAGGGAGATTATATACTTGCCACATGGTAAAAGTTTTCATGACCGCTGACTCCACTTTCCACAGCTAAATCTACCATTTTTCTAACGCACGCAGGCACACGTGTCCCTTTAAAGTCAAGCTGGAATGAAATACAGTATCAAATGAAAATAATATTATGGCAGGTGTCTCAGTTCCAAATTGTTTTTCTTAGATTGATAGCAAGTTTTTACTCCAGGAAAAAAAGTCTGTCTTGCCAGCAATTCTTTATTATACAAGGTTTTAGGTAGAACAGCTGGATGAACAGCGAGGGAATTTGCTTTCTCCTTTGACCTCTAAAATGGGTCCATCTCTGAAGTATAGCTGCTCTTCAGTGCTGGAGATGAGGGGGCAATCCTTAGAGGCTTTCTTGCTTACTCAAAACCGGGGGCAGATGGGATGCGCCTGGAGTGTCTTCAGATGGTGTTGCTGATTCGGTCTCCTCTGGAGGCCGCCCTGCGAAGCCCCAGGCTGACGCTCTCACACCAATAACCACAAAGCAATGACTGGACATCCTGTTGTCTATGTTATCTCGGCGGCTTTCTGACCGCATGGCGGTCTCTGTCCCTCAAAACAAACACAGGGGCTGGACCCGCCACTAAGACAAATGTGTCAGCTGGAGTGTCCCTGTTTGGATGTCCTCAGGAAACAGAAAACTCGGTGGAGTACATGGGTTCTGCTCAGCGGGTAGACCTGACCACGAGGAGAAGCTCACGAGGCTCATGGGCAGCTTCCTTCTGCTTGGCAGGGAACATCTGCCCCAGCTTTCTCTTTCCTGAGCTTTAGATAGCTGTGCGTGAGCTGACTGCCCTGAAGTTTCATCTCGGCCAAGGGAGAAAAATGTGCACTTTTTAGACAAAAGTTCATTTAGATGTCTCTTTTGGGGTGAGATGAACCTCTTCTCAAGCTGCTTATTTCTGTCTCTCATTGATGTCTGGGTAAATGTCACCTCTAGCTGGAACGCTCGTTTCGGGGCGAAAAGCGACCGCTGAAATCATGAAACTGGGCACTTCTCTTTTGCCATCCACTTCTAAATTGAGAACTATGCGCCAGCCTTGCAAAAGCGCTGTAATATGAAGTAAGAAGGAGTTGATTTACTCAAGCAACACAAGTTTCTTGATTTTTGCCACTTGCCCTGTCCTTGTCCTTAGACTGCTGTTGAATCCTGCTTCCAGTTCTTGTACTTCGCGTTGCTTCCCGGGCAAGGTTCTCTTTCTCCTCCTCACAGTTGTTTCCTATTACCTTGTGCAGAGTGAACCACACCACGAAGTTGCCTAGATTGTAGGTAACTTCAGATGCTGAGGCCACCCCAGGATATATCCTTAAAAGTATATTAACCCAAAATGAGATGGAGAATACATTTCTTTCTATCAAGTTAGATCTGTGGCTTGAGTCAACAAATGAAAATTGTTGACTTTTAAGTAGTGACCCAACTTCTTCATTTTGCCTAACGAGAAGCCCTTGTATTTGATGGCTTGATCCATATCTTTGGTTCAGCACACAGGGTAACAATGTTTGGCTTTACCTTCTGCTAATGAAGATAATTGGTGTCTGTCCAGAGTCACTAAATATCATTTAACTTTACCATGAGGCTGAGTTCAGCTGCTAGCTTAATTTCTCAAAGCTAGTGGGACTTTGCTGCATTATTTTATTCGCATTTCTTTAGCATGTCTAGAAGACTATTTTTCAACATTTTCAACCCAGTGTTTGAGGGGGCTATAAAGCCGTTTGGAAAATAAAGACATCTTCTCTTTTGATGACAGAGGCCATGTCCTCACTAACCTTTGGCTGCGCATTGTGATGTTCCTGGAGCCATGGTGGTCATGGTCCCCCCCATTCGGCACCATTGAGCGTACGCTGGGGCTCCCAGCGGGGCCAGGCATCGTAGGTGGTGAACGCGGGCATCGCGCCCCAGACTGGAGCCAGGATGCAGCAGGGTGGGTACACGCCACGCACAGGCATTTGGCAGCACTCCCAGGTCCCATAGTCTAGACACAGCCAGTGGCTTAATTAACAGCTGAATAAAAGTTAGGCTGAAACTTTAATGTTCCTCGAGTACTTTTGTTGTTTGCTGGCAGACTTTCTGGCCTGTGCAGAGGAGTAGCCGTGCACCGACGCGCTCCAGCCTGACGTGGCTGTCAAACACAGCTCACGGAGCGTCGCTCCGGTGGAATTCACAGCCTAATGAGAGGCACACAGGGTCACGCCAGCTGTTTTGGGGCATCTTACGGGGCCTCCATGGCCTCTCCACAGCGGGTCCTGTTGGTCCTGTGTCATACCTCCCAGCCTACAGGGATGTCTCCAATGTTTTAAGACATCTAAAATCATGCTAGACACATGTTCAGGCACCTGAGTGACTTGCTATGTGACTTTTACCCACCTTCCCTGCATACAGGGACAGTAAAAGTCAGTTCCTGCTCTTCAGAGCCTGGAGTTTCGGTAGTGAAGATGGGTACATGCATGACCGTGGGAACCAGCTCGGCGTGATGTACAAACATTTGGACTTTCCTGCTTTAGGTATTACTGAGTTGGTACTATAAGACCAGCCAGGAGCCTCAGCCTTGTGTTAGGACTTTGTTATTCTGGCTACTGCGCAGGCTACAGAAACCAGCAGTGTTTTTTCTCCAAGGAAAAGGCAGAACCTGGAGAAATGAAAGGAATCAGCGTTAACTGATAACCTTGTAATCACCACAGGGAACTCTTCCCAGGCATTGAAAAATGTCCCAGAGTACTTGTGCACAGATTTAACATGGAAAAGAGGAATATTTTGCCCAGTCAAAACTAATGTGGATCTACTTAAAATGGAGATGGAAGGTTGGGTGCCAACAGGCTGTGAAAGCCCTTACCAACGAAAACAAGACATTTTTTTTTCATGCAGTAGAAAAGAGAGAATGAGTGGGAGAGAAACAAAAATGCCTACAAACCTGCTAGGTGGGATCAAGACAAAAAAATAATTTCTCAATTCACAGAAAAGGATTTTGCAGGATCTGCATGGAAAAGCTGGGTCTCCTGGGATACAACATTTTTGTCAAAAGTTGTTTTTCCTCTTAAAAATAAAGAAGTATTTCTCCTTTCTCCCCCATTTGCCTTTTTCCTGTGTCCCCCTCAGTAAAGTTCTCTGCAGAGGAATGTGGGATTGAACAAATTCCCTCACACAAGTGGCAGAGCACTGATTTCGCTCCTGTTCTGTGAGACAGGGCAGCAGCCTCTGGTCCCCTTTCCAGCTGTTATTCCTAGAAGCATTTGGGCTTTCAAGTAAAAATATTATTAAAATGCAATCTATATTTGTGCTTCATATGTTGCTGGTCTTAAAAGCAAACAGGCATCACACGGACAACAGAAAGAGCTCCGACAGTGGTTTCTGCTCCCTGTTCAGTTTCCATTTCTGTTTCAGTTTCCATTTCTGCCCCTGCTACACTAATACAAGGCTCTTTCCAAGTATATTCCAATAACAAACAAATGTTAGCCACTGATATCCGTAAAAATCTTAAAACTTTTCTATTCTCAATATGTTTCATGAACATCTCCTAAAAATAGAAATCTGTACTGTTGTAGCTCTCTTCCACCTTACCAACACACAGACGACCAGGCAAGGAGAAACCATGGTGTCATCTTTCTCCGAGACCTTCTGTCCCACGGGCAACGTGGCTTTCCTGAACTCATTCCTCTTTGGATCAGAGCAGGTATTTAAAACGAACAATGAACTTCACACAACATGACTTTAACTTAGGATTGTGGAAACCACTACATGTGGAGGATGTTGCTGTCTGCGCGAAAAGCAATGCCTCCTCTGGTTTTGTATGTGAAAATCAGACTTAGTTTTGTCAGAAACGAGACCGAAAAAAAGGTCTATTTTTAAAGAAAATGTATCAATGAACGAGCTGTATTTAAGTCAGGGGGGAAAAAAAAAAAAGAGCAGCCATTTGATTTCTATGAATACTGCCCATGCGAAGCTAGTAGTGAAAAATTACTAGTTTGGCAGAGAGTTGGTGGAGTCAGCCATGCCGAACTTGGCACATATTTAAGAGATATACGAGCACAATGGATTAGCGGTATTTATATCTTACCCTTCACCTCTCGCGGGGTCACGTTCTCAGAAGAAGGTGACATCACTGCGAAACTTTACCCCGCTTAAGCCCCAAGCAACATGTCTCCTTATTTAAAGATCAGATTATCCCTTCATCATTGTTTTGCGTTTGATTTTGTTTCTTTTCTCCGTTGTGGGGAAGGGCAGCTCACTATTTTGAAGAGGTGATGGAGCATGTCAGGATTTAAGGAGTGAAAGGGCAGAGATTGGTTTGGATTTTCTGCCTCCCCTTTGTGCGCTCTGAGGCTCAATATACTTGAAGTGGGGACTGCAGGTACGTGGGCAGAAGAAAGCTTTTGTGCTCTTATAAACCCCAGCGTTCGCTTGGACTATACGTCTATAGTCAGAAGACAGGAAAGAAGTTCAAACAGTTTTTCAGCCACTTTCCATTTCAATCGGTGTTCATTAACAGTATTGCCAAGTCTGAGAGATCAGCATTTTAAAGTGCTGGCAAGGCGTTTGGTGCACGTACCGATAACACGATGTAAAGAGCGGTAGCGACTATAGTGTCCCTGTTTTAAAGACGGCTGGGGGGCTCAGCGTGGCTCATGTCTGAGTTTATCGTTTTCCACAAATGGTAGCTGGCTGTTAATATATGGGTGACAACTGCAACCGTATTGCTTCTCCCACTGACTTCTCTTCTAGATAGTTCCTTACTTCACCAGCCCCAAACAAGGTCCTCAACTTCAGCAGGTTCGAAAACTCTGTACAACTAACTGCAGAAAACACCTCTCTTTCCATGTCATCTTTATCTACAGTAATTTGCAGAAGAAGGAGAGCAAACCTGAATGCCATGTCATGAATCAAGGGAGTTTCTCATGTCAAGACTTTTTAGCAATTTAAAAAAATATTGCTAATATTAATTCATTGTATTTTATATTAATGGATGTGACAAACACAGCAGACATAGTAATTTTGGGAGAAAACAGTTTCAAAGACATATGGTAAAGCAAGTGACTCAGTGAGATATTGGCAATTCTGAGGGGAACTCATGTCATTGACCATATGGATGTGACAAAGTATCACCTCAATGCACTGTTCAAAGATTAATATGAGAATAATGTCATCTTAAATGTCTGCTGAAAGCATGGGTTATAATTATGTGAATATTTTGGACACTGTCTTCTTACTAAAGGTTGGTAAATACTGTCATGAATGTTTGATCAGACATTTAACTGGATTTGATTCTGCCATACTCACACCTCTTTTAAACTCACTTTCCAAGCACTGCAGTGTATTTTAATTTTACTGACATAAGCATTTGCAAAAAAACAAATTTCAAGGTCATATATTTCAGTATTCATTGGGAAAGGCATTAGAATTTAACATGCATGACTATTCATGCTAGAAATACTTGTATAATTATCTCATTTGAGCCAACAGCAAGGTTTGAAATCAGAAAAAAAATAAATAAAAATTAAAACTGCCCTTAAAAAAGCAGCTGCTTTCATGGTAATGTCCTAGCCTCACCCATCCTCTCACTGGGTCAGTCATGAAGAGGGAATTAAGACTGGGAAAATCTCCATGTGCATTTTAATCCTGGTCTTGCTCCCACAGAAGTCAGCGATAAAACTCCCATTGAGTTGCATCGCAACCTTCACCTGCGTAAGCATTAAGTAAGGGAACAAGAATAGCACCATGCAAGATATGTGACCAATCATCATTTACTTAAAAGAAAAATATTATCAGGGATTAACAAATACTTGCAGATATCTCTGTTAGCACTGAGCTGCATTCTGCTGCTTTGTAGTTCTTTGTGTCAAATTTTAACTTCTTACCGTATGTAGAAACTGAATTGGGCTACTGAGTATCTGCACCTTTGGGCATTACACAGTGTGTAATATAGCCTCCATACTGGGGGGGACACCTGTGCCCAAGGTGTTTTTTTTGACTTATCATCCTTTTTCATTTCCCTCTGAAGTTCTTTTTACTCTCACTTTCTCTGGGGTAGGAACAAGCTCCCAAAAAAGTACCCCTGCAGTGATAGGGCTTCAAGGAAGGCAAAGGAGGAAATCCCGTGACAACATTTTCAGTTTGAGCTCTTAAATGTATTTTACATTTGCAGATATTATTTTTGCTTGCCATGTTTATGCTTTTGATAGGGGGTGGAGGTGTTATTTCTGTGGCAATTTCTGCTTTCTTTATTAACTCTTGCAGTATCTGTTGTTCTGCTCTTTTTGCTCCCTCTAAGTAACACAGGGCTTTCTCTGAACCTTCAGGGATTTGATCTTACAGAGCTCCTGAGATTTGGTTTCTCTAGGTAAAGAAGCTCTTTTGTGTTGTTTCCACCTGAGCATCCAAGCTCTGTTCAAAGAGAGGGGAAGGTAAAATTTAGAGTGAATCAGCATGTTATATTAGATCTGTTTGAATTAGTTTTAAGGGGAAGGGCAAAGAGAGTCATGTCTGATGGAGAACACCTGATCAGGCAACAGCTGTGCATCAGCTCATGCATTATAACCCTGCTCCAACTCGTAGAAATAATTATGGAGAGGCAAAATTTGAGGGTACTGGTGGACTGCAGCTTTCATCCCTGTAAATCAATCTGCCATTCATCTAGAGCATGCATGCATGCATCTACATATGGAAGGAAAGAAGGACCTGACTCTCGGGCATTTTTGAACTCTCCGCGGTGAGGTGTACCCTCCTTGCCCTCTGTCCAGCTAGAGGTCAAGAAGCATGAGCCCCACGAAGACGCGGACACTCACAGAGAGTGAGGGTCTTGTGCTTACGGCTCAGAGCTACACTCCGGAGTCCTTCAGCTCTTTATACTGCAGCACCTAATTCTCAGGAGGAGTAAAGTCTTGCAGGTGTTAACGACTGCCATAGTAGCTGTGAGAACTCAGCATTTGTGAAAATAAAGCCTTGCCTTCTACGTTGTATTGCAGTGGAAGATAAAACAAACAAACTCAAAAACCAAAAATAGCTAACAACGGCTAAATAACTAAGGACTGGTGAAAATACTAACCTCTCCTATTAGACCAAAGTAACCCCTGATACAAAGGTTTGGGAAGGTGCACAAGGAGAGTCTTCCAGTGGTGATGTCAGGAGAGCGAGAAGTCCAATGCGGACTGTAATCGAATGTGGAAATTGTACTGTAGAGACGGGCTAATTCTCCAGAGAACGTGATAGTTGTCACCCATAAATACACCGCCAAGGCCTGACATGCTCCAGTTCAAATAACCTGCCCATCCATCACACAGGCACATATGCACATGCTTAAAAGCTTCCTAAATTCTGTTTCCTGAGCCCTGTAAGGCTGCGGGACACGAATAGCCTTGCTACATGCCAGTAACCCCGTTATCGGGCAGGATCAGGCCCCGGTACTGAACATACCGTCTCGCTGGTTCTAATCAAAATGCAAATGGCTCAGGCAGCGTTTGGGTTAAGCAACAAACGCCAGGAATATTTTGAGATTTCATACTCCATGGAATTAAGAACTCTTCGAGGATGTTCGTCAAGAGGAGGTTGCATCATTGTACTTTTCTGCGTTCCGGTTGCGTTAGCTACGTTAATGTATTACAATTTTAAAATCATGTTTTGTTCCCAATTCCTTCTATGTTTTTTACAAAAACATCTCTATCATTACATTTGCATTTTAAAAGACTGCGGATGTTATACTTACAATGGGTATTATTTACATTTCAGATTTCCATATATCTGCACCAACTGGCTTTGCTGGATCTCTGATACAATCACGCTTTCCATTATCCGTCATCTTCTGCTACGCAGACAATTCACTTTACCTCCAAACTTTGCTAGTCATGCTTTGTATAATAACTCATGTCTTACTACCCCTCGCAAGTTCAGTGGCTCGTTAATATAGCTCTTACAGAGAGGGTGCGCTACATATTGATCTAATTAAATGTTTTTGAATTAGGACAACAATAGTAATGGGATTAATTATTGTAATTTGTGCAGCAGAAGTATATACATAAATAGGCAATTTTTCCCCCCTGTATAGCCGGCGGAAAATGAATTTCAGACATTAGGACCTGAGAGACTGGAGAGCTACAGCTGCTAAGCCAGTGTCCCTCCCATAGTCCTGGCCAGCAGCTCTGACATCCCTGCACAAAGTAATCACAGATCACAGCATTTAATCACTGAAAACAAGCACTCCAGAGGACAGCAGTGTCAATATCCCACTCTCTCATTATCTGTTTGGATTGCACATCCACACTGTCAGATAAACAGAGTGGAAAATTAAGATTAAAAATATGGTAATTTCATTTCAGGCAGCAGGCACCACTCACTGCCCCTATTATGCTATTGATTACCTCTGAATTCAATTTTTCTTTCAATGCAAACTTTAATCTGTTTGCTACCCAGCAATTCAACTCCCCAAGGGCTATTTGAGAGTAAGTAACCATTTAATCTGATGCTAACTGAAAAATCACCGTCCTTAATGAATTGTGTAAATCATTCAGCTCTAAAGCACCTTTGACTTCTATTTCATTTTTTATTTTCTACTCAATATAGGAAGGGATCGGCGTGTGAATAATTACAAAGTAGCAAGTATTTTTAAATAGAGCAAATATGATAAAAACCCTATTATAGTGGGGCATGTGTAATGAACAGTACTTTTTAATTTCAAAATAGCTATTCATTAAAAAAGAATGGGAGATTAAAAAGAGAGGCTCAAAGCTCAAGGTAAAAGTTGATAGACATTGTAATTACATGGTTAATTTCAAAGATTTATATGCTGTTATGATTTAAAAGGAATTTTTATGACCTGACATTTTCATTTGAGAAGATTTTTTATTTAAAATTAATCTTCTAGCTCCTATTCTTAATTATTTCTTGGCAAGCGATAAATGGGAATACAAAAATGCCCTATATCAAATTTTCAGCGGAATAAATGCATGTGAATTTGTGAACAGCAATAAAGTGGTCCTACTTGCCGTAGTTGAATCACTTTACATTGAAATCCCAGGCTAAAATAAAGTCTTTGTGTATGGAAATTATTGACACTTTCAGGAAGGCTCTTAAGCTGCCGATTCACACCGTGATTTCTGTTTTCCCAAGTAAGAAATTCAGGACACTTCGGCTGAGCCGAAATTGCCTTTCTGCTTTGCAATTCAGTTTTCGGCACACCTTTCCTCCTCCTCAACTTTGACGGGTTTTCTTCCCAGCTCCCAACAAAGGGACCGGCAGTCTGGGGAGGGACTTTGCCTCTCAAATTTCCTCCCGCCTCGGTGGCGGGGCGGGAAGCCGGGGGCTGACTCGGGCCGGACGCACGCCCGGGTGCCTGTTTACGCCCCTGGGCCGGGCTCGCCGGGCTGGGCAGCCCGCACCCCGGGGGTGCTGCCCCATCCCCGCGCTGTTTTTCTCGGAGCCGGCGCGAAGCCGGAGGAGCTTGGCTACGGCCAGCGCCGCTGCGACGTCCGTCCCTCGACGCCGGTGGCCCTGCCTTTTGCTGTGACTGAGCTGAGCACCCAGGGCAGCCTGTTACTAAAGCAGCCCGGGACCCCCTTAATTTTCCCAGCACCGAGGGAGCGCGCCCCGTGCCGCCGGGCAGGGCTCCTGCTTCTCCCTCCGCCGGGTCCCGGGTGGGATGCGGATGCGGGATGCGGGATGCGGGATGCTCTCTCCCTCACGGTGCGGCAAGCGGAGGGGTGAAGCAGCGCACCCCAAAACACGCCCCTGCTAAGACACGGAGCTGTGGACAGCCGCAACCACAAGCCTGAAGGCGGCCCCCGTTTCCAGTCCTGGTCTTGGCCCTGCCTCTGCAAAATGGATCAGGCAAAAGCATGTGGGGCTCGGGGGCTTTTTGCACGGCACCCGCCAGAAGGTGCCGGTTGCCTTGCCCTCCCTCCGCAGCCTCCCCCAAATCCACGTGTCCCCGCTGCTTTCAGAGGGAGCCGCACAGCTGCCAAGGGAGCCCTGCCAGGACGGGGGGGTCGGCAACTTCCGTCTTCTCTACAGTGGCAGCACGTTGGGTCAGGGGAAGGATGGGCTCTGCCTCCCCGCGCCACGGGGAGGGAGCCCGGAGGCAGCCGGGCAGCAGCCCGGGGTGGCTCGCTCCCGCACCGCCAGAAGAGCCAGCAGCCACCCCGCTCCCTCACCCAGGCGGGCGAAGACGGCCGGCCGGCGCTCAGGAGAGCACGCTGCTCCCGTCGCCGTGCTGGTGTAAAACCTCCCGGGAGCGCCTGGCTGCCCCCGGCCCCGGAGAGGCGGTGGCGACGGTGGCGACGGTGGCGACGGTGGCGACGGTGGCGACGGTGGCGGTACTCAAGGTGCCACAGTGGGCTCCCCGTGGCCCTGCTGCCTGCACGCGGGTCCGCGTGTATCCGCACGCCCTCAGCATCCTCCCCTCTGTTTGCACGCATGCGCTCATCCACAACGCATGCAGGGTGATCGGTATGTGATAAATCACAAAGCTGCATACTAAATTATGTTTTTATGCCCTCCAGACGTAGTCACCTGCATTTTATGTCCCATCTCATACCCTCCTCTGTTGGCTTTGCTCTCCTTATTCTCAAGCACAACACAGCTGACGGCAGCTGCCATTTAATTTTTTTCTTTTTTAATTTGATCCTCCAGGTAAAAATTCCCTCTTTTCCTACCACATCCCTGATTCTGCAGGTGGTTAAAGGTCTACAGTACTTTATGTCCTCAACTTGCCCAAGAGGCAACCACCACCACCATGTCCCCTGCCACCAGCCGACATCCAGCTCCTGGCTGCAGCAGGGATTAGATGGGGAACCCTCTACAGAAAGCTACCGAAACTTGCCCAAAGCTGTTGGGCTAAATCCTCGTGTCAGGCCTTCCAACTTCTCCAGGACTGCAATAGCCAAGGCTCAACACAAGGCTTGCTTGGGACCATCTTGAAGATTTTCCGTGCAGTAAACGGGGAGTGGAGAGGTTTCCACTGAGTGAGGGGGAATTTTAGCTTTCCTGCGGGATGCTTGCTTGTCATCCTGGAAATTCCTGAGCTTTCTTATGGCATAAAATTATGACAGTATGATGTATGGTGAAAGGTTTTAAAGTGGAAAAAACCCAACCCTATTCATGTGGTTGAGTTGCACTCTCGGTTTTGCTACAGGTACTGTACAGAGTTGAAGTCAATAAGGCTACCGACATGAAGAAAGTGTTGCCGGTGTTTACAGAGCCCCAAGTCATCTGGCTTTAGAGGCAGAAGGCTGGAGTGCCAATAACGTTATTAAAAACTCTCTGCGATTGTTCCAAAATATTTCTTTAATAAAAGGTAGCATATACAGAATAGCCCGTGTTGGGGCAGAGTATAAAGGTTTCGCTGGCACTTGTTTGGGAAAGGATGCATTAACCCGTGTCTCATGACCCAAAGCATGATTGAAAAAAAATCATACCACACAGAAAGTATTTTGTGGAAACACAGCCGTACTGGAAGCCTGCACGCACTGCAAGCCTGTCTGACAATACACAGCCCTTAAACAGCCTTATTCTCCCCTCACAAACACTTTCACAGAATCACAGGCATCCGACACTTAACGTTTAAGCTGAATTTCGAGCAGTCTTGTACCATGGTTGCCAAGCGTGTCTTTTTTCATTCTTCTAGCACCGGGACCGGCATCTAGGGTCCCACTAGAGCTGTTATCTGTGTCTCCCAAAAATTCAAATCATCACATTTAGACAGAAAGAAACCATAAAAAAGCATTTGTAGATACTTAAATACTTACATTATATATGTACATAATTGGGTTCAGTTCAGAAAAGCAGTACAGAATTCATTTACATGAGGGGGATTCTCTTCCTAAATAACTTCTGAAAATGAGACTTAGGCTCCTCAGGCTCTAGGCAATTTACATTTTTCTGATTTAATCCAAAAACCTGTAAGATTATCAAAACAATCCTCTGACCTGTATGTACTCTATAATACACCCATGATACAGAATTAAAAAAATCGGTCTTTTTTCTATAGAAGAATATAGATATGTAAGTATATAAGCATACATAGATAAACATGTGATAAGTGTATAGATAATGCACTGTATGTACCTATGAGAGAGAAATGTGCAACATATACTACAAATATGCTGTATGTGCCCACTTTCTGTCATGCGTGTCACAGTAACGTATGGTTATACATTAAACACGTGCTATGCACATTGTCTATACTTCGTACGCATACCCTGGGTATTTATTAAAAGCCAAAATAATCGCTGTGAACAGAAAATGAGGTTCTCCCTCCTTTCATGTTATACAGGAAGGATCCCCAGGCGGACAAGGGGAGGGCTGCGAGGAGCTTTTGCCAGCGTAGGAGAAGACCTGCTCTCCTGGCAGAAGGAAGCACGTTGCTAAGCTGTCTCCTCGAGTTTCTGCCTCTCTTCAGGCTTTTTTTGTGCCTGTGCGCAGCAGAAGGCAGATCCTCCTCGGAGCAGAGCTTGGCTTTTCGTCACCTGCGTTTCGTGCCTCCTCGGGAGCCCTTTCCTCACCTCTCCTGCTGCCGCGTTTCCAAGCGTCCTAAAAAAAAAAAAAAACAAAGAATAGAAGTGATTAGATTTGTGCTTCCCAGGTGTGCCTGTTCCTCACCAGATTTACCAAAGCTTGTCTAGGCAAGAGGCAGCCGAGATCCTCTCAGCAAAGCCCCTTGCAAATGGGGAGCGCTCAGCCGCAGCAGCCTGTGGTTTTGCATGTGCTTTTTCAGTCTCCAACCCCCTCACCCCCCAGCACGCCTGCAGCCACCCCCTAATCTGATGGACACACTTGCTGTAAAATGAAACATCTCTTCCCGACCCGGCCCCGTGATTTTTATGGCATCCTGCAGCCGCGACTTACAGCATCTTGGCCAGAAGCATAGACCTAGCCGCCGGTCTGTGATGTCTCGGGGTTGTTTTTAGGCGGTGCTTTCATGCTGATCCCACACACAGGTGGGATCATTCCGGGGGGGCCCGGCACCGTGGTGTGGTCGGGATGCCCATGCCGCGGCTCCCCGTACAGACACGTGTGCGCGGTGGTTGAGGGCCCAGGTACCCGCGTGGCAGATTTGCCCCTTACAGAAATATAGAGTGAAAAAGCTCTAACTTCTTCCTCAGACCTCTCCGAATCCCCACATATGGCACACGCAATGTGTAAAGATCATCTGCTAGCCAGAGACCCCTGATGGAAGTTCCTACTATCTGCAGTACCTAGAGGCAGATGTAGTGAATAAGAGCAGGCATACGAAAACCCTCGGCGTCGCTGCCTCCTGCAGCGTGAAACGGGGTTGATGGAGATGACAGACAGCACTGGTTTAGCTTGAACCTCCCACACTGGAACCTCTTAGCCTAGAAGAGTTACCAGGCTACCTTGTTCTTGTCTTATTTCAGCTCAGGATTATCAGCATAATCGGAAAAATATGTGTGTGTGCGCGCGCATAGTTCCCTTTATGTGCCCTGTGAGATTTCTCCTCTGGGAACACAAGAGAGTCTGTAGAGGATCTCCTTCATTACAGTGGTCAGTACTGATGGTCTGTCACAGTTGGAGAAAAATGCATGTATGCAGAGTAATTTTAAATGAGTATCTTTTACCACGTTGATGCTGAAAACTGCCTCGAAAGCTGTTATGATCCATCATGGCAATGAGCACTTATGGACTTTTAAATCCACAAATTAGATGTTGTGCACAGGAACTAGAGGCAATTACGTTCAGCTTGGTGCGTGGAACCTCAGCTGCACGCATCCAGCTTCAGCACGCGCCTCCCAGCACGCTAAACCCCAGCATTTGCTTGTTTATGTATTTAATTATTGACAGGTGGGGGTGAAGCTATTAAAACTGTACATATAAAAAAAATGAAATTCTGAAAGAGAAATAAGGATAAAACAGTCTTTTTTTTTTCCCCAAAAAACTCTCCATGAACTTTGATCTAGAAGAAGATTAGGCATCCTCAGGACTGTAGTTTTGAATTAACAAAGGCCACAGATGCATGTGTGCACACACCCAAACACACAGCCACAGGCTCAAGCTTCTCAACACTAAGAAAACACAGAAAAAAAAATCTTGTGCTGACCGTTGCACAAAATTTCATTTTTAAAAATCCCATCTGGATGGGAACGTTACAGCTCGAATATCTGTAGAGTTAGCAGATTTTTATGGCTATCCTAAGTCTCTGCAAAATTGATTTAATTGGAAACACCTACAGATGCTTAAAGGTAAAAGAATGAAAATCACACCATAGAAAAAAATAACGCCAGACTGCATTTTTGCGAGGGTTATATACAGGTAGCCAACCTCCCAGGTCTGCCACATTGTCTTTCTGCCAGCCAAGCCCATGCAGCGCGGTGGAGGATGTTACCACGAGTGCAGCACTGAAACTTCTCTGGGCCTAAAATACTCGTCAGTACCTCTCACGATTTACGGCTTCATCGATAGTACTGTAACGTTTTCCTTCTCAGAACAGGAGTATGAAGTGGGGAATGAGGCAAATTCCTTGCACCTCCCCTAGAAAAAAGGGATGAGCGTGTGCTTCCCACTGCCTTTCTGAAAAGCTTCGTCTAATCACGCAATGAAACAGATGCTGGGAAACTTTCTGTCATTACCTACACCCCAAGGATTGGAAAGAGATGGGAAACGACTGCTCAGGAACACCCCCCAAATCTTTGACAGGGGTGCGCTTGCTTCATCCCCACTTCCTGAGAGACCCCCAGTTTTGCTGGCAGTTTCTGCAAAAACGGGCAAGGCTTTGGGTCTTGACAGCAACGCAGCTTGGGAGGGAATTGGAGCCATCTCAGAAGACAAAAAAGTCCAAGATTTTCTGCATGGCATTGGGTATGGGCAAGCCCTGAGGGAGGTGGAGGGAAGGGTCCGTGGCAGAGGAGAGAGGAACAGAGAGGAGGAACACGAGGGGCCAGGGGAACTTGGAAACAGGGTACGGTTACCTGTTTCCAGACTGTTTACGAAATAATGTTGAAACTATAACTTAGGAGCACACACCGACATGCATGTTGTGCTCAGGGCATCCTTGGCTTCAAAACAGACAAGAAGGGAGAGGACAAATGCTTGACCGAAAAATCATGACACCAGATTTGAGAAGAAATGAATAATAGGAAACATGGGCGAGGTAAATGAAATGCTACCTAGCAGACAATTTCTGCTGTATAAATTAAGGATCTGCCAAAGGAAATACTTTATTACACAACATATAATTAATGTGTGGGACCTTAAGCCACAGATACCACTAAGGCTAGAAAGAGAGGATTTTAAAAAGGGCTAGTATTTATATGAGTGGCATGAACACTGAGAGTTGTGGTACATTAGCTAGAATAAAAACCAGCTTACGTTCCAACACAAGGAGACTTGTCGTATAGGAAAACTGCCTAAAAATGTATCTTGCGTTACGCCCATGTCTTGTGGTTGCAGAGGCCTCTGAGGAGGAGCCGGGGGCCACCACCTCAAACAGCAGCACAACACCACGGTACGGAGGCTCTCCTCAGCGGCACGGGCTGAGCGCACCCACGCGGGCTCGTGCCTCTGGCCGGCTTGTTGGTAGGTACCTGCTCTGCTGTGAGGCATCAGGGACCTGCCCTCCCACCTCGCCTCCAGGCACCCGAAAGCCTCCAGATGAGCACTCATGGCTGAGGGTGTTGGAGGGAGCCAAGGGACCATGCGATGCCGAACCGAGGTCCTGGGACGGAAGAGGGAAGGCGAGAAGGTCACGGCCACACCGATGGTCAGTCACATACGGCCCATACCGGTTTTCTAACTCAATAATGAGAGTTAAGAAGAAAACTTCCCTTATGACCAATTAACACTGTAATTCTCCACAATACATCTTCTTACCTCCTTCTCCACGGTACTGGCCACAGTGCTGGCCACGATTTCAGACAGTGCGCAAAACTACCTGCAGCTGCTGTTTCTGGGTTTTTTTTTTTTCATTACAAAGACACGTGAGAAATGCCACGGCTTGGTGACACTGCTTTGCTGCCTTTCCTTTTCCTCCTCCTGTAGTTAATGCTGTCAAGCTGGACTTTGTTTTGCTGAGCTACTGCATGCCTCAAACATGTTTATTGCTATACAGGCAATAAATAAGTATTAAATGCTATACAAATAACAATAAATATTAAATATACTAGACCACACTTCTGGAAACCTCAGCAAAATGGCTCGGAGGTGGAACACCTCTGCCACGCGGGTGTCTTGCTCTTGAAATTAAGTGCATGGATGAACAGCAAAGGAAACACACTCCAGAAGACTGTCACTGCAAGAGGCCTTCCAAAACAGATTAAGACATTAGTTTGGATAAGAAGTTGTATCAACATGCACCCTGGTACCAACATAAATCCCCTGGGGACACCTCTGGGAATGTCTAAGCTTTGAGCTGAAGCACAGTGGGGAGACCCTTACGTGAGCCGTGGTGGCGTTGAGAGCGGTAAGCTCTGTCAGCAAGGCACAGGGCTGCGAGGGGCAACTGAGTCGCCCAAGCACAGCGTTGCGCTGACCTGACCGTGCTGCTCCTGGTTTCAGCCCTAAATCTCCAGCGCACCAGCAGCTGCAATACGTGGCCAGCCCAGCCGAACCCTGGGATCAGCGGAGGAAAGCCACCACAACCGATGGTCCAGCACACAACGAAACCAGGACTCCAGCACCTGACCAAACCAGTGACGTGCGCAGTGGCATCGCATGCACTCCCTTTAGCATTTGCCCGCCGTCTCCCTGGTCTCCCATATTTTGACGGCTTCTCTGCACGGTAACTCGCCTCAACCAAGAGGGTGGGAAGACATTCCCCTCCAAAGCGCACCCAGCACTTTGTGATTAAGGTACTCTCTTGGCAGCAGAAATAGCTGACTAGGAATTCCCACCCGGGTCCCTCATGCCTCTGCTGGGTGTCCGAACCCGCGGGCTGTGGGCCATGGGCTGCAGCTGATGCGCTTGCACAGCGCGATGCCGAGATGCCCTGGCAACCTCTTTAGAGATGGGTTATAACGTCAGGGCTAAAGGTCCAGGTGGAGCTCCATCTTAACACGCCTCTGCAGCACGCCTTCAGCAGTGTCCCTGTGCTGGCTTGCATTACAGCACGCCTTCCCCTGGCTGCTCGCTCTCTCCCAACACCCCAAAAAGATGCTGGCTAAGAGCTCCAGCAGCTGGAGTCGCCTGACCACATACCAGAGCTGGTACCTACGCTCCACCTCGTCGCTCTGCGTTTCTGTGGGCTTGCTTACAAAGCTCTCAATACTTCACACGAGTTTCTGTGAATTGTATCTCCTCCCCCAGCACCGGGACAGGGAGCTCGGGCCTCTCGGGTATGGAGAACAATGCATGTCTCCATCCCCGGGCCTAACCCTACATCAAAACTATGTACAGGTCACTGTCACAGACGTATTAAAGCCCAAAGATGGACTTGCTGAAGAGTTTTAAATAGCGCTTTGAGACTAATGGACAGATTTCACAGGGTGAAATGTGCCAGCCTGGAGTAGATCCTCAGCATATAAAGAATCAATGACTGTAAACTAGGAGTGGAAATTGGAAGAGGCAAAGCACAGTGCAGAACTGAAAAGAAATCACTGAGCAACTAATGTGATAGGGGAGGAATTGAAATGGAGAAGCGCATCCTATTTCTGTGCCCCAAACAGGTGGAAGTGTGAGGAGGAGATTTTCTTAAAAAAAAAAAAAATTAAAAGTAGTAAAAGACTTTCCATTAAAATGTGGAGGAAAACCATCACATAGCTATGGGAGAAAGAAAAAGGTGGCCTGTGATCATGCTGCAAAGGAACTTGCCTCCAAATACGAAACGCGTCACAATGATAAATGGAAAGAAGTTAAACTTCCAAATGCTATGACTATCCTCAGTTCTTTTCTGGACAGATGTTTGATGTATTGGATCTCTCTGTGACAGAGACCTGAGGGTTCTGAGGTCTTTTTTTTTAAATTATTTAATATTTTAGCAAAACTTGTATAGCTTGTCATGCCAGCAAGGTATTTTTTAATTAAAATGAAATGTATGTATGTGGGGTGAGCCAGAGTTTATGAGGAGCTTCTTCAGGGGGAAAATGAATCAGTCCAGGATTTTCAAGAAGGATTCAAGGCTAAGCTCGAGCTTACTAACTCGGGAGGAATGTAAATTAGAACGTACTTACCGGGCAGGGGAAACCTGGGATGGGAGTCGGGTTCTCCGGCCAGGGAGGGCGTCCGCCCTCGTGGTGCCGCGCGGCAGGCAGAGCCGGCGTCCTCCTGCGACGGGGGCAACATGCGCGGCGTAGCCAGGCCAGAGCTCGGTGGAGGTTAAAAGGCGGCCTCACGGGCACCTGGAGGAAGGACCTGGGGAAGCGCAGGGGGTCAGCGGCTGCTGGGCACGTTTCCCGGGGAAGGAGAAGGGCCAGGCTGCAGGCATGCCTGTTGCGGCATGGAAAAGCGCTGCTCAGCTCCCCTCGGAGAGGCTGTCGTGGTGGCCAGCGACTGGCCGACCCACAAAACATCTTTTCCCTTTGCTCCGGCTAAAAGATTGTCTTGCTGCCCAGATGGAAGCCCTCTGGAAAGCAGGAACAAACTGTCCTCTCGGTCTGCAAATTTTCTGAAGCTGTAAAAAAAGCTGCATTTAACCAGGCCTGATGATAAACTGTGTTTTCATGGCTTTCCTCTGCATTAGAGAGGCTGTTCATAAAAACCAATATTTAGTATTATGTTGTATTATATATTTTTATGTATAGTGCATTTAGTATTATAATGTAACAAATAATAATATTTACACCAAATAATAGTATGTTTTCCAGTCATCACAAATAAAAGTCACATATGACTTTTATTGTCATAAAAGTAGAACAGGAGGTGTTAAAAGAGCCCCATGTTCAGCTTTCCAGCATCAGCCGTGCTACATTTTATTGGGACCAAAGTGGAAGTCTTCCCATTGACCTAATTCCTGCAATTTGCCAGTGAATTTGTCTCTGAGTTGGAGATTCTAAACACCGAGGAATCTGACCGAGAAATGGCACTACACCTGAGAGTAGGACTGGGATTAGAGAGCAACGAACAAGGGAGATGACCCTTTTTTTAAAGGCAGTTGTGTATAATCATGCACCAGGAAACAAAAGAAACATAATTGACGGTAAGAGCAGAAGATGAGAGGCGCAAGTTTATTTCTTCTTAGAACACTTAACGAATGCTACGGATATATTTTATTTTCATATCATTCATATTAATTTCCTGAACATATAATGTGGTCTGTTTTTTCTTATCCTGGTAGATAAATAGTGTTCCTCAGGTTTTTGTATTATTTTCTGTGGTTTTTTATTTTTTCTTCTTCCGTTGATTTCACAATGTGATATAGTTGTAATAAGTAGTTGTCCGCTCCGAAATCTTTCTTGATAAACAATACATATGAATCATCATTTTTCAACCTTGTTCTGAACCATTTCAAAATTAATAGACTAATTAGTAACCTGGTAAATTATTACCATAACCATTTTAAAAAACCCAACCACTTTGGTGTGGCCAGAAATTGCTGTTGAGATAATATCCATGACAGTCTTTTGCAACCCTCTGCCACAACCCGAGACATGAAAGCTTCTCTGCTATGTGCTGAAGCACGCTCTTGTGGCGGGACCCAGAGTGCCAAATATGAAACGGTGACTCACGTTCCCGGGGATCCGGCGATCCTCTCCTCGGATATTTGACATAGCTGGATCCCTAGTCATCCCGCCTAACTTGAGGCATCTGGCTGGGATCCGTGGAGAGGTGCAGGCGCAAGCCCTCGCCCCACCAAAGGCTCCTGGGGTGGCAAAACTCCTCCAAGAGGTCTCCCAGTGCAGGGATGAACTGAACCTGGCCTGAACTGGGCCATTTATTCCGGAGCTGGGCAGAGGCAGGGCAGTGCTACTCCAGCTTCGGTCTAGCTAAATTTCACTGGCTTTTTTGGCTCCTGCAGTGCTGGATATCCCCCTTGTAAAAACGTACCGATACCCAGACCCTGTCCTGCCTTTTTCCATCTTTCTGGAGTTTTAAATCTCCAGCAACGCCGGTGTCTGCGTTAGCACAATGCCACCGAGGGGTTTTTTAATACTGCCAAAGCAGGATGACAGCCACTGTGTGATGATCCTATATCCAGCTTCATCTTCAGTCTCTCCCCACTACCCAGGGTGTTAACCAGATTATATTTCTATCCATCTTACGCAAGACGAATATTTCTAAACAGGCTATCCCAGTCTCACAGTCTGCAGCACTATCTGTGTCCGCAGCATGCATATTTCTATTTAGTCTCCCATCCTTCAGGAATGATTTTTCTTGACCCTTCCCTAAGCAGCAGGCTCTCTGGAGGTGCCCTCTCCTATTATGCCTTCTCAGACACTCACCTTTAAACCTACGTGCAGGTGGGTGAGGGAGAGCTCCCCTCGGGTGGTGACATGTTTCTGCCCACTGAGGACTCCTCCGCGTACCGCTCAACGCCGCGATTATTTTATGCCGCTCGCCTCCTCTCTTAGCGCGGGTCTGAAACCCTCGCGCCGTCCCTGTCGCAGTTCCACAGGCACAGCAGCATCGCAGGCTCTGCCTCCATCACGGTCCTTCCCGTTATCAGCCTCCTGACAATGTCCTTCATGCTGCGGCAGTGCAGGAGAAGAGGAACCCGCTTCACCCTCCTGTTGATTTTGCTGCTGAAAGCCCAGTGTGCCTCAGTAGTGGCATCCCATGTGCCGTGATGAGTCTTCCTGCAGAGTTTCTATAGTTTTTGCCATTATTTTGCCAGCTGACTTCTTGGTAGTAAATTGAGCAGGAAATTGCATTTTTTTCCCCTCCAATACATTTAATCCATTTAATAGGGCTACAACTCTTTTTTGGTATTTTCTGTGGGTTTTAATTTTTTTTTTCCATTGGTTGTCTCTACAAAATTAAAAAAATCATCTTTTATATACCAACTGTTTTTTCCCTTGTAAGCTGCCTTCCTCTATATGTAACTGAACAATTTCTAGTATTTATACTGAAGCCTCATGCAGCTAAACTTTCCTTCCTTCCTTCCTTCTTTCCTTCCTTCCTTCCTCCTTCCTTCCTTCCTTCCTTCCTTGGCATCCGTCTGTCCATCCTCTTCGCCAAGTAAAAAATCCCTTGTCACCAGATCTCCAGAGCAATTTGTGTCCCTAAATCTGTGCATCTAGTGCCACTTTGGGCAGAGCAGGGTGGCCCCCTTGTCCCCAGCTGTTGCTCAAGCCTCCTGCAGCCAAGTGTCCCAGCCAGCCCCATGTGACACTCCCAAGTGTGACAACCTTAGTACCTTTGTCAGGTACATACTGGCAAATGAGACTGGAGTTAGTTTAGGGGGAGGCAGGATCTTGTTCCAGAATATCAGCAGATACAAAATGAGCTGAGCACCTTGCACAGGAAAAGGAGAGGAAGCTGGGATGCTGGCAGCAGCTGACCACCCGCCTGGAGGGGTTTGGGCTGTTGCAGAAGAAAAGGCGCTGGAAAGCTCCAGAGGAATTTACCCCAGCTGCATCTCTAGATGGAATAAATTTTCACCCTTCCAAGTGAGCTGGTCATCAAGCTCCAAAGCAAAGAGTATGCACGTCTTCAGCTCCCAGGACTGATTTCCTCCTTTGGCTACATGGAGATAAGAATTTCTTGTCAGGTTATCTCTCTCATGTCCTTCCTCCCATGCTACATGAGGAGAAAACTCACCTCTTAATGAGTTTTCCACAGCATAAGTTTAGCGACATTAACTCTCCTCATGGTTTTCCACAGGCTTCTGAAAGATGATGTATATCCCTCTGGAAATGGATTACTAGGTCTATATGGGCGTACGTGCGTGCCTGTATGTTCCATCGGCAGCACCTATGTAATCAAAGACAAGTCACTCCATGACTGAAGTCTCCAATCCCAGCTCTCCTTACCTTGTGAAGAAGGCTCTCATGTCTTCACATGGGAGTCCATGAAAGAAAGCAAAAAAGCCATAAAGAAAAGTTTATATGGTGCAAGGCATCCTCCATATTCCCTAGAAAGCACATGGTGCTCGCAGTAGGACTGCCACAGAGCAGATGACATTTGCAAACCTCCCCTAGGGACCTGTGTTGAGTCTCTGTAGAGTCTGGGAGGAAGGAAATAGGAAGACAGATGAGATTTATGAATTTTTTCTTTCAGCTTTCTCTGAATTAGAAGGCGGGCATTTCAATTTAAAGGGATTTACATGTAAATGTAATTGATAAAAGGTAAACTGTGGCCTGGGCAAAGGCTTTTTGCATGACATCTGCTTCTCCTTCTTCCTTCTCCTTTGGCAGATAAACCTTTCTCTCCCCACGCCGCTGATGATAAACACCAAGATATACCTGCGCATGGCCACCAGCACTTGGACACAACAGCGTAAGCTGAGATTATGGCAAGCATTATAACCTTCTGGTATTGAATATGGAGAAAATAAAGATCGACAGGATAGCACAATTCATACTTGCTGCAGGCTGGCCAAAAAGAGCTCGGTATCAAGGGCTGCGGAGGGGTTGAGGTGCCACCCGGGCTACCTCAAGACAGCTGGAGAGAAAAGGCATGACGGGGAAGATGGCATCAGTGTTTCTGAGTCCTCAAAAGCTATCTGTGGAGAAGGTGAACTCTTTTCGGGCCTATTTCAAACACACTACTTTTTGTACCTGTTGCTGACCAAACGAAAAATAAATACATAAACAAACCCACTTCCAGGCGGGCTGAATTAATGTATAAATATACCCAAGGCACACATGGTGAAAGATTTTACTTTTTTAGACTTTTTAGGTTTCTGGTGTGTTTGCATGCAAAAGTGCTATTGTAACACCAATACAACCAGGACCTATGGCCATAGCAGAAATACAGAGGTAAATACGGTTTTTGTCCCCAACAACTGAGAATTTAAAGGACTATAGCTCAGCATCTGAGAGTAGTAGGTCATTTGGCATCTTTTATGCTAAAGAAATGCCCTTCATGGAGTTACAACATTGATTTTAAAGCTCTTAATTACAGACCCATCAAGCCCAGGAACAAGGGTTTCATATCTTTCAATCAACTAAAGGAGCCTTCCTGACTGCGGCAGTGTCTTCAAGACAGATATGAGAGCTGAGTGTGGCCTGGATGTGGTCACCGGCAGAGCAGCACTGTATTACTCATAGAAACACGGCGGGTATGCAAACTCCTGTTGAGTTTCCAGACTGCATTCAGCTTTTCCAAGAAGTAGTCCTGGTACTTTTTTTTTTTCCCCCCCCATTCGAAGAGGAAAGGGACTCCCATAAAGCAGATCAAAGGGAGAGGGGAGCTCACCACTCCAAGACAAGATCCTTTCCTCCTTCGTGCCCTTTCAGCATAGGGAAAAGTGACAAACAAGTTCCCGCATTTCCTGCGGCAAGGTAGGCAAAGCACAGCGCCTGACACCATATCAAAGGGACGAGCCACGCGGTTAGCGTGAGGCATCGCTCCACGTCACAAGCACTGCTCGGCCTGCCCTCACCCCAGCCACCACCACCCCACCAGGTATTATCTTGCAACAATTGGCTTCCACGGGCTTCAATGGGGAGCATTAAGACATTCCCTTTTCAGGAAGAAGAAAAAGGGCTCAAGTAAATAAAAGGGCCAAACTACCCGAATGCACTGAGGAGAAGTATGAAAGGATGAACTTAAAAGAGGCTGCGTGGTGTGCTGGGTTCTGTCATCAGACGGCACCGCTGCCGGCAGTGGGAGGTCGGAGCAGCACCCTTCTGCTCAGGGAGCCTGCTGAAATGAAGCCTGGGACGATGAGACTCTCTCTGTGAAGCCAAGTGAGTTTTGATGAGTCTCAAGACCAAAATCTCCGTGTTTTGATGCTGGTTGTTTTTCCTCTCCTAATTTTGAAGGCAAACGCTGGGATTCAAAACAGTATTTTCTGCAATTGTTTAAAAAAAAAAAAAAAAAGAGAAATGGTGAAGGAAAGGTGAAGCAAAAGGAAGAATTTTCTATAATAGAAGCAGACAGGGTACTATAATATATTTTCCTCCCAGTTGTGTCCTGCAAGCGTGGGCAGCCCCAAAGGTGAGGGAAATTTCAGCTGCTCCCTGCAGGGTCTCCAGCCAGGGCAGCTCCCCAAGGAACATTGCGAGATGGACTTGGGAGAAGACGTTCAGTTCCAGCAAAAAGCCTTTATGGGACCGAGTCTTTATGCCTGACGATGGGGCGGGTGTGGTGGCTACAGCCAAGCCGGCAGCCCCCCCGGGGGAAGGCATCCCACTGCGAAGCCAACCTTTGTAAAGAGCTCACGTATAAACGAGCCACTCTGTCTGTAGGTAGATGCTGGGCACCAGGGAGCCAGAAAAGCAAGGTAAGGGATGAGTAGGAACATACCAAAGACAATTACATGTAAGCAATTTTTTTCCTAAGTTTTCTTTTCCTCATCCTGCAATGGAAAAATCCTGAGAGATCATGGATGGAGCATGAAAAAAATGGATAAAGGAGAGGGCTTAATTTATAGGGCAGCTTGAATTTTTAATCCTGTGCCCCAAAGAAACCACTGCCTAGGCAGCCAAATCCTATCTGCAGTGACTAATGAAGGCAGGAGGTACAGCACAGACCCCCATAGCAGCCCCATCTATCTATCTAAGCTGGTGAATAAGCAGATGCTTTAGCCCTCCCCACCCAGGAAGCTGAAATTCCCCTCATGAAGGACCCTCTAACATTAATTGCAGAGACACAACCTGCCTTTTTATAAGACAAATTAATAATTTCCTTAATCCATCATCAGGAAATGGAAGGCTTTGATGCTTTAATTCCTTTCCTGTGACCATGGCAACAACAAAAAAGAAGGGGGGGAGGCAGAGTGTGTGTGTTAATTTTCTCATCCATGAGAATTTCGGCAAATAGCCTGTTAGCGTTCTTTGTCTGTAAGTGAGTCCTTGCTGGAGAGGAGTCCAGAGAACTACACAAAAGGCAGGTAACAAAAGCAGTTTTGGGAGACGATGGTACGACGCTGAACGGGCAGCCAGAGCTAAGCTTCAGCTAACCCTGCTCTGGTCAGAAACAAAATGCAGAGGGGATGTAGCAACTACTATTATTCACCCCAGTCCCATCATCCTTGAGGGAGAAAAACCACCTCATGGAAGTGTTGTGCTGAGGGCACAGAAGCCCACTGACCCTCAGAAAATGAGACCTGTTAAAATTAGCGTGGGTTGGCCTATTTTCTCAAAAAAAAGAAACGGGACAACAGGCCACGGTTCTTAGTCTGCTGTGCAGGTAATTATAGCACTAAAATTGGGTATTGCATGAAAGTGCAGTGTATGCATGCATGTGTGCATGTATATACATATATGTCTACATGCATGTCTGTATCACATGTCCACACCTCACACTCTGGTGTTATGTTCACATACACACTACCAGCTGTGAAAGAAGTTTCTAGCACCAGGATGGCAAATTCTTTCTGTGTTGTGCACAACTTGCAGACACATGCATAAACACTCTTTTCCCTCCAAAACCACCTGGCCTCATCCACATGGGCCTTGAAGAGCAGAGCCTGAAGAGTGCTGCACCCTGCACCATCTTGGGAGGGTTGTTAGCCATCATGGGCCAAAGCCGTGACGTGGGGTCCATCCTCTTCAAAGTGTGCCCGGTCGCAGCACAGAGCTCAAACCCTCTAACTTACTGGTGTAGACACAACCTCCACGCCCTTTCCTTAGGAGCGCAGGCTCACCCCCGGTGTCCACAGACTCATTCTTACAAATCCCGTGGGCCGGAGTAATTCAGGGCACACTCCTGCCAGAAAGGGTTCAAAAGAGTCATGGTTTCACCCCTGCGGTTCACGTACGAAAACGCTTGCAGAACTGGTATTAAAGGCGACTGCACTGCCGGAGCTTGCTTTGGTTATTCTGCAACAAGGAAAGGCTGGATTCCTAGCACGTGAATCAGGCTGCATGGTCTGAGGGAGGCTGATTCACCCAAGTTTGACTTTGCCGGAGCGAATGGAGCCAAGGCTTTGCCCAAGTGAAGGTATCAGAGCAAGGATCTGACATGCATAATCCCCAAACTGAGTATGCCGTCCAGCTGGGAGGAATCCGCATTCAGTTGCTGTGAGGAAGCCATGTCTCTTCAGGTCCTTGACTCAAACCCCGGAGGTAGGCTGCCCGGTCTGTTTGGAGGAGATGCTTCCTCAGCGCTTGTGCTCTTTTGTACCTTGGGTGTACAGCCTCTGCCTTCTAACACACGCTGTTGGCACATGCTCCTCTTTCTAGCCGTTAGGGTACCAAAACCACAATAAATGCTGAATAATACCTGTTTTCACAGATACTAAATTAAAAAAGCTTCCACTTTACAGCTGCTGTGGGAGTACAATGTGATGACAGGTGGGCACAGGAATATATTCACAAGCTTTGAATGGGCAAAGAAGTGTCTAAAGGGCATACTTGTATTCAATGCTGAGCACTCTGATGAACTTGGTGGACATCGGGCTTAGCTAGAGACAAAGGCTGGGATGCTTCCCTTCTCCAGAGAGCAAACCTCGTTTGCCAAGTCTTTGGTTGTCCATGATGAGATTCGGCCGGTAGGCATCACGAAGCTAAATTTTTCTGGCTTCGTGAAGCAGCCCTCTTGAAATGAGAGCCCATATAATCAAAGGAGAAAAACGCCTTTGAAAGACACTGAGCTTGTTCAGCTGCTCCTCAGGGTTTCCTCACCAGTGGGACACCTCCCCCAGATTGTGTCCTACACAACTCTACGGTTTCTCCAGACAACTGCTGCCTGTTGCATTTTTCTGGATCATTAAAACCCAAGGCAGTGTTTTGCCAATAGCGCTGGGAAATAGGAAATAGTTGCTGCAACCCTGCATTTCATAAGGCCAGGGAGAAATTTCCAAAGAGGATTCTTCATCAGTCCTGAACTACTGTGAGTTTGTTTACATTCAAAGAGTAAGAAAAGTTGAAAGGGAAAAGTATCACACCTCTCAGTGAACCAGAGACGCAGAAAGTCCCTAAAATCATAGAGTTCAGAGATAGCGCTCTCAAACAGCAGTGCAACCTGAAGATTATTTTCCCTCAGAAATATGAACACCTACGTGGTATTAAGATACCTTGAAAGTAGTTCAGTTATTCTGACATTGTGAGCTGAACTTCCCACAACAGAATTACCATTAAATACATTTAACTTTCACCACGTGCTTAATCTGCATTTCTAAAAATACATGTGGACCCATTTAACCTCTAGGGAACATTTGTTCACTGAAGATGACTAGTCACTAACTGATCCCACTTCAGCTTAATATCTTGTCTTTTGTACTTCATCGCAGCTCCAAAACCCAGATGTTGAAAAGAGTACGCTGGTACCCTTCTGTCAGCACAAATCCCAAACAAAGAAGAGTTTGAGCATCTCCACCAGCTACCGTTTAGCTGAGATGCCCACTTCAAAATTCAGAGTGCCTACAGAAGATGGACAAGCAGGCCTTGGACACCCAAAGTGCATTGGCAGAGTGAACTGAATTATGCATTAGAAATTCCCTCCGAATGCCTATAATACAGAGTGTGGGTCTGTTTAACATAGGGTTGTTTACAGTAAGGTCTCACAGCACTGTCATGTTTCTGTGAACAGCAAACAAGGAATGAGGGGACCGACAGGAATCAGAGCCCTTTTGAGCTAGTGGCAACCTATTTGCTTGGCTGTGGGGGTAGAGCTGATGCACCTTGTCATACAGGCAAAACGAATGTTCTCAGGAGGATGGAGAGAGGCACAGATGTGTATTGTGTTTACTGTTAGGGAGATTAGTTTTAGCACATGTATGTGTGTGGGCTTAGAGGATTAAGTGTGATTGTGCCCTGATGGTCAATACTATTTGCATTTTATCATGTGTAAATGATATTAACATAGAAGTAATGACGCAATGTGTAGCAAGTTTCATTATCCCTCATTAAAGCAGCTCTCCCTTACAAGTGCAAATGTACTGGAAGGCTGACCTAAATGTAGGAGAAGCTGAATGCTGATTCTTATCTTAACAAACAAATACAATTAGGCAAGTGTAAGAGTGTCAGGTATTGAAATGATCCTCTATAATACCTTCTTTCTTTTATTTCACTGCTATGAGCATCTCCTGATGGTATCAGAGCAGCACCTCATCACAGCACCTGGCAAAAACTACCTGAGGGTTCGTGGAGCATCATATCCAGGCACTCAGTCCAGGTCCAGCCATTTCTACTGCTGTTGGACTTCCTTAAATGCACACTAGCCTTTCAGGACATCCTGGGAAAGGTTTTTATTTAATGCCTTTCAGCATTCTTGACTGTCTCCAAGGGTGGAGAAAGCCTCAATCCCCTCTACCGGAGCTGGTGTTCCTCACGTAGTAGTGATCAACACTGAAAAATGCTAACAGAGAAGCGAGAAGGGAACCAGTGTGGCTGAAAACGAACCTCATCAGATGCTGGTGATTGCTCCACTGGTAATTTATGATAACGAAGATGTGAATGAAGGGGCTCCAGGGGGTCTTTGCCATCTTTTGGGGACTTCTCTTGACAAAAGTGTGGCCAGGACAGTGACATCCTTTCTTCATTTTGGTTGCCTGATCTCCTTTGATTTGCAGTATCTGCTGCAATAAGCCAGACTTTAATCTTTCATGAAGACCCTACTGCTGAGCTGGCCTCCTCCCCTCTGGAGTGAGGTTTCTGCCTAGAAAATGAGGGCGAAATAATAGATTACCATAGATGGAGTGTTTTAAAAACAGGTTACACACAAATTTTTCAGGGTTGCAAAATTGCATTTGCATAAGCTTTATTTGTATAATCTCACCACTGAGTACGAGTTATAAGAATTGATACCGATCCAGACTTGACTCCATTGATTAATAGGCACCATGTGCAACACATTTATGCTTTGGGAAGCAGAGCCTTCTTCCCCCTCAGTTAGGGCAGGGGATGTTTTCCTTGATCAGAGCAATGGAAACTTGAATCTTTGTGTGATTCTGCATCAAAGAGACATCTGGGACTGTCTGGGCTTTTCCAGCCAAAGAGCTACATCAAAATTGATTGCCCAGACAATTTCAAATGAGTCTTCACAGGGTACAAGGATTAAGACTACTTGTGGAGGTTTATTTCTAGTCTAAAGTTTTCAAAGCAACAAAAATTGTCTTACCTGCTTATGCAATTATACAAGAACATCCTGCTTGATCTAGCCTCTGTCCCCGGTATTTTTTTCAACGAGGCAAGTAATTTCGTCTGGATTTGACAACCTGATTCAGGAGAGGTTTGGGGACTGAAATCATAGAATCATAGAATGGTTTGGGTTGGAAGGGACCATCTAGTTCCAACACCCTGGCCATGGCTAGGGACACCTTCCACTAGACCAGGTTGCTCAAAGCCCCATCCAAGCTGGCCTTGAACACTTCCAGGGGATGAGGCATCCACAGCTTCTCTGGACAACCTGTTCCAGTGCCTCACCAGCTTCACAGAGTAGAATTTCTTCCTTATATCTAAATTTACCCTCCTTAAATCCCTGACTTTTAGGTGATGTGGCCTCCAGCAGCTCATGAGCTGCACTCAGGCTCCCTACATGGTTGATGGCGAAAGTTGGGTAGTTGGGTGCTTCAGAGTTGAACCAACAGAGCTGGCAGGATACAGTGGGATCTTCTTGAAGGGAGCGTGCAGCTGCTTACATTCAAGCAATAGGAAAAGTGGAGGACAAGGGTGTATCTGTAATTCTCTCTTGCATTAAAAGCCCCTTGAGGCTGGAGTGAGGCAATCCTGTCTGGTTGGGATCCATTGTCTGAAATCTTCTCCTGGAGATTGGTACCTACGCCCTTTCTTTCAAAAGACTCCATACAGATCAGTCTTTTAAAAACAAAGCAGGAAGAAGAAAAGGTGGTGATAGCTTTTATTATATAATGCTTCGGTATTCAAAGTATATGCTGAGGAAGTGGGAGGCCTGGGTTCCTCTCCCGCCTCAGCCCGAGGGGCCCAAACCCACGTCTCCCACATCCCATGAGAGCGCCCCGACAACCCGGCTGGAGGCTACCTTGGGCGGAGGATCCTCCTCCGCTCCGGCTTTGAAACCGCGCTGCTCCGCAGCGAGGCATTTCAGACTCGGGAGGCCGGGGCGGGGCGGGGGAGAGCGAGGAGGGAGCGTGTGCCTGATGCCGAAACCTCGCTCTGAGGCCCGTCACCGGGGAGCGGGGAGCCCCGGGCTCCCCTCTCGCCCCCCTGACGTTTGTTAGCCGAGGAGGTTTGCGCGCCGACTGCGGGTTACGGCATCCCACTTCCTCCTCTCTCCTTGGCACCGTGACTCTAGGAAAGGCTTCCAGCAAGGTGCCCCTGCGACAGGTGGAGGGGGTGAGGGGGTCTTTCCCCCCGGCCCCCCTTGCCCCTGAGGGCACTTCCCTGGGAGGCAGCAGGCAGGGTCCTCCTTTCCCCCCACTCCGACTTGCTCCGCAGTGCCCGCACTTGTGTTGCCTTTTGGAGCTGGAGCCGCCATGACGTCGCCTGGGGAGGTGCCAGGTGCGACTATCAGGCCCACCAAGCCCCTTAAATGAGGAAAATACTTGTTTTCTCCGTGTCAGGGAGGCTTAGGCGGGTGCAAGGCACCAGGCTGCTCGGTCTTGGCAGCTCTGGAGACCCCACGGAGCGTGGCTGTGGGCACCGGGGTGAGCTCCGAGGTGAAGAGTCAGGTGTTTCTGGGGTTTCCAGGCCACTAGAGGGTTAAGTGGCAGCAGAGTTGAGTTTTCCAGGCAAGCTGCCTGGACACATGGACTTCAGTTCAGTTTATTCCCTTTGGTTTTGATCCTACCTACAGCAGAGGAGGTTTCTTTCTTTCCAAGTGGGCACGCTGGGTGGCAGACGGGGAATTAATGTCCCCTCCCTGATGTGAGACAATAAATTAGCTCCTCACTAAAATTTGGGATTAAGGGCCGTCCAGATAAATCCAAGTGGGAAATCAAGCTCTTTCCTCAACTTCAAGGCAATGGATTAGAGAATAGGGACACACTCAGCTTGATTCACTCAGTTATGATATGATTAGGTGTTAAAACTCTAGCATGGCTGATATTTCTCCCAGTGTAAGATCAACTTTCCCAGTCAAAAAAAAAAAAGAAAAAAAGAAAAAGAAAATAGAAAAAAGGCATTATGCAAACAATTTAACAGCAGGGGCCAGCCTTTATTACAGTCCCCTCAGGATGGGCAAATGAAAGCCCTGAACAGCTACCAACAACAGTAGCCACAGTTACAGTAACAGGGCTTAAATATCATGTGAGCTTGGCAGAAAGAGAAGTCACGAAAAGGCACACTACACGTAGCAATATCTGATAGTTTGCCTCAGTATCAGTTCTGGGGAAAGGATGAACTGATAATCGCTTCTTGAGGGGAAAAAAAAAAAAGAAAAAAGAAAAAAAAAGCTGGAAGGAAAAGCAGCCTTTCTGGTAAATCTGTGACAACAGCATCAGCAGCTCCGACTGGTTTGTGGCCCATTCCTTTTGGCAGCCCAGCAAAGTCATCTCCCAGAGATCTACACGTCTCTCTCTGTTAAGTAATCGTTGCACTCACATTCATTAGGCTGCAGCAAAGGCAGCCCCATTAGCCAATTAACCAACCCATTAGGAGGTCTTGTAGGCACTGCGGGCTGTCACACCTTCCTCGCAGAGCACCCAAGAGCTTCGTGGGCTCCAGCACATGCCCCGAAAAGAGGAGAAAAGAGCAACTTCTTGCCTGGGAGACGGAGACCTCCAAGGGAAACCTCGCTGCCACTTGCTTCACGCTCTAGGAAGCTGTCCCTAGAAATGTCTCCTTTTTGGAGGGCTCCTCCTCCAAAATATGCCCAATTACTCAAAATGGGCAGAGGCAGAGCCAGCCAGCGCGCTCGTAAGGACAACACCTGAGGGGAAGAGGCTTCGGCCATGCCTGGCATGGGATAAGCATCTGCTCTTGCTTAGCATCAGCACTTGGCCTTTCACTTTCTGCTTTCAGCAACCAGAACTGGTTCTGCACAGCATCTGTTGCAACTTCTTACAAGCGCAGAAATGCACAAAGAACGAACCCAGGCAAGTAAAACCAGCGCGGGGAGACTCCTTCCAGCCCTGCTCCGTCCCAGCAGACGGCGGGCAGCTCGCTCGCTCTGCTCCCTTGGCACGTGCAGAGGCACCTTCCTGCTCTCCCAAGGCCGTGATGGTCCCTGTCTTTCGCTGCTAGAAACGGCCGCAGAGACTTTTCCATAAAACTATTTGAAAAATGCAGATTCTCTTCCCCTCTGTGTCAATGTGTATGCATGATGTGACACGCCATTCAAGTAAATCTAGCTTTACTGACATGGATACTCACAGAAATGAGCACAGGCGTGCATGCCCCAAACCAGATGAAAACAAAATTTTAAAATTCGCAGGTATGGACATTTACAACAACCGGTACAGAGACAATACTATGTAGTTTCTTTGATCTATTATGAATATGACTGAAAAAAATCAATAAACATTAACCACATACGTAAACGTGCGATCTACACAGAGCGCTTAAAAGTAATTGCAAAAGGATCTGTTGAGTAATTCCAAAAAAAAAAAAAAAAAGAAAAAGGAATGATTGTCAGGAGACGACCTGGTTGTGGGAAGAGGCACTTAATTCATTGCATGAATGACTCACGGTGAATTACTTGCATAACTCCACTCGCGGAAATCACTACTCTGCAAAAGTGCATACGTGTTAAATCAACCAAAACACAGAGCGGTCCATATTCTGGGTACAATGCCGTCTTCTTGCCGGTACAGAATGAACAAAAATTTAGCTAATCTCTCAGCTGGGCGGGGAGGGGGGAGAAATCCTCTTTTTTGGTACCCTGGCAATGTTTTCAAGAGGAAGTTCATCAGCACTCGCTTGCCCTATTCATGCTGGCATTTATGTTAAAAATAAAATCTGGGCCTGTAATATTCTGCTGACAATGAAACTTTGACTAATAAATCTGAGGCTGAATTTCCCACCCAATTCAATGTAATGCCATAAAGTAATTAGGGTCCTTTCCTGCAAAATACAGAGCTCCGTGAAGAATGTCAACTGACAGGAACACTAGCAAGATTCACTTTCTTCAGGTGACTCTGGGGATAAATAAGTCCTTCCTTTACTTGCTATCTGTGGTTGAACTGTAAGGTACAAAGCTTAGTGGGATTAAACAAAAAGAACTATTTTTCACTGTCCCACCCCACTTCAATTTCCCATAGCAAGTCTCCAAAACTAAAAAAACAGGTGAAAAAAAGGAAAAAAGGAAAAAAGGGAAAAGGGAAAAGGGAAAAGGGAAAAGGGAAAGGGAAAGGGAAAGGGAAAGGGAAAGGAAAAGGAAAAGGAAAAGGAAAAGGAAAAGGAAAAGGAAAAGGAAAAGGAAAAGGAAAAGGAAAAGGAAAGGAAAAGGAAAGGAAAAGGAAAAGGAAAAGGAAAAGGAAAAGGAAAAGGAAAAAGGAAGGAAGAAGCCATATTGCCTTTGTAAGTCTCATACACCTGACACAATCCACCATGAACCATACTTCATACTTCAGGCATGAAATTCAGGTGTTCGAGTGACCAGGTGATACACAGCCCCTTGGCTGCACCACAGTCATTGTAACTGCAAAAACCGGGAGCTTATCCTCTGGGTATAGTTGATGCAGAGGCTTCAGCCACTGTTTCAGAGCTCTTCTGTTAGGAGCTTTATCAATTCTGAGGAAGACCTTGCTCTATAGGGAGACTCACTGCCCATACGTTGCACGAGGAGCAGCTGCAGTAGGATAGCTGGGTGCAGAGAGCATCCCCTCCAAAGCAGAGGTCCACGCGGTAGCGACAGCGCTGAGGGCAACAGCGTCCCCGAGGAGGCGGGAGAAGCGCGTTTGCTTTTGCAGAGCTGCCCAACAGCTGAACACGGACTGCAAACAGCAGGCCTGCGCCCTGTGGGAGCTGGCACCTCGGCCACCACCGCCCAGCTGGGGCGAGAGGGAGCCAACACAAGCAAACGGGTCCTGCTGCCCAGTGAGAACCCAGCCACGCTGGCGCGAGAGCCCTGGAGTGGAATCCCCAGCCCCTCTTGGTGTTTCTATGGGCAATCATTAAATAAAATACAGAAATAATCCCTGGAACTGGGACTTGAACCTGGGATTTTCTTTGTCCCTGAGAAAACAATCGCCCGCATCACTCGCTCGTGGCAAATGTTCCCATCGAAAATATCCCGAATATGCTTGGGAGACGCAGAAGACTGAAAGACCCAAGCGGCTCAGGCTAAGGAAAGCCTCCCTCTCTTCCCAAATGAGTGCTCTGAAAACCCAGGGTATCCCATGCGGGAGAGGCACGAGAGCTCTGGTGCAGCTTTTAACTCGGCCACCTTTGAAGCAAGCAGGTATGATCCAAGCACCCTCCGTCGCGCCCCTCCCGTAGCTTGGAGCAGGATGTGCCCTGGCTCCTGCACAGTGGTGGGACGACCTCCAGTTTCTTCTCGAGGTTATCGTGCTTTTGAGCACGTGCTGGATCTGTGGCCAAGAGCCACAGGGAATTTTGTATCTCAAAATGGACGAGGCTATTTATTTCGGGAAATTTTGGGAGTTAAGTGGTGCCAAGGTGCGGACAACGGAAACCTGATTTCAGAGGTCAGAGTACGGCCCTCATTTTTTGTAATTAATTAATATTGCTCCAAATCCATGAACCAGCTTTATACGCTGAGTTTATGAAATCCATGAACCAGCTTTATACGCTGAGTTTATGAAATTCATTCTTGTTTTGTGAGAAAATTAATAAAACGTATCTTTGGCTTTACTATTTATCAGCAGCTCTCTTTCAGGCAAGCAAGCAAATCTACCTCACCCATTTCTATGTCGTATTAACATGGGAGCACATGAGTTTGGCAAGTGCATGCTCCAGGAGGATACTGCACGTACCAAAAGTGACTATTGTGCCGTGACAACCTAAGCCAAATTCACTTACAGGCAATTAAGGTAGCCGCATGGTGGTTGTGAGGCAGACTTTTGGTAGAAACGCAAGAAATATTTAACATCTATTCCAGCATCATGTTATAAAAGGACAAGATGACAATTCACATTGCATCAAGTCCTGGAGCCAGTGCTGCACTGGGCGATTACTGACAAATGCACAATTCATCTTGTACTAAAATCTTGCATCAACATAAGTAGATTTTAGTGCTCAAGACAGTTGGCAGACATAGGGAGAAACATTGAGCAATTTTCAGAAATAAGCAGTTTGTCTTGTTAAATTAAGCAACAAACTCATCAGACAGTACAGGATTGAGAGATGAGACCAGATTTTGGAGTTGTGCTGCTAACCGACTTCGATTCTTGTGTCCATTAACCTTCCACCTTTCAGCCGTCCAGTCCATCGAGCTTGCTAGCTGCTCGAGGCAGAGATCGTACCTGATCCGCACTTGTGCAACTGCAGACATTCTTCCGTCACCATTTTTGAAAATCTATTTGGATTACTTTTTAGCCCTTGTCATTGAAGCAAAAAGCTTGAGATAACGTGGTCTGAGAGATCTCAGACAGCAGATGACTGGTAAAACCAAGCTGGAATGTATTATTCTGTGTTAGAATAATACATGTGTTAATAATACTGTGTTACCTCCAAGTGGAAGATTTTCAGCTCTTGGAGTTGGTGACGCCACCAAGACATGTTTGGAGGTATCAGGCACGGTCTGACTTAGCTCAGCCTGTCATTTCTGCCTTCAACCACACATTCGGAATGACGACAAGACTTCCGCACGTTTCTGAGAAACTCCTTTTATTGTATGACAGGAGTTGTCACGTGAACGTCAACAAAAGAAATCATTCCATGGCAATACCAAAATCCAATTATTACACAAATGCAAAAAAACCCCAAACAAAACAAAACCAGAGTTAAAAATTATGAAAAAGCAGTGCGCCATTACACAATGTAAAACATATACAGAAAGCCACATTCTTCCACTAAAGTGTCAGATGCTCATCACCATCCCAGGAAATAAGTGATTTCAACTCTTTCTTTCCTCCTCCGCTCCCCAAAAAAGAGGCAAACTTTTAAGTGAGAGATTTTGAAGGGTCAGATTAACACAAAAAGCAGCATTTTCAGGAAAGTTTCTATAACATTTGCATCTTTTGTCCCCTTCTGGTTCTTTCTGCAACCTTATTTTAAACATGTACTGGGAAGGTTAAAAGAAACTGTCAACATCACTTAAGTAAGTAGCATTACTGATGTTGATCAGAAGGAGGTCCTGCTTCTTCCAAAGGGCAGCATGAATGGTATCGCAGAAGACTATGCCTACCTGGCAAATGAGCTCTGGTTCAGTTCACTCAGAATTTTGCCCTTAAAGTAAGCAAAACATGACATAACCTATCCTTGAGAACTGTGTTGATTTTGACTCTCCCAGTGGTCGTTTAAGGAGCGGTGGAGCAAAGATATACCAAAATGAATGTCTGAAGAACAGTTCTTGAGATCAGAAGTAGAGGCTGTTCCTAGTCTTTTACACCAAACAAACAACAGTTCTGTAACTGATGATTTTCAGTATTACTGTATAAAATCATATTTATTAGAAATAAGACTGGATTATTTTAAGGCACCTCATGGTAAAGAGATATTTTATAAGCTTGAATAACTCAGAAGATTGAGTTCTTTTTCCAAGATCCCCAGGAAGGAATGTAGCTTATTGTAACCAGCTTTTCTATCTCCAAATAAAGCACAAAAATGTTCGAAATGGAAGTTTAGAATTATTTAAACTTTTTTTAAAAGGAAACATAAAACACCTTGCCAGAAAGGTAATTTCTCCATTTAACAGACCAAGACTTTCACCAAAGGAAGACCTTTCACATCCCTGATAGGACTTTTGCCATTCAGGTACATCACACTTTTCTGCTCAACTGAAATTAAACGGGACAGTCACTCTTAACCAACAGTCATCTAAACAAAACAACTATCAACAACAAAACCAACAAAGAATCTAAAAATAATTTCCCGATTAAAATATTTTTGTTACTTTAAACTAAGACGATATGCCAATGACAGACACGAATGACTCGCTATCTGTTGTTCTACTCAGCAATTTATGGCTTTCAAGTGAGATTTTGTAAAACATTTGTTTTCTCTTGTATTGATATTTGATACCAAGAGCTAGTAATGTCCTGCCAAAACATGTGAAGAAGCAGAATCAGCATTTGCAGAGATACCTAACATTTTTGTACGCATTCAAAAAGCTACAGGATCAAATTAATTCTAACTTAGAGACTGATAGCTAGATCTGTCAGGGTTTCATACCAGTGAGTCTGCAGCAGCCAGCGTTTTGGAGCTCTGCTCTGAAATATAACTTACCATAGATTCATTTCAGAGCTGAAATGAACTAAAACTGTAATTATACCCTTGGTTTACGCATGCATTTCTCCTTGGTCCTGATAAAAAAAAATATAAACTCAAGGTATACAGCCAGGAGAATGTACTGTTCTCTTATTTAAAAGTCTCAGCGTATTATACATCGCACTTATTCTCTTGTAAGAGCTAACTATTTAGAAATCAAAAGAATTCACTATTGTAAAACACACTTAGACTCTGGATATGTCCAAACTGCTCAGTTAAAAAGGTAAACAAATGAGCTCAAGCATCAGACTCCATTAAGTATCTACACTGCCTTACTGGTCAGCTCACCCCAGCGCTGTTTTGGACCACTCCAGTCAGGTCTCTCCGTGACAAAGCTTGAGCAGAGTTTGGATGTGGTCCACACCATGGATCCCTTCCAAAAAGGCAGTTACAGACGAGACCATGAAAGGTTGAACTTTTTTTCATGCTACACAGTCCCCCAGCATTATCCCGTGTGACTTTACACACTCAAACACTTCTCCACGTCTTCACATACCTCTGCAATAGAAACACCACTCTACTGAGCTGCAGAATAGCCCCTATCCTTATGTCAGACAATCTGAATTGAAAAGGAAACCACAACAAAACACACTAGGTGATAATTGTGTGCTAGGTCCACAAGTGGACTGCATGAGCCCAGAGAAGACCAAGGGCCAAGTGAAACAGAAAAATGGATGTAGCTGGTGTGCTCTAAGAAGGATTAGCCATAAGCACTGTTTACACAAGCCATTCTGTGCCAGGTGACTTTGGGAACAGGTAGCTGTCCCTCACCGTCTGCTAGTTAGCACCAGATGTAGCACAAGCCTCATGCTGCGCATCACTGCGTGAGGTTCAGTTCCACTGATCTCAGTGGATTTGTTGTGGTGCTAACATACCACAGAATTGTCAGAACCTGCCGAAAGCAAGCCAGGGACAAGAGCATTTCATTTTGTAACTTCCTGCTAATGACCGAAGAGGATGTTACCAGCAAAACCAGATGCCTGATGTTTGTTTTTCCCCCACCGATCAAGGGAAGCTGGCTGGTGGCACTGCAGGTCCTCCCCTCTCTCCCAGGATCTCACAGGAGGACGGGCAAGCCTCACCAGAGGGAAGATGCTGCAACAGGGGAATGAGGATTCTGCTTCTCACTGCTGGGCTGACCCCTGAGCAGAACAAAGTCCTTCTAGATAAGCCCTTGTGCCGAGGCACAGGCTTTGGCCTCAATTTACTTCTTGACAAGGAGAGAGTAATGTTGCATTTGAATCAGTTATTTGCTGGTAGAACTGCTTGAAACGAGAAACATTTGTGTTTGCCTTACTTTTAAACCACTGGGTGAGCATCGTCGTGTAATAACGTTCGTCTTACAAAGGTAACAGCAAGCATCTTCAGTATTTCCTAAGAAGCACAGTATTTTCCATGTCCTGAAAAGATCGGCTGCCTTTTAGTCTCTTCTGTGCCCTTTAAACAGTAAGAGGAATAGATTTATTTTCTACTGGATCTCAAAGAGTAGGTATCCCACTAAACATGAAAAAATTTGAAACAGCGTAGCACTTGCTTGATTTTTTTTTTTTTTTAAAGCATGGGAATAGTGCCTTTGTGTTAAAGTGCTTTGCTGAATCAGGACATAAGTTATGAATACCGAACCTCCTTCTCTCACTGCATTCCTCACACTATCAGCAACAGCCATTCAAAACTACAGGTTGTATGTTCCTACCTATTCTGGTAGGATGGTAACTTCAAACAGCTCGAGTTCAACAGAACCCCT
The DNA here is from genome assembly GCF_964289735.1 of Phaethon aethereus. Classification (NCBI taxonomy): domain Eukaryota; kingdom Metazoa; phylum Chordata; class Aves; order Phaethontiformes; family Phaethontidae; genus Phaethon; species Phaethon aethereus. The sequence goes on along the minus strand of NC_138575.1, from coordinate 163,549,817 downwards.
GATGCAAAACTTTAAATATACTAAGGTTAAATATTTTTAACATATATTTAATGGATTTGTTGTGTACCCTGCAGTTATGGCTTTGGCTTGAAGGCACAAATATTAAGGCACAATAAATGCAAATAATGTATACATTTCAATGTGTTGTGTTGAAGATAACTTTGTACTACACGGTATTTAGGTATAATGACATGTCATTCAAATGTTTCCTCAAGTTATTTTAATACCTTTTTTTCTTTGATAACCTGGATAAAGAGAGGAATGTATATTAAATTATTTAAATATTTCTTCAGTGCAAATGTAGTTATTTTCTTCTAAAGCATAGAAGATTAAGATTGATTTTTCAGCATTTGGATTTTAGCAAAATAAAACTAGTATTTACATTCATCTTGAACGGCATTATTTGAATTATTTATCAAAAAAATAAGTATACAGAACTTTTTGCTATCAAAAAGAAAAAGTATTTTTGGCTCGTTCAGTTCTTTTTTCTACCAACCTGCATAGCTACTTAGGTAGAAAGACAGTGGGACTAGATTACTAAATTGTACACTACCGAACTTGCTGTTTAGACACAGCTGTTGTGCTAAAGTGACACTGAACAAAGTTTGGTTTTGCCTGCTCTCAAAATATTTCCAAAAGAAAAAGGACACATTCCAATTTTTTTAATAAGCTCCAAACATGCATCCTAGACCTGTTAGGTGTCCTGCACCTGTTTAAATAAAAGAGATCTCTACCACATAACTGTCAAATAAAAACTGAGTCTGCCTAATTTCCTTAGCAATACAAACATAATTAGTTGGGAAGGAAAACATATTGCACTGAAATTAAAGAAAGAAGGACAGTAAAAATTTTCTTCTCAGTATTAAATAGGAAGGATGTCCAGTGCAAAGAATCGCCTCCTCTTTTTCCTCTCCCGTTGACACTTGCAAACATTGTCACTGAGTTTAGATGATCTCAGGTTTACATTCTAGACAACACAGTTATGGTAATTAGGAATCACAGTGCAGTTTCAGTCACACATAATCCTGAGGAAGGATCCAAGGAGGAATCTGTGGCAAGTTGACCATTCTGAACAACTTCTGGGTAATTCTTACTGAAGTACACCTAGGAAAAATATCAGATTCTGTGAGTAATTATGCATCAAACACCTTTTAGTTTCAAATAAAACTTCTGGAGATAAATACAGTAGAGATAAATGCACATCCTTAAGGGAATCCAACATCCAACAGGAACTTCAGGTTAGTGGCATTCAGTAACCGTGTCACTGAAAAATTAGTAAAATTACTATATGATCTTACATTATAACAAAGCGTGAGAAAAATCCCACATAACCTGTAGATCCACTCAAATTCTGGTAATTCAGATAAATAGATGTGTTTTATCACTTTACATTAAGCTGATAAGTAAAATCATTTTACTCGCTCAAAACATGGAGATAAATTAAAAACAGGATGACAAAGAAGCTGTGAAATCTTGCGTCTGCACAAGGGTTTCTCATTTTCACACATAAAATGAACACAATGGATTTGGATGTTAATATCAGGTTGTAATCCCTATATTTTACAAACTATGATTGACAACCATTGAAACTTCAAGGTATATGTATGAAATATCCCAGCGTTTAATTTGTGCTGCCGAGCAGTTATAGGGCCTATAGAAATGTGATCTCTGGATAGTGAACCACAATAATGAAAGAAGGAGCAAAAGCTTTAACAATGACTCAACCAAGCAACTTCTCTAAAATGTAAGATGATACCAAATAATAAGACAGTTCTTTGCCAAGCCTTTGAGTTCCTGAATTCTACCAATTTCTAGCTCAACTAGAAGAGATACAGGTTTCCTGATAAATGTATAATCAGAACATAAAGGAAATGAAATGCTGTCAAGTTTCACTGTTCCACAATCATCAGTTTTTAGTAGCTGTATCATATCTCTGTTCCTTGACAGATGCGCATAACAAAATGAAATAATGTCAAGACTTGTGTGCTCTTATCTAAAAATGTGTTTGGGTGAAAAAGGACTTCAAATGCAATTTCTTCAAAGAAGAATGTGAAAAGTTTTGTTTGAGTCTTTAAAAACAGAAAATACCCTACCCTTCTGAAGCTGACACGTGTCACGAGTTAGGTCTCATAGTCAGACTGCTTTGACTACAGCTTATGAAACATTTCTCCAATTTATATGAGACTGTTGTCAACAAAGTTCAGTTTGTTTGATAATAATGTCCTTTTTGTATATATGAATACATGTATTAGACACACAGGATATAAAAGAAATAGTCATTCTATAAAAACATTCCTGTAAGTACCACTGTCGCCTTTTGTGGGCACATGCTAACACAAGATATATGCATCTTTACAAGTTTCAAAGAATATTAAGGTCTGATTTGAACCAACAAAAGAATTGGAACTCCTGTTAAGAGGCATTCCTCAGTAACTAGCCACGATCGGAAGCAATGGAGGAAAGTTAATCAGGCGCCTGCCTGCACACACGCTGCAGAGACGGCAGCACCAGTTGTGTATTCCCATCCTGTTCCTGGGTTATAACATAAAACTCTGGCATACCTTTAATGCAGCTTTTCAATGTGAAATTTTTTTTTTGAAAGTTAGTAGAAAACTTTGGCACATTACTAGAGACGTAACGAAATGGCAGCTGCTTCTCAACTGTCTCATTGCAATTCTTCCCCTGAGCCCAATCCCTCAAGATACTAAATACTCAAGTCTTTACACAAGTTTCTTCCACTGCCAACAGAGCTGCAACCTTTTTAAAAGTAATCACTGAGGTGAGATAACACCTAGTATTTTAATATTTATACATCTGTGTCAGCTTTAAAATAAAATCACCGTTATTTTTCCCCTCAAAGTACTCAAAATTGATTGACGGAAAACCAGCCCTCTCCTGATGCTACCAAAGCTTGTGGAAAAGCCTTTCTCAATGCTGCCAACGACTTTTGTTTATCTGAATAATTGAGCACTTTTTCCCTTTTTAACTGTTTGATGACTATTTCTCACTTTCCCATAAGATTTTCTCCTAATAGCTTCTTGTAAACTGACCAAAGAGAAACACTCAGTCTCACAGTGCCAAGCACAATCCTATTGCAGTCAGGCTCACAGACTAGTTAATATGTACTCAGCAGTCTCCAATTTGAGCCGTGCCTCTGTTGTTTTCTTTGACATTGCACAAAAAATGGGGATACTGAGTGACCAAGAGAGACATACAAATAGCAGCGTTGGATCAATTTGGAAGTGTGAACTAATAGCAATAGCTCGATCTTGCAATGCTTAGCTAAGACATCCATGAGATTTTTTTGAAAATTCGGTTTCTTCAAAGATGTCCAAATTAGTCTTCCAATTTAAGGTGTGTAGTCCCTTTTCATTTGCACTTGAAGGATATATGCAGAATCCATTCTGTTCCAGAAAATGCACTTAAAGTCTCACCTTACTGAAAGAAGCTCTTGCAACAAGGTTTGCTCTGTGCAAGATTCAGGTCCAAAATGCAATAAATCAAATAATCATTGCCAAAGCATGGCCACATTCCAAACCATTTTACTTAGCAACCCACTGTAATGCCTTTTGAAAAGTATGTATATATGCCATATTACCATTTCTTTTCATGTGCAGCATGCTGTTTTTCAACAACAGAAAAAAGCTGTTCTTCATAAAAACAGTTCTTAGTAACCACAGTAGGAATGTATGAGACCAACAGCAGTACATGTAACAGACTTACTAGCGTAAAAAGAAAAGCCATTGGAATCAGCTCTTCTGACTAAGCAACTTCTCTGAAAGTATGCATGAAGCACAAGGGACAGCAATAATGAAAACCGTGAATTAATGTCCAAGTCCTTCAAACAGAAAGGACTGTAACTGTGCTTCTGGGTAGCTGCTGACTGGAGATACAGTCTCTCGATTCCCATATTTTTGGGCTGAGTGTGGATAAGCACCATGCTTTGCATTCTTGGCAGATGCTAAAGCTTGTATCTGCCTTCTAGCCTGGGAGTTAGCAAACTTTTTCATCAAACCACATTTCAGCAGAGACTGGTTCCTGGATCTCTTCCCTTCCTGTACAAAATCACATAACATTGATGTGGTAACTGCAGATGACTATATGGGCAAGTAACATCAGGCAATTATTTTTATATATTTTGAATTATCTTTGAATGCAATTGTGCAACTGGGGAGGGCTGCAGGGAAGGAAGAAGAGACAGCATGACATGGCTAAATCTCTACAGATGACAGCTGGACACCCTCACCTCTTGCCATTCCAAGGACCAAGCCTCAGGAAGCTGTCCTTCACTTCACAGACAAACACTGGTCATATGAATTTGAAGCTATCCTTTCAAGTATCATTTATATAATCCCCAGACTGTCATACACATCCCATAAAAAAACATGACTAACCCGTTCTTTTCTAGTAATAAAATATAAGAAGCTACATTGAAGCAATAGAGAAGGACAGCAGGACTCACTACATAGTCTAGTTCAGGACAAAGCTGTTTCCTCAGTTCTGCAATTGGTGCCACACATGTATTTACAGTGTATGCCATTAGCTGCAAAGCTTCACTTGAAAAACTCTTAATAAAAAAAAAGAATTAAAAAAAAGATTTTAGTTCCTCTAAAAAAATTCCTAAGAATATGAACAGACCCAGAAATCTCTTCCCTAAACTTCAAAAACAACTTTTTTAACAACTTGAGGAAATGCATCTATTTTTACTAGGAAATAGCCAGGCACCTGCCATTTTGTTTCCTGTCTTTATGTGTTGCTTCCTGCCTATTGCTCTCCTGTCTCCCCAGGGAACAGTTTGGAGTTTGTGTTCCCCTAGCTCTGCTCCACGCATCCAGCAGCTTGAGGAGAGGAGAGCATAGAAGCTAGAGAGAAGACCTTTGCCTCTTGTCTTGAAAAGGCTCGCTTTTAGGTCTCTACATGCCTAATATCAGTGCTTTACTTGCACGCTGAAAGCAAAGTTACACGACTGTGAAGCAAGTTGCTGCCAAACTGAGCACTGCCAGTCTCAACTGAAGCAGTGCTGAAACTTCATCGGTACTGAGAGAAATAAAACCTTGCACTGGACATCTCGTGTGGTAAATTACCAAGAAAAAAAGAAATGAAGCCAAAAGCTAGACAAAATGAGTTCCTCAGTCAGAGGTCATTTTTTAATCTTCTTATCTCTGCTTCAGCTTTCCATCTGAAAAGTAGAGATGATATAGCCTCACCTCAGAGGCATATTATGAAAATTAATCCATTGATTAAACACTTTGATTGCCAGAGGAATGCTCACAATTACATTAATAATTCTGTACTCAGAGTAGGATTTGAATAGTAAGCAGTAAACCAGGCACAGACCTTGTAGAGAAGAAGGAGGCAACAAAACATTCAACATCAGTTTCTTAATTGAGCCCTGCTCATCCTATGTGCAGAACAGAGCACGGTTACAAGAACGAAATAGAAGCAAGCACCAAAATAAGAATGTGATCACATCCCAGGAGACCATAATACAAAGGACAGGTACTGAACCTCAAACTAAAATTTGATGGGCCCTTTTAAAAATATAGGAATAACAGAAATGCTGGGCTCTGCAGCCTTAAAAAAAAAATTGCTGTAAAACATGTTAAGATTGATGCCCAGCACAGATGAGTACGTCATATATTATTTACACTTACCATTCTGTATACATACAGAAGGATGCAAGAAATCCAAACAGTCTTTCAACTCGGCATATATAAATACACTTATCATTTGGAAGTCTGTGTATATCCCACTAAAAAAGCACTGAAAATGATGGTTTTGCCTTGCAAAGCCAACAGATTCTTTAGTGAGAGGCTTGCTCTAACACTGAATATGCTAACTTGAGATAAACAAACTGCAGAAACAAACTTAATTATCACTTCTTCTAGAATTACCCGTTTTGCTGTTTCAATCAGAGAAGCCGCTTCAGTCTTGCCCACTTGTTGCACCATTTTGTAGAACAAGCCATCTTGTTCTTGCAGCAAAATGTAAGGTTCACCATATTCTTTCAGTCTTCCTGCATCTAAAACCTATTAAATCAGCAGAAACCAACATATTAACATAAGAAATTCAAAACCAAATGTTAGAGAATACAAGCAAGGGGGGAACATATGCACTTTAAGTGCTAAGGTGAATTTTGTATCCTGAAAATGAAATGTCTCCTCTTCAAACAAGGATAGCACTTTTTCACTTTAAAGACCTGTTGTACAATTTTAGAGTGCCCTACAGCCATTCCACCTATAGGAATCCAATGCAAAGCTATGCAGAATATGGAAATACGACGTTTGTGAAGCCAACAAAGCAGATTATAAAACTCATTGTGTTAGAAAGAAACAAAGAGGCCTAAAATGGGCTCATGAAGTAAACAGCTGTGGGTAAAAACCACGCAATAACCACCAAGACGGTTAAGGGAGAATAAGTACGTTCTTTGGATTAGAGGAGGTGAAGATGTAATTAAAGAAAATGAGGGTGTTGCTGAAAAGATAAACAATTTCTTGCATCAATTTTTGCCAACTATTAGAAAGATACTCACCCTGAACCTATTCTTTCTATATAAAAAAATATGAGATGCTACCAGGGACATAGGTACCCAAAGAGAGGAGGGGAGAAGGAAACAACAACAGAGAAATTAAAAAGGCATTAAGTCAGTAAGCCACAGAGGATATATACAGTCAAAAATATTAGAATTTAAGAATAAGTTGATTGAGCCTCTAAGAAAATATTCTCATACTAGTGACTCTTAAGGACTGCATGGTAGCAAATATTGCACTGACATTCTGAAAGGCCTTACGGGATCATTCGGGGAAATTTTAGACCATATTTAGACCATATAGTGCATATATATTTAAGACAGCAGTTTAGTCAAAGCAATCATTAAAACACAAGTAGGAGACACACAGATCACAGGTAGAATTTATTCTCCACACGTTTAGCAAAAGTAAATTGTACCTCACAAATCTGGTAAGATTCTTAATGCACAGGAGAAAACTAAAGCAGAAATGGTTTATATGGGTTTCCAGAAAGGTATCTGATAAAACTAAATAGCAGGGCTACCAGTGACCAAATTTTTTCAAGCACCTGGACAGAAAACAGAGATTAGAAATAACCAGTGCATTTTAATTTCTGGAAAGCGGAACAGGTAGGAACTGGTGGGCATGACATTGTTCTGGCATATGTCATAGCTATGTATGTGTTAGTCATCAGAAAAGGGAGTTAACAGAAAAGTGACAAACCTGCAAATGATACAAAAATGAGCAGATAAGCCTAGACCGGAGGGAGATTCAGATACACCTAACTAACCTAAGAGAATGAGAAATACAATAGCAGGGAAAAGTCAATATTGACAAACGCAATACACTCAAATATTAACTGGTTTATGAATTAATGGTGTTGACTTAAGAAAGAGATTTGGGTATCGGTCTACAAGTTCAGTAGTTTAGTCCACGTGTAGGAGCAGTGAAGTTATGTGAGAAAACAAAGTAACTCAGAAAGTATTTTTGTTCTAATATAAATAAAAAACTGAATACACGTGGGATATAATTGAAAAAGATACTGCCACAACAGAGGGACTTCAAAGACTCATAACCGAGACATAATTGTGGTGTACATACTGGTAAGGAAAAAAAAAAAATCTAAAAAATCAGAGCTGTTGATTTCAGGAAAGAAATGAATAAAAGGTATTATAAGGACAATTTCCAAAATAACAAAAACAGTTTGCAAACTTCTCTTTGAAAGAAGAAACCCTCATAAGCTTGCAGACAAACTCAAAATCCTGTGAGGAAACTTTCAAATGTGCAATTCTTGCCTGTGCAGTTCCTTAAAGAAAAACGTCCTGACGGCCGCGAGCTCGGCAGATCTCCAAGAGGCCTGGACTCCCGTTAACGACAAAACCTGCAGTGACGTAGGACAGCTGAGCTAATCCCTTTGCCTGCACTGGCATGAAAATTCCACGCTGCCGAGATTGCTGTCGGCTTGTTTGACACGAGGGACCCAGCACCAGGGGAAAGGCACCCACTCCTTTGCTTCCGGTTCAATTAAGTACATGGCATTTGAATGGAAAATAACTCAGCCAACATCAGCAGCATAATTGCATCTAATTTTAAAAACTGTATGCACAGAAATCTACAAGAAGTTATTTGCTGTTTTCAAAAGCTCTCCTCCTAGAGCATCCAGCACCCACCCATGATTTTTCCTTTGCAAGCAATTTCCAATACTGTTTAGTATATAGCCAAAGAAAGTGCTCATGGAAAAATGTTAAAATACTAGTAATATTGCATAGCACAATATATAGTAATTTAATATACAATTGATGCAGTATTTCACCTGCAAAGGTATACTTGCGCACATGTTGATTTTTCAGCGTACTTAGTCCTATCCCATTTAATTTGAATATTTAAGGATTAATTACAAGTATAATTTTAATCGCAAACTTTTATATACTGCAGTATGTCACAGTTAAGCTTCCTTAAAAATGCAATAAATTAATTTATCATGTACAGTTCAACACAATAACTAAACTGGGGTGCCACAGCACAGGACATCTCTGGTGCCTTCAATAAGTAAAGCTTTTTTCAGCATAGGACTAGACGATGTAGCCACTCCTTAAGAAAGGGAACAAAAAGCATCTTCATTAAACGTGTCTCCCACGAGTAAAGAACTACAATAGAAAAGTAGAGCTTTTCTAAAAATTTGTATTACTGTAGTATTAGAATTTTAACATTAATTTTTGCAAAAAATCTGAAACAACCACAAACATGGACAATTTTTCTCCTCCTGAGAACCTGGGTGGGAAAAATGAAAAATTCATCCTTCCTTGACAAGTTTTAAACAGCCAAGCCCAGAAGATGAACAGATAGAGCGAGCTATTTATGTCTAGAAAAATTCCATTCACATTTTAAACAAATCGTTAATCTATTCATACCCTTCTTGGGGAATAAAAACAAACTTGTGTTATGAAAATAGATGGAACAAACATAGGGAAAACAAGTCATGTTACTTTTTTAAAAATCTGAAATGAAAAATAAAGAATGAAACTGAACAGACAGTATTATTCCTGCAAGTCAGGAATACTCTATAAATCTTATTCAACAAGGAAAAAATCACTGTTTCTACTAACTGCTGTCATCTACGAGACAAAGGAGAAAATTTAAGCTGATTTACTTGGTAGTTATACATTTATATATTTATGCATTTATTAAAAAGCGCTTAGACAAAGAGATAGGTACTCTTCTTTGAAGAAATATGTGCTGATAAAATTTAAATAAATAAATAGGTACTTTGGCTAAGGCTTTGCATACTCTTACTCACTGACTCCAAGCCAAATTAAAATCATTAGGACTTCAAAAAGCCAGCTAATCATTCAGGAAAGGTGGAATCTGGTGTTTACCAGCCACATATTTTCTGATCAACTTGCATGCAACGCTTATCACTGCACAATATGACCGAATCGAACCCAGATGCGTCCCAAGGCAGTTGTACCAGTGGAACTTGATACAGAAAAGCCAGAGAAGCTTGTAGCTGGCGAAATCAGATCGGCAGGGTGATTGTGGAGGAGCACAGGACTCCGAGTCAGGCTGGGATTTTATTATAGACTTTAATGCAGATATTGAGAAAGGAGGATTTTGGACAAAACATCCAACTTTTCAGCTCTTCGGTCTAACTCTTTGTAAAATACACCAAATAAAGACTCATAATCATTCTGTGGGAGTTAACTGCCTGTGACATACTTAGACAGTCCACAGTAAAATACAAAACAAACACAAAAAAGCTATATAAACCCGAAGTAGTCGTATGTAAACCAGGGCCAGATTCTCCACTGTCTTTCACTGGCAGCTTCTTTTACCTCACCTGCACTGTTCTTGCCTTTGCAGTCACGCCCTTTTAACTTCACCAGGATTTTCTAAAGTGGAAGAATAACTCCAACAGTCCAAAATTTACAAAATTGGCTGCTGGTGATCATGCAGAAGAAAGCATGCAGGAAAATTCTTATTCAATGGAGTTTGCTCATGTCCTTGTGTAAGGTGAAACTGCTCTTTACTTATAGGTATCCAAATTATCCTTACTCAAGCAGCACTATTCAGATATCTTAAGTTCAAACAGGGCTCAAATGCTATATTCTTCTTGAGTAAAAACCTCTAATGCCACCTAATTCCACTTCATCTAATGTTTCATCCTGGTTGAATAGTCTGGCACAGCGACTGCTCATCTCAGTTGTGATTTTTTTAGAAGGATAAGCACCATGTTCAGTAGAAGGCAATACAGTTTTGAACAGCATTTTGTTTGACATAAAGGAACAGAATAACATAGAAAGAGTGAGATTAAAAACATGGCAGGGAAGGATAGAGAAACAGAAAAGTAGTATTTGAATTTGACTGACCTGCAAAGGCAAACATGAAAATGGAGTATGAGCCATTTAAATGTGTTATGTTAACTCTAGCTAGCACAGAAGGACTATTTGCCTATGCCACAAAAATGTTGCTGAACTAAATTTGTTTAAGATTTGGCAACTACTAAATAGTTGTCCCTTTTGCCTCATCTCTACCCTACCAGGGTATCTACCTCCACTTTGCCTAGATCCCCCCCCGCCAAACCCAAACTTTGCAGTATTTCTATTCCATAGCCTCACAGTTTAATGTATTAACCACGACAAAAGAGCAGGGGAGGAAAGACAAAAAGGAAAACATAAAATGATGAAAAAGAAATCAGAGATCCATTTCACAAAGAAAAGAGAGAAATGAGATAATGAATGAGGAGGATACTACATCAAGGTAGTCCCGTTTCCAGCAGAAACCTAGGCAGCAGAACCAGACAGCATCTTTTCTCACTGATGATTCCTGCAACTAATCTATATTGTTCTGTTGCACAGGACTTTGGAAAAGCAAACATTCATTTTGTAAGTGAACTTAAAATCTTCTTTGTCAATTAATATAAGAAGTGTCATTAGCCACAGAGAGAGAAAGAACATGGGCCCTTAAAAACATGTAACAAATGCCATGTACTTATGGCTATCCATAGACACAAAAAAGAAAGTTCTAAACCCTGCATTTTCTAACTTTCAGCAACAAAAGCAGACAAACCAAGAGAACAATAGTTATAAAACATTCTGAGAAAAAAACAGTCCAAGGTTGGAAGTGTTCAGCAACAGAGGAGGGGGGCATGGGAATTTATTTCAATTATTATTGAGGAATGACTAGTATTCCTATTCACGTTCGTCTTCACCATAAAGCCAGAGGGTAAATGGGACATTTAAGAGCTGATCATAAATGTTTTTATTTCCTATTCAAAAGGAAAATAATTCAAGCAAATTATCTCCTAGGGAATACATCTGATTTAATTTAGACTTGGAGAAGACATCACCAAACAACAAAATTATTATTAAAGTTCAAAACTCCGCTAGGAGTACAACTTTGAACAATGTTTTCCTCAGAGAGCATACATCAAGATCTTCAATAAAGTCCTGGGAAGAGGAGAATATTCAGGAGATGCTTCTGGTTACATCATATTATAAGAAATATATTTACCCAAGACAATACATAGCTTTGTGGGAAAGAGTCAACAGCCTGTGCTCCAGTTGGCATTAAGTTCAGATGCAAGCATGTTCTGTCTCTTCCATCTCATCATGGTTTGTCAAAACAGATCAGAAACATGTACATACTTTTCTGAAGAATCATTTATAAATATCAACCTATCTAAACAGGTTTGCGAACATCGAAGAACATTGAGAAGGCTGCAAATATAACTGAGGAACCATTTTAAAGTTGTTCTTGGGGTTTTTTTTAAAGGGTTTTTCTCCCCCCCCCCCTTTTTTTTTTTTTTTAGTTTTTGGTGGTAGAGCTTTGTTTGGTTGTCTTTTGTTTTTTTTTTTTTTTGTTTTTGGTTTTTTTTTTTTTTTTAGTCTTCAGGTTTAATCTAAGAATTCTTCAAGCTCCTTCAGGGTTCCTATATATAATTACTCTAACAATAACTCCAGACAAGTTTGGTGTCGAGTAACATACATTTCATATATCATGTGTACAAAGCAGAGCACACTTAGGTGTTTTTCTTCTTAAAATCTGAATTATTATTTTCAGACTTTCCAAATATTTCACCTCAGCATAGTTTAACTTTGCTGTAACAATGCCAAATCTGCCACTGGTCACTGGGATTTGACATGTACTCCCTGCCCACATTCCCCTGCTTTACGGGAAAGGCAACTTCAGACATTTTGTTCTGTAACCAGAAATAGTGGATTTCTTTAAACTGAAATTATTCTTGAGCTATAAGTTAGGGAAAATTGAGCATGCAATGCTGCCTAGTAAACTGTTCCATATACGAGTTATCTTAACGTTTCTTGCAGAGGCTTAAAAATCTACTTTCTTTTTCTCCATCTGATGGCACGCCACTGTAAGCTGTCTGGAAAGTTGTGGGGAAAAATATCAATTATGTATGTTGTAATGAGTCTTACTCGACTGATAATCGTTCGATATTAACTCCTTCTGTATCTTGTTGGAGGAAAGCAGCAGCATGTTAACCAGTCACTGCAGATGTTTCTTGTATTGTTCAGTTTCCTCACCTCAAAACATCTGATACACCAGTGCAAGTTCAACCTTTCCCCCAGAGTATGAAGGGACCTCATGCCAGTTCTTACCAACAGAAGTCTTACACGCTGACAAAATTCTCCCTTGGTCAACCAGTAATGACTGTTTCCATCACTGTAAAGCCACATTTCTCAATTGGGATTGCAGAATGGCTCAAATGTGGCCCTGAAGTGATAGAAGATATACTTCAGCTTAAGAAATCCCACTCTTTAATAAGCTTTTGAGGGTCTCAGCAAGTTAGATAAGCTATAAGGATGCTATACTTTTCAAAACATTAAAGAATATGGTTGCAGATGACTGGGCACATCTCTTGATTTTATCAGTTTCTGATGACAATGAACTTGTGGCTCAGCTGCCATGCACACAGTTTTACCTTATCAGAAACTCTCTGCTCAAAGAATCAGCCACCAGCATGTCCTGTGCTAATTTGCTTTTAAACAGTGATATAGTATTTCTGAGAGCACAAAAAATCATTCCCCAAAGATGTGTTAGTATTTCTAGTATGGTCTGGATTCCATACCATTGTCTTTAAAGAAACATCATCTGACCGTCCTGTCCTTATACTGATGGAAACACATTCACACACAGATGCCTCATAGCATGAGAGATCAAGGTTCATCAAACACTGGCTTCACTTCCTGCAGTAATTCAAATCCAGCTCTTCATTTGAATGCTCCCAGCTGAAGTACTGACTCAATAATTAGTTGTTTTATTTAGGCAAAAGAAGAATCTTGTTGGGCAGCCCTCTTGAAATGGGAGCAGCTTTTAAGAACTCAAAGATGCCAATGTTCTGGAGAGGTGTGGTTTAAAACTGGCAAAAAGAATCAACAATCCTAGTACCTTCTCCAGGGACTGGGATTTTGACTCATTTTAGAGACAGCTGGGCCAGGTGTGACATTTACAGCTGTCATAGACACTTTATTTCATCTGACAACACTTGCTCTGACCACAGCACACAGCTCAGTATTTTATGCAAAATCTAGCCTAAGCATCAATATAATATATTCTCTTAATGGTAAAGATGCATAAACTACTCAGCTTTGAAAACAACGTGTTCACTATTAATATGTGTTGAACTCATTTATTAAATTCCAAGAAAGAACATGGAAGGATCTGATTTTCCCTTGTCGTTTGCTAAACATAAACCCAGTTTCAGAAGATCTGGGAATAGTGGAAATTGCTTTTGTTCAGATTCAAAACAAAACTGATCACTTCTGAAAAATCACATGCTAAATGCTCATCTCTTCCAGAAATTCTGCAAGTCTTGAGTTACCAAATGAAAGGAGAAACCCAACGGTTCCCAGGCCCTTTGCTCTCCAGATGGGCTCCAAAACAGCCAAGAGCCAAGTAGGTAGGTTGGCATTAATCACACGCAACATCTGGTGGAACTGCTTAAAAACTCCGAAAAGTCTCCCTGAAATATTTCATTAGCCCTTACAATTAAGTGTTTAGATCTTTCCTAAGTTTCCACATGTGATTATTTGGATCCTGAAAATCTGGACATCCAGACAATTTACCAGTCACAGAACACATGTACACAAGCAACGTTTTTCCTGTGTACATACTGATATTCAGGTATGCTGAGACCAAGTATTCTTTCACCTTCCCTCTAGAAGGCATCTCGTCTATCACCATTAATTTCTATCTTGGGCTCCATGCAGGTCCCCTTCTGTGACTATCCTTCGTATTCTTATCTTCACATTTCTTTACCCAAAAGATTTTGGTCCCACAGCACAGCTGGGATTTTTCTTAGGTTTAGTAAAAAAAAAAATTAGTTCTAATATTCCCTAGTCTATATTTTCAAGACAGAGGCTAAATCAAAAAAGGAGTTTTATTAGTGTTTGTTCCTTTTGAATAATGACAGCAGGTGCACAAATATGAATGTAGCAACTTTATTGTGGATTACTGGATTCAGATCCACAAGGTACTTGAAGGTTTCTATGAAGAATTACGTGCCTAAGTATCTTTGGAGACCTGATCCCTAGTTTCAAAAAATTGGCTTTCATTCAAGCTACTATAATCCATTAAGTTCCTTTATATTCTTTTAACAGAATAGACTTCAATAGCAAAAGTGTAATATCCAATAATATTTTACAACAGTCCAGATACTGAGCTAATATAAGGTCAAAAACCTCTGTGTTACAGAACACCCATTTTACACCCTTGCAGTTCTCCTACTTTAGAATTTTGAAGGACTGAATGTAGCCCTAGTTACTTCTACTTTTCACAAAGTTTCATGTTCTACTACCCCAGGCTCCATGAACAGTTATGGTCTTGACAACTGATCTCTCTTAGATACCTTATGCACTTGAGGGCCTGTATCTAACAGCAGGTAGCTCTCAACAAAAGGAACAATCCTACTTAAGATGAGAGAGTCAACACTAACGGCAACACACAGTTTTCACACAGAACAATTCTACAACTGGGACCGCACATTTCTGTATCTTGTGACTTAAGTAATCCCACCTAAACAGAATGTCTATGATTTACCATAAAACACATTTGTTTTCCAGCAGTGATATTTAAATAAAGTGGAAGAAAAGCCACCAAAAGAAGAGTCAATAGACCACAGCATTTATGGCTTTAACTCAGTATTACTAACTCAAATGTACCACCACTACCTTCCTAAATTCTCCACATCTCCATCTGAAGCTGGGCCACTGCAGCATAAGCTCACATGAAGGTATCAGTAGGGCTGCTGGAGCTCCCCCACTCCTTCGAGAGCTCTGCTTCTCACTGGGCTGCAGATTCAGACTCCTTCACGCTCATTCTCCCTCTAGCTCCATGACTTTTGCATTTCTGGCAGCACAATGCTTCAAAAGGAAGGGTGGAGACCGGTCTTAGCCTGACTGCCCTGTGTACACTGGTAGGTACAGCATTGCCATGTTGTCTTCCCAAGAGGGTGCCTGTCCTGGTTTCTTGGGAATGAGGAGCATTGCATCCAGACCTCCTCAGACAGAGGACAATGTAGAACACAAATTTCTGCACTTCCTGGAAGAATGCTGTCATCCCCATGCTAAGGAAGGGCAGCATTGCCATCACTATCATATTCACTTAGGTGTCTATTAACACCATTGCCTCATCTCCAACCAGATGGATGAAGGATACCAATGTGCAATACTGGGTCAGATATCAGAACTCCAGAGAGAGAGAAGCATTCAGACCTTGTCTACTGCATAGTACTTTCTCTCTAGCTGTAGGTGACTCCCCTTTCACCACGCAAACTGCCTGGATCTCTCTCCAGTTTCCCCTTTACTTTCAAGATGTTTACACCTTCTCTTGGTGGACTGATTGCCCTGCTGAGGTTAGATGTCTACAGTGCATGAAACACAGTGGCCTGATTTATGAGGCCCAGATGTTCCACAACAGTAAATGTAACATCAGAAAAATGAGAACAACTGAATGAGGGAGGCTTACCGGAAAGACGTGGGAAGTCATTTTCTATTGACCAAAAAACCAACTCAAGTCTGGCTGTGAAGTACATTGTATTGTTACCCTGAATATTAGTCATTTCAGAATGTAACCATAACAGGTTTTCCCATAAATAAATCAAATCTCTTCCCATGATTCTCCTCATCAAAAACTTCCTATTTGAATGACAGTTTTTAATTACTAGATAGAGTTCTGCTTGCATAAAGAGTTTCCATTTCAAAGAAGTATTGCACTGATATGAAAAGTCTCTGTGGAGAAACATCCTTGTCATTGAAAAATGCACAAGTTTTGACTACTCTGTGGCTTTGCTACAGAGAGACCACGGCATAGCATATAGCACAAACAACTGCATCAGGCTCTTGCCAGATGCATACACTTAATTTGCTACTGATCTACCGTGTCCCTGGGTGAGCCTCAATTTCTGTATGCTTCTGTTTTCCCCCCTGTAAAAACACAGTTTCTGAAAAAGTATTTCTCAGCCTGGAGAAGGAAGCAGAGAGGAGGGGGAGGAGTGGGCGATGGGGATTTTATGAGATCCCACTGGAAGTCTTGGGAGTGGTGCCTCTTGGCTGCCCCAGGCTGCTCCTGGCTGGGTTTGGTGAACTGCAGATGCAGTTTACGTAAAAGGCCCTTGCCCTCTAAGGTGAGGACAGGACAGGGAAGCAGCTATTGTGGTGGTGGGAAAGCTATGAGGAATGAGGGGCCAGTGGAGCAACCCTGAGCTGAGCTTCTGCCAGGATTTGCTACCACAGAAGAGGCAACTGCAGCATTTATCCCATCTTCCCCTTCTGCCAGGGAGCAGGCTGGCTGCCGGTGCCAAAGAGCTAAAATGGATACTGCTAGCATCTGACAGGAGGAGTTACAGCTCGGGTTCTCAAACTAATGAAGGAAAAGGAATGAGAAAATGTCCTATGAGACTCTGGAGCTGCACAGAGGGAAGGAAAAAAAAAAAAAAGAGTTTGA
The DNA here is from genome assembly GCF_964289735.1 of Phaethon aethereus. Classification (NCBI taxonomy): domain Eukaryota; kingdom Metazoa; phylum Chordata; class Aves; order Phaethontiformes; family Phaethontidae; genus Phaethon; species Phaethon aethereus. Next base: position 163,532,847 of record NC_138575.1, on the reverse strand, counting down.
AAACCGCTGGATTATAATTTTATGGTAGTATTATTTGATGGTCTGACTTAACAAGTCTTTCCAACTTTGGTTCCAAAGATTGTATGGATACTTCCCTATCTCACCCAGGTGTTTGAAGTTTAATTAATTAATGTTTGTAAAGAGCGTTACGATTTCCAGATGAAAGGTCCTATGCAAGTGCAATGTAGTATTAGTCATTGAGGTGATTGGGTTAGAGAGTATCACGTTACACAATGCAGCTCTTCTCTCAATGAGTTTAAGCGTTTGAAGTTCTGATAAAATGTGTTTATCACTAAGATAGATATAATGGAAATACTCTTAAGGCGTGACCTGGATTATGAAACCAGAGGTATGATTTTGGGAATGGAACAAACGAGAATTAAAACAACTCCTGAGGCCAGATTTGTGTACAGTTGGATAAAAATGTATTCTGTTCTTCCTTTTTTTCCTCTTCCAGTAGGCTTTTCTTCTCTTCTAAAATAGAACAGGTTATTACGATGGGTGTGAGCAGACATGCAACAGTTCACGTTCAGTTCCTATTTCCATACTCATCCAACTTGACATTTTCTCATGACTTTCTCAAAATTATTAAAAAAAAAAAAAAAATTAGAATGGAAGATGTTTGAGTTAACCCTAAAGCTGAAGATTTTCTTTTTGGAAAGTTCCGCTTTAACCAGCAATTACACTGAATTAAATCAAAAGCTCATGGACAATGCCAAACTAGAGATTGCAGTCAATAAGCTTAAAACAGGGTTGACATTCAAAGCTATTTAGATCTAGACAGGCTAAAGGAATAGGTCAGCATGAACTTCATGACATTCAACAATGACAGATGCAAAGTCCTGAATCTGGAATGGACTGACTCCCTCTATCAGTACCAGTTGGGGAGTAACAGCCTGGGCATCAGCTGTGCTGAAAAGGAGGTAGGGTCCTGGTGTTCAGTAAGCTAAACAGGAGTCAAGCAGTGTGCAATGGGTATCAACAGGAGTGCAGATTAAGGGTCATCAGATCAGATCTTGAATATGGTGACCAGTTTTGACCCCTCAGTACAAGAAAGATGAGGGTAAATTGGAGCAAGTTTGAAATAAGGTCACCAGGGTGGTCAATGGACTGGAGCACTTGACCTATAGGAGAGGCTGATGGAGCAGGGCTTGTTCACTCAATTGAACAGACGGCTTCAGGGGACTTAACAGCAATCTTCCCATACCTACAAGGAAGTTACTGAGAAGACAGCAGCAAGCTCTTTAGTGAGATACACAGCAGGAAAACAAGAAACGATTGCCCTAAACTGAAGGGAAGCTTCAACTGGATATAAGGAAAAAAAGATTTAATGGCAGATAATTAAGCATTGGGGCAGGCTGCCCGGAGAGATTGTGGACTCTCCATCTTTCAAGGTTTTCACAACCCAATTGGAAAAAGTCCGGAGCAACCTGATCTGAAATTAGTGCTGACCCTGCTTTGAGCAGCAGGTTAGACTAGAGACCTCCGGAGGTTCCTTTCAATCTGATTCAATGCGAAGGGAGGGAAACCCTAGTTTCTGTTCAGGTTATATATACTTGTTTGGGAATGGGCTTGGACATTTATGATTGAGTTAAGACAGTTGATCAAGTTTGCTCAAAATTTGTTTGAAAAATAACTTCACTCATCATTTGTCAAAAGACAATTGTTAATATTCCAACCGCCAGGTTCCATCTTTGTTCTTCCCTCATTTTCTAAAAAACTTACCACAATAGCAAACAACAGAGATTTGGGATGGCTTATAAATGAAAGCATTATTGCACCTAGGGGACTCAGTTAAAGGAGAAACAAAACCAGGGTTTTTAATAATGTCAGGTAATGGAAGGACACTGCACTTCAGTTTGTGCATTTTTACTCCTAAAAAAGAATCTGCATTAAGTTAAACTTCTGAATCACTAAAATACCTTATTGACCAAATTTTAAAATACATCAAAAGCTTTCTTTAGCCGTCTTCTCAATTTTTATGATATTTAAGTAAACGATTAATTTCCCATGAATGCTCTTTTCATTGTTAACAGCACTCATTAATAGTCTTCTACAGGGATATTATTTTTCCTTGCATTTTTAACACACATTTTCCTTATTCTTCCAAAATTCTGCTATGATCCCACTAGGAATTACATGCCTGAGTAAACCAAGTAATTAAAAGTGTAACAAAAGCACACCTGCCATAACTCTGATCATTCTAATTATGCAATCATATTTCTGATTTGTCCAGAAACAGAATCATTAACTGAATAAGGATGTCAAGAAAAAATGTTTGTTACAGGGTCACATGTCAGTTTCTTCCTTTTTGCTGTCCTATGCTTCTCACTCTCCTCTCTCCCCCCGAAACTACAGAAATCTGTAAGAAGATCAAAATGGAGCAATGTAAAAAGATGAAAAATGTTTAAAAGTTACCACTAATGACTGCGGACTCAAAGGCACATCTTGTAAATCTGTTCCTTAATACTCTGAAGAGGTCGAAGGCATTCAAAAAAGACTGTATTAGACAATGCATGAACATAAATGGACTTTTAGGAAACCAGAAATCTTAGTGGCTAAAATGAAACAACGTAAGGTTAAAAATAATGTGCAGATGCTAAAAACGCAGTGAGCAGTTTGGGGAGAAGGATGATTTCTATGCTTTGTTCCAGTGATTTTTGGCAAAAAAGTAAATAAAGCATCTAGTTTTCATTACAACTGCATGATATTAAAGGTAAAGCTAAGAAAACATCTTCATGGAAAGAGCATTCTGTGCATAACATGTTAATGGTAGTTAATGAACCAAAACCCACAGAAATCCCTTTGGACAGCTAACAAACACACACAGCTATTAATTAGGTCACAGTTGTTTCCTCACAAATCTTTTGTTCACTTTAGTTGTAGAAAACACCAACATATCCATTAGACCTGTGGGGAGGTATTCACCAGTGAAGAAAATATTTATTTATTATATGTTAAATGCTTGCAATTATATGACTACTTATGGCAGTTCTGCTGGTTTCTCTCTTTGTCAGTAAACTATAATCACTCAGTTCACAATCTGTTCTACTCCTGAGAACACCGCTCACCTCAGTAGATCCAATTGTTTCATTTTGGGTACTTCAGGCAACCATTGTAACTCCATCACAGATTTTAAAATGTTTTGAGCATCCAGTAAAAAAACATGGAAAGAATTAACATGCTTCATTTTCACAAAACAAAAATTGAAGAAAGTATTTTTTTTTAAGGTTACCACCATGACATGAAGGGTAATTTCTACTTAAAGCCCAGTTAAATTTGAGTTCCACTCATGAACACGGTTTGCCCACTACGTCAGTTACTTCATTAACTGGCTGTGAAGAAAATGTTTGCAAAGGGCTCCTGTTCCTACTGCAGAAAATTGCAAAACTGCAGGCTGCACATCATGTCAAGGACACAAACCAGCCCGATTTCCTGAGAGCCTAAGGAAGACCATTGCCTTTATGAAAATAATCAGCAAGTATTTCCTAATTTCTATGCGTGTGCAATACACCGTGGGGCAGACAAGATGGCAGAGAGGGTACTTCACAGTGGCACAGTATACCACTGCTCTGTTGGGAACAAAGATGGCAGAGGGTGCTGGATTGGTAGTGCTTCATCTTTTCTGTTTGAACCTTGCTTTGAAAAGCTGGCCATGTTCATTACCTCACCGGTCGAGTTCCACTTCTCCCACCGCCACCCTTGCCGCAGGGCAGCTGCTGCCTCCTTACCTCTATGTCTCCTGCCCCAGAACCTCTACCGCTTCCTCCTCACACATCCCACACCACTAACTATTGTCACTGCCTCCCTCAGCCCACCGAGACTGAATTAATAAACCTGACCAAATCCAGCTGACTCTGTCCAGAGCCTCTTGGGTGTGTCTTCACAGGCTCCTAGTGCTGGCAGAGTTTATTTGCTCAGGTCTGCTGCTGCACCTCACTTGCAATGGGTTCATGCCTCGCAGGTTGGAAACCACAGGGCCAGACAATGTAAGAAGTCTTTTCAGGTCACTACTTCTACAGTTTTATAAGTTGCTAATCACAGTAACTAGGATAACTAGGTTAACTAGGATAAGTCTAAAGTATGACTTAAACCTCTGTCCACTTTTGGATCCAAATTAAGAAGAATAAACAATGTTGTTATTCTTCAGGAAAAAAAAAGAAGAATTTTAAGCAGTTAACTGTCTTACCATAATCCTGTCACTGTCAATAATGGTGTTCAAGCGGTGTGCAATGGTCAGCACTGTGCAGTGTGCAAACTTTTCACGGATCGTCTTTTGAATGAACTCATCTGTTCTGAAACACAGTAAGAGCAATGCAGACAAAAATAAGATGTTTGCACGGATAACTGAATGGCAGGCAGGTTTTATAACTTCATCAAACATGACTGTATAGCAGGAAATATGCTTATGAACTCATTGCAGTGCTTCTTCCTCTTGTTATATTAGATGACTTGGAGACATATCATGAAACATACTCCAAAATCTATCATCTAATACTTGAGGAGGAAAGAGTTTCTTCTTGCAAGTAGAGCAATAGGTTTCATTTCAGGAGACTAATTTCTCAGGCTTTGATTACAGAAAGCGGAAAATTCTGTACAGTCAGATATTCCTACAGATTTCTACACCAAAAAAAAAGTAATTGTTATTTTCTTTCAAGCTTTAGTTTGTGCAAGCAGCGAAGAAAAGCTGGTGAAAGTTAATAACCTTCGTTGCCAATCAACTGAAGAATGAACGCAAGACAGCCTATAACTAAGGTTCTTGATTTCAACTGCAAAAGGGGATTAAATAAAGGAGGTGGTTGGTAAACTAAACTAGGACTGGAGTAGCTCAAGAACTTGAATATAGAAAAAAGAAAAGTTGGCGTATTCTGTAAATCCAAAGTCTTAACTGGAACACACAACCCAAGGAAAGGGATAAAAGCTTTCAAGTTAAAAGCCTCAACCTACTACATGAATTAACCACCTAAGAAAAGGATATCAGGAGGAAATGTAAAACTTGTAAAGAATGAAAACTAAGCTACAGCACAGACACTGAAGCACAGGGTTAAAGTGGTAACTGCCACAAATAAAGCTGAGAACCATGAAAAGGAAATAAAATTATACCAAAAGATACATAAGACACTAAAATGTTCTTTAGCGGCATAAACAAGCATTAAGGCAAAAGAGGTACAATACTTATAAAACTGGAGATTATTCGAGTAACTAACTGTACAACAGAAGCACTGACACCACCTAACTGCGCATACCAGTCAGGCTTAAATGTGGAAATGCATGTAGTCCTCTCTTTAGTCAATGGAAGGAGAAAGGCATGGCTGGAAGGTGAATCGGAGCACCTGAATTAGGCAGCCATCAGGTGATGAATGCCCTCTAGAGGCACCTGACAGCCCACATTGCACAGGAAGCCTTGGCTCCCAAGCTGGGCACAAAGCCAGGCCATGTGAATACTCACATATTGCCCATCAGCCTTCAAAAAAACAATGAGTGGCGATAATGGAGAAAAAGGTACAGAAACTAAAATTCTCAGCCAAGGTAGAAGGAAGATACAAAGAACTCAAAATATACTAGTGTTAGTTGGACCGAGGAAGCTCTAGCCTAGAAGCCAGGCACTTGAAGGCATGGGTCTCATTTCCAGGATTTCTATTAAAACATTAAATTGTACTTGGAAAATAAGAAATGTTGTAGATAGTGTTAAAACAAGACAAAAGGAGATATCTGGATAAACTGGTTTATTTAGGCAGCCATGATGGCTTCAACCAGTTGCTTGCAAAGCCTTAATTCTTCAAATCGTTAAAAGTAACTGGAAAAATCAAATAAAATACAACAAATATTAATGCAACACATCTTCCTCTGGCAAATAATTATTTTTTAGACAGTAGTAGTACTCTACATTGAATCTGTCTGCACATGATAAATATTTGGTATCACTTCATAAATTAAGCAAAAATAATTGTTCTGATGCCACCATGTCAGGAGGCACTAACAATAAAAAGTGGACAAAGAAAACTCTGGAAGAACAGGATGACTTAGAGGAATGGAGTAACCATTAAGCTTCCACAGTAGAAAGCACAAGCTCGTGCTCTGAAGGACTGAATATAACTTCTGTTACAAACTAAGTTTAAGCAACTAGCATGGCAAAGGAATAGACAGAACCCTGCTGATGACAGGACTAATCATCAGAGAAGGAAGACATAAACAGTTGAGTTCCCATGCATGATGACTGTCATCTTCATCTGGGGACAGAAACATTTAAGCTCTGCCATGAGCTTAAGAGAACTGGGTTCTGGGCCGCAGTCTGAAAAGGCTTGGTCCTTTTACTCCTGTTTCCTAAAAGAAGCTAAAGAACATGGAGGGAAGCAGGTGTTCCTCAACTCCTCCTTTTGAACCAAAGCCAGTACGCAATCAAGGGAAAGAGATGGGAGGAGAAGTCAGGACAGAGCCAAGAGCCAGGCTCTTTAGCCCTGTGTGTTAACAGGCTCTTTAAGAAAAAGAAGTTATTTGTCATTAATGCCCCACATCACAGCAATACCAGTGCTTTCACACCAGTGTTAATGCATGTATTTTTTTTTTTTCTATCTTCTCAGCAATGCCTCAATGACCTGACTACTCTTAATTTCAAAAGAAAAAAATCAGGGCCATACATGAAAACACTCAGTAGGGAAGAGGCTTATATAGACAGTGGGATGTGTTCTCTGCAATGGTTAGAATAGTGAAACAGAAACAAAATGTTTAATACTCCCTAGAATTATATAAAGAAAGCCTTTTTCTTTCCTTATAGTCAAGCTCAAGGTGAGGTTTCCTGCAGAGCTACTACAGAGCACAGCGAATCATAGCTTGCTCAGGAATTTTGAAAACAACTTTTTAAAGGGCTCAAAATGATTTGAAACTCTCAGGTTATTTCTACTGTTCTCTGAGGAGAATGCCTTGTCCTTGAACACCCCTCTCCTCTGAATTAATTTATTGTATCTTCCTTCACTACGTGCATTCCTTATAGCACCACCTCTTCCTACATTTACAATAGAAACCATTTCTCATTCTTAGACAGATACTATCAAACTATTATCTTAAATAAGTATTTCTTGAATACAAGCTTATCCCTAATAAGAAACTGCTGGCCATATTGTGGGTGTGACAAACGTTCTAAAACGAGACTACAAAGTAATCAGAAACAGACCTAATAGCTCCATCTTCAAATATCACAATATGAAATCTCATGCAGACATGTCCACTGATAGGGACTTGACGAGATCCTCTTTAAGGTTCACGGTAAATCCTGGAGCATAGTTTCTGGGATGGCAGGCAGAAGCACCATCGGTAACCTCCAGGAGAATCTCGGGAAGAAGGCAGGAAAGGCAAGAAGATTTAAAAGACTAAGAGATGTATCTGTGTACAGACTTATGTGCTGACAGAGTGTAGAGACTGTATCGCATGCCAAATTACAGCTGTCTACCCTCTAGAAAAGTGCCAAAGGAAGCAGCAGTTCTGCTCTTTTTCCAGGGCATAAATGGACCCTTTGTGGCATCTACCCACACTGAGAAAGTGGCCAGACAAGTGCCAAGTGATTCCATCACCCACTTCCGTGGATCAAACCCCATCATCTTTCAGGCACATTAGAAACCAAAGATGCAACCTGAATACCAAAACCAGGGCTGCTGGATGACAAAAGCTCAACCCTAATCTGATTATATGAAAATGGGAACCACAATACTCCCCATCGCAAGGAACACTACAATAAGAAAGCACAAAATGGTGGTATAGCTGTCCCACTGGCACCACGGGTTGAGGATCTAACACCAAGTTTCGCAGCAACCCAAGATCTGGTGTAACCAAAATTAGTTGACTGTGTAAAAAGAAAACTATCTAAAGGGCAAGAATAAATACAACCTGAATGAGAAGCAACCAAGCTGCTGAAAGGAACACTGGATAAGTCATTATCTTCAGTCTAACATCCTCCTGGGATTGTCCTGGAAGCGTATCTCACACTACACAATTCCCGAGTGGCTTCTGATAATTTCTCCAAAAGCGAAACAGTTACACATAGCAGTTAGATGTAACAAAAGGTTAAACCTTACAAGGTTAAGCTGGCTAGTGAACTGAACTATGTGCAATGGCTGTTTTTACCAAGCTCAAGGAACAACCAGTGTAAAAACGTGGCAGTGGACTGGTCCCAAAACGTTTTGTCCTCAATAAGCAGTAAAAATACAAGTTAACACATAATACTGTAGTCAGTACAAGGAAAGCTTAAAAAGTTCAGCTTACTCAGTTTTATAAAAAGTCTCAGTTACTAGGGATTTTGTTTCAGTATATGACCAAGAATTTCAGCTCTTCTGCTCCAGATTTCATACAACTTTCCTGAGTGGTTCAACTGCTTTAGAATTGCTCCATTCTTTGGGGTGAGAATGCCAGTGTCAGGACCAAGGAGATAAGATCAAATTAAATGCCTGTCAGTCATCATGTAAAACATGCAACATGCCCCAAGTCTGACTTAGGGCAACCTTCTTTATAGCAAGCTCCTCCTCTCCCTCACGACAGCACTGACACCCCTGCAGCATGCAGAGCAGCTGGTAGCTACAAGGAGCAAGGGGGAAAATAAAGGTACATATGGGAGCTGGAAGATGTAAGAAGGAGGGAGGAGAACATTCGCAGAAGGAAGGAATTTGGTTCTTCCAAATTCCCCCCTCATTTCTTTGTGCAGCTTCACTCAGCAGCAGGCATGAATGGCCTAGCTGAGCTGGAGAAACATGGTGGGGAGTCCCTCAGCCCTGGGGAAGGTACGCTGCACCTCTCACCCTGCTGTCACATCCACTGCCTCATGCCACCTCACCCTTCCTTCTCCTCCTCCTGTCCCCAAACACTGTCTTCTCACATTTGCTTCCAGGTTGAACCAGAGAAGGGACATGGTTGCAGCAGCAGTTGAGGCAAAGAGATCAAGAGCCAGAAAAAAAGAAATAATATCTCCAGAGCCGGCGGCAGCTCCCCATGGCTTCCTATCCCAGGTGCTTGATACGATGTGTGCTTGCCGCCAGGCTAGAGAGAAGGGTGCCAGGTATGGGGGTTGTGCATCAGAAGATGAGGAGGTTTTCCTTACATGCCAAAAATGCCTCCCTAACAGCTTAGTTAAGCAACCCACATCAGCATTTCCTGATGAAGGTCCTATCAGATTGCACGGCTGAAAAATACTCGGCTCTAGTTATAGCAACACATTAAGGAAAAGGTAATAATGACTGTAATGCAAACTGAATTCAAAGAAGAAGTTCCAAGTTATTATTTGTATTGTTATGCCTAGAGTTGATACAAACAAACATTTACCTTATTATAATATATATTGCAGCACACATTAATCAAGATCAATTAAATGGATAGTGCAAGTTGAGAACACACACATGTGAGATGCCAAAATAGGGAGGATGAGTAAGATGGTATTAAATTTCCACAGCTATGATTAATCACAGTTAATCTATCAGAGCTCAGCCAAAAATAAACTAATAGTCAAAAAAGGAAAAAAAAAAAAAAGAAAAGAAAAAAGAGAACCTCTGGGAAGGGAATGCACTTCTTTAAAGGTTTTAGAAATACACTGTCAGCTGAACTGCAAAGCTACCCTAGTGGCACCACTTCTCCCCCAAGAAGATGTTATAAAAATGAGTCACGCCCAGATGACATACAAAATCCTTAATGCATCTGTTTGAGGGACTTGCTGTGTTATTGTCCTCTTTGGACTTTGAGTTCTCCCTCAAGCCATAGTTTGTTGGAACTATATATTCAGCTCAGACTAATTGATGCAGTACGTTTGCAGCATTGTTTCCAAAATATTTCCACCAGCGTTTCAAATGTTTCAAAAATTAACAGTGGGGGTACTTAGCTATTGGAACAATTCAACAAGGGTTGTCATTGAATTTTTTTTCTATTGAGGTTGGATGTTCTTCTAGAAGTACACTCTAGTTCAAATAGGAATCAATTCAGGAAAGTTCTGCCGGCCTGAGTTATACAAGACAAAATAACTAATGATAAATGAGTCCCTCCTGTAGCCTTAAACATCTCCAAATCTGTTTTGCAATTCCTGTAGTGTTTAAGACAGCTTATCTTTTCCCCCACCCCTATTTTATCTGTAACTTATTACATCAGCATCTGAGCCACCTGAAGGGATAGCATCTCAAAATGCCAAAAATACAGAAGTATCCGGTTTTGCTTATAGCCATTTTTCACCTTTCTAGTTTTGGAGATTTTATGAGGGGAGATTATTTCATTAATTAATTTTAATGTAATTGTTTCCAAGAGACATTTCTTCCAGAAATCAGCAGAACTCAACTTGTTTCATGGCTATTCTGACATTATTGATATGCACTTCCAAGGAGGTTCTTGTCATCTTGTCTATGTCTGCAGGACAAATAAACTTTGAATATGAATTTCCCTACTCTATGGAATGCACTGGTATTAGGGATATTTTAAGCACTTAGTTTGTATCATCTGCTCTGTAGCCAAAGCTCAGCTGCCCCATTTTGAATAGACAATTATGATGCTATCATTAAAAATGTAAAATAGCAATACAAACTACAAGAAATACAAAGCATTTAAGTTCACCTCTACAGTACAGATGATAATATTAGAAGAAAAGCCAGCTCATCTTAACATGACAGATTTTGTTTTTACCTTGGGTCCACATTTGCTGTTGCTTCATCAATGATAAGGATCCGATTTTTTTTTAGAACCGCTCTGGCAAGACACACCAGCTGTCTCTGACCAACACTAAAATTAGACCCAGATTCTGCCAGCTGCGTCTCCATTTTATTAGGTAGATCTTCCACAACCTCCTTCAGTTGCACCTGTTGACATGTCAACATACTCTAGGATGAGTAACTCTCTTTTAAATCAGCTATTGTGTGTCTGATGACACAACAATAAGTATGCAAGGTTTACCTTTTACGTTCTGACACAAAATGAGTAAGTGCCAAGTTGGATTACACAGTGTGTCAGTTATTAGAATTCTAAAAACATTAAAGCACATTGTTAAGAATCTATTAATGCTCATTAAAACTAAGATATGAATCAAAATGTAACTAAAGCATCATCCCAAAGAATAATTTTTTCATAAAAGACTTATATAACAATATACATGCCTACACACACATGTACAAACATACATATATACAAACACACACACAACGGTCTACCTTTTTCCACCAACAGCTATGCCCTTATCAAACCTGATGAAAACATCTAAAATCTAACGCACACAAGCACTGTAGTGTTATTTGGCTTGTAAATATCAGATGTACATTATTAGATTTAATAAGTCACCTCTTCCAAGGCATTCCACAGCTCTTCATCGGTGTATTCATTGAAAGGATCTAAGTTTTTCCTCATAGTTCCAGTGAATAAAACAGGCTCCTAAAACCAAGTAAAATTAGCATTCAATTATAAACACAGGTTTTATACTGCAATAGGTAATTTAGTAATAATCAGAACTAACCTATATCAACAATAGCACAGAAATATCCAATAACAAGCTATCTTTGATGAAATGCAAAGCTTACACAATAGCATGCTTAAAGGGAGTGGGGGAGGAGGGCAAGTGTTCAACCAGTCTGTATGAAGATAATTTACCAAACAGGACAGGTCTGTTTGCAAATTGCTGTACACAGTTATGTTGGTACTGAAATGGGCATTTACATGCCACGCTATCTACATACTCACATGAAATCATTCCTATCCTCCTGGTATTGTTAATGAAAACCAGCAACTACCACTGTCAATGAGCTCACACTCCTAAATTACGTTTGGGCAGTTTTGAAAATTTGTTTTTGAAGTACATAAACCAAAGAGGAATCAAAGAGCTCACAATGCCTTTCTGGTTTTCCTTCTCTATTTGCTTGTGAGGTTTTTTTGTTTTGTTTTTTCATTTCACACCATAAAAGCCCTTTAATTTTACCACCAGAGCCTAAGAGTAACAGCTTTCACCATTTCAACATAATGTTTAAACCTATACACATAGAAGTTAATCTATACTGCCACAGAATCAAAGTAAACTTAGTTAGAACTGGAACACTGCTGGGCAAAGCTCTAACTCAAAATGAAAGCTGACACCAGGGAGTCAAATCAGTACCTTCTCCCATTCAGGTACCAATGTGGGTTTACCCATGGTCAAAGCAAGTTTTGTTCTACTTTGGTTCCTGGTCAGACCAATAACAGATCATTAATGAAACTGGCACAAATCAATTCACACTGGAAAATGTAGTGTTTGAGAAGCGGGAAAATGACTTTTGATCCAGAACTCCTTAAGCAATGGATCAGTACTCACTAATGTGAGTTGCCAGACCTGAGAGTCATGCACTGACATGACTTTCGGGCTAAACTCCTCTTAATACCACACATAAAGACAACAACAAGTCAAAAGCTGTAATAGTGCTAATCATAAATGGAGACCATTCATCATGCTGTCAGCCTTCTTTAAATTAAAGAAATCTCATGCAAAATGTTTCTTTTTTTCTCCCCTAGGAAATAAAGTCTAACTTACATTGGATAACTTCAGCTTACTCCGAGATTAACCTCTGTTGTGACTTACGCCCCATCTAACCCTAGTGATGCCCAGCTCCAAAGGGCTGCAGCAAAGCAGAACAGAATTTAGACCTTCCCCCTTTTATTGAGTCTTCATTTCTAAACCACTCTGAGTGTTATACAAGGATTAACAAAGACAGAACATGCCACAAGCAATGTAAAAGAACATATGCATTTCTTGATATAACATGCCAATTATTTGAAAGTATCTGTTGCATTAGGAACATGTCACTAAAAACTTGTTGAATGAACAAAAGGATTAAAAAGAAAACATGAACAGGTTAAAGAACATTTTTCTTCAAAAACACTGAGGAAGTAATTTGTTTAACAATACATATTTTAATATGCCATTTGGTGTGTTTGAAAGGTATTGTTACATTTATTTTCCTTTTCAATCCATTTTTATAGGTTGGCAAAATAAGAGGCTGAATTTACAAAGTGTTCATAACTATTATAAAAGTCCTAACAACAGACATGTACTGCAACAGAAGATAAGGATATTTTTTAATTATCATTTCTGACACAGATTATTATTTAAAATAGTCTGGTTTATGAGAGGAAAGTAATAAGAAAAACCTGTAAATAATTGTTGTAAAAATGCTTGCAGTCAGGGAGGCAGACAACATTTGCATAGAAAAGATTTACAAACACAACCTTCACACAGCTCCATCCAAGCAAGCAATTAGAAGCCTAAGCACATTTTTATTTCTCCAGGTAGGTATTTAAACTTACATATAAGAAAACTTCAGTCTTGCCTCATCACTCTCTAGGAATGCTTCTGTTTAGCATGTTTTATGTTATAATTTTAATAAGCATCTCTCCCTCTGGTTTCTTAGCATCCCACATAATTATGAAGATATTTGCTGCGAAATAACTACCTGATGTTACGTTATTATTTCTATTATTGACACGACTATTAATACAGTACAAGACAATGCCTATCATTCAGTTTATTACAGTATAAACCTTATTCCAAACCCTCCTCCTTTTCTTACTACCACCACTTCATAGTTTTGTGTATTTTTAGTAGAAAAGAAGTCTTCCCTTATGTGGAAAAGAAATGCTGCCTGCTAGCCTTTGGACACGTAAAACCCTTTGGGACCACAATGAAAACCCTATCATGTAAACTTGGTAAAAGTCACAGAATTTAACTAGATTAAAATACTTTTACAACCATGTCAATAGACCAATGTAAGAAAAACCCCGTATATAATTAAATGCAGTGAACCTTCAGCATCTGCATCACTCAACATCTAGACACTGTATTTGACCAGTAGTTTTTCTGTCTCGGTACTCTATTTTATTCAACTGGGTTGAATTCTTCCAAAAGTAGAAATCACCTGCAATAGCTACAGGCCAGGCTTTCAAAAAGCTGTAGACCTTGAATGAACTGATGATCATCTGCTTTCAGGAGAAATAGAACTTAAATCCACATAAAGTCCTCTTTACACAAAAAAGTTGACTACTTCCAGTGAGTACCTCCACTGTGCAATAATAAAGCCTTCAGCATGCAGAAACAAAAGACAGCCTGCATTAGGCAACAATCCAATTGCTAAGGGAGTACCTTTTTTCTTTTATAATAGCATACCTGCTTCTTTTCTCTGTCTCCTATTCTTGGGAAAGGAAAGAAAAAAAGGCAGGTAATCAAGAGAGGTTTAGAACCATTATTCATTACCATTTTTATCAGATTCTCAATTTAAAGAAATACTCTGAATGCCATCCTGCCGACGGGCTAGCAAACATTCAGATACAAAGATGGTGTAAGGACTCTAAATACAGCTTTAGTAATAAAATATAGAGATCTGAGAATTAATGCTAAACATGGCAAACAAATTCACCTGATTTCCAGCCTACTGTTCTATCTACCTGCCAGAACATCCCAGATTAATTATTTGCTAAAAACATGACTGTGCGTTTGCAGCATATGAGCTTTTCCCTCTTCTTCCCTCTCCAATAGAGAGCAAATGATCATGGAAGAGATCACAGCTCTCATGAAACATGGTAATCTGCACAGGCTCTGCCTTCAGGAAGTTTTGAGGTTATACATAACCCTTCTCTGATTCAATTTAAAAGTCTCATTTAAAAGTAGGACCATAGGAGAGAAGACCTGTATCCTACTGAACTTCATGGAACACCTTTTCTTCTCCTCCAGCACCAGAGATGAGGCTATTCCCAACACCATCTTAGTTGTTTTCCTGTATTGCAGCCTTTCCTGCATTCAGCTTCTAAAGCTTAACAACTTTTTGTTTATGGGTCATAATGACCCACTCTTTTGTCTGTTCCCCTGGTCTCCTCCTGTCCAACCTTTCCCAAATAACAGAAAGGCTGGTAGTTCACTTCTAGTTGGCACATTTGCTCTTTCTGGATCTAGCCTCAGTCAGTTTGTATAGGGGTGACTAGAGAGGTGAAAGTGGTCCCTCTAAGTCACTTACCAAGGAAGCTTCAGGCAATGCAACAGGCAGGAATTGCTGCCAAAGGATCAAGTGACTTTGGAGGACTGCTGAAGACTGGTATATTCCTGCCAGATTTTCTCTGCTCTTTCCAAGACTATAGGAGGACACCTACTGCTAACACCTACTCACAAGTATTCCAGAGGAATGGACAGGGGACAAAACTATGAAGAAAATGCTCGAGTCCCCAGAGCTGATTCTATTTATCTTAAAATAATCAAGACCTTACTCAAATAAGAATAACTCCTAGTTAAAGTTTCTATGTCTACTGCATACAGGGGTGCAGCGGGAACATATCCTGGCAAAGCATTTTAAATACTACAGCATTATATTGAAAATGGTTACAGCAGACCAAGTCACTCTCTTACCTGAGGTATAATTGAAATTTTCTTCCGCAAGTCATGGAGTCCTAGCTCTGACGTCAAGTACTTATCAATCCAAATCCTTCCTTCGGGTTCCGCCAAGCGAAAGAGGGCTGCTATCAGAGAGCTTTTCCCAGCTCCAGTTCTTCCCACTATTCCAACCTACAGAGCAATCCAAGTTTGTACAATTAAACCATGAGCTTTTCAGGTAAGTTAATATATCAAACAATAGTTTTACATCACAGGATTTATAGTAGAACAAGCACCAAATAAAACTCCTTTATAATTAACGTTTTTTCAAGAGGAAAAAACCTCCCCTCAAATCAGTTTGGATTCAGGTGACATTTGGATACCAAACAATTTCTTCGATCATATTCAGAGGTGAAAGATTTTCCCTTAAAGTGTGGTGTGTTATTGCATAAACAAGATAAAGTGGCTCAGTGTATAGAGTAATGTGATTCAAGGCTGCTAATTTTTATATTAAACCTGGTTTGCTGGGTGATGTTAGGCAAATCATTTCAGGCATGCATCTACTTCTCAACCCAAAAAAGGCCTCCCATAAAGCACTTTGGGAACAACTTATGAAGAGCATTCCCAATTTAAATAACTGAGACTGATTTTGGTTAGCATGGTTAAGGTGAAGTACTTTAAAGTAGTCAAACTCTACAGCCAAAACTAGCAGGACTATAAACTGTATTCATGCTTCAGACAGCTTCAACAGAGAGGACACAAGTATTGAAACTGCAAGGCCATGTGAACAAACCACAATTCCTTTCCAGACAGAAGAAACAGTGAATAATAAAATTACAGTGATTATATGTTCTGTATGTTCCCAAAGAAAAATCAGAAGCTGTATGCAATGTGAAAAAATAATGCGTTTTGGAAAAAAGAGGTAGAGACAATGCAAAATATGGGATTGCTAACTTGAATGACGAAGGGTTAAGACCTACAAATATTTCATATGAAACCAACACTTGGGAGAAAGTAGGCCCATTAATAAATGAGGAGACATATAATTAGTAGTGATTAAATATTACTTGAGTAGCAAACTCTTTTTTTTTAAAATGTTGTCTTCAGGTAAAGGATTCTTAGAGAAAACAATGTACAGTAATCAATTGTATCAGAGAAGGTGACGGGTGTAACCCTCTACATAGATCTGATCTGGCAGGATTTGTTATTTCCTGCACTCAGTTCTAATCGCTGCATTTCCAGAAAGAAATCAACACATTGGGAAGAGTTCAGAGAACTGAAACAAAAAATTAATATGGGTTGGAGATACTGATTTGATGAGGAAGGATTTATGAGGATTAAGCATGTACAATATAGCCTGGTGAAGTGATGGGGGTGCAGAAGGGAGGAATAAACATGAAAACCTTCATGAGTATACGTACAGACACCAGAGGGCAATTACCCACTGCCTGAGACTCAGATGTATGCAGTAATGACTGCTGGAATGAAATTAAGCACAGGAAACATTACATTGAAGAGCAAGGAGAAACTGTCTAACAGTCAAAGGCATTAAGCTCAGACAAAGCACCAGTGCCCATGTTTGATCCAAAATGCACAAAACACTAAAAAAGTACACTGCAAGTAGCAACTTACGCTGCATAACCTAAAAGTATATTTTCTACTTCTATCTTCTGATTCAACAATTTCATCCAACAATTCATTATTGTACTATTGTATACAAACTAATTAACATTTATACAGTGCTAATTATTAAAGATACAGACTAATTTAAGCAAATATGTTACAAGAAATGATAAAATGCCTCGTATTCTAAATTATATCAGTGAAACAAAGGAAAAATAGTTCTGACAGTTACACTACAGCTCAGAAAGAAAAGGCTGAATGGAGAACACAGACACACAGAGTTGTGAAAACAAAAGTTCAATTGTTTCTCTGTAAATGTCAGTGATATAAAGTATTGTATTAAGGATATAAAGAAAAAACATAAAAAATACATTGATACTTAAAATAAAAATGCAGCTGCTCTGCATATTGTCAAAATCCCACTTTCAGTTTGGCATCAAATGAAAGGACTATGCTCTTCAGTATTTAGAGGAATCTATTTGTATTTTTGGTCCAATTGACTACAGGCTGCTGAAAATTGACATGAATTTGAAACAGCTCTCAGCATACCCATTTATTTATTTTTTTAATGCATTGTATTCTTCAGAGGCCCATGTTCACAGCCAGTGCAAATATGGTGACGGTCTGCAAATGGAAGTCGCAGCCACCTAACAGGAATCACATGGCCAGGATTCTGTTGCCCGATGTAAGCCATGTGCATACTCAGGACTACACCTGCTACACTGGGCTCATCATTACTCAAGCGTCACTCGTACTTCAAAGTAGAGCTGCACAAAAAATGAGGGTGAGATTTACAGCATGTCAGCTACTCCACTGAAACTGCCCGTGTCTTTGTTATCCCTCGGGCAACCTCCCTTTCGTGCTACGCTGTGAGAGTATTTATGTGAACAGCTGCCATGCCGTAAATCCAGACCCTCATCCTCCTAACTTTTTCATGTAGCCATACCCTCAAATTTAGGATCTGTCAGGACAAGGTGCATTTAACAATATTAGTCAATAAGCATTCATAAGCACCCTAAAATAAAGGTAGCGGTGTTTAAAACCCAAGGCTACACATGCTGTCCGTCTCCTGCTGCAGTTATAGAAGCTGAAGAGGTTAATCACAGCCAGCTGCTGGCAGAGCTCCTTACACGAGCACTCCCTCGTCTGTCTCTGGCAGACTACGCTACATCAGCAAAGATGGTTAAAACAGAGGGTCCTTCCTAGCCTGCTTGGACTGTAGGGAAATACTGAATGCTGAGACAAGTGGATCAAAGGAAACCCTAACCCACGAGTGATCTGCTAGTAATCACCTCCTCCATTCTTACTGTACCCACAGCTTCCCAGACAGGGTGCTGGGGTGGCTACAAGAAAAACTACAAGCACGGCAGAAGTTTGAACTCATTCATCCTGCCAGTAACACTGCAGCCACCAGAAGTCCGTACGAGCCAGGGGTCTGAGCAAGCATAAGAACACCTACTGACAGCCGCATGGGTAGAATCCCTAGCGGATCTGGAAACCGTGTTCTGAAGAAACACTTCTCCATAATTAAAACCAATATAAGGAGCACAGATGCCTGGGAGATTTATTTTACACAGTGGCAGTCTACTGCAGTATTGTGCGAAACATCATAGCAAACAAACATGAAGTTCTTGGCAACAGTTTCAAGCTGGGCCAATTCACTTTAGGACGACAAAACCACAGCATAACCACTCAGCAAAAATAAATACCCCCAGTCATCCCTCCCCCTCCTGCCCCCACCAAGGACTGAGTCACACATTGCTAATATTTCTCGCTTCCGTTTTTTATTTTACTTTATTTCTGTCTCTCACTAAGAAATGTAAATCTTCTTGTCTGCTATTACATTGGAGTGACATATAACAGCTAGAGAGATGGCCCATAGGCAAGAAAAGTAGAGAGTAGATAAACATCCCTTCTGCTTTTCTTCTTAAACACCATTTTTAACTCACCCATACCTAATTCCATGAGATCATCTCCATGCAGCAAAGTTGGGCTGAATTCTTGTAACATGCATGTTATTAAAAAGGTCCACTTGAGGAACGGAACAGGTTTGGGACTGAATGGAAAAGCATGTTACAAATGAGGCCATGGCAATGATTGTAGAGAGTTGAACCAGCCTCCTAGGGAAGATATCCTAATCAAAAAAGTACATGGGCATTTTGAATGTAGCAAAGCACGAATTAACACTGCAGGGCTCTAATTTAATTTTGTCTGTGGGGGAGACCTTCCCTGCAGCACACTTTCAATTGGGATAGTGTCAAAATTGAGGAGGAAGAGTCAAATTTGCAGAGGAAGAAGAGTTTTATTTCTAGGTTTCTTTTGGCTACCAATCTAATTAATGGCAACAGTTAATTGAATTGGTAGCCGAAAGGAACTGAAATAAAATCCCCAATTCTAAAATTATGCAACTGATCTGTATTTCTTTCTTCTCTCTTCCATTCAGGGCTCTGTGCAAGAGCATGTACGTTCCTTATTTTCAATTGTCTCTGCTCACCTTGTCTGTTGACATCCTTCGTTCCATTTATGTTCCCTCTATTGAATCCCCCATTTCCTAATGCAGCTCCACTTGTTTTGAATTTGATCAAACATATTTGGCTTAGTTGGTGTTTTGAATGTCTGTCACTTTCTGACGAAACCCAAATTTTATCAGAAAATCACTAAATATGTTTAACCCTTTGTTTTGACAGACAGAAAAGTCATGTTCCTAGACACATTTATGCTATACTTATAGTGAATAAATAGGCTCAAACTTTTGTTATTAAATATGACCAAGGCTCATTTTTTAAAGGAACACTTACTAATTTCCTAACATCCATATATTTTATGAAGTGTTTTTATCACACAGCTTCTTGTCAACTTATCATCTTTGCTTAATTTCTGTGAATGGCCAAAGACAGCCATATACATACCTTCTCTTTTGGTTTAATTAAAACAGACAAATGTCTTAACACCAAAGGTCCATCTACACTGTAAGTGAAGTTAACATTTTCAAATGCTATCATTCCTTGGCTTGGCCATTCAGGTGGTGGATGCTTGTTGGTCTCCCAAGAAGCTTCTTTTTCAAGTTCTGTGTATTCCATTACTCTTTCTACTGATATCATCTAAGGGGAGGAAAGATGACATATATACATAAATTTCAGCTTATTGCATATATTGCAAGCATATATATGTGTGTGTGTGTGTGTGTGTATATTTTCACTATAAAGATTGAATGTAAATTATTCCAGAGTTTTTCTTTTAAGCACAGATAAGACTATTTGGTACTACCCTATGCTTACTTTATACAGCTGAAAAAGTGGAAAGAATGCCTCTCATGTCCTACTACAGACCCAAATTATCATGACACATAAATCTATACATAAGCATTAATTTCTAATCAGTCTAATAATTTTCAAATCTAAGTATGTGCATAATTATTACGAAATTTAAGCTATGAGAGCTGTCTGGCTTAGATGACACCATTGTGTGTTTGGAAGACAAAGCTAGAAACAAAACTGTCCTATGAGCTAGCACAACAGCTACTAGCATTGAGTTACTGGCTTCATCATCCCTTTTTTTGCCCTCATCATTACCACTGTGCTCATCCCCATCAAATCTTTTAAATATGTTTCTCATAACCAGCTCCACAGTCCAAGATAGCTGTCACAATATTATTAGTGACTTATATGGAATAAAACTTGTTTTCCTATGTGTTTTATGCCAGATATGAAAGAAATGGCAATATTTGCTGATGACTGTCTTCCTCCTCTTATGGAAAGGAAGAGAAACAGAAGTTGAGCTATCTGTACGCATCTATCACAGACAGATTCTGAAAAAACCCCATCATAAAGATATCCAGTAGGCTTATGTTGCCTGGAGTAGCTTTAAGGGCAGAGGTCACCAGGCAGCAAGGTCTCTGACCTCATTGCCACCTACCCTTTCCACATTACAAAATAAGCTCCAAGGAAAAGTTGGAAGGCTCTGCAGAGGGATCTGGACAGGCTGGATCAATGGGCTGAGGTCAACTGTATGAGGTTTAATAAGACCAAGTGCCGGGTCCTGCACGTCAGTCACAACAACCCCATGCAACGCTACAGGCTTGGGGAGGCGTGGCTGGAGAAATGCCCAGCAGAAAAGGACCTGGGGGTGCTGGTTGACAGCCAGCTGAACATGAGCCAGCAGTGTGCCCAGGTGGCCAAGAAGGCCAACAGCGTCCTGGCCTGTGTCAGAACTAGTGTGGCCAGCAGCAGTAGGGAAGTTATCGTGCCCCTGTACTTGGCACTGGTGAGGCCGCACCTTGAATCCTGTGTTCAGTTTTGGGCCCCTCACTACAAGAAGGACGTTGAGGTGCTTGAGCGTGTCCGAAGAAGGGCAACAAAGCTGGTGAGGGGTCTGGAGAACAAGTCTTACGAGGAGCAGCTGAGGGAACTGGGGGTGTTTAGTCTGGAGAAGAGAAGGCTGAGGGGAGACCTTATTGCTCTCTACAACTACCTGAAAGGGGGCTGTGGTGAGGTGGGTGTTTGTCCCTTCTCCCAGGTTACTAGCGGTAGAATGAGAGGAAATGGCCTCAAGTTGCACCAGAGGAGGTTTAGATTGGTTATTAGGAAAACTTTCTTTACTGAGAGAGTGGTCAAGCATTGGCACAGGCTGCTGAGGGAGGTGGTGGAGTCACCATCACTGGAGGTGTTCAAAAAACATGTGGACGTGGCACTTCGGGACATGGTTTAGTGGGCATGGTGGTGTTGGGTTGGCAGTTGGACTTGATGATCTCAGAGGCCTTTTCCAACCTTAATGATTCTGTGATTCTGGGAAAAGCATATAAGGAGTGACAGAGTAGGATAGAGAAGAAATATTCTTGCCTCCCCCAAATGTGGTCAGCCTTTAATAACACGGGATTTTTGGTGGATGTCCACCTGTCAAAAAAGTTGATGCTATCATAGCTCCATAAAATGATCAGCCTTCCACATCAAAGCCAGCTTCGTGAATGGGAAGCCTTCCTCCTCCAAAGTATTTCTGAATCGCAGCCTCCAAGAGAGTAACTCACTACATAAGAGGGTCCCAGAGATTGACACTTCCAAAAATTCCCAACCGGTATGAGAAACCCTGAAAGCTTTCTTCCCATTTTTCACCGAAGTCTGTCACCACTAGTTTATTTACGTCTGAAAAATGCTCTAAAGAAGCAACGTACTAGACAAAAAAATAAAAATCTAACATTATTATTAATTTTACCTGTTATTAAATATGGCTTTGCAACTTCTATGAGAGGACTACATATGTTTCCTAGACTGTGGTCAGCAAATCATAATTACAAGTAACCTTCAGTTGTCAACATAACACAAAAAACTCGCCAAGTTTATGCTCAGTGTGTTCTTTTTATAGTCTTTTTTCTTATATATTAACTTAAAATAAATAGGCAAACTAGTTCATGCTAGTAAATATTGTATATCGGTGGAAGGCATTTTAGTTTATGTATTTTGGAAAACACACTCCTCTCAGCTGAATATAAACAAACACTTCCAAATATCTGTTATCTTACAACAAATGAAGAGGATATAAGCCTTTACAATGAATTAACAGGACCCTAAAAATGTCATGAGGCGTATAAATAAATTTTAAAGTGCAATAATAAATAATAAATTAAAAATTCCAAATCTAAAAAAATAAAATTAAAAATAATCTTACTTATAGAGAGGGATTAATTGCTTGTTATCTTAGCAAGTTGCAATGCAATTGTCTACACTGTAACTAGACAGTCTCCTTTCTGCTGTGAAGTGAGATCATAAAGTCTCCCTTACTATGAATGGAGAGGGACAGTTACTGGACACAATTCATCTCAGCAGACATTCAAAATCAGTCAGACAAATTATACTCTAGAAGAGGCTATTTTTCTTTATATACTGTAAGTGGTGCCTCAATCGTTTGCTAAGGTATTCATGTCCTCAGTTAATTAAGAAGAATCCAATCCTTAAGGCCTCATGTCACAATCACAAAAAGGAACCAAGAGGTGAAAAAGAAGAAATAAACGTTACCAGGTTTTCAACTTCAGCACTTTGTCTAACACCCCACTGGAATGTTCCCATGAGGGTGATTGCATAGGAGAGTGCCAAACCAACCTGCCCCGCATTCAAAGCTGCAGAACAAAGGAAAAAGAGAATCAAATAGGTACACTGGTAATTACACAAAATCCTAGTTAACTTCACTTTCATGAGGTTACTTACATGATGGAAGCATCACAGCCAGAATTTTGTTTGGTTACACTGTACTTGCCATCTGTGCAATGAGTAGCTCCAGGCAGAACAGCTACTTGCTGCTTTTTTTTGGGTACTTTTTGGAAATTGTCTGTATATTTGAAAAGATAATCCCAATTCTCCTTGGCCTAGCATTTTATCTAAAAGCTAAGGTACAGTCTCAAGACCATACTTATATAGCTTGTTAGGGTCATCCCTATCTGGCTGAGCATTAGTAACTTTTCGTTTTTCTAAAGGAATTAGATCAGCTCCTAAACCTAAGCAAAAAATGAGTGTAAAATGATTTCAAAGTAAGTTACGAACATTTACATCCACTTTGTACTCTTGTAAGTGATCAGATAAAATAACAGGACACAATATTTCTTCCCGTTTATATAAGCATTTATTGTGTTCAGTGGGCCTATTCTCACAAAACAAATTAATTCTGTCTGCCCCCATATTAAGCACGATTGTCCTCTGACTTACTTGAACTTTATCCTAGTACAGCTCTATTGACTTCAAGAGAGCTACTCCTTATCCAGAGGCAAGGAAAGATTCAGGACCATTGTTTTGACTTGTCTTTTTGCATTCTAGTAACATCTAACCTAGCTCAAAATTTTCAGTGTTGAGCAGCACAGAGCGTTCAAATTTTAACACACACATGCACATACAGAACTTATCCAAAGGAAAAAGAAAAGAAACAAAACCAGCAAATTAGCACTAATTTTCATGTCCAAGATAATTACTTCTTCCTTCATATTTTAGATGCCTATCTCATTCTAGTACATCTAAACCAATTACATCCTGGATGATGCATACACTAATGACAGTTCATGAGTGACAGTGAACATGAAATGTATTATTACGAGGCTATTTTCTTTCTGGAACTGGCCTATCCTGCTGATCCAAGATATTGGAAGAGTATCCCTAGGAATTTTAGCTTGCCTTTTGGCCTACTGTGCCATGTGTAGAAGGGAAAAAAGTTTTTAAGAAGCAGCTCTGTGGGTGTTTCAGTATAAAAAGCAAAGCCCTGTAGGCCTAAAAAAGAAAGGCAAAGGTGAGGAAAAAGAAGAAGATTTATTTGTTGTTATTGCTCTGAAAGCCAGAATCTCAAAAGGGAAGACTACAGATATCCAAGTTTGTTTGCACATTTGGGGATGACGGTAGATGCATGCCTAAGCCCAGAAAATGTCTGAACTGTATCCAGTATTTGCAGGAAAGCAGATACAGCCCCAATGCCCTAGACTGAGGAAGAGATCATGATCTAGAAAGAAACATTTAACTTAATCACAGTCCTTAAACAATTAGAAACAGCAATCTATGAAAAAGAATTAGACATTACTATACATGGTAATTACTGGGTGAACTTTTTCTAACATCTGTACTTACTCTTGGCGAGAAGCAGGGAACCAAAAGCAACCACTATAACAAAAATGGCACAGATGGCATCCAGACGCACAGCAAACCACCTCGAGGTCGTCAGAAATAGAAACCAGGCCTCTAAAGTGTATTTTACAAAGACATAAGAACAGTGGATTATTAGAAAACTAAGCTATATAATTGTTATTAAACTAGTTCACGTTAATTATAACTTGTTAAAAAAACCACACATTGCCATCTTCAAGTACATGTCTGTATGGACTGATGATGACCAGAATATTGTCCAGTTTTTCTGAAATGGTCTAACCTCATTTTCACATTAATAGCAGCCACAGCTAGTATAACATACAGTCATAGGAAGAAAAAGAAAAACAGTCAAGGCCTGAAGCACGGTCCATTTATTTAAAATGGAAGCCTTTTTTTTTTTTTAACTCTGGTGGACTCAGGAGTCTTATACAAAAAACAGAAGTACAGCTACATTTGCTGTAGCTGGACTACAGCCTACAGGCTTCTAGCTAGAACATATCACAACACAACTGTCAGAGCCAAGTCCTCAGAAGGCAGCTGCAGCCGGTTAAGCTCCTGTAAGAGCTACAGAGCTGTTCAATTGACTAAGTGCACAAATCGACTTTCAGGGAAGCTCACAGGTGGACATCTCCACAGGGCACTCACATCCAGGTGTCCACAATTTGGTGCTAAATTCCATCCCAGATGGATATGCTACAGTACAATATAGAGGACACAGCAGGGAAAGACACTGCAGTACAGAAGGCAAAGTATTTGAATTCAGGGCCAAAACCAGAAGTCAAGTAGCCATAACAAAGTATGGCATTATTTATTGCTTAAGCTGCAGTCAGATGAATTGTTCCAGCTGCTACCAAGTCACAGCAGAAGGTTACCATTCCAATCCTTTCTGCATTGCTTGTCATTACTCCACGCTAAAGATCAGTGTTGTTTCAACTCTTTCCATGTTCCTTAACCCAGCGCTGGGAAAGATTCAAACTAAAATAATCCTACCTTTTATAAAAAAAGGGAGGAGGTAAGTCTCATTTTAAGACAGATCATACTGGATAGCCAGATTACAGAGTGACCAAATCAACAACTCAGCCAACAGATCTCCATGTAACTTCTGGAGGGCAGCAGAGGGAAAGAGTGAGAACGACAAGAGGCAGCCAGGTGAGGTCCAGAGCTGGTAACCTCTTAGTCCCATTTACATTCAACTCTAACTGCATATGCCTGACCACACATTTAGCAGCTGCTTTCATTAAACAAGACATTTGATATGGTCTAATGGACAGTCATACACCTAGGCACACAGAATGACATATGCAGAAGAGAGGGGCACATCAAGTCACAAACCTGGTTCCAGAAATTGAATTCATCATTATAATTTAGGTACCTCTCCAAAACCCAGGAGCTGGATGTCCCTAGAAACAGCCTATGGCACCTTCCTGGTGACATGAAAGGTCATTTTTGGTGCAATAGTGTACTTGTAAGACCAGGAAATGGGACACTTGCATTGCAGATTTTTCAGCTCCAAGGTTTTGCTCCATTGATCCCGTTGTCCAGGAAGGTGCACTAAACTGCCAGCTTGAGATGGGTCATTCTGCAAGCTCCCTATGTAACCAGGGTCACTGTGCATGCAGGAAAGAATATGTCAATCATGGGGATTAACAAAGACTCATCATGGTGTAACTTCTGATGACTCATGAGCTTGCTTATAGAGATGTTGCACTGGCAGGAAGGAAACTTAGGTTTGGTTAAACCTCAGTATGCCTTTTAGATGTTTTTAATCTAAAGATTATTTCATACCAAATTCATAGGCAACCCTGGAAGAGGGTTCGAAGCAAGTAGCCTGTTTCCAAGGCTCAGCCCTAAAGACAGAGGAGGATACCACTCCTGCCAAAAGTGCTGAACTGTTGGGTTGGCTCTCCCAACCAACAATGGTTGGGAGAGACTTCTGTGATGCAGGGAAGAATTTAAAACTCTTTGGGAGACTTAAAAACCCAGGACTCCAACTTTGTGAGCTAGTATGAAAGGTATCCTCTTCATCAGCTATTCTTGCACACATTTAGTATCAAAGAATCATTCAGGGTGGAAGCAACCTCAGGAGGTCTATAGCTCAGGTCAACCTCCTGCTTAAAGTAAGGTCAGTTCTCAGGTTAGACTGTGTTGCTCCATACTTTATGCAGTTCAAGTCTTGAAAATAGACACAGATGGAGACTGCACAACATCTCTGGGTAATTTGTTCCTCTGCTTGACTGTCCTCATGGTGAAAAAGTTTTTCCTTGTATCCAGGTTAAACGTCTCTGGTTAAAACTTACACCAATTTTCTTGCTCCTCCTACCATGTACCACTGTGAAGAGCCTGACTATGTTTTTGGTAACATCCTTGCAGGTACTGGAAGGCAGCTATTAAATCCTCTGTAAGCCTTCTCTTCTGTGAGTTGAACAAGCCCAGTTTCCTCAGCCTCTCCTCACAGGGAGATCTCTCCTGTTAGTCCCCTGACCATCTTAGTGGCCCCTCCACTGAACTCACTCCAGTTAAGAGTGTTTCCTGTATCTGAGGGTCCAGAACTGGATGCAGTATTCCAGATGTGGGCTAACAAGTGCTGAGGGGAATAATCACTTTCCTCCTTCTACTGGCTGTGCTCCTGTTAATACAGCCCATATGCTGTTGGTCGTCTTTGCTGCCCAGGCACACTGCTGGCTCATATTTCCTCCAAGGACCAAGAATCATACACACTCTAAGCAAGCTGGTATACCCCAAATACTCTGGCAGGAAAGAGACCAAGATGAAGCATGCAGGTACACAAAAGGGTGCAACTATAAGCACTGAAGCTTGATCTCAAAAGCAGGTTCATAAATGGCCCAGGAGGGGTGTTACTGGCAGTTTTGTTAGACAGATGCACAAAATTGACTGGAAAATACTGTGTTTATATTCACAGAATCATAGAATCATTAAGGTTGGAACGGACCTCTAAGATCATCAAGTCCAACTGTCAACCCAACACCACCATGCCCATTAAATGATGTCCTGAAATGCACGTCCACACGTTTTTTCAATACTTTCAGTGATGGTGACTCCGTCACCTCCCTCAGCAGCCTGTGCCAATGCTTGACCACTCGGTGAAGAAATTTTTCCTAATATCCAATCTAAACCTCCTCTGGCACAACTTGAGGCCATTTCCTCTCGTCCTACCGCTAGGTACTTGGGAGAAGAGACCAACACCCACCTCACCACAATCCCCTTTCAGGTAGTTGTAGAGAGTGATGAGGCCTCCCCTCAGCCTCCTCTTCTCCAGACTCAACAACCCCAGTTCCCTCAGCTGCTCCTCCTAAGACTTGTTCTCCAGACCCCTCACCAGCTTCGTTGCCCTTCTTCGGACACGCTCAAGCACCTCAACGTCCTTCTTGTAGTGAGGGGCCCAAAACTGAACACAAGATTCAAGGTGCGGCCTCACCAGTGCTGAGTACAGGGGCACGATCACTTCCCTACTGTAGTAGGGAAGTTCCCTACTAGTGTAGCTGGCCACACTAGTTCTGACACAGGCCAGGATGCTATTGGCCTTCTTGGCCACCTGGGCACACTGCTGGCTCATGTTCAGCCGGCTGTCAACCAGCACCCCCAGGTCCTTTTCTGCTGGGCAGCTCTCCAGCCACTCCTCCCCAAGCCTGTAGTGTTGCATGGGGTTGTTGTGACCCAAGTGCAGAACCTGGCACTTGGCCTTGTTAAACCTCATACAGTTGACCTCAGCCCATCGATCCAGCCTGTCCAGATCCCTCTGCAGAACCCTCCTACCCTCCAGCAGATCAACACTCCCACCCAACTTGGTGTCATCTGCAAACTTACTGAGGGAGCACTCGATCCCCTCATCCAGATCATCAATAAAGATATTAAACAAGACTGGCCCCAAAACTGAGCCCTGGGGAGCACCGCTTGTGACTGGCTGCCAACTGGATTTAACTCCATTCACCACGACTTTTTGGGCCTGGCCATCCAGCCAGGTTTTTACCTAGTGAAGAGTGCACCTGTCTAAGCCATGAGCAGCCAGTTTATCCAGGAGAATGCTGTGGGAGACAGTTCCTCACAACTGATCTGTTCCTTAGATCCGACCTTAAAATACAAGAAAATGTTTCTTTTAAAGGTCACAGTCCTCTTTGTATAGTGAAACTTCTATATGCAGTTTATCGGCTAAAGATGTCTTTGAATACAAAGCTTAAAAAACAACTTTGTGTTCCCTCGCTATCAGCTATTGTAAAATTGGTTTGGTCAGATAACTAGGGACTTGAAAATATTAAGAAATGGGGAATTCAAAGCTAGAGGTGCTTCCTCCTTGGAAGATATGTTTCCCCATTCACAAGTTACTGGCCTCAATACAGAGGTCAGTGTGCACAATCCTACAGCCTGTGATAAACTGTACTTCAGAAAACATGTACTGGTCTGGTCTGAAACCTTAGAGTTCTATAAATTATATGTCTTATGACAGAAGAAATTCAAGATCTTACCTAACAAACATAAAATGGTAAACGTGCATTCTGCTGCATTTTGAAAAACATTGTAATAGACATTTAACTGACAGAAGGTAAAGAATCACAGTGCAAACCTGAATTATATTACTTACGCTTGCAGAATACTAATATTTTACATCTTCTGGTCATATTAATACCATATATTAGATTTCAGCCCTGGAAACTGCTCAAAGTAAAAAAGAAGTGAGATTTATAGAACTTTGCCAAGATGATTTATATTAATCATCTCTGCCTACTCTTAGCACACTACTTAATATTAAATGTTTCATAATATAGCTTGGTTTACCCCCTCCCCCCCCTTAAAGATGGAATCCAGGAAAATGTCAAAAATTGTTCTTTAAATATTCTTATCAGGCACACTTTAAAATGTTTACTTTAGACATTGTTGAAACACATGCGTGGGTATCTCAAATTATATTACATCCCAAAGTAAACTCAAAATCTAGACAGATAATAACATTTTTGTTCTAACAGAGAAATTTTACCCTAAAGAGACAAATGCACAGCTCCTACTGATTTTACTGTACATTATATAGATGTTGCTGGGGCACAAGGTATTTCCCTCCTACAGAGAAAAGTATTTGATTTTTCAAGTCAATTCATGACAAACCTGAGTGGAGGTCTTGGTGTGCATCAAATAATTTTTGAAATCTTTCCTCTGCTTTCAAAGCCCGAATAGTCCAAAGTCCCTGGAGGGATGACGACAAGTGGGAGAACACTGGACTTCGAGCTACAATGGGAAATGAGAGTAACTTAGCAATAGCTGAAGGAGAACATTTAATTCTTTTTGTACCACACTAACCTTTAATCCTACTTCTTTATATTTAACCATACAAGCTTCTGTACTGCATCCTTTTAGAATAAATATGCAGTATCTTTAACCAAAGTCCTCTTACTCAATCAGAATCATACAGACAGACAGGCAGATTAATTTGTACCAAAATGTCTTACATTTTTAATAATAGCTGTCACTGAAGAAATTCTTTGAGCTTTATTAACGACATGAGGCACTCATGTTTGTTATTCATAATGCTTAATATTTCATATCATAGTCAAGCTAAAGTCAGGCACAAGAGTCAGATTATGTCAGAAACACCATTAGTACGTGCATGCAAGGTCTCAAAGACCAGGAACTTAGCACATTCTTAACTAGCTTTACTTACAGATAGTTAAACTGACATACCTAAGGTTCATCATTATGCAAAACAGTAGTTAAACATGTAATTCACTAGTTCAGAACCAAGGCAATAAGGAAGTTATTTGCATAGCAAAAGAAAAAGATCTTTGATGGATTGTCTATAAAATACTAGCATTTCACATAATAATAAACAGGGTTCAAGCTAACATTAAGTCCCGCCAAACTACATACTTGTGGATTCTAGACGTTTAATATCTCTTGAAGTGTCTAAGAAATATCGTCGAAGAAAAATGAAAAGAATAAATAGTGGAATTAAGGGGATGAGTATCCAAGGAATCACGGCCACAGCCACAGCCACCACACCAAAAATCTGTAGGAGAGTCTGCAACACAATAGAAACAAAATAAAAAAACTCTTTGCCAGAAGAATTTAATTTAGAACAAGTATAAAACTATTTAACACTATTGAAACACTCAAATATTTAAACATAACTACCAAATTTAAGAGCGGATGCATTGTATAACATATGAGCAACATCTATTTTTAAGCAACGTGAAGAATTTACAGTAATACCTAATTTGACTAATTGTGCAGTTTATGTTTTTCTTATGCATTATTTGTTCTTTAAGAAATGTCTCTACAAAACTGGTTGACTGAACCTTACTGTCTGTCTTTGTGGATTATTCTGTGACTCCTGTAACAAAGTAATAGATGATAAATGAAATAAATGGACCCAAGCTATCCGATGAATCAGGGATACATTTTTTCACTCCAGGTAAAAAGAAACTGAAAGACTGACTTTCAGTGAAAGACTTGACAGTTGGAAGAGCAACTTTCAACATAGGCTTGTAAATTTTTCCTAAAAACAAGGTTTGTCCCATTTAGAAAGAAAACCCAGTATCAAAGAAAGCAAGATTTCTCTTCCCAAAGGATTGCACTGGGAAATGTTACAAATAAAAAGAAAATGTTAAATAGTGCAAGAACTATCACAGGAGGCTAGTTTTGCCAGGTTGCCTTCAGAGTAGGAGACAAAAGGCTGGGCTAAACCTTCTAAGTCACTCTTAGAAAACTAGATATAATGTGGAATGAAGCTTTGTTGCTTAGGACAGTGGATCCTGGACCAACTTGCTGAATGAAATCTCCCATTTCCTGCAGACCAATTCACATCAAACTTTCAGTTTGAATACATTATGAAAAGCATTATCTGCACACAAATTTCTTTCAGAACACCAGCTGTGTGTGTATATATGAATGGCAGGAGTCCTGGCATACTGAAATCAGGGTGTGTCCTTAAAAAAAGGTGCGGGGGGAACATACAAAAAGAAACCCAACCTGTACAAAAGCAGACAACTGAAATTCTAGCTCAACACTAAATTGCTGTATTATTTTCATTAACAAATTCCTTTGAAATGACAATATTTTCTAAAAGGTCTCAATTTTATGGACTGTAGAGGAGCTACCTTCTTTATCATCACATACGACACACAAGTAGATTCCAGCTGAATCTTGTGGCTGCCTGATTTTTGGGTGCCACAAATGCATCAGTGACCACTGGGTCCCAAGAACACGTGTTTTACAGCAAAAAGGCTTCTGTCCCTTTATCTGTGCATCAAATTGGGAAAGTTAAGCAACACATTAGCTAAGGCTGGATACCACAGAGCTACCTGGATTTTCAAACACTTTCAACGGAAGTGACTATGAAAAATCGCATTTCCTGTTGCACTTCTGGTAGCCCACACACACAGGCTCTAAAGCCAAAACGGAGCACAACCTTTTCTCCAAGATCTGTTTTTTTTTCTTGAGGCTCCTCTGACTTTACCCTAATTTCACCTGACCAAACAGCAAACCCACACACCTTATGCATTATGACTGCATGAGTCAGCACAATTTAGTCTTCAGCTCTAGGCAAGATCTTAGCTCATGATAGGGGATTTATCAGTGTAACAGCCTCGCACCTCATAGATCCTGAATGCACATTATAGGGTCTCATAGATCTCTTAAGGAAAATAGCTGTAAGGCAGGTATGGGGCAGAAGCTCTGAAGGAAGCTGCACTACCACTACATGGCTCATCTGTGGGTTAAGGTGTTGACGGCATCATGTTGTTTGACCTTGTAGATACATACAGTAGATTGCAAACATTTTACCTAGATTTCATCACACGGAGGTAAGGTGGCAGGGAGAGTGCACGGTGTTTCACTTGGATCAATTATGTACATGGTTATGTCAGCACAAAGCAAAACAAAGCATCCTGACTCCTCACCAGCGCTGCCATCAGCCCTTCTCTACCTTCTCCTTCTCTGGTATTCTTTAAAACCCTGTAAGCATATTTTGTTTTTATCAGGGGATGGAGAGAAAGGAAATAGAGATTCCTGACCTCCTCCGAATTTTCTCCTGTCTAGACCACCATTTTCCCCAGCACTGCTTGTTGTCTCTGCCAAGCCTGTCAGCCATCCACACGCTAGCTAATTTCTAAAGGCTCCCTCACCTCCATCCTCATCGGCAAATGGAGATCGAAGTTCGTTCCTTCTTTCTGACAACTCACTCCCAAATCTGCTTTCTATGCCTGCTGCCTTCCCCTTCTCCCTCCATCACCTCCTAGACAGCCACAAAAAAGCAGTTTCTGAAGTACTTCTCTCTTTTCATACCATCATCCGCAAACCTGAAGTGAAGCATTGAAGAAAGCTGCTTCCAGGAAAAGAATTCCAAGGAGAAGAAATGCTTCTTAATAAAAACAAAAAAAGCCAAACTGAAGTTTTTAGTTATGTTAATCTACAATATGTTGCAAAGTGCCGGTGGGAGTGGGAGTAGAACTATGAGGATCCAGCTCATGTAAACAAAGCCTTGCTACGGCAAAAATACAGGGAAGGAAAAGATGGTTAGGATGACTAAAGTAAAAATCTGACACCGCCTTTGGAAGGAATTTTAGATGAGCCTGCACCACCTTATCATTATAAAAATTTATGATAGGGTGGATCAGTCATGTGTGGTGTTTTTTTGGAAAACCAAACTTGCATATAAATTAACTCTTAATGAAGTAGTCTGAAAGCCAGACACAACCATTTGCAGACTGTAATCATGCAGTTGCTGTGTGAGGTAAGGCAAAGGTTCTAGCTCCTGAGTTTCACAAGACACAACTAACCTCTTCAGCTGAAGACTGCCCCAACTTCTAGTAGATTCATGGTGTGCAAGCTGGAGGACCTGAGATAATCAGCAGGCTGACGATAACAATAATACAAGTAGTCTGACTGCTCTCCTTGCTGGAGACAAGCAGCGAGCTAGGTATTCAGTTTGCACAGCAAGAAATGCTCAGGATTGGGTATCTACACTTTGGCTAGCAGAATCAGCTTACAATTGAAAATTGCATCAAAAGGCTAAAAGCAGGCAAGATTTCTCTACATAAAAAAAATATGGCCTATAAAACCAGCATCTTTTACTGTATTTTTTAATCTTAGCATTTAAAAGTCTCCTGTAATGACTGTGCAGAAAACAATAGCCAAATTAAAAAAAATAGGAGCTGATTAATTACATTTTATAGCTACCTGCACAGTATTGGAAACAAGGTCACCTTACACAAAAGACAACAGATGCACAGGCTACCGAGACTGAAAAGACCTGGATGGAGGAATCTAATTTGCATCCAAATGGAGTCATATTGTCCAATGTCCACCTTCAAATTTGCTCCAGTTTCCCTAGAGAAAGAAGAATCCTCCACTCACAGACTGCACATGCTCTACCCCTAGAATACAGAAAAGCACGTGCTGTTTCTGTTAGAGTCATCCTCTTGCCTGCAAGAGTCCTGAGAGGTTTCCCTCATGCTTTGGTCAGCCATTCTATCTGCTGTGGCTTATTTTTCCTCAACAAATCTCCTGTCTTACTGGAGCAAGCATATCCTCCTATAACCCTCTGGGGAAGTGAATACTCTGATCAGCACATTCACTTGCGAAACATGTGCTTTCCCTTCATCTTCTGATGACCTACATATTCATAATTCTTATAGGTGCTGAGAGTGATATCCTGGAGTTTGTGTCTCAAACAGGTTTTGATCTAGGAGGAACAAGTTATTTCTGTACCACAACCACACAATAGAAAAGCATTTGATGTAAGGTAAAACAACAGTAAGAAAAAAACCCATAAAAATTTGGAAAAACATGGGAATTACAAGCTATAAGCCATAAATATATCACAAGCTATAAGCCTTTCCCTTTGTTGCAGAAACTATACCATTTATATAATCTTAGACATTTTACAACAAATTGCAAGCCATTTGAAGTCATTTAATAAAGTTTACAAGACAAAAATGCAGAAGCAAAATTTAGAGTTCGAGCTGTCTTGTAAGAATGTCTACCCTTCCATCCTGTAGATCACTGCCGATCTGTATCAGTTATACCCTGAGCTCAGTATTTCATACTTAAGTACTTCTTTGAAGAACGCACCTGGCCTTCATACAGCACCCCATTTTGAACCCCTCAGGTCTGCTGGCTCTTTGCTCCAGCGGGTACTTAAGAGTCCCTGTGAAAGTACCTACAAAGCACCTCTGTCTTTTCACTAACAAGCTCAAACAGAGTGAGATCTTTGAGGCCTTCCATCTTCCATTTTCTTTCATAATTCAAAAAGAAGTTTTATGCTTTTTCTGGTTTTGTTTTTAAATGGACCTTACACTGTATTTCAGCATCTCTTATAAAATATATGCATAAGGGGTACCATGCAGTTGTGTGTCTGTGTAAGTTCCTAGTGTGATTTGTGACACCAAGCCACCTACATGGGCTTGACAGCTATGACATAGGATCTACTACCATAGGAACCACACCATTCTGGACTTGCACCTGATGACCTGGTAGGATCTCTAATGAACGAGTGGAGCCCAAGGGATGGGATTTGAGACTCAGAAACCAGAATGTGGGCATCTGCATGTGACCTACATAGTGAAACTCCTGTCCTAGTTTAGAAGTTTAGGAAGTGATTCATCTAACATTTAAGTGGATACCTAGTGACCCTATGGTTGAATATTTCTCTAGAGCCCAGTAACTGTATTGACTAGATGCCCTCTCACTACAGCAAAGACAGCATCTTAAGCCCTACAAGCAGATATCTAAATTCTGATGATCGAATCTGCAGTCAAATCCCACCCAAGAACTGCAGTGTTCCAGGACCCGTTTTACGAATATTTAAGCAGAAGTCAAACACGCCTACCCTGCCCCCAACTCCTACTCCCTGGACCCCAGTATGTACTGCCAAAGATTATGTTAGCCCATGGACACTGCCACGAAGCCATACTAATTTAATAATAGCAACAGTGCATATCCTGGATTTCAAGTTTGCAACCTTAACTGTATTAACTTAGGGCACTCTCACTCAGGCTGTACTGTCTGAAGTAAAGCCAGGTCAAGAAACTACAAAACCCCGCTCTGTTCATACTTGCTTGGCATCACCCTTCCTCCTCCTCCCCTCCCCCTGACTAAAATTATTTCCTTGTTGGCTCTGGCAAATAACTGCACGCACAATGAATCCCTAACCTAGTTCTGACATTTTCTTTTTCCTTGAACACTTTTTTTTTTTTTTTTAAACATGCTTTTTCAAATTGGACTGTTTGGACTGATTGTCCTGCAGCTCTGTTAAAGCACAACTGCACAGGCGGCTGGTCACACTGGCGCATCAGAGGACAAGCTTCCCTGGGGAGAAGACATTGCAATGAGCAGATCAGAGCGATAAACACTTCACTCGGGCCAGCTGCATCCAGAGCAGCATATTGAACCACATCATAGATTTTTTATTCGCATTTTTTTTCTCCTTTATTACAGGAAAAAAAAAACAGGAAACACCCAAATAGAAACCCTTTACCTTTGCACCATAATCCTAGTACATAAACAGCTCTAAACAGCTTCTACTTCATTTTACTCACATAAAGTGGCTGAGTTGAGGTGTGTAGTCTTGTCTTTAAACTATCTTTTAAATAAAATCTATGGGTTTTCTTTCCGAACTGGTTAAAAAAAGTACATGCGGCTGTTTATACCATTGCTTGCATCAAACTGTCTCAGGAACAGATTTGTCTTGAGAGAAAAAGCACAGTCTTAGAGACTTCTTAGTACAGGAGAAAAAGTGTTGCACAGAACTCCAATATTTAAAAGACATCTTAGATGTCAACCTTCTCTGAAGCAGCCAGCAACAGTAATCTTTGGCAGGAATGACAGCTCTCAGTCAGTATTAATTCAGCTTTATGAAAATGTGCATCCATGGGAAAATTAGGAATATAAAGACAAGACAACCAATGCACTGAAAGAGGGAAGAAGTACACAGCTGGGAAAGAAATGAAAACTGTAATTTCAGATAAACTGAATGAAAGAAAAAAGTAAGAACTAAATACTGCCAGCTCTAAAAGCTTCAAAAACAGCAAGCTCGTCTTATCTTCTGCGAGACACCCTCTCCTCCTCTGAACCCTGCTATTTGCAATTAGTCGACAAGAGGTTACCTAACTAAATCTGTATGTCACTACAAATGGGCTGAATACATCTGTCAGCTATACCACAGAAATGTATTCAAAATTCCCAATCACATCCTTAATGCTAGTACCGTCTATTTGTTCTTGTCTCTATAAGATAGTCTTTCTGGATCATTGTTTTTCCAAGCAAACAAGCATATACTTTGCTCCTCAGGGCAAATGTTTTCTGTGCCACCAACATGCTCATTCATTTGACTTGGCCTGCATTTTGCCATTAAGTGAGAAGCCTTAATGTTTGTTTGAGATCATGGTGAACTGTGTCCAATTGTTCTTTAACAAGTGACCTTATAATAAAAAGGGTGTTTTCTTTAATACATTGGCACTGCCACCATTCTGTTGTATTTAAACAGCATCCTATCATCAATAATCTCTTAGCCTATTTCTAGCCCTTGTAGGGTTTCTGGGCACCCTGGGCCAAGAGGCTTAACCGTCTTATTCAGGTCTTGATCCCAACAGCAGTTCTCAAAAAATCACGGTCCGTATGTTGTCTGAGACTTCCAGATATTGATGCTTTAGGAACAGATACATCATCAAGCTCTGGACTTTGTGATTCTGCCAAACACTCACAATACTCGTCCTTTAAAACTCTGCATTACATTCCTACACCATACAGAGGTTATCTTCCTTTTTAAAATAAATTATCTTCACTCATGTAAGAAGTTAGTTGCCAGGGCTCTTTGGCCACAGTAATAAGTTCCTTCCAGATAATACAGTTTTTCCATGAAAAAACAAGCTTTTATTAGAGCCAAAGCCATGGCCTCTACTTATGCCTCTGTACATGCAGCTCCTGTTCATACCCACTGTACATGGAAACCAATATTGACAGTACCAACACCCATTCTTGTAAATGTCTGTGGAAAATGTATTTCTATTTATAAGCAGGAGGAGGATCTTTATTTTCTCAATGTTCTTCTTCTATTGCACCTTGTACCCACTAGGCACTTCTGCACAAAATGAGGATCTCTAGAATAAAGTGAGAGGTCCTCTTCTTGGAGTTATAGGGAGCTAGTTATAATTTTATTCTGATCTCCCTATAAAAATGATATAAAAACTTAATATTTTTTTGTTGTTCAGCAGTGTTAAGTTTGTCATCTTCGCCTGTAAATATCCACAGTTCCTGGCTATATTCTTACACTGTTCTGTTCCCAAGGAAAAAAAGGCGCACACACACAAAAACTGTTCACATAAACTGTAGCCCTCTGTACCATGACAAATATGTTACATCTTCCTGTGGAACACCTCAGATGCCAACATAGTTTTACATGGTAGCTTGAGGAAACAGCATTAATCAAAGAGCGTAGAACATGCACACACACATGCTTTGCTTTCTCAACAGCTCTTGCCAGAACCTGCCTGAAACAACACAGGAACTAACGCCTGGCACCACCCAACCCCCCCAGAGTTATTCTTCTCAGGTAGCGGAAAACATCCCTTTCCATTATATTTATTCTTGCTTCAAGATTCCCAGAGCAATGCATTTGTATCTCCTCTATCAGTGCCTGCTGCCAAATAACTGATATTTTTTAAGGAAAATGAAAAATGGCTTGACAATTTCTGCTTCCCTCTTACCTCTTAGATGCCGTTTCCAAAACTCTTCCCTAGCTATATAAGCCCAGGACAGTCGCACTGATCACAGACCCTGATGAAACCAAAACATTTGATTCAACAGTGGGTACTTTTCTCTTTAGTACTACTACAAATGGTGTATTTCCTACTTCGTTCTTTGCTCTTATGTTCAGCACTTTGTCAGCAGAGGCTGATTCACCAATATTTGTCCTCGGTCTTATCCTACCTACAACCCTTCTAAAAGCAGGTTTTTCTTTCAGTGATAATTATTGCTTTCTTTCCATAGAAGGGGCACATATACATAGAACAAAACCAAAGATCAACATATATCTCACTGCTTTCAGGTTATTAAATTGCAGGAGGCAAACCTTACAAGCTGATACAGAATGATGTAAAAAATGGATAGAAAAAGGACTGGGAAGGGATAGGCCTTTTGACACCCCCAGTACAAAACTGTGAATGCTGGGGACTAAAGAGGGAACAGACCACAGAAAGCAGCCAGGTTTTCATGGTCTCCCCAAATAGCATCTCCTATTGCTACTGCTGGAGAAACACCACTGGCCTAGATGGACCACTGCTGTGACCCTGCATGGCATTATTTAGTGTTCTTGTGGTCTCGGCCATTAACTTATTTGCTAAAATACTGTCCACTGTTCCTGCGAGGAACTCCTCTGAGCTAACGACGATGTTATCATAACCTTTTCATCCATGCTGAGAGCGTTTTTCCCCAGTTCTTCCAAATGCCTGGCAAAAGTTTGTTTACCGCAGATGTGCTGCCCCATATGCTGCAGCTTTGCAAACTCTGTCTTTGAGCTATGTGGACTTTCCTGCCTCAGGCCTCTTGTCCCCCACGGCCATAACGCCAGAGCAGCCCTGCACCCTCCCCAAGAATACATCATTTTCAACTGCATGACCTTTTCTGCTCAGCCAAGTCTAATTGTTTTGCCAGAAGTCAATTCTGGGTCTTTCAGCAACTTTAAAAGCTTTGTGCTACATTTGAACTGTGGGCTCTTCTGTTAAAAAGACTATCAGTTCTTCAGTAACTCAGCTCTCTAGCCTTACAGCAATTACAAGCATTTTACTGTTTGTTCTTGCTATTTTAAATACACTATTCATATATTTATTTTTAGGTGGAATGAAGTACTACGCATATTTCTGTTAAGTTCCACAGCAGCCCCTCTGCTCCAGTTAAATGAAAAGTATGAAAAATATTAAGGACTACAGAATCAGCTATCCTAAGAAATAAAACTACCTTCTGTTCTTTTCTGGTCACACTCTTTCATAGCAGATATGCAAAAAATGCTTTTTAGCCTGTCTCTGGGTTCTTTCCTAACTTCTCCAGAGCTTTGCCACTCCGATAGGGCTATAAAATACTACCTCCCTATTCCAAATAAACTCTTGACTCGTAGTCCTTCAGTACTACATTCTGTTCAGCGATCACTCAGCTCCAGGAAGTTTAACAGTGGCCTGACACTTTCAGCAACCGTATTTTAATTAATGAGCACCAGCCTCTCACCACCACCATCAGGTTTCACCCAGCTCAGCCATTCTCTGCAGGTACAGAACCCTGTGGCATCTAAAGAAGTAAAAAGAAATTCCCTTTGCAGAGAACAAACTTTTTTCTTACCACATTATTTACTGTGGTAAGCGCATGCTCGGCTGTAATTTGTTACAAATTTGCTTCAAGACCAGCAGGAAGACTTTTCAGTTTATCTATCACAAATCATCAAAGACGCCTATCAGTGTAAGTAACTGATACAAGGACTGACCCCAAAATTCAGACTTCCTATCAGTGAGAAAAATGAAAAATTAATTTTCACAGTATTATGTCATGTTTAACAGAAGGACAGACAACTGAATCGGGTAACAAAGCCAGCACGTTTTCCGTTTTCGAAGGGAAGATCTGGAACCATTATTTTAGCATAGAAGTGACTTTCACAGTAAGGGAGCTCTGCTTATTTAAACATTAGACTGATTTCAAAACCCAGTTAGAAAAACAGCAAGAAAAAAAGATTTAGGGACGTGATTGTGGAAGACAATGCAATCACTCAGCATCCTATTCTTCCACAGTGCAGGAACAGCTACTATCAAGCCCTTGAAAGAGCCCTTCTTAACAGACAAATTTTTACTATTTCAAGAGTGCAATCCAAATGAATAATTTTTTTTCAAATTATAGAAAACTATCCTGTATGTAACACAAAGAGGTATAAACTTCCCAAAGACATGTGACGTTCAGTTCCCAGCTGAACTCTCATCTTTTGCTGTATTAAACTGCCCACACTGCAACCTCTACCTTTTGACGAACAAACTTGTCCAGAGTTTTCAAATCAGCTGCAGAATTCACCAGGCAGCCACAGGATCAGCTTCAGCAAGAAAAAAAGTTCTTATGTTCTGCATGAGATGCGCACACATAACCCTGGCAGCACATTTCGATGAGATGCAGTCTTTCTTAGCTAAAGATAATTCCTTGTCCCACATGTTTGTTTTGGGCAGAAAAACGCATAATGATTTAACACACACACACGCCAGCTACATGGCTTAGTAATTCAAATGACCTCCAAGTTTCTCCTTGCTTCTTCAATCAAAAGTGAAATCTCCAGTTGCTGAACAGTGAAATCCTAATTTGTTTGTAAGCACACGTTGTCCTATCTGTAGTTTATCAGTAGTTTAAGGCAATCTACAAGATTTGTAGTTATCACCATTTGGAACAGGACTGTTACACTCTATGACTGACAGCAGAATGAAAAGATTTCTAGATACTGTGAATTGTTAGAAATGTTAATCATCATCAGAAGTCTTAAAAGTAATCATCAGTTTGAGCTACAGATGTGAAAGGTTGCAATAATGCCTAAAAAGTTGGGTAAATGCCTATAAATAGTAATAATAATAAAAAATTCCCACTTTGGCACCAAAAGCAGAAGTAGTACATATGGAAAGATGCACCAAAAAGGAGAAAACTGCAGAACATAAGTTCACTTACATCAGAGTATTTCTTTGCCCTCTTTCACAGTGAGAAAAGCAAACAAAAAAATACCTTCCAACAGATATAAACAGTCCCAGATAAACGGAATCTCCCTCTGGAACTTTTACAAATTCCACCATAGCCAAAAGGGGGGAAACTTTATGAATCATACGGAATGGGGGCACATCACTGGACTTCCATACAACTCTCTGCTTTCTAGTAGCTGAAAATGTATTGAAAGTAATCTGATGAAGAAAACAGAGAAGCCAGTTTGGAGAAGAGATGATTTAAACCTGACTGAAGTTTTGTATTTACAGGTTTCAGTCCAACATATCAAAATACTGCAAGAACAACTAATTTTTGTCTCCTACCACTAAGCCACAACCTGCTCAAAATATTAGAGAAATGAAGAGCAAGACTGCATCTGACAATGCTCATATGCTCTAGAAAAAGAAACTGAGAAGACAGAATTCCACTAAGTGAAAGCTAGCTTTATTTTTCCGAGTACTATATTCAGAACACCAGTATTCCACATTTCATTGAGAAAATGGAAGGAACAGCCCAGTAACAAAAGCATTATCTATATTTACCACATAAATGGAGAAGTATAAAAACTAAAAGAAAAAGGGTTAAGAGAAACAAGAAAAGCAGAAAAGTGGTAAAGGAAACTACAAGGAAGCAAGGTGACAAAAAGGTAATTAAATTACATTTTTCTGTATTATTTTGTCTTCTTTCCCATGTTAGATAAGGGTTTACATCTTCAAATCTTATTAATACTAAGTAAATACAAACCATAAAATATTAAAAAGTTACATTATGTTCCCACACAGATTAGTTTTGTTACTGCAATGGTATCTGTTGCCTTGACACTAGTATGTGGAGAATGACACGCATACCTATTCTTATAAAAATTGTACAAACTAACGTAAATAGGGCAAAAAAAATGGGGTGAGGGAAAGGATTGGGCTGGATTACATATGACCACTACAGTGAGAACAGACCTTTAGCCTTCCCTAGAAAACCAAGGCCTGCATATAAACAGGAATCCACCTACTACCAGTGACTCCAGGCTCTACATGTTTTATCCTATACACATACCATCAATCCGAGTAAATACGCGGTCTGTATGATGCATGACACTCATCCGTACGTTCAAAGGAATGTGATGACAGGTACAGAGTAAAAACCAGCAACAGCTTTGGCATAGATTATCTCCACTGCTGGTCACCATCAACAAGACTAATTGGCTACTGGGATTTAACAACCAAGGCATTCAAGGACAGAGGAATGAAAGGTCAATAAAGAACTGCATTATTTAGACAAGTGTCTGTGCTAAACTCACAGCTCCTGCATGCTGGTCTTGGAGACGCAAGTGCAACCCAAGCTTCCTCTTCGTCCTCAACCTCCCACCCCTTTTCTTTGCAGGGGTGGGGGGAGTGGGGATGGGATGGTGATGACCAGACAGGCAGGAGAGACAGTCTTCTGTTTGTTTAACAACAGCGTATAACCCCTTTTTATTTCAAAGAAAATAGCAAAACCAAAAGCACATACGAATATCAAACGACTATACAGAAAATTAGTTTTTTATCACAATGATAATTTTTTTGGAAATTAGAGCTCAGAAATAACCGATGAAAAAAATATACACCCCTATTATTTTTCTATAAGTTTTAATTGTCTTTCATTAGGCACTAGCAAGATGTACTGTAGTATGCATCTTGGGAATGTACAGTTAGAACATCTGTTCCACAGAGAAAAAGTTCCATGATATTTCAGTAGTCAAGTGCCATCAGGCAACTGTTTTTAAAAATTAGGTATTCTTCATTTAAACCTCAGCACAGCTGCAGAATCTTGCGATCTAGCCATCAAGCAAAACTACTAGGATTCAGCAGAAAGGAAACCAAAAGGTGTCTCCAGATACCGATCTGCTCTGCGTACCAGGCTAAAGAGAATATGCTGACATTTAACATAGAACCCACCACTGTTTTTTTTCTCACAACGTATTTATGATCATATTTTAAATGCACTCACGCAAACACACAGAAAGAACTATTATTTTATGAATGAAAATCTCTCTTAAAACTCACACATGCATACACACAAAACCTGGCTAAACTGGAAAAAGCAACACAACAAACCTCCCAGAACCCCACCTCTCACAGAAATCACAAAATAACAACGTCATTGTTAAACTAAAAGATCCTGGAATTCATTCTACACACTTTCCCTGACATCTTCACACAATAAAATGCAGGGGTCAGTGGTACTGAAACAAGGAACGGCAGTTCCACTCTTGTGCACATACGAAAGCAAGTGACCCAAGCTATTATTCCAGTCTGAGGCACTTTTTGTTCCTAATATCCAGATGCAGCAGCTTTTTTTTTTCCCCTTTCTTTTTTTCCTTTTTTTTTTTTTTTTTAAAGAAATGACTGTGGACACCTCCTTCACAT
The DNA here is from genome assembly GCF_964289735.1 of Phaethon aethereus. Taxonomy (NCBI): domain Eukaryota; kingdom Metazoa; phylum Chordata; class Aves; order Phaethontiformes; family Phaethontidae; genus Phaethon; species Phaethon aethereus. Next base: position 163,489,162 of record NC_138575.1, on the reverse strand, counting down.
TTTCCTTTTCTTCAGCATTTTCACTTCATAAAGCTGCAGTCAATGTGTTTTGTGTGTGGTGAGAAGGGAATGGCACATTCAGTGGTGGTCTCAGCCACAGCCTACATTGGTGGCTCAAGTAGTCTCAGGATTAGGTCTTTGTTTGCGATGAAAGGATATGAAAAGTCAGTTATTTAAACTCAGTCAAGCTGTTGATTTTGGGGAGGAAAAAGGTTTTGCAATTCAGTTTTCCTTAATAAATCACTGCCCTTTTCCAAGGGCAGCTGCAGATAGTTCACATGTTCACAGTGTTATCCAGAAACAAAACAGATCACGATTTTTTTTTTTCCCCCCGCACTCAATCCAACACAGGGTAAGAAATCAAAATGAAGGGGCCATCACATTAAGTCACTTAAATTCACTAGAAACTAATGTATAAAATCAACGCTGTTAACAGGTAATAAGATCACTGAAGAATTAAAAGGGAAAGAAACTACAGAGAGAACCATCCCTTTAAAATTTATCATCATAATTAACAAAACCAAAAGAAAGTCTGAAATATATTATACCATCCTATGTATTCAATCAGTTTATAGATACCATTTTCAACCAGTAGTTTATCAGTTTGGATAGTCATCCTGCATCACCTGAGACCACAGTTTAAAGACGTTAAGCCTCCGCAGATCTCTCTGAAGTCAAAATGAGATTCAGGTACTAAAAACAAGCCTTTGATGAGCTCTCAAAAATACAGCATCCAAAATACCATCCACTTAGGAATATCTGGGCTAATGTGCATAAAATACTATTAAATATATTGGATTCATAATTCGTAATACTTCCTCGTTAAATTCTTTTATTCTATTCCTTGTCTGACCTTTTCCCAAATTAGTATAGCATGTTTTATTACTGCTGCATTGAGCTAGACATTGCTATGCATTTTAACGACGACATTTTAAACTACAAGCCCCACACCTACCAGTGAAGTCCACATCAACAGAACCTTGTACTCCCACAGAACTTAAGGCAGGAGGAAGAACAACAGCTGGTTATAACACCGAGTAAATCTGCCAGTGTTTTCAGACAAGCCTAAGAAAATTAAGTAACAAAATCCCAGTCATCTTAAATGGCACCTGACTCCCTTAAGTCCCTTTGAACTTATTTATAGGATGATCAAGTTTGTACCAATTAAAGAAAGCATTTCTGCAATTATTTGCATTTGGGTAGCTCTTTGAGGCCACTGTCAGGCCTGCCTTCTGATTAAACGAACAAATACATAAATAAAGCACTTATATCTAAATGAAGTAGATGTTTAAATCCTCTTAGAAAGTTTTAGCACACTGTAACGGCCTTCAAACAAGTAATCCTTTACCTGAGGAGACTGTAGCTTAGTTGGAAAACACCTGCCAAAAATACATTAACTCAGGACAGGAAAAAGAAAGCAAGATGCAGAACTGAGGCTAAGGAGGCTAACAGTACTAGGGCAAGTAAATAAAAATATGCAACCTCACAAAAAAACACATCATCTCCACCAAAGAAGTTTATTCAGCTTTTTGACTATCTGAATCAACCTACAAACATTAATTACTACCTGATTTTACGAACATATTTAGTGCTGTATTTAGTAGAAATAATAAGTGTCATAGTAAACATAGCACTGCTTTTTATTTTATTTTTTAGGAGAGCTGGCATGGAACCTTATGGCCAGCCAGAACCCATTAAAGAAGATAAGGCCCAGGCTTGGACTGAGGAATGTAAAGTTTATTTTTTACTTTAATGAGCTTTGAACTGGACTGTAAACGTACAATTAAAGACATCTCATTTGAAGTGCCTAACTTAACCTTTGGTTTCTTTTCAGCTTCTATACTTCACATCTACCCACAGAGTTCTGTTCAACAGCCCTATAGTCAAACATAGCCATAAAAGTGTTTTCATAAAAGAGACTTATTTTTTATTTATAAATAATTTATAAAATCTTGTGGATACAGCATTAATTTCTACAAAAAAATAGTCAGCCGCACTAACACAACATACCTGATATGCTGTTAAAATTCCTAAGTTCAGAAGAAAAAAAATGACTGCCTCCTTCTGGTAAGGACTTGCCCATCCTGCCCCCGATCTCTCCAAAGAGAGGTGTGCTACATTTTGGTGCACTTAAAACCAAAGAAAGAAAGGATGGCAGGAAACTTTAAATGCAGTGAGAGTTGCTACTTTGAAGGCTATTGCAAAGCAACAGTTTTGCAAAATCTAGCCAGGTTTTCAGAGGAATACGCAAGGTCTATGCTGCATTTTTGTGCTTGCCACATACCTTTTATTTTTGCCTTGGCAAATAAGTGTACAGTAACTATCCACTGTCTTGAAGAGATTGGACTGTTTCTTCCTCATTGACTCAATGGAAGATGTAAAAAATTCAACTCTTTTAGCTGAAGGAATTAATTTTCATCCAGTATAGCTGTCTAGACTAATCATACTCATTATGACTGTAGTGCTGTGTATAAATCTTATTAGGCACTCTAAAAGGAACATTATCAATTTTTAGCATTGCCTTAAAATCTACACTCAGTGTAATTACAAAATTCTCAAAATTAATAGATTTTAAATAATTATTTATTTATAGGTATTTAAATGGGCTTATATTGTAGCTTTTGGGTGTCCAATCACATTGTGTTTATTCGTATAGAAATTATACACTAACTTGCCAATATAGTAAAAGTGTGGAATGCTTCACAATGATCTTAGCAATAACTCAGAAAAAGGACCACTTCTTCAATGCAAATCTGCTCAAGAAAAGCTTCTACACACAAAGTAAGATGAACCAGTTACTGCATTGTTTATTAAGTTTCACTTGATTCCTCCTGACAACCATTTAAACAATGAATGTTGGGAAATGTCTCTCAAAGAATCAACAACAATGGCTGGGATCAGAGCTTTTATATTTAGCTAATACTGTTTTTAGAAAGGAGAAAATATTTCTTCCTGAAGGGATTATAGGAAGTCTTATAAAAGACACCTGCCAACAAAACAAGTGACAAAAGATCTCTATCATAATTGATAAGTTATCCTTTGTAAAAATCTGTGCTTCTTCAGAAATAAATATTATATCTTTGTTATTGAATTTCAAAACCACTAACTGACAAGCTTGCCAATCAAGAATAGTAAGTTTTAGAAAACCTGCCAAGAAGGAAGTGCTTTTGTCTTATGGATAGCAGCACATTATTAATCGACAGTAAGTTCCTAAATTTTCTTTTCTGATGCCAAATAGAACAGGCAGGCTTTGAAACATAGTATCTTTCTAATAGTTTACTGGACATGTAACATCTACTTTATTTTTTTGAAAAGGAAAACTCACTTAAAATACAAACTTCATAGTTTGACAAATTCTTCAATAGCCAATTTAAAATAAATGCACGAAGTAATCAACATGAAGGGAAATGTTTACAAAGTGTGGTTCACAGGAGGAGCTTGAAAGAAGAAAACAATCGCATCTGGACTAACAGCCTTCATTCTGTTGTCCCAGACCAGTTAAGTTTTGGTAAACATATACTCCCTAAAGTATCTATACACCGCTCAAATAACTAGGTTTTCCAATTTGCTAGTAGACATCCTCTGTATGTGCTGTGCATACAGGCTAGCTCCTTCCTCAGCTTTCTTTTGGAGCAAACCGGTTCCCTCAGGGAAAAAAAAAAAAAGAGAGTGTAATTCTCGAGACAGTTTGCTTCAGGGTCTGCTCCCAAAAGGAGAGCACAAATGGACAAGACCACACCAATTTTGACTACTTCTGCTTAGGCAGACTTTTCTAACATTTTCCCAGCAAATTTTGCATCCTCAGACAACCCCACATGCCTTTAAACCACATGCTGGGGCATGCAAAACACCCACTCAGTTTCTTGCTATAAAAACATCATGCAAGTGAGCTGCAACCCAACTCTCACAGCACTGTGAATGTACAGAACTAAGGAAAAGGGTTAATCATTTTATCTCAAGACCACAGGATGCAGAGGATGCTCTGGCCACGAGTAGTGCGTAGTATGAACACACATAGCACAGTCTGCTGTAAAGGGGACAAACCTATGCAAATACAAACCACTCTGCATTACTTCGTGTAATGGCCAGGGAGCACTATGCAAAAGAGATGGTTTTGACTTTGTGGATGTAAATCCCATGCTAAGCGAAGAGAATAGCCTGAGCTTTCAGCCAAAAAGAAATGCATATATGTATCATCCCAAGAAAACTGAAATAAAGTAAGATGTTCCATCTAATAAGACAGTTAATGAGACTGAAGAAAATCTGCAATCTGTATAAACAGTAGAAAGTGAGTAGTATAGTAGAAAGATGTTTATATTGCACTTTCAGGAAATAATTTGTCAAGGCCTTAAAAACCTTCAAAATCTTAATATTCACTATAAGCAGCTTCCTGACTCATAAAAACCCCCAATGGTTTTAATTGATAGGTAAAATACATCACCTTCCATTCTTCCTCAAAATGACATATGGCACTGTAATGCTTTGAAAAACAAACACACACTTCAACTTTAACAACGTCACTAAGACAAAGTCTCTTTCCTAGTTTAAGAAGTGTTTTTACTAATGCCTCGGAATATTTTTTCTTCTTATTTTCAAGAGGTCAGCATTAACAACATGATTAACCTGCTCAACCCAAGTGTCTTACTTTTAAAGAAGTCAAAACAAGGTTTAGATCCTGAATAAGTTCTCTCTATGAGACGAAGCAAAGTCCGCAATAGCACCTTAGGAAACATTTCTGACTTGAGGATGATAGGTCTGATCTACTAAGTGGATCCAGATGATCCACTAAGTCATTTCTTTCTCTAGCCTCCACTATTTTGTGTATTCTGTGATTCATGTTATTTTGATACAGTATGATCAATTTTTTGCAGCTTTATCCTTCTGCAATTTTTTACGAGGAAGATTAATAGCAACTGCAACAGAAAAATTACCTTGATGTCATATATAATCCTTTATCCTTTCATCATCATCAAAATCTCAGTGCTTTGTCCATCTTTCTTGTCTGCAGCAACTTACTTCACTTGTTCCTATTAAGGCTATTATATTCACCCTATTACTACTAATCTTTTCTTTGTAAATAGCCACACCTATTTGAATCCAAAATGGTGTGGTAAGCATTTGATTCTTTGTGGAAGTAGACACGTAATTAGGTTAATCTGTGCTATCTTTTCATGTGAGTTGATTGTTTCTTTACTATGGACATATTTCTTATAACAGCAATAAGCTTGCCAGATTGCTTGGAGGCAAATCAGGAGCAATTTACAAAGCATGTAGCTACTATGAACTGAAATCTTGACATAATAGCAAGCTGTGTATAGCCACTCCTACCTGCCAGTTATTACTCATGTTAGCTTTTTACTGACACGTTAAATTTCAACCGCACCTTTCTTTCACAAACAAGTACTTTCATTCAACTCAGCTACATCTGTGACAAATAGCTGATCTTCACCAAACCATACAGGAATCTAAATTCAGAACGCAGTGCAGAAGCCTTTGACAGCAGCAACTGAATTACCTGCACGAAGTCCAAAAATGTCAATGGAAGCAAGTCATCCAGGTGGCCAATATCTTTGGAGAAACGATTTAAGATTCTTCCTATAGAAACAGGATTGGAGAATAAAAAGAAAAAGTAAATATAACTCCTTAACAGATCATAATATCTTCAACACACTGTATTTTACCATTTTAGTAACAGTAAAGAGGAAACAGCTGGAATCTAAAGTTAAAAGGACACTTTTTGAAACCACTATGAAGGGAATGTCTTAACAACCACTGCAATATATTTTGAAGAGAATACTTTTTTTACAAATGCCTTTCACCGGAATATAAAACCTTTACTTAAACGCTAGGAAAAAGTTAAAATCGGCTTTGAAGGTAATAGTTCAATAGCATTTAACAGGTGAAACACATATGCTTTATATGCTCAACATGTGCAGGTAAAGGTTTACAGTTCAGACAACTTAATGCAAGTTTCATCAAGTAACATCAGCCAGAATCTGCTCCTATCCTTGACTGAAACTCACTAGTGCATGCATGTACCAGATAGATCATAGCTGATCTAACTGATCCTTTCTAGTATTTCTGTTCCCACGCCTCCACCATTACATGTAGATTCAAATTGCAGGCATTTCTGAAATAAAATTTGAGAAAGATTTGCGTTCTTGCAGCTTTACATTCAAAAGCTTGAAAACACTGATCTTTATTAAAACTAATAAAACAATTTTTAATCTGCTGTCACAGTGAAGCATTTACACGTCTCTATTTTCCAAAGTTCTACTTGAGTGGAAAAAAAAAAAAAATCAGTTATAACAAGAGTTCTTTAATAATTAAAGTCACAACACTGCCATCCGTAAGTGGATTAGTATCTTTCTCTATTAATCGATACCTCTACTCACCAGGAAAGAAATGAACCTAAGGATGGGAATCTGGCCTTTTCTAAGGTGTGTAATGCCCATACATGCATTCACATTGCTTTTTTATCTACATATATCTTGATTCAGTCATTACTTCTAACTGGTACAAACACATTCACTGCATTGGCAACAAAAGACTTTTTCTTTTTCTTTTCAAAGGAGCTCATTAAACTGAAAGTAGTTAAGTTTAAGGTTTCCACGGAGTGTGTTGGAGACGTAATTCAGAGATAAGAGCATTAACTGAAGTAACTTCCGTAGCAACCATCATTCTAGTTTTCTGTTCACAGCTGTCTTGGAATTATGAATTTTGTTGCATAACATTGATTTCTTTTTTTAAGGGAATTTTTGTTCCACACCAAGCAATATGCAAAACATCCTCTCCTCAGGCCTGGGACATGACTCCAAAGAGAGATACTGGCTGCTAACAGCTTGTTCTGCAGTTCTTTACTACCAAAGGCGGACAATCGTAGGATGCATCCTATTTTTAGGCTTTGCACACAGAGAGGAAGGGCATATAGCAGCACAAGACTCAGCAAAATCTCTTTCATCTGTTTCCACTGGGAATGGCAGCTGTGGACATCCCCTTTCACTTATTTCATGTTGGGATATGATGTTCTTTCCATCAGAAGAAACCCCAAGGCTTTTTTTTTTTTTTTTTTTAAAGTTTCCTTTTCTTGGGATTTCCTTCCGTGGAGAACAGTTGTGGAAGGGTAATTTAGCACTACTGCAAGCACGCGTTAGCTAAGACTTCTTAATATTTCAAAATATCACATTTCAGGTTATTTTCAAATGAACAAAGACTTCATTGGCAAAGGAAAATCAAAGATGTTAAATGCTTCCTTCTGACAGGGCTTTTCTTAGCAGCTTGTCCAGGAAGGGCAGAGTAGGGAAACAAGATAGCATAATGGATTGGTCTCTGGGTATTAGCAATCTGTTCCCACCTTTGCCTTTGCCACTTGTCTCCTGAGTGACCTCACTTTATTCTACAGAGTGAAGGGCTAAGCAAGGGGAGGTTTCACTGCGGAGCCCCTCCGTGAAACACTGAGACCCACCAATGACAAGCTGTATGCTAGGGCAAAGGATTATTCCTCTAGCAAGCAAATCCCATCTTAATTCAGCCTTACAATCCCCCTTAGCCTTTTAACCCAAAATAAGTTTTATTTTTAGTGGTTTCAGATGGGTACAGGAAGCTACTGCGCAAAGATCACCACATACAGCACTGCAGGAAGAGGCACGGTCACTCAGGCTAGCTACTTTCCATCCCACAGCGCACGTCAGGTCAAAGCTGGCACCTCCAGGAATCAAGCGATGCCTTCATGATCTCCCTTATCCCTCAAGTGGAAGAGCACACCCAAGCCTGTTCCTGGAAAAGCATTGTGCTTACTCTTATTTTGTACAGTATGGACAAGGCTTTAAGGGCTTGAGGAGAGAAGCCACTACAAAACACCTGCTGTCGAAAGCGATTTAACTCTTGGGTTGTTTCAGTTGCAGCAGTATCTCGGAGTTCAGCTCTCATTTCCCACCCCTGAGATTTCTATTAAAGAATCACCCATTAAAGTTGCTTAAGGAGGAATTTTCCAGATTTTGAGTGTGGATTTTGGTTTTGTTTTCTTTCGGCAACTGTTAGAAAAGAACAGAACAGACTAGACTGTTTCTGTTGGAAGGGACCTACAACGCTCATCTAGCCCAACTGCCTGACCAATTCAGGGCTGATCAAAAGTTAAAGCATGTTGTTAAGGCATGTCCGAAGGCCTCTAAACACTGACAGGCTTGAGGCATCGATGGCCTCTCTAGGAAGCCTGTTCCAGTGTTTGACCACACTGTCTGTAAAGAAATGCTTCCTAATGTCCAGTCTAAACCTCCCTTGGTGCAGCTTTGAACCATTCCCATGCGTCCTATCACTGGATACCAGGGAGAAGAGATCAGCAGGAGGCTGTGACGACCTCCAAGCATTTCCTGAGAAAGTTTCCATGTTGCAACAAGGAGACCTTTAGGCTGCAAGCACAATACAGATCTGTCCTGGCACTTTCAGGGGTAAAAAGCCAGCATAGATATAAATGAGAGCTGCAGAATACTTGCCTTCATCCTGCACACACAAAAGCGACTGTGGCAATGTTCTCCTCCACAGTAACATCTCTTCCCATGAAGTTCTTTGAGGAACACGGTCATGAAGGAAAATTTAGCTTACTTGAGCTTGGTAGTCCCCTGATCTTACTATCTTTTCCATATATCCATTAACCACCACGAACTCCAGTTCCCACTGGTAATCAAGGTGCTAATTAGTTGCCAAAACTGTATATTTGACAATTGCCTTATGAAATTGTTAAGTATAACAGTGTTTCTACGGACTGGATTTAGACAGAGATGCCACTAGGAAAGTGGAAATTAATCTGACATCTGCCTAATCCTCTTCATAATGTAAATACAGTAATTCTGTAAAATTACATGGACTAAAATAGGAGTGAGCAAAATAAATGGTATACCCAAAAAGACAAACCTTGCAAACTGGAACCTTTTACAGTCCGCCTGATACAATTTAAGCAATTTAAACAGTGGGGACGTGAAACAGCTGCTTCCCAAATAAACATTCAGGTGAAACTCTGGTAGCAGAACTTCATTTTTTTGAACCTTCAAGTTATTGAAAAAAGTTATTTATGGTCTATTTAGTGTTTGCACATAGTAATTCTGGAAAACAGCACCTTAAAAACCTTAAATCCACATTAAGCCGAGGAAAATACCTCGCTTCTTGCTAAGAGGTCCACATCTCCCTCTCGTAACATTAACCCAGTGACCATTAATGCTTTTCTACTGCTAAAAGCAAGTGACAAAGCCACAAGCCTTAGCCCTATTTTTGTTATTGCTGGTTTTCAATGATACTACCCCAGTGACTGTGTAAGAGAAAACACAGGCCTGGAGATGCATTTCAGATGCTGTTCATACAGCTGTAACTGAACTGGCATTTTATGCAGCATGTCCTACGCAGAAGCAAGCTATGGTAACCCACTAAAGCAAGCAAGTTCCCTCACCATATAGCAGAGAGAGCAATGCACCTCCGAGCAGAAGTGCTATGCTTTGGAAATACCCACAAAATGCCCCATAGCCATTGCATCCAGAGCGATTGCTACATTTATAAGGACGTCTACAAGTAAATGAGTTCTATTTCGCAAGGTATGAAGAAACAACTGTTTCCACTTACTGAAAGCACAGTAGATCAGTGGCTGGCTTATGCATTATTAAGCATGCAAGAGAAAACATTCCAGATATGAAAGTTAAAGTAGCCACTTTGAGTCAGAACTCAAAATGCTTACAGTTACAACTACAGTTTCTACTAGCATTCGAAAACCCACCTTTTGGGGCTGGTTCTTCAGATTAAAGAAACTGTTGCACCTGCTATTCAAGAAGGGCAGGACCTGCACAATTCACACCCCCAAAAATGTATTCTTTTTCTCTCCAAAACTTCTAGTATCTTTCTCTCCCAAACTTATCAGCATCACCTTCCCACAAGACTTCATCCTAAGTCTAAATTCCTCAGGTAAGCATTTCTGTGATATAGATACATGCCATGAGACAATCATTCTTCGATCTAGTCCAGCATTTTCAATTTCCCAAAATTTTCAACCTCACTTAATACTTGCATCCTTTACCTATCCCAGTGAGTTTTGGTCTGGGCTTCAAAAGCAAAAAGAAAATACTAAATCTAAAACTTGTAAGGCCAAAGAGATTTCATGAGACCCCTAATAAAAAAGTATTTTAAGAAATCAAGAACTAAGTATTCCAATGCTACAACAGCATCCATATTTGTGGATAATATCTGCTATTTTAATCATTCTCAGGCTTCCACATGGTGTGTAGCATCAGTAGCGAGCTGCAAAAGGGAACGTGCTCTGTTCAACAGTCCTATGTTTGTTTTTACATCAAATAACTTAATCAGAACACACACTGCTGTTAGATTTCTTCCAAAGTAATTAAATGACTATTCAATGCCAATTAATCACAGTTAAATAAGGGTCTGTCACCAAAGTGCTATGTACACATTTCAGACTATTTAATGGTCAAATACTTGGCAGTATCAAAGTTAAACAATGATTCATTAAACCTCCTCCACTACACAATAGTTAGGCTAAACTTGAAGTGAAAGAATCAAACCTCTTTTGTTCTCCATGAAAAAGACATCAAACCTCAGTATGTGATACTCTTTTCTTCCTCACTCTGCAAACTGCTTTAATTGCATGAATCAGAATGTGTTCAGGTGCTACATACCTACTTTGCTTCTGCAGGTGCCTACTGATACTTTGGAATAGATGTGCAAACCCATCATCCAAATAATGAAAACACTTGACAGTGTGCCACACCTATCTAAAATGTTTATACATACTTCATGATGAAAGAAATAGAATCTAAACTGAATCAACACTTAGGATGTAAACACCAGAAAAGAAAAGGATTTTTTTTTTTTTTAAAACAAGTTAGGATCCTTCACTGGGACAGCCAAATGCCACCAATAGCATTCAATGTTGTGCAACCTAAATTCCAAATATCAAGGACCCTAAGAGCAGCACTACATTATTTCTAAATATATCTGGCATTTCTAGTCTACTTTGTTGGCCAGTGCATTCACCGAAATACTTCTGTAATAACAGAACAGAGTGAGCAGGTTGATTTTATGTACCTCCCAAAGAGTTTACAAAGCCTATACACAACTTGCTTCATCACACCTTGCAGAAATACTTTGTTGCTACTTCTCTAGTCCACTGATTTGCCTCTTTGGAAAAGAAAAGGGTTACGAGAAGGTCCTTCTAGGGATAGAAAGCTTTTGCCATTTGTGTGTGTGTGCACGCATGGGTGCACACTCTTGCATTTTTTTCCCCCCTCAAAGATGAGGCTAATCCTCCATCCAAGGAATTTTAATTGCATCACACTTTAGTTCAATACGCAAATGTTACTAATAAATACTGATTTGCACAGTAACCTAAACTCCTCCATGGCAATCGGTCTAAATATCAATTCTTACACACAAGTACACTGCATTTACCAGAGGGGAAAAAAGTATTCAAAATCTCTGTACATACTTTGCAACAGCGAAGCCAAGAATACTCCCCTACAAGAAAAAGTAACCAAATAAACACTATTCTCTCCCACTCCTCGCTGCAAACTCGCAGAAACCTGTCTGAAAGCAACTTCTACCGCCAGGAAAGGGTTCGAGAAGGTACTTGGTCATATGCGCCTGTCTAAACGGAAGCAGCCCCAAGCGGGGTTGCGCTTTGCTTGAAGGCAGCCATGCCACAGAGATGCCCTTCTGGTCCAAGATGACTTGAATTCAGAGGGAGCGACGCCGGCGAGTCGAAAGCGCACACCTCACAGCCACCTACTTCGCTGGGCGAGGAGGGGGAGCCCGCCACACGCCACAGCACGCCCCGCCGACACCACGCGCCCGGCCACCACCTGCACAAGGGAGGCAGAGCGCCGGCGCCAGGGCGGCCACCGCGGCAAGGCTGTCGTCACCGTGCTCAGTCCCAGGGAGACACGTGACACCAAGACCACTCCTTAGGTCGTGTTGGGGGGGAGGGGGGGGGCGTTAACTTACCCTGAAGAGAGAAATCATGTTACTTCAGCAGTCCCAATTACAGCTTATAAAGCCAAAATCACAGAATCACAGAATGGTTGGGGCTGGAAGGCACCTCTGAAGATCATCTGGTCCAACCCCCCTGCAAGGCAGGATCACCTAGGGCAGGTTGCACAGGAACGCATCTGGTCCCGTTTTGAAGGTCTCCAGAGAAGCAGACTCACAACCTCTCTGGGCAGCCTGTCCCAGTGCTCCGTCACCCTCACAGGAAAGAAGTTTTTCCTCATGTCGAGGTGGAACTTCCTGTGCTGCAGTTTGTGCCCATTGCCTCTGGTCCTATCACTGGGCACTACTGAAAAGAGACTGGCTCCATCCTCCTGACAGCCACTCGTCAGATATTTATAGACATTGGTAAGGTCCCCTCTCAGCCTTCTCTTCTCCAAACAGCCCCAGGTCTCTCAGCCTTTCCTCCCACGAGAGATGTTCCAGTCTCTTAACCATCCTCGTAGCCCTCCGCTGGACTCTCTCCAGAAGTTCCCTGTCTCTCTTGACCTGGGGAGCCCAGAACTGGACACAATACTCCAGATGAGGCCTCACCAGCGCAGAGTAAAGGGGGAAAATAGTTTTAAATGTACGCCTGGTAGTAAAATAATGCTCGGAAGGATATATGTAGTAATAAAAGCATACTCAAAAGTAGGAATAAAAGAAATAGCTGCACAGAATTGGGCACGTTTAAACACCCATCAGTTGAACTACATGGAACATGTTTCCCATTCTGTCAGTGGTATAAACCAACAGCTCCCCACACATCTTGCTGTTTTCACTGACTGGTAAGTCCTCACCCGTGTGCAGCTCACACACACACACGCCGAGGGGGGGGCAAGTACTGCAGCTACAAGCAGCCTTCCATTTCATCAAAGCAGCAACAAAGTGGATTGTCCATATCAAATGTTGGCAGGAAGCAGACATTACATCAACCTTGTAAAATATAACTATGAAATCAACAGAATAATTAAAGATGGATTACCGACTTTGAAAGGAATCGTAAGTTTGTGAAACATTTCTTCAGAAAGAAATCTGGAAATGCATCTCCTGCATAGCTGTCAATTACTGATCTACTCTGGCTTTTCTTCCTTAGTTCTACAAAGAAACGTCAATAGGTCTGTTATCTTTTTTCAATATACGTTTAGCACCACATGTCCACACAAACTGCCATATACAGCATTACTGTCTTCCCCACAGGCATCCTATAAATATAAATAAGAAATTCTACCCTTTTTTTTTTTTTCTTTAGCAGCCTGACACTGACAGGAATATTACACTTTCTTAGACATTTGCAAATGGGCACAGTGGTACTGGGCCAAAATATGCTGAGATGATAATATCCATTTATCTAAACTGCCAGCATGTAATGAATTCAGGTGGGATGCCTTCTATCCAAATTAATTTACTACTTGAAAAGGACTTTTTACACGAATGCTGTCAAACAGGAAAAGAGCTAGGAAACTAGAAGAAAACATGAACACTGTGTTTGATCTTATTGTGAAGTGTAGGATTTAAAGAAAGAAGGATAACTATGATGAAGATAAGAATGGAAAACAGGCTGCTTTGGAAATGAATTTCTGTTTTTACTGCTGATGAAGACGTCTACGTTACCTAGTATGAATACATTGATCCTAACTGCACAAGTTGTTTCTTGGGCATTCTAGTTCACTAGAAACACACGCTATTTGAATGACCTAGAGATTAGAATTACCCTGCTTGTAGAAAATCAAAATAAGTCAATGCTCCATGCAAGTTAACCTCTCCCTTTGCTAAATTATGCGGTACAGTTGATTTGTTGTTTTTCCTGGGTGTGCTCGGAAAAGCATGTGTATTAACATCAGTTATCACCAGCCAAAGTCTTTCTCTTCACTTATGATACAATGCAGAAAGAATATATACAGTCTTCATTAAAAACAGAAGTACACAAAGAAAACATCTTGGCTGGAGAAAAAAGTATAACTTCCCTTCTTTCTCAAACTGCTTTAATAAGAAATCGCAAAATACCTTCTGCATTGTAACTGCTTTTCATATTATGTATCACTACCAATTAACCGAGTTGGCTACAATTTCAGCTGTAACAGAATTTGCAAAACAGAATTTAAATTTGGTGCTGTATTAGACTCGCTAATCACAGAACCATTAAGGTTGGAAAAGACCTTTAAGATGAAATGATCTCTTTTACAAAAGCATGATAGATGCTATTATCTGGAATAATATATTCATTAGCAATTTTCAAATTATTGATCCTTGCAATGATACCCCCTACCCCAATAATTAACATTCACAGATATTTTCTTTTGTAATTTATTGTGAAAGGAAGCATCAGAATCATGCAAAAGAACAAACTTTTGGCTTTATAACAACTTTGTATGCCATAACCTGAGTACAAAGCTACATCTCTGCTTCATGATCAGAATGACACTGAAAGCAGACACCTGCTTGTCCCTTCCCCCTTGCTCCCCACTCCCCCAAATCCCTGGAGTAATATTAAATATTTCATACATAATTCTGTGATGAAGAATGCCAGAACAAAGTTCTAACAATTCCAGAAGTTAAGCTCTGGTTATCCTTTCTGCTTCTTTTTATACTCATTTTTATTCACTGGAGCTATTTTAAGTTATCCTGAGTGAATAAAATCTACATTTAAACATACTGAAACAAATAAAAAACTAAAACCAAGCCACCAAATCTAACATGCTGCAAAAATACAGCACAACTTAATTTCTACTGTATACTACAACATAAACAACAACATACTTTTAAGGCACACAGTCCAACTGAACAAAAAAGAAAAAAAAGTATTTATACAGAGGAGGGAGTACAGGAAGAGTTGACACTGGCCTCTTTCCCCCTCCAGAAGGGAAAAAAATAAAATTAAAAACGGTAACCACTTGCAACTTCTTATCAACTGGCCTTTAAAAAGATGTCAAGTTGTACACTTATCTACAGAATTTTCTGTCGATTTACACCACTTTCTTTTTCTATTCCGTTGCCTACTTCAACTTTGCACCACAATATAAAGCATCACTATAATAGAAACCTGGAATAATATATAGGAAATATAGTCCTATATTGGCTTTTTACTAGCAAGATTATGAATTTAATTCTTTGCTGAACTATTAACCACAAACACACCCACTTCTGAAAGAGCATTTGTGTAGTCTAGTTCTCCTTTCTGCTATAAATCCAATTTGGATTGAAAATATGTCCCAAGTACTGTTTTGCTGGAGGGGGGGGCTTACAATGAATTAAACTGAACACTACAAATCAGGACGGACTGAAATATCTGAAGACTATTCTGTTGCTCAAATTTTTACGTAAGAGAAGAAAAACAGCTTTTAGAGCTACTTTCAGATTTAGGGATTATATATCAATATCCATCAATACAGGGATTAAAACAAAAATAGAAATATGTCACCTCTCTGGTAAGGTTTTTCCAACAACAAAAAGGAGTTTTCCTGTACTATTTATACTATGAAGACTAGATTCAGAATAGGCTTTAAATACTGTATTTCAGAAAATACTGGAGGGAGGAATCTCACATAGCTCTTCCAAGTCTGCTCATATTTATTGATTTTCTTACCATTCTATCTCCTAAAGATAATTCACTGAATAAGAATCTTAATTTGCTTCTTTTTATTTTTTTTTTTTAGGCATTGAGGTTAGAAGGGCTCAGTCATCACTCCAGTCTAGGATGACAACAACCAAGTAGGATATTACTGAATATAGCTTTTGCTTCCTGAAATCTGCAGCTGAAACGGCTATCTGGCTGATACGGCTATCATTCAGAAAACAAATATTACCCTGTACTTTACCAATTATATATATTCAGATGCCCTCCCACACACTGAAGAGAATTCTGATGTAGTCCATCCATTTTCTTCCTTTTTTTGAAACCATGGAAGGGAATTCTATACAGACTGTTGCTGTGAAAGCCAAGCCAAGACTTCTGGCCTCTACCTAGTCCATCCTTTTTCAGGATAAAGCCTTTGGGCAGCTCAAACAGCAGAGACATTTCATGCCTTCACCTGACTTTGTAAACCCTTGTCTTCTGCTTGGCGTGCTCCTTTGGCTTGAACATTAATTTTTCTTTAGCTTCAGTTTCTTTTTCTTCCTCTCCTCTTCTGGAAAATGTGAATAGTTTGGCAAGGAGAGGTTCTCTCTGAAGTACATTTATCATGTACCCATGTAATGATTTCTGAAATACCTTTTCCTTTTTAACTACTCATACTATAGTAAAGCCACTGCAACAACACGGGTTTGGCTATCTAGAATTCACAGTGGATGGCACTCGGTAACTTTCAGTGGGTTTTTTCCCTGTCTCACATGAAATGCCATTACTACTAATTCAAGAGAAAGCCTGGTATAACTATCAGAAGATTAGAACTGTGTCTCTTTTAGTCTGCTGTGCAAATAATCAAAGCATTTGCTTGGAAAATTTGCTGTGTGTTAAAAAAGACATGCCCCCCACGAAACGAAAAATTTTGCTTCAGTTTAGGACATTTTAAACCACATGTTAGAGCAAAGCCACAGAAAATTTGGAAACAACTAGATTCACAACTTACGTACCATTACAAAACCACAGAGGAAGAAGATACTGGGAAACTTGTCCTGTTTAGAAAGGTACAGCCAAGCCCAGGGGTCAGGACTCTCACATGAGAGGTGAAGGTTGGGCAGAGACACAAGGGAATGTTTTATTTTTACCAGTCATGGAGCATGCACTGAACGTGGGTCGCCCACCTCTTCAGCAAGCGTGTTAATTGCTCGACTAGAGGCAATCTGCGGTAGGCCTCCTTCAGTCTCTGCTCTTGAAGCTGTTCTTTGGATGAATCAGTAAATAAGTATGGCACTGGAAGAAGGCAAATGAGTGCATGCCTGAAGGCTATGGCAATCAGGAGGGGAGGGGCTACAGCTGGATCCAGCCCCCTTTCCCCCCCTTTTTTTGGGGGGGCCTAATTTAGGGCACAAAATGGATCCTCTCCTGCAGAGCGGGCTGTAGGGTATAAGGAGGGATGACTTCACCTCCTCTTTGGTTTTGTGATTGGCACCAAATTCCACTGAGAAACAACCAAAAATCTTTTGTCTCGGAAAAGCTGAAGGCAACCACATCCCAAGTGTTTTCTTCAAGCAAGGAGTGCTATCCAAAGGAATCTAGATATAGTCTGACAATGCACTTCTCTGGGCCATCAGCTTCTGGGGAAAAAATATCACTATAATGTAAACTTCTTTACAGGCTAAACTATAATTAACAACACTGAAATGGAAATGTGGGGTATAATATACATTCAAACGAGAAAAAGCATAATATGACCTCTTCTCTACTGTATATTATATTCATTATATTAAAAGAAAGAAATTTTAATAATTAAATGATAAATGCTAAACATTGTGAAAAGTTATATTGCACTGCATATGACTTTACTGTACCCCCTCTACTGGGCAGCTATTAGAAAGCTTTACTAGGAGTAAGTAGCTGCAAATGAGTAAGTAGCTGCTGACCATACTAAAACACTAGGAGTGTACAAATCAAACCTAAAGAACCTTCAATGTTCATGTAGAAATATACCTTAAATTCATCACCCTAGTTTTTTTTGACAGCTGAATGCTAGAGGTTAAATTATTTTAAAAAGTATGCTTACATAAACATTGCTTAAAATTAAAGAAAAATCTAACATAGCCCTATAATTTTCTATTTTTTATGTCTTTTAAATAATAAGCAAAAATTAAAATGATAAACATAAATATGTTAACAGCAACACTTCTTCACTTTTCTACAGAGAAAAAAACCTCACACACCAGGAGGAGAAAAAAAGTCTCCACTGAACAGTCATTCATGCAAAAGTGAATAAAATTTACAATCTATTTTGTCTTTGTTCAATTCAAAGACAGAATTCACTGTGAAGCTCTGATTTACAGCTGTCCAGCACTACGAACTCCTAAATAAATAAACAGGCAAAAATAGAAGAGTGCCATCCGCAACAAGGGACTCCTGAGAACGCTGCCATTTGTTATTTGCCTAACAGAAACGCCCAAAAGAGGATTAATATATCTGAAGTGGGAGGCTAGGACGCACGCTGGACCATCACGTAGCCAGCAGCATGCCCTGCCCCGAAGAGCTCACTGTTCTCTGTTAAGAGAAACCAACAAAATTGACTATAAAAAGAACAACGACCAAAGGGAAGATGTAGCAGCAGTAAGCTGGAACAGAAAGTTGCAGGACAAGATGTGTGCCTTATTTTCTTTTCTTTTCTTTTTTTTTTTAAGTACAAGAAAACAAAGGGGTCAGGGAATTAATGAGTTTCTCCACCCCTATGTTTAACTACTGTCAGTTTAGAGTTATACGGTGGTTACAATGATACTGGTGTATCTTGAGAGATGATTTTAAGATGAAGAAGAGCCAGCCTGTGGATGAACTTTACTATGCAGAGAGCAGGAAGTTACAAAGATGTAAGCATGAAAGATAAGCAGGTAAAACGATGATGGAGGGAGGAAAAAAAATACAGGATGTGCCAACAGCTCCAGTTACCAGGTGCAGAAATAGTAAAAGCTTTGCACGGGAAAAGGGCTAATGCTCAAATGCAGCCACACTGCTTTCTACACCTCCTGGCACATTCCCTCAAAGTACACTGGGGCCATACGATCAAGAAAAAGCCTTCTCTCCATCTGGCCCCGGGGAAGAGCTGCAAGACAGAACTGTCAAAAGACTAGCTGGTAGTAACACTCACAGAAGTTGCCCAACTTGGGATGTTTGGGTATCGAGAGAGCGTTGTACATATTGACAATTTTTGCCCTGGGCAGACTGGCTGCTTGCACATGCCCTCCCCTTCACCCTCTGCTTCATCCACTGCATATCTGCTCCCCGTTTCCTCTCCTCCCTCTTCCTTCAATATTGCTTCTTCCATTCCCCTTCACCATGGAATGGCACACGTTCTGGTTACAAATAAGCACGCTTAAAAAAAGAGGAGCGAATGTCATCCCACACACAACCAAGGCACGAAGCCTGACACGGCGAGGCACAGGCTAGGAAGTGTGGAAGAGTTTGGGACAAAGCAAGTGAGAACAGAAGGTGAACAGAAAGTGACTGCAACACTTAAACTAGAAGAGTGGCTGAATTAATGTTTTGGAAATGCAGAGTGACAAAAAGAGCCAGATAAGGGAACTACAATAACTACACATGAGCCATAAAGGCAATGGGAAGGGTGTTTTACACTGAAAAACATGGTATATCCTTACAGCAAGTGAGAGATCAGGTTCTGAAATAGTTCCCAAATTAAACCTGTGGAAAGCCAAAAGGCCACTGTCACCTGAAGGGAGATGGCAAAGCGCATTCAGGACATACTGCATAACCGTAAGCGTTGAATACATACGGACTATTCACAAGGTGATACTTGGACAGATGAGGCAAGACTTGCTATCTATTGAGGTAGACGCCTTTGGAGAACAATTCAGAGGACTTTAGGTACTTCTTGCTCTAAACCGCTCTTCCAGGAGCATATTTCACTCTGCTAACTACAGAACTGCAGGGGCAACAGCTGGTTGTGTCTCACGTTAATCTTTAGAGTATACTTTAATTAGTTTGCCTAATTTCATTCACAGGGTCTTAAGATTTCATGAGACCAATTAAAATTTCAGGTAGAGGAATTCTCAGTAAAAGTTTTCTTTCTTCCTTCAAAATAAATATGTCTGTCTTTGGGTCTTAAGAGTTCACTTATCTATACATTCATTTTGTTTCTCTGACATCCATTTTCATCACAGGTTTTTTGCCTCCCCTCCCCCCTGTTTTGTTTGTTTGTTTTTGGTTGTTGGTTTTGGTTTTGTTTGGTTTTTGGTTGTTTTTTTTTTTTAAACATCAGCAGCTTCTCTGTTGAAACCACATCAGATACATTAGGATGAAAGAAGTTCTAAGACTGCAAGGAACTGGACATCCAGAGAAGAAATGTAAAGTCTGTGACAAAATACCTCTTTCAGGTATCGTTATCCAATATATAAACACTACAGAATCCCCTCAAGGACCTAAAGCACAAGTTGTATTTTGGAATAAACACTATAAATTTTGCAAGTCATCACTGATCATAATCTGATCCTAGACATTTTGGGAAAGGCTGTTTTAAAACAACTGCTTTGCTGTTATTCTGCATTAA
This sequence comes from Phaethon aethereus, assembly GCF_964289735.1. Classification (NCBI taxonomy): domain Eukaryota; kingdom Metazoa; phylum Chordata; class Aves; order Phaethontiformes; family Phaethontidae; genus Phaethon; species Phaethon aethereus. The sequence continues at coordinate 163,469,000 of NC_138575.1, read as the reverse complement.
AAAATGGCATTAACCAAACCTCTGATAAGTCAGGATTAAAATGGAAAAATACATATGTAATAAAGACATTAAATGACGAAAAAATATCTTGTGTTCTTCCTTTCCTCTTCACAAAACAGCATGAGCAAAAAACTCGATTCTGGATCAATTTGTGGATATGTCATTAAAACAAACAAAACAAAACTATAACTTCATGAAAAAAAATGGAAGGCAAAATTGTGTCAATAACCCAACCACTATTAATATTACAGAGTATTAATGAGTAACAACTTAGCATTGTAGATATTTAATTATAATATTTAGAAAACAAATGTTGGCTCGGACAGTTTTCAAAATGTAGCTTAACTTTAGAATGCATATGAAAAGCATCCAATAAACTTTTCATCACAGCTGAATGGTATTTACAACGCCTCTTAACTTTCTGAATGTCTATTTTGTCCTTCACTGACTCTGGAGAGGAAGCCCTTAAATAGCAATTCACATTCCAAGTATGAACATTCAATTCCTAAAGTTCTTAATGGTCAATTATACACTGGTCATGCTTTCAAGAAAAGGTCACAAACAAGTTTAAGTGTGTGGATCACCCTAAAACCTTTTAGGACCTTCTGGACAACTGGGGTTTTGTTTGTTTTGTTTTCCAAAGGAAGAAGAATGAAATGTCTCTTCACATCAGGGTTTTGTACCCTTTCATAATCCGGTGTGTTTCTGGAAAACTGTCATATCACAGTTGGTGTAGAAATTGCTGGTCCTATGAAATAAAAGTCTCTAGTACAGCACATGAGCCATGTGGTGAGGTCTGTTCCACCTTCCAGAAGGTTCCTTACTTCAGCAGGGTACCACCCTCATACCTGCAGAAGTTTGTCCAGACTGAACCAGTTCCCATGATTAGGACCTAAATTAAGTCAAGGCATCACAAATTACCTCAACTAGAAACCCAAATCAATACTGAAAATAAAACCTGAGGTACGCTGTAAACAATATCACTAAAGTGTCACTGCTTGCATGGGTCACATTCTTTCCTCCTCAGTGCATTCCGACACTATTATATTCAGAAAAGAGATCCTGGAAGAACTGAAAGGTTCTGACATCAGAGAATTTCAACTAGCTGTGAATCCCATTGAGGAGGTATGACTCATCTCTGAGGTTTAAATTAGATTATCAACCAAGTGAAGCAGCACAGTAAATCTGCAATAAAAGATGAACGCCTACAGGAAAATAATTTTTGCCCCTAGTGGCAGATGCTTGAACTTTAAAGGATCTGAGACTAAGCTCTTTGTCTAAGCCTTCCTGACAGAAAACAATTGAAATTTCTTTAGTTGGTCCAACTTTGCTCCATATGCCACATGGAAACAATATCTAAACCCAGTAAAAGAAAGTATATTGTCACTTCTAAACCAATTGAGGATCAAACAATTTACAGAAACCAAGACTTATTTTGCTGACAATTAAGCTCTATCACCAAGACTTGAGATTCAATGAAATTTGACAATTGTGAAGAAAGAGGCTTTTGTCTGAGGAAGTATGAAGCATTAGGAAGAATCAACAGAAAATCACAAGACTGAATTAGATCGAAGTATCAGAGCCTTTGAGGATAGTCTAGAATTCACTAATTAAAATAACTGCCTTCCTTGCTCTGTTTCCTCTCTGAATTGCTTTGCTATTACAGCAGGCAGGCATATAGCAAGAGGCAAATTTGGTGTAAGGAGCAAGCGTTATACCCATCACGCTTCTTCTTACACCAACAACATACATTGTCTATCCTGTTGATCAAGCTGTATTATGAAGAACCACGATCTCTTTAAAGACGAGATGAAAGACAAGTACAAATCACTGCTGTACACCAAATCTAAAGGGTGTGAAGGGCCTTTTGAGCTGTTTTCTTCCATGCTGAAAGTCATCACATTTACTTTATAGTAATTCAAATACAACCCAAAGAAGCTTGCAAGTTCTGTTCTATTCTAGTGCTGGAGGTCACTAGCTGGGATAATATTCTTGCATCTCCTCCTCATTGAGCCAAAGAATTAATATATTCTTCTGTTTTTCCAGGAACCATAATAACTTGTTCTCCTTCTGCCCATTTAATTGAAAAATACATAAGATTTCTATTCAAAACACCTCCATACCTACTTACCATAAAGAAAAAGCAGTCAATAAGCATTTGAATGTCTTGCATCTCATGAGAAGTACAAACAACAGAAGCAGAGCACAAAGGTATTTAACAAATTAAGCGGTGCTCACAGCACTACATTTTAAACTGAAAACATCTCATTTCAGAAACTTGGGATTTTGCATTTCACAAAATGTTTGTGTCTCTATTAAAAGTATGTAATAATATTGCTTTATTGTGTGGCTAAGATGAGAAAGCAATTAGTGAAATTCTATTTTTCCACAGGAATGTTTTTATTTTTTAAGTAAACAAACACTTCTGAAAAGTGTCAGATTGGACATTTCTGCTCTCGAACACTCAGCAGGTGAACAAAATCATCTGTATAAGCCCTCATAATCTTTGAGAAACACTTATTTCTGAACAATCACTTCTAAACACTGTTCCTTAAGCTTTCAGTAGTAGCTGAACAACACTGGTTATTAAATTGAGGTGCAGAGTTTATTTTTTCTTATCTCAGTTTAAAAAAAAATAATGTTGGAATTGTTTTTTCCATTTTTTCTGTTGCCGATTTTTGGAGGTTTAAATATAAGCAGCATATAGTGCATGGCTCTGAATTCAATATTAAACCATACTCGTAGCTTAATTGTGAAAAAAGATCATTGTCACTACATGTTTGGAATATTAAAACTTGTCAGCTTTATAAAAAGCTCAAGGCACTTTTTTCTCTCAAATTTGGTTTTATTTTGAAAGCGCTCCTTAGATAAGATTTCTTATTATTAGAACAAGTCTAGTATAACTAGTTTTCTGTTGAAAATATTGGGGGAAAAATGTTCCTTCTATACTGTTAGTTCAACAGCAAAAAAGATGACACGTTTAAAGCTAAAACCATCTATATTTCACAATTCTGGTGCTTTCAGTTTCAGGGTTTCTCCAGATATCATTTGTCCTAGATAAGATTGTCCCCCCCTCCAACAATAAGGGAACATTAGCTGACTAAAGGTAACTACTACCAACTCTTCGTTAAACCATTTTACTGTTTTTTAGTCAGGAAATACCAGAAATGTTCTGGAAGGCTAAGAGTAATTGTTTACTTTTGGCCGCTTGTTGAGACTGGAGGGAGGGAGGGAGAATTGTTCTTCTAAGAGGAGACTGGGGAATCAAGGAAGGGAGAAAGGAAAGAAGCATTATACTAACATCAGACAAAGCATATTTTTTTAAAATATATTTATGTGTGTATTTTTAATATCTTTTTCTTACATATATGTATCAGTGTGTAATAAGTATTAAAATTATGGTTCATTCCTTTCTTTTAAGTTTAGTGGTAAATTCAGAATACTGAAGATTTTAAGATAGTCATTTTAAGCACACAGACATCTAGGTACCCTGAACCCCCACGCTGTAGTGGGTAGAAAAGACAGCTCTTCTCCAGCAAGACTTAGAGCAAAAGCCTAACACTGGTGCTCCCAATAACGCCCTCGAAGAGCGTGCCTCTCTACCACGTACCTGGTAAACCTAGGCTAATGTTAACCTTTGTGAATACCCTTCTTTGCCTGGTCATTCCTCATTACACATACTCTTCAAACTGGAATCCTAAATGGCTAGAAAATAGAAATAATCATGGACTTGGAGAAGGTCTATTATTTTATGCCAGAAAATTGTATATTTTACTCACTGAACCCTTAACCTCTATTACCGAAAGAATAATCTTACCATAACAAAGATGCCATTCGTACTTCCTACTTAACAATAACTTAACCAAGTAAGCTCCATACAGCAGATCTCGTCTGAACTGGCACAGGAACCCCAGCACTTCAGTTTGCTTTTAGTTTCTCCTTCTGTAAACCGAAAGAAAGCTAGGCTCCTATCTGATTAGGCGATGCACAGATTTACTCATGCTTACAGGTCATAGCAAAAATAGAAGGTTCTTCATTAAGTTGCCCAGCATTAAGGATATATTCCCCTGTTTCAGTGAGGGGCAAGAGAAAGCAAACACGAGTGATAGGCAGCAACAGTACTTCTGAAACTGTTCATTATCCCATGTAATGAAAAGATCACTGAATACAAAACATTTAACATTCTAAACCAAATCTCTCTAAATAGTAGAATCATAGAATGAAGACAGACACTCACCACCTTCTCTCTAAAGACCAGCATGACAGATTTTAAACATAAAATAAATGCAGTGGAAGAAAGATGAATGAGATAGTGTAAAGTTTATTTATAGCTTTAAATAATCACATTAAAAAGGAGAGAAGGAAAAAACCCCACAACACTGAGCAAATGCCCCTGGCATCTAATCACTTACTGTCCTCTGGGCATGTCCTAAAAAGGATGGGGCAGGAGCAGTGTTCCTGTATGAGAAATTACTTATGACATCTTAAAAACAGATGCAGGAACTTTGTCTGAAAATTCAGACTGAACTGTATCTATTTTAGGTTGTGAACATTCAAACTGATGAACATGAAATTATGCTGAGAAATTAATACCTGCGAGGACAAAGGAACATGTATTCCCGACGAAGGGAAGCTTACCACCAAGCAGAGGGTTTTTTCTTGCCTGCGCACAAATTAGCAGTATTCTGCATTGCATCATTTGCATATTAAACTGACAATAACTTAATTGAGAAAAAACAGGTTTACCACACACACAGGGAAATTAAAATAAAATGGAGGAAGAGTTAGGCCATCTATCCTCCATCCATTATACCTTATAATTTCCAGCAATAATGTCCATGTTCCAAATCTTCACCTTCTCAGTTTTCCATGCACCTCCAGATTATTCTGCACTCTGTGCCCCAATACTATCACAGGCTAGTGAAGATTTATGCTTGAAAGAGGGCAGGACATATGCAGAAGACAGTGTAAAGGGGTTGGGAGAGATGGAAGAGTAGCATTCCTAGACACAGAAAGCAGAGGATAAATTCAAGTACACAGTGGGTGAAAACTGACAAGGACCATGCCGGTGGACAGAGAAACCATGAACTTATGGGGAGTTTAACTTCAAACTTCTTTTGAGTTTACAAATGTCAGAAATGTTGCACAAGTAGCACATGATAAAAGCTTAAGTCTGAGGAGTATTAGTGACTACTGTATTCTTTTTTTAACTGGCAAATGAGGAAGGATGAGCGGATGCCACAAGTAGAAAACAAGCAGGTCAGTGGTCATTTGTGAGTCTTCTATAGCAGTGGAAAGTCCAACACAGAACCAAAACCATCTCCTTGGTACACAATGCGTTTCTACTCTGAACCGAGCAGCTGAGAATGAAGACTTTGACACCTTTACCCCATGCACCAGTTGGCTTGCTTTTCATACTGGCTCCATGAATACAATTTCCTACCTAGCATTAGGTGAGTAACGGCTAAAGCAGCCTCAGCTTCTCCAGACATTTCAGAATCCCCTCATGTCACAACCTCTTGTTAGGGATGACCACAACTAAATATTCTGCTCAAGCTGAAATCAAAAGCTATGGCAACAAGATATGCAAATGAGTATCACCTAGGAAAATGTTCAACAAGAGCCCAAATTTAAATGAACATTAAAATAAACCTCCATGAACCTGCAGTTTCCAGTTCCAAGCTACCTACCACAAGGTTGGTATTGCCACAAGCAATAATTAATGTCCATTCCATACTACTATTCTAATTACAGGACTAGTGTCCAGTAACTAATAAAACAAGCAAAAAAGAGTTCTTCATATGCTTGATGCTATTTTAAAATACTTTGTAAAGCTCTCTTAAGACTGGTATCTGTCAACATATACAGCTTGTCACAATGCTGCCTCCTCCAAATATAACATTATCTTGCATAAAATGACATCAGAAATCAAAACCTGAAGGAAGTCCTGCATATATATTCACCTGAATACGTAACAAAAAGCCTCTGACAAAGTACCTATTGATTGTGATGGAAAAAAAGAACACCTGGTATAGACAGAGTGGAAGCAAGCAAGTAATGTTGTCTTGTACTATTTGCAAATAATTCCACAATTAACTCTACGAAGTTCGTATTTTTTAAACTGAACAGCACACTAAAGTCAAGCTCAATTCCGTACCTCCACTTCCCTAACTGTTGATTTCTATCCTTTGGTTTTCATTCTGGATTGCCAGAACAGGCAGATTCACATAGAACATCCATTCTTTTCTACACTAAAATATTAATTTTGGATCAAAAAGTGCCTTTTGTTTCCAAAGACTCTCCAAGATCACCACGGGCACAAACTAATCTTCACTTGTTGCATAATCTGAAAGATGCTGGCAATCTGGAAAAAAAAAAAGACTAATTAATTCACCCAGATGCTGCAGTGCAGATTACCTAGGATCATCTGGGAGAAAGATTTCTGTGCAGTATAAAGCAGAAGAGAACAGTGTTAATGCAATGAGTTTGCACTGTGATAGTCTTTGTTTTCTTTCAATTTACAGCCATTCTGATTTAAAAAAGAAAAACACAACAAAATGGGGTTTTTTTTCTGCAACCACCACAGTGGTTTAACTGTGTCTCTGTCTCCGTAAGAGACAGCAATGAAAGGTTGTGGCACGGGAAAGAGCCCAGAAGAGCCAAGAGCTTGATGTGTAGGGCTTTCACCTGGGATGGGGGAGCCGGGTGTTCAAGGCCCAATATTAAATCAGAGAGGGAGGAGATCTGGGCTGCCTTTCCCACATCCCATATACATGCTCTCACCACCTGGCTAGTCATTATTCCTGCCCTGCTCTTCTCCAAAATAATTTTTTTTTGAAAATGCTTCTGCCTTGTTCCAGGGTGAAAGTGGGTTTTTGATAACTTTTTCCTCATTTCTCAAAAGTGCTCATTTCCCACCCAGAACAGACATCCATGAGCAGCAAGAGAGGAAATCCTATCCACCCAGTGCCTCCAGTCCTCACTATCCACACCAGGCACAGCAGCATCCAGCAATTTTAAGTAGATTAAAAATAGCAAAAAAGTATATATTTAAATTAGTTATTATCAAAACCAAAAACCCCCTCCATCCTTCAGATTATATCCAAAAGCTTATTTTCAGCTGCATTACGTCAGCTAGGCCCTCTTTTAAGTCCCTTGCAGTTTTTCCATCGATATTACTGCAGTCTCTCCCTCTGTTTTCAAGTGCCTCCAACCAACACTTCCTTCCTCCTTGCCACAAATCTCGTCAAATAGTCTGCCATCTCTGCGAGACTAAAACATAACTCCATTTTTACTTTCCTGCTACACCTGCAAGAAAGTGCAGCCGCCTCCGAACAGCTCTGTGCAGTCTTCTAAAGCCGGCATTTTTAATTAGATTTCTCTGTCTTGATCGACTCCTCCATGCCTCCTTTTTGCTCGGCTGAGGTGGGGCGAGAGCAGCTCTCTCTGTGGTTGCTTTAGCAAATGAAAAAACTAGACTTTGCAGTATCTGAGCAGGTCAGCATATGGCCAGAAATGAGTTTCGCAGCAGGCCGTTTTCCCCACCAGGGGATCTTAATGTGAAGAAGATAGAAAATCTCTGTGAAGGGACGTGAAATCTTGTGCCAGGAAAGCGGGAGACTGCACTTGGGAAGTGGTTGTCAGTACAAGCTTCACGCTATTTCCCTATCAAATAATGTCCCATCCCCTCCTACAAACAGCTTTTCCATAAACCTTTTAATTTTATCTCTTGTGTTAAGCGTAAATAGGGTGAGCGCTGACTCGGTGAACTGAAAATGTAATGGGCTTGTCTCATCAGTTTACGGCCAAGTTTCATTCAATTATTATTGCAGAGAAAAATAGGATAGAGTTGAACTGAGTTATGCTAATAGATAATAAATGTAAACATAACTCCAGAGTACTATTTACTAACTTTAAAGACTACTCCTACAGCAATCAACTTTATAAGGTTCCTGACAGAAGCATAATGGCGATAAAACACTGGGAAGCATAAGACTATTTAAACTCTTAACAAAAGCCATGATAATACTAACAGTAAATGAGCAACTCCCACAAAATATCATTTAATAATCACGCCCTGATAAGGTTTAAAGTACATATCGCCTTTGTTATACGAAAAAACATTAAAGTGTTTTTTTTAACACATGTAGCAACCTAACAGGTTTTAATTACCACACCTACTTCAGTGACGAGCTGTTCCACTCAAACACCCAAACATAATATTTACAACGTTGTGCGGTTGTTAAGGATCTTGATGATTGATGGAACCTATTGTGTTGCCATCTTAATAACAACAAATGCAAGTGATTACCAACACGGAAGAGAGAATCTGTGTTTTTATTTTACAACAAAAGGCTGTCCTGTAGGGACTTCTTTTCAACATAAACTAACAAACCTGCGCACACGTGAACGTGCTTTAGAGCTTGCCACAGAGTCAAAAACAAAGCCTCTGCTGCTTTAAGGACAACATATTTTTTTGTATTAGCTTAAGAAAACATGAAAGCTGTCAAAAGAGCTAGTACACTTTTTCACAATCCCACAGAATTCATCTTGACCACAAGGAAATATCTGAAAACTGCATCAGAAAGATAGCATAGGTCTTGTTTCCAAAAAAAAGCAAGCAATTGAGTCATTGAGTCAAATAGGAATACAATACATTTTCTGGCATCGCTACTGAATATTTATATCAGTGATGAATGAGACTACAAACGAAATATTTTAACATGAAGCTCTGCTTTGTTAACTGCATGATATGCCAAAACACCACCTACTGTAAATCACAGGGTTTAAGACCAGTATTTCTTGTTTAAACATGCTACTTGTTCAGCAGAATCACTTGTGTGAACAAGCATACATTAATGTACACTAACTGGAGCAGTTTCACTATCCAACTGATAGAGTATAATTTAACAACCTCATTATCAGCATTGTAATTTTGAGACTGCTGAAATATCCTGTTTGTTGCAAATACTATATGGTTTAAACACTCTAACAACATTGCCCATTTGACGCTTCTGTCAGATAAAAAGCAGATAGGCACTTGTGCATTGATGAACATGCTTTTAATCCTATAAAGAAACTTTCTCTGTCAAATTATAGGTGTCTTTCTCTGTCAAATTATAGGTGTTTCAACACTTGATTTATGAACACCATAATTAAAATCCTTATGCCTTAAAGAAAAACAAACTCTTTATTATTACAACAGCTTTATTTCACATTTTTAATATTTGGAGTTTGCTTTTATGTGCTGCTATTAGCTATCAGTTCGGCATATCATTTCTGGCTGGCCAGAACAGGAGAATATTTCGCTTATAACCTGGTAAAATCTCAAAATCTAGGTAAGTACTCAAAGGGATCAATGTTTATTTAATGCTTCCACAAAGCATTTCTGGGGAAAAAAAAAAAATCTGCTGATTTAACAGGTAGAGGACAACCATCACACAATTCAGTGCCTTCTGTTTCTAGGAAGGCCAGAAATGCTGTAATGTCTGCCAAAATATTTCGCCTCCTTCTATTAATTGTCAGAACCAAGCGTTTAGAGAGATACAATTTAAAAAAAAAAAAAAAAGAAGAAAAAAAGAGCTAGATTTCCATATGCATTTCCATAGTGGTTCTGGTTCAATTTGAATTTTAGACAGATCTCTAGAGGAGGAAGAGATTCATATTTTATCTGAACAAATTAATGCATATCACTTATTTATTCTTACAGGACCCATCAGCACAGCAGCAGCATGTTTCAGTTTCCTAAACTCAATGCAATTCAAAATTACACACAAATCTCCACTAAAACTACTAGTACTGAAAGCGATGCAGTTAAATATTAGCATCCCTTCTCTAAAGAAACCTCTGTCCCCAAATCCCAGAAAAGAACAACTGATTTACAAGCTAAGCAAGTAATCCTGAATCAAATTCTGAAGCTTGTCAAAACTAGGATCTCCTAAGCTATCAATAAGAAACTAATTTCAAAAGCGGGAACTCCCAATTCAAGTCACTGCTGCTGAAGTCCTGGTCCATTTTACCTATCTTTCTATCAAATTTGTTCTGAAACGTTACAAACATCATGAAAAAGAAATTAAAAGGAATAATGGCTGAAGGAGGTCTCCTTGATGGAACCAAAGGATCAGACTCTATAGGGTTCTCTCACTTTTGGCCACTAATAACAAAGCCAACAAAGTTCCTGAACTCAGCATTACATGGAGCTAAAAAGCTTACTGTGTAAAAGATTAAGAGAAAATATTATATTTGCAGATAATGAGGACAACTGAATGGAATCACATTATTACTGCTCAGTGGAAAGGTTGAAAATTCACTCCTCAAATATCATCTCTAAAAACATACCAGATAAATTTTGTTATCCTTCTAATAAGATGCTGTAATGCTAGACTGAAATAAAACAGATCATGCTGCCCTCTTGTGCTAAGTGTGCAGAGAAATCAACCCCTTTATCCTGCAAGTGACACATGAAGAGGAATATATAAAGCATTCACTATGAAGTAGAAAAAAAAGTATACGTTTTCCTCACAGATACCTTGAGATGCATGCAATTCACTTACTGGGATATGGATAGAAGGGCAAAGGAAGTTTCAAGAGAGTAAAATTCTATACTCAAAAAAAACCCCCAAAAGTTCTGTCAACAAATGCAGACAAGTCAGATGTGATAAACCCCAAAATACACCCACTTAACCTCTAACTTCCCATCAAGCTTTCACTACAGCTGTTTAAGTGGTGCTGTATAGGTATCTGCTGATGAATTTTAATTTCAGTCATAAATATCTGATCATTCTTTCTGAATGCTGGATAACACAATAAGCTTTAGTCACTTAGGATTATCAGATCAACAGGGTTAGGTTAAGTGCTTAAGAAAGGAGACAGTCATTTATGAATAAGGTTCTTCCAATGCAAAACATACTTAAAGCAGTAACGTCTAACTACTACTATATCTATGCCAAATTACAGAAAGGTGAAATCTGTGTAAATACAAATATTTTTAGATGGGAAGGGAAAAAGAGGAGGGGGTCTTCATATTCCTCTTCTGTCTCTGCTATGTAATCCAGGTTCCAAAAATACATTCAAATTCCTATATCATCTGGGTAAGATGCTCGTTACTATTCCCTTTACAACCTTCCCCTCCCTATATATTGCCAATGTAATCTGTAAAGAGAGATCTTGGGCTCATGCCTAAACTGATTCACAAAGCAGAATTTTTTCAGAAATAAGTCATCTCATTTATTCACCACAACTGATTGGATCTACGCTGTTGGGAGCTGACAGACATGTCATGATTCACCACCTATTTCCATTTCCTAATGTCGACTCCTGATGCTGCTCATTAGTCTGCTTCCCCAGTAAGAGCTATCGAGAGCTCAGGATGTCTATTTATTTAAGTTTCCTTCCTTGACTTTGGAACATGGATCATTGTCTTTTCAAAATACTGGCAGTGGCATTTTTAAATTCATTATTATTTTTGGATAAATAAAACAGCAAAAGTCAGTTAAGCAACTGCTTCTGCGAAGGTCACACACTAAGAACACACTGGATGCTTAAATGACAGATCTGACACTACAATATCAGCTTTGCTAATGTGGGATATGATAACTAATAGTATGGTTTGGCTGTTACAATCACAATCCTAGAAAAAGGAGCCTTTAATAATTCAATTTTCTTCTAGTATGTCTTTCATAGTAAGGCATACTAAAAAAAGAAAGAAAAAAGACTTATACTTAAATAAATCTCACCCCAATGCAAAAAAATAGCATCTGAAGTTCTAAAAGAGAAATACACAATAAAAAACAAACACGTAAATCAGACAATAAAACACAGATGTTAAAAACAGATTTTCAGAACTGCTACATGCTGCAGTTCTGAACAAGAGCATCATCTCACATGTCATCTCTCCTCTTCCTTTTTTCCTCTCCCAAAAGATGTATAAGTCAGAAGAACAGTACCTTTGCATGCTACCATGACCAAAAGAAAGATGAAGGGGAAGAAATATATGCATAGTGAATTTAATCTTATAAAAGATCTGCTGATAAATAGAAACACACATCTGTAAGTCATGACAGTGTGTAAAACCAGTGATAGGCAAGGTTTTATGAACATCACTTTTATGAAGCACTGCTAATTTGAGCTTCACAGTATGTTACAAAGCAAACCCTTATTTATTACTCTGCATTGTCCCTGATGTTTACTCTGTAGTTCTTAGTTTGTTATGATGAGCCAGGTTTATGGGCATTCTTACAAGATGATTATGGATTCCCTCAAAAATACAGTCACTGCATATGCTGTGTGCACACACACACACACACAAAAAAGAGAAAATAGAGGAAAATCCCTGCCTATCTATCAACAAACGCCATCAATACTATGATTTCTTCTCATGCACGTGCTCTCAACTAGCTCTCTACCAACCTCTCTCCTCAGCTTATGGCTTCACTTCTAATCCTTTGCAGTGGCCTTTATTTACATGGCCACAGACTCACCGTACAAGATGACCGTACAACACCAGTCTTAAACTTCCACAGTTGTAGAATTTTTTTTTTTAAAGGGGAAATCATACATGTTTCATTCATCCTATTATGGACATGAACCTTTCCTCCACATGAATGTTTTTTTCCTGAAAATATTACTAGTTTCTCCGAAACAATAAAGCCATCCCTAAAAACCCTTCCAATTATGAAATGCCTTCTGGAACTATGAGAACAAGCCTATGTTCCTTATCTTCAAGGGAGTGAAGACCATCAGATTTGTTTCTCATGTAAGACTGGATAGTAAATTAGTACCACCCCACTTTTCCACTCTTTTCACTCTGTTCCAGCTTTTCTCTCATTTCTTTTGAGGAACATAAGGATGTGGATTAGAGTTTTACATTGCATGCTTTACGCTTTTCATAGAATCATAGAATCATTTAGGTTGGAAAAGACCTTCAAGATCATCAAGTCCAACTGTTAACTTTTGTGCATTCTGGAAGGATAGTAAGCTACAAAGTTTCTCAAAAGTGTGAATTACGACACATGCTTAAAATTGTTTTTTAAAAGGGCAAATAATTGTTGCTTTCAAAGAAAAGCACAAGAAAGGAATCCCCACAAAATGCATGCATATACATTCAGCACATGGAAGACACCCCTGTGCAACTGAATCAGAACAGCAGTGCAACTAGCAGGTCAATGTACAACACCAAAGCCACAGGTAATTCATTTTTCAGTATATTGCATTTGAAGAGGGTAAGATCAACCATCTATAAGGAGTCAACATTCTGACTTTTATATTTAAAAAGATCACACTGTTTAAATTTAAAGATTTTAAGTAAAAGAAGCAAAAAAACCCCCACAAATGTGAAAAATATTATAAAATCATAATTGCTCAGAAATAGTATAGTTATTATAATCAATGAGGTACACTAAATGTTAAGGGGGTTTTTTACTATTAAACTTACCTATAGGATTTCTGTCAAAAAACAAGACAGGAGCTTTCAAAATGGATTGAAACATTTTGTTGTGCAAAGTCTGACCAGAATTAACAAGAACTTGAAATACCAGAAGACTTCTTATTATGCCAAACAGTATTGTAGCCACCGTTAAACCTGAAATTAAAAAAACATGGACAGAGCATGCATACAGATAGTGATCTTTCACAAGTAAAAGAACTTAAGAATAAAACTGAACTAAAGACAAATTTTGTTGGCTTCTGTATATAGCAAGAATCCAAACTTAAGCCTAGGGACTCAGACTGAGTGCAGAACATAGATGTATTTATCACTAGCTTCAATTACTATCATATAATCAATTTTAAAAATTTCTCTTTTTTGGTTTGAAAGAGATGGTACTTTATAGAAATGTAGGAAATGTCTGTTAAACCATGAAATAAATCTGTATTAAAACCTTCTGCATAACATCTCTGCTAAGAGATTCATTTCACAGTGCCACGTATAATTGCGGTTTGCAGAGGTCACTGCGAAGATTCAACATTTGCCAGCAGGTATTAACCAAGTAATATATACATGGCTATTTAGAGACAACCTTGAGTTATTCTCAATCAGCCCAAACCACTCATGCCATTCTTCCCCTGGTAAACCACATCAAATCATTTAAATTATGTGTATTTTTTTAACACAGTATAAGATGCATCCCTTATGTCATGTGAAATAAAGCCCTTCTAGGGAATTGCCCTTCTTCTAGGGGCATCCACTTACAAGACAGGGGTGCTACAGGGCAAAAGATGGAAACAAAGAATGATGAGATTGCTGCTGCTCTGTTTGCTTTGTGTAATCTCCAATGCAGCTGTCCAAATTCCCAGTCAACGAAGGTGAGCAGTGAAGGTGTTAACCTTACATTTGGCAGTGCTTCCAGGCTCCAGGTGATCTGCTCCAGAAACTAAGTATAGCCACCACAAGCCTAGATGCTTAGGCCTTCAGGACACCCTTAAGTCAGACCCTTACTATCAACATAAAACATTGCCTATTCTAAGGATGGGTTAAAACTGGACACAATTCAGGTACAGCTACAGTAACAGTGGGAAAGAGTGAGGTTTTAAATTATATGATGTGGCTAAGTCAATCAGTTATTCCATTCTGCTTACTGCTGTATCCTCCCAGGATGCAAGAAAAGGTATCACCACTTCATTTGTCTGCTTGCAGTTTATTGCCCATGTTCTGTGCGGTGCTGTTTTTAAGAAAGAAGCACATGGCTGGGATAAGAGCTTGCTCGCCTTGTCCTGACTTCTGTAGTCTGGGCCAAGTAAAAGAAAACAACTTTTCAAAGAGTAACTGCACGTACCCCAATGAGAAAGTTGGGTCATGCAAAAAGGGAGCAGAAGAGGCACTTAAGCACGAGGCTGTGGTAGAGCCCATGCCTAACAGCAGTGTGTGGGAGCAACGGGAGGAGAAGGAGCACATCCTGGGAACTCCACATTTCTGTACAACTTCACTCAGGTTTGGAAGCCACTAGAAGTTGCTGGCATGATCCTCACCAAATGAATTGCCTGAAAAGACCTAATGTCTGGGGAGAAGGAGGAGGAATGGGATTTAATTTCTAGTCCTTCATCCGTTCTGTCTCATGCCGAAGGTTTTTGCTTTCCCCATTTACAAGTTTATCACCTCAGTGTGAGAGAGACAAGGACTCTTTGCACACACACTTTATAGAAAAGGTGTGGAACTGGTATCTCAGTTCTGGCCAGTGGTGTTTCCCATTAACTGAAATTTTATTCTTCTAAATCTTTGTCTCAAAGAAACAACAAGGACTAGGAAGGAACTACCATGATGATTTTTTTGTTTTTCCAAACATTGAGAATCAGAAATAAAAATGTTAAATTAATTTATATAGTTTAAGAGGTTATAGAAAAAGGTAAGTTAGGTTATTAGGTACTTCATATGAAAAGCACTATCTTTTTCTAACTTTTTCAACTTCACTTACGATTTTTGTCTAGGTAAGTCAATGCTGTCTGTTGAACTATTGCAAGTATCTCAGCCATCTGAACATTTCAATATAAAGGTTCTGCTATCTAGAATAAAATTTGCCTTAGAGGATAAAATTTTCCAGAACGTGGTTTAGGTTATATGGTCAGAGAAAGCCAAGTTTGCCACACTTAATCATACTGTGCAGTCTACTGGAACGGCTCATGAAGTAAGACATTACACAGAGAAAATAAGAGCCAAGTTTATCTGGCTCCTAAATTGTTGCTTCCCAGGCCAAGTACAATGTTTTCTGTCAAGCACTTAGATCATACAGATTCCCGGAAAAACCCCAAACAAAAAATCCTCCACCTATCCTCTCACCCAGGAGAGATGTTTCTGAATACATTTAACGCATATTCTTCTGGTATTCCACTTATTTGCTCAGACCTATCATTTACATCTCTATCAAGGAATTACCATGCCATACAAAACTGTACATCACTAGAAGTGCTAAATAGCAGAGTCTGAGAGCGTATTTCTACACATGATTTTTCTGCGCCAATTTTTACTATATTTCAGAGCGGTATCTGAAGATGTTTGGATGCCTGAATACAAGGATCAATGCCCTCTTCTGGATATTCAGCAGCATATGGCTACCTATTGAAATATATTGAAATGGTTTTTAACATCCTGCTTTGCGTTGCCATCTAGGATGCTTTTTGAAAACTAGTTCTTTTGCTATGGCACTTCAAAAGGAAGGTAGCCATCCAAGTTTTAGAACAGTGCAGAATAAAGATCCGTTTCTAATCCCTCTTGCCCATACATATAATGACTGAACATTTAGCTCAATGACCTATTAGTATAGACAATAACCACAACCATACGGTGACGGACTTTTGGAATACTCAATTCCTAGTTTACTTTCCAAAATCCAGGCAAAGCAAATTAAGAGTCTGCATTCAACCTATTTCTTCTGTTAGACTTTTTAATTTTATTTATTCCAATTAATGCAGTCAGGAGGCAAGACTCAGGGTCCTAATCTGTTAAGACATTACGCAGTTACCACTAGAAATCACATTTCCCCACATGGCTGTTGCTTTACACCTCTTGAAACTGTTTATTATGATAGGTCAGATAATAAATAGTTCTTTAGACACACATGTGCATGTGTAATTACCTGCGTAAATTCCCAAATAAAAGTTAAGGTCTAGGTGTTCAGTCTCATTTGCTCCATTATTTCCATTTGTTCTGACATTCAACTTTTCTTGATGATTTGCCCTATGGAAATGCATACAGAAGATAACAATCATCAAATTACATTCTGCAAATATTAATGAGTACGTTTAACTGTTTCTAGAATCAACTCTGTTGAAATCTTTAGTTCAAAAGATCCCATGTACTGTCATGCATCACACCATGAATAGAAGCAATCACAGGCAACATGTTAGCATAAACTTTATTTTTTTTCCCCCACACAAAAGGAGTGGAGATCAGAAAAAGATCAAGCATATCCTGAAGTTTCCTAAAACAGGTTTGCCCCACCACCACTACCTATACAACACTGATTTCTATTAGACAAACAGCGCTTGACTGAAAAGGCAGAAATGACTGACCAGTTATCATCAACTTACCAGTAAGAAAGCCACCAATCCTGAAGCACATATGCCACCTTGAGTAAGAGAGGCAAATACAAGAATTATCTTAGAAAATGAAAAAAACATTGGAAAATTGAATTTCTGTGCTATTCTTTCATGTTCTCTGGGAAAACATCACATATTCAGGAAAGTATGCCATCCAGTCTTTCAAGACCAGCAGCAATTTGCAAAGCACATTAGAAAGTGCATTAGAACCCGCTACAAAGAAAGAAGTTACCTTAAATTACCCTACCTGATAGCAAACTAAAGGAAAGCAATACACTTAAGCAAACAAAATATAGTAGCTCTTCCTAATGTATGTTAATTGCACATTAAAGAACTCATTTTTTCAGTTCCTAAATTTCCTACTAGAGATATTCCAAAATGCTTTTTGATTAACAAACTTTCTGATGTTACCAGTCCAGAAAGTTGTGTTTACGGGAGATAATTACCAGAAACAGGGTTGAAGGAGGATGAGAGAAGAGAGGGAGGGAAAAACTCCTTCTGCCACCTTCCTTCTGTGATGAGAGGTGACTACAAACTTGTAACAGCATTATTTATCTCAAAGTACACCTCTGTTCATGTGAATTTGAAGTTCTGGACAGTCTACTGCAGAGATTTGATCTTGCTCAGCTATCTTTCCAACAGACTCAATTCAGGGACAAGCAAAAAAGTAGTAACATGTCTAAATATATAGACTATTTTCTACAGCCAAGACCAATCATTTCCATGAAATGAATTTAAGCTTTCTCAGCAGGAAACAGAGAAAAAGGCAATAAGCTATCCTCATGCAGCTTCCTTGCTCACCATTTCTTTCAGTAAGTTTCAAAATAATTTTCCTTGTTTAAAAATTCTTTTACATACCTGCTGCAGTCTGCATTACACACAATATTTGCCTATTCTCTTCTTCACTTTCTTATTCTGCTAAACAGTGACCCTCTTTCTAGCCCTCCTCATAACCTGCACTTACCAGCAGACAAGCTTTTCTTTCAACACTTCTATCAGACTCTGTCCTCCTGTACTAAGTAAAACTCTTTGCCCTCCTCAACTATATGGAGACATACTGACTGTTCAGGTTTGTTAAATGCTACTTTACACACCTTATGATTTTGTTCTCTATCTCCGAAAATTAGACTGGCTTATAATTTCTGTGCCATGCTGCCAGTAGAATAATTACTTTACTGAAGTATTAAAACTGTTGAAATAAGGATCAGTGCAAGACCTCTCAACACTGTACCAAAAACTCCATGCTGACAGATAAAATTTGAGCGAGTATACTACAAAATTATTAAAGAACACCATGCTCCCAAACATTTTAGATGAAACATCACAGTAACAAGCACATACTACATTAAAAAGAAGAAAAAAAAGGGCAAACCCAAAATACATTAAATATTATTTGTGGCTCCCGACAACTTACCTGTGCCAAAATATTGAATACTAAAAGTATAAAAATCACAAAGTAGTTTGCTCCTGCAGTGAAATATTTTCTGTAAACTTTAAAGTTTATTTTTCCCTCAGAACGACTCTCTTCTGGCGCTGCAGACAATGCATTTTCAGCCTGAAAAAAACCAACAAAAAAACCCACAATAAAGAACTTTAACCTTCCAGTTACACATTCAGACTAAGCCACTTGAAAGTCATGGTTCAGCATTAGCAAACAATTAAATAAGGAGATAAAGTGATTATGCATATAAAAACTTTAAAATTTGGAACTATAGCTTTGACAAAAAAAATTAGTCTTGGTGCAGTAATACTGAAAAATCTACTCTGCAAAATGTGAGGATTTTATTACATCACAGAATGTAACATGACTTCATTTACAGACACAGAAATATTTACTCTAACTGATCAATAAACCAGGTTTTTCTTTTCTTATATAGTACCTTCAGTCATAACAGCTCTGGAAACTAAGGCCTTGGCTTGGGAGAGATTCTGTTTTCAGAATGCAAGTGTGTGTAACCTTTCCTGTTCAGAAAAGTATTTAAAGTAAATACTCTTCTGCAAATAAGCACCAAAATGAATCAACATATGCCCAGAGTAACAAATTACCCATAAAGATCTAATCACCTCCTTGTAAGTACCAACAAAGCATCTGTTAATAGGGAATACAAGTAAAATGACAAATGAGAAATCATATTAAGCAAACAACGGATGGGGGATACTGAAAGACAGAAAAGGAAAAAATGAGAGGCATAAAGAAGGTAAAAGAACTATTCAAATTAACAAAATTGTTTGTTTGTTTGTTTGTTTCAGTATATGTGATGGAAAAACTAGTGCCAGTTCAGCGGACACATAACACTTGGTTTTGTTGTCAGCAGACATGGCTGTGCAAGAGCATTGGAGTCAACAGACGTGACTCAGAGGTGAAAGGAGAAATCCCACCTACTTGCCCATAAGAGAAGAGAAGCCTATCTTGTTTTTTTTGTTTCTCCAGCCCCATCCTCCATGCCCCCATCCAACAGCTCTCATGCTGCTAAATGTTTGGCACACCTGTGTGGATTTAATAGTGCAGTCACCACTGGGACATTAATAATACCAGAGGAGTTTATTGCTTTTAGGCATAAAATCATTCCTCCAAAAAGGTATGAAAAAGTCTGTAGCTTTTTTTTTTTTAATTTCACTGCTTTCCATTAAAGGAAAGAAAAAGAACTAATATATATAAAAATATATGTATTTATATAATCTGATATATAAAAGAACTATATAGCATAAAGACGACAATCATCAGGGACACACAAGGATTACTCGTGTTCCACAGATGCAGTGCTAGCACAAGTCTAGCAGGGTTAAAGGGCTCCTGTGCTGTTTTATGAATGCAAACACACCCGCAGAAGGCCACCTCTGGTACAGAAACCTTATGGCTTTGCTGCTTTTGCACTGTGCAGACCAAGAGATAAAAAGGCACCTGGAACCCAAGCTGGCACCATACAAAGGATTCTGTTTTCACCAACAGATGGGCTGAGGGGAGCAACGCAGCGGTGTCCCAAGGTTACTCCCTCAGGGCCAGCTCAAGATCATGTGGGTATGTTAATGCCAGCCATGCAAATGTAGACTTTGTAAAAAGCCACCACTTCTGCACGCACTTCCCAGAGCTCAGGATTTCAGGGCAAGTGTTAATTTGAGTTTAGCACTGCACAAACACACAGAACCCACCCAGTACAGCGGTACTGGCCCTTTAAAGCAGGGGACAGGATGAAGGAAGCACAGCGCGGTGTCTTTGGACACAGATACGAATGCTTCCAGCATCCAGCAGAGCTGATGCTCAACTTGAACAAACTCACTCTGCCGGGTTTGAACAGAACAGCCCAGAGCTGTGGGATGCCTGCCCTCTGCAGCCCATGTGCCAGGACTGCCAGCCAAACACAGCGCTGGGCAGATCCACCATGGGCAAGCTCTCACCTGCTAATGCAATCCAACAACTCCTGAAATTCAAATGCAGCAGGGAAAGCCCCTATCGAAGTTTAAGTTAAAAACCAGGCAGGCCAGAATTGAGACTCGTTTATCCTTTGAGCACTCACAGGTGGTTGTTCCACTGCTCCGTCTTTCTGTGAGTGGACAGAAGAATCCTGGGACCAGACAGAGGACTCCGAGAATGTTCGACTCCGAGCAGACTTCAGGTTGGGGGTTCCTGGAACCGACAGCTGTTCTACCTCCTCATCTTTTTTCAAAAGGGAAGCAAAGTCGATGCCAGATCTCAGGAACTCTGAATAGGTACCTTTCCCCACCATTTTACCCTACAATTAATATAAGCTTTGATTATCTTCATCATACACTTTCTGTAAAGGACATTTTTTCCTATCTATCCTTGCTGCCTCTGGGGTTCTGCAGTTGCTGAGCACACATCCCACTGCAGTAACTGAGCTGAAGCCTCTAACTATCAGTTCCTCATTTAGAAGAGCAGAAGCATGCTCTTCATTCTCTAACCAGTCCCTTCCTGGCAGCTAACCAGGCCAAGGAGCATACAAACGGGATGACAAAAGTCCCAGTTACAGCCAGGTGAGAGTCACCTCCTTGGAGAAGCTACAGGAGACAGCCATGCAGCTGTAGGACAGGCTGTTGAACTACACACAGAACCATCAGTCTTTTTATAATACTCCAGGCTAGAGGTAAACAGCAGCTTAATTTTCTGGTCCTCACAGAGCTCTAGCAGGAGCACCACAGACCATTTCCACTCTTCTTACAGCTCTATCACAAACTCATTTCTAGGAAGCTACTGTGACTTTTAAAGACATCCGAGTGGGAGGAAAAAGACAGCTAGTGTCCTTTTTTGCAACTTTGTGATGCATCAAAAAGCAATTTCACATACTTCACTACCCAACCTTAAAACAAAACAAACAGCTGAACTTCCTGCATTTCTCCTCTACCTGTGAATATCTGGTACAACCAAGTTTGGAAGGAACCAGTTTTACTGTAGGCCTGCTTGTTCTCAAAGGTACTGCGACCATTTCTCAGCCTTAATTTCAAGAAGGGACTGGTTGCAAAATCAACATAATTCTTAATTCACACAAAAGTGTAAGAAATGAGAATAAAAGCAAAGCATTAACATAGTCTCAAAAATAAGTAATTCCCTCACAGTATATTATACATATGTCAAATAAAAATCAATATGCAATGTTATGTACATGCGTGATAAAACAGATTTTTCAGGGAAGGTATTCTAAGAAAAAACAACTTATTTCATTAATGATTATAAATCTTTAAAAACATATATGGTCAAAGTGAAAATCTTTAACTGTTTCTTTTTTCCATTCTTAGATTGAAAAGGATAATTAGAAAGTATGCAAGATATAAAAGCATAGACACTGAAATTACTTACATCTTTTAAAATTAGAATCTGATTTGCAGCACGAAGATATTGCAACTGGTGAGTGACCAAAACAGAGATCTTCTGATGTAAGGCCTGACAAATACATCTGTAAAGAGATGGAAAAATTAATTAACAAATGAAGTGTCCTAAAGCGTTTTGACTATTTCTGGAAAACATCTTCTAGTCAACTGTACAGTGTTTAAAACAAGAAGAAAAGATGCCTATGCTTATTAGATTTATAAAAATTATGCTTAACAAACATGTTCCTTATTTAACTTTGTACATTTTCAAGGTAGGGAAAAGAAATTTCCTATTTCTGGTCTGGGGTGAAAGAGGAGGAAATATTTTAAGGACATTTCATTGTAATTGTTTTAAAAGTCCTAACAAATGTACATGTCATAAAATGGATTGCAAAGAGGACATTCAACAAAAATTAAACTAATGGAAAGAGAAAGCAGGGCAACATACTGTGGACAATTATGGAAAAATACAGCCAATAAAAGTAATTTCTTTGAGATGAGCTTTCAGAGCAGCTGTAACAGTGAGCCGCTGGGAGTTCTGGAGAAGTAAACAGTACTACTGAGTTGAGCAACATCCAGGTATGTATTGAGGTAGAAGAGCAAGAGCCTTCAACCATCTCTGACCTCTTCCTATGGAATCAGGGCTTACCTTCCTCTCCAGTACCTTACCTGCTTACCTTAGAGGCTTCCCCAGAAGTTTGGGACTTCAGAGAGAGAAATGAAGAGGGGACTGTGCACACCAGAACCAGTCAGCAAGTGCAGTCCAATCCCATACAGTATTAGCAGAAAAGATATCTCCTATCTTTTCAGCAGAGCCTTGAAAGGCCACCAAAGCCAAAAAAACCCCCTCAAAAACCTAACAGTGGAGCAAGTGCAGAGGTGCGCAAGGATGCTCTTCATGTATAACAGGGACAGCACAGACACAACTGAGACCCAACAGTATCAACACTCATTGCCTCCACTCCCACAGTTAACACAGCAGGGAGACAAACGCTTGAGACGACACCCCCTTCTTAACTACTCACTATCTTAAGAAAACAAGGAAAACTGATATTGTCTAGAAATGAAGTGTCCAGTGAAGGTGTATACATTAGCATTTTCCATTTGGATCAGGAGTGCCTTTTTGAAGATCGTCCACCAGTTGCCTCAACTCAATCTGATGCTGCTCATGCTGTTGAGTGGTACTGGGGCCCATGAACTAGACTTCTAGACAAAACCAAGTGAGAACACCCACTTCAGTAGCACCCCTCATCAGTGTTCAACTGACAAGGAATGAAGCCTGAAAGGCCAGACTCCAGGCTGCTCAAAGCAAAACCTTCTGAGCTGCACAGGAACCTTGGCACTGTGTGTTTTTCTCCACAGATCCACTCCTGTTGGCTCATTTTCGCTAACATGCTAACTCCCATTTGCTAACATGACACAGGACAGTGGCACTCACCACAAAAGAAAAACATCCCTCCCCCAAATTCTTCTCCCCATTCTCCAAAAAAAACACAAGCAAACCCACAGCAATCCAATAGTATAAATTCCATGCAGAAATGCAAATAAGCGGTAAGGGGAGTAAGGCAGAAAAAGAACAGCAATGATACTGTATTGCTTACTGTGCTTCATACATTCATGTTGTATATCCAATTAATTCCCTACACAGCTTTTAACATCTATTTTATCACTCCTACAAAGACTGTACGAAGTAGAGTACTATAAAATGGTTAATACTAATACTAGCCAGCATAATTACACCCAGAAAGTATATTATAGTGTTCCAAATAAACTTCAGTAAAATTAAGTTAAAAGCAACACTCTTCCTGAGAAAGTTATATGCTTGCTATGCAGCATTCAAGAAGCAACTATAAAACCATGATGTCATTCTTAGGTGGCCAAGACAACAATTAATCAAGGTATTTGCAGCAGCGTAACTATTTGAGCAGTTGCAACTTATACAACAGTTGCAATTTATACATGAAGCTCTTCCTGGGAATATTATCCTGGTGTGGTTACTGTCTACCCTCTGAGCAGTCGCCAAAACAAACCCTCATAGCAACTAGAGCACCAGCTGAAGACACACAACAAAACATATTCTTCAACAAAACCTATCCAGAGAACTGGGCAAAGATCAGAGAGGCTACAGGATATTTACTTCCCTAGCAGGATAGCTGCCAAAAGCAAATATACCAGGTATGCACTGTGAAGAGATCTAGCTTTCCCTTACATAGTCCCACAGCCTATATACCACTTTGATCACTGAATTTTCTGTGTGCTAGATGTATGTCTAACAGCTTACCGGGACAAACTAGCCACTAGAAAATCCAATGGCTGAAAACCTTTAAATCGTGATCTTGAGTCATGGTGACCCCACTGCACTTTAAGTCTGCATTTGGAGGTGGGGAGGAAAAAAAACCAAAACAAAACACAAGAGGAAAAAAAAAGTGGGTTATCACAGCACCAGAGTAAACCAATTAGAACTGTCAGAGCTGTCAGCACAGCATCCTGCGTGATCTTGATCTCAGGAGAGAAGGCAAAAACGACCTCTGTGGAAATTTTTATTTCCACTGATGTATCAGTTCATTCAATTGAGACTTTCTAAAAAAACAACAACTCTCGATTTGATGTCTATCTGGCTAAAAGCTAGCTGAATAGTTTGTTGA
The DNA here is from genome assembly GCF_964289735.1 of Phaethon aethereus. Classification (NCBI taxonomy): domain Eukaryota; kingdom Metazoa; phylum Chordata; class Aves; order Phaethontiformes; family Phaethontidae; genus Phaethon; species Phaethon aethereus. The sequence goes on along the minus strand of NC_138575.1, from coordinate 163,444,503 downwards.
TAACAGGTGAGTAGAAAAATTGTTGTCACAATTCACTGGCACAAGCACAGGGAGGAAAAATTGCAACAAAGAGTGTATACTTAGATCTATTACCAAGTTAAACAACTCACTGCTCAGACAGCTCACTAGAAAATTTTGTCGTTTAAAATACTGTATCATCATGGAGCATAGAAGTTGCAAAACTAGTAAAATACTAACTATATACTTAACGTCTGTTTCAAAACATCAAAATAAGAGTTTTCTGTTCAAAACCTTTTTTTTAAATTATTTTTTTTTAAATATTCTCTCTCCCATCTGACAACATCCATTCTGCAGTTTACAGCAAGCATTACGTTTATATGGTGCCTTGGCTGCCACAGAAGACCAAAGCCAGAGTTCAAAGAGAGGCTCAGCAAAACCAAATGTGATAAAAGGGCTGGGACAAAACTAACTCCGAGAGCTCGCTGAATTCTTAGTGAAAGCTTGGTATTATTCTAGAACTGAAAAAGAAGAAAAAAAAAAAACACCCACAAAATAGTCCATAAATCTTTATGTTTTTCACTGGTTCACTAAGGCTTAGTTCCATTGTGATTTTACTTTCAGAAATACTGCTCTGTGTAGCTGAAGAAAAGCAACCATCAATTCTAGATGAAACACCCAATTCTAGGTGAACCACCATCTGAGCGTGTCTCCCTTTCTCACTGATGATATAGAGAATCCAGAGAAAGCCTGCCTCAGCAGGGGACATACCTGGTCCAAGGGTTCAGCCATCTGCTGAAGTACGCCCAGAACTGCCATTACCTTTTTACTTGCTGTTTAAAACCCCACAGAGTTCACCTTCCCCGTGCTTCTCCGTTACTCTCAAGAGGCATACTCTGTTAGTTACACTGTGAGCACATTTAATGCATGGCAATGGGAAAAATTACTGCACAAATTGCAGCTGCCATTGCCACATTTATCAAATACACAAGTGCACACAGACACACATGTGTGCACACAGCCAGATGTGACCTGGACAGAGAAGACCCAAAGGTTCTTCAGCCTCTTCAGTACACAGAAAAGGGGGATGAAGGGACTATGAAAGTTGCATCCTCTTCCCCAAGCTAGAATCAATTTAAACATATAAGCGTTCCTGATAGATGTTGGATGGGTTGTTCTGCATGTTCAAGCTCAACACAGAAATGTCAACATCTTTGAAAATTTATTCCAGGGGCAAACTACCTTCACCATTACAAAATTTTTCTCTGTAGTCCAAGTTTACGCCTTTTGGTGCAATTTCAATCCACTACTTCCCAAAGGTCAGTAGACCAGTTTATTCCTGTATACACGGTCCCTTCATACATTAAGTCTTTCTCCTCCAGGCAAGAAAGAAAAAAGAAAAAAAAAAAAAAAAAGTCCCCCAAATACACTTCTTTCTTTTTATAAGTGACAAATAGTTTTCTTCGCCCCCACCTTTGACACCTGAATGTTCTTGACAGGCTACACTGCAGTCTGAAGCCGGTCTACATTTTTTGGAAGTGCACAGAATTGAAACATTATTCCAGTTGAGACCTTACATGTACAGAACATAATAGGAACATTAGTTTACCTGTACTGACAGATACAGTACTGGTCATAAATCCCAGGGCACAGCTTCCTTAACAAGAGCATGACGTTGCTGACTCATACTGGATTTGTGATCTACTGCAATCTGCACCTCCTTTTCCATAAAACTGCCGCATTACTGATCCCTGCTTATTGTGTGTTCATGGAGTCAACACTTTGCACTTATCCCTGCTGCGTGCATCTATTAATTCACATCCTGTAGCCAAGACTTTCCAAATCCCTGTCCATCTCCAGAACTGCCAGAAAGTTTTCTGCCCAGTTTTCTATCACTTGAAAGTGCAGCATCATGACCTTCATTCATTGTCAGCGATACCACACTCAGGATAGATCTCTCCAGAAATACACTCTTCCAATCCGACAAAAACAAACAAACAAACAAAGAAACAAAATTTTAAGTTAACAAACCTAAGTAACAGTATACTATCACCCATTAAAAAAAACCATTGCACTTTGACAGCAAACTTCTATGCAATGAAAAAAAAAATATTAGCTTGAACTTTGATGCTGCAAAGCATGCAGCAGAAGACACTCAGAAGGGGGCCTACAACAACACAGTGCTCCTCGATGCAAAGGGGCTGTCTTGGCGCTTTCATCCATACGAATCCTCATTTGTTCTTCCTTCCCTATCAGGTTTTCTTTTCTTTGAGACAAGTTGTTCTTTAATCTTTTTTAAGTTTTTATCTGCAACAACCAGCTTGCTTTCACCTCTGCAAAGTGTCTCTTATTTAAGATTCCACTTTCTTCCTTACTATTCTTTTTGCCTCTCCTTTTTGGAAGTTCACATGCAAGTTTAACTTTACTCTAATTAATACTTATATTCATTTCAATGGAAATAATCACTAAAATGAAATTAAAGCACATGCAGAAGTGCTCACAGGCATAAAGCCTTTGTTACATTAATTTACTTACTACATTTGCTTTCCTCTCCTTTCCCTTTAAATTTAAGTGGTTTAAGGAGAACAATCCACACCCAGTTGTTCCCGTACATTTCAAAGTTTACCAAATTTCAGAACAAAGGAAAAAAAAAGGTGTGATATATTTGCCAGAGACAAAAAACCCCCACACCTACTTCTACTATTTCTATTTCTATGCTTATCTTGCTAGCCATTTATCTACATCTCATGACAAGTCCTAGACTCCACTGGGCTAACACGTAAGGACAACTGGTCCACAAAATCCACTGCCCCTTCCTGAGCACCAGCCAGCAGTGGATGGCTGGAGGAGGTCTATAAGCAAACATACACTGATGTTTGGTACACATTTCTAGCTTCCAGGGTCCATATATTAGGGACTTTTTGAGCCAGAGATCTTAGTGTTTAAGTAGGTCTTTGTGAACTTTTCCTACATGAATTTGCACACCTCCCTCTTGAGCCCATTTCTGGTTTAGTATTCATAATACTGTTTTGCAACTGCACCCCCAGACCACTGAAGCATACAACTACACTGGGGTTCTGCAAGGGGTTTTTTTGCTTTCATATCACGTGATTTAAAAAAACAAAGCCAAAACAAAAAAACACACATGCTTCTGTGAGATAAAAACTATAAAACTTTACATTTTTTTGAAAACACACAATGTACAGTCATCACACATATGCTTTTCACTTTCTGGAAAACAAAATAACAAAAAACCCCAAACCACCAAGCAACATTACTACAATATATTCATACCTTTTAAACATATTCCTTACAATAAACACAATCAAGCTCAAGGAATTTAAATTGTATCATCTAAATGTAAAGGTATAACCAATATGTTTTTAAAAGCAACACCTATAATACAAAAAAAAAAAAATTACACAGCATTCAAGTTTGCCCAGTGCTTCTCATTAAGTCTGTAACCACTGCAGTGGCATCAGAGGCAGAATGAGCCTGGACCAGGTGTGAAACACGAAGTGGGAAGCCTTAGAGATATCCTTGATTTAGACAGGTTCTACCTGAAAGGGAGCAGTGTGAAATCCTTAAATTTACACACCAATTCCCCTGTACACTTGTCATCAGCGGACAAAGCATGTAATATGTATATGCCTTTAAACACAGCACTGGCAAGTACATGCCAGGGTTATCTTTGCTTGGTTCCTCTGACACACTGATTGTGCCTGTAATCCCTCTACAGAAACGAGACACTAGCTTTTATCTGCTAGTTTTACATTATGATGAGCTCCACATGTTTTTAATGACCTACACCACCATAATAGCACTTTCTCCTCAAAGCTACTTGTTATAGGAGATCTACGAGCATACCCCACTTTGAGAGATACAAGACTGGAAGCATTCATGGACTCCTAAGGGTTCCAAAAATCAACTTACTTAAAACAGACAAAGTAAATATTCAGATCTGTATATCTAATTAAAAAAAAAATTCATAAATCCTTTTACTCATTTTCCCTACTTCATTTTGCCCCTCCCCTCAAGCACTTCTGGAGCTTAGATAAGAATGCATTGAGAAATTCAGGATCTCTTAATCCGCACACTTCACATGATGGAATTTCCCGCTCTCCTTCGCCATCTGTTCAATTCTTTCTCACGTTTTTCTGCAATTATGAAGGACACACTTGCTACAAAACCATGCCTGCTCCCTGCCCTCCCTTGCAGAAGAATGCTCAGTTACCTCAGCTGGCAATATAGAGACTTTATCTTTCAGAACACCTAGTCAAATTGCCAGGTGACTCTCTGGTCAGCCTCAACATATGGTTATCCCCCGACCCAGTTAACAACATGTCCCTTGAGTTCCTACAGGAGGCCATTGCCTAGTATCAAGGTGCTCCATCTGAACAGATGCTAAAGTTCATACTGTGCTGTGATAAATGCAGTGATTTCTTCTGCAGCTTTTATCTAGTTTCAGAGGCAAAATTGAGAGAGAAAAGACAAATGACCATACATTCAAAAGACCTTCCTGCTAAAAAAAAAAAAAAAAGCTTTGCAGAATTCTGTTTGATAGTAGGAACGATATACCTGCGCATACCACTCCCAAGTATCATCACAACTTTAGGTCTGATTTTCAAAGATTCCCAAATTGTCCTGCAACTCTGTCTACTCTCACAAGCTCAGAGGAAAACAGAAAGAAAGATCATCAACTGAGACTGGAGCACAGCTCCTGTCACTGGACAGGATACAAGGCAAGAAAAATACCTGGAGAAGAGCATCTGTCTCAACAGACCGATGGAATATAAATCTCACTCTTAAAAGCACCATTTTTGAGTCAGTATCACTGATGGGACACAACTTAATTTCTATCCACAGGCGATCTGAAACCATATAATCTATAGAAATATGTTTATAAAGATGCACAGGGAGAGCAGGAAATTTCTTGGGATCCAAGCACAACTGAATGATTTTCTTAGAATATCACAGCCTATTCCAAACTTCATCATACAAGGACATATGCTACTGTACCTGTATGGCCGTCCCATATTTCAAAACCTGAGGTCTCAAAATACCACATTCCTTAAAAAGTTAATGAAAAGCTATTTTTATTTTTTATATATATATATAAAATATGCATATTTTCATATACACACATGAATATATACAAAAACATAGAACTATACTGGTGACCCCACTGGGAAAAGGCTGAAGCATGCCTACTGTTAATTATCAAGAGAACTCGCAGGAAAAGAGGCTACAAATAACACAAAAGTAGGGAATATCCAGTTTATACCTTACTAGGCCCCAAGGAATCTGACCAGGACAGAGGAGTTCATTGGAGAACTGACTTTATCTGCTCCATCATCCACAGAACAACTTGTCTGTATTATGGAGAAATTCTTAAGAGACACAATCCCTTACTAATAATATGGGGGACTGTTTTCCCACTGGAGCTGTGCTTCTCGCATTCTTTCTCATTTGAAAAGTATTTATGTATTTTAAACTGTTTACTGCAGTAGCTGAACAGAACAGGGTGAAGCAGCAAATGTAATGAACCAGCCATCCACAGACTGTAGCTTCAGGGAATACTAGGAACATACCTATCTTTGATGTATACACATAAACTAGACACTTCTAAAAAAATAAACATTAATATAAAATTACAAGAAAAAAAAAAGATCGAGCGAACAGAACAATATCCACTTCATATTCTCATTAAATAATCCCCTGTTTCTTCCATCTCATCCATTGTTTTATGCCTCGCGGTTTGGACTCCTGGGGGCAGTTTGTATGAAGTGGTGTCTCAGACATTCCTCAGCACCATGTTCTAAGAACATTCTTGCCTAAGTGCTCTCTTTCTTCTCCACATTTCTAGCACTATTCAGGAAGCGTTAAAGAACATGCCCTGCCTTGTTTTTCAAAGCGAGCTACTGAACATAACACTCTCCCCAGTACCCCCAGCACCTTTTACAGCTGTCATGAAGGCCTCAGAAGACAACTTCTGGTTGTAACAAAGCCCTCCCTTAAGACCTTGAACAGGGAGGCACTGCTCAGTTTTTCTTGCCACTACTACTCCACCCAGTCCCTTCTCTCCACAAAATGCTTTCATTCTACTTTTATCTGTTTTGCTCAAACTGATGTAGAGTTGGGGAGGAAGAGTAAATGACAGTAAAGGAAGAACCCCAGCTAGTTTTCTGAGTTTCAAATTCGCTGAGATAATCTCCTTATTCCTCCTCAACTCCACACATTTATCAGCTAAAGATAAGCTATGCTTGCAGGGCAATGGTTTCTAGCTCCTTTATGGTTTTGCACGTACAAAAATCCAGACTTCCAGTTTTGCAGCAGGATCTAGATGCTCCCAATGTCACAGCTCACATAAAACACAGAATAAATTGAAGAGGCAACCCAACCTCCTTTGCAAGGCACTACCGTACTTTCCAGGTTTCCTCTTTGTGAAAAAACGTTAAGACTTAAGAGAGAGACAGGTTAACAGCTCAGGTGGGTGCCCTTTCAGAACGCAGGGACTGATACAGTCAGATGGATGCTGGAGCTGTAGAACGATCTTGTGCAGAAACAGAAAAGCAGCAGCTAAAGCCTAGATAGCTTCAACAGGCATTAAAGGAATTTGAGAGCGTATGTGAACTACAGAAGTAATGAATTCCATCTATCAGTCATGGCAGGTGAAAATGATCCTGCACAGAACAATGAACATAAAGCCCATGCGTCATAAAACTCTAGCTCCATACTGATGGAAACAAACAGTAGCCACTTGAAGAAATCAATAAAATAAAACAAAATATTGATGAGGTTTCAGAGGGATCTCCAGACTGGAAACTGCAAACATCAACAGGATGTACAATTTTCAAATTTAGATACTAAAAGCTTCGCCACATGAGGAAAAAGAACACACATGCAATGCTAGTCAATGCAAATTCTATGACCATTTCTGCAAGACAAATTTTTATGACTGTCTACAGGTGGAGAGGAGGGAATGACAGTAAAACCAAATTTATTCATGTGTTTGGAGCATGAAACTCAAAGGATGTAAGTATGCTCAAGAAAATGCTCTCACTTAAGGCTTCAACCAAAGCCCACTGAATTCAGTCAATGTAAGTTTTTCCTTCTACTTCTAATAAATTCCAGATTATACCTTTTGATACCGAGAGCTGCAGGCTATGAAGAAGCAAGGACGACACACTGGCTGGGAGTAACTGGGTTATTCTCATACTCGCTATGTGGCATAGATGAGGCAGTTTGAAAGAACAGAGAGATGGAGAAGAGGGAATTTACTGAGAAAGAAACCTGACTTTTAATGAACACTCTCCTATTTCTTCAGGAATGGAGGAAGGTCCAATATCTCTCTCTTTCACGGTAAGCTTATGCATTCTCTTCCTCTATTTCTGCTCTCCACAGTCTACTCTGCAGGCCATGGTTCCCTGTTTCACCTACCTGAGAGAAATTTCAACCATTCGAGAATCAAAATGAAAAATCACTCAAGAATCTAAGAGAGTTCTGTTCTTTTCTTTAGCCACTTGAATTAAATGCTTATTACTATGCAAATAAAGCTGCAGCAAACTAAGAAGTGATTTAAAATCCCAGTCCATATTATTCTTCATTCAGTACTAATATTTATAAACCCCAATACTCATGTATGAAATCTGACATTTTCAAGAAAATGGCATATTTTCCCTTAAGAATAATTCTAACTATAATATCTTCAAAACAGACTTTTATAGGGCTTTTAAAAACAAAAACCAAAATGAGACACACACAGGAAAAAATCTATACGTCTTCCAAATACACAAAATAGAGGAAAAATAATTGCAGGAAGTGAATGCATCGAGTTTTGTGAAGAGATCCATCTCCCCAAAAATCTTTTTCAAGCTTTTCTATACGGAATTAGAAGATAAAAATTGTATTTTAAATGAAAATAAAGCAATGACATACTTTTCAAACAAATGTCTTCCAACTTCAGCATCTACTGCACTTAATGGATCATCCAAAAGATAGATGTCTGCATCTTGATATACAGCCCTAAAAGGTTTAAAGAAAAGTCAGTATCGCAAAGTCTTACATTTGTTTACTTTAATGACTAAAATCGGATAATTTGTAAATTTTAGAAACAGCAAAAAACACTAACCTGGCCAGATTTACACGGGCCTTCTGTCCCCCGCTCAGCGTAGCTCCACGATCTCCTATTACTGTTAGATCACCATTTGCTAATAATTCCAAGTCCTGTGAGTGTGAAAAAACAGATAGCAAGAGTTTGTTGTTTTTTTTTTTTTAAAATAATTCTAACTTCAAAGACTGACAAAGCTGCTTCAACATAACAGTTTCTTATTTGACAAGTATTAACTTATCTCACATTAAAATACAAGAATTTATACTAAATGAAATATTTGCAAATATGACTTTGTATCTTCAGCAAAAGATAATTAAGAAAGCAGGAAAAATAGGTGAGCTGTTAAAGTTCACTTTTTCTACAGCTTTGCCAGAAGGAAGTGCACTACCATTCTTAGTGTTACAAGGAATATTTGCTGGCGATTCAGAAAATCAAACTAAAAATCATGAAGTATAACAGTAAATTAATTATTTTTTACTAGAACAAAATGAACTGTTACAATAAATGAATCTGAATAACTATTATCAGTACATTATCTTCCATTTCCTAAGAACTGCATTACTTCTACTCTTACTGCAATATATCCAAGAGAAATAACCACAACATTCATCACACAAACTTGGTTAATTTATGGGGCTTAGGACTATGAGTAAGACAACAAAATTATACAGTGTTCCACGTTATATTATTGTATTTCCTATTCAAGAAATACAGAAACTTTATATTAAGCTATAAAACATACTCTGAAAGTTTATCCACAGCTTTTATAAGATATATAAATTTGAAAGAAAATGATGAAAACAAATCTACCATCAAATATGAAGGGTTTGTTTTTTTAAATGTAGTTTGCTGTCTTTTAAAGTCACTAAAACCTTAAGTTTAGACAACAGCATATGACTGAGTATCAGCAGGCGATACTAAAACTCTATCTACCATGTGTAAAAACCTTGCAAAAAAATTTTAATCACAGTAACCATCTGCTTTTCACCTGTGTCGCTGCTGACAGGAATATCATGACATGCTGCATAAAACCTTTTTAGCTGCCAACCAAAAAGTCTGCTTCTTGACAAATCTGGCTTAATCCTCTCTATATCTCATGTCACAAACTCCTTTGCGCACAGACCTTTCAAAAATATTTTTTCATAACACTACTTGGGCTCAGAAAATTCTCCGGTACATAGCACTAAGGTTCTTTTGATAGCCATTAGCAATGCATAATACATGATATACATGACATTTATTTTTAAAAAAGTATATAGAATATTTACAGAATGGAAGTCACAGTCCTAGCTTGATCATTTGTCTTCCACCTTTTATTGCATATACACACACCCTTGTACCATAACATCAGTGAAAAGGGCTAAACATGATTATGAAATTAAATAATTGGGAATAGCTTTTTCCAAATTTGTCTGTGCTTCACATGAGCTACACCCCCCTCTAGTGAAAGTTTTGGGAATTACAAGAATGTGCTTACATGCAGATATTAAAAATAATTACACATATTTCTGTTAAATGATAGGATTTATTTCACATGCTACTAATAATAATCAATTCCATATATTATATATTGCAGCATGCACCACAAGTCTGAAAGAATACTAAGATAAGAATAAAAATCATGAAAATAAAACACAAAGAAAAAAAACATACCTTTTTAAGAGCACAGACTTTCAGAACTTTTTCATATTTTTCTTTCTCGTATTCCTTGTCAAACAGTATATTACTTCTTACTGTACCAGAAAACACCCAAGGCTGCTGAGAAACATAGGCAATTCTTCCAGTAACGTTTATCAAACCTTTGTCTTTAGGCAGCTCACCAAGCACAGCACTTAAGAGCGAAGACTGGAAAAGATTAAAAAAAAGAAAATGTGAAAAGTTTGACAGCATTAAAGATATCACTGAGATTGAGCCATGTTTACTGGCATGATGGCCTACTTCACCCTGTCACCCAAACTACTAACAGTAGAAGAGCACTAGTAACCTTTACATGCAGCCTAGAAGTGAGGTACAAAGTACTGTTTAACACTGATCCATCTCCCCCCCCACCCCCAGAAGGACATCTGCCTTTCTTGAATGCCCGTACCTTTGGTGTGCAGTGTGTTGTTACACACGGAAAGGAACTGTACATTTTTAAGTTTCTAGTCACGTTTAACAGACTCATAAAAACCCCGCAGAATGGAGTGAATGTTGACTTACTTTTCCAGCTCCTACAGGACCAATCACAGCCAGTAACTCCCCTCGTCTGACAGTAAATGAAAGCTGCTGAAGTGCTGGGCTTTCTAAACTCTATGGATTTGAGAAAAAGTTAGGCTTCCTCAGTAATGAAACATGCACCATCAAAACAATTATTTAGAAACAGAAAACAACGCACATAAATCACTATAAATTAGCAACCCATACGCCCACCGTATTTTCAGGCATACAGTTTGCCTCTTCAGTAATTCACAAATGTTTTTGAAAGACCCTGATCCTTCACCACAAACAAGTAACACAGATAAAACAGTGTTCAAGGATCAAAGCCCAGGCATCCTTGCTGCCGCTCAGCACACGGTCGGGGTGGCAGCCTCAGCAACAGGAGCTCTCTGCTGGCCATCGCAGTGGCATTCACGGCCTCAGCGCGGCACGGCCGGCGACTCCGTGTAGCCAGACAAATGCTGTTAAAAAGGAGAGTTGAAACTCTCTTGGAGCCCCAGGAAAGCCAGGCCTGTGTTTACTCTAGTCAAGGCTCTATCCAAAGCGAAAGCAGAAAAATGCTGTTTGATTTTAACACAACTTCATCTTGTGTGTCATGGATTCTCAGAGGCTTTTAATGGACAACATAGTGGGCTATTTGTGTGAAAATACACTACCCTAGGATTGTTTGGTTAATATTCCTTTTTTGTATGCCTATCCTTTATGTTACACTACTGATAAGAGCTTATTTCACAACATATTTTGCACCTCTCCTATCAAGGTTGTAAAAATGCCTATTTCTTGTGAAAAGAAAGGATGCTCATGTCTTTAATAGCTATGCTAAACCGCAATTCCTAAGGGCCTGGTGCAGCGCTCTCATTAAAGCAAAACACCCTTGTAACAGGATCTGCCTTTACATGCATCTTAGACCACACTAAGCATGACTGACACTAAACTGCAAACAGGAAAACATATGCATTAAATTAAAAAAAAAAGTATTTCTATTAAAGGGCCAAATGAAAACCCAGACTTAAGCTTCAAGGAAGAAGAGCGAGGTGAAGAATATCTAGCGTACCTCTTACCGGCTTGCAGACTGCTTAAAATTTCCAGCCACCCATTGAAGTTCAAGAGGCTGAAGAGGCCACCACCTAACCCCAAATGAAAGATGCCGCATGACCAAGCTCTGGGACCGCAAAAAAGGGAAGCTTGCAACTTGTTTCAAATTATTTGCAAGACACAGCGGTACAGTATCCATCCACACCTATGACAGCCAGGAGAGCTGGGCTCGCACGCACGTGGCCACTCATCCAATACTTGGTCAGGCAGCACCATACCCAGAGCTCAAAGTTGCACATCCCCCATGACAGCTCCCACCTCACAGAAGCACCGCAGGGTCCGCAAGAAATCAGAGTCACGCTGTGAGAACCCAAGCTTGTGCGCGTTGTGCGACACCGCAAAACTGCTTTTGTTGCTATGATTAACTTCCACAAGGTGGCATCAACGGGGCTTTTTTCCTTTTCTCCACACACCACACCCCCCCCGCCCCAATCAGCATTTTACCATGATTTTGATCTCTCGGTCCAGAGTACATGGTTCAGGTGCTGAGCTCATGCTAAGGTCAGGAGAACTCTACCAACTTATGGCAGGCAAGGCTTTTTTTTTTAATGCCAAGTTTGCAAGAAGAGAAAAATATCTCTTACTAAATCAATTAGCCTGTATTGAAAAAGTAAATAAGCTTTCAGACACACAAGCCCTTCTTCAGACTTCTTGAGGTTGTGCTTCTGTATTCATGGAAGTGCAAAGATATTTTCTCCCACACTCAGGTTTTTTAAGAAAAATAAGAGCCTAAAAACATTACAGAAAATTAAAAAAACTTTTTAAACTATTATCCAACTATTATATATTAAAGCAGTATTGTAAGATAGCACAGACCCTGTAGAAAAGTAGTAATGCAAGCAAACAGCATGGCCACAAACACCTAAGGTGCATGGTATTTTTGCAAAATAGCATTCCATATAATTAAAGCCAATTTGTCCCAAATTCATCACATTTATTTTTAGGCACTAAACTGAGAGCACAGAATAATATTACAGCTAAGTTCATCTGACAGCTCATTACCACAAGTGTCCCAGCTTGCCTGCGCCCTGTCAACTATCCGCATCTTTCACTTCCCTTCTGCTGCCACTTGTTCTTGCCTAACCTTGCAGACGGGTTGTTCATGGGACTTAGCTATCAGAAAACAAATCATGTTAAAAGTGATTCACTTTCTATTGCTTTATGCCTCTGAACTGGTTCACCACAGGGCCGTACATACAAGCATTAACACCAGCACAAGGGAGGGAACAGAGACACAAGAACAGAAGGACACAAGAATGAGCCTTTCAGGGGCAGCAATTCCTTAGGTGAGCTCGGGCAGACCCTACACGTCCTACAGTCAAGAGAAAGAAGCAATTCAGCCCATCCAAGGGATACAGAGATCATATATTGCACAGGAGTACTATACTACTTAGGCTCCTCATTTAAGTGACTAAAATTACAAGGGATAAATTTGGCCTCTGTTCAAATGCTTGAATTTTATATCTAAAGTTGCTCAGTTGAGCTGACAGACTGTTCTGTAAACTCAAGGCACATCAGTAAAATCCCGTACTGAAGAATCCCTAGTTCCATGCTGGTATCAGACTAGCCTGTGGGACTCAAGATAATACTTGCATTAGTAAAACAAGAGTGTGACCATTAATTAATTGGTTTTGGTTATCTTTTGATAAACTGTAATACACCATGTTAGGTTGTTTTCCTAAATAATCCCTTTTTTACTTCCAGTCATTTTGGATTTTGTGGGTTGTTGGTTTTTTTAGTATCTCCTTTGGCTCACAATCTTTAAAACCAGTAAAATAATCATCCAGCTGTACAGTGTCTGTACAGAGATCCAGAGAGTCTTGAGAAACCTAGTCAAAGTGGCAAGCTAAGTCGGTTACTTGACAAAGGATAGCATATTTTTTATTAGTCCTTTTATAAATCCTTTCTCTTAGAACTCATCATTTTTTCAGTGAGCAACTCCATAAAATTATTTTGCATCATCATGTGAGTATATAAGAGAAACTTTCTGAGCAGCTCTTAATAGTACTGAGAGAACTACTCTTCTCCCATGCACACTGCAATTAAATACCAAAATGAAAATTACATGAACAGTTTTGTGGGAGGTTTGGTTTTTGGTGGGGGCTTTTTTTTGTTTGTTTGTTTGGTTTTGGTTTTTTTTTTTTTTTTAATCAAAAGGAAACCAGTAATTCCAGTCATGCTGCCCTGCTTTATGCAGTATAAACAACTAATGAAAAAAAAAAAAAAAGGTGTTTTATGGGCATATTACGCAACCGTTTCCTATAAATTCTTAACAATGGTACCTATGGTAGCTTGGGAAGAAAACAAAGACTAAGAAATACATTCTATTTTGCATTAGAATGTATTCACTAATAAGTTTTTCATATCGATCGATTTTTAAAAATTTGTTCAATGTCTCAGAAAGATTTATGTCACAGAGACAACTCTGAGAAAGTAAAGCACAATAATATGGCAATTTTCTTTTGTAGCTGAGTAGGAGGAGGAGGTAGATCCTCACATATGTTTTCAGATTTTATCTTCTTTGGGACACAGCACATGTAGGGGAAAAGGGTATGTAAAGGGAGATACATGACGTCTTATTTGCATTACATTTATATGCAAAATTAATTTCTAGAGATTCCAGCATTTCTTATGGTGACTGAAGCTTCCCTTGTGCAAGGATACTGGCAGCTCATAATAGCTCCAACAATTAACCACAAATTGCTGCTTACCATAGGAATTGCAGTCTTAAAAGAGAAACAACAGTCAATCTTTGCTTTTCTTACAGAAAGGGATATAAAAGAGATTTATCACCTGTGTATTGTCCCTTCTTCTAGTCATTTTGGTGGTTTTAGTACATTTTAATCAGAGAACAATTTGTAGCTGAACAGTCTCAATTAAAACACACAGAGTAACAAATAACATGCAGACTAGTCTCTAAAGCTTTTAAATTTGGTAATGAGAAGTATAATATTGTACTGGTTCTAGACTAATGGACTGATCAGCATTCAGTTCACAGAAAAAAACCCACGTAGTAAAGACCACTTCACTCTGCTGTCTGCCCTGAATTACAATTTAAGTATCTCAGCTACAATAGTGTGTTGTTTAATAACAAGAGATATTTTCACATAGAAATGCACAGATTTTCATTTAGTATAATATTCAGGAACCCTATAGAAACTCAGCTACTTTTAAGATGCACTTGATAGTGTTTTCAGTACTATTCTACAGAGTTAGCTTTAACATACTAAAAGGATTCTCATATGCAAAAGACAGAATACAAACCAACAGCACACTAGACATAGAAATACTGCTTTCTAGACTTAAAATGCCTACAGCACCAATATACTTTACATTTAGTAGAAGTAAACTTACCTTATCCCAATAGCAAGTCAAATCCTGAACATTAAGAATGACATTCTCATTATTACCATGCAGTTGTGGCTTGAAGTGTGAGACCTCATCAAGTATCAGAAAGTTCTGCAATAAAAGAAAAGCACAGGATATTGCCTAATGTGAGACTGAGAATGGTAAAAGGAACCCAAGCACATGTTTTTGGAAACAGCATACAGAACATTAATTATGGGGGCAGGGGGAAACACAAACTGGTCAAGGAATTGCTGCAAATGTGCAACTCCTTCAACAGTGTACCTCTAACTAGCTAACTGTGCCCCCCCTCAAAAAACAAAAGTTTAGATTTAATATCATAAAAATACTACAGGACTCTAAGCACCACCTGCTCAATAAAACAGAATTCCTGAAGCAAATGGACCTTAAGAACCCATCTTGTCTTTTCCTTGAAACACTGACAAATCTTACAATTGTTTGACGAGTCCTCACGCAGAAGAGGTGAAACCCTCACTGCAACACTGTATCATTCCACTGCTTTGATGGTAAAGGCTTATGTTTCATGTGGAAGAACAGTGAGGACACAGTAAGAAGCTGTCCACTGTCCCTATTAAGCATTCTTCAAGTGACAAAAAGGCTGCAGTACTCTACCTGAACCTCTCCTCCTTTGGAAGTCCAGGGCATTAACCAAAAAAAATTGCTTGCGCCTGCGTACATGGTTCGTTGCACTTTCACTACTGTACTTCTACATTATAAGCCAGTCAGAGAAACTTTCCTTCAAGTTGCATAAATGGGCACATTTGTACCACAGCCATACTTCTAGCACACCTTGGCTGATGCTAGATTATAAATAGCTCAAATACATTTAGAAAGGAAAGGGGCAGATTCTAGAGAAAACTTTCAAGGATAACAGTTATCACAATTTTAAGACAAAAACCAGAAAAATTCTACCATGCTTTGAATCACAGAGCACAGAAACCTTAAATAGGCTCTAGCAGACTATATTTTGAGAAAAGAAGGAAGGTCTTGATCTTAGAAGCCAAGACTAGTTAACAACTACTGAGTTAACAGTTTGCAGATGTGAGACAGCTGCTGAAGACTTACAGAAGTCAGTAACCAAGAGGGAGCAGGAGGAGGATGCCCCGAGCCCATGGGAGGGCAGGAAGAGCACTGCTAGATGTTAACAGGCACAGGGGTACTGCTCAAACTCCAGCTGGCGGGTATCGTTTCAAAGAGCGGCGAGAAATCAAGCGGTGAGAATGCAGCAGTCTGCAAACTCAGCGCACACATACATGTATCTCCACCAAAAGGCAAAGGTGCACAGCCACACATTCCTGAGCTCTCCAGCCAGGTGAGTATTGCTGAGCGCTGTTTCAGACAGGCAGGTCCAAACGGGTTCGTGGGTAAAAGAGAACTCAGGATAAGAGAGTGGTAGGCAGGGAAAGAAACGTCAGACCCAGCTTAAATCAGTACTGGGGTGTGTGGCTTGAGAAAAGGCGTCAGAAGTGTGATTTGGATTTAGATGCTGGATGAAATATCACGGCAGTTTTACGCAAGGAATTGTTCTCTCATTGTTTCTGCGTTTACCAGGAATTTCTCTTCTAGCAGTAGCATTCATCCCAGGTATAAATTCTAGCTAGCCATTTAACTAAAAAAGTATTACAGTATCATATATGGAAGATTTCAAATAAAACTAGTACAAACAAAGAAAAAAGTTATATGGTTAACACCATGAATTTTAAACAGTGGGTGAAAAAAACCCACTAGAAACAAAACCTTTAAATGCAATAAATAACTTAAGCCTTAAAGACTCTTTAAAATATCTTAAAAAACATGCTTCCATTCTTTTTGTACCTAATAATCTTCCATGCAGAGAAAAATAAAGTTACTACTACCCACAGGATGCTGAGAAGCAAACATTAGCTTGAGGTATGACTGCGTTCTCGAAAGAGAAATCTGTGTCTTTTGTACTCAGCTGAAACTTATCCTCTTTTCTGCATGTCTGCCAAAACAACCCTCTGAAAAACAACCGCTCTCACTTTGTTTCACGAGAGGACCTTGAGCCTACAGCTCCATCACATAAGAGTGATTGAGCTTCAAGAAGAGATGCAGACCAGCTTTCAGATGTGTAGCTATGCTGAGGGGAAAAGAGAGATTAGGTGAAAAACACAATGAGGAGACCACTATTCTTTTTGCCCCACAGTTCTTATGTATGTGTAAATGAATATGGAGGAAAGGCTACTACTTCCCATCTGACTATCATTCCTTATTGTCATCTGAAGCACAGCATCTCCTGCTTCCTTCTCTCCATCTGAGCGTACTTTAAGATCAGTGCAAAAACCTCATTTATTCCACAACAACTAAGAGAAAGCACCTTCTCAAAAAAAGTACATTTTCAGTTTTGCCCAAATATACCTAGCCATCATCTTAATTTTTTTCTGTATTTTCTACTCTCTTCTCCTAATTTCCTTCCACTTATTTACATTTCAGTAATACATCTTTGGTTAGGCAGCATCTTGTTACTCAGTGTCAAGCCCAGAAATGTCCAGCCCAGAAACAGTTTGGGAAATGGAAGTTAAAAAGTTGGTGAGAGCATCAAGGATGCTACAGATTCATTAGGGCAATTCTTTGCCCAATGAACCTCAACTCTGGAGCTGGTTTCCAAAAAGCATCCTTAAGGAATCGTAAGTGCAAGGGAGTTGGAGCCAGCTGTCAGAAGCAAATACACGTGACCACTAGGATATGCTGGAAACAGAGACAAGAGGAAGAAAAAGGAACAGATCATCACTGTCTCTGCTCAAGTGCCATTCTCCTGTTCCTAAGGCATCTTTTTCAGCCATCCATGTCTCAAGCAGCACAGCTTGAAAGATCCCTTGAAAGAGTACTGCCCTGCAGCTGAACACAGGGTATATGAGAGTGCAGAAAAGACAGTGTGCAACATCCAGTATCCCAAGCCCTTCTCTCCCCTCCTACAGTTTAATTTAAGCAGTAGTTAATGTTAATGCCTACAACATTGCTGTGGTCATGATTTTCACATGTTAACCTTTTCTAACTCCATTTGCATCAAGTTTTACAAAATGCTTTTTTGAAGTGCAAAAATTACCTGTTTCTTGGTTTTTTTGTGTGGGCTTAGTAGAGATAGAAAATTAATCAAGAAAAAAATTATTTATTATATTCAAGAACATGGAAAAGAAAATAAGAGATTTTTAGCTACTTTAATCAATGAATGGCATAGTGACACTATGCAAAGCCATATGATTACACCTGAAGTGCTTGTTTTCTCCATTCTAGAACAGATTAACCTGGGTTTTTTTCAAAATTAAGTTCTAAAATGGCTGGCATGCTTTAATTCTGTATTTTGATAACCTGACAATTTGGGATTTTTAAAGTTTTAAATTCAAAATGCATTTTGCATTTAACTCTTTCACTCTTGCAGTTTATTCTAAAGTACTGGTACGTGCAGCAAACATGACTATTTTGTTTGTATTGCTGTGCTTAGTGTGTGTGTTGTGAATAAAATGAAGTCCACCTGCCAAAACCAGCATCATTACTGCTCTTCATCCTTACTGAATCCGAGTCTTCACTCCAGTGTTGAAAGCAGCCACAAGACACCAGTTAGGGCTCACACCTGTCCTCCACAGCCGACAGGGTAGTGTAGCGCACATGGAATATCAATACGATCCTACAGCTCCCATCTGCCTGCTTTGTCCACCAAAACTCCCAATCCCAACATATCTGCATATCTGTACACATGTTCCTCTTTAAAAATGTCCACACCACCTCTTTGCATGTACACTTTTCTCCTACATTTCAGCCTGCCCTGCAGTGCACATCATGTTTTTGCATATGCATACACAGCAACAGGTTCAGTTTTCAAAAGAGGTTATTTCATTAAAAATCCCAAACTGCACGATAAAATAAGGCTGCTTTTGTCAGTGACATTAAAACAATGTTAGAATAAGAGAAAAAATTCACATACCATTCAAATTAATTACCATACCTTGATTCGTCGTATGCTAACTACTGCCTCGGACACTCTCTCAACAGCCGCAGGGAAGAACAGAGTCACTGTCAGTCTTACGGCACCATACAGGGACACCGCAACAAATACCCGACTTGAAGAGATAACATTGCCAAGTAGTACATACGCCATGAAAGTCATGAACACTGTTATTTTGCTTGCCACAAAGAAAGAGGCTAAGTTCAGTCCTCGAAGGTAGGAGCTTTTCATAACCATGGCAATCTCCTTCCTAAAAATGCAAAATATAAACAATCACATCAATCTCTCTCATTAGAGTTGCCCTCAACAATAGGATGGCGAAAACCCACTCTCAGGATTTTACTTTTATATACTTTCTCCTCCCCTTGCACCACCCCAACTCATACACAAAGAACTTTAAAGAAAGTATGTTATACGGTAAATAATAAAAGAGAATTTAAAAGGCTTAGAAATTGAGTGGGGAAAATTATTATATTTAATATCTTAGTAGCCATAGAAAATAATTATTTTTCAGAGACAGAAAAACAAAATACCTTTTTTTCCTGCTTTGGTCAAACTTGTATTTTAATTCAGATTCTAATCTGCTTTAAATCTTTCTGGGTTGCATACAACAGCAAAGAGGAAAAATCTCTGTATAAAGGCCAAGCATCCCCAAACTCCTTATCCTTCCAATATCAAATCCAGTAGAGTTGAGTCACAAAACTCCTGATAAGATCAACACATACTCTGCTGTTGAAAAACAGGGCAACTTTCAAAAGACCAAGAGATCACCCATGGTCCAAGTATCTGCCATCATTTAGCTGCTGCTCCTCAAGCTGGATCACAGGATTTGCAGTATTTCCTTTGATCTCAGTCTAAATCCTTCCCAGTTTGGACCCTGCTCCTGGCTTATTTTGCTCTAGGAATTATGGTTCATAATTCAGAAAATAGTGATCTGTGAGGCCAATTGTTCTGCCAGCCATTACCCGAGCTAATTAATGATTGAACTACTGCACAGACACATAAGTCTCCCTCGAGCAACTGAAAAGCTGCTGATGTGTATGTTCTCAATTTCCACTTCAGTTGAATTTCAGTTTCCACTTCTAAATGACTCATCAAGTCCAATCCTCAAAATGTTACTGCATTATCTACAATGTGGATGCCATCAGGCTCAAGTTCTTATTAAAATAATAGTTTTTCTTTATCAAGAGAGCCATAACAACTTACTCCTTCCCCATATATTTTCATATTATCTGCTTCAAATAATATGGAATATAAAATCCTGAAAAAAATAATAATTTCTCTTCCCAAATATTCTGGCAATTCTTAGGGAAAATCTTCATCATTCTGATTACCCTTCCCTTGCAACGATATACTAAGATTAGAAACTCAAGTTATGATTATATAATTTGAAGTAAATTAAGTCCTCAATGAAGAGAAGGATACAGGATGCGCTACTGGAAAACTAGTTAAGCAACTTTCCCACTATACTTGCCAAATTGGCTGAATTGACCGACTTTCAAAGAGTTTCAAAGACTTATTTTTTCAGCTTAAGGGCTCACAATCTCTGATCTCCTCCAGAATACAGTGAAAGAACATTTGTATGTAAACTATTTGAATTGGGTCTAATTCAATTACTTCTACAATCCTGGATGAAACTCTTTTCCCACCCTCTAATAATCCTTAATAATCCTCTCACTATCTGTGGATAATCAGCAAGTTCTTTGTGCTACTCCTCATAAATATCAGATAAATTACAGCCTACCTGCAGGCTGTATATAATATACTACGCTGTCTTAAGGCACAGAGTTATATAAAAGGAAACTAATACAGCCAGCCACAGGAAAAAAGAGCAGTAGAGGAGTTCAGATGTTGTCTTAGCAACTGTCAAGGGCCACTGTGGAAATACTGGGCAATAAATCACCCGGCTGAATTTAAGACTTTTAACTACAGTTTTCCACAGTGCAGTTAAAGAAAAGAAAGAGGGGTCAAGATGTGTTTTGGTAAGAGCTTATGATTTTTATTTACTTCTCTCCATCATTAAAGGAAGCCTCTAATCCTAATGAAGTGTTGAACTTGGAAATCTGAAGTTTCATAATGTGAATAAGCTCACTGAGGAAGCTTTCAATAAAGAAATATCCTCTCTGGTTCCATGCAAGAGAGCAAAGCTTTCAATCAATCAAAACATTCAGTCAACCCAGGATTCTATAAATCTGAATGAGGAAAGGATTATGTGCATGGGAAGAAACATCTCAGGGAACATTAGCAAGTTTGCAAGCCCGCACATGGATGTAAAGGAAAAAAAAAAATTCCTTTGAAAAAAGGAATTCCAAATAAAACAGGTTTTTAAAAAAATTAAAAATCAGAGAATCTACAGCACGATAACAACCTCCTACTCATATGCTGGAGAGGGACACAGCATGAAAATTAAATTATACGAAATATGCACCTCAACTCCTACAGTTATCCTTTAGCACCAAATGCTCTTATACTGTCAAGTGTAAAAGCACAAATATTGATTGAAAATCAAATTTATGAGTAAGTTTTAATCAGATGCTGACGGACCTCTGAAATGAAATGTCTCAGGATACCAAACTCATCTGGCCTTGCCAGTTGAACAACTAGGGAATTTAGAATCATGGAATAGTTTGGGTTGGAAGGGACTTTTAAAGGTCATCTAGCCCAACTCCTGTCGTGATGTGCTATCTTTCTCCCCTTTCCCAGATATCTTGAGCAATACTTCAAAACACAGAAAGGGAAGAAGAGTACTACCTGCAGATGCTATAATTTAGGACAGAAAGTCAGATTCCATGTATTTCTCAAAAGAGAAATGTCTTCTTATTGGTTCCTTGCTATTAGTTTACAGAACTGTGAGGGTGAGATTGCTCCATTACAACTACCTCAGTTTATAGTTGCTGTTTTTAAACACAAATGTAAAAGAAAGCATAAACCCCCCAGAATTTATAAATACAAAAGGCTTTATTTTTTTTTCTTTTTCTGTCCCTTTAGGATATATTTTCATTCCTTCACTCTTGCTATAGAAATGTAAAAAAAAAAAGAAGTTCAAGTAAACTGCACTTCAAAGCACAAAATCATGCACTTATTGACATGTAAAAAACAGAAACAGATATAGATTGTATACCAAGCTGTATCTTTCCAGGATTACCTTCTTAAACCATTCACAAGTTCCGCAAATGATTTTTCCCAAGCATACATCTTTATTATCTTCATACCACTTATGACTTCATTCATGGTCCTAATCCTGACATCTGTTAAAGCAGCTGTCTTGCTTCTGTAAATAGCACAAAGTAAAAATTCTCAGATTCTCAAAAGAAGAGAGACTAGTCATATTAATGAAGACTTTGCTTTTACTTGTAAAGAGGATTCAGATAATTGTAACTGCATTAAAAGGTATTCCTAAAACAGTGTCTTAAAGCTGACACACAGCAGACAAGACTTGGTATATATGTATTCCTGGTATTCCCTATTCTCAGGGAACTGTGAGTTAATCCAATGTTCAGAATTGCATGTCAGTTTGCACAAACACATGGTATTCCTTAGACAACATATTTGTGTACAAAAAAAAACCCCTCAAAAAAATTTACAAATATTAACTTTAGAACTAAAGAAAAATTAGAAAATTACCTTTAAAAATAGTTTTGAAATATGAAAATAACAACTCATATACGGCTCTTTTGATGCTGTTAAAGAAACTGGTCTCCTGTGTCTTTTTAAGGTTAACTCTAGTTGAAGCAAAGATTACTTAGTTACAGTGTGTGAGCTATAATTTAGGAAAGCTAATCTAGATTTTTTTTTTTAAATAAAGAAATATTATCCAAGCAGTAAGTTACTGCTTAGTAATTAACACTAAAGTATATATCTATTTTAGTCCCACATTATGTTTGCACTGATGAACAAACTGGAAAATATATATAATTAAATAATAAAGCCACAGTTTTAATTAGGAAAAAAGCACTGAAAGTTAGAAGCCATGTAATGAATGCATAAACCATGCTAATAAAGCCTATTACAATTCTGAATTCATTCATGTAGACAAACATACTTTGCACATAGTGAGCTATGGTAGGCCTTATTTTGATAAAACATACCTTTCCCTGCTAAATTACTTATTTTTGTATATACCAATGAAAGTTAAGATTCAGAGATCATATTAAAAAAAGCTTTTTAGAAGGGATCGCTGGGTTTTGTCATCTTAACCTGCCCCATGTAAGATTTCTCTGCTGCTCTGGAAGAAATAGCCATGTTTAAAGCACTCAAGTAGAATGAATTTCAGGCACCTGATCGTCATTTAAAAAAACTTCTCAGCACCAGCGTTCCATAAATGTTGGGATGGCTGAAGCAGGGTATTAAGAAATATTTATATAAGAAAACTTACGAAAGAAATGTAGGACCATTTATAATAATATTATTATAATAACATAATTAAGGCTTCTTACTAAGAGGAAGATAGCTTAGCCTAAACCAACCATACACGGAATGAGATTTTCTTTGATAAGTCCTCTTTTCCTTTTTCAAAAAGGAACAGTAAAAGAAAAACAATTCCTCAAAGAATGTGAGAGCTCATCCTTTCTTCCCCATACACGCACACCACCACTGCAGAAGGCAAAATTTAGCATTTTAGCTAAATTTAGCAGCAAACAAGAATTCTCACCTGCAACCTTTTGAAACAGTCACCTTTCAGACCTAACTTCCAGATTTGGTCTCCAGATAACAGAACGTTGAAGATTATTCAAAATAATAAAGTTAACAGAGGTTCTTTTTTAAATGGTGTGAATCAAAATGGCTATAGTTCTCATAAACCAATTTTTCAGTTTTCCCACTGAAATGTTATCATAGTAACCATCCCCTTTCAAATTTCTTTAAAAAGTTCAAGAGGTTGTAGGAGAGGGTGGGTATTTTTCTTTGGCTTTTTTAAGTTACACTCCTCTACACTGCAAAAAGCGTCTTTTGTACATACATACCAAAAACCACAGTCTCAGAGATACTATATGACTTTTTGAAGTACACAGACTTCCAGGGCGCTGATGGCAATTTACAGCAGAGGAAGATGTTTCCCCAGTTTTAAAAATATTAAGTTCAGAGTACATGCAGATCAGGACAATTGGGAAACGTGCTCACACAGCATGCTTACACAACAGGAAAGGACCTGAAAATTCTTCAAGTGTCTGAGAAGTCCCCTTTATGATACTAATAACCATTCTAAATTAAGCAAGCCACAGAATTTCTTTTTGCTTTCGTGAGACATATTTGGTAGGCTTTAATCATGTCTGACACAACAGTTCCACATAGTTTTTCTCTTAAAAAAAATTAAAAGGGCTTTAAATAAGAATATTACAGTTGCATGGCTAAGCAGTGAAAGAGTTGAGCTCTTGTGAATGAATATATATAAAATGGTCTTCAGTCCAATAACAGAACTATTTCTCAAATAATCTATTAGGTCATGTGTATTTTATAAAGCTTCTAGTACTTATGTAGGTAAAAGCAATACTGCATGATACAAGTGTATACCATTCCATAGGATACCGAGTCCATTTCTGCAAACTCCTACAGCACTGAAGCTAATGCCTGCATCATAAACTGGTGCACACAGATGTGTTTACAAGACTGGGTCACAAGTACCGTGCTGAATAATAGCACAAATTAGCTGCCACACTGAGCGTGCCTGGATTTTAGCAAAAGCTTTAATCTTTAAATTACTTCTTCATAGGCCGATTTCCTTAAATCCACGCAGATTCCCAGCAACTGCCACGTGAACACACTCATCAGCTGGAAGCTGATGGAATCCGTTTCAGTTTTTCTATTAACTCCTTCTGTTCAGTGCACATTTCTATTCACAAAGATCTATGCACATGTAGACAAGCAAAAGTTTTTCTAGTTAACAAATTCTTTCCTTTGCACTGCATCCAAACAAGTGGCTGTTAACGAATGGGGGAAAAACCCAAACAACATTACGTTGCCACTGATTAACTTTTAAAATACATACCTTCAAGAAGAGATTTTTGTCACCTTGTTGTCTGACCCTGGACAAGTCCCTTAATCTCTTTGTGCCTCAGTTTCCCATCTGTAAAATGGGGATTATAATTCTTACCACCGTGGATAAGGCACTAGCTAAGTGCTAAGTATTTTAACTATTGACTCAAAGCTCAAAACCTCAAGAACGTAAAACTCAAAAAACCAACAGTGAAGTAGGTTGATACTTATGCATGCATATTACACATGCAGTGAAAATCCACATGTAAGAATATATTGGAAGTGCTCAGCAAACAGGTTTTATCACAAAAAAAAATAAGAATTTGACAGAGAACACTGAATGGCTCATTATTTGAGAAACAGGACATGAGCATAATAACTGAAGACTATCACAGTAGTTACAAATAGAAGGAAGTCTATGAATTGGTTTCATTTTGTAATTTTCAGCGCTCTCTTCACACCTAGCCATGCAATGGCAATGCCAGTCTCAATACCTCTAGAAAACCTGTCCTAAAATGCAACTTGAAAACAACAGTAACTCACTAAAAAAAGGTTTACTTATCCAAAGAACTAGAAGGAACCCATTCACCCTGAACACAAATGCAACAAAAATGCCTAACACTACTAAGCATACGCATACATAGTAAAAGGAACACAAAAATACTCCCATCTAGATGCAAAACCATTTATAAACTCATGATGTAAGTAGAGCATGATTAATTACACAAGAAAAAGGAAGTTAGGAAGTGAGAATATTGAAGATAATAATTCAATATTCCCACTTCAGGCAAGTCTGTCTTTTTAGGCAGAAATCACAAAGAACAAATTAAATTTGCCCGATAATGGAAAATTACTGCAAACTCATTTTATATCTCCACAGCCTAGAACCTTACAGTTAGAAACCTCATAGCTGGCATCAAAACCACTATCATAATATTTTTCTTCCTTTCTCTCTTCAGTTCCTTCCCTTTTTTCCCCCTCTCTGCATCTTTGTTTTGGAGGAGGGAGAGCAAGATTTTTTAACATGAAACCTTCAGAGCTTTCTGCTGCAACTCCTGTATCACCCCAGTAACTCAAACTTGCGGCAGGACTGACAGTATTGCCTTCGTAGTAACCAATCCCTAAGCATCAATGCAGGAAGGCAAAGCTCAAGGGAGTTAACACAATTCTACACCAAGATCTACAGCAAGGTAGCCACAGAAGTAGCCCAACTCTTTTAATATACTGGACAGCTAATGAGTAGCAGATAGTTTCAGCATGTCTGGAAGACAGACCACTTCAAGTCCCTAGAGAGGAATTCAGAAATCTCACATCAGCAACTATGAAAAACATCAGCAAAGATAAAAGATCACACAAAAAACCTCACCAGACAGAAGCTGATCTCAGAGCAGTACTCCACCTCCATCCAGTATGCACATTTTAAAACCCAGGACAGAAAATACCTACAACCCAACACCTGCGACCTTACCTTAGGGATGAAAAAAGCCTCCCAATGCAGGTCTGGACAGGAAGAAGAATAATCAGAACTGCCATTCCTGCAAGACATGATGGGCCTATCTCCATCCAGAGAAGTACTGTTACTGCTACAGCTTGAATTGGTCCAGCCCACAAGAAGTGCAAGAAAATAGTTACCTAGGTAAATAGTTAAGAAATAAAAATTAGCTTTTGGTCTTAGCGGAGATATTAAACCCTAATAACACAAAGTTGAGGAAGCATCTTCGCCTGCAGCAGGTACGGAGGCATCCAGTGAGAATTCTGCACCAGATTCAGAGACCTAAATGTACACAAAGGTGCCTAATCTCCAGAAAGTAAGCAAATTACCACACTGATTTTGTTTTATCTTTATGTACCAACATTTCTCTGAGCTTAGGAAAACAGCAGGAAAATGGGGGGGGAAGTATGTTTTCCTCCCATATTTTAAGAGAGTATTTCTCTTCCTATGATGTTCAAGAAACAACTAGAAGAAATATTCATAAGAAACACTTAAATCACCAGTTGTAAACAAAAACTTAGCTCAAACCCCACAATTTCTTCAGCCCCTTGAAAAGATCTGTAATACTTCTTACCTGATCAAATTTGTTCACGTCATTTGACAGAAGATTTACTATTTGACCAGTGGTAGTTTTTGCCATAGCTACATTACTGAGGCGAAGTGCCTAAAAGAAGTCAGAACAGTCTCATATTGTCATAGCTTACAGAGCACAGTACACCTACACATAGAAGACTCAATACACAAAAACAATACTGGGGCAAAAGCTGAAGGCGCATCTCAGCTTCTTCCTGAGAATATTCAGGCACAGTTCAAGAACCTTAGATAACATGTGGGTTAGGGTAAATATTCTGAAGAAAGTCCTGAAGAAGAGAGCATTAAAAAAAAGTGAAGGACTACGAGAACAAAAGCGCCATAACTCCTTATGTCTGGAGTGATTAAGAATGGGAAAATACCAAAATAGCAAGTTATTAAAACTAAACAAAAAAGCCTGTAACTTTTCATTTGCATTGCTTTCCCCCACATTATGAGCATCTGTTGAAAACAGAAACAGAAAACTCCACCTGAAGACCAAATTAAAATGAGGACAATGTTTGGCCCATTGAAAGAATTCTGTTTTGAATGAGATTCCTGACAGGAGACAAAAAACACAAGTTAATTCTACACTATCAGTTCCTGCTAACACTGTAAACTGTGCTTTTTGTCTAATCAGAGTTAATATCCCTTTACAAATTAATATTTTTCTTGTTAATAACTCCTGTAAATATTTTAAATTAAGGTTAGCACATGCTATGGAAAGCAACAAGAGTAAATATCAAATATTTTATAGGTTAATAAGTTAATCAGTAGAAAATAGTATGTGATTATAAAATATCCCCCTCCCCTCAAATCAAATCTGGAAACATGCAGTCTGAACATTACTGCAAAGATCCAAACTGAAACAGCTCAAAGATGCAAATAACAGACCCTGCTTCCTTCTACACCTGGTAGAAAGAAAATACAGTTTTGCAGAACAAGTGAAAAAAACAAAACAAAACATGTTACACATTTTCCTGTAACAGGAACAGTTCACTCAAAAACACTTCACATTTTTAGGCAGTGCACATCTACTTCTCCTTCTCCAAACAGTTATTATTAGGATTCCTTTTTGATGAATAATCTAACCTGAAAAGCACTAATTGTTTCAAAAATACCATTCCAGTATTTTACATTGGGTGCAAGAACATCAGACATCAAAGTACTATTCAAAGCACCATTTCAAACAAAGTGCCTTACATTTCTTGCACCTCACTGTTGGGTTACAAAGGTATTAATCACAGAGAGAATCCCAACCCGAACTTCACTGAAACCAGCAGGCAGAAACATTTAAAACTCCATTTAGAAATTCCTCTGATACTCTAAATAAATAAATAAATCTAGAATAGTGGATATATGAGAGATGAGATTTAATTCTTTGAGAAAATCATTGCTTCACTCCCTGCCTTAAGCCCATACATTTGAAATCCTCAGCGAAGCTACCCGCGGGTAACGCAGCCACAGCACGTCCATGTTTCCATCATGTTTACTCCATACCACAGATCAAAAGCTGATCTAAGAATTGATAAGCTCCTAGAAAAGCTGTTAGATATCCACAGACCATAGCAATAGGAGTTCAAGTGATGTATGTCTGAAGAAGTTGCCCACCAGGCTGTGTTTACAGCACCTACTGCTACTTACTCCTTTATGACCCAGACGTATCTGCCATTTGAGGTCCACCTCAGCCACCCAGGAGAATACTGCACTCGTGTCTTGCTAGCAACCCACAGCCTCGGACCCGCCACCTGGGCCCCCTTTCTGACCTCTGCCCAGCTATTTCAGACACAGGCTGCAAAAACAGTTTCAAAATGTACTAGCCCAGCTCACTTTGGCCAAGACAGACTCAAGAGGAACCATGCAACCATCTGAGCCCAAAGGAGGGCGCTGGTCTGCGATGTATTTGTCTTCTCAGGGAAGAGACACCCATTCCCATCACCAGTGGCAATGCAAGTTTTGTCTTTTCTTCCCTTCCTGTTTCAAAACTACTTCTGAAGTAGCAGTGTGGGTTTTGGGGGGGGATTTTTTGGGGATTTTTTTGTTTTTTTGGGTTTTTATTTTATGCTATTTTTAAAGTTAAATAAGCTTTACATTTTCCTGGCTGAATAGAGCTGTCTAGACTGCAAAGTATACAGAAAGAAATGGAAACATTGAATACAAAGCAGCAGTTTTACTTACATAACTAATTTCAACCAAAAAGTCCTGTTTTGGTACTTTCCCTTTCTACAGAAACACCCTGTCTACACAGCACCATACAAGCTGCTGTGAAGCAAATTAACTCTATCCCAGCCAAAGTCAGAACACTGTGGCTTTAAATACTGCTTTGACCATAACATTTATAAATTCACTCTGAAATACAACTGAAAACTGGAGCCACACATCTTTTTAAAAAGCAACTGTAGTTTGAATTTACATTTTGTTTCATATTTTCCAATTATCTGTCTGTTTTCAGCACAAAGATCTGCTTGATTTTCTGTCTAGAAATTTTCTGTACAGATGTATTTACGCCCAAGCACCCTTTCTCAAGGAAAATAGGTTTTATTTATATGAACTAATGAGAGCAGTTTGTACACTTGATGTCTTAGGTTAAACTTTTTTTTTCCCCTCCAGGTGTAATGGCCCAGTTTCAATTCTTTAACCATTCTTTGCCTTCTGTACTCCCATCTTAGTGTTTTAATCTCCCCCTGCCCCAAGTAGTTAACTCAAAAGCACATTAAAAAGGGAGAACTGCCCATAAAAAGGAATAATATAACTGTTCAGTCAAATAATTCCTGACACCTTTTTGGCTGCTTTCTGTCTCAACCAACTACTCCACAGCTTAAACTGCTTTAGTGTTTATTCTGAACCTCAAAGAACTTCTAAAAGTTAAGTCTTAACAAAAAAAAAAAAAAAATCAGCCACCCATAAGTAGCCTTTGGTTTTAAAATATGAGATTGTGAGTCATGAGACAGATTCCATTATTCCATTTTCATTTTTGTTACAAGCTTCCTGCAGGTATCACTAATACCTTCTTAGTGATCACTAAACATCTTGGAGTTTGAATACAGGGTTTTTGCAAATGAGAGTTTAACTTTCCAGGAAATGAAAACGGGTCTAAAAGATGAGAATTATGAGCATTTGAAGCTCTCCATTAAGGATGCTCTCATCCAACCCATTCATCCTTGCAAATCCAAGTTTTTATTTACTACAGCAGTTAATGAACACCACAAAAGTGCTAGTAAATTAGTATCCAGATTCTTTTAAAAGCCTCTGTGAGGATAAAGAGAAAGTATGACCTATCTATAAGCCTCAAATAATGAAGACAAATTATTAGAAAAGTTTATCAATGTTCCGCTGTGACCTCAACCTTCACCCTCCGGAGTAAACATTTATGAGATGAAGGGAGATTAATTTTCCATTTAATCACATCTCTAGAAATACAGGTGCACATTATGAACATTTCTTTTCCAAGCTTCTAAGCTAATAACAACACAGCAACAAACAACATCACTGTATACATATTTCATGAATTTCAAACTGTGTTATGATAATCAGTTTAGTAAATTAATACCTTAGAGAGATGTTTATGTACAAGAAAGCAGTGTGCCATGTTAGAGCCAAGTTCCCAGAGGATAATTTCCAAGGTATCAGAAGAGGGAGGAGAATAAATATGTGCATGAAAAGCAATCACCACTTACAATGGGGACATTTTTACTCTCCTCATTTTACTGCTTTGCCTAAAACCTTCAGATGACCTATACCGGTAGTACAAGTGTTTGCCTTAAGTGGACGGTACCCATGTTTAACGGTTGAAATAACATGGATTCCTAAGGAAACTTTACAGTCCTGATCCTTCAATTAAACTTCTTTTTAATTTAACTTCTTTGCTGAGCTAAGAACTGGCAGGTCACTATTCTAGCAGCACTAAAGCTAGAAAGATAGGGCACTTTCCCTTCCAGCATCCCCAGCAGGGACTTCCCGCTTGGAAGTGGAGATGGGCTCAATGGTTTGGGTACTGTCAACAGCTTCAGAAGAGGGAAGCAGACATTCACAATTGGGTTGCTTGCTCCCCAGAGCACACCAAGGCCAGCATTTCATCCTGGGTGTCACTTAACTCCTTCCTGTAGGTAGTATCTGTAACTTCTTCCACTTTCCATCTGACATCGGCCCCGGCTCCTTCTGTAGTCAAGGACAGCTATTGCTTCATCAGGACACACAGACAGCAAAGAAACCACAGCTTACTCAACATACATCCCTCCTTACACTTTATTGGCTTTAATGAAAGACCCCAGTGCTGCTACAGTAAAACCAGTAATTGATACTAAATAATTGCTCTATCCTACCTTTAGGATTCAGCTTGATTCTGAACAGTGCCTCCTCTGCCCACTCTCTCTCTTCCCCAGCAAGTAGGGGGGATACTGAAGGGACCTGCCTGTGAAGAGGCCGAGCATCCTCACCAGCCTGGAGCAGGGAGCAGCAGTGCTGCTGCCTCTCCCTGAACTAACCTGACGGATGCCCTGACAGAGGGAGGCAGCCTCTCTGACCCGCAGAGGAGGCAACTCACTAGTTCTACAGCACTGCTGGAATAAAATACAAATAAATCGCACCAGTAACCACAACAGGGGTTGGGGGGGAAATAGGACAGCGAAGCAACTCCCAGGCAACTGAGAGTGCTGAAGCAGATGGCGGCAGCCAAGCATAACATCCTCCCCCAGGATGAAACTGCAGGGCTGAGTAACCGCTGGCATTCCCTGGGAGCTCTACCCCTCTCCTGCCGCATGCTGACGGCCTCTTACCGCTCCCCAGCACACAACCCTTCCACCAGCAATGGGGGAGCTCCTCTCCAACAGCACGAGCAGGTGAAAGTCAGCAGCTCCTCCTAGGCTTTAGGGCCATTTAATTCACCACCTTCACCAGGAGGACTGAAGCTGTCATTCAGATACAGTATGACCAAAGAGGGAGCAAAAGCACGTATATACATTTAAGGTCTAATACATATTAGCATGCATTACATTTCTACAAATGAGTAACTTCAATGGAATTGCAAGCATGAACATAACAAATAACTGTATTTTTTAAATCCCCTAATGAAATAGCTGTCAAATGCCAAATATGCCTGTAAAAAGGTTTGCTTACCTTCCGATAAATCATATGACACATAGCTACCCTCAGCTTCATGCCAGCCCGCTGTACGTGATAGAAGTATAAGTGGTGCATTATAGCTAGAATAAGCGTGCACGCAGACAGAGCAGCTGCGTAGCAATATGCAAAATTCAAAGCTACCTCATCTGAGGAATCATAGTTTTCAAAATAATTAATAATTTTTCCCAAAAATATTGGTTGAATTATTTTGAGGGTTTCCTGAAAGAAAAATAAGGGAAAAAAGTATTAACAATTTCATATCATACCATGCTACCCAAGTTTGTAACCTGGCAAACAAGAGCCAAGTACGGCTGCAAGTCACATGCCATATTATTTTGTCTTCATTGTGCTCTAAAATGTCAAGCCAATTTTTATCAACACATAATCCAGAAGAAGTATGTTCCACATTAAAATTTAGCTGAATCTTTAAAAAGAAATCTCTCAATTACCAATAAAAACTTTGATGTTATAAAAATTGCATGAACTGTACTACACTTCCATTTTTAAAGATGACACTGTGTCCTTTACAGTCATTCACATATAGCAAAAAAAACCTTTTTCTATTGGGCACCCCACTCAGGTACGTAAAATACAGCTAAGCCTTACAAAGCAAGTCAATGGCTTGTAACGTCTCAAAAATAATGCACTGAAATCAGCTTTCTGTTCCACATCCATAATCCCGCAGTTACGACTCAATTTTTCAGTCTCTACGGAGCTATAGCTCCATTTTACTTTTCTGAGAGAGTACATGAACATTACAGGTTCTCCAAACAGCCCAGCATGGAGTCACGAGTATGCATCATGCAATCTAAGAGGCCAAGTTTCACATTGCTGTTAGCCAAAAAGTGTGTTGTATGACATTTTATACCACTTACCTCAATCATTGTGAAAATTCCAAAAACTAAATAGGATTTCCAGTAACAAAGAATAATGGCCTTTGTTAAATGTGGCATTTTTCCTCTCTTTTTTGCTTTTTGCACCTCTTTATCCCAGTACCTGACAAAAAAAATGCAAACATGCTGGAGGACAGAAGTAAAATCACAAGACAATTACCAGGAATAAAATACTTTCAGACTTACAGCCAGATCGCCGTGATCACTTTTACACAACAGCAAAAAAAAAAAAAGAAAAAAAAAGACGTTTACATATTGTCATGTTTTGACATTCACATACACACATAGTACTTAGTATTATAGGCCTATTTGCTCTATAATCACAAACAATTCACCACTGTTGACTCCTATCACCTTTTGACATATTTGCTGATGTGGAACCCTTTCTTTCTTCCTTCTGCTCTCAGTTCAGACAGTCACTCACCTTAGTTAAGAGCCTATTATGACATGATCTCCTGAATATGGACTAAACTGAGGCAGCATGGAGTGTCTTTATCTTCCTATAAGCTCTGCACTTCCCCAGAAAGATTGTGATGCACAAACCTTCCTCATGTCTGGCCCTTTCTTTTTCCACCACATGCTTCAGTGAGAACAACAGCACAAGAGCAGAGGGAACAGTCTGTGGCAGTTTTGTCGCTTAACGCTCCTCACATCTCTCTGAATGCAAGGACTAGAGCAGCGGAGTGGCAAAGATCTCTGTGTTACCACCTGCCTGCCCACAAGTAGGACATAATCTGTTCACATTAAAGATCAAAAGACAGTAACAACAAGCATGATTTTGTTCAGTTAAATATGAACAAGAAAGTATTAGAACTTAGCAGACTTCGTAAAGCATGCTGTTGTCAGACAGGATACTCTCCTTGCTTCTGGAGGCTAAGTATTTTGTGCCAGGTCCTCTGACCTTGCTAGTTTGAGGGCTGAAATGAGTCTAAGGCATGAAAGCCAGATTATTTTGCAACAAGGAACACAAGTTTGAAGCATACAGTATGGTTAAGAAAGCATTTTTTTAAATGTATTTGTCGTGGTTTAACCCGACAGTGGGATGGGGAAGAGAATCAAAACCAAAAAAGATAAAACTCGTGGGTTGAGATAAAGACAGTTCAATAGGACAGCAAGGGAAGAGAAAATAATATACAAAATAAGTGATACACAATACAACTGCTCACCACCTGCTGACCGATGTCCAGCCCGTTCCCAAGCTGTAGTGCCCCTGGCCAGCTCCCCCCAGTTTATATACTAAGCATGACATCACATGGCATGGAATACCCCTTTGACCAGCCTGGTCAGCTGTCCTGGCTGTGCCCTCTCCCAGCTTCTCACTGTCAGGGCATGAGAAGCAGAAAAGTCCTTGACTAATGTAAGCAACAATTAAAACACAAGCGTGTTATCAATGTTATTGTCAATACTAAATCCAAAACACAGCACTACATCAGCTACTAGGAAGCAAATTAACTCTAACCCAGCCAAAACCAGGACAATATTTTTACCCTCTTTTTGTTTGTTTGGGTTTTTTTGGTTACAAGGATTACAGAATTATTGTCTAAATGCTTCAGAATCAGAATTGAAACTGTAGATTCTGTGGGGATTGTTGGCCTGAGAGAAAAGACTACTTCCTTAGGTGACTATTTATGTTCTTTGCTCCTTGGCCAAGTACACTAAAGAATTAAAAACTACTCTTTTTTTGCATGCTAGATTTTCTAGCATTTCCTGACTCATGGAAAGTGTGTGCTTTTACTGTAAGAATCATTGGAAAGAGTCCATCTTCCTCCACAGCGAACTTCCCAAACTGCTTCAAGACACATCCTTGGAATTTGGCAAAGCTCTCCAGCTAGAAAGATGTTAAAAGCTGCACTCCTATGAGCTTATCACTAACCCTCTTTCTTCAGTTAACTCAGCCAGGGCAGGATGATGTAAGAACTGGTCATAACGCTTCATTTTTAGATTCTTTCTTCCTTCTTGAGGAACCTCTCATCCCAATCAAACTATTAGGAAAGTTGGTTTGTTCTACCTTCAGCGTAAAGACAAGAAATAGCAAGGCCACACTTTCTTAATACAGGGGCCACTTTTCATTAGGAGACACCTCTTCCTCTAATTATATTTAACAAAAGATTATTTGAAGACAAAAGTCTTCTCTATTGCAAGGTTCAAGAAAATTTACATAAACTGTTAAAAGAAAAAAAAAAGAGATAGATCTTCCTTTAGGGACAAAATTAGAAAGGCAAAAGCCCAGCTAGAGCTCAGTCTGGCCACAGTCGTAAAGGATAATAAAAAATGTTTTTACAAATATATTAACAACAAAAAGAGAGGCAAGGAGAATCTCCATCCCCTACTGGATATGGCGGGGAACATTGTCTCCAAGGACGAGGACAAGGCTGAGGTACTTAATGCCTTCTTTGCCTCAGTCTTTAATAGCCAGTCCAGGTATTCACAGGGTATTCAGCCCCCTGAGCTGGAAGATGGGGATGGAGAGCACAATGTACTCCTCATAATCCAGGAGGAAGCAGTCAAGGACATGCTAAACCACCAGGACACCCACAAGTCTATGGGGCCTGATGAGATCCACCCGAGAGTACTGAGAGAGCTGGCAGAGGAGCTTGCCAAGCCACTCTCCATCATTTATCAGCAGTCCTGGTTAACAGGGGAGGTCCCAGAAGACTGGAGTCTTGCCAATGTGACACCCATCTACAAGAAAGGCCAGAAGGAAGATCCTGGGAACTACAGGCCTGTCAGCCTGACCTCTGTACTGGGGAAGATTATGGAGCCCAATTGGTCTTGAGAGTGCTCACAGGGCATCTGCAGGACAACCAAAGGCTCAGGCCCAGCCAGCATGGGTTCATGAAACGCAGGTCCTGCTTGACCAACCTGATCTCCTTCTATGACCAGGTGACCCGCCTAGTGGATGAGGGAAAGACTGTGGACATTGTCTACCTGGACTTTAGTAAAGCCTTTGACAGCGTCTCCCACAGCATTCTCCTGCAGAAACTGGTGGCTCGTGGCTTAGACGGGTTTACTCTTCGCTGGGTGAGGAACTGGCTGGATGGCCGAGCCCAGAGAGTTGTGGTGAACGGCATTAAATCCGGCTGGCGGCCGGTCACGAGTGGTGTTCCCCAGGGCTCGGTTCTGGGGCCAGTCGTGTTCAATATCTTTATTGATGATCTGGATGAGGGAATTGAGTGCTCCCTCAGTAAGTTTGCAGATGACACCAAGTTGGGTGGGAGTGTTGATCTGCTGGAGGGTAGGAGGGCTCTGCAGAGGGATCTGGACAGGCTGGATCGATGGGAAGAGGCCAACTGTATGAGGTTTAATAAGGCCAAGTGCAGGGTCCTGCACTTTGGCCACAACAACCCCATGCAACGCTACAGGCTTGGGGAGGAGTGGCTGGAGAGCAGCCCGGTGGAAAGGGACCTGGGGGTGCTGGTTGACAGCCGGCTGAACATGAGCCAGCAGTGTGCCCAGGTGGCCAAGAAGGCCAACAGCATCCTGGCCTGTATCAGGAATAGTGTGGCCAGCAGGAGTAGGGAAGTGATCGTGCCCCTGTACTCGGCACTGGTGAGGCCGCACCTTCAATACTGTGTTCAGTTTTGGGCCCCTCACTACAAGAAGGACACTGAGGTGCTGGAGCGTGTCCAAAGAAGGGCAACGAAGCTGGTGAAAGATGTGGAGAACAAGTCTTATGAGGAGCGGCTGAGGGAACTGGGGTTGTTTAGTCTGGAGAAGAGGAGGCTGAGAGGAGACCTTATCGCTCTCTACAACTACCTGAAAGGGGGTTGTGGCGACAAGGGTGTTGGTCTCTTCTCCCAAGTAACTAGTGATAGGACGAGAGGAAATGGCCTCAAGTTGCGCCAGAGGAGGTTTAGATTGGATATTAGGAAAAATTTCTTCACTGAGAGGGTGGTCAGGCATTGGAACAGGCTGCCCAGGGAGGTGGTGGTGTCGCCATCTCTGGAAGTGTTCAAAAAACGTGTGGATGTGGCGCTTCAGGACATGGTTTAGGGGACATGGTGGCGCTGGATTAATGGTTGGACTTGATGATCTTAAAGGTCCTTTCCAACCTAGTGATTCTGTGATTCTGTGATTCCTAGGTTCATGACGACATGAATTGGTACACAGTCCATGAAAGGGTATTTATAATAAAATAAAAACACCTCCTAGACACAAGCTTTTAGATGTCCAAGGCAATTTATCCGCTTTGCCAAATAGCGGCATATTCTCAACATACATATATTTATATACACACATATATAAAGAGTACACAGCTATCAATTCAGCATGTGCTCAAAAACAACAAAGAAAAAAAACCTAAAACTTTTTCCCCACTTTTACTTAAAAAGTTTCCATAGCTATTCTACCACAGATGAGAAGACTCACATTAATTTATTGAAGTAACAGTTGATGCAAAGTCTTCTTTACCAAGCATTCTGCAAAGTGTCATATTAATTATAAATGACATAATGGAAATACTCTAATACATTTTCATTATGTGTAACTTGACAAAATTAATAAATATTACTCCTATCCCTTTAGCATTTTTAACAGTAGACTTTGTTAAACTTTACAACAACCTCTTTTAATTTTAGAGTAGGAATAAAACTCTCACCTTCACCGGCAGAAATACAATGAAAGAAAACAATGATTTTTCTCCTTACCACTGCAATTCCTCTCCAAGCTTCTCTGAGGAATCTTCTGGCAGCACTTTGTACATATCATCTTCTTCAAGCTTCCGTTTATGGCCAATAATAAATAAGGGATTCAACCACCTATTTAAATACAAATTAATAATAAACTGATCAACAGATCAAAAGCATAATGTCTTTACATATTAATTTCTTTTACCCCTTCCTTCTTGTTCTCCTGCGTCACTCAACATCCACATATTTTACTGCACTTTTCTCTTATCTAAGAATTAAGTCACCCCCATTTTACAAATAGGAAAGCATATCCCATTTCCTAAAGCTGTTTCTGTCCCAGAGCACCTTACTCTCAGGCATCCGGAGAGTCAGCACAACTCTTCTTGGCCTTAAGGCAACTGTTTCCTTACAGCGTTTCCTTACATTTAAGGAAAATTAGCATTAGTTTAAATATTGAGGAAAAACCAGAACTTACTACTAAAATATTGACAGAGTTGTAAATAATATTGTAATACATATTAAAAGACAATTTTTGTAACTAGCATGGCCATTCATTTACATAAGGGGAAAAAATAACTCCTGTTCAACTGCCATGTTGACAAATATTAAA
The DNA here is from genome assembly GCF_964289735.1 of Phaethon aethereus. Lineage (NCBI taxonomy): Eukaryota > Metazoa > Chordata > Aves > Phaethontiformes > Phaethontidae > Phaethon > Phaethon aethereus. Next base: position 163,406,530 of record NC_138575.1, on the reverse strand, counting down.
GGTCAGTAATTTAAAGACAACCACTCCAATGTAAAAATGGGTAAATAATGGATTATTACTGGAACTGATCTTAGCCACGTTTGGAAATATAAACAAAAAGCACACTGTCACAGTGCATAGGTTCAAAAAAGGGAAATATTGTCTAACAGCACGGTTTCCTTAGAAGACCAATTTTTAAAAGCTCTGTATTTTATGAGCACTTTGAAAACAAATTGTAATAGCGCTACTGTAGGTTCGTTGGAAAAGGCAATATTTTGCTAGATCAATTAATAAGACTAGCTTTTATGCACCTAGATCCTTCTTCAAGCCTGAAACTTAAGTCAAGAAGGTCCAAACAGTTTCAGCTGTGCTCCACAGAGCTGACAGATGCATGGCAGAAAGTATAAGTTGTTTATGAGATGGAGCAAAAGAGCACAACACCTCTGAAACAGGCATGGCTTAGTGGGAACAGGGCAGTTAGCGAAATTGCAGTTTGACGCTTCATTTGTCTCTCTACCGAATCCATGATATTTGGTTTCCAGGAGAAATGCGGATTTTGGCTATTGTTTCCTACAAGTACTTTCTCAGTTGGCCAATCAGAACCAAGAGGTCAAAGATGGGCCCATTTTGGAAAAAATACTCTTGCACTCGCAGCAAGGTGTTCATCTGATGTCAACTGTCCATGAAAGCTCGTAACTGCTGTTTAGTTTCTGATGCTTAATTATTCCCTGACTTCACCAACACAGTTTTTAAAAGAGCACCTGGTGCAGTAGGTGAAGTGTATTATTTTCTGGAAGGCCTACATGTGAGAATTCAAAACTGGGACGGATTACAATGAGGGCATTTATTTATTCACAACCACAACAGTGGTTATGAATACTCATCAACTAGTTTTGTATTTCTTGCTCAGGCATGTTCCAATTTAATTTTGTATACACTGGCTTATAAGAAGTTTGTTGATTAGTTTTAGAGAGGGTGGCTGAACCCTAGAAGAGGGGGCTCAGAGAGTTTCTTCAAAGACAGAACTATTGCAAAAAACTTTTTCACAGGCTCCATGGCACAACTGTATGTAACAAATGGGATTAATAGTGTTTTTCCTTCCCTACATAGCATGTTAGCACAGTGTTCGTGTGACTCATTCAAAGATTAAGTCTCTATCCTTAGAGTAGCATCTTTGATGCCTAACAGCCCTTTTTAAACTCTTGGAGAGAGTACTGAAGATTTGTGTATGTGAACGGTTAAGTCCTCAATGTATGTTAAAGGTACAATTAGAAATAGAAAGTACTTGTCTGACAAGTCTGCTGCTTGGACTGCATGGCACAATTGCTCAAATCACCGCATCAACTTCCCTACAGCTCCTGATCAAATGTCTCAAAGATCAATTGCTCCAACCAGCAGAAGAGTTTCGGCCTGGTTTGATACAATGAATCTGCTCCACTGAAACATTTCTTCTTCGGCCTCAGTTCTTCCTGCCGGCCACAGGTAAAAAGCAGACATGAGGCAAATAATCTCAAGGTCACTGCATTTCTGCCTGCTGGACAAGAGAGGCTCTATTTGCTCCAGGACAGACTGTTATGGGAAAGATCTGCAGACTTCACTTGGCTCCTGTGGCTGATAGCAAGCATTCATCGTCCTGCAACATCAGTATTAGCCTACAGTGTACTCTATAAACAAGTCACAGGTCTCCTTTCTGACAGAGGATAGAGAACAAGTTATCTTCTTCTCCAACTCCTTTAGCATGAGAATCAAGATGAGGCAGCCCTTTCAAGAAAATACAGACATAAATCCTTCTGACATCTATGGAAATGGTTACAAGATTCCACTAGGTACTGCTGCCAAGGTGGTGAAAACAAAAATCATGCTGACATTTAACAAGGAACGTAAATAGGTTATTTATTACAGAATCACGGAGGTTGGTTGGAAGGGACCTCTGGAGGTCAGCTGGTCCAAGCCCCCTGCTCAAGCAGGGCCACCCAGAGACAGTTGTCAGGACCATGTCCAGACAGCTTTTGAAGATTCCAAGGTCTCCATAACCCCTCTGGGCAACCCGTGCCAGTGCTCGATCGCCCTCACAGCGAAAAAGCGTTTACTGATGCTCAGAGGGAACCTCCTGTACTTCAGATTGTGCCCATCGCCTCTGGTCCTGTCACTGGGCACCGCTGAGCAGAGCCTGGCTCCGTCCACCTTGCACCCTCCCTTCAGGTATCTGTATACATTGGTGAGATCCCCCTGAGTCTTCTCTTCTCCAGGCTGAACACTTCCAGCTCTCTCCGCCTTTCCTCACAGGAGACACGCTCCAGTCCCTTCATCATCTTCACAGCCCTTTGCTGGACTCTCTCCAGCATATCCATGTCTCTCTCATACTGGGGAGCCCAGAACTGGACTCAGGATTCCTCATGTGGCCTCACCAGTGCCGAATAGTGCTGTCCGTTACTGGCATGTAGCAGAATGTGCAAGAGGAAAATAAAAGACACTTCAAAAACACACACTTAAAATACGTACACATTGAATACACACTTTTGAAAAATAAAAATGCTCTTAATGTTACTCTGTAGAACACCATTCCTTACGTATACTTTTTTAAACACAGTGAAAAACCACAACCAGGCCACAGGAAGAATAACGCTTCTGTTGAGGGCAACTGCTCTATCCTGATGTCAGTTTGATTCAGCACTACAGCCAACAGCAGCAGAAAGTGCTGACCGCAGCCACAGTGTAGTCCACTTGCAAAGTAACTGGATGAAAGATAACAGTCTCAAGTCTACAGGATTGCTAGAGTGATCTAACTTATTCTTTGGCCTTAAACTCTCCAAAAAACTTACTGATGATAGACCCACCTCCACTAAGTTCTTACGGTTTGTAGCAATTCTTTCTGCTCCTCCATCTACACACCAATCAAGTACTGTATGCACTATGAGATTGAATTTCCAAATAAAGTAGCAGATGGAGATAATAGTGCAGGGTAAAAACTGCCAAAAATCTCAAGGTTTTCAGACTATTCGTTCCAGTGAGACCTAGCATGAATTCTGAGCTTTTCAAATTTTTCCATGAGTCAAAACCACAATTTTGAAAACAGTAATATATTTCACTACAACCTCTATTTTAACACTAAAGAAAGCAGGGAAAACCAATCCAGAGAATGCAGAAAACAGTGGTAATTCATTTTGTGTCTCATTTATTATAATGGACAACATGGCAAAGACTCAGCACAAGTCCACATGTTTCTGTACGGTTAGGGAAAAAAACGCATAAGAAGAAACAGAAATTTAAAAATCACCCGTTGTTGAGCTTTCTGACTACTCTCCCTCAGAATACTGATCTTCAAGAGCTACTGCTATGGAGGTCTTAAGAGCACAAACGCTTTTAAGAGTATGTTGTGTTACTGTAGACTATACGTGAGGATCTTTAGAAGAAGGTTAAAAATTTTTCTTCTCAAATTTCAAATTATGCTTAGTCCTTGAAGAGCTTTTAGCATAAGAATGAGGTCATCTATTTGTCCATTGCAAATTCTCAGTACAGCAAGAACAGTTCAAGTTTCCCCATCTCACTGATGTGTCCTGAACTTCACATTCAAGGTCTACTTTCAGACAGACGACTTAGCAGTTGTTCATATTCAGTCATTAAAGTAAGAATTTCCACCAGTATGCCACATGCAGATGATGCCCTGTGGAATTCTCTGCACTTAGAGCAGAATTGAGACCAAGTATTTCACACAGCCTGCTGTTACTCAAGTCACACACTCGTAACAAGCAAACGAACCAGGCCCTTCTCTTGCCTGAAGGCTCAGTTAAATTAAAGAGTGCTGTAAGAGGACTGTTAAAGGAAGCTGGCAAATAAGGCAATGGCCTACATAAAGAACATCCCTGAAACCTCAACTTATCCATAAAGGAAGACTACTCATTAGAGTGGTATGTCTTTTGTCCAGAGATCAGCTAATACTGATCCCTTCATGGGGGGGATTAAAAAAAGTCCACAGAAAAGTAGAATCTGTTATGAACACAGAAACTGTGCAAGCTGGATTATTCTTTAAAAAAAAAAAAGGTAAAATAATAAAAAAAATTAAAGATGACCTAGAGAAATTGAGTGAATATATAGTGATGCAAATTACTCCTTTTATCCCAAGTATGAACATAAAATGGACTCGCTACCCATCTATAGCCAGAAGAAAGAGAGAAGCAACGTGGTGGGGAGGAAAGGCTCACACCTCAGTCCTACTTTTTTTTTTATTTCCTTCTGAAGAAGCTGTTCAATTTAAATAAAAACAGGACTCCTTAGTCATTGTCTTCTCTTTCCCCAGGTACCTTCCTGTTTGATAAGAATTTTGAGTAATTACTTGGTTCTTAGACATCACCTCATTTTAGTCACTCTTTCAAAACACAGGGTTCACATGATGCCTTTCAAAGAGCTTAGCTGAAACTTTTGCTAGCATGAACTACTCATAAAAATGTGAATGTCTGGAAGAATCCCGAGTACCTTCTGTTCTGCTGGGAATGCCTCTGTTCTATCAAGGCGATTAGCTGATCAAAGAAATCAGTCTGGAAAGAAGCCCAGAATTAGCCCCTATTACTGCCAGAATACTGATGTCACTAGGAATAAAGATTAAATAAATAAATAAATAAATCACTCTATAACCTGGTGCAAACCCAAGACATAACCAACTGCAAAACAGTAACTCACTGCTCTGACCCCAAAAAGCTTTCCACCTCTGCAGCAGTACCTTTGGCACTGATAAAAAAAGAAAGTGATTCATTTCTGGACCAGCAGACAGACAAAGACCACAATATAAACATTCACTTCCTGCATTTCCCTACTTCTGGGCCCTGACATTACACACCCTGTAATGTTACAACACAGTCAACAAGCCACAATTTACTTGGTTGTTCAGGAAAGTGCAATTTTTACCAGCTGTAATTACAGCAACTTGACCAGGATTTTGGAAAGCCTCTAAGGTCTGCAGAAAAAACAAAGAAACACAGTGTTTTCTTATCCTCATAAGAGAAGCAAGACCTCAAGGGGAGGTCTCAAGCCATTCCCTTCTTCACGGAGATGGCATGTAAGAGAATCAGGCCCTGCTATCTGAAAGGCACGGTCATTACGCAGTCAGAATACTCATGCTACTCTGTTTCATACATGAAATATAATTTCCTAAGTGAGAAAGCTTTTAAATTAGGTTTGCTAGCATCCCAAAAGAACTTCCTTCCAGCCAAGGAAAAAATACATTATAGATGGGTAGATGAAACTAAAAGCAGTGTCCAGATCAACTGGTTCATTAACCCAGGGATGGGACCCGCTCTCCCTCTGGATTTATATCGTGTCCTGCTTACAAACGCTCAGAAAAGTACCATTCTCACGCTGCAGAGCAGGCTTGAAGAGCTTTCTAGAAACCCAGGCATATATTGCAAGTTCTTCACGAACTGAGAAAGTTTGTCACAAAACATCAGCCAAGAAGCATTTGCAATTACATTACAAAGCTGACACAAATAAAAAATGTCCTAAGATCAAATGTCAGGGCCCTGGGTGCACCCACAGGCTTCAACTGCCCTGACCAGCCCCCCGAACAGTTACAGCATGGTTGGTCACAAACATATTATGGTACCTTCCTCTGCACAAATGCAAAATTTTGCTCTCACCAATTTCACAAATGCCCTTGCTTTATCACTGGCCAAGTCAGAAAAATCAGACTAGATGGACTAATTAGAAAAATATTTTCTTTTTGTCCTTCTTTATTTGTAATTATAGGCAGAAATTTAACTTCTGGGTAATTTTACGGCACCCAGTCAAAGCCACATCCTGTATACTCTCACCAATTCCTTAAGGAGATGGTTTACGAACTGCATTTTCCCCATTCCTCTTAAGCCTATTTGTGCATTTCATTACAAGCATCATCTGTTTACACTCAATGTCCAGTTATTTTTCAACAGTTGCATAGGAGAGTCTTTGTTTACTCAAATTCTTCCATAACACTAGGATTTCATCTCCTTGAGCAGCTTGGAAGCACTACTTCAACTGCTAAGCTGCAAAGTAACATGTATTTCTTTCTCTTTAATCACCTACTTTGGAGCTAGGTTTTTTCGTAAAATAAATGGGGTTTCCTCATGGGACCTTTTGATTACAAATCCACATTGCTTATCCTCTGTCGCTTTCCTTAGGTGTCCACCTGCTTCGTTGTACTGTTCATTACCCACCTTCATGACCCGAAGCTCTACGCCAGCAGCGTAAATCCAACACAGCAACACTGCTACATGCTTGCTCTCAGTCCAGAGGAGACTGCTGGGGATGGTGTGTACAGACAGAAGGACACACACTGACAGTCTCCAGTGTTATTTTGCAAGAATTCACAAATATCACCGCAACAGTTTGTAGTCATGATGTGATTTTTTTTTTCCCCTAAAAACCCCTATCTTTACTTCACATGCTCACTCATTCTCTTAAATGAGCTGCCTTTTCCCACTTCCCCTTACCAAGGCAGTCATCTACAATTAATAAAGTAAACAGAGTAAGTTCTGGTATTTCTTCAGATGCTTTTCAACTGGTGTTTTGGTTGCAACTTCCCTCCCGGCTTACTGCAGCTTAAACAGTAGATTTTCTCATTGCTTACAGGAAAAAATAAGAATACAATGAAATTACTTCAAAGCCATATCAACTCAAAAACACCTTTCAGGCTTCCAGTTCCAATGCCAGGCTGTATTAACCTTTGATACTCAGCTTCATCTCACCTTCCATGCTGTTGCTTTTTCACAGCACAGTGTAAGCAGCTAAGTTGCTGAACATCCACTTTCTGATGCTGACGGTAACTCAACTGGTATTTGATTGCACTTATTGCGGGCTATTTTCATGCTGTTCATCTACGTTGCATCAGCCAGGTATGAAATATCTGATTACTCTAACATACTTCCTGATATTCCAGATGGCAAGAAGTAGTACAAACAGGGCGAGGGAAGGGGGTGGGGTGTGGTGTGGAAAAAAAGCATACTGCAGCTAACTTTTTCTGCAGTGCCTGGAGGCAGGGAATGGAGGAGCAGCATCACCTGTACCTGTGGCATTCCAAAGACTATTACTAAAACACTGATTCCAAACCCAGCATCCACATGCCAAGATGAATATCCAAAATACCAAAAGTTTGATGCAAAGGTCAGAAGATTATGCCTTACAACAATAAACTTTAGTACAAACTATTTGTTGAAGTAGGGTCTAAGTAGTTACATAGAGCAAGGGAAGAAAGTTCTTCCAATTTTGCAGAAAAGAATTGGTCTTTCTTAGAGTTAAGAGTTCTTGGGAACTTAGAGTGGGCAGTTCTTTCATCACTTGAAAAATGCATCTAAAAACTGTGTTATAGCTCAGATACACATTTGATAGAAAAAAGCAATCAACAACAAAAAAAAAGGCTCAAACCCTGAAACCGAAGTTAACACAGAAAGTCTAGTTGAGCATAAATGGTCTCTGATTTCAATTTCCAAAAGAAAATGCAAACGTTGAAACCTAATGGTAGCAATTTCCGTTATTAACTTCCTTCCTGGCAAGTAACAGAAATAGGAAGAATTAAAATCACCTGTGAGTTCACACTGGTATTACAAGTGGTTGCGTGCCAGGGATATTAAAAAAAAAAAAAAGATTAGTGTTTTTAACCTTCCCAAAGTCCAGCTGTGTTATCTCCCTCCTCCACTCTACTTAAGGCCTTGAAGAATTTTCTAGAACTGGGAAAAAATTGATTTTGGGGGAAAAAAGAAAAAAACCAGCACAATATACTCCTAATTTTGAAGTTCTACAGGAATTACGAGGGACATTTTCGCTCATAAGTGATACAGCATGCTTACCAAAGGCAAATAGCCTCAATGTTTCATCATACTCAAACACTTCATCTAATTGCATACCTATGTAGATAAGTTCATACACACTTGCCATAGTCAATATAATCTATGTAGCATTTTTTAACCACATATTTTAACTTCACTCGTTCATAAATGATGATTTTCAAACAGTATTTTCTTCCGCATAATACAGCTATCTTGCAATAAAACAAGGAAAACTAACAAGTCAATGGAGTAGTTCAAGTGACTGAATGATTCAAATTTGACTACAGGATATTAAATATCTGATAAATGAACAAACAAGGCATTATCTTTAAAAACGTTGTATGTATGATCCTCAGTCTTCTTTCAATCGGGAGAAAAAGATAAGCAAGTGTGATTTCATTCTTTGGCTATTGAAAATGTGTTTTCTGTTTATCTATACTGAAGATGCTTACATATTTCTTCAGAGCTTCTTACAGTACCACAATTGTCCTGCACCAGTAAGTCAATAAATGAACTAAAAATTAGCTATCTCAGAGATCTTTATAAAGTGGCATCTGTTCAGAGTCATCACCACTTTCAGGCACTGCCAGTGGGAATTCACTACATATCAGGCAAGATCCCAGGCAAATCACAGAGCTTGATGTTGCTTGATATTTTCATTTGTTACCTAAAGTAAAAGTAGAATCCTCACGGGCACATCTATTCACTGACACAGTAAGGAACATGGATCAGTTGTAACAGTGACATTGCTGGACTCCAGCTGGAACTTCCAAGAAAGGGGATGAATTCTTTGCCTAACGTCTTTCAAGGCAAGGCAAGATACGCCTTTGAAGAGAGCCAAGTAACAGGACTAAAATTCAGGTGACACTTAGGCCTACTCAGAAGTCCAACTAAATCATTCAGTGGCCCTTCCAATTCTAAGCTATGGGGTGAGAGAGGAGGAAGACATTAAGGAAAGCATGTAGTTATTCACGCTGCTGCAAGAGAGGCATGTGACATGACTGCATTTGGACAAACAGCTACATACCGTGCCGTCATCACTGTAAATCTGGGGACGTGTGTATCTGTGCTCACGCTGTTATGTTCAGGCTTAAATCCAAAAGTAAAGATCTTTTTTACTCTTCTCCCACTACGCTCCAAGTCAGAGCAGTGAAGAATACTTGGTGGTTTTGTCATTCTCCCTGAAGCTCATGCTTAGTAGGCCAAGAGCAATGCTGTCAGACACAAACAGGTAATGATAAACTCATCGTTTATTCCTTGGAATTGTAACAGCGCAGATGCCTTGGAGCAAGTTTTCAGTTCATGTTTTAATGCTGTTATTGTAATGGCAATTGCCACCTGTCAAGTGATGATGTAGAAAGGCATCCAGCCTTAGTATGCTGACAGTATCCAGTGCTCCCAATGAGCTGAGAACTTGTCATAGGCACAGCTCATCTGTGACAGGTAAGTAATTACTATTATTATTAAAAATAAATCATAAATATATGAAATATAGCAGGACTTCAATTGCTTTTACTTCTGTGAACAAAAACACCGATTACCCTTTCCAGGGTGTTCCAGCTTGCCCTCCTCATGTTATTAACAGGCCAAAAGTTATCCAGTCTTTTAAAAATTTAATCATAGCACATGTTTTGTAACTTTCCACTTAAGTGGATTTGACGCCTGAACAGCAGAGTGCATAAAAACTCAACTGCTCTATAGCTAGAACATCCTTGATCAATGAAGGAAGCAAATGCTATAAGCAAGTAAAAATATACCTGCTACTTAGTGAACATGCAAGCTCAAAGATGGGTTAATAGTTAGATACTCATATATAATAGTAATACTCTTACCATGTATGGTTATTAATGTAATAATCCCCAGGCACCACAGCAGGAAAAAAGGTGTGAAAAGTGGTATTCTTAACTGCATAAAGTATGGCATATAAGGCTTTTTAAACTCAAAACACTTTCTACAATAGAATAGTTGTTTAAACATGAAAGACACTGGACCGAATTCTCTATCTTGGACAGACCTAAAAAAGGAAGCAAATCCTCCTATCCATCCTTGTTCTCACCAGCAAGCTGAATTAGTAATAAAAAAAACCCCACAAAAAAAACATAGATGAAGTAAATCAGAAATATATCTAGGCGCTACTAACTTTGTAACTGAACTACTAGCCAGAGCTTAAACAAGTTTGGTGAGCATGGGAACTTGTAACTCTGAAGAGCAGTAATATCTGGAACATCCACAACAACAATTTGGGCTTTGATAATCCTATGTTAATATAGATAATTCAGTGAGCAATATGGAAAACAACAATATTTTGCAATTGCCCTAGGTCTTCATACTTGTCATAAATAGTTTTTTTTTTATTCTTATAACATCCAGACTAACATTACATAAGGGATGCATTATAAAAATAACAATATTCACACACAATCCAGATGCTCATCTTTCCCATGGAGGTACTACTAGAGCGTTTAATGTTCATCAAGCTCATACTTGTCAAAGTCACAACCCAAAAGCAAGAAGACAAGCTTTGAACAATGGGAGAAGAATGTGTCTTCAGCCTACACACTCATTACCTTAGTTTTATAATTCAATGAAAACATGGCTTCTTTTCTCCTGTGACTTTGATCCCGTTTCTGCTAGGCAATGATTTTAGCTTTTCTTCTGCACCACTGGCAACAAATGAGAGGGTGCTTCCCTACAATGGCAAGATAGCACTTTTGGAGCAAAACATAAATAAAATAAAAATAAGAAGGACTCTTGCCCAGTTCCCTGCAGTGTCCTACTTTCTACCCTCATTGACAACAAGCAGCCAACACCTGGGATTTGGCAAGCAGAGCAGGCACATTCAAGCAACTGTACAGCAGTAGCTGCCGCTACTCCCAGGACAGCCCTCCTCAAGCACTGTTTTTCCAGCTCTCCAGCTGAAAACATCTCAGAACATCCTGCATGGGATGGCAGTTAAAATGAAGCAGTACTCCCACAGCTGTCTGTGAGATGCTATATGCTTTGTAGAAAGGAAGAACAATTATTAAAGCTACCCTTAAAGTTAACTTTACAGCTAATGAAGGGTGTTTTAATACTTCCATGATTTTATGTAAAACAGTTTTAACTTGTAGAAAAATGACAGCCCGTGCTTACTCACTCCAAACATAATTTCAGCTGAAATTTTCACTATGAAAATAGTAATGCTTTCTGACTAGTAACTAACAAGGACATGCTGGTATTTTTCATTACTACATGCAGCACAGGTAAGAGAAGAGACGTTAAAACGGTATTTCCACTGCTGTGACTTATACTGCTATGAAAGCCTGACAAACAGCACACAGGGCAATTTCTAATACTGTTCATATCCCAGTAAACTCTTTTTCAAAGCACAAGCCCTACAATTGTACACCACTGTCTGACTGCAAAGCATTAAGTCCCCATCGATCTCTGGACTTTCAGCAGGCCTGTCATCCTCCAAGCACTGGCTTCCACCTATGCTTCCCTTTGCACAATGAGAACCCACAAACATGTCTGGGGTAAAAGGAACCTTTCAGGTGCTTGCTTAAAACTTGGGAAGTTTAAGGTACCTCATTGTTGCTGTTGAGCACTTCACTGCAATGCATGGAAATCGCTACAAAAGGCCTAAAAAAAAGGATGACAGGAGCAGTCAGAAAACTAGCTACGACCACTGCACACTTCCCTTTTTCACATCTAGCTGGGTTGTTTTTGGCAGAACTACCAGTAACACCACAAGATCCCAGCAAGGGAAAGGGAACAGACCAGAAGCAGCCCAGGAATGCTACGTGGCCAACCAAAGTTCATGCCATTCCATCTGGATTTCCTAGCAAAGCTGTTTCCAACACGGGCATCCCTTGTCTCAAAGAAGAAATTACAAGTCAAAATGCTGAACACAGGGAGTTCTGCACAAGCATACAACCTCCTTTTTATTTTTTTTTCTTTCTTTCTTCCTTCCTTTTTGCACAGGATACCTCTGAGGACATATCTGTGACTGAAAATTTGTTTAGCTAGAGTTCACCGGGGCTTTTAAAATCCCCCTACCTTCCAAAAGGGATTCCTGTACCTGCTCACAGTTGCTTACAGGATCAAAGAGGTTTTTTACTTGTATTTCAGAGGCTTCCAAAAAAAGAGTCTCACCAGCCATGCCCCCTCTTCCTTCTCCTCCCCTAGCATGTGTGCCCTGGCTCAGGCTACGAGTAAGCGCTACCTCCATAACTGCTCTCTTCCAAAGGGGATCTAAGACAGACAAGCTTGACGCTCTCCCATTTCACTTTGCACGTCTTTTCCTATTCTATTTCAAAGCAACTAAACTGTTGAGCTGTAATTCCTCACTGCTTTGAGTAATTATACATACCCACAGCAAGGTCTCCACGAATAAGAAAAGCACGAGCAATGACTTTGCAATAGCAGTCATCTGGCCCCCTAAAAGTTTGTGGCGACACAGTAACACCCCCCTGCCTTCGCTCTGTGACATCCTGAACACCCCCAGAGCGAAGGCAGCCGACCGCAGCCGAAGCGTGGATAAGAGCAGCCCGGCTGCTGCCCAGCCGTCCCTCACACAGGGAAACTCCCACGCAGCTCAGAAACCGCCTCACTCGCGGAGGGGGAAAGCCCCACGCCGAAAGCGAGATTAGCAAGCCCTGCCGAGATGAGCAATACCTGGCCGCGGCCCGTTATGCAAGCGGCGAAGCAGAACAGTGCCAGGGAGCCAGCCCCGGACCCGGGCGAGGAGGCAGAGGACGCTCCCGCCCTGCCCGCGGTTACCGAGGGAATCGCACATGTGCTCGAAGGGGTCGAACGGGGCCGTGCTCGATGCCGCCCGCCCGGCTGAGGGCTGCTCGGCCCGAGGCGAGCAATACCCCGGCGGGGCTGTCCCCACACCGCGGCCCGGGGGTTACAGCCCGGCGCCGGCTGCCGGGTTCACCTCAGGAGAGCTCGCCCAGCCTCGCCGCGCTCCCCGCAGCACCTGCGAGCGAGGGGCTGCCCCCGCCGGCAGGGCTGACCCGCCGGGCCCGCGAGGGCGGGCGGCCGGTCGGGGCCGAGCCGCGGCTGCAGAGTCACTGCCGGCAGCAGACGGAGGAGCGCCGGCCGCCGCCCCCCACCCCCTCCCTCTCCGCCCGTCGCCGGGGCGACTGGACCCTGCCGGGAGCTGCGCTGGGGCTCAGCATAACCCACCCCCCCGCCGCCGCCGGCCGGGCCCCGCAGCCGAGAGGTGAGGTGAGGGGAGGTGAGGCGAGGCGAGCGGCGCTAAGCCTTGGCGCGGCGGCGCCTCGCCTGCCGGCGGGCGCCCCGGGGCCGCACCTCGCGGCGCCGCTGCTCGCCCTCGGCCGGGCGCTCACCAGAAGAAGAGTCGGGAGCAGAGGTTGGCATCCCGCAGCGGGTTGGGCTTCTCCTCGCAGGGCACCGCTTCCATGCCGCCCCGCGGCGAGGGCGCAGGACCAGAGGCGACTTCCCTCCGCGGCAGCCGCCGCCGCTTTGCCGCCGGCCGGCGCTGTTTCCGGGAGAGCCGGCACCCCCCCGCCTCCTCTCTCCCTCCCTCCCGCCGCAGGACGCCTCCTGCCGGCCCGGCTCCCCCGCGGCGCCCGCCCCAGCGCGGAGGCTGAGGCGCCGGGCAGCCGCGGAGGCCGCGCCGTGGCGGCAGCCGCCCGGCTTCCCCCAGGAGGGCCAAGGGCCGTCCCACTCCGAGGGGCCACCGAGCGCCCGCGCTCCGGGCGGCCGTTGGTCACCTCAGCGCGGCCCGAGGGAGGCGGCCGCCGGGGCCCGGGGTGCGCCGCCCTTCCCCCTCCCGGTTTTTCGCCCGCGTGTGCCCCTTGCTATTGAAAATGCGTCTCCTCAGCGCAGGCAGCGCCAAGCCCGGGGCGAGTCCAGCTTCACGGGACCAAACCTTGCCAGAAACACATGCTTTCGCCTCGCCTTCCGCGATGTTCTGGATACTTGTATTAAAAAAAAAAAAAAAAAAGAAAAAAAAAAGAAAAAAAAAGACTCCTCGTCGTCTTTCCAACTTGGGCATAGCACCGAAAATAAGAGTCTGCGTTCAGGGTGGCAGTTGCTGCGGCCCTCAGGGAGCTGGAGATAAGCCAGAGACGGGTCCAAGTCCACAGCCCCTTGGTGCCATCTGTAGCTCAGGGTAACGATGTTTAGGAGGCTCTGGCAGTAAAAAGTAAAGTAGTTACTTAATTCCAGAAGATGGTGCATCACAGAAACTCTTAAAGCAATTCTCAAAACTTCAGCAAGAGATCACCATGTTCCGCTCCTGTACCATCACCGTGGCCTGCCACATGCAGTGGGACCAAAAGGAGTAGAGGAAACTGCAAGAGATCTAAGAAAACAGGAATGTGAGACATGTATCTGAACTAACCAAAGAACTAACCAGCTCCAGGAAAAAAAAATTGGCAGAATAGCTCCCTGCCATGCTGTAATTTCTCTGCAGCCTCAGAATCACAGGATGGCTGAGGTTGGAAGGGACCTCTGGCGGTCAGCTGGTCCAAGCCCCCTGCTCAAGCAGGGCCACCCAGAGACAGTTGTCATGTCCAGACAGCTTTTGAAGATCACCAAGGTCTCCACGACCCCCCTGGGCAACCTGTGCCAGTGCTCGATCACCCTCACAGTGAAAGAGCGTTTACTGATGCTCAGAGGGAACCTCCTGTACTTCAGATTGTGCCCATCGCCTCTGGTCCTGTCACTGGGCACCACTGAGCAGAGCCTGGCTCCGTCCACCTTGCACCCTCCCTTCAGGTATCTATATACATTGGTGAGATCCCCCTGAGCCTTCTCCAGGCTGAACAGTCCCAGGTCTCTCAGCCTTTCCTCACAAGAGACACGCTCCAGTCCCTTCATCATCTTCATCACCCTTTGCTGGACTTTCTCTGCTTGTATCCTGGAGCCCAGAACTAGACACAGGAATCCATGTGTGGCCTCACAGTCCTGAGCAGAGGCGAAGGATCACGTCCCTCAACCTGCCGGCAACGCTCCTCCTTAACACAGCCCAGGACACCAGTAGCCGCCTTTGCCACAAAGATACATGGCTGGCTCATGTTCAACTTGGTGTCTACCAGAACCCCCAGGTCCTTTTCTGCCAAGTTGCTTTCCAGCTGGCTAGCCCCCAGCAGGCACTGGTGCCTGGGGATATTCTACCCCAGGGCAGGACTTTGCTCTTTCCTTTTTTGAATGTCATGAGGTTCCTGTCAGCCCATTTTTCCAGCCTGTCAAGGTCCCTCTGGATGGCAGCACAACCCTCTGGTGTATCAGCCTCTCCTCCCAGTTCTGTCTCATCAGCCCCCATCATCCAGATCATTTATGAAGAAGTTGGACAGTTTTGGACCCAGTGTTGACCCCCGATGTACACCACCAGTTACTGACCTCCAACTAGATTTCCTACAACTAATCACAAGCTAGACTGCTTCCCGCTCCAGCTGAGCCAGCTGCAAGACAGGCACCCTTCTTAGGTTCTGTTTATTCATCTCATGCCCCAAGTAGCAGCCGCCTTATCTCTTCCCACTGAAATGCATTGCCAGTGAAACAACTAACAGGGCTGGCATCTGACTTTCATTATAGGCATTGGAGTTGACACATTGTTGAGATAAAAGAGGGGTAGGGTCTGGGCTACACTGTATTATTGAAGAAACAGCATCAGTTCATGCTTGCAAGAATGTCATAATAACCGTAAGTCAGATAAATCAAGCTTAAGCTTGCTGTCAGTGAACACTGACGGGGCTGGCAACAGCATGCACTGCTGGAGCGTAGACAATGTGCCGCAGAATTTTGCAAGCAATAAGTAGTACACTTGTCAACAACTGTCTATAGATCCTTCCAGATTAAAACAAGGAAATAGGCTTAGGGAAATGGTGTGGTGGTTTGAAAGGACAGGCTTTAACGAAATAGTGCTTATGTATTCCAGAACCTGAATAATTAATTTAAATCATCTTCCAAAACAAATGAAGAGAAGCTCTGCCCATCAGCAAAATCTGGCAGGTTTAGATTTCTGTGAAGCAAATTTGTCTAACTGGATACTCATAAGAGAATTAAAAGGTATGACAGCCCAATGCAAATTCCAAAACATCAATAAAGTTTGGGTCAGGCAGTGGGAGAAAGAAAGATGTAAACCTTAAAACTGACTTCCAGTCATGAAGCATTACCTTTGTGGAGTAAAATATCAGCCCACTTATCTTGTGATGAAAGATTATCCAAACATTTCTTAGTTTGGGCGAGGAAGTAGAATACTGGTCATGAACAAGTGATTTATCTTAAGAACACAGTTAAAAGTATTATAGTAAAATATTAAAGTAGCTTTTTCCAGTATTATTGTAATGGTAGGGAAAGGACAAAGAACAAATCTTAAGAAGTACATTTTTCCTTCGCCAACATTATCTGTGACAAATCTTGACACTACTTAATTTTAAAATAAATACTAGTGTTTACTTCTAAGTCCAAAACAAAACACTCTAGGAAGTTTTGGAGAAGGTAAAACTAAAAGGGAAGGGCAAAATAAAACTCAGCCAAAAAAAGAATATTGTAAAAGTCAAATTAACCCGTAACTCTGTCAAGTATGCAAGTAACTATTAGAAACCAATACAGTAATAAAGAAGTGTGAAGCCATTAGCAACAGAGATGCTCAAGAAAATCTAAGACTGCACATGCAGAGGAAGGGAATATAGCACAGTAATGAAATTAGTAATCTTCTTTCTATTTTAGGGAAAAGGAAAGCAACTGCTAATTTATCCCTTTAATGTTTGCTATGGCAACAGTATATTCACAACATGGAAAGAGCAAGACATATAACAAACTAATCAAAGTGCAACTTAGTAAATCTGTAACATGCATAGCAGTCTAGCAAAGCCAACCACTCAAATAGGGTAATGGCCAAATTAAGCCAATGGCATCCGAATTAAACCCGTTATGCATATACATTGTGCTAGGGAAATCAATTAGATAATGACAAAGGATGTCACAAACATGCAAACACACAAGATTCCCTATTTATTCAGTGCACAAGAAAGACAGCAGTCACTAAATAAGCATCTGTACAGTGTGTGGCCTTAAGTCCTCTTTGCTCTACTCTCTTCTCATTCTGAATACAGTCAGACTGACAAGTTTCTTCATGTGCATTTTCTATGACACTCATCACTGGAGTAAGATGGGTTCACAGACATCTGCTTTTCCCAAAACACTTAGAGGATAATTGGGCAGTTTCAACTAATTTCCAGATGGTGAAGAAAAGCATGTGGATCTTAAGGTGAAATATACCCATGGATCCCTATTACACAATAGGAGCCTAAAGCTTAGTCTTTCAGAGGATGTAGCACTATAACCTTTCCCTTTCAGGCGAGTGGCCATTGATTTCAGAGCTGAATAGTTTCTGCACGTCGCACCCCAAAGCCTCGAGGCAGGTACCTAGAAAACCAAGAACACATGTACTTGAGTGTGTCTGAAAAGTCTGGATAAAAGAATTGCTGAGCGCTACGTGGTGTCTCTGAGGCACTACTGGGGACAGGATCAGATTCAAAGCTGTTTGAAAGACATCAGAGGGAGTAGGTTCCCAAAGACAAGCTATGATAGCAGAATGCGAAGGCTTTACAACAGTACATTGTTTGAGTTTAATTTTTTTGATTGAAGCCAGGCATAAAGGCAGACCGTGTGCCTGCCTGACAAACCAAAAAGGCAGCCTTGTTTCCCGCTGTGCCACGGGCAAGAAGGCAGGCTGTCCTGCTGGCTGTGAGCCCAGCTTGTCACTATCCGGTGGCCTGACTCATCATCTTGCTGACGTACCCACTGGAGAATAGTTTCTCATCCTTCTGCAATACAGACATATCAGCCTGTTCTTGTTCAGCTGCAGAACAGAAATGTCAGTGCTGCAGAACCAAGCTGTGAGTAATGTTGCTATTTTGATCTGGTCATCAGTATATAATACCAACAGTCTTCCTCAGATGCTCTTCCTATTTCTTCCTGTTACCCCACTAGCCATCTCTATTTTTCCCATATCTTTAACTACCTTCATCAATTTTCTACATGCCATAGTTTCTAATTTACTTTAATTTACTTATTGACTTATTAATTTACTTGAGCTTCTGAAGAACAAAGCCTTTCTTTACATTCTCCATCAACTGTTAAGGTGCAGAAAATCTTGCACTTTATTTGCCTTCTTCCTATTCATATCTCTTGCTTTTCTTGCTTAATACTAGTATGCACAGCCTAGGATAATCTCCAAGCAACGGTGAATTCAAGTAACAGAAAAATTTAATCGAACTAGTTTCAGGGCAAGGGTGAGTCAGCAAATAGAAAACAAACTTATCTGAGCATTGTGCAGACTGTGCCTGATGGCCTAGGGAAATAAAGCCTTCCCATCCCTGACATTTAAAAAACAGATTTGATTAATCTCTGTCATGATGTTTGATCAACATAGGCAACCTAGTCCAAGGGTAGGAAGTGGATTAGCTGACCTCCTGACATCCGCATTTTCTGTAAATGCCAGTGTCCATGGACTCATTTGCCTAGGCAAGATTCCCAGGGTGTTGCCATGACTTCTACACAACAAAGGGGAAATTTGTTTTTTAAAATGTCTTCTCAGAGCCTGGAGGTGAACAGTAGATCTCCACTTTGGTTGATGTAGGTCTGATTCCAGTGATACTCTGCTCTTGCCATACCGATGAGGATCTTAGGCATGAGAGTTTTGTCTTCATTTTTTAAAGCAATGTTTAGGGCATACAACACTGAGAAAAGCAAAATTCAAGTGGCTTTGATAAGAAAGCTCTGTTTTTCAAAAGTGACTAAGAAGATATGTAACAAGCTAACAGCAAACAGCATGCTTCCACTCAAATTAGTAAAACCTGTGCTTCTTTCAAAAAGTTTCTTGATTATGGCATTCCCTTGCATTTTCCAAATTTATTTACATGAACATGATTTCCATTGCATGATCTCTTTCATTCGGTGTCAACCTAAATAGGCAGGAGGGAGAAGAGAGAGATCAAAAGTGGAAGCATGGAAGTTCTCCCTTTTTTTTACTCCCTAAGGAGTAAAGAAGGAAGGAAAAAGCAGGTGGTGAGCACTCGTGCATTTACAAGTCACACAGCAAATTAATCAGCAGGTCCACCATTATGGCCCAGATGTTTCTGGTTGTTCCTGAAGCCACTCTGCTTCCATGCTAAAATCAGAAACATAGATGTTTTACAGATGGTCAAACAAAACTGCCTTTCTTCCCAGAAGAATTCCTTTTCCCTCTAGTAACAAGACAAATAATCGACAAGGTCCAGAAAAAAAGGCACATAAGTCACACTTCAGAATGAAACGTCACCGCCAAGATCATCTGGATTCTGATCATATTTCATTTAGCATTGCCAGACTTAAGTTTAAGAAAGTTATTTTTGGCAATAGCAAGGGGACAGAAGACAACACAGACAAATTCATAAGTTACTACATAGTTCTGAGTTTTTTCTTCTGTAACATAAAGCCACATAAAATCTTGCTTAAATTGAGTGGCACTGTAAGGCTGTTGCCCTACTGGGAGTTACCAGATACGATGGGATGTTGGACATAACTAAAATAATTTCTCTTGTTATAAGACAGTACTTCTGACCTCGAAATAGAAACTGCAGATAGTGCCAGCAGAGATCTTCAGTCTATGCAATTGCTTCAAATAACAATGAACCTAAAAAACTTACTTTTTTTTTCACTTTTTCTGAGACACCTTGATAGTATTTGCTGCCATCAATGGACTAAGCAAAAGCCTAATGTCATCCAGCATCCTGGATGAAGGTGGAAAAAAACTAGAATACTAGATAATATTTAGAAGTCACAAAATTAAACACTCATTTAAATTTTAACAGCAAACAGAACACACTCACACTGCACACTGAGAATTTTATTTCTACCTTTAATAAGAACCTCACACTGCAAAGTCAAACACCACGATGTGTGCATACACCGTTAGCTTTAGATATAGGCACAGAAGATGACTGGCCATTCTAGCAAGATGGTAAGGGCAGGAAAATAAAAAAATAAAAAGTCTCAGTGTTTTACAATTATTATTTGTTTTTCTGCTGAGGCAAGGAGAGGATGGTTTACTCAGTTCTCAATACTTTACTGGAAAGCTAGTGGCAGATGGGAAGGGGAAATGTAATTCTGTCCTAACAGAAATAAACTAAGCCAGCAGTGTCAATATATCCAAAGAATGAGAAGGGAGCCAGTTAGTTGCATGTAAGAACATAAGCCATCTTCAAAATATGTCATATCTGACCAGGATATGAGGCTCTTACCATCAGGTATAGACAGTCAAATCAGAACACAAGCAATGTTAAATGACTGCAAACACAGTTACTCTCAAGTTTCTCTGACACTTCTGTGCACAGCTGTCAGAAGACCACCAGTTACCTGCCAACGCAGAGCCCCCATAAAGCAATTTTTTTGTCCATATATCCTTGACCCACATATCCTCCTCTCCTAACTACACACCACTGGGCAGGGCTCTTCTTCCTTAATTCTTTCTTGGCAGTCTGACATCAGTCTTGGGTATTGCAAGCAAGAATGGACTACAAACCAAGAATACAGGAAGCTTTTTCTGAATTGCATGCATTTTGTGAGTCATAATTTATATTATAAGATTTGTAATGTAATTATTGTAATGTATTTGTGCTAAATTCTTTATTTATTTGGTTTACTATAAAATTGTAAATTTAAGCCCAAATACTACAAAAGTCTATACATACTGACTCACAGGCACCAAGGATATTTACATACCCAATGTTTTTCTGTGTGTAGATACTTAAAACATCTTAATCACTGTTGCATCTAGATATCTTCTAGCAACACGTTAAGTACCATGACTAACACATGTCAAGTGTTGTTTATTCTTGCTCTCAATCTGTTTTGATTTAGTGTGGCTTCAGGCTAATATGCCCACAGCTGTGTTTAGGTTAGAGGAAAAAAGGTTGAAGCAATACATATTGTTAGAGCAGAAGGCAGTGAGACCTTCCTTAGTGCTCCCATGCCATGACTATCTGTTTCTCAGCCTCAGACAAACCAAGGTGGAAAATTTTGTCTCCTACACAGGAAGGTTTGCTCTTATAGAGAGACGTTCTGCTTCCTCTGTGGTGGGGAGACATTTACCTTAATCATTTAGGCATCTATTTAGATTTCTGAGAAGAAGCAACAGTGCACTTGGAAGGCAAGAACTGGGATCTTGCATTTCACAAGTTTATGGAAGACAAAGCACAGAACAGACCACAGATATGTGTTTATAGTACTCTGTGTTACCTTGGGGATGAGCACCTTGGATTCTGCACTTCATGGTATTTCCAATGGGCTGAGGGCTTCATGTCCAAGTGCACAGAGTGGGTGTAGTCTAGAGGGAACAGGCAGATGGGTAAATGTGAAAAAGAGCAAAGAATGCCATGACTTCATATGCGTCACACCAAACTAAGCCACAGTCTCCTATTCTATGGGAGATAAGAGAAAGTGGTACTGATGTTTGCTAATATGCAAAAGGTAAGCTTTGGTGAGAAATGTGGGAGCGCTCCCATGCCACGACTTGAACTGGCCAGATGTATGCTCATGCATAGGCACCTTCTGGTCTTGCTTTTAAGCTGCAGAGCATTCCTGGGAATCCTGTGGCCAAGTTTGCATCCATTACATTTTAATTTTTTATTTTGTTAGTTTGCCAAACAATTCTTACTTCTCTGATCAAATCCTCTGCCTGCATATTCATTCTGATGGCCGTTTAACCTTTATAATATCCTGGGCCAGAAAGATATAGAAAGACTGTGAATGTTTTCAGAAGTGGAGTTCAAGGCACAGCACGAGGAGGAGAAGTAACCATGAAGTTAGAAATGTCAGCGTAAGAACAACAGCTGTGGCAGTAAGGACTGCTAGGAGAACCCCAGAGAATAAGAACAGAAAAAGGGGTGGGGACAAGTATTCTCCAAGGCTTCTCCAAGCATTCTCCAAGCGAGGATGTGGGTCCAGACTGGTGCCAGAGAGAGAAGCAAGGAAAATGAGGTAGAGGGATAGAAGACTGAGCATAATAAAAATAAAAGAGGTGAGGCTAACCATGCAGGGGGGACAGGGAAGGAGGATGGTTGTGTCATATACTTAAGATGACCAGCAGATGAAGTGCGGAATAGCTGCCTTGTCCAACAAGCCAAGTATATGCATCAGATCCCGACAATAACTGAAATTCAAGACCAAACTGACAGAGAGGAAACTCTTTTACAACCCCCCTCAGTTGTGACCAGGGGCAGGCAGGAATAGGTGAGATAAATTTGTGAGTATATTTATAGACTTATATCTCTGTGCATGGGATAGCTTTAGGCTATATCAGTAGTCATAGCTGTAGTTCAATTTCTGTAACTAAATGTATTTCATACCCTTCAAAACACACTCCACAGCAGAAAAGTGTTATACCATCACCCTCCTGACAACAGAAAGTTGGTGCCACCATGTGTGTTCCTTTCTTCTTCACATTATCTTCAAAGGAGATGACCATCCATCAGGGGTTGCACAAAAGTACCACCCCTCTCTCTGGAAGCAACTACAGGGGAACATAAAAGCTTTCCACCTCCTAAGTGCAGGCAGCACCAGGATTATCCTCTCCTAACAGGAGCCTCTGACGGAATTAATTTTCTACGAACCTGCCGTGCTGCTGACAATGTAGTTGGGATCTTTTTGGATCCCCCCTCCAGCTTGGCACCTGTGCTGATGGCTCTTCCTTCTCAGCTCTTCTCATGAACAGAGGAAAATGGTGAGTAAAAAGCCTTAGTTAACTCTAACACTTATTTTCCTACCAGGTAACCTTTATAATGCAGAGTTTTCAAGAGGATTGGATAAATCACTGTCTTCATACTTTGATGCTGAGCTCCTCGGGGTTTGACTATCCTTTACATTCTTTGATTGTCCAGTACTGGCATAGTGCTTCTACTTTGGGAGCAGGATTCCCAGGAGCTACATTATCACAAGAAAAGAATAAGAATAATCTTGCCAGCTTTTGTTCTACACATTAAATAATGACTCTTTGAATGAGTCATTTAACCTGCCAAATTTTTAAAGACATTTTCCTTTAGTAATTTTATAAGAATGATATTTCCTTATAGGAAGGTCATTCTTTGAAGGAAGAAGGCCCACCCAGAATAAGACAACCATGGCATTAGTAATTTCTGCATTCCAACATTTGTGAGTAGGTGAACTGGGTAAGTGCTCTTCACTTCCTCTCGTGGAGTTTCTATTCAGCAGGGGTGACTCAGTACACCCAACTGTTTTATTGGACATATCTGCACTTCAGTTAGAGTGAGAGCACCCAGATAGGTAAATAGGAGTAAATAGGACTTTTGGAGATGAAAACAAAACTAGCATCCTACTGAGCTCCTGTGAAGCTCCAAAGCCTGTTCCCATTCTTTGTAAAACCCCTCAGGTGAGTCCAAATACAAAATACATCACTAAGCATTCCTGCAGCCCTTAGTTATTCAGAAAGATTTAAGCTGCTAGGAGTCCAGATCAGATACAAAGTGCCACATGTTGTCACTTCTATGTGATAGATAGCATATTTTTCTCTAAAATTGTGGCAACATTACAAAAGAAACATGGAAATATAGTTCTCGTCATCTTTGCCATAATGAAAAAAATCACATATCAATGCAGTGATGATATAATATGGCCTAATTCTATAAATGCCTAACTGAGATAAGGCTGCATTTCAGTTTCTGCTGATGCTGCCTTACAGTAGCCAGTAAACAAGTTTAGAGTTTTACTTCAAGCTGAGAACCATTACAGCTCATAAAGCAAAGTGCTTAGGTTAGGCACATCCTTATCTCCCTAATGGGACATCATGCTAAAAGCATCATTTGGAAATCATGTTTAGGGTGGCCATAATTTGTATGAATGACAACAAGGGACCAACACAGAGGGCAGAAAACTACACGGTTTTTTTAACTTGCAGATTGCAACTTAAAAAACGCCATACCTAAATTTGGTGACAGCTGAACAAGTAGACAAGAAAGAGAGACCTATGCTACATTCCTACAGCTGAAGAAGAAATCTGTAGTAGCAGGGTCTCCCTAGTTTGTGGCTTGACCAGTGAACTATCACAGCTCCCAACACTCATATAGAAAAATTTTAGCTGCCATGGCAACCATTTTTTTCTGGTTGACTGCACTGTGATAAATATTCGATTAAATGCTTTTTTATTTATGTCTCTAATCTAAAAGGTTTCTTTAGTGAAACAGTTAATTTAAGGGTTTCGCTACCTAATCATGCAGCAACTGGCACAGTTCAGCCCTGGCTTGGTTGAATGGCAGCACAATTGAATAATAATAAATGACAGAAGATAGAGAGTCAAAGTGATAACGGAAGGGAAAAAGGATGCTCTTTTGGTGGTTAGATGGATGGATGAACCATGTGAATGATACTTTTTTTTATTACTTGATGGTAATTTCACAGAAAAGCTTAATTTCATGTTGAAGAAAGCTTTTCATTCAGCCTGTGAATCTGAGAACTTTACATTTTTAATCTTAAAAGAAATTCCAGACTGAACAAGTATTTTCAAATAGAAGAATCAAAATATTTTATTTAACATCAAAAATAATATTTTTGTTTTCTTTTGCTGTTATTATCAGTTTGGATTTTTTTTGACACAATTCAGTGAACAAATTGTCTTGCCAGAATTACTTTTTTACCATAAAAGACTACTGAACATTTTTGCAGCAGTTGTAAAGGAAACTATGATCTGAGGAATCTTCAGAAAATTCTCTTCTTTTATTTTCTTTTTCTATTTGGCATCTCTTAATCCCTGCATATCTCCTTCCCTGTCTTTCTTTTCATTCTGAGTCAGCAGTAGCAATAGTGCTCCTCTACCTATCCCCACTAAAAAAATAAGTTTAGAATTTGTTACACCCAAAATTTTTAATTTGGATTTTATTAGGCCTGAAGCAATCTCTCACTGCATTTCATTTCTCTGGGCCCACATTTAAATTTATCACTAGTTGTCTTTTTATCACTTTTATCACTTTTTTCCATGACTAGCAGGCATCATTTCTCAGCTCCTCTAGGGCTACAGGTTCATGTGTTCTTTTTAAACTGACCCCAAACCAACGCTTCTAAAACTTGTGGTACATGGGGCATGTGTTCTTTTGTGAATTAAAATTGGATGGTGCATGGCAGATATCCCTGACCTACCCTGCTGGGTCTGTAACACAGCAGTCCTGCCCCTCAGCTCTGGGGGCCACTAGCTCTTGCCAGGCTCATGCCTCTTCCTGCATGAAACCTTCTGCGAATTGCTGCCCTGAGTAGGACCACGAGCAAAAGAGACAGACTCTGAGCAATCATGGAGAAAACAGAAAGTAAATATTGAACGGGGTGATGCCTTTTCAAACCAAGAATGTTGCATTTATTATTACTGGATTTAAAGCAGTATCTGTTTAAAAGTTTCTACTCTTCTGATCCTGTAAAAGAGCGTTTTTATCTTCTAGAATCAATGCATTTATAGGCTGAGGACACAAGTAACTGAAGATTTTACTGAAGCAATATGTAACGTAATTCAGCTCTCCTGATTTCATTTATGTTTCTTATTTGTTGCTGGGATATAAAGCTTTGATATTTTACAAAGGGTACTCAGAACAGAATTTTTCTAATGAATGTGGTAGTGACAAGTTTTTTTGCATAGTTTTTTTGCATAGTTTTTAATACTTGCTTTTTTACCCTGCACTCTCAAACTTTCTATTTTTCTGTCCCTTAAGGGTTTCTCTTTCTCAAATTTGGCACAGTATTGGGGTTTTTCCTTTCTTTTGTCTCTTTGGAAGTCAGAGGTCTGCTTTGCTCATGTTCTTTCACATAAAAGGCATTATCAGTAACATCTGCACAGGCACTGGAATAATTAACCTTTTCATTTTTATTATAAGCAGATTTTTATGATTACATAGATGCATTTCTATATTAGTCAGAGGATGCAATCAAGATCGAAAGCATGCTCTGCACATATTCCTACACAGACACAGCCACTTCCCTAAACAGCTACACACAACTGTCTCCATCCAGTTGATCTCCTCTCCTGACCAGAAACAGATCTGACATATGAAAGCAGAGAAAAACCCCAGTCTTAAACATGAATGCTTTTTTGTTTTAATTACAAATAAACAAGAAGCCACTCATCTCTGCTATGCCCTCATGTAGAACTTTATTACCAACTGCCTGATTTTAATGGATACCACAACGAACATGGAGACATACTTTAAAAGAAACAGTTTCTCCCTAACTGTGCCATCCTGAACATTAAATGCACGCTTCATGTATACATGCTTTAACCATGGTATGAAGGAAGAGCAGCACCAACGACCTATCTCCAACAACCATTTTGAAAGAGGAAGCCCTGCTCAATTAGGCAGTTTTCCCCAGGAGAGCACTGCGTATGCTGCAGAGCTCTCACAGTGACGTCGCCCCAAGGTGGAGCATCATGCCCATACCATGCTCCCCACCTCTCCCACATGGCGCCTGTACCACACGCTCCCCATGTGCTCTGTATGCACCCGCTGACCATGTCACACAGCTGCCTCATGCCTTTGTCCATCAGGGTCTAATAGCAAAAAGGGAGGTAAAAATCAAGAACCAGCCCTCCAGGCTAACAGCTTTCCAGACTGTCCTGTTTTCCTGGGGTATACCTGGCAGCCCTGCTGGAGTCACTGACCTGAACCCATTCCCGCAGGCCCAGCCTGCCCAAATGCTGGCATGGGGAAGGACCTTTCTGTCTCCCCACCCCATCCCACAGTGAGCCACGTGCTTCCCTTCACCCCTGGCTGTTGCCAGGACACACTTCTTTTTGGGTGCTCCAGATTCAGAAGAGCTCAGACTACAGGAGGGCAGAAGTGCATCCTTTTGGGGGACAAAGGTGAAGGCAGGAGAAGGGAGGACTTTGAGCAATAGGGCTTATCTGCAACAAGACACGTTTGCAACACAACAAAAGCCAGTTGCCATTGCTGATATCCAGGATAGATCATTTTCATTCTGCTCACAAAGGCTGTGGGCAAATGTAGGCCCTAACAACTGGCACCTAAAGTGCGGTGGCCCCATGCTCCCTGTAGACCTCCCAAGGCAGTGTATCATGGGGACTGTTGCTCTCAGACCACTATAGAAAGCTCAGAAATGGAAAGTCTGAAAGACTCAGCAACATCAGATGAAATCTTCCTGGCTATACATTTCACAGAAGACTCCTGAACTAAATGTGGTCTTTGCCTATAGCTTTTAGCCCCAGCTAGCTCAGCCCAGGCAACTCAGCCAGCTAATGTGGTTAGAACAACACACAACTATCTAATGAGAAAGCCCCAAGGATAAAACAAGATCTCTAAGCTCCCTACAGCATCTCAAAACCCGTTCCTGTTTTTCACCTTCATTGTAGAAGGAGCTCACAGGCTGTTGCAGGCACAGCCCCCTGCCAAAACCCGGCTTTGGTATTCTTCCAGGACAAACCCATGAAGATTTTTTCTCAGACATGGGAGAGCAAAGTTTGTTTTCTGTCAGAGGTGGTGCCTTTCCACATCGCCAGCTCTGGCAAGCTGTGTGCATTGCTAGCAGTCCTGGAAAGTACTTTTCCCTCCCCCAGAGCGAGCAGGCTAGACTGTGGGGGTGGCTGCATCTCTGTGGAGGAGTGGCAGGACGTCCAGCCAACACTGAAAGCCTTGTTTGCAAATGCCATTCTGCTGGGGATGCCTTTGACAGAGCAACTAGTAAGCTAAGCAGTGCCGGGGACACAATTTTAGGCTGTCTAGGTGACACAGACTACACTGAATGGTGTTTCCTCCTTATGCATGTAGTCTAGCGAGAAACTAGGTAGGACAAAGACAGCAAGTGGGTCATCTTATGCTATCTAGTCTCTCAGAAGTGTGTTACCACTATAGTTTTTGGAGAAGATGAGTGCAGAGCCAAGCCTTGCGGTTTTTGAGATGCAGGTTGGTTAGAGGTGATGGGAAGGGACAGTAAAGGCCATGAAATATGAGGAATGTTTGACTTTTCTCTCCCATGCATTTTTGTATACCAGCTTTGGACCGTTGTGGTGCCCACTGTGGTGCCTGTGCCAAGCCACTTGCTACTGGCTGAAGAAATAAGGGAAGGGGGACCATGTCCAGCCAAACAAGACCTAAGAATGTGATATAGCTGTTGCATTAAGTGTGACATCAGTCTAACAGCAGCAGCTAATACACACTACGGTGAGGTCATCGCTCAGCTCTGCGTCACTGAACTATATTTGCATCTGAACTGGATAATTTTCTTTGCTGTTTTATCTGCTATTGCTTGTGACATTAATAAGTTCATAATAAGCTTAACCCTTCCTGTTGCATTTGGCTGTACAGGGTGTTGGCCTTGAAGGTGTTCCCAGGAGCCCTGTAATATGACAGTGGCCCCTGGATTTCAGACTGGCAGGGGTATGTATGTGCCCGGGCCCTCCATTAATTTAGATGATGTAGTATAAGTATCTGCGTGACTAAGGCTGTGGGCTTTGCAAACACGAGCAATGATGATCAATGATACTTGCACATGAAGGCAATCCACTTCATATCACTGCAACACAATTGCAAAAAAAGAATCAATTTGCTCTTGCAGGATTAGGATCTCAGTACATACCCTCGTGCATGACTACAGGACGCTTTGTGAGGTGCAATAAACTTCTTAAGTACTATTACATTATCTTCCACAGGCCCAATCTGTGGCATATTTGTAGCGCACCTGAATTGAGTCCATTAGAGACTTTTCAAGAAAATCACCACAACAGAGTTTTAAAGAACTGGGCTTTTAAAATTTTTACCATTGTTTTGTTTGCATTTTAAATAGAGAGCATCCCAATGTATAATGTATGTACTACTGCCTATCAGTTTAAAGCACTCCATCCGTTTGAAACTGCATGGAAAGCATGAGATGGATAGACTTTAAAGTAGACATCGTCTACATGAACCCCAAGCCTGATGTTTCCAAATACAGATCAGGTCAAACACGTTAGCAAATGTGTTGGTTTTGCTCCATCTGAACCCTGAGGTAATCAAAAGTTTTAAGACCATCTCCCGAGGAGGATAAAAGCTCTGCTCCTATTCAAACTATTCAAGAAACAGGGGAACTGGTAGACCTGCTGTTCCATTTTTTGCAGCAAAGAATGGGACTTCTGTTACTTTGAAACATTTGGAAATTAGATTAAAAGATTTTGCAGATGATCCAGTCATTAGAGATGCAGGAATTTTTAATTTGCAAAACTGGCCTAGTGACAATGACTCCCTCAAGACCTTGGTAGAAAGAAACAGTTCCAGCAGCATGGTCACACTGCAGGTACCTTTTGGATGCTGAATAATACAGAGGCACTGAAGTATTGCCACAGGAGAAAGAGCCCAAATCTGCATCCAGAAAGTGAACCCTGCACAGATTGCTTCTGCACTGTATGGCAGGAGGTATTGATTTCCTCACTCATGTGGAAATTATAAAGATGTTGTGTTATTTTTGCTTTGATGTCACCCTGAAGAATCTCAAAAAGTTTTGCATGCTGCAGAAGGAGTTTGTGTCCCACTAGGTGCTGATATAAATTATGAGGGGAGAACCAGATGGAAGATCTTCTGCTTTACTCATTTTGAGGGTTAAAGATAACACAAGCCTAGACTTTCTACATCAGCCTGTGTTTAGATGGTTCCTCACACCAAAATTATTTCAGCTTTTTATCCTGTTACACTGGATAACATAAAAAATACAAGACCTGAAAGATGAGATGACGTTAGGTATCTCCCTGTCAGACTACATCCCTTACTTGCTGGGACCCAGGATCAGGTTTGATGTCTTTTCCGAAATCATGAATCTTGCAATTGCAGCCGTGTGGCTGCCTTGGACAGTGGCTGAAGTGTGTCTCCATCCCACTTGCTCCGTAATCCACTGGTCACGTAGTCTGCAGGATCCAGCTAGGAGCTATGGGTTTGGATTTACACCAGTTGAGGAAAAAGACTTCCACTTCTTTGCTGGCTGCTTTAATTAATATATTATTCTTCAGAACTGATTGCTGCCTTTTTCCATCTATTCCTCTTCCCCATCTTTGCTAAGGAAGCCATGAGCCAGTCATCTGCAGCCCAATGTATAATGTATGTACCCAGCACAGAACTGATCCAGGCCTTACTGGGGCACTTCCTGTAGCCCTTTCATCCTTAAGGATGCTTAAACCCAGGAGACAGACAGCATTTTAAACCACCCTTTGGTAGTCTCCATTAAGTCTCACATATGCCTTAACCCTATAACCTTCTGGTGCTGCAAACCCCTTTCGTAGTGCTTACTTCTCCTCAGTCAATGCATAACAAACTTGGGCAGCTGCACAGGCACTCCCAACTGGGCTATAGCACAACCCACGTCCCTTATTGGATACAACCTTCCATTTTGGGTTCATACCAGCATAGCATTGATATTTACCTCCTTCTTTCCATACAGCTGATCCACATTTTCTTTCTTTGTTCTTTCTTACTTTGTACATATCAAGACTTCGAAGTTCTCTGTGAGCTTTGAGTCGGTTTGATTTTTGGCATTCCTAATGTTATCCCATTGCATTCTGAACTACAGGTAAGTAGTTTAGCCAGCTAAAATGGTCTCTGTTACTCGCTTTTTCCTATTCATCCAATAGGTTTGAAGCTGTTTTTCCCTTTTGTATAGCTGCACATTACAGACTTCCTCTACATTCAAGTCCCTAAGCTTAATGCATTATTTGCTTAATGCATGATTTTACTGTGAAGTCCTATGAGTTCATCACCACTTCTGCTTTCAAAATCAGGGAGCTTAGTTGCAAAACTACATTCATTTCTCCCTTTATCTTAAATTGAATTATATTGTGACCACTTCAATTAAAGTTTGACCCCAGAATCAGATCTTCCATAAAGCACACTTTTAAAAACAAGTTTAAAATTACATCAGTTCCTGATGTTCAAACTGCTATTCAGAGAAGAACTTGTCATGTCTCACAATCAGAAATAATATGCTCTACTGCTACTAAGGAAACAGGAAATGCACATTTTCAATATATATATGGAAAGTTTGTGAGCACAAGGAGGAGTAAAGCAGCTCAGGTAGCTAACATTTTGAGATGACATCCATCTATGTCTGCCAAGGTTTTACATTACAGAATGGACATGTGATAAAGGACTGGTCAAGAAACAGGAAGAGCTGGCACAATGGGATTAACAAAGAACAGAGATAGGGAGCAAAAGAGGCTAATCAAGAACAGACAGAAACCACAAAGGAATTTGTTGCCAAAGCATCATGCCCTTTTTGGATTACAAAAAGTTACATTCCACCACAGTGATCCCAAATTATCAGAGCTATTTACCTTATAGATACAATTACCATGGTTTGTGTTCCTCTGCAAACTTGAGTTAGGTGGTCTTTACTAGCGTTACCCAAGCAGGTAATCTTTTAAGGCACTTTGACCTAGATGGTTTCTTGTCTAGACACATTTTCCTTCCTTATTTTTTGCAATATTATCACATTAGTGATATGCATACCATATTAGTGATATGGACTGCCTTCATGTTTTCTTTTTCTAGAGCAGAATATATACCCTCAAATGAGTATTTCCCTCTTAATTTCTCTTTCACTGTTTGTATGTGTAGTCACATCCTTATCTTAGTTTTATCAGAGGAAAGTACTCAATGGCAAAGATGCAAATTCCATGCTTTTATTTAAAGAAGATAAAAGGTATTTTGTAAGCATGACTTTCAAAACATTATCTGTTTACCTGTGTTCAAGAAGCAGTGTTACTATTCAACCACTTGAAGTGGGTAGAAAATATGAAAGAAAAATAAAACAGGTAAGTAACATCAGCTTTGTGGAACGTGCTAACACCAAGGTTCAGTTCCACTGACCTCAGTGGAGCTATGGTTGAATGAGGCTCTGCTGTTGGAGCTGGACTTTGGACAGAGATGTGTGAAGTATGTGTGTAATGCAGCTGAGCGTGGTGGGGAGACAAAGAATTTTACGCTCTAAAATGTGTTTTGTTTCTCTTCTCTGAATGAGATCTTGTAAGTTTCCAGAGCTGAGGAGGTGGCTGTTCAGTAGTTATTCTTCTCTCATGATTGCCCTTCTCAGTGAACATACAACTCTTGCTTCCATCAAATCTCAAATAGACCAGTGATTTAAGAAGATTATAAATCATCAATGAGGAAAATCATAGAATCATTAAGGTTGGAAAAGACCTCTAAGATCATCAAGTCCAACCATCAACCCAACACCACCAAGCCCACTAAACCATGTCCCGAAGTGCCACGTCTACACATTTTTTGAACACCTCCAGAGATGGTGACTCTACCACCTCCCTGGGCAGCCTGTTCCAATGCCTGACCACTCTCCGAGTAAAGAAATTTTTCCTAATATCCAGTCTAAACCTCTTCTGGCGCAACTTGAGGCCATTTCCTCTTGTCCTATCACTAGTTACTTGGGAGACCAACACCCACCTCACCACAACCCCCTTTCAGGAAGCTGTAGAAAGCGATAAGGTCTCCCCTCAGCCTCCTCTTCTCCAGACTCAACAACCCCAGTTCCCTCAGCTGCTCCTCATAAGACTTGTTCTCCACACCCTTCACCAGCTTCGTTGCCCTTCTTTGGACACGCTCCAGCACCTCAGTGTCCTTCTTGTAGTGAGGGGCCCAAAACTGAACACAGGATTCAAGGTGTGGCCTCACCAGTGCTGAGTACAGGGGCACGATGACTTCCTTACTCCTGCTAGCCACACTCTTTGTGATATAGGCCAGGATGCTGTTGGCCTTCTTGGCCACCTGGGCACATTGCTGGCTCATGTTCAGCTGGCTGTCAACCAGCACCCCCAGGTCCCTTTCCGCCAGGCAGCTCTCCAGCCACTCCTCCCCAAGCCTGTAGCATTGCATGGGGCTGTTGTGACCCAAGTGCAGGACGCGGTACTTGGCCTTATTAAACCTCATACAGTTGACCTCTGCCCATCGATCCAGCCTGTCCAGATCCCTCTGCAGAGCCCTCCTACCCTCCAGCAGATGAACACTCCTGCCCAACTGGGTGTCATCTGCAAAGTTACTGAGGGAGCACTCGATCCCCTCATCCAGATCACCAATAAAGGTATTAAACAAGGAGTCAGACAATAAGTATGAACCTGTCAAGAAATTAATTTTCTTCTAAGAATTAACATGATGAATTGTATTGCATTGGAACAATACTGAATATCAGGAAAGAATGGATATCAAACAATAATTTTTTTTTTTGCAAGGAGTATGTTTTTCACCACTGCTGAATAGCACATGCTATTGATAGGAAACAAGATATTGTACTGACATCTGATTACAGTTGTCTAAACCAAAGTCCTCTACTTTCTGAGCCCACTGCAAATCTGTTAAAAGGCACAGGGAGAAACACTGGAACATTTGGAATGCATGTGTAACATGATGGAGGCTTTGGCATCCATCAGAGAACTGTAAAATACCTGCTGCAGAAGGTGTTTCCACTTAGTCCCTTCCAAATCTCTGAGAACCATTTGCTATTTGGAATTTAGCCAATTCCAAAAAGCAAATGATAGCTAACACGTTTGGCAGTGCCAAGGAGTTACAGAACTTTCAGAAAGATTGTAGTTGCTAGCCCAAATTAAAAAGTGTTTTTTGTTCTATGCTCACTAAAATTGTGTCAACAGTCTTATTTTGCCTTATATCTGTACATATTCTCTTTTAGAGTCCTTCCTCACAAATGAAAAAGTTTACAGACTGAATTATCTCTTGCCTGTAAGTAAAGAACTCAGTATGACAAAAAGACAATTTATGCATGCAAGATGAAAGATGATTGAGACAAGGAGGTGACGTTGACTCAGACAACATGAATGTTTTCAAAGCTCTTCCTTATGATGCTGCTCCATCAGACTCAAAACTGTAGCACCATGTCGTGGTTTAGCCCCAGCCGGCAGCTAAGCCCCACGCAGCTGCTCACTCATTCCCCCACGGTGGGACGGGGGAGAGAATCGGCAGAGTAAAAGTGAAGAAACTCATGCTTTGAGATAAAGACAGTTTAATAAGTAAAGCAAAAGCCGCGCACGCAAGCAAAGCAAAACAAGGAATTTGCTCACTACTCCCCACGGGCAGGCAAGTGTTCAGCCATCTCCAGGGAAGCAGGGCTCCGTCACGCGTAATGGTTTCTTGGGAAGACAGATGCCATAACTCCGAACGTCCCTCCATCACTTCCTTCTTCTTCGTCCCAGCTTTATATACCGAGCATGACGTTATATGGTATGGAATATCTCTTTGGCCAGCCTGGGTCAGCTGTCCCGGCTGTGTCCCCTCCCAGCTTCCCATGCACCCCCAGCCTGCTCGCTGCAGGCCAGCACGAGAAGCTGGACTGTCCTTGAGTACTTAGCAACAACTCAAAACATCAGCACCTTATCAACATTTTCTCATCCCAAATCCAAAACATAGCCTCACGCTAGCTTCTATGAAGAAAATTAACTCTACCCTGGCTGAAACCAGGACATTATCCACCCCTTATTCCATACCATTTACGTCATGCTCAGGTACCACGCTATCCAATATAACCTCATTAACCACCACCCCCCTTCCCATCCTTTAATATACAGATTATCACCCCTTAATCCATAGACTTCCCTCCAAAATGTCCGTGAAATGTCTGCTGAGTTCATTTAGTCCATGACTTTGGGCTCCATCCCTTATGGTGGTCACTCAGGACAGACGAGGTGGGGTGTTGCATGGAGTTACTGGGCACCAAAGCCAGCTCAGGTCAGGTCACTGCTGCACTGGCACTGCTTGTTGTAAGGCTTGTCCTCCATTCGTTCAGGTGGTTCCTGCTACAGTAGTTCCTATAACATGCAACTCAAATCATGGGTTACAACAGTTTAAAGGTACTTCCATTACAATCTCCACCCCTGGGCCCTTTGTACTGGACCATAGGGTTTAACATTGCAATGAACTCCTCCCCTTGCCCCTGCTCCAGCTTGGACTTATCCACAGACTGCAGTCCCTTCCATGAGCCACAGTCTCTCCAGGGGTATATCTGCTGCAGCATAGACTTATCCACTGTTGCAGTCACTTCGAGGTGCACCTGCTCCAAAATGGCCGTCTCCACAGGCCACACTACCTCCAGAGATAAATCTGCTCCAGTGTGGCCTTACCCATAATTCCAGTTCCTCCAGCAATATACCTGCACTGTTGAGGGCTTCTCCATGGCCACACACTTTGAGGTGCTCCAAGCATGACCTCATGCACAACCAATAATTCTTCAAGGTGCACCTACTGCAACATAGACGTATCCACAGCCACAGACGCTTCGAGATGTACCTTCTTCAGCGTGGACCAGGACACACCAATCAGCTCAGTCACCCAGGGTGAGGATCAAGGTTTTGTTCAGAATGTCCAGGAACAGTAGATGCAGGCAATAGGCTTTTGGAACATAACAGAGAAGCTGTTATTCCCACTATGGGCTAAGCCTTAGACATTGTCCCACTGAGCATACCAATGCACATCCATATTCAGGAATGGATCAACACTAGCCGGTGACTGTGACTGATTGTCAGAGTCCTCCTCTCCTCTTTTCTCTCCTTCTCTGCCCTCCTTTTCTTTCCCCTTACCTCTCTGTTCTGTTTCTTGCCCTGCCATCAGCTTGTGTTTCAGGAGGGAGGAGGTGGGGAGAGGAAGAGGAAAAGGAGAATTCCCTCAGTCCAGGACCAAGGACCAGATGGGAGAAGGCATAGCTCTTCTCATTCGCACTCTGCTCCTGGACCCCTGAGAAGTCAGCTCCACATGGGAGTACAAAGTGTTCGTTCCTGATAAAGCTCAGACTCTGAACAATAAAACTATCAGTTCTCAACTCTTCCAGCAAAAACTTCCCAGTGGTATTGTTTCCCATTTGTACCCCCACCCTTCCCTTCCCAAGCCAAATGAAATAATGACAATAAATTACAAACATTAGCAAAATGTATAATCACGTATAAATACCATCATCCTGCTAATGAAATTCCTTTAGTCTCTGAGCCTGCAGACCCCACGCTGCTGTAGGAAATGGCAAAGTTTTTCCTCAGACATCACCACTTCTGTCATGAAATTGAAGGATAAATTGCATTATTTCTTGTCCTAAAATCTTTGGGAGGAATGTGTTTTAATGTTGAAAAGTCATTGAACTACTTGTTCTCCAGCTGGACTAGTTTTACTCTGCCAAAGCAACTGTTCATGTGCAAGAGCTATTTGTCTAAGATGGCCTTGTTTCTTAATTTCCAAGGACTATTACTTTTACTAAGCCTTTTTTTGTATTTTTAAAAATGTTATTGCTATCTTTCACTTCGGACAGTAAATGAGCAAGCCTTTCTTTGACAGAGGTGGCATCAAATATGATTTCCTTTTAACAGAGTAATTTGTAAAATAGCACATGGAGACTACTCAGTTTCTAGTTCTGGAAAATAATGCTCTTAGAAAGTGCTCAAAAGTCATCACTGAATATGAGTTCTCAATGCAGTACTGTGGAAAATAAAGTTAATCAGATTATTCTGGATAAAAATAGACTTGGCACTGGAACAGGCAATACCAGGCTATAACTTTCCATTTTGGTGCCCATAATTTGACAAGAATGTTGAAAAAATGGAAAAGATGCAGAAAAAAGCCCCAGAAAGTGTCTGGAAGTTCACGAAAATACTTGATGCAAGAGACTGAAAGAGCTTAATGTATTTAGTTTATGAAAACTGTAAATGAGGGTCAGTTATACACTGAATCCAGTATAACATTATTTCATAGAACACCCCAGGCTGGGACCTCAGAAGATCATCTGGTCTATTCCCAGAGTAGTCAATATTAAACGGCTGTTTAATAAAATAAAAGAAGAGACACTGGATGATGAAGACGCATTTAAGGTATTGAACAAACTGCCCTTGGAGCACACTGCTCAGTAACACATTCCTGTCTACATCTTCATTAAATCAGAAGTGAATGACTTCTCCAAAGATATACATATATCTGGTATATATATATAGTCAGACTAGCCTCAGTGAAAAGGGGAAATTGTTGAAATCTAATCCATGTTGTGACATACAGAAAGATGAAAAGATTTTAAGGGCTCATTCTTGCCTTAAGGTACTGCAATATGAAGAGCCAGTAATCCATACGAGGCAGTTAGTGAGTGATGAGCAAGATGCAGTGTTGCAATTCCCCTCCTATTCAGTGCTTGCCCTTCTATGAACAGAGAGATGGGTAGGGCCAAGGTCCCACTGAACAGCTTCCTGAGTACTCTCAATACTGCATTCATCTGCTGGTTTTTACAAGACAGATGAAGCTGGGCTCAACCCATGGAGGGCTGTGATCAGGCTTTACCAGCTCCTGACAACTTTGGAAGGTATTAATGTGGTTAACGGTTCTCAGTCAGGTATGTGAGTCATGAGTGATGGACTGCCTGGGTATGTTTTTAATTAGCAGCAAGGTTGGATTTAAGAAAAGAGCTGTAGCTTCTGGGCCTAAATCCAGCTGGGTAGAAAGCTAGGAACACACCAGCAAACAAAGAGCCATGCCACACCTCTAGCTCCTCACTTCTGCTCTCCGCCTGGTCCATTTGAAGGTGTGAGAAAGGTCACTGTGTAGTCACCTCACTGCTCTTGTCAAGCTTGGTGGTGTTGGCTCAGTGGGCTGAGACATTCAGAAAGGTTATCTGAACAATACTGGCTTTCTTCAGTTTACAAACCTGGGCTCTGGGCAGCGTCAGCTGCCCTTAATCATGGCTTGGTCTGATGCATTACTACCTGAAAACTGAAGAGGTGAAGGAATTCTTGAGCATTATAATAGGCTTCCCTTTGAAGGGAGGACTCGAGATCAGCCAGACCTGAAAGCTAATTCGTATGTGTTATGTGAAACACTAGGTTTGGGTTTTCCATCGGGGAAGCAGTACTGCTAAGATTCAAGAAGGAAGAGTAGAATATATAATCCTAAGAGTCCTTTCCTGCTCTAGAGAAAATGGTCTGAGACAAACATGGCTGCTCCCAGAAGCAATATTGGGCTGTTTTGCAAGAAGAACCTACCCAAATCCTGGTATTAGACCTTGGTTAAAACGATGAAGAGATGTGTCTGGCATGTCATGGATTTGAGATGTCAAGTGGTGACAACAAATATGTTAATGTCCCTATTGAATATGATTTCTCAGTGACATAATAGTGCTAAACTCTACCACATTCTGCTTTCAGGATCATCCGAACATGTCACAGGAATTGATGCCTGGATGTGTAGGCACAGTTCTGTGTTTTGTGCATCAGCTTTGGGGAAATCACCTAGCCTTTGTCTATAGACAAGGAGGTACTAAAGGGCTTATGTGAGCAGGAGAAGTTGGCATTGCTTGAAGGAACTTGCGTATCACGTCCAGTATCTCAGTTACTTAAGTCAAAAGGAGTACATATCTGTGCTTGCAAGCAGATATGTTTCTACTGCCTTTGGGGAAAGTATGATTAGCAGCATAGCAAAAGTCATTAGAGCTGCACACTGGCAGATGCACTACAAATGGAATAATTGAGAGGAGGGGTTGCTTCCCCACCATGCCAGAATGGGAAGTGGGCTCGGTGGAGGCACCCTCTCGAAGGAGGTGGGGAAGTGAAGCAGTGCAGGAAGACAACAACACTTTTTTCCTTCTTGCCTAAATCCCATGCGAGGTGACACCATCTTAGAGGGCTGGTACCATGGCAGGCTGGTAGAGGCAAAGAGATGTGTTTGCCACGCTCCTTGTGAGATAGGCTAAAGGGATGTGGAGAGAGTTTTGCAATCTGATTTTGTGTTGCAATTTTAAAGAGGTGTATTATCAGGTGAAATATTGTGAAGGCACAAAAATGTTTTCTGATCTGTAAAACACAGTGTTAGGAAAGTCATTCAATAGCTCATTTTCATTATTAATTTTCATAATATTGTTACTTTATGTCAAAATATTTTATGCAGTTTTGATTAATTTAGCACAGTTGGACCTTATCTTCAACATTTACAATATTATTTCAGGTATATTCTTCATGTTAAGCTTTTTTCTCTCTGTGTCCATGCTCAATAACACACCATAGTACTCAGGAAGCGTTACTTGCACGTACTTTTATATACTAATTCAAATCTACTAACACAATCAGATAACGTGAACTATGCATGGACAGGATTTCTGATTCCTCAGTTCTGCCATGGTTTCTCGTTAATGCCTAGACATTTGGATAAATGGCTGCTCAGGACATGGCTCCCTGGGGGGTGTTGGGGCAGGATCCGGCAGCCAGGGCTCATCCCACCCCCCAGCCAGGAGTAGGGTAGCCAGGGCCACCGGGGCAGCCCCAGCCCCGGGCATCAGGCACCTCCGTGGGGATGGGGACAGGCAGAGGCCAGGCTGGGACGTTGGCCCATGGATGGGTGTCTGGGTCGGGATCAGTGGGGACCCACGGCCAGGCAGGCTGAGCTGCACCGCAGCAGGGTCCATGGCTCTGCTGGGGAACCAGCACCAAAGTCTCGGCTTCAAAGCAGCTCCCATGGGAGGGGGTGAGCCCTGGCCATGGCCGCCTCCTCACCAAGGGGAGTCCTCACACCTCGCACAGCCCTGCGGCCCGAGGTGCTGGGCGTGAGGCGCCCTGGGCATGGCGGGGTTCCACATTGTCTGCTGGGTCCCTGGCTGGATCTGGAGTCTCCATGGGGCTATTTGTGGGGTTCGCGCAGCTCCCTGGGGGATCCCTCCCCAGCGGCCGGGGGGCTGGGGCTGATATTGCTGGGGAGTCATTACAGGGTCAAGGGCAGGCAGGGGGGTGCGGGGGTCCAGCCATCCCTGAAGAGCCCTGGGGACGTGGGGGGAGTTGGGGTTGCCCCAGGGGGGATCAGGGCTGTGCAGGAGGGTTCAGGTGCCACTGAGGAGGTTGGGACTCATGGCCGAGCTAGAGGTTGCAGAGGGCTTGGGGCTGTGTAGGGAGTGGGCACCATGGTGAGCCTCAGGGCAGGCCAGTGGCTCTCAGCCGGGGAGGGTCAATGGGGGCTGGGCCCCATGGCGCTCAGCACAGGGCTCAGGGTGGCCCAAGCCGCCTCTGGGGAGGCAGGGGGGTCCTCATGGCGGGGCAGGGCAGGGCCTCACTGGCCAAGGCCAGTCCCACCTCCCCAGAGCACGGGGCAGCCCAGGGAGCAGCAGTCCATGGTGACAGTGACCAGGGTCAGACACAGCCCAGTGATCACCAGGCAGGTCCATGGCGATGAGGCAGGTCCAAGGTCAAGCTGGGAAGTCAAGTCAGCAGGTCAGGGACAGGGTCCAGCTCCAGATCAGCGGCCCGTGGCCCGGCGCAGGCTGGGCTGCCAGGCAGCGGGCTCTGTAGCTCCGGCAAGGGCAAAGCTCTGGAGCCTCAGCTTAAAAGCAGATCCCATGGGGTAGGGAGGGACGCCGGCCATGACTACCCTGCCGCACCGTGATGGCTGGCAGCCTCTCCCCACACCTCCAGCGGGAAGGGGGCCGCCCTCTGCTGCACTGTTTGTAAGCTGGCCCCGAGCCCCAGCAGCCAAACCTCCAGGAGGGGTGGATGCACTCAGGGCCCTTATGTGGGTTTTCTTGAGGTTGAGTTCACCTGGATTGCAGACTAATGCTTTTTTTCAGCATCGTGGTGTTTTTCTTTTTCAATTACATCACAGTATTTCTGTTACTCCCCTCTTTCCCTGTTTCCCAGCCTCCTTCCTTCTTCATCTGCACTGCAATCATTTCACTTTGTATCTGCCGTCTTTCAAAGCACTGAACTCTTCTGTCCATGGCACCCCGGTGCTTGTTTGTGTCTAATACTACTACTTCCAGTAATGTTATCAGTATACTGTAGCACCAGCTAATTCTAATAGTGGCTGGGTTTGATGAGTTCACTCTATAAAGAACGTGATGTCTTCACTGAGCCCATCACTTCATCAATGTCTGTTCAGAAGTTCTCAGCAAAGCACAATGACCTTAAATTTCATCCTGGCTTTCAACACTGATCAAACATATGACTTGTCCTGCCTTTTCAACCTTACGGCATTTTAGTGTTTTGCATCCTATAGTTTTATGTAGATGCAACCATTTCATCTTTCTGCCACTTACTGCAATTCTAGGCAGAGTGTGCCAACAATAACAATACAATTAACAACAGCAAATGTCTTTAATCCAAGTATATTTGCTAGTGTCCAGTGTCAACAGCGTAAACTAAGGAGACTAATGCTAGATCATCCAAAATTAACATTTTCAAATCCATCACTTACCCTTAATGTCCAGTTAAGGAACAGGATGAAAAAAAACAAGGTTAATCCAGTGTATTTTTATTCTCCCACCAAACACTGGTTTGAACCAGTTATTCAAAATCCCACCCATTCTTAGGCAAATATTTAAAAAATGCTCCTGTAAATAATGTACATGAGTAAGTAGTTTACCCTGTTAAACAACATAAAATGCTTAAAATATAATAAAGCATAGCTTGTAGCTATATAAATATTAAATACATACATATGTGAATATACAGGTGAAGGTAGTGCAAATCCCGAACTGGGTTACCTGCTGCATCTGTATATTCTCAAAGCAATTCTCCTAGTGATGAGTATCTGAAGTTTCTCTGTTCTACAGCAATATAACAACTGTACTATGAATAATAGGATTATACTATAGTATGAAACACTAATATTGCAATCATATTATTGTATTGTGACTGCAGTGCTCAATAAAAAGCAACAAATTTGGAGTAAGCATAAGACTGAAATTGCCTTCTTTGCCTATGTCACCCAGCACTTTGTGTGTCACAAGGTGAGCAGCAAACATCTCAAACCACAACTTCGTCATACCACTATAACCTGATGTTGCCACTTTGCTATAGCAAACTGAAATTGTCTACTCCCTCAATCCATTGCTCCTTGCAATTCCTCTCCAGGTGGTGCCTCTTTAGCTTTTCCCTGCTGCCCTGTTTACCCAGAGGTTCTAGGGTGCATGCATCTGGCAGGATCTGGCACTCAGCTGAATGCACCCTTCCTTCCTACTTTCGGCATCATCTCATACTTTGTTGCCAGTTCTCAGGAACTGTTTTTGTCTTTGTGTTATTGGCTTAGCCATATTGCCTTACAGCTTAGCCCTTGCCTGCATTGAGTGGTGATGTCTCCAGGCTTTTTGATTTCTTCACCACTTTACGCAATGCTTTTACTTCTTCACTTCTCCAGGAGTCTTGAATCACTTATTCCGTCTCTGTAAATTCTTGTTCTAGTGCTTGTCCAACTTCTCCGTGGATATTTAGGCCTCTCATAACTTCTTCCACAGTGCTGAGGATCAATCTGCATTGTCCACCCACTCTGCAGAGGGCTATCTTTGGCTTTACTAGTTACTTATCTGGGACACCCTCCCCATGTTACCTTAGCTACCTCCTTTGCAGAGATCTCCTTTTGCTTATCAAGATAACATCTGGATTGATTTGCACTTTGTTCTTTTTTTAATTTTGCCATAACTTTCCCCACAACTAATTCAGTTTAGCTAAGCGTGTATGTCTTCATGAGAGAAACATGTATTGGTAGCAGTCAGATCTGTATCAGCCATCATACCAGCCGTGGGAACTCCTCCAGCTAATAGGTTACAACAATTAACGTAGGCTGAAGTAGCAATCGCAAATTGGAGGCTACAGCTTAGCTGTATAAACATCCTTGCCCTGCTGCAAAGTTGTCAGCTGTGTTTAAAAACTGGCATTGGGCTGATTTAAAAAGAGAATATGAGTAGTTATAGAAATATTACATGTTACTTGTTCAATTAAACGGCGCCAGCGATACATCACATGATCAGCTAGTGTATTTCTGGGGTGTGGGGAAATGGTTCAACCAAGGCCTGCAGCAATGTTTTCTCTTTTCCAACTTTGTATTTAAACACTCCTTAAGCTCCCAGCTGTTTTCCAACTTTTGTCTGTTCAGTAACAGAGAAAAGAAGTTTTGATATAATGGAAAACGCCATTAACAGGTTAACTTTCAACTTTGCCTTGAACTTCTTAAATGACTGATTAACTTGCTTCCTGACAGTTTATAGAAGAAATGAGGGTTGTAAACAGGACTGCTTACTTCTTTCTTATCACTTAAGTATCTGCTTAATTTATTCATCACTCACACACTAACTGCCTAGAAACAATGCAGGGTGACGTGCTTGTAACCATGAATTCCACAAAGTCATGCACTAGTCAAGAATCAGGATAAAGGCCAAGAAACCACTAAGTCCTTCTTAAGCC
This sequence comes from Phaethon aethereus, assembly GCF_964289735.1. Taxonomy (NCBI): domain Eukaryota; kingdom Metazoa; phylum Chordata; class Aves; order Phaethontiformes; family Phaethontidae; genus Phaethon; species Phaethon aethereus. Next base: position 163,363,594 of record NC_138575.1, on the reverse strand, counting down.
CTAAAAGTGTAGTCTACAGTTCAAGTGGTGCCTACAGGCACTTTCCACTAAAGCAAGTGGCTTTCAGTGTCCCACAAGCATGACACTCATGAGTGAATGTGTACTGGATGGGACCTTTGTGTATGATCATCTGAGAGTGAGAAGGGGAAATGGCTTAGGAGTTTGTATGGCAGTTTATCTAGAAATAAATATGTGAAGCCACCTCCTAGCATGATACCGGTTTAAAAGAACGAGGTCTTCCTGAGGAGGTATGGCTGCCTTTGGCCCAGGTCACTAAGAAGCAACCAGGTCACCTCGCCCTGCTGAGCCTGGGTAGCTCCTCACAGGCCATGTTGGTAAGGCACACTGCTATGCATAGCAAAAAGCAGAGCAGGGAGAGGTGGGCCGGTGTTTGCATCCAGTCACCTTTGCTTTTCCAGACCAAATGAGCAGCTTCTCAGGTGTGTTTTTTTTTAATCTGAATCGGTGAGGAGAACGCTTGGGGAAAGCCCAGAACAAGGCCTGAATTTAGCATCGTATGTAAAACGTGTCTTTGAGCTTCTCTGAGCACTCAGCCAACGTCACTGTCACTGGGCTGGTTTAAAAAAAAAAAAAACCTAATGACATCTCTTCTCAACAACCTCTGTGAACTAACAAAGCCTTTGACAAACAAACAAAAACCCCACCCCCCCCCCCCCATTTTGTATGGCAGAGGTAGAACAAAAAAATAATATTAGCCCTCAGGAATCTGCTTCAAAGATGGACACATTTCCATGTTCTCCTCCATACCCTTTCAAATGTATTGAAAAGATATTTGAAGGATTACATGAAGGTTGACCCTTGGCATAAGAAAAATATGTTACTGCATTATTTGACAGCACAGAAAAATTGCTTCCTGTCCGTGTAATATTGCCCTTATCATTAAAACAACCTGCTATATTATAGTATTGCTCTGTAGCAAAACCACTTTCCATGCCCCTCAAGCTGGCTGTGTTAGTAAAAAGCTTTTGATTTGCCCTTGGTGTGTGGGATGTGAGCCTACTAATTACTCTGAAAATGAAATTCCTTCTTGTAGTGTAATTCTCTGGTCTGTATAATCGTACTTTTGGGTCCTGCTTCTCAGCGCTGAGCCAAAGGCTGGTTAAAGTGGAAGTATCAGGTGACAGTCCAACAAGACAATCTCAGTAGAAGTCTTGCACTTCACATGGAACGTCAATGATGTTTTAGCATCCTTGATTCCGCCTTCTTGAGCTCCGAACAGTCTACAGAAAAACTTCGATGCCAAAGTTCAGTGTGGTGTTTATCCCAGCTGTAACAGGGAGAAGCAACACTAGAAGCACCCAAAGGGGAAAAAAACATAGACTACTCTCTTTGTCAAAAGTGATGCTGTATGCTCAATATCCAGGGTGATCTCATGTCACCAAATGCCATACAGTAACACCAAAGAGAAGAGACACATGCTCCTTCTTCACAGAGGAGGCCAAAAAGGACCAGAGAATGAGGAGAGGCATAAATAAAGCCGGAAGCTGGCATGTTAAAAGAGTGAAAGCCACACGTCTGCAAAGCCGTGTGTAGGCCCCACACCAGTAATGACAGTATATTCAGGAACTGGAAGTAGAATAGCTGTTTCAGTATCGTGCTGTCAGTGCCCACTACTTTAAAGATGACATTTAATTAAAATATCAGTGATATTCTTTGAGGATTTTTTACGGCATGAGTTTGCAGGAGCTCAGTTGGCGTTGGGACAGATGTTTCTGCGCTATGTCCATCATGCAGAGCAGACAAGCCACAAGAAGCAGTAAATTTTCTACACTGGCCAAAGAAGAAGGGGGGCTACATAAGGTTCATTCTGCTGACTACTGCAGCTGCATCACTGCTCAGGGACCCCTTGCTGTTTGTGCGGTTGCTCTGGATTTGCTATTCTACAAATATATCCACAGAGGCTGCCTTCAAGATGCTACTGTTTTAGAGCTGCTTGTGTGGTGGCTAGTTATGGCTGAATTAATTTCACAGCCTTTTAAAAATTTATTTTTCAAGTGTTGTGTGATCCTTCTAAAATGTTATGGTAATCTGTTAAATAGCGCTGTACAGTTTGGACTCTGAACTTATTTTGCTAGATGCAATGGTTGTAAGTTTCCAATTAACTAAAAATTAAGCATTAACTGGAATACCTTAATTGAAAAAAATATGAAAAAAAATTAATTAATTTTTACAATTAGACATTAGTAAGTAATACTAATAATTAGCTCCCACAAAGTTGTGCCTTGTCTTTCTTTCTAAACATTTGCAATGCCTAGGGCCTTTCTTAAATCACTCAAGCATGACAATTTCTTTCAGCCACATTAACTTTCTGTAGCAAGTGTTACTGAACTTGTTCAAGTATAATTTGCTTATGTTATGCCTTTTTGCTTACTCACATGACTAAAGTACTTTTCTCTCCACGCAGTGGCATTACTAAGTCCCTAGGTTACAGAGAAACATGCTAGGAATACAGATTATAGCTTTCATATTTTGTTTCTGTGGACTGGGAGCTGCTATTGCTGCTACTGCATCGAATGAGTGGAAAGTCACTAGTCGAGCATCATCTGTTATCACTGCAACCTGGGTTTTCCAGGGTCTTTGGATGAACTGTGCCGGCAATGCACTGGGTGCTTTTCACTGCAGACCTCACCTTACTATCTTCAAAGTAGAAGGTAAGTAAGTGTAATTTAAGTGGAACATATGGAGAGCTATTTGTATTGCAAGGTGTGAGCCTGAGGAGAAAAAGTTTCTTTTGGCTTGCGCAAGGGATTATGATTAAAGCATTGTGATGACTATAAGTAAAGGATATTGGAGGCAGAATATCAGAAACAACTTTGTAGGGATGATAAGTATTCCAAGAAAGACAGTAAGCTCTATCCTGTGGTTGGTAATATGCGATAAGTATACTGGACAAAGTTCCAGTAACTACGCTATCAGTAGCAAGCCACTGTTAGCAGAGAGATGGACTAAACTGTCTTTCAGCTCTAATTTCTGTGCAAAAATAAGTGTGCTGCTTGCTGGATGGGGAGAGGAGGGAAGAATAACAAGGTCTGTGACAGCTATCAGTACTCTTTTTAGTATCCAAGGAAATTAGGTAGCAAAGAAGTGCGTCCACGAATACTATGCAAATATTCACATGCTGGGAATTAAGTGCGCATGTATGTACTTGCTGTATCACAGGCTAATATTTTAACTGTAAAGATCAAAGGTGTGCTGTTTCAGAATGTCTATTTTAATGTAAAATATTGGATTTGGAAGCCATATATCGGAGCATAAAAACAAATGGGGTCTTCTTGCCTTATATCAGTAACGGGTTTTCTCAGAGATGGGGACTAAAGGTCTGCTATGCAATGTGTTTTCTGTTTTGCTCTGTGTGCAAAGTAGTAAATGAAGAGGTTTGTTTTCTATTTGTTGTTAAGCCTTGAGACAGTAGGCAAGATAGTGTTTTCAGTGAAACTGTGCATAAGCACTCACGAGGGCAAGGGCAGGAGGACGGCTTTCTCCTAGATGTGGGCAGCACACGAGCAAAATGGAGTCCGGCTAGAGTAGGAAAAAATGGATTAAGATACAGGTATTTTAGGGAACCAGAAAAGAAATCCAGGCTAGGCAGAACCAGTCTTCCAAAGCTTTTGTGAGACCAGAAAGAAGGACAATTATAAGATGTAAACAGCCGGTGGCTGAACAAGATACAAAATGTGCTGTTGCATGGTTGTTACCATACTACATAAACAGGGTCATACACACACCTTGCACACACGTGGATACATGGAAACGCGGGGATGTCGCAGATCCAAACCTTTTCTTGCCTCTCATGCCCCTGCCACATCAGACTGCATGCTGGGACATACAGATCAGCTCTTACACGAAGAGAGCACTTTGAGATAAAACTCAGCATCATTTTTGTACACATTTTATCATGCCCTGCTCCAAACCGTCACAAATCGTACATGAAGGATTTGAATGGATAAGAACAGTGTTACTTCTTTTAAAGAATGCTGTTCATAAAAAAATGACTTAAAAGGCATAGAAACTCACACATACGCTTTAAAAGCAAATATTATATCTTTGCATTTTGCATCACTGTTCATGCATTATTTCTGCCAACATTTGAAGAAAAGAAACAACTCTATTTCTCAGGCACATATGATCAGATTTATTTAAAGCAATGTAAATTACTTCAGTAACTAGAAACTACCGTTATTGCTATTATTAGTAGCACAAAAGCCGCTTTCATAATAATCAGCTGTAACCCATTTGCCACTTTATATTGTTACTATTATTTTGATCACTGGCAGATTGAAACTTGAATAAACAAAATATGCATTATTATGTGTATATCCTTTAAATATATACTTAAGCACCTGAGTAAGATTTTTATTATTTGCTGTTTAGAGTAACATAGGCAAGAAATTCACAACAAATTAAAGTAGCATGCTCTTGTTAAAGTAAGAGAGTAGCAAGCTGCTGTACTGACATTTAGGAAGTCTAATTTTAACCTGCCAGTGCACGTAGCAGCGAAGGATAATGTTACATGTAGCATAAAAACTACTGGGAAAGAGTGAGGTATTTTGTTTGGAAAACCCGCTAAACATAAACTCCTGGTAATCCAAGGAAAACAAGAGTTCAACATGGAAAGAGCTTTGCACTCTCACTCCATTCTACATTGTAAAACAATAAAACGCTCAGATTAAAGAAGTCATGAACTCCCATCTCTGTCCTCAGAGCTTCAATATATCATCGTTATGGGCATACTGACGTCAGGGTGGGCTGGCAATATAACTTTTTCTTCTGCATGTTTATGATTTTATGGAATCTATTTGCAATCTGTCCTACAGCCAAAGATAACTTTGCAACACAAGCCCCTCACTCCATTCCTACCTACCCGTCTTCAGGTTACCCCACAGAAAGTATTCGCAGTAAATAACACAAGCCACTTCTACGCCAAAGCATATGCATTTGAACATTAAAGTTTTGATAGAGGCTTCTACATAAGCCCTATGAAGTTTTAAGATTTGGGGTTTTTTCCTGTTTAAAACAAACAGTAAACAAAAACCAGACTCCAGAGGTCTGTCTTTGGGCAGGATTACTCTGTGGTCCTTGGCAGTATGTAGGTACATATCCAAACTGACTTTCAGCTAGAGGACTAGTTGTGCTGATAGGAGCATAGCCAAGGTAGTAAGAGCTCAGCTTCTGCAACCCAGCTCACCTACAGGTCTTGAGGGGTTCACGTTTCTGGAAGCCTGGGTTAGCAGGGCCACACTGCTAACAGTATCCAAGCTAGCTGGGCTGTTGCCAAATGTACATGTCCTGTCACACACAGCCACAGCGCAATCCGCTGCAGTGACCAAAACATTCAGATGAAAGATCCTGGAGGAGTACGACGTATTAACTGTAGCATGAATACTAATAGTGTTGTAGCTACAGTCCTTTAAGGCAATGTTTGTGGGAAGAAGCAATATCTTTTATTAAATCAACTGCTTTGGGAGAAGTATGCAACAAAGTCATTCATCAGATCTGACACAAATACAGCAAGCTTCAAGCTAAATATTATCTGGAGCATTGTCTCTTCAGTTAACTTGATTATGATTATCAGTGCACCAGATATACTCATGGAAATTATTTGATCAAAACCAAGGGATCATTACAGACAGCCATAAACTCACACAGTCAATAAATGCCAGAAATTAAAACTAGCAGAGAGACAATATTGTTTAACAAAACCACTAAACTCTGATTAACCTCTCAGTCCTTATCAGTAAGAAAGACCCACAAAGGCCCTTCAAAGGGTGAGCCTTGGAACTAAAGCTTCTGACTCCACTGGAGTCAGAGCTGTCATGGACTCCAGAGAGATATTGGCTTTTTACGGCAGAGTTTCCATCACCCTGTCTCCTGCTAGCTCCTCAGTGCTCCACAGGCAGTAGTTACCTCTCTTCTCATTCCTCTTGTGTTTATCACCCTGAATTCTTACAAACCCAGACTTATACAGATTTGACAAGAACTAGCGTTTAGTTGTCTAGCACTGCTTAGACACTTTATTTAAGTATTTTGCTTTTGGTGATGCTACAGAGAGCTGTTTCGTTCACAGAAAATACAGAAGTGTAACTCGCAAGCTGAATTGTGCTCACATCCCTTTCCTGTGACACTTGCCTAGTCTGTCAGGGCAGCTACGAGCCTTCTTCCAACAATTAGTTCCGCATTTGGCAAGCTTGGCCTATGATGCTGTTCCATGACTCCTTTGCACTCTCTGCTTTTCCATGCCGAGCATTCAGGGAGGTGTACCAGAAAGTAGAAGAAATGTGCTTCCTTGAACCTTTCCTTGTTTGAGCCTCAGATCTTCTGCTGGCACCTCTTAGTCTTGCCAGTGCCTGTTTTCATGGAGCCAGGTGAGGCAAGCAGTGCTATCCTGATGGTAGCCAACACAGAAAGGACGCTGCCCAGGCATTCTGGGTCACATCAGCAGACAAATTCAGAGCTGCCATTTCATGAAGCTGCTGCTGTCATGCAGCTAAGAGGTGGAAAGATGCTGAAACAAGGCAACTACTATTGCAGCCCCTGTACCCAGAGAAGCCTGGCTTAGTTGAACACCGTTTGAGTTAGCCTGGCTGTGGAGGGCAATTCCAGACATGCTTCACTAGCAGCTTTCCCAGAGGGCTCACCCTAGAGCTGGAAAGGACCGACACGAGAGTTTCCCTCCCTAGACAGAAACGAAAACACACTAGCCATTTTTCTGCTGCCAGTCAACAGCAAGCCAGCCAGATATCTGCGTGGCAGCCAAGGCCAGGCCTCTCCTGAGCCTATGAGCAGGAAACTTAGTGCTAAATCCCCCAGCGGCCAGTGCCCCTGCTCTGTATGTACTCCTCGCAGGTGGGTTTACACGGAGCAGGGAGGCAGGCTGAGGGCGGGCCGGGGCCAGAGACCGCGCTCTTGTTCCCCCTGCCTGCCAGATCCCCACGCCCTGCCCGCTGCCCTGCCTCCTCTCAGTGCTTGCTCCCTGCCCGCTCCCCTCATGCTGCCTGCCCGCGGCCCGCTTGCCTGCCCGCTGCCCGCTGCCCGCGGCCCGCCCGCGGGAGGCGAGCGCGCTCCTCTCTCCATGGTGCTGCAGGCGCGGCCCCGGGGAAGCGCCGGCCTGGCCCAGGGGCGGGTGCCGGGTGGGGGCAACAAGCTGTCCTGGAAAGGCAACGTACCCGTGGGGGAGCGATTTAGCTGTGCCCAGAAGCATGGCAAAGCAGCCGCAGAGGCCTCTGCAGAGGGATGCGCCAGGCAGTCAAAGGGACAGAGTCACGGATGTCCAATATTGAGGTCAGAGGGTAACTGTGTCGAAGAGTTTTTCTGCGGCGAACAAATCCTTCTGGGAAAAATACCAGCTGAAGGGAGGTGGGGTTGATTTGTGTTCAATAGACTGAGCCACCCCTCAGTGAAGTTATTCTGCCCAATGAGCACAATATCCATTTGCTGATTTAGAAAAACAAAGTCAAAACAACATCGGCAAAGTTGCACCAATATAAAAAGAAATATACTCTAGGAGCAATAGTGCAAATTTGTGAATGCTGGCCATGAGACATGGCCAGGATTCCTCTCAGAGTTTTCTGGCTTAATTCCAAAGTACTCTCCATTTCTCAGCAGGCAGAAGGGTCACTGTTTGGACTGATTGAAATGCTGATTCCAGTGCGGGAACTTTTGTGTATGAAGAGAAATAGGGTGTTAAAACTTGGTAACAAAAGGTTTTCTGCTGTCATAATTTGCCTTTCCGTTGTAGCAAGCCTCTTTCTAAGCTCATGTCCTCTGTTCTGATGTCAGATGAATAGGTCTGCTCTTTGCTCAAACAGGGTAGCCTGAAATGTATGTTTGGTGCTTAGAGGAAGCCAGTAATTGACCTCTAAGCACTAGAGGTCATGAGGTGTCATGACAATATACAGCAAATGTTTTTGGACTCTGTTATACATTGTATATTATTGCCTACCCTCTCCTCTCCCTCCACCCCCAAAAGTGAAAGAAGAAAGTAAATTAAACAGTTCAGCCTAGGTGGGAGTTAGTCTGAGGCATAATGGGTCGTATTAGTGTGGTTTCAAGTAAGGGAAGGAATTGATTCATATACAGCAGAGCCGTTCATGAAGCAGAGAGACATGTTTGACCTAGCAGCTCCTGGCAGAACAGATATGAACTGAAGGGGGGGACTAACTCCCAAGTATCCAAGAGGTTTTCCCCCAGGGAGCCCCAGCAGCAGCTTTGCAGTAGATAGAGAGCAAAATCCAGGGCTTCCATGCACGTGGTAAGTTCCAGAGGAAGCATCCAGAACCCAGGAGTCCTCCCAGAGGCACGACAACTCTGTGAAACCTGGACTTTTGGATCTTAGAGCTAAAACATAGGTTAGAGATTTTGAAGTGGTTCACAAGGAATCCTGCTGCCAAATTTTGTTTTCTCTTCAAGCTCTTTGTTTCCAAGATTTTAATCTACAAGCTCTGAAAATTCATGAATCTAAACCACAATGAATCACTATTTACTGCTATTTACTCTGAAGACTGTCTGGCTCTGGCCAATTACTTGAACCAGAATAGTCCAGAGCTATGGGGCAGACTGGAAAGAGGTGTGCCTACTGGGAGATCTGCGGCCACTAAGATACATGAAGGGAGTTCAAGAACTGCAGGACTAGACTGCACAGAGCCAGCTGGAAAACATCGAGGGTGGAGGCTTTCACAGCCAGCTGCCAGTTTTGGAGGCAGGTTACAAAGGACAGACTCTGACACCGCTTTAAAATCTGCAGGATTCCAGGAAGACATAAGGCATTGCCGACCAGCGCTCCTTTTTAGCTCTTGTTTACACCTGGCAATTTGACAGCATCCCTGCAATCCTCTTTTTGCGCTATAAGCCTTCTGTCTTCCTACCTCTGTACAAGGGCAGAGGTTATAGTACTGAGATCTTTTTCACTTTTGTCGAGACCTGGACAAGAGTAATGCTGCTTGTGCTTCTCTTCAGTCATCTTTACAGATTTTTGCCTGGTGGACAATCCCCCAGAGGTGGTCTTCAGTGAGGAAATCAGGAAGGTGCAAAGTGCTGCTATTTGCAAGCATGGTTCCCATGCAGCTGGTGCAAGGATGGGAATGCAAAGCTTGTTATTGGGGCATTAATAACAAAGTTCTTTCATCTTCTCATACTCACGCCAGGATAGATTGTTATCTCTGCTTTGCTTTTAGCTTTCTTTGATTACTCCTACATAGCAGCAGAGTGTGTACTGCAAAATGAATAGGACTCAGCAGTAACTGGTATGCAGCCAATGTCTTAAAATACCTCTGTTCAAACAGGTTTTGTACCCCGGTCTACCTTGTGAGCACTGAGGTGGGTGAGGGGATCTTCCCTGTAGTGTGCGCTGAGGAGCCTAAGGCCAATGTACGTCTTCTAATCTTTTTAGCAGTCATGCTACAACCAGAGCTTCATTCAAGCTTGCAGAGATACAATCCATTTCATTCTTACAAGTCCCTGCAGGGAGAGGAGACCTGGCAAAAACAGCCATGGTAGGTGGATGGGTGAGAGAAAGAGACTGAAATACAAATCACTAAAGCTGATGATTTTGGAATTCACACTGCTAAGATTTAAGATTTTAAATCTTTAGCCTTTTAGCACATATGACATTTTTAGGGAGTGGTGCAAAGGGGAGGAGAGATGCTGAGCGGCACATAGCTTGGGAATGGGTATGGGGCAATGAGTGTAGCCAGTGGTCATGAGATGAGAAATTGTAGAGAAAAAAATATACGTACATAAAAACCTCTGCTATGGAGTTGGCTGGGCAAGCGTGAGTTAAGTGCCAATTTGGTAGAGAAATCACTACACAGACAATAGGGGTATTAAATCCCTCAGTGCAGGTGTTATTCTGTGTCTTATGGTACTTACACATAGGTTTGCAATGCCAAGCAAGATGCCAGATGAACACAGCCATTTTAATAAAGCTGTGCACATGGGATTCCTCTCCATATCCTGCACACAACAAGTCCTACAGTGTCTGGTTATCCTTACAAGCCTTCCCTGGAGTGGGTACCGTGGGATTCTCTGGTGGTTTAGAGGCTGATTGATGTATCCTCTTGGGTGTTTCACTGATTCAAATGAAATTAAATTCTTGGAGCAGAGGTGTTACCACGGGTGTTGCCGAGGGCTTCAGATTCCTGCTTTTTCAGGGCACTTACTCCTTGACTCGGTCCTGGTGCCAGTACAGTGAGGGACCTATGGCTATGCCCAGCAGATGCCCAAAATCCACTCAATCTTCTCTCTATGGACTGGACATTGAATCCCAGGATTCCTCCATGGCTTTCCTCTCTAGGGATGGATTTCCTAACACAGGAGAGAGCACATCAGCTCAGGTGGCTGTGCTTTAAAGCAGGGCTTTGTTATGTGCAGGGGCACTTTCCTTTCCCACTCTTGCCTCATTTGGCCATGGTCTCATTTGCCCAGCACAGCCATGCAGCAGCTCATGGACCTGCTGACCAAATGATCTTAGCATGGGGGTGGGCAGCCCAGGCTGCAGGAGGTGAGGCAGAGGCCTGGATGTTAGGCAACTGAGAAGGGTCCCAAGCTGGATGTATGAGATAGACAGGCCTGGCAGCGGGGTACCTAGCAAGGAAAGGGGCACTTCTGATGACATTCCACTATTTAAGTCAAGAAGCATCACCTTGCTTTTGATGGTATTCAGGACTTAATAGCAGTTTTGTGTCATTAAAACCTTCCTGGATTTTATTACTTTTCTTTTTTAAAACCACGCATGTGTTCAAAGCAAAATTCAAATCACAAAGCCAAGCATTCAAACCTGCATTAGTTTCACTGCTAATAATAAACCAGAAAAGTCTTTGTGTTCCAAGGGATGCTTTCTGTCATAGAGAAATGAACAGAAAGGCATGAAACCAGGGTCAAAGGAAAGAGAACAAGAGATGTTAAAAAGAGCCACTTGATGAGGTGGCACAGATAACCAACAACAATGAGCAGACATCTACCAGAATCTGTTAGTGTAGACCCTACGAACTGGCTTTTAGCTAGCTGAGGTCACTCAAGAACAAGGATGGTGGCTAAATAGGATGGACCCATAGAAAAAGACAGCCTTATACCTACCACATGCCAGGCGCAGGACTGCCAGGGGATGAGGAAATATACTGGCCTGGAGAGAAAGCTGGAAAGCCAGATTCTAGTTCTGCCCCTACAGTGATCTTTTATGGGATGCTGGGAGACACTGTTGCCTGCCCAAATATTAGCAAATCTAAAACTTAAACATTTATGGTTTTAATTCTGCAAAGCACATATTGAAATTCAGGAACATGCAAAGTCTCCTGAGAACATTTCCTTCATCTCTCACCTTGAATACCTTCTACTGGTCACTCAGACATTTGCCCTTTAAATTTCTAAAAAAAAGGATCTGAAATAGTTAAAAAAGCAGGGTTATTGAGGACTTCTAAAGACCATGCCCAACAGTCTACTGATGTGATCATTTTACAGTTATGTTTCTTTTTTACTGTGTTAATTTTTCTAAAGAAAAGATATATTAGTCTGGAGGTAATTAACCAACCTCTAGTAAAATACATCCTCAGGATTAACCTGCTTAAAGATAGTATTTTTAAATTCCACATCCTGAGCTAAGATTTATGTTGTACCATTGAACAGTTTTCCATAGATCAAGACTTCCATGCAGTAGAGTTTAATACTGTACACCATTAACTGGATATGTCATTAGTCTTATATTATAAGATTATTTTAGGTTAGACTCCAAAATTTCCCTTCTAGCCCCCCACTTTTCCAAAAGTTAATTACCCAGACTCCCCTGGCATTTGAAAGAGTACAATAACATCCCTGACAGTCAAAATGAGAAGCAAATCTGAATACTTGAAGATTCTCACAAATTTGCTTTCATAATAACATATACTGGTTTTCTACCAGGTCCACTCTACCAATTTTTATACTTGCTATTATTTTTGTATCCAGCTAAGGTGTGAGGCTACTCTTCTGCAGATACCAGTCAGCCCCAAAGATGTGTCTCGGGCTCATATTCAGAGCAATGCATAATGATTCATATTTCCAGAGGAAATGAGAGCTCAGAAGTTCTAAATTTCCGCTCTGGATGGAAATCTGCCAAAACCTTCTATTACTTGGAGACTGCCTTTTCCTTCTTCACAAATGAATTTCTAAACAATAACACAGAATGTCACATAAAAGCCTTCCTATTGATATTTCATCCTGTAAGCAGCAAAAGCAGAAACCAAACCCCAGCCACTAAGAAACGGTGAAAGTGACTCATTAACCGTATCTCAGTACAGTGTTTAACTGGGCGACCAGGAGAACAGGACTCTCCGAAGGTATAAAGAGCTTCTCCACTGCAAGCCCACCATGAGCCCAAGCTGCTGCCCCAGGCTGGCATGGCACCCCAAGCAAGCATCACACTGCACTCTGGGCCCTGAGTCAGCCACCCTTTTATAATAACAGAAGTAGTTACCTCTCAAAGCGGGGAAAAGAGGTGATTTAATTAACTAAATAAACATTAATGGCACCTGGCTTTTCCATAGCATATTTTTAATGGAAATGTTCCACCTTACAAAACGGATGACACAATTATACTCCAGCAAAACCAATGCAATAGACAATTTTACTTTAATTGACACCACCTTTCAACATCTTCATGCCGCAAGTAATTTTGCTTTACTCAGTGGCTATTACAAAACCTCCAATATCATGTTTACTTAATATTGTCCCTAGAAACTCAGTTCTTCATGGAAATTCAGCATTTTCAAGCATCAGCAACTCTTGTGTCTCTGTGTGCAGCAAGGCTCAGGTCCCCTTCAAGCAGGCCTATTTGCCTGGCTTGGTGCCGGGTGGCACCCAACAGGGTTTTTGACCCTCATGAGTGCATCCCTGTTCAGATCGAAGCTCCCTGCAAAGACAACCTTTCAGTACAAAAGCCAAAGCTTCTTCAGCTTTCCTGATGAGCTGGGTGCCATCTTGCTAGGCTACAAAATCTCCACATTGGCTGTACCCAGAGGTGGGATTTCTTGAAATGGTGATGTGACCTGACCAAAATGCCCCACCAGCTGAGAAGTCACCCAGTGTCCTAGTCAGAGCCCTGAACCGTGACTTTTAAAACAAGGGCACCCACCACAGCCAGGGACTGGATATGAGTGGAAGGCAGAAAATTTGTTTTCCTCCCTGTAAGGGATTTGAGTTAATTCCTGCCGAGTCAGACAGACTCGCTGCTGTCCCAGCCAGCTGACGGCAGCCAGGGCTTCTCACCTTGCAGTCCCAGAGGCTGAGCAAGCACGGCAGGCTGGCCCTGCTCACCGAGCTTTGCTAGGGAGGTCACTGCCTGTGGCACTGTGAACAGGGCATGGCCATCCTGCACATCCCCTGCCAATCCCACAGCCTTCATCTTCTTTGCTTTTCTCCCTCAGTCGTTTGCTCCCAAGGGCAACTCCAGCTGAGACCACCACAGGGCTCCTCTTGTGTTTCTGGCCAACACTGGAGTCCGACAGCACAGGCTGCAGAGGGACCATCATGTTACCCCTGCCTCTGTGTAGGTGTTTGAGATGGGTACGTCCTTGCAGGAGGCACAGGGACCTCAACTGAGGTAGAAGGTGGGATAGTCAAAGGCAGAGAAATCATCTACAGCTGGAAATGTGTGTCCTGGAGGGAGCAGGAGGCCACATACGGTAGAGCCATCTTGCCTAAAGCAAATGAGACGCAGCATGGTTGGAGATGGTGAGGTTCAGTGCAGGTGTATAGCGGGGAGTGAAGGGACCGTGTTTCTCCAGCTCTGTGCATCTCAGCCACTTTGCAGACGGTGGTACAGGGCTGAACTCTCTGAGGATCAATGGCCAGTTGGGCCTCTGTGGCTAGGACATTTGGCACTGCCATAGCCGTACTTTGGCCTGGGCTTCACCAGGGGTGCAAACACCCCTAACCCATGGCTCAGCTAGCTTCCTTCCAAGCCGTGAAGCTCCCCTGCCCTCTCTGGTGGTGGCGGTGGTCCCTCTTGAGGGATGTGCTTGGCACGGCTGGGGAGAGAGGCAGGAGGAGAGATGGGCAGCTGCAGCCAGCATCCCTCCCTGCAGGCAGCAGTTACTGTCTGCGGGCAGGGTGCTGCCCAGACCCGCGGCGCAGGGGTGCGGTGGGCTGCGAGGGGGGTGGCTGCATGGGGTGGCGAGTCCTTCCCCTCCCTCCCCTCGGCACCCACGGAGCAGAGCGCTGCATGTGCTTAACAGCAGCAAGCGTAAACATTTCCAGCCAAGGTACTTAACACAAGTCTGTTTGCCAAGCGGCTTCACTGCCTTCTTTGGTTAAGGTTAAGAGAAATGTTGTTGCTCAAAGGAGAAAACAAGTGGGGGTGTTTTCCCCCCTCACCCTTCCTGTCTGCAAATTCAGGCATCTCTGGTCTGCAGTTCCTTATAAACAAAAAAAGACCTTTTGTGGAGCCTGTTGATAAGAGATACTCCACACCACCCCACATCCCACAGATTTTTATTATTATTTTTATGTTTGCAATAATATGCAAATGTTTGGGCGCTTCCTAAGGTCACTCACCAGTCATGCTGCAGTGCGGCGATTGTGCCGGTTGCTGCAGAGACCAGGGGCAAGGCCGGGGCAGAGTAAGGCACGACTGGTTGTCTGGGCCAGCTGGTAGGATTTGTACTCGATCAGGAAGATCTAAGTGTGCAAGGCTCGGACGCGCCCTGGTGAAAGGAGAGTCAGGGAGACAGGGATGGCTTTCTCTTGCACTCCTCTTTCCCGGGAATAGTCGGCAAGGAGAAAGACTTGCAGCCCAGGAAAGCAAGTCTGGTGTACGGCCGCCGGGGCGAGAGGCAGGGAGAGAGCTCTTGACAAAACACATAGGCCACAGCCACTCAAAATACATCAGGCAGCTTGGTGGAAGCAGATCATTAGGAAAGCAGAAAGGCCCTGCCTTGGCCTGGTGGTGACAATTTGGCCACCGCTTTCAGCACAAGGGGGACCAGGCCCAAGTTCTCCGCAATCTCAGTGAAGGCTGACCGCTCAGCTGGGAGAAATTAGATCATTTCCAAAAACTTCTAGCATTTTAATCAAAAGAATGAGTGTCAGCTTTTATTTAAGGAATCTGAGTGCTTTCAACCACCTGTTCTTTACAAGTTTACCACCTTGGATCATTTCAAATAAAAATCTGTGTCCAGCCACAGAGTTCCATGTTGTGCCCGCTTGCTCACACAGCCTTGCAGCAAGATGCTTATGGTTCATAATACTGAAGGGAAAGCACTGCTGAATAAGGGAGAGGAACTAGAAAGCAAAGAAATGTATTTTAGGTGTGTATGGCTCCTGAGTAGCTCTTTAAAAGAAGAAGAAACGATAAGGAAATGTCTGTTTCCAAACAAGACTCATTTCTATTATGCATGACTCATACAAAGTGATTTTTAGAGCCAGAGATTTTTTCACTGGCATAGCTCACTTTTCTCAGCAAGCAAAAGAAATAACATTACTTCAAGGTCTGAAGTTCACTGGGTTACATCTGCTTTCACTCAATTCTACCAACAGCAATATTTTCTAAATGGATTTATTTCTTTTTTTCCCTTTTCTCTCAACATCTTTGTAGTCTTACTGTCTCCTTCATTCTACTAGCAGAGACAGGATCATAAATTAGTTCAGTGCTATGTCTGACCCAGTACTGTTGCTCAAGTAATGTTAAGTTTTTATAATCTATCCCCTCCTTTGCCTCAAAATATCTACCTTCTCATTTCTTACTGGAAACTCAACAGAAAAAAAAAATCCAACAAAACTCTGGTCAGCTATCAAGTCTGTGTAGATGGACCAGCAGGGATCAATCCAACATCCAGGATCCTCTCAGCTGGGACCAGGCAATGCATGACATATAGATTGTACTGTGTTGTGCCAAAAAAAAAAAAAAAAAAAAAAAAAAGCAAGCCTTTATAAAATATAGCTTGTCTGTAAGATGTGAGATAGCTTCTGCTTGGCCCAAGCAAAGCCTCTGCTGCAGTGCTGTGTCCAGTTTGGGTACTACAATTGAAGCAAGATGCAGAGCACTTGGGAAGAGCACACAGATATGAGCAACTAGAATCCTTCAAGCTTACGAAACATGACCTATGAGGAAAGACTGGAAGAGTTAAGACTGTTTAGTCTAAAGAAGAGTAGACGAACTGTAGGTACAAAAATAGCCTTCAAATACGTAAAAAGTGGCTGCAGACAGGAAGAGCATAATCAGTTCCCCATGCCCAGTGGCAATACAGGAAACGGGGAACCTGGATTACCACAAAGGCTATTAGAAGTTTAGCATTCTACCCTAAAAGCAACTGTCCTTTTTTGTCAGTCTGCAGACAGCCTACCTCTAACCCTTAGCTTAATTTCGTTACTCTGTGGTTGTTTTACTCTGTGGTCACCTGAATCAGCTCTGCCTTATACCCTGTGGTCAGTTCTAGCTGCCAGCAGTGAAATGTGTCCCCTGAAGTCCTCAGCTCTCCTCTCTTGGACTCCCCCTTGCAGCCTGCTTAGATGGAAGGCTGCAATTAAGAAAATATAATTTATAAAGTATCTAAGGTGCACTTGTTAGTAGCCTTTGGTCCACAAAGGTCTTTTTGTTGACTTTTGGTCTGCAGAGGTTGTTTGGCATTAAATCCTTTCCTGCTTTTTTATATACATGTCCTACTTTATGTCTGAATTTGGAGTGGGCGTTTTGCTCTGTGCTGGCAGAGCACGTAGCTCTGTGTAACACATTTGATGCCCATGATTTGGCCTAGATATTGCTGAGAGATCTACAGCCCTGAGCAAAGGCAGCACACTCACATTCATCCTATTTCACTTCTCTGTGCTGTTTTCACTGCCAAGCAATATTCTCCTAACATATCTGGAACAGCCCAAAATGGAAGAGGCAAGGAGACAATATAGGCAAAAATGCTTGAAGTACTCAAGCTGTACATTATCTTCCTTTTATCAAATATAAACTGCATTTAGACTGGAATCGAAAAAAAAACTTTCAGTTAGTGGCCAGCTCAGGGAAGAGTCAAGCAAGACTGGCAGGGAGAAGCAATGCTTTGAAGAAGCTTCATGTCCTCTGTAACAGCTGAGATATGCCATGAGATTGTAATCTTGTACAGAACAAAGAGTCACACATTAGTAATCTTGGACAGTGTGGGTCCCATAGTTCTCCTTTTTTCCTGCCTAGGAGATGTTGTCCTGCTTCATCAGGCACCTGAAGTTGGGTACAGATGAGGTCCAAAAATTGCTGCATTGGATCTTAAGCATAGGTTTAGGATTTATCCCAGACCACTTGAGACATCTGTGGTGTAAAATGCTGTGTGTGAGCTAGCCACCCTGTGATCACCTTGTAGTCAACAGGAACAGAGGATCCTGTCCCGTTTTAGGACAGGATCCATCTTAGCCCTGAGGAACACCTACACCAGGTCAGAGGAGCAGTCTAGACATGCCGATTGAGAGCAAAGCGCATGGATGATTGGCAAAGGTACGAACATACTGGGCAGGATTCAGCTGAATCCCACCCTGACTCAGCAGATACCTGCAGGGGAATCCTACCCTACCTCAGATCAGTTGGATGTAATTTGTACCCACAACTTTCAATCCAAACCAGTTTCCTTCTTCCTGCAGCTAATTTTCCCATATTTCACATCTCTCCTCTCTTCCAATCTGTGCCCAAAGGGAGCAACGCTTTCACCCAAAAGCAGCCCTTAAAATGTCACCTCTGACTGAGGAGTGCCTCTCCATCCCCCATTATTCAGTCTTCCTCGAATAGACCTTTAGCTGACCAGGACTCAAATTGCCCTTGATGTGCAAAGCCTTGTCGCCCTCTCTTTCCACACAGCCTAGATGCCCAAATGAAATCCATGTTCTTCTTTAGGCATAGTGCAGTGATGGGCATGAGTATGGAAAACAAGTCTCTGATAGGCATTCGCTGGCAGCTGGGATCTCACTCACGCAAGAGATAACACCAGCTATTTCAAAAACTAAGCCTGCCATTTATTCTTTTGATGGAGCTTTTACATAAAACATGCACTGCAAACACACATGTGCACAAAAAGTCAAGCTGTCCCTCATCTTCCTTGTGCGGAAGTAATGCTATTCTTCTTAAAAGATGCTTCACTAATACCAGGCTGGTGGAGAAGTAGTTACGGCGGGCAAAAAGGCTAATCAAGAGGAAGGGCTGGTTAAGCTCAGTTGGTTAAGGCCATATCGTTGCCAGGCAGCTTTTGGGAATCAATGGGTATTTTCATAGCGTTTAATAGTTAGAATGCACTGAGACAATATAAACCCTTTCCAAAGGAGCCCTTTGTTGAAATTTTGGCAGTATATCTCTGGCTGGAGTCAAATAAATTAGTCATCAGATAAACCAGTCATGCCAGCTATGAGAGTGATACCAAAATAAACAGAATGTTTTAGTCAAAACCATGAAACAAAAGGATCAGCAAATCTTATTTAAAATTCCCCCATGTAATTGAGGCATAATTAAGCTTCTAAACATGAATGCAAGTATGCTGTTCCAGATTATGTGACGATGAAGATTGTATCTTTGAAAGTAAATGGGGATCTCCGGATGTGATTAAAAGTAATTTTTGAATTGCTGGTTCCAAGGTCCTACTGGCAAAATCCAAGAAATTCAAAGCCTGAGTCATTCCTAAATTACTGCAGTTTTGATGCCAGGGAAACTCCACAGATTTTCATGGAGTTACATCAGACTTTGACTCAATCAGGCCAACAGAACTTAGTACTACTAAAAATGTATTTTCAAATATTTTTAACAGAAAATGTCAGGATAAGTTTGTAGAAATCACACCCTACAAGAACAAAAAAAAAAATTTGGGGAGGTGTGTGGCACATGGCAACATGAGCTGCCAGAAGGGAACATGACTGCCTTATCCCAAACATGTTGCCTTAAGTAATCTACCTTACTAGGTCTAAAATACACAAACAATCTGATCTCTTTTAAATTTTTCTTGTCTTAAAATGCAGACAAAATAATAACAGTGATACCTGTATAATTATTCCAGTTATCCTTACGTTTAGAATCATAGAATCATAAACAGTTTAGGTTGGAAAGGACCTTTAAAGGCCATCTGGTCCATCCCCCCTGCAGTGAGCAGGGACATCTTCAACTAGATCAGGTTTCTCAGAGCCCCGTCCAACCTGACCTGGAATGGACCCAGGGATGGGGCATCTACCACCTCTCTGGACAACCTGCAGTGGTTCACCACCCTCATTGTGAAACATTTCTTCCTTCTACCTAGTCGAAATCTACTCTCTTTTAGCTTAAAACTGTTACCCCTTGTCCTATCGCTACAGGCCCTGCTAAAAAGCCCCTCTCCATCTTTCTTATAAGCCCCCTTTAAGTACTGGAAGGCTGCAATAAGGTCTCCCCAGAGCCTTCTCTTCTCCAGGCTGAACAACTCCAACTCTAGCTCATATATTAATCATTATTTTCATACAAAATACTTCTAAAAAGCTACTTCTTTTACCAGTGTCTTGACCCCACTCCTTGGGATGCCTGTCAGTCTGGCTAAGGACCCAAGTCCTGGGAGGGGAGAAGCAGGGCATGAGAAAGACACCGTCAGCTGTCCAGCGTGACCAGGCAGCAGCCTGTGGGAGGGAAGAAGCATTGCTTTTAAATGGCTTGAGGAAGTTAAAAATGTTGTGAGGAAGCTCTTACCTAGCTAGTGCTTGTTTCCTAATAGCTGCTCTCTCAGCCCAAGATACTACACTTTGGGTGCCTAATGTCAGAGAAGTAAGCAGATGCCCTTGTGCACAGAGGATGCAGTTCTCACTGGCTTTGTTTGTCCGAGCCTCTGAAATCAAGTCTGGAAGGGTTCGGGGCAGATTCTCCTTTACCCAGAGTACATTTAGATACATTGAGTCTGGCAGATTTTACACGAGTCTCCCACTGTCCTCCCACACCATGCGTCCCTGTGCCAGTGCCGGCGCTCCCCTCCCACACAGCCATGGCCACCTCTGTCCTGCTCCAGTCCTCCCTAGGCCAAGTGCAACTGATGATAGTGTCCTTCAGGCAAGGAGACCTGCAACGGGATGGCTTGTATATGGATGACCCATACCCAAGTATTAAAGCAATCAATGCATTTCACCTCAGGTGATTCCTAAAAGAAGCAGTACAGAGAGGTCTCTCAGAGGTAGGATTTCCCCTCCTTTCCATTATTGAGCACTTGTTTCCATGAGGTAACTCTCCCAAGACCTAAAAACACTCCTCACTTACCAAGTCCCTTCATACTCTAAAAGTAATAATCTTTGTCACATTTATTCACTAATTTTGTGTTCAACATGCACATACAAGAAAGGACAGGCCATCACCTCTGTGCACACTCACCGAATTCCACTGAAAAGAGACACGCTGCGATGTATATGCTTTGGTGGAATATCCTCAAAGCAGAGGAATTTCACATTTCCTCATGGAAGTGTAGGAGCCTTGTTGAGATTTGGCAATATGGCCAATAGTAGTGCTAAAGTTTGACTTACCTTACTTCCCTTTTACAGTAGTTTCTATACGATTGAATTCCGTATAGTTGAATTCCGAATTCCATTTTAATTGCAGTGATAACGTTGCGTTCTTTCTCTCGAAGGATCAAACTGAAGTCAATCCTGTATTTGCATCAGAAAGGCTGTGCCACTTTGTGTGTAAAGAACACACACCCCCAAAAAAGTGTAAACCACACAGATTTTAGTACTGACAAGGACTAGAAGGAAAATGTTGCTCCGTAGGGTACTTAGGGCATTTGTGAATCTTATTCTGCTTCATGAGATATTTTCCCTGCTCTGCTGATTGTCAGCTATATTCACATATTTTGGGGATTACATCTCTCTCATGCAGTGCTCCACAAAGGAACCAAACACAGGCATTTTGCACTTATGAGGAACCACTGAAACCAGAACAAATGTTTGTTATTACTATTGCTATTGTTATTGCTATTGCTATTGCTATTGCTATTACTATTACTATTACTATTATTAGCTTCTAGAGGTACATCTTGTAATTGGCACTGTGCAAACACAGAACACAAAGGACAGCTTTGTCCCAAAGTGTTTATAATCTAGGGAGCAAACTTCAAAAGAAGTGGGTAGGTTTATGCCATAAAGGAGGAGGAAGAGGGAAGTCGAAGAAGATCGAGCTTGTTTGATCACACTGCTTCACAAAAAGCAAAAGGAAAAAATTCTTTGGATTGGTGAGGTTTGTAGGCTCTTTGTCAGGCTGGTCCTCCAGGGCGTTACTGGGAGTTACTCCACCAGTCACTGCTGCATTTCTCAGCTTGGAATAATTTCTGTCAAAATCGAGAAGGTACAGCACCCTGGCTCTCTTTTTGAAATGTTTTATAGTTTATAGCTCTTCAGCGTCTTGAAGAAAAGGATCAAAATATCCAGTCAGACCGCACCCAGAAATGAAACAGGACCCAGAACTGTTTACCGCAGCGTGACCAGCGGATAGGAAACCGTGTCCATGACGGACGGCAGCCGGGGCTCGGCGGCCCCCACCTGCTCCGCAGCATCCGCGGGACTGCGGAGGGCACCTTCCTCTGCTGGACTGTGCAGGGGGTCAGCCCGTGGATGGCAGAGTATCAGGCATGGGAAACTGGATCCAGTCCTCTCCAGCTCTTCAGTTTCACACAAAGCCTCAGTGCATCTTAGGGCAAAACATAGTCTGTATGATGAGAGGGTGGTTTTGGGTGGTTAATTGACATTGGAGCTAGAGAACAAGCTTGTGAAAAAGGGATTAATTATGAAAGAAGGAAAAACTCAGCTCTGAAACCCCGTGGCCACTTTCTGAAATTGTTTAATGATTCCTAAGTTGGCAATAGCACTAGAATATTTTTCTGGTGTCAGTACAAGAAAGATTCAAATGGTACCTCCACTCACCACCTCAGACAAATCACATTTTAAATTCATTTATCTGTTTTCCAAGGAAGAAATAATTTAAACACATAAAGGACTTGACTGTTTAGCTCCAGTCTATTTTACACAGATAATGCTTTTGAAGAGGGGGCTCAGATTAAAATAATAAGAGTTTCTTGAGGAGAGGACATACGACAGCAGAGATTTCCTGGGAGAAAGATGCCTCTAACTTTTACTCTATACAAACAACAAATCTGAGGTCAAGAAGAGTATGTGTAGGGAATGTTTATACGATTGGATAAAGACTAACATCTCAGTAATCACCACAGAGGCAAAAAGTCTCAGTGGTGGAGATTCCCCATGCTGCCCCTGCAAAATTATCAAAGAGGTTGGCAGTTGACAGAACCTAGGAAGAGGCAAACGCAGTAGTCCTCATAGATAATGTGCTCTTAATTGCATAATTTGAAACTTTTACCCCACAAAACTATTTGGTTTTTCCCCTTCGGTACAGTTCATGTATCTCACATCGTGCTCTTGTTGGGAGAAATTAGTCTGCAAGCACAGGAAGCAGGTTCTGATGTAGGCACCAGTCTGGCCCTAACCATCTGAGCAGGAATGAGTTGGCCACTTATCTGAGCTTCTGTGATACACCTGAGAATAAACAGATGATTTTTTTAAGTTTGTGACTTGCTTTTCTGCTAGTAATTAATTTATCATTGTCCATTGACATGTATATGGCAGAAGCTCTTATATGGCCAGTTACAGCTGAGACTAGGGGTCCAAGGAGCAACCATTAGCAGAAGAACTTTATGTAACTGCATCAAGAATTTGTTTTAGTGGCAGGATAAAAATTTTTATTTTATCCTCTGAGATAAACATGTCTAAAATTTGATTTTGGGATCCTCTTGTCAAGTTATGTTATGCTCTCACTTAATACTCCCTGTTCAGTTTTCCAGTTGCCTCCACTTTTAGCTAAAGCTTAAATATATGTTAGAAATATAATTAAAATATACATAGAATTAATAACTCTAGGTAATTTTCATTGATCAGCCAAGCTAGAATGGCTGGAAGGTGCTCAGATATTTAATAAATTATTCATAAAGAGAAGTTAAACTAAGTCTGCTTAACAGGCAATCATTTGTCATCCCAAATACTTTTCTCATTATTTAAAGAATCTATCTTCCTTCCTTGCCACCACATATGGAAAGATAGTAATAGCCGCAGTTAGGATTTACTATGCAAATTGAAATTGCTGTGCACACAGAAAAAACAAATCTCTCTCACCTACAGACAAAAAGGAGAGGGCAGTGTCACATTACCTAGGCACAGGTGTTTCTTCTTTCTCCTGTTCCTCTGAATCTTTATTCTGGCTTTTTCAACTGGACCTTACTTGGAAGGAGGAGAGGTTTTACAGTGGATAATCCTTTTTGTCCTTGAAATGCCCAAGAATGTGAACCTTCTTGTTTGTCTTTTTTTTTTTTTCCCCCTATGAATTTAACTCCTGTTTCTTACAGATTCAGAAGTTCACCAATAAAAATGTAAAATTGCTCTGTTAGGACATTCAGTCCAATTATGACTAAGATATGTAAAAGTATATAAACCTGGTAAGGTTTCCACAGCATGTAGAACATTATCAAACGTTGTTTACAGGTTTCATTTGAAATGCTGTCTTGCACAGCCCTTGGATGTTAACATATGTGATTAAAGTTTAAACTTACACTCGTTAATCTGCTTATAGCTTCCCTCAGCAATATCAGTGAAAAGGTATACACCAAAACCTGGTGTTTATGTAAGTCTGGGGCATGACATCTCATTTAAAAGGGGGCTAGCACCTCCTTTTGTAAGCCTGGGAGCTCCGGAGGAGCCTTAGCTGGGAGCACCGTGGCCCGTGTGGGTCTTGCAAATAATGTGAAGAATGGGGAATACTTTAATATACACACACGTAGTTTCAACAGCTCGCGCAGTAGCTCTGCCAGCAATAACAGAGTTCCTATTCGCTACTGAAAAGTAGCAGGTTCGGCACGGATCCCTGCAGACCCCCGAGGGCATCGTGGACAGAAAGCCACAGATGATTCAGCAGGTGTTTGGGGTCCTGCTTTAGGGTGATTTTGGCAAACCTCATATTGTTTTTACTGAGTGTAAAAAACTCAAGGTATACAACACTTAAGTACACCTTCCTCTACCCAGAAGGTCTTCTACTCTATCAGGAAATAAATTTGATTTGACATGGCTAATCTGTCCTGGCTGTTACACATCTCTTCATTGTTTTACAGGTACTTACAGATAGTTCATTTCACTACCTGTTCCAAAAAAATGACAACAACTCATGTTAGGTGTATGAGTTTCTAATTCTCTGATGTTTCTGCTGTGGTGTTTATTTTTAAGGTTGGCCCTGTTTGTCCTTTTCTATGCTTCTGCCATTTACAAATGCTCCATCAGCCTGTGAAGGCTCCATCTATGGCACAAAATAAAAGAGGCCAGACTGGTGTTCAGGATTGTTCAGGGCACACTCCAGAGCAGATATGTCCTGGGGAGAGCCAGTTGGTGTGACCCAAACTGAGCCATAAAGTTGTACAACTGGCAACTGATGTCCAACACCAGAGCTCGTTGCTTGGACCTTGTTTATAGAGAAGTATGCACGAACTTCTCTGAGACTGCTGCAAACTCATTATCTCATTCCAGGCTATATATAGGACATCTTCCTTCTCCCCATAAAACAACAGCTCTGGTCTGCCAGAAATGCGGCACAGAGGCGCACTGCCCTGGTTGAACACCCACTGAGGAATTCCTGTCCCATCAATGTGCCACTGAGACATAAAGAGGACATAACAAGGGCAGAGAACTTTACCTGTAGAGATTGTGCTGCCACTTCCGATCTTTAAAGATTTTAAAAGTAATCTTCTGTCTTTAAAACACTTTTCAGCATAAAAGGAATGCTTCAAACAGGTAGAATTATGTCACGCGTATCACAGCCCTTCAAACATGTATTATTTAAAAATCACCTTTTAAGATTTTCCTCTAAGTCTGTACCTAGGTGTTTTTCAGATGTGTTCACCTGATCCCTCACAGGAGAGCAGGTGGAAGTCAGTAAGCTTCAGGTCAAAGATTTATTTCAAATCATGCCTTATAATGTCGGAGAGGAAGGTACCTTTTTCCAGACTTGATGAGTACCGCTTGCACAGTGCCCTGGATGCTCCTGTGGTTCTCTGTCATCCCCAAATCCTACTCTCAAGGGAGCTTTTGAAGGCTATAGGAAGACTCCCCAGATAACAAAGCAGCAAGGTCTCCTGACACTAGCAGATTAAGATAACTTAGCCCTGGCCTCCTTTGCTCTATGAGAGCTTTCAGACTGGAATAATGTGAAAGGTGTTCAGATCCCACCCAGTCCTACACAGGGACATAGAGAACAAGCCAAGTGTCTCAGCTTTGGGTTTTGTTTACCAAGATCTGGCAGTCTGTTCTTGCAAAATGCTTGCCTCTTGCTCTCTCCATGGATTCTTTGGATCTGCTTCCCTCTAAAGGCCATTCAGTGAATTATGATATTGCCCTGAACGTCAATCAAGTCTTAACGCAAAGTCAATTCTCAGAGGTATTCCCTATCTGGAGCGGTGTTTGAGCTCTATGAAGAAGAGGAATAAATACTTTAAGGGTTACTTCTTGTTGTAAGACAGCTTAAAAGAAATAATGTTTAAGTCAAATCAGAGATTTTATCAGCAAGCAGAGGTTTTCATGATAAAATTTATCTAAAACTGAGTCTCAAGCATGCCTGCTTTTGAAGTAGTACCTTATTGTACGGAAAAGTGAACCGGAAAAGTGAACCACAAAAGTGAACTGGCTTGTCCCAGGCAGAAACCAGGATCTGGCCATCCTTCCTCCCAGCCCTGCGCTCAGAGGACTAAGTGGTTCTCTCCAAACATGCTGGGGTGTTCGACCTCTCAGGAGTAGCTGCAGTGTTGCTGCAGTTCCATGTGATCCCAGGTGAGGAATTTCCTGGTGCAGTAGAGTTTGGGCAGGCTGAGAGGAGGGCTCATCTAACTTAGAGAGAAGGGAACAACTGAGGTGTTTAAACATAGGCCATCTTAAAAGTCCTTAAAATATCTGAGACTTTCCACAGGCCTGGCAAATATGATACAGGAGACCCACATCCCACAGTCCGGGCGCTGGAGGATACCTTAGGGCAATTCAAATGGCACTAGGAAGATATGCTTATGTACCTGCATTGCTCCTTAGTTGTTTTGTCTACTGTAATTGCCCTATCCAGAGAAGGAATTGTCCTTTGGGACTGCCTCCTTCTCTCTCTGCAAACAATAAGAATCTGCATGACAAATTTGGGGTAAATCTTTAAGGTAAAGCTGGCTGAGCTGCACCCTGCCCCAATATAAGGAAGCAGCAGTAGGGCTCCTTATTAGTGTTTTAGTCCCCGCCGGATGCAACGTAGTGACTCCACGTGGCTCCTGGCTCTTTGGGGTCCTGTTCTTAGAGACTGAAGTCTCCAGGTGCAGAGTTAACGCACACTGCCACTGGGTCTTCACCAGGACCTTCATCATCCTCATCATCATTGTCCACACTATGTCATTTAGTTCACTTCCACGATGCATTTTGGAGATAACTAATTAATTTGACCAAAGCATAAACTGGGATGTAATTCTGAGGACAGCAGGCTCCACAGATTGTCTTTACCAATAGGCAACACCTTCTCCCACACATGCCATCATGCTATACTGGGATGTGAAAACATTAAATTCAGTTTCATGATATAAAAACACTGAAAAAAACTACCTCAGAATTCATAATCATGTCTTAGAGCCATCACTTAGGATCTGGAAGAGATCCAAACCAAACAATATACAATGAGATCCTGGACAGATTGCTCTAGTGATAGTTCTAGAGGGTAGATATAAGCCACCCAGCAAACTTGGCCTGAGAGCACCATCTCATCCCCAGGAGTGCCTTCAGCTATGCAGAGGCAGCCTGTAGTCCTTATGCCAGTCGATAGCAAAGCCATTGCTACTGGGGACCTGCCGAAGGTACTAGACACAAAGGTATTGCAATGGAAATCCTCTGCAATTCTTTACCCTCTTCAAAGCAGACAGAACAAATTCAAAATCAAGCCACCTTGGTGATTTAAGTACTTTGAACTAGATCTGAATCCTGAACTACTATATAATTTTATGAGGGTGCACCTCCTTTGTTCTTCAAGCTGAACCTGAATCCAGTTTCAGTGTTTCTTAAGTCTGCTCATCTTTGCTTTCTGCACCCATGCAGCCTGCCCTGCCGTTTTCTGCGCTTAACTCCTGCTGTTAATGAGAATCCTGCCACATGCCTAGAACTTTCCAAGGTCAGCTCAAAAATATAAAGCCCATGCAAGCAACAAAACATTCAAACTTAATAAATGAGAAGTTGTTAAAACAGGTGAGAGAGCAGATACTGCCAAAGGTGTTTTGGAATGGCTACAAAACATTAGACATAACCAGTTTTGCAAGAACTGTGTCCAGAGTATCTGCAGAGTCCAAACCTCTGTGAGAGACTTCTGTGAGAGCAGCGAACAATATACAGTAAAATGAGATATCCTGAATACAGGTAAGTATTATTTACAGAAAGCATTATGTTCTTCGGCAGGTGATGGGGGCACAAAGAGCTGTCAAAACAGGAAAGGATGTAAGATAAAACTTCTACAAAGAAGTTGTTCATAGTATAAAACCAGTAAGATATTATCATTTGCAGACCTAAAGCAGCCTACAGCAGTAACTCGGTCCAGTAAATAAGGAGATGAACAGGCTAGTAATGAGGTTCATTAGAAAGCATTGTTCAGAGTATGGCTGGCTTGGAGGAAAACTGGTCTCAAAAATATATGACAGACCTCAAGGTCACTGAAAATTAGCTGATCAGGGATTTCTTGTCCACATAAGTGTGCAGAAAGTGCAAATAACTAATCTTATCTCTTCCCAGTCAGGTAGATCACTATTCTGCAAATGTAAAGAAAAAGACATTACCTTCTTTCAAATACTGTATGATTGGAGGTACTGGGTTGTCACAGCTGAAGATGGAAGCCCTCTAATGTCAAAAAAATGGATGCAAAGAGGACAATAAGAATTAAGTAAATAGTTTCTTCTCTGCCTGCTGTCAAGAGAAAGAGGCAACTCACCCCACCTCAGACAACTATTTTTTGATATGATGTCCTCTCCCTCTGTTGTCTCTCTCTTGCCTATAGAGAAAGCAGAAGAGAATTGGCATAAACTAGCCCCTGAAATTGTAGTCTGCTCAAGCTGGGCTAGATGAAACACATCTTAGCAGTGCTTCACCCTGGAGCTAGGATGACCACCTCTTGAAAGGGAGGTTTAGTTACCTATCTGTGACACTGGCAGGTGGTCAGAGTGTGCTATCTGTAATGGTCATTTGGTACCTCTGTGCCTTCCATAGCTTCCTGTGCAGATAACTTTATTTCAATAATCTGAAAGCACTGGCTGTACAGTCTGTATGTTATGTTCCTAGACAGTTTGCATCTCAGGAACGTGGAATACAAAGGAGTTGCAAAGTTTAATTTTATTAAAGGTTTCCAAGGAACGAAGTGCCATGTAATCGAGCCCAAAAAAAAAAAAAGGAAAAACAAAAGAGTCTCGTAAATTTGAGGAGAAAGTTCATAGAGGCACAATTTATTCTCTTAGGAGCATCTGATATTAGATCAGTTACCCAAAGTATCACAAAAAGTGACTCAGCTGAGAACTGCTAAAGCACTACTAAGTCAGGGCCACCAAGACCCTTCCCTCAGCTAAGCCCTGTAGATAGCACAGGGACACAAATATTATCCCACTAGTAGGACTTCCCTCCATCATCTAGGGAAAAAGGTTGAGTATAAATGAAGTTCTAAATGTTCCTTACAGAATTGCCTCAGCAAAATGCTCAAGGTTAGGGAAGTGAATCTGTAGCACCGCCCCAAATTCGAACTCCAGGCTTTTAGCACAAGCATCGCTCTGTAGTTTTGCCTTGTTCCCCCCGGTGCCTACAGAGACCACCCATTAGAAGGGCTGAGCAGAAGGCAGGAGCAGCTCCAGGCACTAGTGCTGGGATGTTCAATCATGAGGTTCTTGTGGATCTTCAAGCCCATCCTGCTATGCATTGCCTGGTAGATGTGAAATCCTAGATAAAGTTAGGGAAGCTTAGAGAAAGGGAAAATATAGTATATTGAGGCAACTGAGAGAAAGATCTACTCCTAAGAAAAAGGTTAGATATATGCAGAATATATATCTAGATAGATAGATAGAGAATATATTTTTATATATTATACAGAATAATACAGAAACCATTGAGAAAAGATACAGAATTGTGTTTCAACTACTGCCAGGCTCAGATATGAGAAATGAAATTATATGGTAGGAGGATAACAAATACTTTCATCTCCTCAAAAGGACTGCTGATCAGGTCACTTACTACGATTTGCTTTTAATTCTCCTGAAAGGCTGAAATGTAATAATACCTGGAGAACTGATGCTTGGGAGGTCAAGCAGACTCATTCACCAATTCCAAGCAATAAACTAGTGTTTAGAAAGTACCGCCAAGAGGATCAGACAAATAAATTGTCTGGAAAACATGAGCAGGTGTAACAAATCAATACTGTGTTGGCTTAGCTTTTTATAAAGGCAGGGAAAGAGTGACAGAACATCTCCCACATACATGGGTCTCTTCCCTGCAAGAGCGCAGGCATGCCTCCTGCCCAGGAAGCAATGTGCTACCAACTGTCGCTGTGAATGGAGGTTGCCTTAGAAGTGATGGTGAGGGCCAGCTGTACGGGACCTTGTGAGAGGGAGGCAGATGGCCATTTTATGCTGTTACAGGGGCATGTTTATTCGTGTGTTCCTCTCTGTCATCAAAACAGGAATGAAGCCCTGTGTCCAGAAAACTCTTGCAGTCGTTTTACAATTATGGTGCAGCTGAGACAGATGAATCCTCAAGAAGAGGAAATAATATTCCTTGACCTATAAGCTGCACTACCACAGGGGACATATAATTTGCCCTGTAACATCTGACACTCTTCAACACAAGACAGAGACAGCCAAGACATGTAAAAGAGAAAAAATAAAGAGTAGCTAGGTGGGGTAAAGTTGAACAAGTCAGTACAAGGGGAAGGAGTAATCCATATTCTTGGCTTAGGGCTGTGAAAGGGAAAAAATAAACAGGCAAGGAAAACGAAAGTGATGACAGAAGAGTAAAAATGCAAAAAAGGGCTTCAGGTAGGAAATGAACCAGGTGAAAAGCCATAGCTTCCCCCGCAGAGATGCTGCGAAGTGCAAATGAATGCACGTCAAAGCCCATCAGGTAACTTAGCTGAAAACCATCATGATGGTTCGGCCAGCAAACACTCAGGCCTACTCACATGGCAAAGTTTGCAGTAAATCTGATCTGGGAAAAGCAATACTTTTAGGATGAAACCATTCACACTTGAGCTTCCCTACTACCCCACCACATGCCAAAGAACAGAAACCCCCCAGACATTTCCATACAGATCATTTTGCACAGAATATATTTGTCTCAAAGTCCTCCCATTCCACACCAAAAAATGTAGCAGTCCCTCAACAAGTGGCAAAAACAGGTCCAGAGCTACTCCCAGTGGGCACCTTAGATGTATATGTTAATCAGCTCCCAATTCTGCAAGCGCTAAGTGGCAAAGCCCTCCCTTGCCTCCCTCCCTCGCCACCCACAGAGCACCAGAGGGACCCAGTACCGGAGAACGGAGGGGCAGCAGCCTGTCCTGTCTTCCTCGGAGAGGTAGTGAATGACTCAGTGAACAAGATCTATGTGAACAGATATCTGAAGAGATGGCCATAATTCAACTGAGGGCAGTAAGAGGACGTGCCAAGGCAAACACATTCCAGATGACTTGCAACACAGCGTGAAATTTCACCCTATCATAAATAACACTGTAAATGTGAATGTTGTATTTCCCAAGGTACTGGTCAGACACATCCTTTTCCCTAAGGAGCAGACATGGAGGAAACGTAGCATCCCTGCTCCTTAGCCCTGAAAGGCAGATCAGAGGGATTCCTGCTGCAAGGATGAACATGTTGCCCCCTGATCCTACCTGCTGCCTGCCTGGGTAAAGGAAGATGCTTCAAAAGCCGTGTACTCTGGCAGCCAGGACGCACGCAGCCAGCAAATTACATAAATACTGGCAGCTCCTGCGAAGACAATAAACAAAGGTGTATTCCTTCCTCTTTCTCGATGTGACCTTTTCACTGTGTTCAAGCTGTCCGCAGTATGACAGCTTGATTCCACTGTAATTGGAGGCCATACCCTTCCACACATGTAAAAGCCAACCCACTTCTTATGCTGAAAGCATATTTTTTGGTTGTGTCTATACCTTATTAGTCAACAGCCAGGCTCACCCAACCACGGCTGGAGCAGCCATCATCTAAGAAGAGAGAAATCTTTCCCAAGTGTGACCAGAGGCTCTGTCCACAGACAGGAGATGACACAGACTGGTGCCAAACTGTGGCCGGCATGTGCAGTTCATCACCAGTCCAGAAAGCTGCTCTTCCAAAGGCGCACAGACACAGGCACTCATTTCAACAGCGCTACCTCTTGAGTTGAGCAGTGCTTAGGTGGTGGGACTCACCTCACTAATTTTAGCAGTCTAAAAGGGATGTCTAAGGTAATCATCTTAAACTCTTCCTGCAATAAGTGAAGATAGACAGGCGTCCCCAGAGGGCAATTCATATGAGGTCAGTGGGATAGATCATGCTCTGGAAGTGTCCATCCAGTAGATATGGAGCTTAGAGTCAGTGGCTTAGGCTAAATCCTTAAACCTTAGGCAGCTAATTTAAGAGAAACAAATCCCATCCAAAAGGAGTAGGTGGCTCAGGCACATGGCTCACAGGTGAGAACCGTGGTTTCTGTATTATGGATTGTTCAGCCTGGAGAAGAGAAGACTCTGGGGACACCTCATTGCAGCCTTCCAGTACTTAAAGGGGGCTTCTAAGAAAGATGGGGACAGAAAGATGCTACAGCAGGGCCTGTAGCAATAGGACAGGGGGTAATGGTTTTAAATTAAAAGAGGGCAGATTTAGACTAGATATAAGGAAGAATTTTTTTTTACAATGAGAGTGGTGAAACGGAGGCACAGGTTGCCCAGAGAGGTGGTAGATACTCCATTCGTGGAAAGATTCCAGGTCAGGTTGGACGGGGCTCTGAGCAACCTGTTCTAGTGGAAGATGTCCCTGCTCATTGCAGGGGGGTTGGGCTAGATGACCTTTAAAGGTCCCTTCCAACCCAAACTATTCTATGATTCCTCACGGATTCCTCCATATTCATAGCTTTACTCCACAGAGATAAATATTTCTTACAAAATGACCATATATCTCATTTTGCTGTGCCTTCCTAGCTCCGTGGCAAAACACTCCTAAGTGCTGAGAGGTTCTTCCTCAGGGCTTGCTCCTACTTTTCATGCCTGTGTTTTCCCTGCTCACGGGCAGCATATTCTGAAGTGCCACACAATTCCTTGTCTCCTGGCTCCACAGAAGTTTCTTTCTTCTGCTTTCTCACTTTTTTTCACCTTCCACTCCTGTTGCAGCCTCTGCATCCCCATATTCCCATGTTTCTCTTACGGAGTATCGAAGCATGAACAGACCTATTCCTCTGTTTCAGTGTGGAGTCTGGGAACTCACAGGAAATTCGGTTCCCAAAGAACAAATTTTTCCCACCCTTCCAAAGCCTAGGTGCCCTGTCGCTGAGAGGTCCTGGTAGCAACACGTGTTCAGGTCCAAGATCAGCTGGAGTGCAGGAAGCCGAACTGCCATTGAGGACTGGAGGAGGTGGGAGCCACCACCACTTTGTACAGGCAAGGCTGGGAGCGGGGTGCAGTCAAGGCTCCCTGGGCACAGAGCTTGGCCAGAGCTGCCGGATCTGCATTTCAGGGGATTGATGGTGGTTCTCAGGGTAGCAGGGGCTGCTGGGGCTCTGCTAACCCTGCCTTACTCTGCCCACCGCACAGGGAAGGCTGGTGGTTGCGGCAATGCCCAGCACAAAGCAGGAGCTGCACGGCAGGACCCCAGACCTTTGCTGATGCAAAATATGGACATCCCTAACAAGGTGTTTTTGTGCAGTTGTGCGTAAGAGTAGCTTCAGACCCAGCCTCCTCTTTTTGGAATGGCAAAAGTATTGAACATGAAATTTTTACATATACTCTAGTGTTACTTCTTTCCCCCAGAAGAGGTGGTGGGTCCACATCTTTGCATATCCATATGCTGCCCCCTTGCTCCTCCTTTTCCAAGGACCGTTATCCTTGGATAAGCTAACACGTAACAGCTCAGCTCAGCAAAGCTAGAAGTCAGGGCCAGTGTCTGACTCCATCCTGCCTTATCCAGATTGGAGAAGAGAACTGGCCTGAAGGACAGCTGATTTTACAAAACAGATCTCGTTTCTTCTCCCTGGCAAAGCTTCTTTTCTTTCTGAAGCTCAAAATGTCTGGAGGGAGCTGATTATTCCAGTGACCCTTTTCAGACCATTAGCTAAGACTCTGCCAAAGATGTTATGTCCAGGGTTAATACACATTATTGGTCTGTCAAAGGTACAGAGAGTAGTTTTGCAGGTACCCTGCAAAAACTTCTGCTGAGATGATACAGACTGGGGACTCTGGTAACTGCCTGCTCCGTTTTAGTTTATCCTGTTTAGAGGAGAAGTTTGAAAGAGGTGTCATTCAGCTGAATGGGACGAAACCACTCAGAGACAGGAATGTGCAGACCCCATCTGGAAGGCTGTCCATACTCTTCTCATGCCTCTTTTCATACATGTTTCAAGTTTCAGACAATGAACCTCCCACATAAGTGGGTGAACTGGTAGCTGTCTCTTTTTTGATAGCCAAAATTACCATTCTTGCAAGGTCAGACTCACTAGGTCCAACCATGTCGTTTGCTTGCATTATCCATCTGCCACATTTCAGCTTGTTCAGGGTGATAATGCGCGTGATGTAGCCCTGAAAAGTGCCATTTCTTCTCACAAGTGAAGTAATAATTGCTGTTTTCTTTCCTGGGACTGGATATAGGATCTGATTATGAACTCAGAGCTGCATAAATCTTAACACTGTAGATGCTAATCAAGTGATGTCATTGTAAAACTGACATAGTTGAGATCATATTGAGACTTGGGTCATTTTCTGCTCTGGATTTTCAAGGTGAACAGATATCAATAGGATTTTTTTTTTTTTAAATCTTTGCTTCCGTTGTGCTTTGGCATCTTCACTTCAAAGTCGTATTTCACAAGAGAGCAGTCTGATTATTAACTTCATCGGCAGAGAAATTCACAGTTGAGGAGTCATATGTACTGGTACTTGTAAGTGATCAGAACTGAAGGAACAGTCAGCATCTAACAAGTTGTTCATGGTGCTAAGTCTGCTCTAGGAAAAAAAAAAGACAAGACTTCACTGTATAAACATCTTTTTTGTTGTATTTTATTACAACAATGTGCCAAACATTTTTTCCAGAAGGGGGAGCAAAATTTATCTCCAGCAATACAACAGAACTACGTCGCTGCCAGCCTGTATTCGTGCATGCCGAAACCTTTTCAGACTGCTTCCATTGCTTCCATCTCCATGTGTAGATATGGGATTCAACATTAAACATAGTAAAAATCCCATCCCATGACATTTATAATATAGATGACTACACATGTATCTGTCCATCTTGGTTCCTTTTACAGTCGGTAAAATGAAACAGGTACTTCAGGGACACAGTTCATTCCATTTCACCCTATATTTGACCAGCTGAGTAGCTCTCCAGACTCCTTTGACTATGTTGCCTGGAGCTCCGATGACTAGCCCAGATGTGGACATCTGCACTTTGGCTGTCTAAGTTAGGGAGAATCCCACCTCTTGCGTTTGCCAGGTAATGCTCTACGGTGACAGTGTGGGACAGGGTCACCCATACTGTGCTTATTGCCAAACACCACTTGTCATCTTACCTCATATGCATTGTAAATTTAAGTGAACTTATGGAACGTTCCGATTACTTGTGGGGCTGTTATCAACGTTGCAGTAGAGACCAGGCTGAAGGGCCCCTTGCAGAGGTGCTAAAGAAGTCATGATAAAAATGGCTGGCAAGGGAAGGGAGAGGAAGAGGAGCGTCACTGTGGTTAGACCACAGTGTTACTTACACCAGCTGTCGCACAGATCAATAGCTCTGTTTATTCACGTCATCAACCCCTGTTACCATTTCACATGGCCTTTGTCAGTGCTCTTTAAACTTCACAGACCGGCAGATCTTAGCCCTTCCTGCTAAGCCTTCCTCATAACTGTTCACATGAAAATGAACAAGTGTGGATCATTATTCAAAATAATGACTCATTTCAGAGATATACATGCTGTGTAGATTGTATCAGCTCCACTGGATATGATACAATCTTCAAACAGAGTCTTTCTGTGATTTATGCATTCACAAAGAGTTGCTTTCAGCTCGAAGATGCAACCCTGCCCCTTAAGCATATATACAGCAGTCATCCTACAAAATCACTTCTGTTCAGGTGTCTCTGCATACTCAGGTGCAAAACGAGTGTTACATTTCCAGTCGTGGTCCAGCCAAATGGGGAGGTTACACAGTGGGTCCTCCAAGTTGTCTCAGCCTACAAAGGTGGGGGAAACGTTGCATTTCTCTGGGGTTCCCCATCTGAATATTGCTTCCCAGGCACAAACACATTTTAATCTCGTCCCTGCTCCCAGCAAGCAGGGACAGCTAACAATAATCAATAATGTAGTAGAATTGTCTTAGTTTAAGAAGCAACAAAATTAAGTCTAAAAGAAATTCATAAGCATGCTAACACATAAGGCAAGGTCAGCCCTTACCGTCACAATTTAGAGATCCTTCCTGAAAAGGGCATCAGAAAAGGGTTTGGGAGCTGGAGGAACAGCATTCAAAGCTGCTTCACACCTACATTAAAATACCCTGATGCTAACATAACAACAAATACCTCACTGACTTGCCTCTTTATGGTGTTGGTTCTTCACTGCTTCCAAAACAGTAATAAAACCCACCAGGATCAGGCTCATAATGAAGAAAGAACCACTGGCAATTGGTTTTGGATGTGAACTATTGAGTGAGGTGGTTGTGAGCAGATATCGTTCAAATGAAATAAGACCATAAGTGGCTGGATACGCAGTGCAGAAATAATTGTGCAAACCAACGGCTGGCTGTTCTGAAGGAGGACACTAGGCAGAGCAGGACTACAGCAAATTTACATCAGCTGGCAACTTCATCCTTTTAATAGAAAATCTGGCAAGCTCTACTGATGAGTACAAATTACTCCAAAATTACACGCAGGAGAGAGTGATTATATAGGGCCACCATCAAAGCTCTGGCTACTCCCAAGCTTACAGATATATTGGGACAGTAAAGCTAAAGTCACTGAAGGTGATGGGACTCTAAAGTGAAAAATGTTGCGTTGCAACTGTACAGAGCATGCCCACAGAAATGCCGAACACTATCCTTATTGCCCACTGAGTACATGAGACACATGAGTATCAGGAAGAGCTTGAGATAGCTTATCT
The DNA here is from genome assembly GCF_964289735.1 of Phaethon aethereus. Lineage (NCBI taxonomy): Eukaryota > Metazoa > Chordata > Aves > Phaethontiformes > Phaethontidae > Phaethon > Phaethon aethereus. The sequence continues at coordinate 163,327,224 of NC_138575.1, read as the reverse complement.
AGCCAGAAAAAAGTGAAATCGGCATCAAATGCTGGAAACCAACAGGGAGCGGACCTCAGAAACACCTCTCCATTCAAGGCGACTGCAGCCCTATCGAAAACAAACGGAGATCACTCAAGTACCTTACTTCCCCACTACAAAAATCCCAGCTGTGGCACAAACCAACCAAGCCAGAATGTCATACCTCATCACAACCCACTGTTTGAGTGGAGCTGATGAAAGGTAATGACCCGCGATTCACGACGGGCTCCTTTGGGGGATCTTCTCTAATGGATTAAACACACTAAAGCAAGTTCTTACTAGCAAGAACACAAATAGGGTAGAAGGGCAGGGGGAGGGGGGAGTGTGAAAAGCAAAATCCTAATGAAATTAATGTCCTGATGGGCATTTCTAGGCCAGGGGTTTTTAAGGCAAAACTGCAAAGTACGTACCTCTTCCTGGTAAGGCTAATGAATTGCTGTAATTATTACACACCCATCCCACTTCTAGTAATCAAAAATCCTAGGGATATACAGGCAGCATGTAGGAATAGCTAATGCAGAAGAAATTCTGTGAATAAGGAGAAGCCCTGTGAGACACCATGAAAAGAACATTTTTACCTGCTAAGGGGGTGTTGGGTTACTCAAATCTCTATTACTTACCCTAAATCTTTCTATACCTCCCTCTTGCTCTTTTATGAATTGTGGCTTTATCAGTTTGTAGTGGCAATGCTTACTTATTGAGCTGTATATGCATTTAATTTTGTTAAGAAAGGATGAAAAAGTGGTTGGTGGGGTTGTTGGCTAGTAATTTTTGTCCTATATCAAAGAAATAGCAGTTTTGATAAGAGCCTAATCTGTCTTTCCTGTGCTGAGATGTATGACATAAGGACAGGATATATAAAAGTCTTTGTATCACACTCTTTATATATATATATATATACATACATACATATATATGTGTGTGTGAGTGTGCGTGTGTGTGTTTTGTTCTAAGATGTGAGAGATTTTCTTTGTGAAAGACCAGTGACCGGTATTTCAGTCCGTTTGATAAACTGCAGAGCAAATTCTGCTCTCAGGGACGCGCATCTTAGTCTAATGGCTTTATTTTATTTACTCATGTGTATTAATATATTCAATTATGCATGTGCCGCAGAAAGGAGTAGGGATAATTTCTTGGCACGACGAGTACATGGCATGAATCATTCTCCTAAGCACAGCTACGGCTTTTGAGGTACTTAAGGGAGGGCTTCCTCCGCTGAGTTTAAAGTTCAGGAGTTCAAAGGCACTGCTCATTAGAAATTAACCACGACACTTTAAAAACGAGACGGGAACAACCTACTCCACGCCTGACGAACCTGGCAGGGGCCCTCCACACAAGTCAACAGACACCGGCGTGGCGAGAAGCGTCTCGCAGAAGAGGGATCGAGTTCGGGGGCAGCACAAACAGGAGGGTGACCTCTGACAGTCCTGCCTCGGAAAACGCGGCCCCTTGGCTTCTCCAAGCCTTGTTTGGAGAGCAAGGTCTGCAACACGAGCTGTAATGGGCTTTATTTACAGCTGTCCTTATTGCGTTGACCACGCGGTAGATACCTAGCTGAATATCCAGGTGGATGCCCACCCTTGGGGCATCACACGGCCCCCAGAGGGTTCAAGCAAATCTTTAACTTTCCTGTCTACGCCGGGGTGGCACAGAAACCCTTAAGCTGACAGACGGAGGTAGCAGGTTAAACACCGAAACGCAGCCGGGCAAAGAGCCCGTCAGCTGCTGGGCGCACGTCCAAGGGTGCCGCTGGCCCCTGCCAAACGCCAAGAAAGACGTGAGGTTTGCCGGGCAAACGGGCAGTTTCTGCTTGCACGAGACGCCCGTCCATGGGAGCCGCTGCTGGAGACGTGAGAGGGGTGGAGGGATGAGGCCTCAAAACACGAGGATGCCTGCGAGCTGAGCCACTCGTGCCGCGACTGGGAGGGATGAGAGCAGGCAGCGATGCGTGCGGTTAGCTGGGAGGCCTGGAAGAGCCCAGGACAATATTAGGCTGGTGGAGCGGGTGAGTGAAGGCTGCTCAGTCAGCGCTCCAGGAGTGAGGCTTGCTAGAGAAATACGAGAAAATTACTTCTGTTGAACACAAGGGAGGATTGCACTTTCCCTTTAACTGTGGCTTTTCCCTCTATACTTTAAACTCAGTCCTCAAAAACGATCATCTCTTTCATTTCTTTGCTCGCTCTATATAGAGCTGGGCCAAAACGCCTGCCTGAGGCCGGCCACCCTCGGCCAGCCTCCCCCAGAGCAGTGGCTTGAAACAGAGCTGCCTTGGGGCTCTACAGAGAGAGCCCACAGGCAGGCCAGAGGGACTGGGGCCTTAGGTCACGCTTAAGCAAACCTCAGCCTGTGGAGGTGTTCGGTGCTAGGGCTTGTGCTGCCAGAGCTGGAAAACAGTTGTGGGAGAGGTGGGTAAAACCTCCTGCGACGTCCAGGCAGCAAAAGGGCTTGGAGAAACCTCCGGGGCTTTACACCGGCTTGACGAGGATCCCAGCTTGAGGTTAGCTCCTGTTTGGGATGGGGTGAAAACTGAAACTGGTTTCAGTCCATGTGATCCCCAAATCAATATTTTCACAGCTCAGGGCATGCGAGGTGTCACCGGAAGGCGCCCGGCAAGGACAATGGCTGGCACGGGACCGCAGCTCCACAAGGCTTCAGTGCGCTCCGCCACTGACCAGCCTGCGCACGGGCGCCTATAAGCTGATGCCTATGCCTAACGCAGTCCCTCTAGGTTTCCTTTACAGGCAAGAAAATCCCTCCCACAAATCCGCCCATCTTCCAGAGGCGACCTGTATTTAATGGCACTGGGGAGGGGAGGGTGGGATTTATGACTGGGAATTGAATTTAATGCCTGATTATGTTTTGTATTTCATACTGAAGTGGAGTATTTTGCACTAACAGTGTATGCAGCAATAACACAAATGCTTCCTCCAGCTGAATTTTGTCATTTGTATCAGGTTCTTTAATGGATGCAGCAAACCTGTAGCTTTTGCATGCCAGGTTATGTCCTAACTCTCTCTTACCAGATCAGGTTTTTCCCGTATGTAGAAAAGTTAACACTTCCCAGAATACCACATGAAAAACGCTCTGGGCCATCTTTCCAAATAAACCCTTAATCCTCAGACATCACTGACAGTCATTTTTGTCAATACTGCACTATCCCATATTAAAACAGAGAGTAGTCACTTCGATAAGCACAGGAGTCTTCATCTCACTGCTTGGGACCTGCTGGCATTTTTATTTTATTGGTATTTGTCAATCAATTTACAGTTAAAAGCCACCACTTCTTCATCAGATAGAGACTTCTGAAATTTATGAATCTGCTGTTGGAAGGTTTTCTGAGTCTTACCTACACGTAACACATAGGATAACTACCAGATAATAAGATAATAACCAGAAAGAAACAGGGGGAAGAAACAAAATTTTCCCAGAGCTAGCACAAAGTAAACAGATTGCTTCATTATCCCATTTTCTCCCAGTTTACAACTAAGAAAAGTACAGTGCAATATTTAAATCCACATAAAACCCTTACCACCAAAATCAGAAACACTGACCGTGTGCATGAGGCATCATTCAGTGCTGCAAACTTGCCTTACAAACTGGACTTAGGTCAAAACTGTTTAAGAATTTCTCCTGTTCTAAAAGTTGAAATGCATTTCTGACATAAGCAAAGACTTTATGTAGTTTTAATGCTATATTCTCAAAAGTGATTCTGCCCTTCATCACCTGCCTTGCAACTAAAATGAATTAAAAAGCTAAAACAAACATCTAAATGATCCACTGAAATGAATGAGTCAGCTGAGAAAAGATGCTTAAACAAGAGGAAAATAGAAAAACACAATGCATACCTGAATCTCTATTATCAGTGGAAAACGCTTTATTTCTTTACAAGGGCAATGGCAAGGTAGAATTACTGTAATGTAAGGAAAGAAAAATATTTTCAGCATGGGAACATGACAGCATTAACATAACAGGCAGAGCACATTGTGTCCTGCCCTTGGTGAATGTCTTGTTGGCTACTCTGGACTGTGACCCAGCAAAAATAAGCAGTCCAAATGAATTTTCTGCTAGGTAATATACTGCTTCATTTACTACGTGCAGTAGACACTGGCGGACTGTTTTCTCAAGGGTCAGCATGGGGCCACGACATTGCACTGAGGAACAGGAAGACCCCATGCTGCACACAAATTGCACACAAAATGAGCCAAAGCACCTCCTGGTACACGCAAAAGCTCCCCAATACATTCGATCCCTTTGATTTTTGACAAAGCAGTGCTCTCGGAGGAAGGGAAGATGAGGGAAACCTGACCATGTCCCTCAGCACCTGCACGCTCCCATTGGCATCTACGTTTTTAAGGTCTTTTCTCTCCTCAGACCTCCTTACTGTCAGTTTTATTTGTGGTTCCTTAAGCTCAGCAAGTTTAAATTTGATTTTAAATCTGCCCTCTTTATCCAAGAGCTTCTGCTTCTGCAGGCAGATCCCCTTTTCGCTGGAGGGTTTTACCCACTTCTGCCAAATCAGCCTGTCTACCACTTCTGTTCAAATACACACACCACTTCAGAAACCAAATCAAATCAGTAGGATCAAAAAAGCAGTACTGATGATGGATCAAATACAGGTTAATTTCAACCTCAGTTTATCAATTTTTTGAATCGGCATTAATAAAAAAAAAAAGTCACATATTGTTTCCTTATTCCCTTTGTTTCTGAGTTGCTTGAGCATGTTGATCTAAGTCAGCTTTTAACTCCATTTTGTCACCGTGACCTTTTTTGATCCCAGCCCATTTGCTCTCAGATTAAGTCACGCTACAGAAGCTACTTCGCTCCAGGTTGTGGTTTTCATGCTCTCAGATAAATGAAATCTTTCTGTGCCACCGGCCGGGACAACTGGTGCCTGATAAATGGTGGGGCCAGAGACAATGAACCACAACACCCTCTTCGTGACATGACCCTTCTCTGAGTAGCTAAGGGGCTGCTCTGGGAATTGGGGAGAGGAACCTGCCTCCCCTTCCTGCCCAGCTGGAAACTGGGACAAATTTGTGTTGAGGGCTAGGCTGTACCTAAGCAGGGCTACGTACAAAAAGCACAGCGTAGATTATCACCCTTCACCCACGCTCCCCCACAGCTTATTTCTGCCTCCTCCAGGGCCTTTGCCATGCCCACCAGTCACCTCGCACCGTGCCATCTCCTCCACCGCCGTCTCCAGTTGCTACCACCTCCTTTAGCTGACGGATGCACCTCCTTGCATTCACTCAGGAAACGAGCACCTCTTTTCAGAAGCTTCTCTCTTCTCCTCATTCCCGCTCTGCTGTCTCGGGAAGGGTATTACACTCACAGAGCTAAAGGCCTCCGTGCTGTGCTCCCTGCTTTGGGTTTTCTTTAGCATATCCAGAGGCATCCTCAAAAAAATAAAGGAAGAGCATTGGAAAAAATTTCCCTATGTGTAAAGAGCTGGAAAAGTAGTTAAAAGCGTCGCTGTTATGAATGGAAACACACAGATCTAAGAGTTTAAGATCTGTGGATCTAAGATTCTAAAAGAATATTTCAGCATGTGGGCTAAATAACGGTAGCAGGGACCACATGCAATTATGTTCTGAGCATAACCTATAATATGCAATAATTGGTGCACCAGTGTGCCACTTAGAGCTATAAAAAGCCAAATGCATCCCAGCGCTACTCTATTTGCTTCAGTGAGGTAACAAAATTATAGGGTAATAGAATAATTCAGGTTAGAAGCGACCTCCAGAAGTTATCTAGTCCAAAACACGTCTAATCAGATCGGCTTCTTCAGGGACGTGTCCAGTTAAATCCTGAACGCTTCCAAGGAGGGAGATCCTGTTGCCTCTCTGGGCAGCCTGCTCCAGGGCTTGACCATCCTCATGGTAAACAATTTTTTTCTAATACCTAATGGGAATTCCCCATGTTCCAACTCATGCCCCTTGTCCTGTTGCTGCGCTCCTCTCAGAGGGTCAGCTCCAGCTTCTCCGAGTCCTCCAACTGGGAGCTACCCTAGTGCCCATAAAAGCCAACAGGCTCCTCGTGCCCAGACCCACCAAGTGCTCAGGGGCTGGCAGAGGTCGGCTGTGGCACACGAGGGCAGAGCAGCGCTCGGCGGGAACGCGTTCCCACGCCGGGAGCACCAAGGTCTCAACCCTGACCTGCAGCTCAGCCCACTGGTCAAGACTCAACCTCTTCATCGTTACGGCTCACTGCAAGGACCACTTCTGAACACTGGCTGCTTTGGAAAGACACTTACTGATTTGCCCCTCCACCTTGATTAAATCCTTTTAAATTTCGTTACACACAGTGTTCTTTAGTTTTGCAAACATTTTCTCCATCACCTTACACAGGGCCACCCGTTCTAAAAATCAGTCTGTAGGTTCCCCTCCTTCCCACTGCGACCTACCTGCGTTTAGCAAAACTTAATTTGGTGTGGAGGCAACTTCTGAGCAACGAGCGCTGCACCTGTGCCGTTGGCCAGGTGGAATGCACCTCCAGTAAAGTAGGAGACGCACTTCACATTTCCTGCTCAGTTTGTTAAACAGGTTATATCTATTTTTAAAAGCATTGTATTACAAACTTTCAGGGAACAACACAGGCTTTTTTCAACAAAATTAAGCTGAGCTAAAAAAAAAAAAAAAAAGCATTAATCTTGGTGTCAAGAAACAAAGTCTCTAATGTCCAAACGTGCTGCACAGAATGGGAGAGGGGAAAGTTTAGTGACTCGTGGAATGCAATTTTTCACTCCTTTAAAATACTCTGGGTTGTCACTTCCTATTAATTTTTTACTTTTTGTTACATAATATATGAAGCGCATAGCTTAAAATCATTCTTGTCCTGGCAGTTTACGAAAGACATGCAGTAATGCAATTTAATTCCATTTCTGATAGCTTAAGAAAAACAATGGTGATGACCCAACATAAGCAAGGACTGGTGATTATTAACTGATGTTCCCACTCTGATGGATTTTTTTTCTAGGCGACACAGAAACATTGCTTTATCTACTCTCCTTTGGAGAAGAGGATCTGGTTGCTCATTTTTTGGGTGGCACTTTTTGTTCTGCACAACGCAGAACACTGTGCAAGCCACCTCATTTTACAGTTGTGTTAATCTCCTCTAACACATACGTCAATTTGAGGTGTATTCCCCAGATCTGTCACTGACAGCAGACCTCGCCTTGCCCAGGTGATGAAGCTCTTACAAGCCTGTCTATATTCCCCGCATGTCTGCCTTACCTTTTCAATATTCAAATTTTCAGGGAAACCCTGGCAAACAAGGAAGTTGTCCTTCATCCTTTAAAAAAAAAGAAGTTTTTTTTTTCTTTTGCACAAGTCCTCTAGGCACCCTGGAAATCATAACATGGCAGAGCCAGGAAAGACTCTCAAGTTGCCCAACCTATGCATGGTAAAATTACAAGAAATATTACTCCAGGACAAAGGCATGACGACCCTAGCCTGCTTATCCTGGCTGCAGAACAAATGCTGTTGTCATCCGGTGTTTAACTTATGAGGCAATAGCGATTGCTTGTGATTTTGATCCTGCAAGAGCTAAAATAATATCCTGTATTTCAGACTTGAGAGCAAAACTGTTTCCGAAGGACTTTTCTCTACATAGTAATACAATAAACTTTTGTACATTATAAAAATTCAACTATTGAATAATATTCCATTCTGATGTATAAAATACATGTAGCTTAAAAATCTCAAGAGTCTGAGGAGGTCCCTGCTCAGGACATAGCCGATGTTATTCTAACATACAAGAAGGATGTGAGGGAAGACCCAGGAAAACTACAGACCTGTTAGTCTAACCTCAGTTCCTGGAAAAATTATAGAGAAGATTATACTGGGTACTATTGAAAAGCATTTAAAGAATAATGCAAACATCAGGCACAGTCAACAGGGGTTCACAAAGGGAAAGTCCTGTTTAACTAATCTGATACCCTTCTATGATAAGGCCACCCGCCCAGTGGGTGAAGGGAAGGCGGTGGGTGTAGTTCTTCTGGATTTTAGAAAGGCTTTTGATACTGACTCTCACAGCATCCTTCTGGACAATCTGTCCAGCTGTGGGATGAGCGGGTTCACAGTGCGCCGGGTGAAGAACTGTCTAAAGGGCAGAGCTCAAAGTGTTGTAGTGAATGGGGCTACATCTGGCTGGCAGCCAGTCACCAGCGGTGTTCCTTGGGGTTCCATTCTAGGGCCAGTTCTGTTCAATGTCTTTATCAACGATCTGGATGCAGGAGTTGAATGCACCATTAGCAAGTTTGCTGATGTTACCCAACTGGGAGGTGCTGTTGACTCTCTGGAGGGACAAGAGGCCTTGCAGAGGGATCTAGATAGACTGGAGCATTGGACAGTGATTGATGGGATGAAATTTAACAAGCCTAAATGCCGAATTCTGCACTTAGGACAGAGTAATGCCGGGCACAAGTATAAATGGGGAGAGGAGTGGCTGGAGAGCAGCCCCTCAGAAATGCATCTGGGGGTGCTGGTTGACAGCAGGATCAATATGAGTCAGCTGTGTGCCCTGGCAGCCAGGAGGGCAAACCACATCCTGGGGTGCATCAAACACAGCATAACCAGCTGCTCAAGAGAGGTGATTATCCCGCTGTATTCAGCATTGGTGCAGCCTCACCTGAAGTACTGTGTGCAGTGCTGGGCCCCACCATTTGAAAAGGATGTGAAGGTCCTTGAATGGGTCACAGGAGAGCAGCAAAGCTGGTGAAAGGGCTGGAAGGCATGTCCTGTGAGAGGCAGCTGAGGACTTTGGGCTTGTCTAGTTTGGAGAAAAGGAGGTTGAGGGGCAACTCATTGCTCTCTACAGCTTCCTGAGGACAGGGAGTGGAGAGAGAGGTGCTGATCTCTCCTCCCTGGTATCCAGTGATAGGACGTGTGGGAATGGTTCAAAGCTGCACCAGGGGAGGTTTAGACTGGACATTAGGAAGCATTTCTTTACAGAGAGCGTGATCAAACACTGGAACAGGCTTCCTAGAGAGGCAGTCAATGCCCCAAGCCTGTCAGTGTTTGAGAGGCATTTGGACATGCCTTAACAACATGCTTTAGCTTTTGGTCAGTCCCGAATTGGTCAGGCAGTTGGACTAGATGAGCATTGTAGGTCCATTCCAACTGAAATAGTCTATTCTAAACACTTACGAATAATTCCCCCCCTAAACGCCATTTTTATGTTCAAGAGCCACTGAAACTTGCCACAAAAAATGAACCACAAGGGTGGGTTTTCTTACAAAAAGATGAGCACCTTTCTTTCCCAGTCTGAGGGAATAAACCCACATGCATTCAAATGACCCTGCACAAAACTGGTTTAATGCAATGATCTGATCAATTATGTACAGAAAAGAACAGGAATCAGTCCCACAGTGGTCTGAGCAACTTAAAAAAAAAAAATTCCCAAGTTGTAGCTTGTCCCAAAACACAGGAACAAGAAACAAAGCAAAGGCCAAGTCTTTCACTCTACTACACAAGTTAAAAATAGCTAAGAAAGCCAAGTAAGCAAAGCCAAAGCCAGAGCTATGGTGGCAGGAAGACAGAGGTTGAAGGGAGTTATAGGCACGTCTTCATACAGTTATTAAGTTCCTACACACAGCAAAGGGGAGAAAAGGGCCCATTGTTTTCTGGAAAACTGGAAGCTGGAAGACGTGCGAGTTAAGGTCACAACAGAGGGACTTGCAGTTGCACAAGAGAGAGAAGCTGAATATGTAGTAAGGGGGGAAATTCAGCCTCACAGTGAATGGTTTTCCAATGTCTAATCCCTGCAGATCCCAGCCAACACAAAGAAAATGCCACAGGGGAAGAGTATCTCTTGCAGCTTCCCTCACCCTTCAACCTGGGGTGAATACTCAGCTGTGCACAATGTCATTTTGGGTTTACACCACCACAGATGAGATCAGAAGCTCAGTGTGTTGCTTTGATTTTAGATGAGAAAGACGGTAATAACCAGACTAGTAACATAAACATAAACATCCTCAGAAGCAGCAGTGTCAGGAGTAGAAAAGAGGAGCCTCTCCCTGAAGCTGAAGTGAGCCTGGTTCTCATGTACTCTGAGGCCACTTTACATCATTCTGGATAAAATGGGAATGAACGTATAAATTAGCCCTGCTTGAAGGGTCCTTGCTCACAGGTAGAGTGGGTTTGAGGTGGAATTAACTTCATCTGTCCTAAGCCACCTGCATGGGCTCCCTCTGAAGTCCCTGGCAGTAGATAGGTGCCTGTCAGAGGGACATGGAACCATACTGCCAAAGTCCAGCTCTGTTGAAAGCAGAGTGGTCTGGGACAGCAGAATCAGTTGTTGGAGATCACAGCAGAGCCCACAGCAGAGCCCACAGCAGGTTCAGCAGGGTCACTCACCCAGCCAGCCCCTTCCACAGCCCCTCTGAGAAGGGGTGCCTGTGCTTCTAAGGAAGCTCCTCTTCCTCCTCCTCTTCTTTGTTGGGTTGATGGTTGGACTTGATGATCTTAAAAGGTCTTTTCCACCTTAATGATTCTGTGAATCTTCCCCGGGGCTCAGACTCAGACCTAGAAGTCCCCAGGCTGTGTTCCTATCCTTCAACGCTTGCTCCAGCCTCCTGGTGACAGTGTGGCAGCACACTGAAAACTTCTGATGGGACCTGGCCAAAACTTGCCCAGACACCAGTCCCAGGATTCAACAAGCTTTACACCAACCAAAGCTGCTTTATCAACAAAAGAATAGGTGAGCTCCCTGATGACCCAGACTTGGACTCAAGCCTCCTACCTCGTACTGGATTAGATCCCAGCTGATAGCTGCTTGGATTGATTGTTCTAGCTTTCCACCACCAAAAGAAATCCAGTCTGCAAGACCTCAAAGTGCTATGATGGGGGAAAATATTAAAAAAACTTTTTTTTTTTTTTACCTTTCTGCTGCCCTGCCCTACAATAAATAGATCATAACATCATGTAGATGAGACTTAGATCTACGGTCATGCCCTATTCCTCGACTCAGAAGCACTTCTGTGTGTCCCAGAGTGAGCTCTGGCTACATCCTGACACCACAGCAGTGTGGCTCACCCACATCCAGACCCTTTCCCTCTCTATTCCCTCCCGAGGAGAGGACATCTTGGCACAGAAGTTGAACAGGAGCTGGAGCATACTCCATGCCCAATGCTGCTGTGCAAATGAGCCTCCTGCCTGCTCTCCCCTCTCCCTCTTCCCTGCCCGGGCCTCTGTGCGTCACCCGCAGGTCGGGGGGTGCCGAGGAGGCAGACAGCGGGCAGAGAGCCACCGCATAAGTAAATGCACCTGCGGACCCCATTTTATCCCACTGGGCCATTAACAGATCAACAAGCGGCCTGTTCCCGTCGAGCTCTGGCACACATCCAAGGGTACACCTGACTCTAGCTGGTTGCTTTTTTTTTTTCTCCTTCTTTTTAAAAATGTCTATAAGGTGATTACATCCGGGTTTGTGTCCACACGGCAAAACCAAAGAGCATTCATCATAGGAATAATGATGTAAATGTGGCTTCTTATCCTCCAGTGATTGCCCGTCTGGCAAAGAGGTTTAGAAAATGTAACAATAGTTTTGAAATAAATAGGAGGAAAGTAAAGACCGGCAGTGTACTTTCCACATCAATGGCAAATATACTACTGATGTGGAAAGTAAACAGCTCCGAACAAGAAGAGAAGCCGCGGTGGATAACTTTACCCCTGTGAGCTGCAGGCTCGAATGCCACTGCATTAACGTTGGGATAGAAAAAACCAAGTTCATCACCTCGCATTGCAAAACCCGCTATTAAAAGCTGTATCGGCTGTGGCCGAATCGTAACAGGAGGCCGGCTGAAATTCAGAGGATTAAAAAACACCTGGCTACGCATTTCAAAAGCGTATGAGCGGAGCGCTCGGTACGGTGGGTACACCTGTATTCTACGAGCGTGGCTCGAAACTACCCCCCCCGGCGAGGCAGTTTTGGGGGGGCCGGAGGGGTGTGCGTGTAGAACGAGGTGCAAAGCTGAAACTGCTGAGCAAACGCTAGGGAAGCCCCTGCCACCCCCCCGCGCCGTACTGCCCGCCCGCAGGGGAAGGGGAAGCCAAAGCCTAATTAGAGCGTGTTTGCGTGTTTTCGCGTCTGTTCTCCACCGCCACCCCCGGAGCGCCCCGCGCCCCACCGGGGCAGCCCGGGAGGCGCCGCGGGGCCGGGCGGGGCGAGGGCGGCCCCGGGGGCGCCGGGAGCTCCCGCTGCTGGTTGGGCTGCACCGCCCCCCCCCCGCCCCCGCCGCCCCGCTCCGCACCGCTCCGCCCGCCGCCGCCGCGGCTCCGCGCCGCCCGCCCGCCCGCCTGCCAGCGCGCCTGCCAGCCCGTCTGCCCGCCCGCCGCCGCCTGCCTGCTGCCGGGCCCATGGCGAGCACGTCGGCGGAGATCATCGCCTTCCTGCTGACCATCTCGGGCTGGGTGCTGGTCTCTTCCACGTTGCCCACCGACTACTGGAAGGTGTCCACCATCGACGGCACGGTCATCACCACCGCCACCTTCTGGGCCAACCTCTGGAAGACCTGCGTGACCGACTCCACCGGCGTCTCCAACTGCAAGGACTTCCCATCCATGCTGGCGCTGGACGGTCAGGCTCCCGCCGACCCCCATCCCGACCCCCCGACCCCCCCCAACCCCCGTGCCGGTCTGTGGGAGTCGGGGGGCCCCGGGGCTCCTCCCGGGCCGGCCCCGGAGTCGGGGGGGGGGTGGAGGGCGGTGTGCCGAGCGGGGTCCGTGGGGCGGCCGGGACCCCGGCGGAGGCGGCTTCCACGCGAGATCGTGGCCAAGTGCCCTGGTGTCCCCCAGCGGGTGGCAGCGCGCTGCTTGTGCGCGCCAGTGGAAGTGGGTTTGTTGTCCCCTAAAACCCGCTGCCTGAGATGGTGTTTGGTGCCGGAGTGCCCGTTTTGGCTTCTCTCGCTGTCACTGCGTGCTTTTTTTTTTCGTCTCCCCGTGGGAAGACTCCGTGCTTGTGGATTTGACACAAGAAAAATGCAGGCAAATTTTTCGTGCCGATTTATTTTCCGACTGTCGTGACATTCCTCTTTTTTTTTTTTTACGGTTTTGCCAGCCGTGCAACGGTTGGTGGAGAAGAACAAGCCTTTGCGTCATTTTGGTTTAATTAATGTTCCTTTACCTTTTTTTTTGGCTAAGCGGTTATTAACTCGGATGTAATTGCTTCATTGGTAAATGACAGTGTAAGAGCTTGGGGCAGTAAAGGGATGCAAAGGTATGCAAAGGTGATGCACAGCTCGGCTTAGTTTTAGGGCAGTGTTATTTTGAAGCAAAGCTGAGATTTTTGCTGTAGTGCCTGACACCAAAGACTGAGTTGGTGCTGCTTTTTCTTTCCTGGTTAAGGGGAAACATTTTTGCCCTTTAAGGAAGCCCTTCTGGGAAACTGGGTCACTGTAGGAGATTTTTACAACTAAACTTCTAGTTGATAAATCCGCACTGCTTATGCCTGGTAGAAACAGGGGAGGTGCGGACGGCATCAGTGGATAGCCTCAAGAGTGACTGTAAAGAAAGGGAGGAAAGGTTTTTAAAATGACGGCACCTTTTCCGAGTTTTTAGAGTCATAAACAAATAAACTATACAGCGTCCCAGTGGTGTGGGTACTTCCAAAAAAATGAGGTCTGTTGTCCACAGTCTGGCCAGACACTCCCTCTGCGCTGGAGTCTGAGCGTGGATTTTGGTGTGAAAGGTTTGTTTGAAAGAAAAAGAAAGTTTGTTGATCAAATCACTAACAGAGATTATTATCGTAACAGGGTTTAATAGTATCATGGAGCTCATTAACACCGCTCTCAGAAAACCTTTAACCCACCACCAGTATGTACAAAGGGTTCTAAAAGAGGTCATGATACTAAAAAGCGGTAGCACAGGCAGCCCTTAAGCGTCACTGTTGCAGGGTGCTTCCCTCGGATGGAGAAGTACCGTTCCCCAGTCCTTCTTTTGACCCAGCCCGGTGGTGGCAGAGGGGTTTGCCGAAGGGGTGGGAGAGCTGGCTGGCCTCCGTTGGCGTCAGTCACCCCATGGCTTAGTGTAGCAGCTGAGAACATGGTTTCAAGGCTTGGGCAAGGAGCTGTGGTCTGTGTGCAGGCGGGCACAGCGTGATCGCCTTTTGGATCCACCAAACCTATTGTTTAGTTGTTCTTTTAGTTCTGGGTTAATCTCTTTGCAGAGTAAGAAAAGCGTAGTTGCAAAGAAAGTGTGCAGAATTGGGAACGTTTAAAATTCAAAAAAAGAAGTAAAAAACATGGCAGCAAAGTTCTTACCACCCCTTCCTCCAGACGCAAGCCTGGGAAACCTTGTGCATTGGGTAACGCATTCCACTTGCTCAAGGAATGAGTTTCCAAGGTGCTGCACAGTGAAACAGCTGGCAGAGCACTAACTCATTTTGGACAGACGTGAACCTAAAATGCACGGCTGGAGGGGCCTTATCCCATCCTCCTGGCCAGACTGTTTATCACCAGTGGAAGGTTCTTGGCTTCAGTGTTTCTCAATAACATCTCTAAATGCCGTGGGGCCAGACCCTGATACCCAGGCACAGCACGAATGAAAGGCAGGCTGGACGGAGAGTAACGTAACCCCCCCCCATTCGTACGTCAGCGTGGAGACGAATTTGCCTCGGCCCTCAAGTAGCCTCTCCCTTCCGCTTTGCACAGACTTCCGTGGCTAAGCCGGATCCCGTTCCCTGTGATCGGGCACGTGGGAACTGCCTCGCTCCCTCCTCGGGTGGAAGGCACAGAAAAGGGCAGATCTGGCTTCCCGTTCTCCCTGAAGTGTTTGTGAGCAGAAGCAGTGACCCTGTGCAGAGACACGTAGGGATAACATGTTGCTCTCTTCGAAATGGCAGGGCAGGACTGGGAAATGACTAGAACTATTTGTGTTGTCCCAAGGCAAGGTGGCTCCGCTCCACTCCTTTCTGACGTAGCCGGAGAGGATTTGCCTCGCAGAGCTGTTGCTCTTCTACAGAAATGTTTTTAGTCAACTTGGAAACCTCTGAGTTTTGCTGGACTTCTTGTCTGGAGAGACCGCTCAGGTCCAGCAGCAGATCCGAGGCAAGACCAGGGGGCAAGAAATTGGGGTGTCACCATGCCGGTTGCGGGGCACTCCTGTGGGGTGCAGGAGAAGTCCCTTCTTCTTCAGAAGCAGTGTTGTAGTTTGGGTCAGGAGTGATCCAGAGATGGTTCCCCCTTACCCTTGTTTTGGTTCGCATCACAGAGCGGTCTCGGACTGTGCCCCCCCCCAGATTGCTGTGGGGTAGCGCGGCAGCGGGGCTGCCCCGATGGCTTTCAGGCCATCACTCCACACGAGCAGCCACCAGAGAAGATTGCATGCGATGCCCTCCCACCTTTGTGCGTTCCTGTACAAGCAATCTATTTGGCCAACCCTCCGTTAAGGCTCAGCCTCACGTTCCCTGTGCAAGCTGAACTATTCTTGCTGTCTGTGGGACTTCCAATCATTTGGGGTTTACTTTTATCAGAGGTGGAAACTTAGTGATGAAACCACCTCCCCAAAAGAGGAGGTATCAATTGCTCCGTTTCCAGCAGTGGATCCAGTGACCTTTTGCAAGAACAGAGCTGAACAAATACTCGCTTACGAGCTAAAAGCGGGTATTAGAGCTTAGAAAAACATACAAAAGCAATGGGTGTGTACTTTTAGAAGGAATCTGTGCTGTATCTGTAAGCCAACCTCTTATACTTCACGTGATGCAGACTGCAAGATGCCACCAGAGGCATTTATTGTGAAAGTGACAGTCCCCACAACTTTGGATATATTTTTTTTCATGAGTGTCATATGATAGGAATATATGAATTCCTCATAACTCTTTGTGAGCATGAGAAGCAAGTGCAAGAGCAGTGAGGCAAGAAAGGTGAAGATCTAACAAGATTAATTTGAATGCAAGACAAAACACATTTGTTTAAAAAAAAAAACACCTTGAAATAGGTTTCTCTTGGAATGCTGCTAAACATGACTTTATGAGTAATGCATGTTTGTCTGCTTGTCTGTTTAAAACATACGGTGCTTTGTTGCTTGGGAGCTTCATTTGGGTGGTCAGCATGTACATGACAAGCTTCCTACAGGAGTTGGTGTGAAGGCAGACAATAAATATTTGGAAAGGAGACGGTCTTGAGTGGAGGAGTGTGAAGAAATAGGCAGCTCCCCTCTTCTCTGCATTATAAGCCTTGGTAAGCGATGTAATGTTCTTGCTTTCTAGGAAGCAAAGAAAAAATTCAGTTACTCTTACAGCCAAATGCTACACATAGTTTTAACCTAGGGTCCAAGCAATAGGAGGCTGGATTCGGTGAAAAGGTTGATTTCACCCTTTTATGCTTCCTAATGCTCCAGTCAACCTAGTGGGACTAACAGAGTCTTCCGCTCTTCCATGTTACTGGTGTAGATTGTGATTTTTTTTTCATAGATTTTGTTTCAAAAGAGTGTGCCAGTTGGATGATGGCTCTGGTGAACTGAAACCAAGTCCCACCACGGCTGGCCTGCCCAATTTGGTGAAATATTTAGTGAGGAAGGTTATTCATTCAGCAGAACTGAGCAGTCCTCCAGCTCATGCTGTTTATAATTGAAAATGATTTCTGGGTGAGTGAGTTAATTATTTCTTGCTGTCTCACTACCCTCTACCTATTCTAAAACTGTGTATTGACCTTCAGGAACAGTTGAATTTCAGCCCTGTGGTTCCTAGCTTATGCTAGTTATTTTGGTTGGGGTGAATATTTACTGTTTCTCCTAGGAGGTTCAGACATAAATAAAAGTTTAGAGGACCTCTGGGTAAACATGTTCATGGTTCAGCACTTTAATGTGTCAATTAGCTACTAACAGTGTCAATAAATTGGACCTGTCAAAAATAATAGCTTTCTTGCCAGTCTTCATCTCCTGCTTTACCTGTGTGCTACAAGAAATACATGGCACGCCACCGGCAGTAGTAAAAGCCGACTTTTCCATGCCTATAGCAAAAATTAACAAAGCAAGACCGCTTTCTTCAGACTTGGGTTTTATAAACTAAGAACTGCCTTCTGAAATCTTCTCAAAGTCCTTTTCCTGCTGGACATCCCTTGGGTTTTGCCCGAGTGAAGAAAAAGCAGTAAGAACAGGAGATTCAAAAGCAGACATGTACCTATCACCCCAGTTTGAACTGAACTGTTTGGGAGTATGGTTTTATGTCACTGTTGAGGAAATTTTACTCTGCCCAGTTTGATAAGAAAAGTGGTCATCTTGCATGATTTTAGGTAACTGCAATCTGGCTGTTCATGGTGAGTCACCCTAGGCTCTCCGCCTTGTTTATCATGGATGGAGAAAAGGAGATTTCTCCAGAGGGCGGCTCATGCTTCTGCTGTAGGAGTTTAACGTACAGTTCAGACTTAATATACCTGATTATAGCAATAGACACTTCGACAGGCATAAATGACTCTTCTGCATTCCAACCTGAGAGTCGTGCAACAGCTACAGTTAATTCGTTGACTATTGCGTTTCTTCAGCAGGTGGGCTACAGAAGCATGTTGCAAATGGAAGAAGTCTGTATGCGTGCCAACAGATGTAGATAAATGCCAGTAGATTGCGTTTGCAGACGTGCAGCACAGCACCTGAATTCGATAGGACTGATAAAACGGGGTGGTACGTGCTACAGATAGCTTCTTGTGTGCTGCTTATTGTACAGATCTGTGAATCATGTTCAAAAACCATGTGGATGTGGCACTTCAGGACATGGTTTAGTGGGTATGGTGGTGTTGGGTTGACAGTTGGACTTGATGATCTTAAAGGTCTTTTCCAACCTTAATGATTCTTTGATTCTGTGATCAATGGGGTTTTTTTTAAACATTGTTTGAACACAGAGCGGTCGTCCTGGAGCTGATATGCCTCCAGCAGCGGCTAAAGTGGATGGCAGTAAGGAGAGCAGAAGGTGGCCAAGCGTCAGTGGTGGCCATCTGCAGCTCAAGGACCTGCCAGCTAAACACAGATTTCTCTTTAATGAATGTATCCAGCCTGTTTTTTGAATCTCTCTGAACCTTTAGCATCCACATATCCTGTGGAAAGGAGTTCCACAAATTCATTACATGAACAAGTGCACTTTTTGTTTTGAATCTGCTGCCTTCTATTTTCATTAGATGTCCTCTAGTTCCTGTTTTAAAATATTCATTTCCTATTTATTACTTTTATGCAGGTGTGTGTGGGTTTTTTGTTTATTTTCTATTATGTAAAGTTTGGTGTAATAGGCAATGAAAACGTGGTTTAGCTCTCAACATTCCCACCTGCTGGAGATCAAAGCAAAAAGAATTAATACCGTAATAGTGGAAGCACATTTTCATTTTAAATGAGATATAACAACAGGTTATGAAGAAAAACATCTTGTGATGGTTATTCAGCTGCATAAGATTGCAGTGTTCCACCCTGTCAACAGGGATAGGAGATTATCACAGTCTTTCAATTAGAAGATATTCTTGGAAGGGAGAAGAGGCCAAGCAACCCATTGTCCTGCTGAAAGGCCCTGCCCCTGGGAGGTCCAGCTCAGAGCAGCCTCAGCCAGCTCAGCAAAACTGTATGTAGCTAAAGTCCAGGTTTAAGTATGGCAGTGATTTGTTTCATCTCGAAGGGCTACTGCTGTCCCTGAAGCTGAGCACGTGCTTCACTTCTGTGCAGAATGAGGGCCTTCTTGGCGGATCCAGATCGAATCGGTGGCATGTCCAGGCAGGCCCAGGACCCCAGCCGGGGTCAGTGCTGCCAGCCTGCTGCCAGTTTTATTGCATCTGCCACACACACGCACAACAAGACTAACATGTAAGACTTGCTTTGTGTGCACAGAGTGGCTCCGCAACCTGTGCCGGCCGTTGCGCAGCCCGTGTGGAGTTGCTCTCCAAAGCCTCATGGGTACAACCTCTTGCAGATACTGTACCCGACGCCACGGGATTATTTGTTGCAGCCCTGAATATACCATAGCGTATGGTATATTCCTGTGAGCTGGGCTCAGGTGGCCATGCCCTGTGAAGGGCACACATCACCTAGGAGAATACGCTCAATGGTAAGGCGACATTACTCCAGCAAAGGTCCGATTTGGTTTGCGACAGCGAATGCCTAATGACGCGCAGAGGGAGAGGAGCTACAGTGAAACCTGTTGTGGTCCGTGTTCTCACGTTAGCCTTACTCTTTCTCGCCGCAGGTTACATCCAAGCCTGCAGAGGACTGATGATCTCTGCCGTCTGCCTGGGCTTCTTCGGTGCCGTTTTTGGACTGGTGGGGATGAAGTGTACAAAAGTCGGAGGCTCCGATCAGACTAAAGCAAAAATAGCTTGTTTAGCTGGACTGATTTTCATACTCTCTGGTAAATATATGTTATTTCTCTAAGTTTGCGTATTTGAAGTCATACCAGAGCTGCTGCTTTTCCGCAGAAATCCGCGCACAATTCTCCGTGACTTCATTGGCTTCAGGGTCAGGCCCAAAGCTCTTCTGCTGGCTCCACTGAATGGTTTGTCTTATGCTTTTCAGGGTTGTGCTCTATGACTAGTTGTTCCCTGTATGCAAACAGGATTACGTCTGAGTTCTTTGATCCTTCTTTTGTTGCACAAAAGTAAGTACTTTCCTCTACCCATAAATCTTTCAAAGAAGTAGACCTTAAGTTTCATACTGTGCACCAGAGCCCATTTAGACGGTGAGCAGGTGCTTCTCCCGTTGGGGAGAGAAGGAGAGTGGGCTGCGGTTTTATTTAATCGTATTTTCCAACTGGAGTAACCGTGTGCTGAAATTTAATGAACGAGCACCTTCCCGGACAGCGATTGCTCTGCAGTCTTTGTGCCCAGGCTTGTTGCGGCTCGGCAGGGTTCCGCCCCGCTCGCCGCAGAGCAAGCGGGGTTAATCGGGAGTGAAGCTTGCGTTGATGTCAGAGATGCAGCAAAAGGATTGCACAAGACGGAGGCGCTCGTTAGGCGCATCGTTCGATAGGAAAGGAAGAAGATTTCCATAAGCTTTTGGTAGAAGGTGGTTTCCATAAAGGTGTCGAGCACCGCGCAATTTTGACTCCTCTTGAAGAGAGGTTTCTGCAGGTTCTGTGGGCTTTTTGCTGACAGATTTTCAAATCCAGATGGCTGAAATTTGGATCATAAACCTTACCGTGACCCACCATCTTATAAGCACTAACATAAATGCTTTGACTGTACTTGCAATTAAATGTAAGGGAGCAAGTGTTTATAGAATTGCAGGATCCATACCAGAAGTAATGAGCATCCCCAAAGACTCCCTTTAAAGCTGTGCAAGTTCTCGGGACATACAAAGGCAGCAATTCACGAGCCAGTGCCTGGGTTTCAGATTCACATTTTAGCTATTGAATCGGAAAAGGTTGGCCATAAACTATAGCATCGTAGACTTTCCTGTTTTGGCTCCTTATGCAAAGTTTTCTTTAAAGACAAGGATTTAAAAGTTTTCTTGATGGTGATTCCAGAATATGTCAAGCATTAGGTATACATTTCCCTGAGACCCAAGTAAGGGCTCAGTTAAGGAACCCTGAGCCTTTCCGTTTCTTCTTGATAGAAAGAAAATAGTCTGAATAAATAACATTAACTGGACCCCCATTTGCAGTAGGGCTGATACTCCTTCTCCTGTCTTGAAAACAAGTTCATATTAGTTTCCTCTGTAATTCTTCTATAGTTTCTGCTTGTCTGATAGGGTGAGGACAGGATCCAAAGGCCTCCAAAAGAAACAAGGATGTGAGGTACTGTGAAGAAAATGGAGCCTGGCTATATAGCCAGAAGTTAATTATTCATCAGGCTTACTGTTCCTAGTGAAAAATACGGTGATTGTTGCCAGAAGTCCCTTTCCTACATTGTATCCCTATGCTGTTCTGCTGCAAAAGAGCAGGCAGACCTCACAGTGGAGATTTGCTGCGAGGAAATGCGAAGTCCAGTTTCAATATTGAAATAAAGAGAGTAAAACATCCTCTGCAGAAATTACCTTGTTCCAGGATAGCCTAACTGCATGCACGCATAATCACAACTGCAAAGATAAAGGCAGAGAGGAGATCCAGAAGTCGTAACTTGAGTTGCACACGATGTAGGTCATGCAATGACCTTGTGTCAGGTTAAGCTAATGGTGGCATTCGACTCCTTTCTCTCTCGGCCAATGTAAAATACGTTGGAGTGATGTATTTCCTTGCTGTCTGTGAACTCTTACTTTGATATGCATTGCAGAAGCATTTAATGTGCTTTGTGCGTATACTGTGGAAATTTGGCATTGGCTCTTCACTGAGAGAGGGTGCTGCTTTGGGTTTCCACCTTTCACCTTCTCTCCTGAAGTTATTCTGGCCGTCTCAAAGGCAGGCTTGAGGTACCATTAGTGGAAAGGGAATGAAATGAGATGTTTAGCGTCATCTCAGCCATCAGAATTTCCCTCCAGCCTACTGCATTTGGAGGAGGCACCCTGACTATGTGTGGGTGCAGGAGGAATCAGAAACTTGCCCAAGAGACTTCTGGTTTGAACTGTGTACCCAACTGAGGAAGGACAGGCACCACGGGGACACCCTAAAACCCGCCGTACTTAGAAAAAAATCTTAGGCTGGACTTTATGTCCTGATGTGATAGTTTGCATTGCCAATGTAAAGCAGCTCCAAAGGAATTGCTTGACCCTGCAGAATAACACGTGCAGAGTCTTGCAGACAGCACGGGATGCCTTGGTGCTTGCAGCCAAGATGGATTTCATTTTTCTTCAGACATCGCTAACAAAGGAAAATCTGTTCTTCTGTTTTGCTGTCTTGCTAACGTTGCTCCCACAGCTTCTCTTAGGAAACTCTTTTGTCACTTTACTACTTTTTATTAAAAAAAAATCAACCCTCTTACAGTCTTTATCCTTTTTGTCCCTTGCCACAGTTTGAACTCCATAATCATGATCATTCTTACTGATGAGTGGGGTTGGTTTATCCAAATTATCTAACTTCCCGTTCTCTTTTATAGAGAATTGTTTCCCTTCAGCTTTCTTGTCTCTGAATGGATCATGCTCAGTTCACACAGGCCCTCTTTCCACTGTCCCACTGTAACATTTGAATCTATTTTTCATTTTCCAAGAACTCTAAGAATTAGACATTCAAAATGTATATTTCCCTTGAGTAGTTGTGTTGATTTGTTGAGAAGGTAGGCGTGTCCTTTATGTATGCCGATAGCCAGTCAGCTAATGAAGCTCCCATTGGCTTGCTTGGGAGTTTGCTTCGTAGTCCTAATCTATCTAGCAACTAGAATATTTTTCTTCTGTACTGATATTATATTTTCTTAATTTCGTGGATTCTTCCTCCCTCTAATACAGTAAAAATATCCGTAGCCTGCTTGGTCAGTGTAGTTCTCTGCAGCTGAATTCTTAGTCTTCAGTGGTCACCATCTCTTCATCAATGTCCCACTCCTCCCTGAGCTGCCAGCGATCTCTAATCAGATTGATTTCACTGATTGATTGGAGTCGGTGGATACGCAGCCACACACTTCAGGGAGTGGCTGCTTTGGTTCTCGCAACCAAGAATTAGAAGAGCAGAAGAGTGTGTTTCCTGCAAAGATTTTAAAAGAGAAAGAGGGAAGGGAAAACAGCAAATACAGAAATTTCTTCCTTAAAAAGCCCGTCTCCTTCCTCCCCCCCGCCCCCCAGAGGTAGCAATGTATGTAAGGTGTGTTTTTTCATGTGGTACATACTGGATTTTGATAGGAGGTTAGGACTGGCTTCTGAAATGCTGAAAAGGTGGATTGGATAAAATCCATAAGCCATACACAGGTTGATAAGCAATTGAAAGTTTGACGTTTTCCTCATAAGCAGCAGTCTAAATCAAAAAGTCTTGTATCTGTTTAAAGATGTAGAGGGAAGACCAATTAGGCCAGCTCTGCAACTCATTAACCTAGCAGTGTGGCAGTCACCGAGAAGGGTCCATATATGCAATCTGTTTGTACGTGTTGTAGCAACAAATGTTGCTTATAAAGTACAAACAATCCCACGAACAAAGGCCGGACCCCATGTCTTCTTTCCCAACTAGTAGGCAACAGTCAGGTAACCCTTTCCTACCCAAATAAACCCAATGTAATCTTGGTTTCTTTTCTGTACAACTGAAGAGCTTCAGGAGAGGAGGTGGCAATTGATCTGCTTATCTCTCTTGCATTAGCCTCTGGCCAACTGATCTATGTTGTTAGATGGAAACATGGAAACGAACTTGTGTTTCCCATTTTCTAGGCAAATGGTCTTGGCAAGTAGGTTGTTACAGCAGCAGCCTTCCTGGGTCTTCATCCAGCTGTGTTCTCCAGCACCGCCATGGTCCACGCTGACTTTTGTGGGGAGCCTAACCCTGGTCCACGTACCTTAGGTGTGCTCTGGCAGTACCGGTGGTGATGGAGGGCTCTCCAGGGTGGGGCTTACCTCACATCAGAATTAGTCACTTTGATCGGTTTCTACACCTCTTTAAAAGAGGTGCCTTGAGGGTGTCTTAGAAGTGTATTTTGTGTGTATTTCTTGCGTGTTGACTATAACGGGTTCCTAGGCGATGAGCTCTGATGTAGGTATCTGCTTCTAATCAGAGAACCCCCAGTCCTTGAACAGAGAGAAATCTGCTCCAGTCTTGTGACAACTGTAGCACATGGTTGGAAATGTGAGCATAGTTAGAATTAAAGCTTTACAGCTTTGGCAGATTTTGAAGTCAAACGGGTCTGGATGCAGAGTTTTCCAGGGTGAAAGGCAGCTGAGCTATGGTTTCCAGAAGTTTAATTTGGGGGTTGGGTGCCCAAGTCCCACACTGGGTATGGAGAACGTTCGGGGGAATCGTATCCTTTTTTGGCAAGGGATGATAAATAAAAACCCTGCTTAGATGATGTGAATGGAAAATGAAAAAGAAGCCTAGAAGCTAGAGCACTAGAGGGGCCATGAAGAGTCAGGTGCAAGCCCTCATGAAATGTCCTACCTCTGAGCTCTAATGTCTCCATATCTTTTTGGCAGTAAGCCCCCGAGTCAGAAATGACTTGAACCTGGGTGTCCATAGCATCTAGCACTGATATCTCAAGTGTGGCTTTTTCTCCCTGTGTGACTTACTTATTTTTTTTAAAGTCTGTGCTTTACCTCTGGTTAGAATCTCAGGAAAACATGGAAAAGTGATTTTGTTTTCCAGCCAGTGTTTACCCTCCTGTGACCTATTACAGAAGTTGCTGTATCATTTTCTGGGTTTCTGGGCTCACAGGCAATTTTTGAGTGTTTCTGCAGCGTCATCTTTGTAGAGATACAAGTTTGGTAGAACAGCTTACAGGTGTTTTCAGTTCTGTATTTCAGCTAATGTGAAATTAGGACCTGTTCACATGGGAGTGTTCAGAACTGGCTGAAAAGTACGCAGCTGCCCAGTCTCTCCGTTGTACAGGCAGGCTGTCAGGCAGAAGCTTTCCTTCGGCCGCCTCGCCAGAGGCTTTCAATAAAAAAACAAACTTCCTTGAACAGCACAGCCACCTGACCGATAACTGCGGCTGGATGGGGGAGAGGGGCCTGTGGTTTCGGCACAGGATCAGGAGGAGATCGGGAGGAGTCAGGAGGAGATAAAGGTTTCCTCAAAGGGGAACTGGAGCAGAGAAGAAGGAGCAAGAAGGACACAGTCTGTCCTAATAGTGAGGAATATGAGACTCTGCAGACTGTTGGGCCTGTGTTCTAATGCAGGTCATCCTGAAAGCGTTTTAGAGACCGGTACCTCAGGCAAAGAGCTGGGGAGTGGAGCAGACGAGTGGCAGCCATGGCTTGCCGCTCATCTTGAAGCTCCAGAGCTCACGTATGGGTGCCGAGCTTGAGCAGGGGAAGGAGAAGAATCTCTTCCCCACGCCCTTCTTTTCCTTCATTTGCTACTATTGCTTTAGAAACTCGGACTTACCCATGTGTGATAATGTTCCTAAAGCACCGCCATCTCCTCTCGGAGTCAAACCGAGCAGTTTCTGGCTGCAGACAATTTGTGGCTGCCCCAGGTGGCAGAGGGGACCGTGGCTGGTGACCTGGAGCTGTGCCCAAGGGCTCGGAGGGGAGCGGTGTCATCCAGCCACAGGGACTAGAGAAGCAGAGGAATGCCGGCACATGCAGTTGGGGATGTGTACACACACGTACATCTGCGTATGTGTGCATGTATGTGCGTCTCTGTACATGCATGGGCATGTATCAGGTACATCTGTATGTGTATATGCGTATGTTGCACACGTGTGTGTGTGTATTGCATATGCATTTTTTATATATACGTACACCAAGCTCATGTTTTAAGCAGGCTGGAATGTGGATAGGGAGGAAGAGAAATCCTGACAGCCAGAGGGGAGGGTTAAGGAGAGCTGTAGGCAGCGGCTCTTGGTCGCCGGCTCAACGAAAGCCTCAGTCCAGCTTGGGAGCCAACGGGAACAAACTCGACGCGGTCCAAGGGGACGGGAGCTGTGCACTGCAAACGGCCCAGAGGATCATGAGATTCAGAGAAACGCAGCCAAGCAATCCGGGAGGAGACGCGGAAGAGCCAGGCCAACCTGGCTGGCTGCGCGGGGAGATAAGCGTTGCCCGTGTGTACCGCAGGCACAGAGTTTGCCTCCTGGGTAAGAGGGAAGTAATGAAAAGAACGTGGGGGAATGGCAGAGCTGCTGATTTTGCGATGAATAACGTATGTCAGTGGAAGGTTATTCGGGAAAAAATAAAATGTCCTTCTTTTAGTCTGCAAAAACCTGTTAAATTCATGCTCTCTCTTGTTAAATCCCTTTATTCACTTCCTGTAGATATGAATTAGGAGCAGCTTTGTTCATTGGATGGGCTGGAGCTTCACTCTGCATCATTGGTGGCAGTATATTCTGCTTCTCCATAGCTGAAAACAGTAATTCTCCAAGGTAAAACACAAGTTGTACTTACTGAAAGAAATCAATACTGGCGCATTTGTACCCGCTCCAAAACCCTTTGTAGCGAGGTTCAGAACAAGCTTGTCTGGATGAAAGAAAATAATGGGATTTAAGGATAATGCTCTGTCCATCATTAATGTAATTAAGAAAAGGTATTGACTCAGAACAAATGCTATATACTTCATAAATTTACTACAGCTGGAAAAAAATGCATTCACTGATGTAGGAAAAGTGGCCAGGTCACCTTACCAGGTGTGAACAGACAACTTTAATTCCAAATCATCAGATCAAAAGTGAGAGGTGAAGGACAGCAGGGGTGGCAGCAAGACCTCCAGCAGCAGAAGAGGGGTGATAATGAAGAGGCACAGCTGGAGGGAGTGGCTAGTCACCTAGGATCTGCAACAGCCTAAATATTTCATGATTTGGCCCCGATTTACTTAGCTGTGAACGAGGGATACGCGTCAATAGGAGAGTGAGTCGCAGAGAGAGATGCTGGAGGGGAAATGACAAACCAGAATAAGACCATACAGGGAAGGAAGGTGTCCCTCCTGCCCCCTCCCCTGAAATTTATAGGTACGTCCCTGTACATTCTGCTAGTTTTTATTACTATAGCACTTAGATGCAGAGATGTTACCTGTCTGTGGGATTAACTGTAAATGGTTGATTCTCTTCTTTTCAGGAGGGGTTATGCATATAATGGAGCCACATCTGTGATGTCTTCTCGTACAAAGGTCCACAACAGTGTCCCAGACAAAACCCCACCAAAGCACTTTGACAAGAATGCTTATGTTTAATTGTACTGTTGGAAGTTCCAAAGCATTTTAAAAATGAGTTTGTATGTTTTATTCGGAGTGATTCCCACCCTCAATGTAATTACCACTAAGTCAATGACTTTTTAAAACATTAACATGCAGCTTTTTACATATTGATGTAAATTTTATTATATAATATTTTCAGATTGATGTTGTCTTTGTAAAGTTTATACCTGGAAATCATGAGCTGATGTTGCTTTCTTGAAAAAAATAAATGGGGTATTTACCAACTCAGTATGTCAGTCGCTTATGGGAACGGCCATCACACGCATCATACCGACCGCAGTGCATCATTGCAACCGTTCCTGAAATGGTTCAGTAGTGGACAAAACAAATATGTGCAAATATGTAAAATATCTCACCACTGATTAGCAGTAACGACAGAACTGCAGAGCACATCGTAACTGCAGCACCAGACAATGAGAGTCAGTGGGAAGCAGCAGGCTCTTACCTCTTGATCACCTTGCTGGGGTGGATGAACATGCAACTTGGTCAATTTGGTGCCATAGAAGTAAGAAGAGGAGGAGACTGGGTGAAGTGAAAGTAAGTACGGGATTTGGGGAGGCAGGAGCAGGTACTAAGGAGAGTCAGGGCCAGTCGGTACGAAAACAGGCACAAAAGATGGTCTTGCACGGCCTAAGAATGCACGCACAAGAAGAACCGAGAGCCTTTGCGTGCAGGGCAGGGAGGGAAAAGGTTGAGCGAGGTTGCAGCCCGTGGGGAGTTTTGAGGCGGGCAAGACAAGGCTGGGAGAAAGCTCCTACCTTCAGCATTTGCCTTGTGCCGCCTCAGCGCTCGCCCCTGCTGGTGACAAACGCTGCTGGGGCATGGTTTTGGTTCCCTCCTGCTGGGCAGGATGCCAGGACACCTGGATCCAGAGTGGCTCCAACCACTGGGTTACAAAAGGGAAGGAAGAACCCCAGGCGATACCAGCCTGGAGCAGACCGAATAAAAGCTGGCAGTACTGAACGGCACTATTTTAGATAATCCTGAGTTAGCTACAACAGTTCAAAAATTCAGCTAGTACTTTTTTTTTTTTACCTGTCCATAGAAATGCACTGGCTTTTGCGGGAATATTTGTATGATGAGTCGATAAATGAGATCAGAGATGATGTATAAGTCAGAAAATGCTTTCTAGACTGAGACCCTGAAGCCAAATGCAAACTCAGGTCTGTCTGGAGGTTTGAACCGATGGACCCTTGGAGTTTCAATACATGGGTTATTTGGGGACAAAGGTGTAAATATAAAGAATTAATAGTCGTATTTACTAATGGGACAGTATGATGGAAAGCCTTTTGTATCTGATACCATCTAAAATACATCAGAACTACAACGTCATTCAACATTCTTTTATTTTTCCATTTCGTTTAAGTCATAACACTTGTGTTTTTTTAAGAAGGCAGCCAATATGGACAAAACAGAAATATGAAAGCACTTCCGCAATGGTAGGCCACTGCTTTCCTCACCTTAGCTGGATGTTTTAATTTTTTTTCCAATTTCTGTGCTTTTATGTTAAATCAGACTCAACTGTAATACAAAAAAAAAGGACTGACTTCCCCAAACAGGAGGCATTTAATAACTAGTTTTATAGCTGAGGTCTTTTCTTGTTTTCATTTGGTGTTTGTTGTAAACCATGGTAGAAACTTAATGTTTTACTACATGGAAATATTTTCTTTAAAATGTGCACAATTTTATATAAAGTTTATGATAAAATACAAGAAAATACGCATTTAAAAATTTATAAAGTAATACTCTCCAGTAAATTCTGTTCATTGGTTAACAGCCTTTCTTGCAAGACCAGTTTCAATCATGTAAACATTAGAGGCAAAACCTTCACCTCAGTGAAATCAGGGAGACTTTCACCATTGAATTCACGAAAAAGAAGAATTAACTTTCCATTTCCAAACAGACATGGCCAGTAATGCCTATATGAATATTCTTGTTTCAAATTCAGGACTGAAAGACACAAGAGCTCTGTAAACAGTGTTATTACATGACCAATATAAGAAACAAATAGGAAACACTTGATGTTCTCAACTACATTTTCAACCCCAATAGAACGCCTCCCAACAATTACGTATCTGAAGAATCACTCCAATCTGTTACAGTGACTAAGCTGCTTTTTAACGTGCTTGTATTATCAGCTTCATGAAGGCCTGTTAAAATAAGAAAAAATATTAACAATTATTAATAATATTTGGGGGGTATTTTTACTCTGTATTTATCTATGACATAAAATCACATGCTATGTGAGCAAACACCTGTGGACTTCAGGAAGTCCAGAATTTCCATCAGTGAGGAAGTTACAAGTGTTGATAATATGAAGGCTGTTTCTGTCACAGAACACAATGCACAGTACAAGCAGTCAGTGTCAACATTACTTTCCCTTTAAAAATAACCTCAAGTATCTTTATATAACTGGCACAGCTTTAACCTTTACATATATCGAGATGTTAGGGCTAGAAACTGCTATAGAAGTTCTATGTAAGATTGAGGCTATTACTTTACCAGTAGCTCAAATATTTATCTCAGCCTGATAAGGTCACGTATATATCTTGAACAAACTTGAAATTTTATTATTATTCTTCTCGGGACAAAGCAAGAAAGTTTCTCTCCTCCCTTAAATTTGGGAAGGGATTAAAAAAAAAAAATCCTGGATGATTAGTTTTTAAGATGAGGTTGAAGCCTGGTATTACTATATCTATATTATATAATATTACTATATTAAAATCTCAAATTTAAGTTTCTTGGCATCTCTCTGTGTGTTGTTTACGTATAAGTATGTACCATAAATCTCATAGATGACATTTATATGACATAAAAACAAGAACACAGTTTTTCTTTTCTTACAAAGTACCATATATTGAATTACAATGTGTAATACACTATACTTAAGTTCTCCTCCAGATGTGTCACCCGCTTAAGTCTTATAACGTAAAAGCATGAATACGTTACCTTCCTCCTTCGGTACGCTTGTCTTCGCAAGACCCCATGCATGTACCACAGATGCAGCAGTTGACTCATTTTTCTGAGCTGTCAATGCCTTCTGGCCTCTATCATTTTTCATTAATAAAAAGTCATCTTCTACTGAGGATATATCCCAATCATCTTCATCAACTTCTGTGAACTAATAAGTAGAAGAAAAAACGTGCATTTTTCCTCTTTCTGTTCAAGTTGTGCTGAGATCTTCCATACACTCAAAAATGTGAAACTGCTAAAGAAAAATGCACTGGCACATGGCCTTTATGACATCTATCACCACAGTTTCAAAATCGACATAATTCAATTACCTAAATTATATTAATTCACTATTATAGTTCCAAAGCTAAAAGTAGTAGGGTTTTTTTTAAATTAGAACTGCAAAAGTTAAGAGTTCTGCCAGTTCTATAACTGTGAGAAACCTATGTTTTCAGGTATTACATGTCTAACTTAAGAAAGGATCGTCTTTTCTGGGATATTAGATATTCCAGTGAGATGGAAAATCCTTTAAACAGAATAATATATATTACTTACATGAAAATAAAGACATGACATGTTATCATGCAAGTTGACAGTTTAGTTTGCTATATGATCATAGAATGGTTTAGGTTGGAAGGGACCTTTAGAGGCCACCTAGTCCAACCCCCCCTGCAATGAGCAGGGGCATCTTCAACTAGATCAGCTTGCACAGAGCCCCGTCCAACCTGACCTTGAATGGACCCAGGGATGGGGCATCTACCACCTCGCTGAGTATTCTGCATTCATACTAGAAAAATTTAATATTGCAATAAAGGCCTTTTCAATTTAAAATGGATTTATTTAAAGAGAAAATTAAATAATGACAATTAAAAAAAAACACATGGTGCTCAAAGTTAAAATATGTATTCCTCTTAAGACTCACTGTCAGCATGTACAAGTATATTTTTAATTAAGTGGTGGATTTGCATAATGAGTTCACAAAATGAAAGTCAAGTCAAACAGATGAACCTGAAGGCAATGAGTCTGTGGTCTTTCTTATCTCATCTGCCCAAGAACTAAATAGTTTCATTCAGCTTTTGAAAGAAGAGCTACACCATTTCACTATTTGTCAATCAGATGTGGTTCAATGGAATCGAGCCATTATTACAGAGCTTAACTGTGGAAAGTGAAAGATGGTTTCTCACAAAGCTAAAACCTTATTTCCCTGGTGTCTCTCAATATTACAGTAAGATATAGAAGGTGCTTCTATTGCACAGAAGAAAGA
Source organism: Phaethon aethereus (assembly GCF_964289735.1). NCBI lineage: Eukaryota > Metazoa > Chordata > Aves > Phaethontiformes > Phaethontidae > Phaethon > Phaethon aethereus. Next base: position 163,296,335 of record NC_138575.1, on the reverse strand, counting down.
GTCAGATGCTATTAGAAAACAATGTCAGGTATGTGGATACTAGAGAAAAATCAACAAATAGGAACGTGTCATGTGTCTCTAAAGAAGGCAAGAGACTGCAGTAATGCTCCATCTTGCAACATAATTCAATTTTAACATTGCAAACTGTTTTTCAAAAATTGACAGATCTGCTCGGTGTGCTGTATTATTAACATACCAGGATTCAGCATTTCGCTGTTTTAAATTATCTGCATTTGGAGGGAGTGGTAATGGGAAAGTCAGTGTCACATATATTGAGAAATGCTGGAGGAAGAGTTTCCTCAAACATTCATTAAGTCCCAACTGATTTTTGAAGTACAGAATGCAGAGGAAAATGTCACCTTCAAACGGAATTTAGTTTTGATCAAGTATAAATACACAACACCAATCAAAACTGCTAAGCAGTTTTATTAACTCAAAGACTTACTCCAAATACCATAATCCATACAATGTCTGTTACAGGTGAACTCAGGTAGTACAGCTTCAGGTAAGCACAAAATTAATTTTCTCTAAAATGTTTTTGAAGTAACTTCTGTAAAACATGACCTTTATAAAACATATGACAATGAGATGCCTTGCGAAGGTTTTATGGTATTGTGGGTTTTGAGAACAACCGTTAGCAGCTGTAAGTATTTAAGCTTTTAGTATTTAAGCTAATAAAAAAATTTGGATTTTCAGAGAAACCACCATTTAATGGCATTTTGTGCTTATGTCTTTAGGGACCTTTGAAAATCCCACCTAAAATTTAAAGAATTAACTTGAACTATGTGACTACATTTAAACATGCAAATATGGACATGAATATATGCACATTCATATATAATTAGCAAGAGTACAAGATGGTGTGTTGTTCTGTAAAGATTCCATAAACAAAGTAGCACTGCCTGCCCTGGGTTCATAAACTCATTTCAAACTCATCAGGTCCATACAACATCACATCACTGTATTAATACATCAGGGACACAATGTATTCAAAATTAATTCTAGCAAAAATTTTTTTCATACAATCATGGAATGGTTTGGGTTGGAAGGGACCTTTAAAGGGCATCTAGTCCAACCTCCCTGCCATGGGCAGGGACATCTTTCACTAGATCAGGTTGCTCAAAGCCCTGTCCAATCTGACCTTGAATGCTTCCAGGGATGGGGCATCCACAACTTCTCTGGCCAACCTGTTCCAGTGTCTCACCACCCTCACTGAGAAAAATTCCATCCTTATAGCCAATCTAAACCTACTCTCAGTTTAAAACCATTGCCCCTGTCCTGTCACTACAGGCCTTGGTAAAAAGTCTTTCTCCATCTTTCTTATAAGCCCCCTTTATATTTTGAAAGGCTGCAATAACGTCTCCCCAGAGCCTTCTCTTCTCCAGGCTGAACAACCCCAACTCTCTCAGCCTGTCCTCACAGGAGAGGTGTTCCATCCCTCTGATAATTTTTGTGGCCCTCCTCTGGCCCCGCTCCAACAGGTCCATGACTTTCCTGTGCTGAGGGCTCCAGAGCTGGACACAGGACTCCAGGCGGGGTCTCACCAGAGCAGAGGGGCAGAATGCCCTCCCTCGACCTGCTGGCCACGCTGCTTTAGATGCAGCCCAGGATACAGCTGGCTTTCTGGGCTGCAAGCGCACATTGACAGCTCATGTCCAGCTTTTCATCCACCAGTACCCCCAACGTCCTTCTCGGCAGGGCTGCTCTCCATCCCTTCATCCTCCAGCCTGTACTGATACTGGGGCTTTGCACCGACCCCAGTGCAGGACCCTGCACTTGGCCTTGTTGAACCTCATGAAGGTTACCGGGGCCCACTCCGCAAGCCTGTCCAGGTGCCTCCAGATGGAATCCCTTCCCTCGAGCGCATCAACTTTGCCACTCAGCTTGGTGTCATCTGCAAACTTGCTGAGGTTGCACCCGATCCCACTATGTCATTAATAAAGATATTGAACAGTACTGGTCGCAATACAGACTCGAGAGACACGACTCATTCCTGGTTTCCACTTGGACATTGAGCCATTGAGTGCAACTCCTTGGATGCAGCCATCCATCCATCAAACCCATACATCTCCAATTTAAAGATAAGAATGTTGTGGGGACAGTATCAAATGCCTTACAGAGTCCAGACAGACAACATCTGTAGCTCTTGCCTTGTCCACTGATGCAGTCACCCCATTGTAGAAAGCAACCAGATTAGTCAGGCACAATTTACCCTTGGTGAAGCCATGTTGGCTGTCTTTAATCACCTCTCTGTCTTCCATATGTTTCGACATATCTTCCAGGAGGATCTGTTCCACAGTCTTACTGGGAACAGAGGTGAGGCTGACGGGTCAGTAGTTCCCGTGGTCCTCCTTTTTACCCTTTTTAAGAATGTGTTTGATGTTTCCATTTTTTCAGTCAGGGACTCCACCTGACTGCCATGATTTTTCAAATATGATGGAGAGTGGCTTGACAACTACATCAGCCAATTTCGTTAGGTCCCGTGGACTTACGTATGTTCAGGTTCCTCTGGTGGTCTCAAACCTGATCTTCTCCCATGATGGGAAGGACTTTATTACCCCAGTCCCCACCTGGAGGTTCAGGGGCTTGAGAGATGTGGGAAGAGAGGTTACTAGTGAAAACAAAGGCATCTTTAAAACATAGCTTTCAAGACTCATTTTGCTACAGCTCTTATTTTGCTACAGCTCTTGAAGCCTAAATTCCTTAACACAATCGCCAACCATCTATAGATCTTTACAAAATGTAACATTCCCTAAATTTAACTGTGAACATTTTAGAGTCTTGTGTCATCTGACATTGCCCAGAATTTGAAAGTAACATTTGGACAGAAAATTACACTATAACAGTCATGTCTGACAATTTTGAGTCTGGTGTGATTTGCAGCTCCCGCACAGTCAATGGACAAGTTAGGTGTCACCAGTGCAATTAAAAGCACACAGGATAAATGTGATTACCCTACCATTAAAGCTAAAGTTGATTAAGACAATTGCCCCTTTCTGGAAACTGAAACAGAAGTGTCACTGTTTCTGGGAGGAGTGATAAATTTCAGATTTAACTGTTAGTCAGGAAGCCCTAAGGTATCAGTTTTATTATGGATAACAGGATTTTCAGTAATAATTATTTGTTTATTTAGTGAAAAAATACTTTCTGGAATGCTAGAACTAGTACCTGGCTGTCTACTTCAATTTAATAACAACTACTAAAACTGAAATAAATAGCACTATCTGCTATTGACTTCTGATTTGGAGTAACTTTTGTTCTTTTTAAAAAATAGTTCGGGCAAAGATCAATTTGCATCAAAGTGGCTTACCAATTATAAAACTCTAAACTGAGGGGAAGACTGGGACCTTAGGAGCCTGAGGGGTAAAGAATAAGCTGTGTTAGGATTCTGATTGTGAACACATGTTGTATTCCCTGGACAGATATCAGCAATACATCTGATGTAGTTTGAAAACAGTATGGTTGTAAATAGATGCAGCAGAACAAAGACCATACTCAGAAATGGAATTTGTCCCCTCATCAAAATGTATTTAAAAGTTCCATGTCAGATAAAGCTCTAGAAATAAAAATATTTTAAAATAACAGATAAGCAAATTCATGTTTTCATCCATCAAAACAAGATACTAAGAAAGCAAGTAAAGAAGGGTTCGCTCTATGCTGCTAGAATAGGAGATCAAAATTATACCAATTGTGCCCAAACTTCAGGCTAGCTGTAAGCTAATAAGCAATGTGGATGAAGACATCACTTGGCACAGCTCACTTGCTAGCACTTTGCTATAAACCAGTGAAGATGTACCCAAAAAGACTAGTTAGCTGTAATTCCAAAACTGTCTTTGAGAATAAAGTTCTTCACTGCATCAAGATGGTTTCAGCATTAAAAAAAAAGTAATAGATATAAATTTAGTTCAATTACTTAATGAAATAATAATAGCTATTAAAAATGATACCTTCAGTTCTTGCACCTCTTCTTTCTTCATAAATGCCTGTGCAACATTAATCCCTCCAGCTGGTTTGTTCTTATTTCCATGGTTAGAAAGACTCTTTCCAACTTGTTCAGTCAGTTTTTGAATTACTGCTCCTAAAGTTCATAAAAAAATTATACTGACAGTCAAGGCTAGATAATCTGCCTTCAATATGTTTTCTAACATAGAAATACTATCAGGAAATGCAAAATCATGCATAGCTGTTACAACATGCATATACAAAAGTAGTGAAAAACCTTTTGAAGTTTTCACAGGTGTTCCAGTTTCTTCAATTTCACTCTCCTCTGTCCTATCCATATCGCTTTTGCCAGAAGCCTTCTGAATAGCACTAACTTTGCTGCTTGATGTTTTTGACTGCTTTTGCGATAATTCTGGTGATATGTAAGACTGCTTAATATCGTCTTCATCTACTTCTTCCTCTGAACTGAATGGTGGAGTTCTATGCAAAAACATACATACAACCTGAGGATTTACTGGGTTTCAGTGACTGCATTGATATGTACATATTTAAGCTTCCTTGTATTTTCCTTTCCAGTTACATGTGCATTTTTCTTATGTAAAAAAACAGGAGCTCCCATAAATTCTAACTATGCATAAAACTATTTAGAAGAAATCATGTTGCTAAGTAAATTCAGAAAGTTATCACAAAATTATGTCTTACATAGACATGATTGTTTCCATCTATGCAACTATCTTTAAAAAACAACAGACCAATATATAACAAGTCTTGCCAGGCAAACAAAGATAGGCTTTCATGGATGAGCAGGGAGAGAAAAATTCAGGGTCAAGGTATCTGTACCACAAAAAGTCTGTTCTAATATTCTGTTAGGTGAAAGTAATTCTGGAATTTTTCACTGGAGGAAATGACAAATGTGAGCGGAATCTGGAATACTGTGTTTAATTTTGGTCATAGTAAGAAAATATCAATAAACTGAAAAAACAAGGTCACCAAATGGGTGACCTTAATGGTCTTTAAATGCTTTTAACTGGCTCAGAAAAAGCATCTGACAATGAAACTAAAGGAAGTAATACTACCCAATTTTACTTGAATGTCCCTCTCTGGTTCACAAGAAAAAATATATCTGCTGAAAGGAGAACATGCTATTTTTCAGGGATTATAACAGACTCAAATGGAATAATACTTTAAAACAAAGTATGAAATATGCAGTCTAGAAAGTGTTTATAATTTCAGCTTAATAATAGCTTTTGTGTGACAAGCGTGTTGAATATTCAGTCACCGAAATACTTTCTTCAAAAATACAAGGGAACAGAACATACGTGATACTAGGTGTCCTTCTAGAAACTCCATTTCCAAAAAGCTTCCTGGATCTAAAAATAACAAGACAAGTTATTTCAAGACCGACAGTCAACTAAGCATAAAGTTTATATACAAGTAATGGGAATTCTTTGCTCAGTTCTTAAAATATTAGCAGGAAATGTTCCCATCAGTCACAAAAACCCAAACCCATAGTACTATTACCTGAGGTATGAGTACTATGAGAATAGCATCCTCTTACTTTGGCGTAGATGTATTCTCAGCGATGGCTGTTCTTTGTTCAGCTGGGCGGACAGCTGTTGAAGACCGTTTTACTGGTTTTCGTGGCGTGGCGGATGAGGAGATGCCCAATTGATTGAACTTCTGTTTATCTACAAGAGAAGTTATCTTCCTCATTATTAGAAACCATGTTTGGTATTTTTTATATTTTATTTCTAAAATTAAAGATGTCTCTGCTGCAGATTACAGTTTTACAAAAAAAGGAAAAAAGTAATTTTTTTCTTCAAAGCAGTTAAAAATTACCATATATCTTGCTAATACAGAAGCTAAGATTTCTGCAGTTAAACACAATGTCAAGAGCCCTTTAAAGGAAACTGTTCAGTTGGCCATAACTATATAGAATATTTTAATGAAAAATTATGAAAGCAGCTATACAGAAATGTTGCTAAATAAAACCTTAAATAACAGTTATAAAATGAATGAAAAAAAACCAAAAACATTTTAACCTTCTGAAGGAAGCTGAGGACAGGAAACAGGTCTATTACAAGATGATGATTTCTCTTCAACCCTAAAGCTAACTTGCCGTTCAAGGTGCTCTCGAATGTGCTGAATGTCAGGCTCTTGCTTCTGTTTGCATTCTCTAGCGGATTCAATAGCACGCAAAATTTTATTTAAGCGATCGTTTGGGATACCACGAACACCCTAAGGAAACAAATTGTATTGTAAACACAGGTGCTATTATTTCTGGGATTTCTATCCTACAGTCATATACTCTTTTAAACTTCAAATATCAAAAAGCTTGCAGAAAAATCACAAGAGTTGGTAACACTGCTCACAGGTGTAGCCATATCCTCCACAGCTGTAATTTGATGGACATCCTCTCAGGTTAATGAATTACACTTATTTATAACGTGGAAATTTAGCTTTGGATTTTATAAGTTGAGGGTTGTGGCACAGGAGTGAAAGAGAATGGCAAAAAAGTGGGACAAAGATTACCCCTCTTTGAAATAACTCAAAATAATCTTACTGCTTTAATTCCCAAGGATTCCAGCTTCTCCTCCAGGGCTTGCTCCAGAACAACTCGTAATTCTTTAGTTAAAGAAGGATCAGTCTTCAAAGCATTTATTAAATAGTGGTTACTTCTACCTCTTTTATAATCACCTTTCTCAATTTCTGAAATAAGAATGGAAAAACGCATTTGAAAAATCCACAGTATGAGATAATTAAAAACTGCACTGAAGCATGCATTTTTTAGAAACACCATAGACATACGTGTGCACTTTTTGTATACGTGCAGTTGCATTCTTTTTAAAATCTTGGGCTAGCTTACAAAAGTCAGCTCACTTGGAATCTATACCTCAGCACCTCATACTCACCATCAGAAATACATTTTATTTTTCTTCTTACAGAATCACTCTAAAGATACATGCCTGAATATTTAACAACAAAGGTTTTCATTTTTAGAACTGTACTTGGAAACTTCTGCTAAAGAAAGACTATCTTCTGATAATTATGTTCTCTGAAAATGGTATTTCAAATCAAAGCTGAACTCTAGCAGGAATTAGAACAGAAATAGGGCAAACTTGATCTCAAGAAAAGCTTCAAACAACATAATGTTCTCTGATAAAAAACACCTACTGAAATCAAATCTTTGAAAAGTTGTAACACTTCAAAAGTCTTGGTAAAGACAAAACCTTAGTCTGAGGCAGACCGTTTCACAGAAAATATACGACGGATAATACTTATCTTCAATACTCTTTCAAGGACAAAGTTCAGTGTTGTGTTTTCTTCTCTGCAGGTCTATGACATCATACATACTTGAAAGCAGACAAAGAAGTTTCTATCTCTTTCCCTTGCTTTAAGTGTCAGTAATGACACGAACTCTTATGCAAGAAATAAAGAATCATCTAGACGGATTCTTCCACCTCAGTTAAAGACTGACATTTAAGTTAGGCCAAAGTGTTATAGGTCATACAGGGGAGTAAAGCAGCAACCATACCCGTTTGGAACCTGCCTGTAAGTGGCTCTTGCAAGACAAAAGTTATAGTGAATGCCACTTATACCAAGTGAACCAATTATCAGTGCAACCATGGTAGCTGCTTCTGCCTGGCTGCAGTCAGCAAAGCTGGCAAAGCATACATAGAGGGGTATACAACATCCCAGGAAAGCATACTGTAAATCACACCCCAACTTTGCCCCCCTGAAATAAAAGGTAAATCTTTGGCAGGAGCTTGGCTCTTTCCAGTATGCCTTTCAGGGCAGCAGAGTCATTTGCCAGCCCACAGACAAGGACATAAATGAAGGAATAATTCCATATCGTGACTTTCAAATGTTTGTTCTTCAAAACAGATGTGCCACTTTCCCTCTTTTTAAACAATGATTGCTTAAAAAGCAGTTCTACTTAGTTTTCATTTTTCTTTAAGGGAAAGATAAGCACCCTGAAGAGGACCCAAAAAAGCCTCAAGATACACAAATGATACTGAGGTTGTTTTGAGGCAATGGCTTCCAATGGATCTGGGAAAGAACTATAGATAACCAAAACTGAGAAAAGAGTCCAGCTACCATACTAAGAGATCTGTGTTGAAGAGGAGAGAATCTGGCTGAAATCTTAACTGGCTTTGGGAACTCAGTCCCTGACAGAGGTGGGATTAAAAGTCATTTGGTTGGAGAGATGAGTCCTAGAAGAGGCAAACTGCTGGTCAGTGCAGAAATGTAGAGCTATCAGACTATTCCTGATCAGGAAAAGGTACATTATGCAGTATGAAATTTTCCCACAAAGCCAAGACATGAGACATTTTAAAGTGGAAGGCTCCAAGAAGCCTTCTGAAACTCCTGTTCCTTTCAGATGTTAATCCTTACAATAAGATAGATCCATCTAAAATAATTTTAAAATTCATAATTACTACATACTAATATGGGTAAGAAGACTATCCAGCATTATACTAATTAATGACAATATTAATTCTTGCTAATTAACTCAAGCCAAATCCTCTTTGCTGGAGCCAACTATTTAAGAAACTGTTTTCTTATCCATTTTTGTTTTTAAAAAAAACACTAACTACTAGGTTTGACAACTTTGGAGACAAGGGACCTTAAGTCTGGTCCACTGTCTCAGCTACTACATAATCCTATGAAATAATCTGCCAAGTCAAGAATTTTCACACTCTCCCTTACAAACAGCTGTCACTGAAAACAAAAAAATCTTGGTCTATCTTTTCAGACTGCATTCTTTCTCTCTTTTGTACTTCAGGCCATGCCTTTAGGCACAGCAGAAGAATCAAGGACAATCCATCAAGAGAGAAGATGGCAAGCAAGAAAAAGAACAGCAGAAAGAACGGCAAAAATGCGAGCAGTCTTTATTTCAGATTGTTCAGAGTCACTGGATTTTCCCTGGGGAAACCTCTCACGCACAGATGTATTCAAATGACAATTTTGTTTTCGAAACAGCATCATTCCTTCAAAATTTAAACCCATTGGCTATAAGGTTCAAGACTGATTTTGATTTTTGCACACCGTACAGATTATTATGCTATTCAGCTATTTGGCGTTTTATCTAAAGTCCTGTTAGCCTTCTTCAGGAGAAGAATAGCATGCAGGATGAACCAATGCTTTCTCTTCTGTCACTGTAGATGTGGCCTTCTCCAAGCTTTCCTCAGATGAAGCAGAAGGACAGCTGCCAACACTGGGCTACGTAGTTTCATTCAGAATTGCACAACCCTGGCTGGAGCTGTAGTTGCTTAGAGGTAGGCATAACTTAGATTACTTGCAAAAATATCTTTGGTGCATCTATGCAACTAGGCAGTTTCAACCTCCACCACCGACTTCCTTTTTCTATCGGAACTCTTTTTCATCTTACACAGAGTTTGAAAAAGAAGTGAACATACATTGCAATAGCATCAGAACCAAAAACTTCCTAGTGGGGGGTATTCCCCATCAAACATTTTTTGCTCTGCTTAGCTCAAGTGCCTTTAGACATATGGAATATGCCCGCTTTAAAGTTAGACAGCTTTCCATAAAAACATTGAACTTGGATAAGGAAACTGTAATATTTACAAGCACCAATAGCAAACAGGAGACTGACACAAACAAGGAATATTCCCACCCAAATCACATAAGCATACTCAAATACAGTGAAAAAAATACTGTAGGTATTGTATTATTGTAGGTAAATAATATTTACATTTTTATTTTCAAAAACCACATGCCACTACATTTTGAGCTGAATCAACCATTACCTTTTTCCTCTTCTGAAAGCTCCTCTATGGGCTCCAGCATATGCACCAAGGGTGCCTGCTCTAATAACGAGGAAGAACAGGAACACCAGACAAACAGGACAGAAGAAGGTCAAGGTCCAGAGTGGGAAAGTTAGGCAAAAAAACACACTGATGTCAGTTTTCCTGATTGCTGACAACCTTAACAATCACAAACCCAATGCAACGTGACTCTTCACTGCCTTGGTGGTACATTTTTGTAGAGGAGACCCTAATACAATAGTCACTTCAGAAGAGATTCAGTTGCCCAAACATGGGTATCTAGTGTCACCTTTTATCAAACTCTGACAAGGCTGGCTGATCTGTCACACAACTATAGAAAAACCCATGCCCTTCCAGCATGGCACACAGAGGCCAGGTGGGAAGAAGCACTTTAGTTTTAAAATTTATTTTAAAATACTCTTTATGTTCAATTTGATACTAAAAGTTTACAAAAGGCAAGTAAAACGGACAGACATGTAAATCCTGAAAAATATATGGAAAAAATATGTTCACGCATAATTCCAGAGAATTATTAAGTACTGAGTCCATACGTGCAAGGCAGAGAAATTTTTTATATATGATAATTTCCAGTAAAACCAATTTTAAAAATCTTCAATCACTCCAATATAGTGAGATTCAGTATTATCATGTGCTTTAAAGAAATCTTGAGATGTCCTCTGCTGAAAACAGCTTCCTAAACACATTGAAATTATCATCCTGTAGGCTGTCAGGTACAATTTGCTTTATATAAATGAAGCCAGAGTACAGTTTATTTACAACTTTATAGACTTCAGATATAAGAGATGCATGAAAATGCTTCTATGTAGACTATTAAAACTTTATTTTTAAAAATGTTACTATTCACCTTCCATAAATAAATTTCAATGAAAACTACAATTTTAATTCATTCTAGGGTTTATGATAAAAAGGGAAAAATGTGAAAACTATACTTTCAGCATTCAACTATTAGCAGTATAGGAGAAAACAATTTATTGGCCAATATTTTGGGCCAACATACATTTGCCCCAGTCTTCATAAAAAACCTTTGGCACCATAAATCGTTGTTCCACTGTGTGGGTAGAAGGGGAGGAAGTGACTTTGCAGTAAAGATGCCTGCTCTCCAGCACTTCCTGTACAATTACATACAAACATGGAGGCACTGTGGTGGGTAATCACAATGAAATGAGCACTTGGAGCTAACTGACACTCACTGTTACATCTCAAATATTCCCCATGTGACAGATACTGAAACTGGTGTTGTAAATGCTTGGGCATGGCTGCTGCTCTCTCCATGCTTTCCATACTTGTGGTTCCATTCAGCCTCTCAGCTGATTTTCCAAGCAGGTTACAAGACTTAAAAGATTTGCACTAAATAGTAAGTTCTAAAAAAAATGCTTCTTCAACCATCACAAGATACTAACAAGATGCAAATGTCAATATCTTTTATTGAAACACTAAAAAAGCAAAACTCTAAGAGACTGACTGACAAATAGGCTTCTGATCTTTCAGTTTCTAAGGCTGTAAAATTTAACAGTGGCCAGCACATTCCTGGGCACTGGAACATGATCCTTCACACTATTGCTCCTGGCACACTGTTGCCCTGCTCCAACTAACATTCTCCAAAACAATGTTCAGGCACAGTTTGGGATCATTCCCAAAAGCCTGCAGTGAGCCTGTTTTGGAGGACAGAGCCTGAAGCACAGATGAGATGTTCTGGGGTGATTTAATTTAGCTGCAGGGGCATCAAGGCCTCCATGTTTCTTGGTTGGACCCACTAGACAGTAAGCCAGTTGCTGTGTAATTGGATTTAATCTATACTTGTTTTACCTGTACTTTACTCAAATGAAATCTGCTTAAAGGAGCTGACTCATCTCTGCACAAGCTCTTGTCAAGTAACTTAATTTAACAGGAAAAGCCCAATCCCCAGAACTCAGACCTGAAAATAGTCTGCTGATCTGGCATAAAGGTACGTGCTTCTCTTCCTGAGGATACCAGAAACAGAGGAAGTTAAAAATCAGCAAACGAGTAGTTGCAAGGGCAAAACCAAAATGTAATTACTGTTATGTGTAATATTGTTGTTCACTGCATGACAACAGAGGAGATTCAATGCTAAGACATGGGGGAGTGTTACAGCTGGAAACACCAACTTCTCCAACGTAAGTGGGCCTTTTCTCTTTCCCTTACGCATATGCCAAGAGATATTTTTTAAACATCATGTTGGAATCAAATGTAAGGAGAAGAGGCTTGATTCACCACTCCTCTGGTTTATAGACAGGAGTAAAGATCTCCCCGCTTAAGGAGTCCTCTCCTCATGTTCACCAGAGATGTGCCGCTTCTAGCCATCTGATCAGACCTCTCAGCTCTTACCTTTGTGCACATCCTTGAAATCAGCAGCACCTAAATATTACCAAGCTCATTTTTAGGAATCATCTAAATCTGATTACCCAACTAGACCTCAAATCTGTACAAAGCAGTCTTTGCTATCTTAAAAATCTAAAACAATGCTGCTGATGCAGACTAAAATCCTAACTACTCTGAATTATTGTAACTTTCTCTAGTTCATCTTTTTGCCCCAAATCTCACCAAGCCACAATCCAATGCTAGCCTTAAACAAATAATCACTACAACTTCTGACAAGTAGAGCCAGTTACATTCCTCTCAATTATCAGCCCTAAATCTAGTTCAGCTGACCTAAGTGGATGCTGCTCTACATCAACATCTTCAACATCACACCTTGCTGGCCAGGATCTTACTCCTCGCTTTTCATCATAGCCTGAGTGTTGAACCTAGACAGACTGCTATCTTCCCTTTTGGACTCACACCTAGATATATATTACTTGCTCCTAGTCACTTCTCTGTTCCCTGTTCCAGATGAACACCCAAACTGTGTCCTTGCCTTACTGGAAGTGGATCCTGGGAGGCTGAAGCAAGGCAGGAGGCATGCTGGGCTCCAGCAGATCACCTGCTTTGGACTACCAGAGTACTAGTAGAACAGGAGATTACATCAGTCTTGCAGCTGAGATGCAACCTCAACTCTACTTTGTTCATTGACACAACTTGAACCCTGGCTCTCATCTCCACCCCTTTCTTGGCTATGAAACAGAGATAAATTTCAACTTCTTACTTAAACCTATTCAGTCAGGCTCTGCTGCTGCTACCTTGCTTAATTGATCCTTCTTAACTCAGCCATAACTCTCATTTTCCAATCGATGTCTGCCTAATCCTAACCCTAACCCAAACTCAGTGATCCCTGTAAAATCTTGGCTCAGCAATAACCAGATGTCTCTGGGTGATACCAGTCCTTTGCAGACCCAGCCATAAATCAACTTCTGCTGCTGGCATGAACCACTAACTCCAAACCTAATTCATTCAGTCCTCCCACATAGCCCTACCCTAACCAAACAGTACTATTGCTAAATCCTATACCTAGTCCAGTGGTGAATTCTAGACACATCCTCATTGTAACCATCAGCCAGCCTCAGTTCCAAACCTATGTATTTGTATATATTTCAAGCATATCATATATTATTTGTCTGTTCTTACCTACTAGTTAAAAAAAACCCACAAAACAAACCAACAATATTCTGACAATACTATTGGAAAAGCAGTCTTCTGGACAGTACTTAAAGGAGAAATCCTGCCTATTTACTCTGAACTATGAAATGCTAAAGTACTTTTAGCCTGAACAGAAGTGTTACAATTATCTACAGTGGAGCATCACCTACAGTAAGCACTTTGCACTTGCAATATGAAAACCAAGGGTGAAATGTAAAACTTGTTTGCTGTAAATTGCTGCAATCTTAAAGATGTAAGGAATGTAAGTCATGGCTATAGTCATTATCTCCTCCTTTAATTTATACTCAGATTTCACATCCAAAGAGCTGCCAGATTTAATCTGTGATATCTGTAATTTTGACCGTCATCTTTGAATCAATGCACTTCATATATTTTCTCCTAACTAATCAGTGGGAAGCCATACACTGCACATAAGCAGCATAAATATTAATTTTAAACCAATAGTCTTAAATATGATAAGTTTTTGACACTTACCTGAGGCCTCTAAGTTAGGAGCCTAGTCATCTCAGACTCCTTCTACATTCAAGGAAGAGACACAGGCAACTTCAAAGAGCAATTCAGATCTTAGTTTGGCTGAACCAAATTCTGAAGGTGCACCTTTTCTCTGTTAACTATCTAGGAAGACTTTGACTACATTTTCCTCAGATGCTTCAGTTATGTCACTAATGATAGCTGAGCCTTAGTCCACACCGTGTTTGAAGACTGAGTCATAGGTTTTAATGGACAATCTAATCAATGTCTGTCTTTGCCTTTTAACTACTGTCTTCAATTCCACCTACTATTATTGACCTGACAGAGATTAAATATTGAACAAGCATCAACATTTCAAGAGTAATATAGGATCCAAAGTCTGATTTTAAAATATGATTAAAAAAAATCTTAATGAATCCATTGCTTTTTTGTGAGACTTAAGTAACTTTGAAGATAAGTCTTAAGTTACATCTGCACAAAACCCTACAGCTAGCTTAGAAACTGAGAGAAGAATGGTCAACCAGGAGGGCATTCAAGGCAGATTATTAACTCTCCCAAGAAACCAGGAACAAGAAAACAAAAGCACCAGGCTAACTCAGTTATTCTTTATACCTAAGATACCTAAATTACAAATCAGGTATCTTATAGTGCAGATTTAAGATGTGCAGAACTAATCTTAAGATGCAAAAGCTTCCAGGCAACTTTGAAAAGTGTACTTAAGCTCACATGAGAGAGCCTTTTCCAGAATTAATTTTCCTTTCAAACAGAAAAAAAAGAAAGAAAAGGAAGATATTTCATATGCAGACAATTGTTTGGTAGGAAAACTATAGCTCTTGTGATTTCAGAGACGCTCTGTGCTAAGTAAACTTGTGTACAGAAGATAGCAGCAAGCACTTTCATTTTCATAACGGCATGAGATGCAGCCATGATGTCTTAATGCAGTACATAAGTCAATCCCTTGCGAAGCTGTGAACATTTTGGGAAAGACTATCATTTCTGCTAACCTTTATATCCAGAAATTAGGTAGGGTAAATTTAAAAGAAATCCAGAAGGGAAGAAAGGGGACAGACAGAGAGAGACCTGCAGAGATAAATAAAATAATCGTCAGCAAAGGAATCTGAAGGAAACACCTTCCTTGAGGTTTCGTAATAAATTGATAGTGAATCTTTTGTATATCAGTGGCAGGAACAGCCTTTTCTATCTTGAGAAGTGTCATAAGATGTCAGAAACTTTGTATTTGGAGCAGCAAGAAATCAGGAAAGATCTGAACGAGCTGATATAAACTGTCAGAGTACAAAAAGTACTCATGTTCATAGAACTGTTTTCCTCCTCAGTCCAAATGAAAGTAAATGTACTAAAAAAGCAGTGCTTGACAAGCTTGGTGTGTACGACCTTCACAGCAATACTCTTCAAAATACTCGTTCCTTAAATTCAGGGCAATAGCTAAGCCACTTGCTGTGAGATTCTTAGCTAGAACCAGCACTACTCTGTTGGTGCAGTGAAGCTGGTGTGAATAAAAAAAAAAGGATTCTTTAAAATACTATTATTAATAATTTATACTTAATATATTATTATTTTTCTCCACCCAACAACATTTCATCTATATAGTTTCACTTTAAAGCTTCTAGCAATGAAAGGCTACATTGCATAGATTAGTAAGAAACCTCTGTATTATTAAAATAATTTTGCCATATTATAAAAATCTCTTTTCATTAGTTTAATAATTCTTGACACAACAAATATTTTGAAATCAGCACTTCATATTTATCAGCTTTTCATTCGTCATCAAGTTATCTAAAGCTTCTGTTGTATACTGCTCCTTCCCCCCATATATCTTTTCAGAACTTTCTGAATTTGTTGAAAAAGAAAAATTCCATACATTTTTCTTAGACAAATTCAATTTCCTCTCCCCTTGACAGGTTTTTAAAACTAAGAGAAATAATAATTAAAAAATCATTATTTAATTATAGTTCAATAACTCAAATAATTAATAAAATGGGTTTAACGTTTAAGCATTTTACTTGCTCAAAGTTCATTTTTCCTATTACTTTCCTACTTGAAATGAAAGTAAAGAACTAATCGATTGCAGAATATTGGTATGGTAACAATACTCTCCTTGCTCAAAGTTCATTTTTCCTATTACTTTCCTACTGGAAATGAAAGTAAAGAATTAATTGATTGCAGAATATTGGTATGGTAACAATACTCTCAACTACTTTGCATACTGAGAAAAAAGTGAAAACTATTTTCACAAAGCACCAAACAATATAAATGGAGGTTCATCGCTTCCCCCCACTACTAAATAATATTGCAATGCCACAATAACTAATAACTATTACAATAACTATGACTATTGCAATAACTAAATAATGACCTATATGTAACTACAGATATACTCTGGAAGAACTATCTAGATGCAATGACTGCCTATTTTGCTTGTGTCTTGTGTGTTTTTCTTCCTTGACATTTGAAATCACAGGAAAAATACAGTATTTCAAGAATTAGAAAAAAACATCTCCACATTTTTCTCTATACAAATTCCAGTTTATGCATATACCTATCCAGTGTATGCATATAGCAGAAAAAAAGCATATTTTCTAGAAGAAAACATAATTTTATTTCCTCAATTAGTTTAATTTACCTTAAAGTGCTCCAATACCATACAAGTGCTAGGAAATATTCTCAAATTATTTTGATTTTCATTTACTCTTTTCAATAGTGCATCTTTACAATCACTTCATAGGAATTTCCCATGCTGACATACAGCAAAGCAATTCAAATTACATTCTTTCAATATAACTACTCTTACAGCTATGATTTGACTATCAACACATTTGAGAAGACAGAGTGTTAGATTTGAAAGTACTGGATCTGGACTTATCAAAAAAAACTTACCATGCACCACTGGTAGACGTGGTTTAGATTCTTCAAGATGCTCTGCGGTAGTATTCACTAAAATAGCACAGAAGTAAAAAATAATGTAAATGTATTACAGTAAACAATAACAGACAGACACAGATTCATAAATGTTGCAATATTTAATCATATTTATAAATTATGCAATTTTTTGTGTATTATTGTAAACACGTAGTTTATAAAGTAAAAATTGGTCCTTCACAACATAAAAGTATGTCTCTAGATATGCTTAACATTTTTAATATTTCTAGAACTAGGAAAAGAAACTAGTAATTAAAATGTCACTGAACTGGAATGTGAAGCTGCACTAGCCAGATCACCTCTTTGGTCACGTCTGTATGCTGTCTTTGTGTCCCAGGGAAAAAGCCCTGGCCCAAAGCTACTTAATCAAGTCTAGCCTGATTGACACTTGTATTCCCCGAAGAGGATCAGCTGCATCCACACTTCATATCAATTAGTGCAAACCCTATACATAACATGCACAGAGTGTAGCTGTGGAGTGATTTATCACTTCAATTCTACATTCCTCAGAGCAGGTTGGGGCCTAGGAGCAAATTCACTTGTGTGCCATGGTCTTGTGCTTCAGTGTGGCTAAATAAGACCAGCTCCAGTTGAGAAGCCATACAACCATACTGTTACTATACTCTCCTCAAACCTACTTCCTGCTGTTAGATGGAGTTCAAGCCTATGTCCTGCTAATAAAGCAAGATGGTTTCCAAACTGGGATTAAAATTAATCCAGCTGTCATCATCACTATGGCAATAAACTTATTTCAAGTCACTGCAACTGCAGCATCAGCTATACGGGTGTTTGTGGTGCAGGACTGCATCCCAAAACTGTATTATGAGGTTTAACTATTTGTAACGGACTTCAGATGTTAAAGCATTGCACAGACAAAAATATCAGGGTTCTTAAAATTCTTTGAACATCTGTATTTTAACTGACAAATTAATCATTTTTGTCTACTCTTTCAGTATTTTCCCTTTTGTGAGTTCTGCAGCCTAAAGACAGTCAAGCATGAAAAAACAATTAAAATTACACTTCATAAAGCAAAGCCAAAAGTTGTTTACATAATACAAAATAGAGGTGCTATATATCACATCTCTTCACTACTCAAGCAATCAACATTGTACATTAGAAGTCCTTACAGCTGCAAAATATGAACTCTGAAAATCATGGCATGGAAACAGGTAGGCACCCTGTGAAACACAAATAAATTGCCAGTACTGATTTGATTTGAGTAGTTAGTTAGTAAAGTTGATGTCTATTTGTTAATGAATTGTAACAATTGTTTCAGCCAAGCTGCTGAAATCAGAAACAAAATCTGCTTTTTCTCACAGTTTGTACTTACCATCATATGGTTTAATGCTTGCAACTGATCTTGTGGACAATTCTTTTATCTAAAAGGGAAAAAGACAGATACATGAATAGTTACAAGTGTAAACAATCAATATCTAGAAACGCACATTTAGTACAAAATACCTAGTTTCAGTAATATTCCATAACATAAATTATTGTTTAAGATTTGGGAAGAAAAATACTACTTTTGTGGAACTCTACTGCCTAATGCATATTTCATTCATGCTTAATGAATGTTGAAGACTTAATTCTGTTTGCTGTCTTATGTGAACTCACGCTTTGTACACCCTGTTAATACAAGCTATAAAATGAAATGAGAGTGGGCTTATGGGTCACTTCAGCACTTTCAGTTTAAATACTTTCTGTTTCAGCAATTCATGTTCAATTTTGCAAGTCTAGCTCCACTCCAGGGAAACACTTAATTACACATCGATTTCAGATATATGAACAGTTCTCCTGCCTGCTCTACAGTTTTGTCTATTTGACACCCAGAGACATACACTGAATAAAACTGAGCATGTAGAGGAAATAAGCTGGCTGTAATTAAAGAAAACAGGAAACTTGTGAAACCTGTATCATTAAAAAAATGTTCTGCACTCCCAATTCCCAAAATAGAAGCTAAACCCAAACCACACAGACACAGAGTCAATGTCAGCTGAAGGTGGCACATGACATTGGACCCTGGTCCTCTTTTAATTTACCCATTTGGTTATAGCCAGTAGTGCCTCAATTCATTATCCATTCAGTTTGGATTTTACAAAAAAAGTGTTAGTTATTTCTCAAGCCCTTCCAGTTTCCAGGTATTGAGAATGTAGATCTTCACAATTTATTTCACAAACACCAAACTCGGATCCTTCTGAAGCTATTTTACATCTGTAGTCATACTGTTTTGTTTTAAAAGGTCACTTCATTGCAAGTAATTTGTCTCAGATTAAGTCCTCTATTGCTCTAGCTATCAAATTCATTAAGGTGGAGATGTAAAAGCTATTATTTATCTTTCTAATTCTTTAAGCACTTCAGTATAGGTTTAACATTAATCTCAAGAAAAATGTGTAAAATCAGATGTTGATTTGTAATGAACCACCATCTAATAGAGGAATAGATTGTAAGGACTGCATAATCATGCTATAGTCTAAACTCCAGACCACCCAGATCTTCACCCACTGATCACCTCAAAACACCTACAATTATGTTTGAACAAAAGTGTATTTTTAAGAAAAAACAATTCATTTCCAAACAAATAATTTCATAGAATCATGGACTATATCAAGTTGGAAGGGACCCATAAGGATCATCAAGTCAAACTTCCTGATCTTCACAGGACTACCTAAAACTAAACCGTATGACTAAGAGCATCATCCAGACACTCCTTGAACTCTGACAGGCTTGGTACCATGACCACTTCCCTGGGGAGCCTGTTCCAGTGACCAACCAGCCTCTCAGTAACAGCCTTTTCCTAATGTCCAATCTGAACTTCCCCTGATGCAGCTTCACTCCATTCCCTCGTGTCCTGTCACTGGTCACCAGAGAGACCAGCACCTCCCCCTCTGCTGCCCACCTTGAGGAAGTCATAGCCTGCAATGAGGTCCCCTCTTCTTGTCTCCAAGCTGAACAAATCAAGTGACGTCAGCCACTTCTCCTAAGTCTTGCCCTCGAGACCTTTCACCATGTTGGTCACCCTCCTCTGGACACACTCTAATAGTTTGGTGTCCTTCCTGTATTGAGGCACCCAAAACCACACACAGTAGTCGAGATGGGGCTGCACCAGTGCAGTGCAGCGGGACAATCACCTCCCTCGACTGGCTATCTACGCTGTGCTTGATGCACCCCAGGACACGGTTGGCCCTTTTGGCTGCCAGGACACACTGCTGACTCATATTCAACTTGCCATCAACCCAAACCCCCAGATCTCTTTCCATGGGGCTGCTCTGCAGCCTCTCATCTCCCTGTTTGTACATATTACCAGGATTACAATGTCCCAGTAGAGAATGTGGCACTTGCTCTTGTTAAATTTCATAATTATTCTCCCAGTAATAAATATGATACTTTATTTTTAGTGTGAGAAGTCGTGTATTTTCATATTTCAAACACTAGATTTCATTATGATTATTTGTGGCAGATTAAATCCTGTTAACTATCAGAAATTTTTCATCTGGAGAGGTCTTTGGTTACTGCAATCTAGTCATCTTTTAACTTTGTGTTGAACTTATTAAAAACACTTGGGTTTTTTATTAATCCTTTCCTTCTAAATTGTGTTTTAATTCCTGGTTTACATTCCTGTGTCTCTTTCCAGATCTATTCTTATTTATCAACATAATTTCCAAAGTGTAACAAAAATACTACAGCAATACTACTACAAATTGGGAATATTAACTATGCAACCAGAGATATATCAAAGACCAAATGCTAGTAAAATGTTTCTCTATGTACTATGCTCTCTGAAACATAGTGTGCTTCACAAACCAGACCTGCTTCTTCTGAGTAATAATCAGATCATTCTGCTCCTGAAGCCTCTGCCCCAATTCTTCTATCCTCCTCTTGTAAAAGGTATTATTTTTATTCAGGTCTTCTCTCACTGATGATTTAAGCTTTTCAATCTGTGACAGTAGCTAGAAAGCAAACAGAAGAAAAGTAATTTCATATTAATATTACACAAAATATTTTAATGCGATAAAGTTTAAACAAGCAAGTGTCATGCTTAAATATTTTTAACACTTTTTTCCCAGCAAAAACATGTCTCCTGTGATTTCATTGGGACTTGCATATATTACAAAACAGTCATCTGCATCACTTTTTATTTACACAGGGAAGACTACCTAAATCTCAATACAAAGAAAGGGAAATACAAACAAAGGGAAATACAAACACATTGCTGAGATTGCCTAAAAATAAGATTGCAGGAAAAAGCATACAACTCTATGAAAACATTTTGGTTATAAATAGTGTCTAACATTTTAAGGTGGTAAGATGTGAATTTGCCTGTTAAACTTAGTATATTAGCTCTGAATGCAGAAGAAACTGAACAGTATTTTAGGTGCATCATCCCAAAAGTAATACTTACATTACTCCTCCCTTATTCTATTCTTGCATTGTATGTGGGTGTATCATTAACTACATCCTTTTTGGGGAATTGTTCCATGGTTCCTCCCCACTGCTTTCTTGCCAGAGGAGGAGAAGCATTGGTCAGACCACTATGATCTGCTCAGTTCTTACATGGTCATGCAGATGAAAGGAAAATGAAAGGAAAAGAAGCAAGAGAAACAAAGCAGGAAAGAGATTAAAAAGAAATGCAGACATAAAAAAAAATCTGAGGAATAAAGCTTTGTATAGTAAAATATATAAACTGATGCAAAATAAAATGCTATGGTGTTTTCTCCTGGAAAAGCTGAACAGATTCTGTGTTAGAAAGCTATTAACAGAAAAAGCAGCAGAGACATGATAGAAAAGAGAAAAAAAGATTGAGATGTGTGCCATAGGTCCATGATAGCAGAAGGTACAGGGTAGATGAAAGCTACATGTTGGCAAGTCATATCTCAACTATCCAGCATGTTCACATAACACAGAAAACACTGTATAATACAGTGCTCACAGAATTAGTTGTGACCTCTTCAAAACAGAGATATAGTTTGAGGCATCTGTTGGATTCTTAAATGATAAATTCCATTTCAACTCTGGCCTTAACTGAAACTTCAGGATTGTGGCATAACAGAAATACAGAGATAAGAAATACATCTAAGAGGACTCACTCTTCTAAACTCTTGAGACCTAGGCTTTCTAATCCAACAGAGGTATTATAGTGTATCAAGAACTACTGAAAAGGCAAGAAAATAAGAAAAAAAGTCTCCTTTTAGTTGAAGTCGTTTTCTGTGCCACTTACCAAGGACTTTTCTGTCTCATGGTCATGATGAAGGGCTTGTATTCTAGATGTCCACTTACTTTCCTGCATAGAGGAAATCAATATTAATCCCTGTTAACACATTAACATTTAGTTCAACATATGCAGCTTTATTTTTCTAAATACTGAAATTATTGATGATATGAAACTTGAATAACCCCATACTTAAGACCCAGAACACTCATCAGCATGTTTTATACATTTGAGTGTGATCTTCTTACCAATCACTCTAGAAACTACGTATCTGCTCCTTGATTTGTATAGTGACTGTGAATGATAAATACACAAGTATTTTGATACATCTCTGTGTATTAACAATAAGAGTAGTAAGAGCAGGGTTTTTCTCCCCCAAAGAATGTAATTTCAAGCACTCATTAACAATGTGTTTTGCATAATGATGATAAAACCCAGTAATAATATATGACTTTTAGAGTGAATTGAATTTTCTGATGAAATAAAAACCCTATAAAGTAAAATTCACTAAGTTTTCCACATCTTTGAGCAGAAGTGACCAAACTTCTGGATAATACCAGCAGTATACAAAGACCTTCACATCTCAAGAACCATGACGTATATAATGCGTGTCAAAAAATGTCCAAAAAAAAGAAAAAAAAAAAAAAAGAGTAAAAAGGTTTGTGGCTATTTCCAAAGGCCTCACAACTCATTTTTTAATAGGAACAACCTGGACATGCAGGTGAGTCTTAGTGCAATGCAGTGATCTTGGCCTCAGTGGCCCTTCCTAGCTCAATCTTTGCTATAGGTGGGACTTGGCTTGTCCAACAGCTTTGCACCAGCATCCGTGCTGGTCAGATGATATAGTCCTGATACAGAAGCTGATGAGCTCAAGTGCTTCATATGATTCAAAAGCCACAGGTTGACAAATCCTGTCAGGAAGTTTCTTAGCATTTTTTTTCCATCTTGGAAAATAGAAAATTCCAATTTTTCCGTAAGTGGCCTCACAGGTCAGCCAACATAAATGGTTTATGAGAGCCTTCTGGAATTGAACTGCAACCATACTTGGTAAAGCTTAATTTATTTAATAATAAAGAATAAGACAATATCAATAAATAAATAACATTTGATTTATTTATAAAGGATAAGGGAAATAATTCCTTGATTTCCATTACAGACATTGTACTAAATAGTAGGAAATATTTTAAAACAGCTGTTTTAGACATTGAGAGGGATGAGAATTTTACTTAACTTATTTAAATAAATTTACTTTAATGTTATTTTAATTTATTTAAATAAATTTACTTTATTTAAAATCCTACTCAGAGATTTACAAAAATGAAAAGAATACAAGTAGTCTGTCAAAAGCGATACATTATGTTACAGTGTTACCTGTTTTTCAAGAAGTTTAACCACATTGTGATAATCCTGAGGACTCTGAGGTTTCTCTTCTGTAAATTCCTGGCTGTCCTTCAGTGTCCCTAAATTGGATTTTTGTTGCATATTGGACTTTTGTAATTCTAACAGTTGCTAAAAAGCAAGGGGAAAAAATGAAGACTCAAATATGTATATAGATTTAATTTTATAAAACTGTCATTAACACAAAATTTACTTCAAACATCACTACACAGAGATTGCATCAGACACTTCTCACATTTCTCATACGTTCAGCATTTTATAAAATTTCATGTCATAATTAATATATACATCTAACATAAATATACCTTGCAAATACACACAGGAACTAGCAGCTACAAAATACAAGCTCCTCTGGTAATGCTATGCGTAGTGGTTTTCTGACCCACCTATACTTCTATACTTCTCTTTCTAGTCAAAACTCTGGAAAGCATTTCCAGAGCATGTATTGAAAGCACATGCAGCTTTACCATCAGGACTATAATGCAGAGGTTAGTCCCCTCCATGCCAGTTATAACAATATTAATATAAGGATACCTAACAGACAGCAATAATAACAATATCTACTAATCTGTACACAGGCACTCAAAAGTTGAGGAGTAAGAAAAAACTGACATAGTTGCTGAAGGCATAATTAATTAATCCAAAATAATGCTATTAAAAAAGAACTGAAATTATGTTAATAAAGCATCAGCATACAAAGATATAATTATGGCTATCATCCAGCCATTTTTTTTTTAATTTTATTAAGAAGACCTCTAAGATGACTATATCACGTTTCAAATATGTGAAGTTCACTACCATATACTGTAAGGGATTCATACCTTAAAATGTTGGAAAATTTAAATCACTTACATTTTCTAATGTTGAATTTCTTGAAGATAACTCCTTAAGCTCTTTCATAAACATCTCTTTCACTTTTTCTATTTCATCTGCCAATTTATCTTTTTCCTCTTCTTTCCATTTATGAAATGATTGTAGAATTTCTTCTTCTTTTGATTTTTGCTGCTCACATTCCTGAAATTATTTTAAAAACATTATTCGTTCTTTTTCCCCATACACAATACTAATTCAAGCACCCAAACTATGTGTGGGAAGCTGTCGCTTTCAATGGGCAACATTGTGACATCAAAAAAACATGAAAAGCCACCAGTTTTTCTGAAAAATTCTGGGATAGCAAACTATACATTTTGCTAGCAAAAAAAGTATGCTTCAAGAAGTTTTGGTAGTTCATTATTTTTCATTGAATAACACATGAATGACCTTACTTGGTCATATCAAAGACCCACCTAGTTCAGCATCCTGTTTCTCACAGAGGCCCTAAGTGTATAGGTGGGAAAGGAAAACAACAGGGCAAGCAAACATGCATGTTCTCCTTAATAGTCTCCAAACTGCCAACTGTTTTCAGCTCAGAGGACTTCCTCAGTCTGATATAGTTTTCTAAACTTAGTAACCTTCAACATATTTCTCCTCATGCACTTTTGCAGTTGTCCCTTGTGGCTTCATCAGCTTTTAGCAACTGCAACATCTTTTGCCAGTGAGCTCCAACAGGCCTACTACAAGTTGCATGAAGAGCCAAGTACTTTTTTCTTGTTTTAATCTGGCTCCTGCTAGGTTCATTTGATGGATGTTACGTCTGAACTGGAAAAGAAAGTGAATGATTGATACATATTCACTCAGTGTAACTCATGACTTCACAGTCTGTATTTAGAATGGCTGAGCATGCTAAGAGTTACCAGTCTGAAAAAGAGAAAAAGGCTTGTTGGGGATGGAGGGCGAGATACCAATGTCTGCAAAGACCTTTAAGATCATCGAGTCCAACTGTAAACCTAACACAGCCAAGTCCACCACTAAAGCATGTCCCTAAGTGCCACATCTACATATCTTTTAAATACCTCCAGGATATTTAATTCTGTCATATCCTTTTTGAGATGAAGGGACTAGACCTACACACAGTATTTAGGCTGTGGCTTGCACAGTGATTTTTCAGAATAATTTGTAATATTTTATTGTCTTTGCTAGCTGCTACTAACCACTGGGCTGACATTTCCCTGGAACTATGTATCACAACCTTAAGACCTTGCTCTTTAGTAATAACACTCAGCTCACAACCTATCATTTTGTAGATGAAGCTAGAATTATTTTTTCCCCATATATGTTTACCCCACTTTATCTATTAAATTACTTTTACCATTCCATTACGTAGTCACTCATTTTTGTACAGTCCTCAACTTCTTCAAAGTCCTGCATTTCACTGCTCAGAATATACACACTTTTTAGGCAACCCTGCAGTATTCACTCTGAATTTGTTCTTTGACTATAACAAGCAATCATTGTACACTTAAGAAGAATGATATCTATCTGCTGTATCCTTTCACCTCAAAGGAGTGGAAGAGACCAAGAATTGGAAGCATAACAGTTTTTATCCAAATTCCCTCCAGTAGTGGTTCTCCTAAAAAAAACACAGGGGAAAGCTCTTCTGCTCTTTCAATCAGAAGACAACAAAATTATGATACCTGAATTGACCATGGATGTCAGTCATGGCAGACAAACTGCAACCAGTCACACTTCACATTTCTATCTTCCTTGACATCCCAGAAAAACACAGAAGCTTTGAAAGCTTCTTGTTGTGTAACACTGCAGGCTGTAGCTTCAGGACATTTCAGGCAGTCCCCTTGTAGTTAGGAGACTCAGCTAAGACAAGTGACTTCAAAATAGGCCCCTAAGGCACCAAAAAAATCTACGCTCTACTGTTATGAATACTCCAAGTTCCATCTCATAAGAAAAACAATGCTGTAGGGGCAGGAGAAATATGTTGCAGATGCACGTCTCAAAAGAGAGGCAGAGCATGAACGAGTAGATGCCTAGCAGATGACCATATAGGGCCCAGGCCTATTATTCTGACAGTGCTTGCACTCCTAAGAGAAACTCTACCCACGCTCTTCATTTGGTCATTTGGTACTTTTGAAAATGGAAAAAAAAGAGGAAGCTGGATGGTCCTGAGAAAAGGGCATCAAGAGGACTGAAGAAAGGAGAGTCTGAAACTATGTTCAGGGAAAGAAACACAGCATGTTTTACAGAAAATCAGGTTTTCCTCTGAAAACATGTAAGAAAATAATTAATGGTAGCCATGGTTTTTTTATTCCCTTTAAATTCAAAATGTAGTGTTTGTTTCCAAATGTAATGGTTGAGGACCTTCAAACATAAAACCAAACTCCACTAGGAAAGCCATTTAGAAGTTCTAAATATTGGGAGAAGGTTCTTACAGGTTATGTTAACAACCACAAAACATTGCTTTTGAATATGATATAGGGCAAACTCAACACAAAGATCAGCGTTTAACTCAATCATTGGAAGTATCTTGTCTCTTAAGCCAAGAATTTGCTCCTCAAATTGAAGTGCAAAGCCCCTCCCCCATTAAAAAATTTTCCATCCCTACTTCAATAGCAAATCATCTGACTGTATTTACTTAAACAGAAATGAAAACTGAGATGATCTGAAATTATCAAGCTTCAAAAAAAAAAAAAAATTAAACAGGTAACTTTCCTTTTTTCTCTTTATGAGCCAGTAAGCATACTTACAAGATTCAGTATCACCCTAAACAAAGCCTTGCATGTGATTAAAAATAGATAATTACTGCTTTTAAATCATTCTGGTTTAAGGTCTTTTTATTCACACAGCAGTAGCTAAGACTACTTTCTGCTTTGGCTCTCCAGTCAGCCAAATCCTACAGATTTAAAGGACAACATACAAATGCTAGATTGCTTTGTTTCTTCTCAGTCTCTCTTCCTTGAACTGCTTTACACCTCTGTTAGACAGTAAAGTTCTGCACAGCAAAGAATAAATCCTACTCAGTTTATAAAGTCACATGTAAAATTACAGTCATATCTAGGAAAAGCTTAATCATCACAAAATATCATAATGTCAAAAATAGCTTATGTTTCACCAAAGCAAGGCAATTTTATCTACTTCTATCTACTTTTATCTACAAGCCACAAATCTTATGAACTGGCAATTGCTAACAGAAGTGTTGTCTCAAATAGTCATTTAAAATATGTCTAAAATTAAAGTGAGGAGAAATTGGATGTTCAAAATTATGGGAGGCGAGGGAGAGCTATGCTCTAATGCCCAAGCATCACTGCTGCCAGAGAGGCAAGCTGTAGATACGCTTTTGTTCTGTTCCAGTTACAAAATGAGTGAATACAGTCCAAAGTACTAATTCTTTTGAAAGGTTCACATTACTTACTACTTATTACCTTAGAAAACCTGACCATATTAGCCTGTTGTTCAGCTTCTAACTGGGACTTGGTGAGCTGTAGCTGCTCCTTCAGTTTATCAATCTCATCCTGCAATTTGTCTGTCTTTGCTTTCCTCTTCTGTTCTGTTTCAAAGAAACACAGTTTTTAAAAGCATTTGTTGTAATTTCTGGAAATGTGATACTTACTGCAAATGTGTTTTGACAGTATTTTAATAACATCTTCATGAAGTGTGATTCACATAGACCATTTCCCTTCCTACTATCAAGAGTCTCCAAAGACGCTTTTAAATACGTATGTTCTCTGGACTACTAACGTCCTCAAAGATTGAAAAATATCAATATTACTGGCCGGTGAAATAGTTTATAAAATATTTACAAGAAAAAAGTACTATATAATCAATTTCAAAGGAATCTAAGCAACACAGGCTCAAAAAATGGATGTTTGAAGGACAAAGTGAACCTCAACGATTCAATTCTGTTAGGTCTAATTTATTCCAAATAACTTTAGTAAGGAGTCCATTTGCAACACAACTTATTATTTATCTAGAATGAGCCAGGGGAAATGTCACTATAAAAAACATTTTACAAATATGCAAAAACAATCTTTAATCTTGAAATACTTTATCAATTTACCCAGGATTTACTAGGCTGCCCATCATCGGGGAATCTAAGCACAATGCAGAATATTATTTCAGAAACAACTGCATGGAGTATTTCCTTCATACAGCCATTTCAGACTAATTCTTTATATGATAATTAGTTCAACTGGTTCCACAGCTCCTTCTACTATCATTTTTATCAAGTACAAAGTGGACAAGAGCGTCCTTCTTCTTCCAATACATTAACGCTTCCTCAGGTGCCTACTCAGACCCCTCTCACTTTTCCTGCTGTTTTATTTGCCTGAGAAGCTACAGTTCAGACCTTGCTAGATTATTCCCACTTCTTCTCCTCCCAAATGCTCTTTTTTCCTAACTCATTTCTAATCACCGCCACTTGTCAATACTTGTCAATACTTGTCAGTCCTTAGCAATAAATCCTAAGCATGCAGCCTAACAGGAAGGAGAGCATTTAGAGATGAATGAAACAAAGTTTGAGAGCAATGTTTTTCAAACTAAACAGTTTTCAATGAAGAGAGACAAAAGTATGTAAATTAGTGGTATAGCAACCAAGATTATCATAGATACATGAAGTTAGATTATTCTTGACAGTTTCTTTTTCTCACTATATTTTACAGCCAGTTTAGTTCAGGAGAGCCTGGTCCTGTTCAAACTGATTTTAGGTGAGCTGGATTATTCCTGTACTGATAATTCATACATATTCACAAAATGTATTTGTCTTAGCACAACTTGTTTGTTTTACCCACACCTTCATAACATACATGCCTAAAGAGAAACTGTGCTCTGAACCCTGCTACTGAATCAAGTACTCAGTGCGAATGCTACTTTGAAAAGTACTGTAAATATGGCATACAATTTTTTGTTAATTATTTTCCACAGACTGAAACCTATGTCACCCAATACATTTTGTCAGTCAGTGTTGCTTGCATTCACACAAATTGGTATCTGCCACCTAAAAATGGAATGTGAAAATCATTCTTCCCAGATACACAAAATCATGGACCACACATCCTCGCTATATTTACACTTTTGTAAACTATTTATCTCAATTTTTTTTTATAACATTAAAGTACATACCAATCTGAGATTCTTCCGGATGACGCCTTTGCATGTGACTTTGTAAAAAGGAATAGTTCATAAAAGCCTTTTCACAAAACTGACACTACAAAAAACAGACAAAAACATCTTAGTTATTCTTAATAACATCTGTTTGGTACATGTAGCAGTTAAGGTTTTTGACAGGTTATTACATTTTGTCCAGATGTGAAAAGTAGGTAAATTTAATAATTTCCATTTCACAAGAACAATGACTACAATTCTGAATTGATGTTAATTGCTGTAATTCATGTAATGTTATTAATATATTTGTGTTATTTAATGTCTCTCAGTGATGGTCATGGGCAAGAATCCCATTGTGCTAGACACTGTACAAACTCAGAACAAAAAAGACTCTGATCAAGTGAGTTTAAATTCAGATATAAACGACAAACAAGAGATTAATATAGATAGGTAGAAAAGTATAAGGAAAAAGTAAGACAACACTACTCAGCAAAATACACACCAACTCCATCCAACTAGCAGCTCAGGCATTCGAAGACTTTTGTATCACAGCAAAAGAGAGCACCGTACAGTCAGAAGAAAACAACAATAAAGATGGGTTTGAGCATACATAAGTGAGTTGTAAGATGACAATAATAGAAGGACCACAGATATGTAAAGGTCAGACATTTCAACCAAAATAAGGTAACAATACACAATTTTGCAAGAAAAGGTACATACATACATTAGTATGCTACCTAGCATCCTTATGAAGTGTAAACTGTGTAATTTACTGTTCCTGTAACTTACTTACTGTTTTTTAATTTGAATTTTAAGTTAATATATAAGTCAAATTTGGATCCTACCCACTTTAAAAGATTTTTTTTGTTCACCTTCAAAGCACATTCCACTAATGTTCCGACTATCAAAAACAGATGGGTAGTACAAGGACAGAAGCTACATCTAGAGATTTTGCAACATACTGGTAAGACTGTGAATCAAAGCCCCTAATAGCTTTAGGTAGGGTTGCTTGTTACCTCTTTCTTTCAAACAAATACTTTTTTTTTTTCAAATAAATATTTTTAACAAACCACAAATACTCAGCTGAGTCCTTTTTCCTCATCAGTGTGATATGACTGTAAGAGACTGATTTAACAGATTGAAGACCTTGTCACCATCATCAAATTCCCAGATTTCATCTGATGTTTAAAATACTCTCACTGATAGTCAGGTAGGCTATTAAATATAGGTGTCTTTCAACAAACACTAAAGCCAGGAATGAAGACAAATTTTACTGGACAAATGCAAAAAAGTGCTAACATAAAACCAAAGTAAAGAGATATAGTATGGCAGGAAAGCTTTGCTGCCAACCAAGAGGGAGTTCACAGTGTAACAGATTGAACATGATTTATGGAATGAAATTGGCTGTGAAATAACATTATCCAGTCAAGCACAAACTTCATGCCAGTTTGACTTGCTGGTAGTGAAAAAAAGCTCTTACTGCAGGAGACAGGATTAACACAGGGAATATTTAGGTTTTGAATTATGTATCATTGTTCTTGCAACTACTTTGCACAGTGTTAGACACTATGTGCACTTTATGCCTACACTGTGCATGAGAAAATAAGATTAAAAATAGATTTAAAATTAAATTTGTATTACTCAGATAAAGGTATTGACCAACAAGTCTTAAATTTATGACTTGTAGGTATCAGTACCATTTTATAGCAGTACTTCATGGTTGAATTTACATTGGTGGTGGGTTAAAGGCATTAAATCTGAATTCCAAAGCATGGTTACATCAGATATAAAGTGTGCCTCCACTAAAAAAGGCAAGTAACTATTTACAGGCTTGTTTGCTAAACACCCAAGACTTCAAGGGGATGAAACCTGAACTACCCTCTCAGGAAAACCAGCAAAACCCTGCACTGCAGATCAGCCAAGATCATGGGACAGATAAATAACACACAATTACTGTTTACTGATCACACTGCTGCCCTGCATTTACAAACCCTAGGAAGAGTTTAATTTATCTCTGGCATTCACACTCAGAATCCTGAAGACACTGTAGGATCTGCAGAAACTGTTCAATGTCACTCCCTGAACTCACTTTTCCCATGTGAACCTAAATAACTCCTAGAGACGAGAATTTACGAATAGAGAGGAAAAAATAAGGGAAGGCCAATGTTTACTTTACATGAAATTAAACTGAAAATGGGAAATAGCTTTCCGTTGCTGCTTTATTGTAAATGCCACTGAAGAGAAGATTAGTCACGCGCCCAGATCACTACCATGTTCTTCAGCTTCCACTGAGACAGTTGCATCCTACAAATATTTCAGGAAAACTTGGTAATATTTAACTGGTGATCACAGTATAAGAATTACTTAACTTTACACATAAAATGATGCATGCAATCAGTTTTCTTTTACAACACAGGACAGAAAAACTGCTAAGTTGCATAAAGGCTTTTTAAAATGGTTCAACATCAGCAGCTTGTCCTTAAGACTAACACTTGAATGAATTGAGATAAGGTTCCCATGAAGTCTGCCATATGTATAGCTCTACTCTTGGGGCATAAGGTATCTTCTCCCCTACAGAAACACTTGAACCAACTTAGCTGATGTCTTAAAAAATTGAACTTTGCCAGCCTGCTGAAATTGGTATTCTGTTGTGTGATAAGATTGTACATACTATAAGAGAATTTGCATTGGTTCTGTACTGCAACTATTCCATGACTAAGGAAAAGTTCAACAATCAGGACTGCTAGTATCCCAAGAATTAAAAAAAAAAGGAAGAAAACTATAAACATATAGACACAAAGATCTAGCCTGAAATCATGTCAAGTCTGTGTCCAGCATACTCTCTAGACTTCAGACTACATTCGAAGCTGCAGTCTGCATTCTTGAAACCTGTTGAAAAATGCTGAAGTTGAAAAAATATTTAAAATCAAACTATTACACCCAGAATACAAAAAATCCTCCCCCCCAAAAAACAGAGTGCAATGACACAGAGAGTTAGAAAAGCAATGTACTAAGGGTCTTAGGAAAGGCCCTTATGGAACAGATCATTGTGGAGGCAGGAATGAGCTACCTCACTGGGGCTCTTAACCATCATGCCTGAGTCGCTTCTGAGTCACACACACAAGTAGAAACTTTGTGCCTGGAGAACATCACAGCAGGAAGGTGATGACTTGCAAACAGGTAGCTTACTGCTTAGCACCGGTTCTGATGTACTGGCCCTGGGTGTTTTCTGACTATGTAGCTGATACACAAGGAAAGACAACAACAGAAAGCAGTAGCACGTTTATCACAGGTTTTGTATATGTGTGTGTCTGACACTTCAGATGTGTCAAAGGCAAATCCAAGAATACAGAGCACTTATTAGTAAAAAGAGGATTTGTTAAAGACGATATAGCACTCTCCCAAATGCCTGTGATACCAGTGAAACGTCTGTGAAACACAGACAGGAAGCCAAGCACCTGCAAGCAATGCACTCCCTTTTTGTAAGGTCACTGGTCCCTAAATCTGCAGCTTTTCACCCAGCAAGCAACTGCACCCCAGCAGAGTGGGGCTGCTGTGCCACCCGTCCCCAGTGGGCTCGGAGCTGGCAAGGTGTGGGTGTCTGGGCTGCCAGCACCTCTCCTCTCACCTGGTGGTAGCTGGCCCGGGCCTCCAGCATCATCTGCTGGGTGCTAATCATCTTCTTCCTCCGGCGGCACTCCTCCTTCAGCCCCTTGATCTCCTGCGAGCGATGAGCCACCTCCTTGCCCAGCTGGTCGCGCTGGGCCTGGGCCGCCCGCAGGGCCTCCTCCAGGCTGCCGAGCTGGGCGCTGAGGTACTCCTGGGAGTGCAGCAGGTACTCGGTGCAGAGCTGGGCCAGGCGCAGCAGCTTGAGCAGCAGCGGGTCGGCGGGGCCCTGGCAGTGGGGGCAGCGCTCTCGCTCGGCGCTGCAGAAGGTAACGTGCTCCAGGTGCTCCTGCAGGGCCGCCACGTCCCCCTCCCGCGACACCCGGCCCACGTCCACGGCGCTCAGCCGCCGCCAGTCCGGGCCCTCATGGCGGCCGCGGAACTGGAAGGCGGGAAACGGCGCCGGCCCCGCGCCGGCCCCGGCTCCCCCCGCCGCCGGCGGGTAGTAGGCGCGCTCGGTGAAGGGCTGCGGGAGAGAGAGACGGGGTTCAGCCTGGGCGGGTGCCCGCCCCACCGCCCGCCCCTCCCCGGCGCTCACCATGTCCGGGCTCCCTCCGGCGGGCTCCACTCGGCGCCGGCGTCCTCCGCGTCGCTATGGCAGCCGCGGCCTGCGCCGGCGGGAGGCGGGAGTGAGGACGGGCCGCACCGCCTGCCCGCCTGCCTCCCGCCCCGGGCCCGTCCCCCCACACATCGCCCTCCGAGCGCCCGGCCCGGCGGCAGCCCGGAACAAGCGGCGGGCCGGCTGCCGCCCAGGCACGCGGCTCCCGTGTCCCACCGCGGGGACTCGGCTCCGCGCCCGGCAGAAACCCCGTCCACTTCCCCGTCCCCGTATCTTCCTCCCCCAGCAGCTCCGCATACTCCCGGCGTGCCCTCTCCCGCGGGCCCCAGCGCTCCGGACGCTCGTACCCGGACGCCCTTTTACCGACACTGCTCACGGCTACAAATACATCCTCAGCCACGCTGTTCCCTCTGTGGGCCCTTACCGCAGCTACACAGCGTCGTCTTCGCTCTCCCCATTCCTTCACTTCGCCGCAGAAGTCTATACGTGGCACCCTATAGACCCGCTTCACTTCACTGCATCAACGTGCCGCCCCACTGCCCTGTCCCTCCTCCGTGCTGCTCAGGACCCACCCACCTTTCCCACCCTAGCCCGACATTACGCTCCTCTTACCCTGCGCTCTTTGACACCTTTCTCCAGCCCCGCCTACTCATGTCCCAGATGTGGTGACACCAGTCAGCTCCCCACCGTCAGCTCCATGCAGTCTCTCCAGTGCAACTCCATACCCTCCCAACGCCCCGCACACCAACCTCCTGCCAGAAGCCTTCACAAACCTTCCTCAGCCCAACAGAGTCGTACACCCTTTGCATGTGACTTCCACATGCTGTCTTCACTCATCACACCAACACACCTCCGCCTGGTATCACCATGCACCAGACCACCTTACTACGTTTCTCCAAAAACCTGCTCTTCCTGGTTACAATTTCTTAACATTTCTGTCCCCTACACTGCCCCTGCCTTAGCACCACTCATCCATGTTTATACCTACCTGGCTTTTCAGTCCCTTCCACACACACTGCAGTTTCTCATCCTCCTGGTCATTCACAGATACGTACCCCTCTAAGAACATTCACACAACATATACTTGATCATACACTCCATTCCATACATTCCTCTACATCATATATCATAGACTCACAGAAATGTTGCTCACAAGGGACCTCCGGTAATCACCTAGTACAACTTTCTGCTCAATGCAGGGCTGTCACCAATACTTCACATTACCTGTGGCTTTTAAGATGAACAAACAGTCCATGACCTCTCTGGGCAACCTGTTGCATGGCTGTGCTCTCCTCCTGATGAAGTATTTTTCCTAATATCTCACTGGGTATCTGCTACTACCAAGAAAAAAAATGGTTCTGATTTTTTTGCAAATATTCTTCCAAGTAACTGTAGCCCAGCATTAGAGTGCCCCTTTGCCTTCTCTTCACTGCGCTAAACAGGACCAGCTCCCTTGAACTCTTCTTGTAAATCCTGTGCTGTAGACCCCCAACTATCTTGTCAGCCTTCCTCTGTCCCCTTTCAATTTCCACACATCCCTCGGGCTCCCCCTTAATATTTTCCTCCATTCTTCTTGCAGAGAACCTCACCTCTCAGCTGCACTTTTAACACTGCCCTTTCCAATATAAACAGTAACATTTCTACTATTAATTGCAACATACATCTACTTCCATGCAAACACCAGCAATATTGTTACATGCACTAATGCAAGGACAGTTTCCCTCGCAAACTACAAGCTCTTAGTTTTATGTAGGTTTTTATGTTGGTCGTCGTGCAAAAAAGCTTGCTTATTTTTCCCACATAGATGAACTGATAAAATACACTGGATCTTCCTCCAAATCTGCCCTCATTTAATTCCCCTCGTATTAGCAGACATAGGTAGAATAGCATAGTATAGCATAGCATATACTATTTCGCTTGGAATGGACCTACACCACTCATCTAGTCCAACTGCCTGACCAATTCAGGGCTGACCAAAAGTTAAAGCATGTTGTTAAGGGCACTGTCCAGATGCCTCTCAAACATTGACAGGCTTCAACTGCCTCTCTAGGAAGCCTGTTCCAGTGTTTGACCACCCTCTTGTCCTAATGTCCAGTCTAAACCTTCCCGGTGCAGCTTTGAACCATTCCTATGCATCCTACCACTGCATACCAGGGAGAAGAGATCAGCACCTTCCTCTACACTTCCCCTCCTCCGGAAGCTGTAGAGAGCAATCAGTTGCCCCTCAGCCTCCTTTTCTCCAAACCAGACAAGCCCAAAGTCCTCAGCTGCTCCTCACAGGACATGCCTTCCAGCCCTTTCACCAAGCTTCGTGGCCCTCCTCTGGATGCGTTCAAGGACCTTCACATCCTTTTCAAATGGTGGGGCCCAGCACTGCACACAGTACTTCAGGTGAGGCTGCACCAATGCTGAATACAGCGGGATAATCACCTCTCTTGACTGGCTGGTTATGCTGTGTTTGATGCACCCCAGTATATGCATCCGACCTATGGTCAGAGCAACCCCTGGGACAGCTACTCTGTGGTGCCCCCCATAAGCTCTGCTCTCCATGTGCACACTGGCTACTTTCTGGCTTGGCATCAAGTCAGCAGAATGCACATCCCCGTCCCCCTATAGGAGACCCAGGCACACAGCAGACTCATGCTCCGAAAAGATGGACCTCTGCTGGGAAGAAATGGGGGTCTGGTACTGAACACCCACAGCAGAGGTGTCTTCCTCGCAGTCATCGCACCCAGTGCGCACCCCAAAACAGCAACCGTGGGACACACCTCTGCTTCACAGCACAGATCCAAGCATTTCCTCCAGCCCTCAGCTACCTCCAACCCTACCCCAGCCAGTGTGACAGACATCCAGATCAGTCTCAGACCACTCACTTCAGCAACTCGGGGTCCAACTCTCACCAGCCTCTCCCATCCTTCACACCCATGTCTATCCCCGCACAAAGGGAAAGCTGGAGGAATACCCTGTCTTTTCACACCCACAGAGAACCACAAGGACTTCTCTCTTGCTTTATCCACATACAGAAAAGCTACACCCTTCTGTCTTCCCCACTTCTGTAAAAAGGTTGAAGATCAACCTTTACAAGAACATGTCTAGGCCCAGCACAAGGTTTCATTCATCTATAAAATTAATTTCAATGTACTTGAAGTTTGAACAGAGAAGGTAATAGCATGAAGGCAGGACAGTAAGCCCTCCTGCCTGTTGGCTCGAGCCACCCTGGAAGGCAATCTTCCAAAATACTTGGCACTACAACTTGCTTTTTGGACCTTTAACCTTAAGACTACTGGCCACACTTTACTGCAATACCTAAGGTTCAGATTCTCTCATCACTTGCCATGACATTTTTTTTAATTCACAAAGATACTGTGTGTTGTTTGTAACATTGCAGTCTTCTCCTGCAAGGGTGACATTTTTGCGACCTCATTTTCCACAGACAGGGCCTCCATCAATTGCTACCTTGAAGGAAATTTATTAAACATTTTTTGTATGTAACAAATATAGATCTGCCTGGTTTACCACTGAACTCTGCACTGCTCTGACTCCTGAAGTATTAAGGAAATATACCGCTAATCTCCTTTAGAGCTATTTCTAATATACTGCAAACTCACCTCCACTTAGAGTGTATAAATACACTTTTATTTGTAAGCAGCTAGGTTTTTAAAAAATGCTCAAATACTGACTACTGTCCAAAATGTTCATGCCTCGAATTCCTTAAAAAACCTTGAAAACTTTTATTTGGATACTTTTCCTAGTCCAAGAAACTGTTAAGTTGTACATAATGAAAGCTATCTCCCAAAGATCTGCTCTATATGCCATACGAGAAATTTCTTTACATAGAAAACATGTGAATTTTGTAAACTACTGATTCCTCTGTCAAGCAGGAGCCTGAAAAAACACACATAGAGTAAGTCTTCAACTCACACATAGAATCATAGAACCACAGACTCTTTGGGTTGGGAAGGGACCTTGGGAGGGCATCTAGTCCAACCTCCCTGCAATGAGCAGGGACATCTTCTACTACATCAGGTTGCTCAGAGCCCCGTTCAACCTGACCTGGAACGTCTCCAGGGATGGGGCATCTGGCACCTCTCTGGGCAACCTGTGCCAGTGGTTCACCACCCTCACTGTGAAAAATTTCTTCCTTATGTCTAGCCTAAATCTACCCCCTTTCAGTTTAAAACCATTACTCCTCGTCGTATCGCTACAGGGCCTGCTAAAAAGTCTGTCCCCGTCTTTCTGAGAAGTCCCCTTTGAGTACTGGAAGGCCGCAGTAAGATCTCCCCGGAGCCAAAAAGGGCAGTCTCAGCCCATAGGGGTTTCCACCACTTTTTTTTCTTCCTTTCTGTCAGATTTACTCCCTCCTTGGAGCTGTGCCCGTGCAGAAGTCAGGGCTGCCACCCACCCACTCACGAGCCCCCTCGGTGAGGGGAGGCACCGCCGGCAGGCGCGGGTGGCGGAGGCGGCCTGCTCGCCCGGACACCCCTTCCCAGCGGGGTGGGAGGCCCAGGGGAAAGCGGCGTTTCACCCCGGCTGTGCCCGTGGGCCAGGCCCGGGCCCGGCGGGCAGGCAGCGGGGCGCCGCGACAGGCGGCCGAGCAGGGCCGGGCCTGCGGGAGGGCCTAAGCCGGGCTCCATCTCCCAGCCAAAACCTCCGGAGAGCGGCCTCCCACCCCGCTCCCTCCCGCCTTCCCCTGAGGAGAGGCCACGCCGAGCGCTTCCCTCCCCGCGCCCTCCTGCGCCCCAGCGGCTGCCCGGCCCCGCGCGGGACGGGCGGACGACGGGGGAGCCCCTCCGCTCACCTCAGGCTGCTGCTCCGCGGCGGCGGCGGGAGGGGTGGGGGCGGCCAGACGCCTCGCCGGGCGCGGAGGGATGGCGGGGCTGCGAGAGCTCCCCGCCCCCGACCCGGGCGGTTACCGGTGCGCGCTGCAGAGGGAGGCAGCTCCCCTCCTCCTCGCCTCCCCCGTCGCCATCCCCCTCCGTCTCCCGCTGCCCCCAGGCCGCTGAGGATGAGCCGGAGCAGGGGCGGCCGTGGGTCTTCCACGGGTGTTTTCCTTCCAAGAGGACACGACGTTCCAGTGCGAGGGTAGGGCATGGTCCGCTTTCCTGAAGGTATCTTGACCGAAGTAACGTCAGGTGAAGGAGGAGACTGGGTTCAAGGAAAACCTGCATCGTATCGTCCAGGCAGAATCGGTCCAACGGCTACAGATTACATCAGATCCTCCTAATTTTCTTCCTCTTCCCTGTGAGATTTTGAATTGTGCTTCTCCAAAATAAATGCAGCGCAGCCTTTGCGGCAAGGAGGAAAATTTTAAATCGTTTGTATTTAATATAATATGCCCCTGCAAATTCAGCACAGGAGATGGCCACTGCTCATTGACAATGCCTCATCGTCACTGAGGAGTTCCATTTGGCCGCAGAGACACCATTTTTTTCCAAAGTACATAGGCAACAAGCTCTTGAAAACTTTTGGCTCTCAACATGTATGCTCAGAGACTTACCAAGGCACCAACTTTCCTTCCTGAAACATGAAATTCTGTTGCGCCGGTGTTGATGGGGGCACATACGCTGCATAAACCAACTTTAAGACAATAAG
This sequence comes from Phaethon aethereus, assembly GCF_964289735.1. Classification (NCBI taxonomy): domain Eukaryota; kingdom Metazoa; phylum Chordata; class Aves; order Phaethontiformes; family Phaethontidae; genus Phaethon; species Phaethon aethereus. The sequence goes on along the minus strand of NC_138575.1, from coordinate 163,257,268 downwards.
TAATCATTCGGATGCTTCAGTTTTTAAGGGTACCTCAGCGTGCGCCAGTCACTAGTGGGCATTCAGTCTGGAGGATCGGGCTAGAGCTAGTCTGAAAGAAAACCTGGACATGTGTACAATGTGGACATCAGGTTGTCAGTACTGGCTTTTGCGGCTGCAGATCTGCTCCTGGTGGGCTACTAAAGCAGGCATTGCCAGAGGAAGATGGGGATATCAAGGCTTTAGTGTGGTAAACCTAAATTAACACTAATAATGAAGAGAGAGGGCTTTGAACACTAGCAATGCAACAGTCGCAGCCTCTATGGGTCAGGCCCTAGAGGCAAACGGGCAATACGAGCTGATGAGCATGTTATATGAATGGTTGGAGCACTCACTTAGAAAGCAAGATGTGCAAGTGCAGTCCCTTCTGTGCCCAAGAAGTTTTATAGTCCATGCTCTTCTTAAAATGCTCTGATGGCAATACTGTAGTCTGTTCAGCATGACTTCTAAGGATCTCTTGCTGAAGCTGTTTTTTATATCAAAGTAAATACTGTGTGAGAAAATGTTGGAGATTCTCATCAGTTGGTGAGGGGAGGTGTGTACAAAGCATGCAGAAATGCTTGGATCTCGGTCGCTTATTCTAGTATCTGTTTAATATAAAATACACAAGCAGCCCTTGGAACGAGAGCTAGAACCAGGTTTTCTGTTCTGTGGGGGTACGACCATCACCCTGTCTGCTAGACAGAGCCTCATTCATTCCCTCTTCCTTCCTTCCAGAGCTTGATTAATCTTTAATTACTTGCTATAAGTGGTACAGCCTCACTCGGCAAGGGCAGGTATTCTTTAACCCACATCAGTGCCCGATTCCTCCCTCCTCATATCATACAGCTTGGTGACAAAAGTACTCTCCTAAAACATGCATGGATTTACTAGGAGACGACCAAGAGCATTTTAGCTTTTCCCAATTTTCCCAATCAGCAAGACTTGACGCAGGAGGTTTAGGACAGCCAGCTGTCCAGCTGGAGCAGACAGGCGGTAACTGCTCATGCACAAACAGGCAGTGATGTGCAATCACCATAAATCCAACGTGCACCTACATCTGCCAAGAAGGTTTCAGCTGATACCCAGCTGCATAGGCGATGTATCCTCTGAACTTCTGCCCTGAGAGACGGTAAACTTTCTCCATTGGCCACCTTCTGAAGTTCAGCAATCGTCACATTTAACAGACGTACTGCAAGAACACGTGGGACATGCTCCTCTGGTGATCTAGCTTAAGGTATGTCCAGCTTGTGCACACCATGAAGCACTGGAAAAGACTCTCAGCTGCTCATTTCTTGAAGACACAGTGCTTTGGGCATTTTCAGACAAGGTGGTGTATTTTTTCTTTTAGGTGCCTAGGAGACAGTGAAATACTAGCTTCTCCAGTTAGCTACTGACCTTTTTTAACAGTAATAGATGATGGCTTAATAGGAATTTTAGGAACCTAAATTTGCACTGAGGTACTTAAGAGTTCCTAGAGTCCTAACTCAAAGCCTTTTCTTCCCCTTGTATTGTTTTATTCCCAGCTGCTTCTTCCCAGTCACACTTCAAATTTTACCCACTTTTCCTATTCTAGCCTGTACATCTCATTATTTGGCACTAACACATTATTTTCCACATGCCAGCCTACTGCAGGGAACGGTTTAAATAAAGATCATTCCCAGTTTGTGGTCCAAGTTTATCAAATAATGTTAAGTATATGTTACTACTTAATTAGTATTAATTAGTAGCAATTAACAGAGTCCTCTAGAGGTAGTTTGTGTGTGATGGTTTTATGAAACTATAATGATACTATGATCTGTTGTTCTAGGAGGATTCTCCATGTTCTGTTGACAAAGTGCAATGACGAATACGATTTTTTAGTAGAATTCTGTGAAAGAGTAGGGAAGAATGGACGTTTCTATGAAGTAGAAAGATTTTTATGGAAAGCTGGTGAGCAGAGCTAAGGAAGAATTAAGATGGGATGAGGAAAGTCAGTTAAAGTGTGAGAAGTAAACCTAGGACATTGATTGGAGCAAGGTGTTTGTGAGGCTTATAGAGGGTACCTGCAACTGGAGAACACAAAAAGGAGAGATTATTCTGACTGTGGGGTAAAATATGATGGCATCTTGGCCATGGCTATTTGGGAAATGTCCTGGCTAACAGGGGTGTCAGAGCACAGCGTGGGCCAGCTGCTCCCCATGGGGTGTCGGGGCAGGATCCAGCAGCCAGGGCCCATCCTGACCCCCATCCAGGATTAGGGCAGCCAGGGGCACCAGGGCAGCTCCAGCCCCGGGCATCGGGCACCTCCCTGGGGACAGGGATGGGCTGAGGCTCAGTGGGGCCCATGGCTAGGCAGGGCAGGGCTGTGGGGAGCTGGAGACTGCCCCTTCTGCAGTGTCGCTGGGGCAGGGGCTGACAGCCCTGGAGGGGCTGAGGCAGGGTCCTGGGCCCTGGGCAGGAAGGGGGGAGGCTGGGCAGGGACGGCCAGGCTTGGCGGTGCCCTCGGGGCCATAACGCAATGCCTGAAGTGAAAAAATTATCTGCATGTTTTGTGGAATGGCGGAGGATGCCACACATGTTCTACAAGATGTTTTAATTTGACAGGGCAGTGGAAAAACTGTCTTGGGAACTGAGAAATAGACACTTCAGTAATCTTTCTCCTACAGTACCCTCAGAGTGATGCATACCAGTAACCATTAACTCTGGTGGAAAGCTGACTTGAGTAGCACGGTACAGGTATAATAATGAATCCAACCAGATCCTCAGTTTATTTAATCTTTTCCTTCCTGCCAACTCCCTCCATGGCACATTTTTCAATTTTAATGCCTATAATGCTTCAATCTGTTCAACCTTTCCATCACTTAGTTTACCTGAAGAAATCATTTAAATATATATTTTTATCACAGGAAAACAAAATATTTAAAAGGAAAGAAAGGAAGGATGAGCCACTTTCCTGTCTCCTCTGTGCCACTTTAATTCCAACACACACCACCAGCTGTGATTAAGCAGTCTGAAGAGATACTGCCCCATGTAGTTTAACAAATTTCATTTTCAAGTTTGGGTACTTCAAACTCTTCTCTAACTAAATCTTCTTCTTTTCTCCAAATAAAACAGTTTCTCTTAAAAGTCTGTCTTCAAACAGCGAGTCTGTCTAGATTTTACTGAGACAGCCACACAGTTCATTTATCTTCTTTTCTCCCAGACATGGAGGGAATTCAAATTAACTAAAGAAATATTTGCAAACACACTCATTGTGAGTTTCATCTACTTTACACATAGGTATTATTATTGTGGTAGTATCCTGTCTTATTTGTGGTAAACACCTAAGTCATATGCCAAGAACAGCATCGTGAAGCTTTTTTACTTCTTCTTGGGTGAATGTAACCTGAAATTGCAGTCTCATTTCTGATGGCTTTTTGTCTTCCTCTTAACTTCTTTCCCAGTATGTGAACAATAAGGTAATTGTAGGTACCATAGTTTTAGCACAGGGATATTCTCTTGACCATTCTAACCCCTTTCTTGACCTGTGATAATTTACATATGGCCAAGAGTCTCAGGGCACACCCTGTGTACCTTTGTGCAATGCGGAGAGGGAAGGCTGCAGGCAGGACGACTGCGATTCCCCTTGGCTCCAGCAAGTCCTTTGCCAAACAGAGTTTGGCCAGTAGCCTCTGTAGATACTCAGCAGAGCAACTCAAGTGATGAGTTGCCTATGTCTCATAGACAGTGGTATCGAGTGCACTCTCAGCTAGTTTGCAGATGACACCAAGCTGAGTGGTGCGGCTGGCACGCCTGAGGGATGGGATGCCATCCAGAGGGACCTGGACAAGCTCAAGGAATGGGCCTGTATGAACCTCATGAGGTTCAACAAGGCCAAGTGCAGGGTCCTGCACTGGGGTTGGCGCAAAGCGTCAGTATCAATACAGGCTGGGGGATGAAGGGATGGAGAGCAGCCCTGCTGAGAAGGATGTGGGGGTACTGGTGGATGAAAAGCTGGACATGAGCCGGCAATGTGCGCTCACAGCCCAGGCGGCCAAACAGATCCTGGGCTGCATCCAAAGCAGCATGGCCAGCAGGTCGAGAGAGGGGATTCTGCCCCTCTGCTCCACTCTGGTAAGACCCCACCTGCAGTACTGCGTCCAGCTCTGGAGGCCTCAGGACAGGAAAGACGTGGACCTGCTGGGGCAGGTCCAGAGGAGGGCCACCAAAATGATCAGAGGGATGGAACACCTCTTCCATGAGGACAGGCTGACAGAGTTGGGGTTGTTCAGCCTGGAGAAGAGAAGGCTCCAGGGAGACCTTCTTGCAGCCTTCCAGTACTCAAAGGGGGCTTCTAAGAAAGACGGAGACAGACTTTTTAGCGGGGCCTGTTGCGACAGGACAAGGGGTAATGGTTTTAGACTAAAAGAGGGTAGATTTCAACTAAATAGAAGGGAGAAATGTTTCACAATGAGGGTGGTGAAACCCTGGCAGAGGTTGCCCAGGGAGGTGGTATATGCCCCGTACCTGGGTCCATTTCAGGTCAGGTTGGACGGGGCTCTGAGCAACCTGATGTAGTAGAAGATGTCCCTGCTTACTGCAGGGGGGTTGGACTAGATGACCTTTAAAGGCCCCTTCCAACCCAAACCATTCTATGATTATATGTCAGTCTCAGCCTGGCTCCCAGCTGTAACTATGCAGTCAGCGTAACCCAGCACCCTGTTGTTGCGCTTCGGACATAGCGCTGAAACAGGAACTGCTTCCAGGCAGTCTGCAGCTCCAGGCATGGTAGATATCCAACCCATGGGGTTCAACCACTGAGCCCCACTCAGCCAAGCTCAGGTTTGCACTGAGAAAAACATCCACTGTCCATTGTCTGACACGAGTGGTATTTAACTTTTGTTGTATTTAGAAACCGTTGATATAATTGGAGCAATAGGAGGTCACTGAACACTGAAACCGAATCGAGGACTTAGTTTATAACACCTAGCAACCTCTAGGTGGATTTTTAATTGTATACATTAGATATTTGTTCTTTTTCTAGCAGAAAAGTTAAAGTTTTACACTGACTGGGAAACATAATTTCTGTAGGCAAGAAATAAACTGTGACAAAGAAACAAAAGGAAAATGAACAACCACCTCACAGCCCAAGAACCTCAGCCAAAAAGCACAGACAGGCAATCTGGTTTTCCTTTCCTTTTTTTTCCCCAATGTTGTCAATCCTGATACTCAAAATCTAAGGGCATGCTCTAGGTCTTTGTGCGCCTTTAGGACTTATCCGAATCCTGGATTCAGCAAAACTCTTTAATTTTTGAAAACAAGGAAATGAAGAGTCAATCAACATCCTGGCCACTCTGCAGGTTGTGTACAAGCTCTTTGTTGTCTTCAGATTGCTGGACTCAATGGCAAGAAGTGATTAGCTGGAGCAAACCTGTGAGTGTAAGGAGAGGCAATGTATATACACAGATGAGCTCCTCTACTTGGCCTCTGGATATCTGGTCGTAACAGAGATGCAGGACGACTCATTTCCTCAGGCCGTCATTGCTGCACCAGCAAGGCGAATTCTGTGGCCTTTTGGACTGTTGCACTTAGAGGATAAATGACGTCTGTTGATTCGAAGGTGGGTGTGTAAAAGAGGATGCTAGATGGCATCAGATGCTAGTGGCTGACATGCTTGTAAAAATGTGCATGAGGGTTATTCTGTTGCCAAATGGCTTGAATAATTGCTTAAGAGATACAAGGAACTTCCACTTACCAAGGAAGACTATGGAGGTGTCTGTTAAGAGCAGGCAGAGGTAAGTTTGCACACATACACACTCTTAACTTCTAGTCTAAATTCTCAGAATTGTGAGCTTTGCTGACCATGTTTTTTTGGCAGGAGATAAGATAGGAACAAACGCCTTCAGTGATGGCACAGGACTCTGTCAATGATATTTTTCACGGTTTTTAAAATCAAAGAAATGTCTGAGAGAAACAGGTTTGAAACTCGGATTTGAGCTGACAAAAATATTTGTAAGAAATGATAGGTTAACCAAAACCAGTTTCACGGAAATCAAACCTAGCTATGAAAATAGGATGAATTTCATAACTTACTTCAATAAAAAAAAAGAGGAGAGCTCATTAAAGTTAACATTTTCCATACATTTTTAAAACAGAATGCTTTCTTTCAGAAATATCAAAATACTTTAAATTTTGAAGTGAAGTATTCGGACTTTGATTTCAGAGTAGCATTTTTATTTTCAAATGTTCTACGCCTTAAAAAATGAAAATGAATATTATGAAAGCTCACCCCTTTTAAAACAAGTGCCGTATTTTGTTTTCTGTCAGGACTCCCTCATCCCAACAAAAGTGAGTTTTTCTCTTGAATCAAAATACTTGAAAAAAATGCTCTTTGGCTTGAATTGTTTAAAATTGAAGTTAGGTTTGAATCTGAACTATTTCTGGAATTTTTCTCGCTCAGACAAAAAATCCAACACATCTGCTTCTTGTCTATCTCTAATTGGGACACTGCAATATCAAGCTGAAGCATGAAATGGGGTTCCTAATATCCCCCTCCCTGTTTGAGACTTCATTATATGAGAAAGTTAAGTCAGGCAGAAGAAACTGGATGCATTTTGAGATGTTTGGAGTTTGCTGCTGTTGCTGCTGCCATGGCTAGTCAGAAAGGTTGCAGACATAATTTCCCCGATTAAAATAAATTTAAGTGTAAGGAAACACTGATGTCTAATTATCCTTTTCCAAGTTCTGTCCTACATATAACACAGCCTTGTTGATAAATTAACTAGTGATGTAGCTTGGTGAATAAAGCAGACTTCAAGGACCTTTATTACAACAAGCGTAACATAAATGAGACCAAATGGCCTACATAAAGCATATTTATAGCAGTAGAAGTAGCAGGTGGTAGCTAGGATGTTTATATAGCATCTAAACACAGTGTCATAGCACAGTGAGCTAAATAATTTCACATCAGAAATGTGCTTCTCCCATTACAGGTATGTTGAAGACATACATGCAGCATTTTGCTAGGGTACTATGGAGGGGAAAGCATTAACAGAGGCTAGCCTTGCCCTAAAGAAGCCTGGTCCCTCTTACTTCAAGTCCATGGACAAAGATAAACTTCTCCAAGTGACAGTTTAGAGCATGTAAATTAAGTGTTTGTGCTGAACTGCAGTTTGTAGGAGCCTTTCACTTCCATTTACTGCAAAAGGAGCCCAGATAAATTAATTTCCCTAAAGCTCTTTCTTATAAATACCAATCCAAATGTGAAAATACCAAAAGATGTGGCTACATGAACAATAATCTCATGTTAACCAGATGTATACTACTATTTCATTTAGCTCCAACACATCTAAGTTTCTGATAGGGGTGTACATAGAGGAGAATAAAAAAATGGGTGTAAGGTGTGAGAAACCTCTTACAAGAAGTAGCTCTGAGAATAGTATCTCTCAGCTCCTTTAATTTATACTAGACTGGGCATGCAACACCACAGCCTGCTATACTGCTTCTTTTCCTGTATCAGTAAACTGTTTGATTTATTTGGGTGTTTTTGGAAATAAGATTATAAATTAAAATGTATTGCCAAGTGTACTGGCTTACAGGTAATGAGCAGGGTCCTTCCAGTACCTTCTGTGTTGTCGTGTCTAATCCAGACTTCTTGCTGTATTGTATTTCATCTACTAAGTTTCTTGGTTAATAAACAGAAACTACAGATTTAACAATCTCCACATGACACCATATCAGCACACCTTCCCTAGAAGCAATGAGTAGCTTCAAGAGTTGCTAATTGCCTCCCTCTGCTGTTACTGTATGTATCACCAGCAGTAACTCGGAGAATATCCCTTGGCTTTGTGACTTTTGACCACTTTGAACGTTTTGACCACTTTGCTGTCTACTCTTTCACTCCAAAACTCAAGACTGCTGAAGAAACTTGTTTCTGATACCAGTCTAATTTTGATTAACCCCTTTCAAATACTTTTTGCATTACAGCTGTATTGCTTTGCTATTTTTCAAATTCCAAAATATAGTGTTGGCATGTCATACAGAATCATAGGATCATTTAGATTGGGAAAGACCCTTAAGATCATTGAGTCAAATACATTTGTTCTTTCAAGTCTTTCTCCTTTTCTGCGTGTTGTCTGCTTCTGAAATTCCACAAGGGAGTATGTGTTAAAGAACTTTTTTTCTCCCTGGTTTATACTTAGTATCTAAATTATACATGTTTGAGTATCTATGATAGTCAAGAATGGTCCTTCATGGTTTATGGTCTCTTTCAAGAATTACTGTGTAATTCTGTGTACCTGGTGGCATTTCTAGCACACAGTGACAATGCTCTCTCTTTGAGCAGATCATTTTGTAGTGCTGGCATTACACACTCCTTTACATTACTGTGTCAGCCTGAAATATTGACCTTGGCTCAGTATTTCGGGGCCAAGGTCAAGGACCAAGGGCTTGTCAAGCATCTACTCAAAATTATACTTGACGCTTTAATCATACTACTTTCATCTTGCTTTAAGGGATTTAATGCTTGAACCTTTATGCTTGGTATTCCAGTATGAGGTACTGAGTTTTCTACAGATTGCCTTCTCTTAAGCTTGTTATTAACGGTCAGTTAAGTATATGATCATCCTTACTATGGTTTTCAGTTATCTTAGAGGGCTGGAGGTGTAAATTCCCTTTCATATTCATTTTATCTGGCTTTGGTGTAATTCTTTTTTTCTCAGGTAAAATCAAAGGAATTCATTTACTGTAGCAGCGATTGCATTCTGCTCGGTTCACTTTTAGGCTTTCATATTTTGTCTTATCCATAGTGCTACAGACTTGTCTTGTTCTTCCTCATGTTGATGTCTTTAGAATGTCATCAATTATTCATTTCGCATCTATTGCTTCCTGTATTATTTCTGATATCTTCTGCAGGTCAAATTTCAAGGTGATACCTTTGAAGCATCATCTTCCAAATGAAATGCTGAAGATAAGGATAACTTACTTTTTTCAGTCTGATCTTTCAAGAAAGCTTGTAAATGATATTATCTGGGGTGAGAAGTGTAATGTGACAGTACCTGCGGAATGAAATGTGACAGCACCTGTGGTTGCTGAATCAAACTTCAAACCTGAAGTTTGTTACTTACTTGGCAGATTTCCCCTGAGAACAAGATTAGTTTGTTTTTTTTTACATTGATGGGGTATAACATGTAATATGCCCTTAATATGAAATGTTTATCCAACACCATGAAGCAAGTAATTTGAAACTATGAACAACTAGGCATATACAAAATTAGTTTTTCTGTGGTTTAAGAATACATTGTATTTTCATTATGAAAAAAAAGAAACGAGGTATCCAAAAATATGTTAGATTGCAGGCTATCTTACACAAGCTTTGCTTTTAATTTACAGATCTAATAAAAACTTTTAGCATGAAAATACTGTGCTCTGTTGAGTGTTATCACCAATTTTTCTGCAGTCTGGTAAATTCCCTAGTACTTTTTTGGCATGCCTGGAGGTCAGTGTACAGTTAAGGCCATGACAACCATTTTGGCTTTGGTCTCAGTGGAAAACAGGATTGTGTGCCAGGGACAAGCAAGCACAGTTAGAAACCACACTTGCCTTCCTCCACTCTGGGTCTGGCAAAATGATAAAAGAACCATGATCAATTCACTTGTGACTTACTGCCCCATTTTTTTTACCATTTCAGTAGTCCAGGTACTCCCTTTGAAGAATGAAGGGTAACAGCAATAATCATCACACCCCAAAAGACAGCAACAGTGTGAAACTCACTCCACTAGCCCCCACGCCAGCTGCTTCGCCCGCGGCTGGCCCGGGGCAAGCGGCCTGCATCCTTCTCGAGGCCTGCCAGCACCCGCAGAGCACCCTCGGAGGGGCTACACCCGGGCCGGCAGCAAAGCCCTCCTCGCCCCAGGAGAAACCTGGCTGCGGTAGGACGGGGTGGGCAACGAGACACCAGGTGAAACACAGAGCCAGATACGCACACACCAGATTTCTCTTTCTGTTGGAACTTTGCTGCCCGACGCCATCTCCAGTGAAGGTACCTCGCTCCCGCCCATGGCGTCGCCGCGCGTTACTGCGCATGTGCCAGGACTGGGTGGCGAAGCCGCCCTTTCGCGCAAGCTCAGTGGCGGCGGCGCCCCGCCTCTTGCCGCGCAGGCGCAGCCCTGCACACCGTCCTCCCTCCGCCCTGCCGCTTAGGCGGGGCTCGCGTTGCGCGGAGGGGCGCTCTCACGGCGCTTCCACGTTCGGCGAGTGCGAGGGGCGGGCGGGCGCGCGCGTGGCGCGGCCAATCAGAGGCGCCCACGACCCACCCCGTAGAAGTTGGAGCCGCCGGGCCGGGGCGCCGCCACTGTCGCCGCAGGCGTCGGGGGGCGGCGGAGGAGATGGTGTCTCCCGCGGCCTCCGCCGGCCGCCTGGGCTCCGCGCTGCCCTTCCTGCTTGTGCTTTTCGACCTGCAGTACCAGGGTGAGGGCCGGGGGAGGTGCCCGCGCCTCCGGGGCCGCGCGTGGGGTTTGTGAGGGGGCGCTGGTGGGAGTTGCGGCCCGGCCCGGGGCGGGTGTGGTGGTAGCGGGGACTGCCGCTTCCCTCTGCGGCCCGCCGCGGCGTGGGGCAGGCGAGCCTGAGGCGGGGTTGCCGCCGGGCCCTCGGTGGTGCCCGGCCTGGGGGGAGCCGGCGGCTGATGGCTCTCTCTCTTTCCCGGGCTCTCGCCGGCCGTCGAGCCGGTTGGAGCTGTTCCGGTGTCCGCCCGGGCTGTGGGGCAGCCGGCATAGCCAGGTCGAGGTGCCGGGGGAGAGAGGAGAAGAGCCGGCGGGGCTGCGGCCTCGCCCGCGGGGAGCTGGCGGGCCTGAGCTCGGCGGGGCCGGCCGGGCCGTGGGGGGGCCCTATGGACGGCACCGCCATGGCGGGGGGCAGCCCCCGCGGGACGTCCTGGAGCGGGGGGGGAGGATATTTCTGGGAAGGGTGTGAGGAAGAGGGAGGTACAGAGCTGCCACCTCATCAAGGCCGTTGCGAAGGGTGTGTGTTGAGGGCACCGTCGCTGTTTGTAACCTGTTTGGTTTAATCTGAATTCCTGATGGTGTTGTTTAAGGTAGCTTGATGCATGCATCATTTTCCTTGGCCTGCTGATAGAGTGCCAGCTACTGTGAGGTCTTGAATATGTCATAGTGTCCTCGAGTGCAACCATGTGATAGCATCGGCCAGTTCCGTACTGGCCTTGAATTTCTCACATCTATATGAATTATATGAAATTTCCAAGTTCAAAGGCTTTTTCAGTGGTCCCTCTCAGCCATAGCCCTTATTAGTCTCAGACCTACAAATTTGTTGAGGCTTTTGACAGTTGTGTTGTCTTTGTTTATGTTTTTGTTTCGTTGTTGTGGTTTGTTCTTTTTCTTTCTTCTCCCACTATTAGTATTTGAAGTTCATCAGAGAACTTTATTCACACATTGTGTGGCCAGTTCGCTTTCAGAGTATGCTGTCAGCAACACCTGTATGATGAAACTTTTATTCACAGCCTCCTGTTAAATTTATAACTTGGTTATATAATTGCGCACCTAATCAGAGTTTCACTGTAGGAACATTCTTTAACTGTCAGTGGCCGTTTGAAGTGGAACTGAAGCTCTCAATAGTCAAAATAAGTCTGTAGACTTAACACTGACCTGGGCTTGACGTTAGAAATTCGGTTGATGTACTAAACTAATAAATACTTCTGCTGGCCCAGTGGCAGCAGAAACATACTGTGGCAAAGATGTTCTGTAGTATAAGACTACATATTGTGATGTTGAATTGCTTTTTTGGATGTGTATCCCGCTAGTATTAGCGGAAAAATAATAATTGTGGTCAAAGTATACTCCCCCCGCCCCCCCAGGATTGTGGCAGTGATGTTTCTGCTGAGGATTCTTTATTTGGAGTTGTCAAGTTATGGCTTAATGGCTATGTGGACTTACCAAAGCCACATTCCTAATTTGTGGTATATTTTTCTTAATAAATAAAGTTAATGGTTAATTAGCAGTTAATAAAGATGTACAGTACAGTAATAGAGAAGTGATGATTCTGGATCTTATTTACTGAACTTAGCTTAGAACCTCCTAGTTCATGAGTTCATTTTCCAGAGTATGTATTTAGGGAATTTAGGAGGCTTACATTATTTAAGTGTCTGGATTTTTTTTTTTACCCAATATTACTGGTCTTTTGAACTCAAAGGTGTTCATATTCACATTTAAATTTGCATCTTGCTGTCTTGATAATTGAAGTTTGCCTTGTGCCATCTGACTTGTGAATGAGTGCAACAGCTAGTATTAGTTTTTGTATCTTACAGTCCATATCTATGAATACTAATTTATATCTGGTTGGTAAATGAGTTCAATAAAAAGGTTTTTGAATACTTGGTGATGTGGCAGGTTGCAGTTCAGCCCTTACTATTGTATTTCCTGAATTCCTCCTCTTCAAATACTCTGACTTGTGCGGTGTAAGCTCCCATTTGACACAAATCACCTCTTGGGAAGATTCATCCTTCACGGATGTTTGTCCACACTAATCACAACAAAAAGAGGCAGCTGAAGATAGAGGAGTATTGTTCCTCTTCCCCCTCTCTTTCCTAGTAGTAAAAGAAAGGGTATGTAATAAGGGGAAGAAAAAATGGGTTTTAAGTATCTAGGGCTCACTTCACTGTTGTCAGGCTGCTAACTTTGTTTCTCTCATCCCCACCTCCCACACCGTATGTTTCTGCCCTGAATGTGGGAGTTTGTTGTTGGGTTTTTTCTTCACCCCAAATTGCAAAGGATACTTGTGTGAGGGAGGGGGGAAAAAGCCCTAGTTTTCTGGAGGGGGAGAGGGATTGGGTTTTGATTTGCCAATCGCAGTTACATTTATTGACATTCTTTGCAAACGGAGGGAGTAAAAACTTGATGGGTGGAAGTTGCACGTGGCTTGCTGGATGCTCTGAGGCTCCTTGTGAGCCTGTTTGTATTGCTCCTGAAACTGTGGTTGCTTGTCCACTTCTTGCTCTGTTAAGTCTTGTCATTGAAAAACACGCTTGCAAACACACATAAAAGCAAAGCCCAAACCTGTTTAAAAATAGCGGTGAACTTAGCACTTACTGTGCTAAACACAGGGTCATTCTGATAAAAAAATCCACCCCAAAAGCAGGATCTCCTGCTCACATGACGAGACAATCATGAAGCTGTTTTATATTTAAAAAAATAAAATTAATTGTAACTAAGGTTAATGACATGCATGTTTCTTCTTTGTCTCTGACACAATTTTGTTTCTAGTATGCAGTCAGAATAACTTCTGTTTATTTTCATAGTCCCATTACTCAGCTTGGGGATGAGATTTAAAAAGTATGTGGAAATTCTACAGGGAAAAAGAGGAGTCTGTAGACAAATGTAAAATCTTGAAACTGTTTTGAAGTTGATGGACTTTCTTAAGCATTTTACACTGTGGATATGACTGATTATATGAGGATATAGGTGAAGTTTATATACTTGGGTACCCACCACCAGTTATTCTTAATAAAACAAAAATCCTATCAGGAAGTTACAGTTTATTTGAAGTGAGTGTATTTAACTGGAAAAACAGGTTAGCTGCACCTGCTTATCTTGTTGTGCCTTCTGACTGACTTCCTTTGAGTTGTCAGGGATGGTGCCAATTCTTATCTCAGAGCAGGTTTTGCGTTTTGTTTCATTTTGGTCTGGTTGGTTGGTTTTGGTTTGTTGGGTTTTTGATATGGTTTTTGGTGTGGTTTTTTTGGTTGTGGGTTTTTTGTTTGTTTGTTTTTTGGTTTTTTTTCCACTCTTTCACGCTTGCATCAGTGCCAGGACTACAGACTCTGAATTTATCCAGAATATCTGATTTGATTTGACAGCTGGGGCTCATGTGTGTGGTTGTCTGAGGTCATTGGTGAATAGAGAACATTTAGGCAGGCTTTAGAAATAATGTTCAAATTAAAATACTGGGAAGTTTTAACAATAAATAGTATGCTTGCATATCTCTTGCATAAATTTAACTTCCTGCTGGAGCACACGTAGCTTCTTCGTTTTTAGTGCAGGGACCTTGGTATCCAGCTCACTATAATGACTGTCTAATGACTGTCTATCTGTTGGAAAGGGCTTTGTGGGATTGGTTTGTTTTTTTCCTCCAGCTGAACTTGAGTCCTTACACTCATTGCTAGACCAAAGAGTGAATAGGTATCCAAGTAGGCTACACAGAATTTGACTCCTTAGACTCCGGTGTCTATCTTAACAGTTTTCGGATGTCTACTATGGGGTGGTTTATTTAGAGCAATTGTTTGCATAACAGCCAGAAAATGAGTAAGCAATAGATTTGTATAAGCAGCCCAACTGTCAGGTCAGTGTACAGTGTTCCTGAATAGTTATGGTAAATGTCATTTTTCATCATGGCTACACTGACTATTTAGGCTGCTTCTGGAGATCCCCTCATCAAATGATGATGTTCAGCAACTTGCAGAGGGAAGTTTTATTGTATGTCTGGTATAATTAGCCTTTCTCGGCAGGGAACCTACAGTCCTTTACAGTTTGCCTTATTTCTCTATTCATGTTGCTTCTGCTTTTCTTACCTGTTTACTATTAAAGGTCACCTTTCTCATTTCCTTTATTATCTTCAGTATTTTCAAGGAAAAAGATGGCTCTCGTGTCTGAAGTATTGTGTAACTGTAAAAGTGTGCTGAACATCATGTGTATGAAAGACGCTGAATAGTATAGGTACATCTTATTGTGGAACATCTATTCTTGGAGTTTTCCTGATGTGTCCTTGTTTCACATTTAGTCACTCCTTCAGATACTTGAGACTGTGTGAAAATTGAATTCTCTGTTTAGGTGGATGGAAAGTTCATCAAAGAGTAATTTACAGCCCAGTTCTAGGATACCACTCCAAAATGACAGGTTTTGAAAAATTGCAGATACTCATATGTGGGGAGAGATGGGAGAGATGAAGCTTAAGAATTTTTTTGCTTGTTTGTTTTAGCTCATGTTAAATACTGAATTTGTTTATGGTTTGATATCTGATTTGTTGCTAGTATATTTCCAAAGCCAGGGAAAATGTGGTGTTTTGTTTTTGTTTTCCACTTTTGGCTGTTTTTTGTGTTGTGATTTGTGTTTAGTTTTTTTTCCTCTCCAATGCTTGCTTTATCATTTTAGAGGATATTTCACTACTCGGTGATCAAAGCTTAAAGCCAGAGGAGAAGCAAAATGGCAAAGAAGAATGGCCATTTTTCTGAAAGTTGGGCGTTCATAGTAAAGCTACCTTGAAGTAGAATACTGCATGTGAAAAAATTACTGTCAAGAAATACTTCTTCACTATCAGTGGACCTATTTATATATTATTCAGAGCTATACATACCTAGAATGGATTTTAAAATGCATCGTTGAATAAGATTCCCAAATTGACTATATGATAAATAATTACTATTTTAACTTCATCTATTTAAACAAAAAAATTACTGACTGGAAATTTGGGGCTCATTTTATAAAGTAATTTCCATTAATTAAAAAAAGGAATTTGCTGTCATTGGTCTAAAGCAAATAATTGAATTGAAGCCCTTGAATCCAATTTGCTGAAATATTATTAATCTTCTAGCAGATAGAGCTTTTTCTGGTGGATATAGAGGGCATTTTGTTCATTTTAGTACAGACAGCTCAATGATTTTCTTATAATGTGGAATTAAAAGAATTGTGAACTGTATTAATAAGTAGGAAAGGAAAATTAAATTAAGATCCCGGGTGCCGAGAGCTCCTAGTTCTAAAGTCTTGGTGACTTGGTGATCAGAAATTATTGTTCTTTCATTACAAATACTTTCTTGTTTAATCACCTTTCAGTGTGAGACTTCTTGATATACTTTCTTTCAATCTGTGTAGCGTAAAATTTTTATTCAGGCTCTAAGAAACTACTTCAAAGTGCTGCTGCATTTTTGTATTTAAGATTAATTCAAGTGCCTATCTGAATTAGCTCGATGCAAAACCTGTGTGAAAGGTTTTTGTGGTGCATTGTTTTCTAATGTAATGTATTGATTCAGGATTTTACCTTGCTTAAATTTATGCGTAGGATATGCCTTTAATAAAAGGAAACTGCTTGTATGTAGTGTGAAAGTTTTAATAATCATACACTGGTAAGCTGTAGTGAAATTCTGTCCTCATTTGAAGAATGCTGGAAGCAGTACAAATGAAAAACCTCTGTGGCTGAACTGATGTTTTGTACAGCATGTACTTGCACTCAGCTGCTCATTTCTTCTCAACAGTAGTTTTTCCCTGTTGGTTGAGCAGCAGCAATTTACTAGCTTTAGAACTGGCACTTTAAAAGTGTTATGTTTTCAATAGGATTTTCATACTACTGGTTAAATGAAAAGGGAGTGAGAATTTTGTTTATATCAAAATTTGCACTCTGGAAACAGTTTGCCTTGGAAGTGATAAAAATGAGACAAAAGTGCAGTAAATGAGAAGCCAACCTCTGAAGTAGCTAACAGTTCTCAGTTGAGTCTTAAGTTCTCAGTAGGGTCATGAAATTTAACTTAAAGCCTTTTTATATTTGCTTTGTGTGCATTATGGGTGTTTTTCCAGATTCTTTTGAACTTGAAAGGCCACATAGAAATGTACTTTGTCAGACTTTTTATAGTTGATGTATAAAGCTTGATGTGCAAATGTATGTTTCTGAATGTATAGGCAGGAATAGAAATGCATATTTGATGTCATCTTCCAATGTGGTGGCTTTGCAGTGTTTATGTATTTACTTCCTTTTTGGGGCAGGGGAGACAAGCTATGTGTTTGTTAGGCTGCAGGTTGTTTTAGTAAGGGAAGATGTGACTTCCACCTCTATATCAATAACTTTGTTATATGTATAGTACTATCACTGTATGCATTTGGTGTCATAAAACTGGTCATTCAAAGCCTTGATCTTTTTGTTTTTCTTTAAGGAGCTGAATGTGGAATAAATGCAGAAGTAGAAAAACAACTTGAAATGGGAAAGAAGTTATTGGCTGCTGGACAGCTAGCAGATGCTTTGTCTCACTTTCATGCGGCTATAGGTGCGTATCTCAAGAAAGTGACTCTTGCACTGGAATACCTTTGAGTGGGTTTTTTTCCCCCCCCACTGTTTGCTTCATTAAGTACCCTGCTTTCTTGACAATTGCACTCCATGAGTCACAGAAGTTGAGGCACCTTTATGCAGCAATTTGGATGGAAGCCAACAGATGCAGTGGAATATTTATGCTTTGGTTTTGATAAAATAAACTGTTAGATTAACTACATGACCTAGACTTTATCTAACCCCATCAAAATTAGATTTCATCTTTATGAAGGTTTTCAAAGTATGTCTTTGAAAGGTTGAGTTTATTCATGCTTTCTTCTCTCCAGCACTGTAGAAAGTTCAATGTTTAAAATAGTCTTTTTTTTTTTTTTTTTAATCTTGAAGTGGGTGGTACCTCAGTGAAACTGATGCTACAAGTTTGACATACTGAACTGGTAGTGAAGCGTATATTAACTGTCCCTCTTTTATACTCAACTAGTGACTGAGTTCTTGTTTTGGTGTTTGGCATTTTCAAACAAACTGAGGAGTTAAATGTTTGCTTCTAAAAATTTTTAATTCTTTTTTTTCTGGTTAAAATCCTTGAATTAAACTGTAGAGACAGACGGCACCAGTAAAGAGCAGTGTCCATTAACACTACAACTTCTCAATTGCATGTTTTTTTTTATTTTTTAAGCTGTTCAGCTTTATTATAATGTGTACAAATGCATCATTTTCTCTGTGAGAAGAATAGTATCAAGGTGTTACACAGTAATGAGTCATACTATTGAGACTTTTCTATTTATGCCTTGGTCTAATAGTGACATGTAAATGAAATATCTGCTGATTCCGAGCTATTAACATTTTCTGTGAGTTCTCCAACATCAACTTCCCTTATATAAAGGGAGCAGAGGGGGGAACAACTTCTTTTCTGTGCTATGGAAGCTTCTCATTCCACCAAGACATGGTCTGTTACCCCTTTTGCCTTGGGTGTTGCTGCCAAAGCATTCCTGCAGGATCTGAGCAGAGTTAGTGTTACAACGTGGTTTATTCCTTTATTATTGGTTGGCAAGCTTTAACTTGGATTTGGTGAGAAGTCCAGTTCAGTCTGTGACCATGCAAATGCTGGCGGTGGTGCAAGGGCAGCAGCAGTGTGAGGTGGGATAAGCAGTGAGGTGCCTGCATGGGGTGAAACCCGCTGCTTTGCCAGCAGTGCTTCAGCAGTTGGTAGAACTATGGTGTGACCACCTCTGTTGTGACCTTGATGTGATTTAGTTGGATGTTGGTTTGACCCTGATTGCGTAAACTTTCATCAGACTTCCTTTTCTTCATTGTATTTGGTTTTCTTGAAAAGATTTTAAGCACAGTTTGCCTACTGTGTGTGTAGAGGAGGGGAGAAGAAATTTCTCTAATCATTTTTGGCCTGTACTGCATCACCATAGACTGTGAGGTAAATAGATTTTTTTTTTTTTTTTGTCTTGCCTCAGCCAGCCTATTTTTCTTTTTTGCAGACATCTTTCTGTCTATTCAGTTAAATTTTTGCCTCTTTCTTCAATCCTGTTGAGTTGATGGCTTATGCCATCTCCTGGGTAAACGTCCGTTGCTGTTCATTACTGTTACTGGGGAACTGAGGCAAAACCTCATTCTGATTGACTGAAAGATCATTGTCTGGTGCTGGAATGTGCTTTCTGTGTTAGCTCTTTCCAATCTTTCATCCTTTGTGTATTAATAAAGTTCCTTAATTTCAGCTGTTGGTTTATGCCTACTCTACACATTTAGTTGTATGTAGTAGGACTTAATACTTTTTTTAAAGGTATTAATGTTTGATTTTATTTTGATGCTGGAATTGTTATTAAATGTCAGTGCTGAATGTTAGAATGTCCACAGCCAAGACATTGTAGAGGAAGAGTGCAGATATCTTTTCCAGTGAGAACTGAACTAGTGTTTTGGTGATGGAAATGGCCAGCTAGGAAGCTTGGTTACTGACCATAAGATTTTTGGCAATGCTATTTTTTCCATTTATTTTAAAGTTCAAATGAGGTGAGGAAGAAAAACACTTGTTTTGTGACTTAGATATGGATGTTCTTGTCTACATATTCTGGATTGTTGATTTTTTTTTTTTTAATAATACAGTAAAATATTTACTGTCTTCTACTGCATATGGTTGTTGGGTGGTCCAAGGTACCTTTCCTTGAGAGCCCACAGTAATGGTCATCTGTTTCTTTGAAATACTGCATAGAGAAGAATATTAAGAAAATTATTGGTTTCAGAGTCTGATGTTTATCTCCTGTAAGGGTATACATATATGTGCTAGCCTATAGAGTGTTCAAATTACTGGATCTTGGCATTTTGATGGCAGACAACATGGAATGTGTAGGCCTTGAAGTTAGCCTTCAGGTTTTGATAATGTATGTGTGTTCGTCTGCTGTTGAGGGGGGTGTTGGTGCCCGCCTGAATATTGAAGAACGAAGTTGCTGCTATTTCAGTGGGTGGTATGAAGGGCTTCTACATCCTTAACGACATCGGACTAACGTATTGGTCATTGTGGGATTATTTGCTTGCATCCTGTATGATGGACAGGTACTGGGATGGAGAATGATGAATTAACATGCTTTCAAATGTAGGCCTGCATTTGGAGATAAAGGGTTAGTATGTAGTGGCTGTTTTCCTGGTCAAAGCTGAAAAGCATTTACCTATTTCAACTTCAGTACTCTTAATTATTTGGCATTTACTGTGTGTTTCTGTAATCTTTATGCAGTTTGATTATTTAACAATAGAAAAATAATTGCTTGAATAATGTTACAAATGCTATGTTTTGTTGATAAATACCATTTTTTTCCCAGTGACTTAAAACTCAGGTGGTACATTTTTAGTCATTACAGTTTCACTGTACCCAAAGTTTAAGTTGCTCTGAGGTAGCATTCTGATTACTGTTCATTCACTTGCAGAGGGAGACTCTGATAACTACATTGCTTATTACAGAAGAGCCACAGTGTACTTAGCCATGGGCAAATCTAAAGCAGCAATTCGGGATTTAAGTAAAGTGGTTGAATTAAAGCAGGACTTCACATCAGTAAGTATTACTGAAAATGAAAATTGTTCAAGCGTAAAAAAAACAACCCCACAACCCTGTTTTGAAGAAGGTTGTTTTTTCAGATTTTGCTAAACAGAAATAGAAAATATGGTATCACTCAGAAGGCTTTAAATAGGATAAAATAATAGCAGTGATGTATGTGCTTGAATTTGCAACTATGCTGAGTACAGTCTAGCCAGTTATTCTGACAACTAATAGTAGTTTTATTAGGTTCATGTTCCTCATGGAAAGTGTTTAGTACAAACCCTTCTCTCACTTATGCTTATTCTCCTCTCAGTAACCAAGGCTATGCCCTCTGAGGGCGAGGCAGGGGGAGGGGTGGGAAGAGGGTGCACAGATGCCTCTGTTTTTCTTCTGTCTTAATCAGCATTTGATTTGAGGCATCTCTTCTCCACAGGAACTGTCCTAATCTCACAGCCTTCCTACAGCATTGTTGCAAGTTCTGATTTACTCATGCCTTGCTCACTCCTGCTTGCCCTATGTGGAGACTGCCTCTCTAGTTGGAGAGTGATGCTGGAGTCCTCTCCATCTGATTCTCTCATCTCCTTTTTCCAGGGGCAGTAGCGTGTCCTGTATAGCTTACAGTGAAGGAGCAAACGTTAAATTCATTGTTGTATGAGAATAATCTTATCATAAACCAAAATATTCTAAATCATTACTTTGTCTTTTTACATAGCTTCTATTATTCTGAAAGTTTAGTGAAAGCATTCAATGTGGGGGTTGTTTATTATTTCTGCTAATTCCTTAAAAATCTTTAAGCAGTTATAGTCAGGAAAGTGGTATAAGGTAAACATTCACTTTGTTTTATATAAGTCTACAGATGAGCTCTTTCCATGAGTTGCAGCTGCTCATAAAAGCTGTGGCTGCTTTTTGTCCCTCAGCTCTGGTGTAGAGCAATCCTTTATTGTTAAAGAGGGCTCATAAGAACATTGTCAAATTGAGAAGACAAAAAATGGATGTCGTGATCTCTGTTTGAGCTTGTTAGCTGTAGTAAAATGAAGCTTTTTTTCTTTGCTGCTAAAGGAAACTGACGCTTATTTTCATACTTTGCTGAATTCCAATTTGTAAATCAAAAGAAACTATCTTACGTTTCATTTCAGGCAAGATTACAGAGAGGACACTTACTGCTCAAGCAAGGAAAATTTGATGAAGCAGAGGATGACTTTAAAAATGTGGTAAGTTGGAGGCCCAAGTTGAACTACATCACTGTTTTAAGGTTGGGTTCTGAGCCAAGGTCTCATCTCAATTCTGATGCTCTAGAGTGTATGTCTATGTATACCTGAGTTTGTTTTTCCTGTTCTTTAAAAAGGTATTGTCGCTAAGCTACCTTGTATGAATAAATGACTGATAAAGTTGCAGTGCAGTGATGAAGATGAAATCAGAAGGTGCTGCATGAAGTAGCACAGCACTTGGAAAAGTCTCTTTTTTTGTGTGTGTGTGCCTGGTACTTGATGATCTCTGCTTAATGACACCTATACTAGGGAGCAGTCTTCATTCAGAAAGAAAGGATAAGTGACATGGAACTTATTTGTTGACCTTAATTGACCCTGCTTTACATCACTGTATTCAGATCACCCTGGGAAATCACTAGGGGCCTCATGGATGAACCTTTGAAGGTTCCTATCTCTCTTCACTGATTATAGAAAGATCCTGGGCTCTTAATTTAGTCACTGGGCTGCTAAAATCAATGAACTTCAGTGGCATGCATCTGCAGAGGAGTTCTCCATCTTTCATGAATGTGTTGACAATACTTTCTCTCCATGATCAGAAAGTGCCCAGTGTTTCCATGCAGACACAGTTGGATATTACCCACCTAAAACTCACTTGGGTTCTTTTTTCTTTCAATGGGTATTTTGTGCCTTTTGGCCTTTCGCTGCAAATATAAACTGACCTAACCGCAGAACAAAATTCCTCAGAGAATATGTGAAACTCTATTCCCTTTCTGTTACACAAAATTCCTGTAAGCATGAGAATAAATAAGATTAATCTTACTCTTACTCACTCTTCAAGAGTTGCTAGTTTGAACAGCTTGCATGTCCCTTATGCTAAAATAAATAGAATTTACAAGTGTAACTGATGCTGTCTTGTTGTCTTTCTTTTGAAGAGTGTGATGGAGAAAGCAGTCCTGCATTGCAGATTACAGATGTTTAATGGAAATCTTACTAGTGAGTATATATGAAAAAACCAGAGCAGTTCTACTGTACGCTCTGCAGGGCAGTTGGGAGGAAATGCACCAGGCAGTCTTTGTGTTTGTAATAAAGCTACAGTAGCTTATTCTGAAATTCATGTAGTGATGGCTCCTCTGGCTGCTGCTGCTGCTTCCTCAGTAAGTTTCCCAGGAGTGTGTGGTCCGCAGTGACACGTCTGATTGTAGTGCAGCCCTGCTGTTTGCAAATGTGGGAGTATGTCGTTCAGCTCTGATTAACTGAGGACGTAGTTGCTGCAATAGCAATTATGTGATGTCAGTGTTGATTCTGAGTTTGTGTAGGCATCTCTTTGCAGTTACTATTTCTTGGAGCATTGCTTAATACTGCATATGGCAATGTTTTTCCAGACAACTGTCAAGTAGCTTGCCTTTTTTCCAAACCAGCTGCAAAAATTTAGCTTGCTGCCTTCGATCAGTCAAATAGTTTCAGTCTTCAGTTGAGTTTTAACTCTGAAGTAGAAGAGAGTTTCTTCTCAGAAGCTGACTTATGAAGATGCTGTATTGGTCCTAAATCTTACTTCCAGTTTCCTTGGTTCTGTGAACAATATTGCCTATGTACTAAGAGAATATACCAAGCAGTCTCTTCTGAAGAGCACAATTTTCAGTTAAGTACAGTATATGAAAGCAAAATAAGCCAATATTAAAGTAATCCTTTGTGATAGGTTAATTTTTTTCATATGGGGGAGGGGATTAAGTTATCCTACATACTGTGTCTCTTTAAGTAGAATACATATATCTTTGAGAGATTTCACTTGTTTTCTTCTCAGATTGACTAACTGAAAGATTAAGTACTCTGTCAGTTCTCTGTGTGTCTGAAATACCTTGTTTACTCTGGCAGTATCTTTGCATCTAAATAGGAAATTGCATTTAATCTCAAGATGAGAGGAAGTCAGAGTCACAATACTGTGAAATGTATTAACGTTCTCTGTTTCTTTGGGGTTTTTTGGTGTATGAGAGGAGGGGAGAGAAGGAGGTAGGATGTTGGGGGTTGAATATCTTTCCAAATGATTTCAAGACTTTTACATCCAGACTCTATCAGATAGATAGCTGATCTATCTATCGGACAAAAAGCAACGGGAAAAGTAAGTGGTAGTCACTAGGAAGCTTTGACTTATGTTGTAAGTCAGTTGTCAAGAAGCCAGAAGGAGTAAGTTGTACCTCGAAATGAAAGTTCCTTCTACTATTAGGGCAGATATGGCCCAAAGAAATGCCAGTGGGATCTCAATAGCTTTTAGACTAGAATTTAGTTGTGGACTTGGATACCTAAAATTGCATGTTTTACATGTGAACAGTATGTAATCTATGATTCTGCTCTTTAGCAGAGTAAATGTAGGTCAGGATATGAACAGCCCTCTAGCTTCTCACTTAGTCAGCTGACACCCGGCAACAAGAATGCGCTCGTTCTCACTAAGCATGTAGCACATCAGCAAACTTTGGTGTCCAA
This sequence comes from Phaethon aethereus, assembly GCF_964289735.1. Taxonomy (NCBI): domain Eukaryota; kingdom Metazoa; phylum Chordata; class Aves; order Phaethontiformes; family Phaethontidae; genus Phaethon; species Phaethon aethereus. Next base: position 163,233,532 of record NC_138575.1, on the reverse strand, counting down.
ATCTGGACCTAAATTGGAGGAAAAACTTCGGTCATGCTGCATTAGTAGTGCGTAGACTCTAAATCTGCAAACAGTCAGTGTAAGTCAGTAGGCATGCAGCAGCCTGGTCATACATTTGAATCTGCAGAAGTTGAGTATCATGGAAAGATGGGGTGGAAATGCTGTATTTAAAAAAACAAAACAAACCTCCACCCCATCCATCCCTCTTCACTGAAAGGGAAGTCTTAATTTGAAGAAAAATAATCCACGTTCTTTACTGTGCAGGGTTTCAGGATGTTATCTAGAATATGTGGTTACGGAAGTGAATTGTGGGCTGTCAAATCTGAAAGTGTTTACCTTCAGTGGTAAGTTTTTTCCTGAGGAAATAGTTGTGTAGATGAGATGGGCTTTTTTCTGGTAAAGCCAGCCTTCTCTGAAGTACATTGTATGCCCTTGAACAGTAGTAGATGTGTTTACCTCTTGTGTGATTTCACTGAAGAGATTGTTTGTTTGGGTCAGGTGTTGACTTCAAGAGAGTAGATCAGATTTTAAAATATTCCACACTTTTGAGTTGGAGAAACCAGGTCAGGGTGTGGAAATGAAGGAGAGTAACTTTACTTGGACTACTCAAGGACAGACATGTAGGAGCAAGATGGTTTGTAATTTGCTGTATGATGCTTGCATTAAGACTCCGTGTCACCAGTGTTGCTTTCAGTGCCTACCAGAACTGCAAGGTGACTGATGTAATGAGCAGTCTGAAAAATGCTGTTTTCTCCTAGCACATTCCAGAAGTCTGTTGAATCCCAGTGGAGACTCTGAAAAGCTTTTTTCTTCCCATCCCTCCTCGCACTCTCTTTTGGAGTCATGCTCCTTGAAAGGGATCTCTGCAGTTCAGGACATGCAGTCATTTTTGAGGGAGAGAAAGAGTAAGAAAAATTAAGAGTAAGAAAAAAGAAAAAAATGGAGGGGAGGATGAGTAAACTTTCCCAGCTTGTTGTGGGAAACAGCGGTTGTGTATAGAGCTTAAAAGAATCATTGAAACTATTCTTGACATGTAAAACTATCCTTTAGTGTGTACTTGTGGAAAGAGAAAAAAAACTTCAAACCTTTAAAGTCTTTCTACACAGTTTTATAGTATGTGGGAAAAGTTTCATGAGCACCCTAAACCTCTTTAAAGTTACATGATTGCTACACAGAGCTGTTTCTCTATTTGGATGTTTCTACCAACTGTGGCATATTGGTTCTGTCTCGTGAGGTGGTGTCAGTATGAGAGGAGGCAGTGGGAATGCCTGACTGGAAAGCATGGGAGCACTCCTTTCAAGAGCAGGGCCTCTTTGAGACCCAGCCTTCATGCCTTATGTTTAGATTGCTTTGGTTTGTGTTTTTTTTTTCCCCCTCCTCTGTACTTCCCTGTTGGCTGAAGGGTGTGATTCAGACTTATGTCTTGACATGCTAAGCAATATTACATTTTTAGAAACCCCTACTTTTGGCCAACAAATGCACCAAGCTGATGAAGTTCCCAGTTTTGGGACAGTTTTGTTTTTGTTTTGTTTTCCTGTCTAGCTATACAGAATCACAACTTCTTAATCTTTAGAAGCACTCTGGGTTTCCAACTCAGTTACCAGTTTGGAAATCTAGGACCTAGAAGGTAATAAAACCTTCAACAGGTGCCAGCAGAGTGGTTTAATTCTTGAGTTCCGAGTGCCCAGGCTGGAATGGGCTTAAGTCCGTAGGTGACTTTAGAAAGTCATTGCACACAGTATTTATTTCTTTGGTTGAGTGCTTTATATATGCTTTATATATTTTATATATGCTTTAATACCAAGTTCCTTCTGTTTTGGTTGGTAGTTTCTGAATAATAGTCAACAGGACAGATCTGTGGGCACATCAACATTCATGTCTAAGGCCTCAATCCATGACATCCCTGGAATATTTATTTTGTCTTTAAGCATGTGATTTTTAGTGAAAATAAAAACATTGGTATACTTTGGTTGATGGAAGGCCTTCGGAAAAGGTGACAAAAGCGATGCAAGTCCTGGCAGCCCTTTGTATATGCCTTGAAATACTGTCTGTGGCTTGTGTCCTAGAGAAAATGACAAGTGTTTGAGTTGCTGAATTCTGTACAAGGCACAAAAATAGACCAGAACTACCTAGTCTATTGGAAAGTGTGGGAAGGACCAAGTTGTCATATTTCTTTTAAAAATTCTTCCTTTTTTTTTTTTAAACTGACTGTAATGTTCACAGTTTCAGACTGTTGCAATAAATACTGTAAACTGAGGTGTCCTAAATACGTAATTCTGTCTCCCTTAGAAGCGTAAACACTTGAAAGCTGGAAACGGAAAGTGCCGCTCCCAGCTCCACTAGATGTCAGCCAAGACCAAGTGACTGAGCACTGTACACTTGAAAATCCTTGTTTTTGAATCTAGAGAAGCCCTTTGGCTGTTGCAAAATATACTGGACAGTAGTTTTCCATTGTTGGTTGGTATGTGTAATAATGCTATTTTGGATGTAGGTGGAGGAGACCATCTTATGGCACTGTAAGTTAATCTGATTTGAGTAAGTTACTAGGCAAGCTTGGGTTGGGTATTTGAAGCTCTCTTAACCAGATCAGAGTAACATTAGATTGTTTCCAAATACATTCCTCTGTAGTACTGTGATCATTTGTAGCTTCCTGGGTGAAGAATAAGAGGTATTTAAATATTTCATTGCTTTTTTTCCACCTATCTAATATCATAGTTAGAGAATTACTTACAGTAACAAAGCCATTCCTGTATACTGGCCTTTGTTTTCTGTAAAGGAATTAGGTGCAGGTTTGGGGCGGGGGGGTGGTGGTGAATGAAAGCTGCTGTTAACAGATGGCTAACTCTTGTTGCTGCAACATAAACTGCAGCTAATTTAGTGTTTTAATCCAAATGTAGTAAAGCTCAAAGACAGCAAAGGATGCTGTGCTGAGAACATGTTCACCAGTAGCAGTGTGCATGTCCAGCAGAACTGAACAGAGCATAGCTTCTGACTTGGTGCTTTGAGGCCATTGATGAAGCATGTAGAGGACTGTTTGGTTTGCTTAGACCTGAAGGGTCAGCTGAAGGGTTTTTTTAATACTTTGCTCCTTTCTTGGAAATCTAGCACACTTAGTGCAAGCATTTAGTTCTGACTTGTCACCCTGCAAGCTTCCTGCTCCACAGGAAAAGCACAAATAATTGACATGCGATTTGTTATTGATAGTGATGTGGCAGTCCTCTGAATACAGAGCAAAAAGAAAAAAAAAAAAGGGAAGTAAACCAAAATGAGAGTATCAAACAGCATCACATTTCCTGCTTTTTTCTGTAAATGAACAGGCTTCTTTTTGCTTTAGGTAACATTACTGATTAAAACATTATAGCAATACACTAATTACTTATTAAGAGCTTATGAGTATATATTTTCATCATACTGTAACACACAAATGCTTGATGGCTTTAGTTTGAATAATAGCTTGAAAAGTTTCCCTTTCTTTAACTGGACAGCTTGTACCACCTAAAATTATCTAGGATGTTTCACTCAAGTGCTGTTTGTTACTATTGGACTTGTCTGTATGACTGTAACTTTGCTTTTCATATTCCACTGGCTTTTTGCTCCAAAAAATTACAAGAAACATACCCTGTATCTAAAGAGTGCAGTGTTATCATGAGATAAGCTTAAAAGGAAGCATAAAGCTTGTCCATAGCAAAACCTCTTAATTTCTAAAAGATGAAAATGCTGAGAAATTGAGGGAGAAACTAAGCAAGTCAGCTGGAACGGAAGAGTTCAGAACTTTGGAGAGTTTTGTAGTCTTGGAACTTTTAAAATTACAGGTGCAAAAATTTACCTCTACTACAAGCTCCAGATTTGGTGGAGAAAGCGGATGCACAGCGTCAGAGGTTTATAGGCAGAGTTTCTGTTCTAACCAGAAGAAAAGCTTTTTGAGACCTGTATTAGAAATCAGCCTACAAAGATGAAAACTCTTTGATCTCATTCCTCTCCTCTTGCTGAAAGACAGTTTAGCGAATGAAAGAGAATTTTCAGGTCTAAGTACAACTTGATTTTTGCCAGAATAAAATGAAACAACTGCATAAGGTTCAAAAAGACTGAAAATGAAAAGTCTAAGACAGAGGTGGGACCTGTGCTTGCTTTTGATGTTGTGTTTAGGCTTTTGCTTTTCATATACTTTAGTGTTAGAACCAGGGGAAATTTTGTTAAAGGAGTTCTGAGGGCTGTGTTGAATTACATTAGAGAATTAAGCACAAAATATGGATGTTTGAAGAACTTAGTGATGAGAAAAAGGGAAGAGGCCACTTCGAGATAAAGGAGGAAAGAAAAAGTATTGGGTGACTTTGAGGATTCAGTAAGTTTAGTCAACACTCTGTGTATAGAATGCAAGGCAGCGCAAGTTTTGATTAAAAAACAAAACAACAAAAACACAAAACAAAAACAACAAAAAAAAAAATCAAGTCCTGCTGATCTGTCCCTTTTAAAACTTTGGAAGTCATCCTGATCAGTGGCAAGTGTGAAACCAGTGCCTTATTTAAACTATACTAATCTTACAAATGACTTCCTGGCTTTGCAAGGGAATGACTGAAATTCTTCCTGGTCCTTATTTGTCTTCCTGTGTGGTAGCAGAGTTGCCTGTGAGATTTTTTTTTTTTAATTTTCTTTGAAAATACAAAGCTGCCTAAACAAATGAAAGCAAGTACAATATAACCTGTTCTACTTGCTCAGAAGGGTTTGAGAAATGAGAGTCTTTGTAGACAAAACTTGAGACTTGTTTAAAGCTTCATATGAAGCGAAGTACATAAATTCCCAGCTAATCCCCGTTGAGTCTTTCCCCCATCTGTAGCATCTTGACTTGCTGCTGTAGCCACTCTTTCTGGGAAAAAATGTAAGAAACACAGCTGTACATGTGACATGTTGCAGTTTGTTTCTGTCATGAATTTATAAATACGTGTTGTGCTTAAAATGAGATATGTGATTATGCCATGTGGATATACTTTTAACTGATGCTGAAGTATCCAGTGTTTAATAACTGTCTACAGAGAGATGAATTAACTAGGCTACAGTTGAGAGGCCCATGTCTTCCAGCGACAGCCAGTGTCTGTTGTGTATGATGTGTCCAATGGTAAACGATCAAGCATGGTGGGGGGAGGAATTAGATTTCTCGGACTTCTAGCAACTTGTATTGATGCTAAAAATGCCTGTCTTTTTCGGAAGTTTGGAGTTGGAAACATTTCCAGTGGAATTTTAAATCTAATTTTGCTTTATTTGCAGCTTTATTCAGTTCTCCATGATGTGATTATTAATGGGACAGAAAGAGATCCTTGAACAAGCATTTCAGTCTCTCTCCTTGTTAATGTTTGCAGCTCAAATCCAATCCTAGCAATAATGAGGAAAAAGAAGCCCAGACTCAGCTGACAAAATCTGATGAGCTACAGCGCCTGCATTCACAAGCATTATCTGCCTACCAGCAAGAGGATTATGAAGCTGCTATTTCTCTTCTTGATGAAATCTTGGCAGTAAGTGCTAAGTAAAATGGTGCTGTGAAAAGGAAGTAAGAGCTCCTATCTGAACATCTGTGTATTTTTTTTTAATAACTTCTTCACTGATGTGAAAATACCACTGGTGTAATTGGGTCAGTTTTTGCTGAGCACCATGAGTCCATAATGGAGAATGGAGAATGCTGAACGCTAACTGCAAAAAAGTCAAAATAATAGGTTGTAGTTAGGGTTAAAGATACAACTTCAGACAGACTTCTGTTATGAATAACTTTCTTGATTATACTTTCCCATTTTTCTACAGTTCAATGTTCTTGGGGAATTTGGGGAAAAAAGTTGTTCTCAAACCAGTGAAGTTTTTCCAGGTATAGGAGGCATAGGATTTTTTATCTAGGTTTTTTGTTCCCTATATGCAGGTCATATTTGTCTTGAGGAACATGAAGCAACAAAAGATAAAAAAAAACCTCAGAGTTAATGGACATAGCTATCTCGATTTTCAGCTTGTTCCGTAGATATCGGTATTTATTGAATCTTAATTGGCATAGGTAGTCTGATAGTCTAAGTGTAAATAACTCAATCATGTGGGCATTTTGTGTGTCATCTAGAAATATATAATAAAAGACAGTTAACAGCTATGTTTCTTCACACACACATTAACACTGTTGACTTGGAATTTACAACATTCTAGCTTTTGGTGAAGAAACTGCCAAAGTGTGAGAGTTTGCTTATGGGGAGGGAATGTGGAAAAGCAGAAAAGCTCATTCTTTAAAATGAGCCATATTTGTTTACAAACAAATGATAATACCCAGAAAAAATTCTGTAAAATGAACTATGATGGGCAGTTCCTTTTAATTAATTATTCTTGCCATACTGTGATGTTGTTACTTCTGTATATATCTTTAAAATTGAGATACTAAGGTCAAATCTTGCATAGCTGAATCTTAGCCACAGGCTACTTTCTAGAGGACAGCTGCCAGCTTGGTCCTTGCTGTTCATTACCCCTATTCTTTTGGGAAGATATAAAAATTTATGATTCTGATATCCTTCCCTGGAGGCTCAACAGACTGTCCCAGTTTAAGCAGTGCCAGTAGATTTAATTCATCTCCCTGCATGAGCTCATTGAATCACTTACAAATTTTTTCAGGCCTTTGTTTTCTATTTGGGCAGGTGCATCACAGCATCCACCAGGAAGCAGAGATGCTAATTTCATATACTCTGCGTGCAGCTTGAACCTTATGCTATTGCAGTTGGCAAAGTGAAATTAAATGGTATTTTTTCTTTTGTTGGGGAGAAAAAGAAGTGAAGTGTTACACACCAAAAACAAGCTTTAATTTTGGTTTCTCAAGGTTTGTGTTTGGGATGCAGAGCTACGGGAACTTCGAGCTGAGTGTTACATAAAGGAAGGAGAACCAAGCAAAGCCATTAGTGACCTGAAAGCTGCTGCCAAATTAAAGAATGATAACACTGAAGCCTTCTATAAAATCAGCAGAATATATTATCAGCTCGGGGACCATGAATTATCACTCAGGTAATTTTTACTGTTTGCTGTAATTATTATAATTATATTATAATATCTGTCTGAGACAGAAAATGTGATAATATAGGTCATGATAAACAGTGAAATATCTATTGTCTGTTTTTTGGATGGAGTAGCCACTCTCGTCTGGATCTGATGAAGGAAGCTCCTTTCCAGAAGCTAAGAACTGGCAGTGAAGACACCATGATTATTCTTGGCAGACCAGCCATTGATGCTTTCTAGCACCTTGCTTACTTAAATAGAAGCCATAGTGCTGGTCCATCAGAGTTGCTTATATTTACTGGTCTTGTTATATTTCTCCATCCTAGAAGAAAGCGCTTCTCTAAACTAGCTTTGCTGGAACCATTTTTTAACCTTGAGCCTCCATTCAAGTGAAGTTTACAAGGCAAACAAAAAGAAAATCTATGGATTAAGTCTTAGGGCTGGATTTTGTTTTGGTTTTTTTTTCCCAAGAGTGGAAACAAAAAGGTCACAAGCTTAAGAATAAATAAAAAGTACAGGAGCATCCAAGTGTGAGGCGCTGGAGATCCAGAACTGTCATTCTTGCAGTGTCCAGTATTTTGGATGACTTTTTTTTTTGTAATGCCCTACCCTTTTATTCATATTCAGTTAACTTTAGGGTGTTATTCCCATACGTCCCTAGTCAGTGCTGCAGATAACTGCCCTTGCCCCATGTGCACTGTTAACTTCATACTCTTGTGCTCAGCTGGACAGATGATACAAGCTGTCTTTTTGCACACAAGTGGTTTCAGTGCAGCTTATCTCAGATCTGCTACCTGCATTTTCAGGCTCCTTCCGATACGGCTTCTGCCACAGAATCTCTTAAGAGGTGAAGAGAACTGAAAAAGCCTGAGCTTCATTTTTTTTCTTGGCAGGGTATGACAAAGGCTGGTGGATGGAAACTGCATGTAATTATAATTGCAAAAATTAATTTTAGAGCTGGGCAAAAGTAAATGCCAAGTAGCTAATTGGTTTGCATTAGGGACCCCCTTTTTAGAGTATACTTAATCTCTGGAGCTCATAGGTCACTTCTGTGGTCTTTTGGTAGCTCACACTTAGCCTAGTGATTTCAAGAATAGGTGGGGGGTTCTTTTTGGTTCCTGTCCCACCCCACCCCCACCACCCCGCCCTCGAAATCCACACACGGCCTTGCTCTATTAATAAACAAATTTTAACGTTTTTGTAAGTACAATTGAGAGAGATGTTGAAAAACCAAATGGTGTCAGAATGAAGGGTTAAGCCTCTCCTTTATTTTTCTCTGATTCTAATTCCCTCCCCACCATCATAAGGTATACTAAGAAAGAGTTCTATAGCTCTTGGACTTGCTGAGTGATTAATCTTGTCCTTCCCATAGTTTTCTTCCTCTTCCCTTTACAGGCTTAATGATTTTCAAATTAATAGATATTTTTGTCTGTGCTTAGAAACAAAATAAGATTTTTGCGATCTCTTTCTGAAAATAACACCTTGGTTGTCCTATGATGACTCTGTATGATACAGAACTTTTATTCCTTAATATGATTGCATTTTGGGGTTTTTTTAAAGACTTTTGACGATTTTAAGAGGTGTCTGATGAAACAGTCTTCACAGTTAAAAGTCAGGCTCAGGCTTGGCTGATAGTCCATCAAGAGGAGGTTTGGGTCTCAGCTGAGCTTTGTTTCAGGCAGCATAAAATATATTTCTACATAGGTATTTGGTAATGTAGCTGAGTTAAAATATACAGGAAAAAATACAAACAAATGTATCTCATAATACTGAATATAGTTTCTTTCCCAGGGTATATTTTTCTTCTGCTGCTTAGTCAGTTATTAATGTAACACTTCTCAATCTTTGCATATTTGGCAATACAAAATAATTAAAAACAAAACCAGACAAATATCCCTGTATGTTCTGGAAGACCTGTTTTTTGGTCTCGCTTTAAAGTAATTTTTTGGATGAAGGGAGAGACTGTGTAAAGTCAACTGTTCTGGACAGCTTATAGATGCTGCATTCTCTAGGTGAAATTTCATAATGTGTGGTAATGTCTTCCTGTTTTGTTTTTGTTTGGTTTTGGGTTTTTTTGTGTGGTTTGGTTTGGGTTTTGTTTTTTCATTTCCCCCCCGCCCTGTGAATAGTGAAGTCCGGGAGTGTCTGAAGCTTGACCAAGACCATAAGCAATGCTTCTCTCTGTATAAGCAAGTAAAGAAACTCAATAAGCAAATAGAGTCAGCAGAGGAATTCATCAGAGAAGGCAGGTAAGTGTTCCCTGCTGTATTTTAAAAAAAAAAAAAAAAAAAAAAAAATCATTACTGAGGCACTGACTAACTGATTGAGGAGTTGTGATGCTTTTTGCATCTGTCAGTTGAAGTGGATAACTAAACACAGCTCTCAAATTACAATTAAAGTAAATATTGACTTGCATAGTGATGATCCTATTCTGATTCTTTCTTATGCCACTGTCTTCTCTTTGCATGCTAAACTTCTATGTGGAGCAGGTAGTAGCAACAAGATAGGGATAATATTTGTCAGCTCTCATCACTCAGCACTGGTGAAGCCACAGCTGGAGTGCGGGGCTCCATAGCACAAGGGAGATGAAGCTATTGAGAGAGAAAGTCCAGCGAAGTGCCATTAAGATGATGGATGGACTGGAGCATCTCTCTTCTGTGAGGAAGAGCTGAGATAGCTGGGGCTGTTCCCACTGAGCCTTCTCTGCTACAGGGTCATCTCATCAATGTATATAAATACCTGAGGGGAGGATGCAAAGAGGGTGGAGCCAGGCTCCTTTCAGTTGTGCCCAGTGGCAGGACCAGAGGTGATGGGCACAAACAGAAACAGGAAATTCCATTTGAACATGAGGAAATAATTCCCACCACCCCCTTGTTTCCACTGGTGCAGATTGCCCAGAGAGGTTGTGGAGTCTCCCCACCGTGGAGATACTAAAAATCTATCTGGACACAGTCCTGGGCATCTTGCTGTAGATGGCCCTGCTTCAGCAGGGGGGTTGAACCAGATGACCTCCAGAAGTCTTCCAACCTCAACTATTCTGTGATTAAAGGACCACATCTTTAGACTAAAACTATCTAGTAATTCTGCAGTGCCTTGATAGCAAAGGTGGATCTGACTGATGGGCTTCTTTTATGCACCCTATTAAGTGATAGACAATGCCTCTGTATTCTACTTCTTGCTTTATTTCAGTTTTACGTGTTTCCAAGCACATGACATTCAACTGTAAGGAACCCTAACAAGTGATTAAACATCTGTCAAGGTGGCTTTTTAAAATGAAGTACATCAGGAATGTGAATCAGCACAACTGAAGATAGTTTTATTAAGTTAGCAGTCTGTTTGGACTGTTTTCATTATAGTTGTTGTCTTAATCCAGTACCAGCACATTTTCAACAAATCTTCTGAGAGCTTGAATTTCTTCTACCTTGTACCAACCTATGGGTTCAATCACACACTTGTATTTTTGGGTGAATGTTCTAATCCATTTCTTACTCAAACCATGGAACTTTAACATCTTTGAAACCTTCACAGCAAAAATACATTTTACTATGTGACTTGTGGAGAAGGCAGGCAGAGAAAACTGCCCAATTCAAGCTGGCATAAAGAACGTTGTTTTTTTTTTTGTACCAAGAAATGCAAATGGTGCAGTGCTCACAGCAGTACTCCATACTTAGTCCGTCTCAGACATCAGAGAGGGAAATGCTTTTTTCCAAGTGTAGAGTGGTGTGTGGGACAGGAGGCAAATCTAGAGACTGTGCACGCTGAGGGATGGTAGTTGTTCTCTTCTGCAAATGCCTGTCAGGAGTAGTGCCTGCTCTTCTGTCTCATAGCACAGAAGATGGAATGGGGATGTAATTCTTGAAGTGGATGACAGTTTTCTTCATACTGTTGTCTCACACCACACCTTTATTACAGTTAAGGTATATTGCTAGAAAGATGTGAAAATCTGTGAATATTAAAATTTGTAAATAAATCACAACACCCTGAAATAGTTACTATATTTCATGATATTATGCTTATCTTTATGATTTAAACAGGTATGAAGATGCTATCAATAAATATGATTCTGTAATGAAAACTGAGCCAGAAGTCCCAGTTTATGCTACTCGTGCCAAAGAAAGGATCTGCCACTGTTTATCAAAGGTAATTCTGCTTCTATCTCCCTCTGTAAATTTCTTTAAAACAAACAAAAAAATACCCCAAAAACCCCACAACTACATGACTTTTGTTTTACTTTCTCCTCTCTAGAATCAGCAGGCTACAGAAGCTATACAAGTTTGTACAGAAGTTCTGCAACTGGAACCAACCAATGTGAATGCCCTGAAAGACAGAGCAGAAGCTTATTTGCTGGAAGACCTGTATGAAGAAGGTACAGTTGCATGCAGTTTGCACATACTTTTTTGTGGGTGTTTAAAATGCAGTCAGTGTTTCAAAAATTTAACATGCACTTTGATTCTACACTATGGTGTTAGCCCTAATCAGCACTGGTAGTTGCAGATTTACAAAAATATCTGCTGATAATTTTGTCTTGATTAGTATAAGTGGAATGTACTTGTTTTATCTACAGCAGAGTTGTCTTTACAACAGTGGGCTATGTTCAGGATGTTTTACGAGGCTATACAGCTTACTCATACACATTTTATATAATCAACAGTGTCAGACAATTGCATTTAGAGATAAGAGGTAATTATAGTTAGGGTGATGTAAATCAATTTTAGGAACTCCATTTTAATGTCTTTAGATGGCAGTGTGAAACAATACTGTTCTAACCCTAGCATATGTTGAGGGCAGAGAAGGATAACAGCCATTGCTTCACCTCTGTGGGTCTCTGTAGTGCTGCTAAGAGCAATAAACTGATTCTGTTCCTGAGGCTGCATTTTCCATATGGAGTTTCCATAAAATGCATACTGTTACACAGTCCCATCTACAGCCTTGGAAAATAAGGACTGAGTAATGGGTGTCTCAGAGTAAACCACTATGTTGTTACCTAGGTTCTTCAAGAGTACTAAGTGCTACTGTGCTATAAAAAAAGAACCCTTCGAAATTTAATTTAGTGAATCTCATTTCCTCAAGAAGCCAGGCTTAAGAAGGAAATGTGGACAATCTGTCTGTTCCACCCCCGTGCTCAGTCATGCAGCAGTTCTTGAAGCATTGGGCTGTTTCAGTCAAATGTGATGAGGGAAAAGACTTGTAGGCTTTACATCTGCAGAAAACTAGTTCCATTAATTTTAGTACTTGTAGAACAATTTTCCTTTTCTGTATTCTGGTACTGGATCTTTCACTTTACAACTGAACAAAACCAATCTCTTTGATTTAAACATTCATGAGGCAGCTGTTCTCATTAATAGCACGCTCAGGTTTTTTGTCTTTTTGAGAAATTAATCGCAGAGGGATGATGTTGCTCATCTCTTGAAGCTCACTTCAAAAATGAGATACCTATTTTGTTCTTTTTTTAGGCCTCCCTTGACTTAAATGAAAACATGCTATAAAGAGGACTGGTGTCATTTCAGGCAGTCTTCTTCATCAGACTTTATATCTCTGAACTGACCTAGTCCCAGTCCCTCTTTGCTGAGGCTGGCAAGCCTTCCTCCTGCTTATAAGAAAAAGGGTGGAAGACAACAGAACTTTGGCGAACTCGTGACCTTTGTACAAAGGGATTGCTTTAAAAAAAAAAACCTCACAAAATGTAAGGAAAAATTGTCTTTCTGCTTTTCTTAGGGTAATACTTTTCCATCTTTTGATTGTTTAGAACTGTGATGTCAACCTAAAGGTAAGGCTTAGGAAGATTTCACAGTCATGAGGCCCCCTTTAGGCATTTCCCAATCTTTTTCTGTACTTCACTACAGTGGAAGTAAGCTCAGTCAGTGTTGGGAAAAGTAGATTTACAAATGAATAAAAAAACCCCCAAACCACTTCCCTAAAAGTAGTTAGAGGTACAGAATATAAGTTTACATAGATTACGGCTTGTACAAAGGTTTTTGATTTAAGAGGAAGGAGTATCAGCAAAAGGAGAACCCAAAGAAAATTTAAGATTATTTTTTCCCCCTCAAGGTGTATGAATCTTCAGCTTAGAGGAGGGTACAGAGAGGAGCAGGCCCTGCTGTGAGTCTTCTCAGGTGTACCTTTTGCTTCTTACTAGTGGGCAGAATTGATCTCTTTGTTTTCTTGAAATTGATGAATCTCAATTCGGATCTTTCTAACATTATCTTCTAGTAAATCCTCATCTATTTCTGGTTCCTCTAGGGTGAGAGAATCTGGCAACTCTTGGAAATTAGAGGCAGGGGGGAGAGGGGAAAGAAGTTTGTAACAAGGTCCTGCACAAACACACAGTGCCGACTTGTTCTTGTGCTGGAGCAAATGTCTCCCTATTTATGGGATATAAGGAAACACAGAGAGGATGCACCTAGGATCTGGGAGACCTTATTTCCAGGGCTGGAGCCCACTGGGCTTGGCCTAGCATGGTTCTGAGGGGACAACCATGCTAGAGTGGAACCGTGCTCCTCCAAATCCCTTTTGTTTAGCATATCCCCTGCCTTCTTCCTGCCCTTCCTCCTGCCCTTGACAGTAGTGAGATGGTTATAGTTACACTCTGCCTTCCAGCAGAGCCTCCATAACAGTATGATAGTCCATTAATGTTAGTCTGCCTGAAGGTGTCTTCACTTATCCTTCAGTTTTAACTGCTAGAAAATGATGGCTGATTTCTCTCTGCTGTAGAGAGCAGTAGAGCAATTAAAATCATAGTCTTATATTTAAAGGGGCAAAGTGATTCTCATTCTTCCCTCAAACTTTCACGCTGGAGGCCCCTATTTTTCTGTCTAAAGACAGGAGATTTCGAAGTACTTGTAATTCAGAGCTTTTAAGGCGATTATTGTTAAATGTTCAAGATGCACTTCAGTATGTATAGCTGAGTTCTGATTCCCATCAAATGGTTTTAATTACTTTATAATCACATGAGATCCAGGGCTTGTCTACAGAGACAGATGTGTAATGACTCCCTTTCTGGCTTACCTCATAAGTACAGGAGTCTGTCTAAGGTATACAGCACAGGTTTTGTCAAAGAAAACAACCCATGTTTCTGTTCCGAAATTGGTCAGGTCATCATTCCCCCTTGCCCCCTCCCCCTTCCCCTGTAGAGGAAACAGTCCCTGTTTCAGTAAGAGCATAACTGTCAGAGGAACAACTGAACCAGTTGGCATGGACATGAGTTGTCTGCAGTTACTCGTGTTTGATAGGAAATGAATTCTGTATACGGAATAATGGTCAATCTTGGTCACTCTGTTTTAAAGATGCAAGCAAGATAGGAAAGCCAGCTGAGGCGTTTAGAGATACGTTGCGATTACTATTTGAGAGATTGTGAAAACTCTTGTATTGAAAGAAGGAGAGTTAGATTTGCCTGAAGTATTTAAATTGAAAGTGATACTGGAAACTGGCTGTTCCTTTTATGTTGAGGGACAGGATGAAAGGAAGAAGAGGTGCGCTCTGAAATAGCCAGCCAGTAAGAAGCAGCCACGATTATGGTGTGTGTTTGTGAGGTACTAGTGCTTTTAGAAATACTGACTGAGAAGAATTTATTAAATGTCTTACTCGACATACTGTGAATTAGTAATAAGTCTCTTGGTTTCATAGCAAACTTCTTGTGGTCAGGAAGCTGTCATCCTGCTTCCACCTATTTCCAACCCTCACCCCTCAGGTGGGGAGAGCAATTAGCTCTCTGAAAGAGGAAAATTCCTACAGTGGAGAGTTCTTTCAAAATGGTCCAGGAAAGCTGGACATTCTTTAAGAAGGAAATCTTAAAGGCATGGGAGCAGGTATTCCCCGTGTGCTCTAAGACAAGCTGGCGGGGAAGGCGACTGGCCTGGCTGAACAGGGAGCTTTTGCTGGGACTCAGGAAAAAAAGGAGAGTTTATGACCTTTGGAAGAAGCAGAAGGCAACTCAAGAAGAGTACAGGAATGTCATTAGGTCATGCAGAGAGAAAATTAGAGAGGCAAAAGCCCAGCTAGAGCTCAATCTGGCCACGGTCGTAAAGGATAACAAAAATGTCTGTACAAATATGTTAACACAAAAAGAGAGGCAAGGAGACTCTCCATCCCTTATTGGATGTGGGAGGGAACATTGTCACCAAGGATGAAGAAAAGGCTGAGGTACTTAACGCCTTCTTTGCCTCAGTCTTTAATAGCCAGACCAAGTACTCTCAGGGTATTCAGCCCCCTGAGCTGGAAGACAGGGATGGAGAGCAGAATAAAGTCCCCATAATCCAGGAGGAAGCAGTCAATGACCTGCTGCATCACCTGGACACTCACAAGTCTATGGGGCCTGATGGGATCCACCCAAGAGCACCGAGGGAGCTGGCAGAGGAGCTTGCCAAGCCACTCTCCATCATTTATCAGCAGTCCTGGTTAACAGGGGAGGTCCCAGACAACTAGAGGCTTGCCAGTGTGACACCCATCTACAAGAAGGGATGGAAGTGGGATCCTGAGAGCTACAGGCCTATCAGCCTCACCTTGCTACTGGGGATGATTATGGAGTGGTTCATCTTGAGAATGCTCGCAGGGCATGTGCAGGACAGCCAAGGAATCAGGCCCAGCCAGCATGGGTTCATGAAGGGCAGGTCCTGCTTGACCAACCTGATCTCCTTCTATGTTCAGGTGACCTACTTAGTCGATGGGGGAAAGGCTGTGGTTGCTGTCTACCTGGACTTTAGTAAAAGCCTTTGACACCATCTCCCACGGCATTCTCCTGGAGAAACTGGCGGCTCATGACTTACATGGGTGTATTCTTCGCTGGGTGAGGAACTGGCTGGACAGCCGAGCCCAGAGAGTTGTGGTGAACGGAGTTAAATCCAGTTGGTGGCCGGTCACAAGCGGTGTTCCCCAGGGCTCAGTTTTGTGGCTCGTCTTGTTTATTATCTTTATTGATGATCTGGATGAGGGGATCGAGTGCTCCCTCAGTAAGTTTGCAGGTGACACCAAGTTGGGTGGGAGTGTTGATCGGCTGGAGGGTAGGAGGGCTCTGCAGAGGGATCTGGACAGGCTGGATCGATGGGCAGAGGTCAGCTGTATGAGGTTTAATAAGGCCAAGTGCTGGGTCCTGCACTTGGGTCACAACAACCCCATGCAACGCTACAGGCTTGGGGAGGAGTGGCTGGAGAGCTGCCTGGTGGAAAAGGACCTGGGGGTGCTGGTTGACAGCCAGCTGAACGTGAGCCGGCAGTGTGCCCAGGTGGCCAAGAAGGCCAACAGCGTCCTGGCCTGTATCAGAACTAGTGTGGCCAGCAGGAGTAGGGAAGTGCTCGTGCCCCTGTACTCGGCACTGGTGAGGCCGCACCTTGAATCCTGTGTTCAGTTTTGGGCCCCTCACTCCAAGAAGGACATTGAGGTGCTGGAGCGTGTCCAGAGAAGGGCAACGAAGCTGGTGAGGAGTCTGGAGCACAAGTCTTATGAGGAGCAGCTGAGGGAACTGGGGTTGTTCAGTCTGGAGAAGAGGAGGCTGAGGGGAGACCTTATCGCTCTCTACAACTACCTGAAAGGGGGTTGTGGTGAGGTGAGTGTTGGTCTCTTCTCCCAAGTAACTAGTGATAGGATGAGAGGAAATGGCTTCAAGTTGCCCCAGGGGAGGTTTAGATTGGATGTTAGGAAAAATTTCTTTACTGAGAGAGTGGTGAAGCATTGGAACAGGCTGCCCAGGGAGGTGGTGGAGTCACCATCACTGGAAGTGTTCAAAAAACGTGTAGATGTGGCACTTGTGGACATGGTTTAGTGGCATGGTGGTGTTGGGTTGATGGTTGGACTTGATGATCTTAAAGGTCTTTTCCAACCTTAATGATTCTGTGATTCTGTGAAATGGAAGTGTCTCCCAACTGACAGAATGTGCAAAATGCTCTTGCAGTCAGGTGTGCTGGGTGCATTCCCTTTGCAGTGTGCAGCACTAAAAGTGTACCTTCCTGTATGCTTAATACTTGCAGCCTTTAAATAAGTTGAGTCAATTTAAAAAGAAATCTAGTACTGTGGTTGCAAATACTTGACCCCTGAGCATCTTGGTTGCCAGCAGTGGTGTGTGCTATAGATGATGTCATGCTCAGTGAAGTTGAGCACTCTGATCTGCATTTGGCAGAACGTTGCGATGGGACCTCCCATTATTACATGAAGCAGATAAAGTACACTGGTGCTTAAAATTATTGGAGCTGTAAAGCAGCATAATGAAAACTCTGGATTTTCTTTATTTTATCAGTTTCGACAGCATATATTGGGCACATTCATTAATGTACACTCCCGTTTGAGTTTTTTTAAATGACTTAAAAATATCAGCAGAAGCCAAAATGCTTTGTTCAAGCAGAAAATGACAGTATCCAGTGATGTGAAAATGAATAGAAATTTTGTTTTGTTTGTAATAGCATATAAAATTGTTGGGGCACTGGAAATGCTTTTTGGAAATTTTTTTTTCAATAACCAAAATAAGATTGCAGTAGTATCAGATGTTTGGGTAATATAAATTCATTAGCACTTCCTGCTGTCTTGCTCAGAAACAGTGAAAAACAAATGTAACACCTGCTGAGAAATAGCATCTGCTTGGAAATAATCTGATGCAAGTACTTTGCCTAACTTGAGAAACCTAGGAGACTTGGATCTGCAAATGAGACTTTGAGGATTGTAACAGTGAAAGAAGAGCAGTTTCATTAAAGACTTCAACAGTTGCTTCCCTTGATAAATCTTGATATCAAAGAATATTTAAACTTGGTCTTAAGCATTCAGTTACCCCTAATGATATTAACATAGTTTACTTAAAAAAAAGTAGACCCGGAATCTCTTAAATTCATGAATACATTACAGTACCTCTCTTGCTTTATTTCAAGAGTTGCATTTCTCAGGAATGAAAAGTGAGAGCATTCCTTTGGAAAAAAAAAAACTCAAAATGTAACTGTGTGCATATTATACAGAGGCCTAAAAAGCAAATATTTGTCTTTCACTAACAGTGTGAATTTACTGGTAACCTGAAATCCATCTTTGTCGTTTAAGAGGAAGAGGCTTTCTAGCGTTTTGAGAGCATTCATCCTTCAGTTGAACAGCAATGTATGGAACTAATGTTGTGCAGTGGGCTCTTCAAATGCTAGTTGCTGAAAGTTGCTTCTTGATTTCTGTTTCGTCTCAGTCCTAGATGCTTGTTATGTTCATCCATGTGACTTTTGTAACATCTAGAGAGTTTTCTGATCTGCTGCTAGTAACCCTCCTTCTCCTTCCTTTCCAAAGAGTGTGATGAACCTAAAGAAAGAAAAGTACCCAACTTATATGTGAAAATGAATCTCCTCCACTCCAAGGTTTTCTAATTTGAAAAAAAAAAAAACAAAAAACAAAAAAAACCAAAAAAACAAAAACCCTGAAGTTTGTAAAGAGTTGTGTAATCTTTTTTCATTCACTTTTTTTATAAAAGCTATTAAAGACTATGAGACTGCTCAAGCCAATAGTGAAAATGACCAGCAGATTCGGGAGGGGCTAGAACGTGCCCAGAGGATGCTGAAGCAATCACAGAAGAGGGATTACTATAAAATCTTAGGAGTAAAAAGGTGAGATATTAATATCTGAGATGATGGGTATGAAAGTTGGTTATTAAACCAGTACATCTAGGGCTGATCACTTGAATTTGTTCTGCTGAGTGTTAGTTTTTGTTCCTGTATCTTGCTACCTTCACTTTCCTACTGTACCAGTGTACAGAAGTGTTCAGCTTTTAAGTAGCATTTGTTTACAGTTCCTTTAGAAAGAATTAAAAAAAACAACATTGGTAAGGAATGAATTAAATCCCTTGGCAAGAAATCCTTAGTATAGATGACCAAGAGTCAGGTGAATGAATTGGGAAGGAGATGAAGACTGAAAAGTATTACTGAAAGCAGTAAAAAATAAAATTGTGGCAGATAGTATGATAGATTAGAAGAGTTTGAAAGAACTAATTAGAAGGTAGCTAAAATAGTTTTGCCATTAACCTTGAGAGAAACTATCAACTTCTCTTTCTAGTGAGGACCAAACGAATGTCCAATTCTGAACTAGTTTTGGTCATCCTTCCAGTAATGAACTAATTTGATCTCTAGTCTTTGTGCTTATTGTTACTCACCTGAGTGTAAATTCTTCAGACTGGGAACTGTATTTTGTGTAGTAGCTGGCAGTAGCATCTTTGCAAAGGAAGTAAATGGGTGGTGAAGGAAAGAGTGAGTAATCTTTCTTTAAAGTTGCAACTTGCTTCCTCTGTTCTTTACATAAAGAATCTTCAGTGCCACCTGCAGAAGCTTAACTAACTCATGATTTTCCTGATGCCCTTAATTACTATCTCAATGTTTAAAATAAACCTGTAGATTCACTACTGCAGCATATGAACAATTAGAAAATTTTAAGTTACCTGTAATTTTATCCATCAGAAATGCTCGAAAGCAAGAAATCATAAAAGCTTACAGAAAGCTGGCATCCCAGTGGCACCCTGATAACTTCCAGAGTGAGGAAGAAAAGAAGAAAGCAGAGAAAAAATTCATTGATATAGCAGCTGCTAAAGAAGTCCTTACTGACCCAGGTAATGATTGTTCTTATGCAGTGACTTTTTTTTTTTAATTACTACTTCACAGTAATGTAAAAATGCAGCAACTGTAAGTCATAGCAAGCATCACAGCTTGCCCTTCCCCTTCTCCCCTTCTCCATCTTCACTTGCATGAAGTCAGATGTATACGTGGAATTATTCATTGTGTTTCAGTGACTTTTGTTTCAAGTCAAATAAAAATTCATTATTTCAAAGGTCTCGTCTTAGGATATCATCTTGCAGAGACTTCCAGGATTGATTAACTCTGGAGATGCTAACTTTAAGGATGTGCATGTCTCCTCCTGCCGAAAGTTCTACTGCAGACTACATTTAGATCTTAACAGCACCTGAAGTGTTCCAGAGAAGCTCTCAAAATTGTCCCTTATTGTGTGTATCCAAGCCTAGATGCATTGTGCAAACAGATGCTCTGCAAACAGAGCACTTCTCTGAGGGCAGGGGACTGGGTGCTCTGGCTCCTGTCGGCCTGAGGGAGAGGATGCCCCCACTGCTGTCTGTGGCCAGGCTCCTGGGGCCAGCCCAGTCCCTAGGAGCAAGGAGCCCTGTCAGGTCTGTCTGCCTGCTGGTCATCTCTTGGGGAGGGGGAAAGAAGAATGCTGTCACTGTTCTCGCACACCCTGTGGTTTGGTGACTGGGAGATCTGGTGTCTCTCTTACCAAGAGATGAACAGAAGGGGTTGGACCATTTAGTCCTGAGAATGTAATAAAAAATGGGCATGGTTATCTCACATCCTTTTTTGAAAAAACAACAAAAAACCAACCACCAACAACAAAAAACTCACACCACCAAAAACCCAAACCAACTGAACCCAACCAAAAACCTCCTAAGCAGAGCCATTTGTTAGGTTCTTGTCTTTAAACTATTCCTGTCTGGTCACTGGAAAGAGAGAAGCCCATAAAAGATGTATCACAGAATCACTAGGTTGGAAAGGACCTTCAAGATCATCGAGTCCAACCATTAATCCAGCACCATCATGTCCCCTAAACCATGTCCTGAAGTGCCACATCCACACGTTTTTTGAACACTTCCAGAGATGGCAACTCCACCACCTCCCGTGGCAGCCTGTTCCAATGCCTGACCACTCTCTCGGTGAAGAAATTTTTCTTAATATCCAATCTAAATCTCCCCTGGCGCAACTTGAGGCCATGTAGATATGAGAGACTCCCATTTTTATCTTCAACTGTTCAGGATCATTAGGCAAATGGGCTTCGACTTTCTTGAGGGAAAGGGGGAATCTGAGAGTGATGAACTGTATTACTAACGCTTCTGGTTAATAGAAAACCTGTTGCTGTGTTAATGTGATCTTTGTTCATAATTATGAGCACAAATTAGGAGACTTATATACTGGAAGTGTTTGACATGCTGTTTGCCCTGTCAGCATCTCCAGGACAAGTTCATGTACATGCTCCCTGACACGTTTTTTTATGGCATGTTTACCATTCCTGTCAAACCAACTGGGCAAGAAGAGTAACACTGGTCGTACTTGGCTTTTGTAATGCTATCTGTATTGCTTTCTGTCCCTTACTATGACAACATTCTCTCCTTTCATCCAGATACTTTTTTCTCAGGTCATTTTCTGTCTCTAGTGACCATGCTGGTTATACAAAGAAAAACTAGAAAGCCTGCGGACCTCTGAATCCCTGAGCTTTCATTTGCAAGCTTATTATCATAGGACTCTGGTGTACCTTGAGGTTATCTTCCACATTCTTACCCCAGCCAGTCTCATGATTCCCTGCTAGAGCCTGCCTTGATAAAACGGGTGTCTTGGAAAAGTGCCAGGTGATCAAAAACCTTGTGGTGCTTGCAGGCTGCTTGAAAGTTACATGCAGGTCTGAATAACAGAGCAGTGGTGTAGCCTGTGGCTTGTCTGTGGGTCTTCGGGAAGGTTTCAGCTTTCTCCTCGCTGGACAGAACTGCTTAAAGAACATGCTTTCTGCCTCCAAACTGCTCTCCCCTAGACAGTCTCTGCCTGATGAACAGTATGTGGAGAAGACTGAAAACATTTGGGGCTCTGCATGCTGACTTCCGTGCTGCTGTTGAATGATCAATATTGGAATTTATTGGTTGCGAAGAACTGGCAGGATACAGCATGGTCTGCCCTCAGGCCATCCCAAGTCACTGCAGCTGTGAGAGAACAGGTCCAATAAACTCATCAAGGACAAAATGTCCCAATTATTTGTGGGACATAGTTGGCCAAAGTGCAGCTGTTCTGCCCCCACTGAAATTCATACCTGTCCTTTTGGACAACCAGGTACTGTCTTGCCTTGTTTTAAACTAAAAGACTTGTTTGAAGTTTTTTCGTATAGTGTTTTCATGGAGTTAGTCTCTTCTCCGCTGCAGTCTCCCAGGCAGCTTTGAAAAACCTCAGAAAGTATGTAGCTGCTGCCAGTACAAGTGACAGTTGCAGCTCTCTGGCCTGGAGGGGTGGATTCTGAATTGGTTACTGGTCATCCAAGATGCTTGGTGTTACTGCCCTAACTGCTGTGCCATGATTCCATCTTGGTTTTGTTTCCTCCAGAAATGAGGCGGAAGTTTGATGCGGGAGAGGACCCACTGGATGCAGAGAGTCAGCAGGGTGGGGGCAACCCTTTCCACAGGAACTGGAACACGTGGCAAGGATTTAACCCCTTTGGTTCTGGAGGAGGACCATTTACATTCAAATTTCACTTCAGTTAGAGCCAAGACTGTTTCTGGTGGCTGCTGCTGTTTTTTAATTCATTGAAAAATAAAAAGTCTCTCCGTTCAAGACCCAAAATCTTAATTTCTAACGTTGTCCATAACCCAGAGTCTTACTGCGCTAGAAGAAAGCTCCTTCTTTCTTTTAGTATTCAGAGAGTTTGCTTGGTGGTGAATTTGACAAGCGCATACTGGTTGGGGGGGTTTGTTACTGCCTACGTATTTGTTGTGGATATGCAGGACACATTTATTCCTACGGATGTAAAAAAAAAAACAAAAAAACAACACCAGTTAAGAGGCTACTTTAGGACAACACTTAAGCATAAATTTAGGACTCAAATATATACTTAAAGGTAAAAATGCATGTAAATATTTCTCTGAATCGGGGCCTAATAAACGTGGAAAGGGTAGTTACAGTAGTCTCTACATTAACAAATTGTAGTCATTGTGCTCAGCAGAATGATCCATCTCTCAGTATTCTTAACAGGAAACCCTGGTGACCGCCTGCTGTGTTATTGCCGGCGGGGCCGTGGGGTGGGTGAAGAGGCTGCGTGCTGAACGAGTCTGAACAGTCGCTCTGAAAGATCACTTGTAACTAACTATTGAAGATGTCTACTCACTTTATTCATTAACCTGAGATGAATTGAGATGATTTCCTTAGTGGTAATTTTCAAATATGAAAGTAAAAAAAATAATAATATATATACTTGATGTTTTTTGAAAGACTCTTTGAGTGTGATTTGGAATGTTTAGGTACTGTTTTTGAATAGTTTGCACTTTAACAAAATATCTGCTTGAGATTTGAGCAAAAAAATTTGATGTGACACTTCCCCGACTGTGCATCAATTTGTTACTTCTCTGTACATAAATCGAGAACCGATACAGGTTGTGAGGTGAGTGTACTGTGGCCTGTAGGAATACGATATTAACTCTGGCCTTCCCTGAAGTAATACAGTTTAATTTCTTCTGGGTGATGCAACAGTGAGTTAATACTATATGTGAAATGGTTTGAAGTAACTTTATGTTTTGTGAAACAGCCACAGTACTGCAGAAACAGCTGCCTGTGTGCAAAAAGAGGGACTATCCATTAGCCAAAAGCCCAGCTTTTTTTTTTCCCCGATACGCACGTAGCTATAATTGGTTTAGGGTATTGATGGAACTGCGTGAATGCAATGTGTGGCATTGCCAGGACTGTAGCTGCTGTCAGCGAACAGTCTTCTCATTCTGTAATCAAATTTACTGATGAGTTTCAGCAAGCAGCCATTTTCTTAGAATGCAAGAATTACAGTTCATCAGTGTTTTCTTGATTGGATTTTAACTGGAAAACAATAATCAGTTGATAGGAATCTGCTCTCACTTGAACTCATGGTGTTTGAAAGCATAAGCATCCTCAGTAAAACAAATTAAATTAGCAAATAAGGCCTTCAAATGTGAAAGTCGGGGTTTTATTACTGTAATCGGAGTTGCTGTTGAAGCATAACCCTTGTCTCTTGCCTCAAGTACTTTGCAAACAGAATTGTGAGGCCATGTGGCTGTGTAAAATGTTTTTCGCCAGCAACTTAAAGGTCAGTGTTTGTTCAGCAGAAATTTATCTTCAAGCTGAAGAGCGCATGCGGTGATTTCTAACAGTTTATAGTACAAAAACACCTCAGCAGCCTAATAAACTCCAGTGTCAGAGATTTTCCAAGTTGAATAACTTTCTGGAAGTTTGACTTCTGCTTTTGACCTTTTTTTGTTTAAGCTCAGTAGAAGATGCTCAGGATGCCGTTCTGGGCTAGCGTGGCTCTCGTAGGACCTCAAAGGCTCAGACATAGGAACTTGCTGGGCCATAAATAAGCTGTTGCCCCCTGGTATCAGCCGATGCAGCCGGCACTCTGCGCATGTGCTTGTTGCTCCCAGCCAGGGGAAGATGGGTAGGGAGCTTCCGCGCAGGGCGGCTGCGGTGAGCCGGAGCCAGCCATGCTCGCTGCGGGCCGGGCGGCTGCTGTAGGGTTTGCCGTCCTTCTCCCTTCTCTCTTCTAAAAGCTATAGCTGAGAAAATTGTTTCCTGGTTTTTAATTTTCTTTTTTGAAGTGAAGGAATAAGATGGGCCTTCAGAAGTAGATTGTCCCTACAAGGCACTGGTGTTGGAGCGGTGCGTGTTTGTTACTCTACGGCAATGGACGGTTCTGCTGTACGCTGGAAGCAGTCAGGAACAAAAAGAATTATGTTTATTTTGAGAATGAATGGGAAAGGGAAAATTACATATTAAGGGAAAAAAAACCCCCATGCCTGAATGTAGTCAGTAGAAGAAGGAAGATGATTAATGCATGGATGCTGTTCATAGATTCCTTCTGTGGAAGACAGTGTCTTTAAAATGAAACAAAAATGACAGTGGAGAGTAAGTCTTCCAGAGAGTAAGCAGCTGCTGGTTACAAGAAGTGTTACCACTCAGCACTGTTTTTAAGGGAGCAGGTGCTCTGAGGTACTTCTGAGAAGACAGAAAGACAAAGCTGTGTTTAAAAAGAAAACATTTACATTTCGAGGCTTTCCAGATATGGTGATGCGTTTCCTGATGTGACCTTAGAAGATGAAGCACTGGTAACGCGCTGAGTGCGCGTGGTGCAAGCGATGTGCGAGGGAGCGGAATTCTTTCTATCTATTAGTGGGTGTCTGTAGTGCAATACTGTTCAATAACTGAACATTGAAATAAATGTCTTGGTGTTTTGTAAACCCCGAGAGGTGCATGAAGCATCGTTACAGTAATTGGCCTATATGTAGTTGCAAACTTTCTCTGCTGAATTCTCTCTTCCAGTTTTAATAAACTCGTTTCCAACTTGTTTTAAAATCAAGGTGGGATGGGGCGTATTTTACTTGATACATGCTTAATACTGATGTATTAATAAATCAGTATTAAAACAGATTCAAAGTGAATTACAAATTTAAGAGCTCAAACTTGTGACATATGCAGAAAATGTGTCAGCTTAAACTTTTGTAAAAATAAATAAAAAATAAAGCTTGTTATTGTTTCAGTTTTCAGACCAGTGTTTGGAATAAGAATTATTCTTCTGTTTAGGGCTGTGGTTTGTAGGAGCTTTGCCAGAAACCAGCCAGGATAGCATAGCAGGTTAGTTGTATTAAAAAGTGCCTTATTGTAAGGTATTGTTTGTTTGCTCTGTAATACACATTTATCCGTAAAATAAAAAAAATAAATAAATGGGAGAATCTTTTTTTTTTTTTGCCCTCAGCAAATCTCAAAGTAGCAGGTTTTTTTTCAGAAGGATAAGTAAAGCTAGCCAGAGATATATCAAATGTTTCAAATTATAAAGTGTCTTTATATAAAATAGTAAATCTAAAAAGCAAAACCTGTTTTTTCTAGAACTGTGGGAATTATGGTATTTTTCACAATAAAGATATTTATGATGACAAGAAAGCACTGCAGTCTGTTTGTCTGCCCTTCTTTCCTCATCCTGCTCTCCAAGTTTGAAGGTAGAGCTGTGCAGAAATGCAGTAAGAGGCTGCCAAAACACTGTCTAGGGGGCAAAATTAAATTTTTTTTAAAGCAGCTAATGCAAAAGTTGTCAGGCTTTAACAAGTAAGGTACAGAGCGAAGGAGCATTTGGATCCTTCACGCCTGGGTTTCAAAACTTTCAGAACTTTCCTCCTGTGAGGCTGTGGGTGCAGCCCTCTCTCCTTGTAGCTGAGCAGGTGGCGGGAGCACAGCGATGTGCTGTATTGAAGGCAGAGGACAGTGTTTGACAAACTGTCCTAGATGGGTACCTGGCTCTGGTCCAGGGATGAAGGCACAAGCAGCCCTGCTGAGAAGGAGGTGGGGGCACTGGTAGATGAAAAGCTGGACATGAGCCGGCAATGTGCGCTCACAGCCCAGAAGGCCAACTGTGTCCTGGGCTGCGTTCAAAGCAGCGTGGCCAGCAGGTCGAGGGAGGGGATTCTTCCCCTCTGCTCCGCTCTGGTGAGACCCCACCTGGAGTCCTGCCCTCAGCACAGGAAAGACATGGACCTGTTGGAGTGGGTCCAGAGGAGGCCACACAAATGCTCAGAGGATGGAACACCTCTCCTGTGAGGACCGGCTGAGAGAGTTGGTGTTGTTCAGCCTGGAGAAGAGGAGGCTGAGGAGACTTGCAGCCTTCCCCCCCTACTTAAAGGGGGCGTATAAGAAAGACGGGGACAGACTTTTGAACAAGGGCCTGTTGCAGTATAACAAGGGGTAATGGTTTTAAACTAAAAGGGGGCAGATTTTGACTAGATACAATGAATAAATTTTTCACCATGAGGGTGGTGAACCACTGGCAGAGGTTGCCCAGAGAGGTGGTAGATGGCCCATCCCTGGCAACATTCCAGGTCTGAGCAACCTGATCTATTGAAGATGTCCCTGCTTATTGCAGGGGGGTTGGACTACATGACATTTCAAGGTTCCTTCCAACCCAAACTATTCTATGGTTCTATGAACTGAACTTGTGGAACAAACATGACCCTGCTGAAAGTGCCTTTGCTCTTAGGCCCTCAAGGGAGAAGTTTCTGTTTCTTCTCTTTCACCTGCACTATTCTCTGCTGAAAGGATCTGCAAGCAAAGCCAGTCTCTTTTCCAGAAGTCCAGCATCAGCTCAGGATGCAGTTTGTACTATCGGAGTGGCTATCACAACCCTTTCACAAGGTACAAATCTGTCTACTTGCTGTGCAAAACAACATCTAAAAACTGCTTAGTCATATTATCCTGTGCTGGGAAACTCTGACCTTACGGTACAGCATCCTCAGAGATTAAGCACCTCGAAGGTGTAGAGAGACCAAGGAATTTCAGGCCTGCAATTTTATCTATTGTCATCTGTAAAGAACCATTATCTCTTGCAAAGGAAGCAAATAATGATTTGATAAATAGAAGGTCAGCAACCATGTAACTAATCCCATAATCTTCTTAATGTGTTTCTCAAGCATGTCTTTAGGTAAAAAAAAAAAAAAAATCTGTTTTTAAGTCATGAATATAAATAAATTTCTATGTGTAGCAAAAGGCACCTTAAAAACCATCTATGCCTTTATATTTTAATGGTTGTCAGAGCCCAAAATCTGATCCAGAGTGACACTGATGACTGGAGGAAGGTAGTTAGTTATGTGACATCCTTTTCAAGATTCAAAGGTACAAGAATGAAGATCTCTGTCAGCAGAGAGGGATGTAGGTTCAGCAATACTCACTGGGGCTGTAACTGTGTGACTCCTGCCTTCGGGAGAGGAATTCACAAACCAAATTAAGACTTTCAACAGGCAGTTGGCTGAGAAGTGTCACAAGGAGCTGCTGGGACACATGTCTGACATTCAGAATGAAATCATAGCTACCACAAGTGATGTCTCGAGACTGTACTCTTACATGATAGCCTTGCTGTGACCACAGCCTCTCAGGTCCTCAGCCCCTCTGCTTCGCGGGGATTTGAATCCATGCATCTCAAGAGTGCATCCAACTGAGCCTCAGCAGAAGGTGTGGGCAAAAAAGTGATATTCACCAAACCAGTGCAAAAATGTAAGCAAAGGGCGTGGCTTTGAGTCTCCTACCCGCTGAAGAAGCCCTTCCTTGAGAGGAGCAGGGCACGGACTCCCCACTGCTGAGGACCCTTTTCATCAGTCTACATTATATAGTCAGCGGAGCTAAAGCTTGAGGTGTGTCAAGGAGCCAAGACTGGACTCCAACATGGTGTATAACGAGTATTCCCCTCATGGCAACAAAATAGTCCATATGTCATTCTAAAAGTAGCTGCTAAAAAATAGATGCTAGAGAAAACAAAGCATGCTGGAGGGCAGCCCACTGTTGGGAAGCGGACTATCCCATACATGGCACTACGCGATGTAACAGAGACATGATGCTGGATTAAACCAACTGAGGATTTGATCTAATGTAATAAAAGATACTGCTACCCTGTCAACAAATGTTTCACTGCTTCCACTACTATCCATTGCTACTCTTTCACATGGGCACAAATGACACTGCAAGCTGGAACCTGGGCAGAATGAAGGAAGACTACAAAGCCCTGGGGGTGCAAGCGAAAAGTGTTGATGCCCAAGTGATCTTTTCTTCCATTTTACCCGTTAGAGGAAAGGGCGCAGCCAGAAATAGACGTATAATGCAAATCAACACCTGGCTTCGTGGCTGGTGCTGTCGTGAGGGTTTTGGCTTTTATGACAACCGGACATTCTTCAATGACTATAGCCTGTTAGGGAGGGATGGCATCCACCTGTCTAGAAGAGGCAAGGGAATGTGTGGCAGCAGGCTGGCCAACTTGGCGAGGTGGGCTTTAAACTGAAGGACTCTGGGTGTGGGCTCTAAAGTGGCAATGCTCATGCCACTGAAACCAACTGGGAAATAAGCCAGGCCAGCCGGAGCAGCAACAAATGTTCCTTAGCTAAGATGAGAACCAAGATGGCAACCAGGCCAACCACCCCAAGTATATGTATACCAAGGCATGCAGCCTGAGGAGCAAACAGGAGGTAGTGGAGCTCCATGCCCAGTCAGAAAGTTATAACAACTGAATAACTGAAACATGGTGGGACAATTTACGTGACTGGAGGATCGTGATGGATGGTTATAGGCTGTTTTGTAAAGACAGGCAAGGAAGAAGAGGAGGATTCGTGTTCTGTGTTCAGAGAGAACCTTGAATGTATAGAAGTCAACTACAGTGATTGTGGAAGCCCTGTCGAATGCCTCTGGGTCAGGAGGGAATCTTACAGTAGGCATCTGCTACTGACCTGCAAACCAAGATGATAAGCAATATTATTTGGGTCACTTAAGCCAACAAAGGATTATTTGGGCCTCTTAAGCAAGCCTCATGTCAGCAGAACCTGGTTCTTATGGGTGACTTCAACTACCAACTACAAGACATTTGTTGGAAGAACAATACAGCAGCTCACATGTCATCCATCAGGTTCCTGGAATGCACAGAGGACTGCTTCCTCACACAAACGTTAGATGTGCCAACCAGGAATGAGGCACTGCAGGACTTGGCTACTCACAAACCAAGAAAACCTGCTTTGTCGTGGCTCGGTGAGTGATAGCCTTGGCTGCAGCGATCACAATGTTGTGGAGTCTGGGACCCTGCTGAGCACCCTGAAGGTTAGTACTGAGACAAAGGTTTTAGATTTTAGAAGAGCAAACTTCAGCTCACTCAGAGCTCAGCTGGGAGGGATTCCGTGGGAAGCTTCCACAGAGGATAAAGGAGCTAGCGAGTGCTGTGACGTTTTCTTCCTGGAAGCACAAAACCAGTTCACCCCTTTAAGGTAAGGGAAGTAGGCCTAGCAAGAGACCCCCTTGGCTTAAGTGTGAGCTTCTGAGTTTGCTCAAACCAAAAGAGAAGCGTACCAGAGATGGAAAAGCAAACGACTACCCATCGAGAACTACAAAGTCATTGCCAGGGTGTGCAGAGATGCAGTTAGAAAAGCACAAGCTCAGTTAGAATTGAAATTGGCCAGAGATGTCATCAACTACAAGAAAGGGTTTTTCAGGTACATAAACAACAAGCAGAAACAGAAGGAAATGTTGGCCCACTGTTAAACAGGAGAGGTGAATTAGTCACCAACACCACTGAAAAGGTAGAGGTTCTCAACACTTTCTCCACTTCCATCTTTACCAGCACTGTTGGGCCCCAGGCCCTGGGAACAAAAATCCAGGTTGATGCAAACACAGACCCCCTGTCAGTGAAGGAAGGGTTGGTAGTGAACTATTGCAGGAGCTTGACCCCTACAAATCGACGGGCCCTGACGTTACCCACCCAAGGGTGTTAAGAGAGCTGGCTGATGTCATTGCGAGGCCGTTCTCCATAATCTTTGAGAAGTCATGGAGATCAGGAGATGTCCCAGAAGACTGGAAGAAGGCTGATGTCACCCCCTGTACAAGAGGCGCTTAAAGGAGGATCTGGAAATTACAGGCCCATCAGTCTTACTTCAGGCCCTGGCAAAGTTACAGAACGGATCCTCCTGGGGGCTATCACAAGTCAAATGAAGCACGTGACTGAGAAAAGCCAGCACGGATTCACCGCGGGCAAATCATGCTTGACAAACCTGATCGCCTTCTACAACAAAGTAACCTGCTCAGTTGATGTAGGGTGAGCAGTTGATGTTGACTACCTGGATTTCTTCAAGGCTTTTCATACAGTTTCCCACAGCCTCCTCCATAGATGTGTTACAGTCTAGACAAGTGGTCTGTGTGATGGGTGGGGAATTGGCTGATGGGCTGCACCCAGATGGTGGTGGTAAATAGCTCCTTTTCAAACTGGCAACCCATCACATGTGGGGTCTCCCAGATAGATACTGGGCCCAACGCTGTTTAATGCCTTCATAAGTGATCTGGATGATGGGATCAAGTGTACCCTGACGAAGTGTCCCAATGATACCAACTGAGTAAGGAACCTTATGAAGCTCAACAAGTGCAAGGTCTTGCGCCTGGGAAACATAATCCAGGCATGTCGCACAGGTGGGGATCCACCTGGCTGGAGAGCCGCTCTGTGGAAAGGGACCTGGGAGTCCTGGTGGACAGCAAGCTCAATATGAGTGACCAGTGTGCTGCTGCTGAGGCAAAGCAAGCCAACAGGATGCTGGGTTGCATCAACAGGGGCATCACCAGCAGAGATAGGCGTTGTTATCTCGCTCTGCTCAGCGCTTGTCAGGCCACACCTGGGATACTGTGTTCAGTTTTGGTCCTTGCTATGCAAAAAAGATGTGGGCAGGCTGGAGAGGGCCCAGAGAAGGGTGACAAAGATGATCAAAGGACTGGGAAGCCTGCCATGTGAGGAAAGGCTGAGAGAACTGGGCTTGTTCAGCCCTGAGAAAAGAAGGCTTAGGGGAGATCTTAACACCATGTTCTGGTATTTAAAGCGTGGCTACAAAGAAGATGGAGACTCCATTTTTACAAGGAGTCACATGGAAAAGACGAGGGCTAATGGGTACAAGTTGCTCCTGGGGAGATTCTGACTGGACACAAGAGGAAAATTTGCCACAGTGAGAACAATCAGCCACTTGAATAATCTCCCCAGGGAAGTGGTGGGTTCCCCAGCATTGGACAGTTTCAAGATTCAGCTGGACAGGGCGCTGGGCCATCTTGTCTAGACCGTGCTTTTGCCAAGAAAGGTTGGACCAGATGATTCTTGAGGTCCTGTCCAACCTGGTATTCTATGAAGTCTTGGTGTGAAGACAAGTGCTTGATTCATGAAAAGGTTAAAAAGGAACCTTACTGAGAAGTATTTTCAACCCTAAAGCTCTGGCTCATCAACAATACTGCACTAATGTCTGGGTTGTTCATTTTCTGTTAAACTTACAAGTTGATATTAAGAAGAGTAAGACCTAGAAAAGACAGTGTCATAGTAATATGACTATAAGTTGTATAAAATCTTCGTTTGAACATTTCAAATATTATTTTGCTTAATTTACTGATTTGAACTTGGTTTCAGTTACACTCTTATAATCCAGGATGTGTTTTCTTCCCTTCCACAGGGCAGAGCACACAGATTGGAAACTAAAAATAAGCGCTCTCTGCATCTCACCCTACAGCAGATTCCTAGTTTTGAACATTGCTGTTGCTTCCCCGCACAAGCACTTTCTTCAGATTAAAGACATTTGAGGACTTACTGCATTTTTTTGGGCCGTGAATCTATTAAACAAGTTTTTAATGGCTTTTGTATAATACAAAATAGGAGAACAGAAAATGATTTTTTTCTCCTGTGGCACCTTTTAATATTTTGTACAACATATACAATCCATCGGTTTGATATTAAAAACATAATAATACGCTAATGATCAAAAGTGCTGCTTTAAAGAGATCTTTGAAAAGTAGATTTGGTGGACCCTCTTCGTTTTATAAACCAATATATACCTCAAAAAAGAGCTTTCCTTGAAAGTAGTATTATGCAGGAAAAAGAAATGCTGTAAAACATTTTTTTACAAATCTATACAACACTGTAGAAAATGGCACAAAACCTTTTAAATCTTTGAAATATCTCCAGCAAATTACATTTCTAAAAATTATATTCTAATAATTTAAGTAATCTCAAGGAAATAATACTTAAAGAGCTATTTCTTTTTAAACACCTGTAGAAGTAATCTGGTTTTAAAAAGAATGGGATGCTACAAATAAAATAAACAAGAAATCAGTGCACAAATTATGCACTTTTTATACTGCATAACAGAAATTTCCCACACAGATAATCATAATTAAAGAGAGCTAAGGTTTCTTAAAGATAAAGAACCTTTAACTTCTGGCTTAAAAAAGAAGTTTTCCAAGGTATGCTTCAAGCATGACATTCTAAGTAAGTCAGACTGATGTGAAATGCTGCCGCAGAGTACGGCATCAGGATGGAAATATAAGCTTAAGAAAAGAAAAGTCAAGGAAAAAAAAGGCAGCAAGCAGTTGAATGTTTTTTTCTCTCTATTATGGAGTATCAGTTGTTTCCTTGCTACACATTGAATTTATAGCAACAGTACATATACATCTGCTAAGTCAATTATAAGTCCATCTATACGGTATAAAAATGCCAACTTAAAAAAGTTCTATGTTCAAATATGTTCGACTTGCTGCCTGATATCCTTAAATAAGAGAACATGCATAACAAAACAGATATTGCAGTGAAAAGGGATAGCTAAAGAGAACTGACATCAGGATTTATGGATTATTAGTATTGGGTTACACAGGAAATACTCCGTTGGGTACTTCATACAAAGAAATGCCCACAACAGACCTTTTAAAATCCACATATGACATGTTAAAACTGTTCAAAATGCATAAAGGTAATACAACAAAAAATATAAAAAGCTGTAAAAAATGTGCATGTCTCATATTACTAAGACTTGAAAAATACCAGCGAAGCATGATTTTAAATACTTGCTCTTACAGTAAGAAATTTTAAATTACCAGCACTTGAGGACAATGACAGTACATAGAAAATATGCTTAATTTTTCTTACTATTTATTAAATTACTTGCTGGTACGGAAATTTTATGCGACTCATCATAGATTCACCCACTTAGTGCAAATTACCTTATCTTTTATGTCAAGCATTTAGACTGAAAGACTGCATTAAGATGTTCTTATAAGAATTTGTGGTCATATCCCATCTATTTTGAAATGATGAAAGCCCCATCCCTGTAAACATTCCAGGTCAGGTTGGACGGGGCTCTGAGCAACCTGATCTAGTTGAAGATGTCCCTGCTCGTTGCAGGAGGGTTGGACTAGATGAGCTTTAAAAGGTCCCTTCCAACCCAAACTATTCTATGATTCTATTTCAGTTT
Organism: Phaethon aethereus; assembly: GCF_964289735.1. Classification (NCBI taxonomy): domain Eukaryota; kingdom Metazoa; phylum Chordata; class Aves; order Phaethontiformes; family Phaethontidae; genus Phaethon; species Phaethon aethereus. The sequence goes on along the minus strand of NC_138575.1, from coordinate 163,200,027 downwards.
AAGAAAAAATTTCCTATTTTCAAATATGTGTATTACAAGAACTTTTCACTGCAATTTTTGTAGGATTAAAATGTTAGGAACCCATTAAAGTAACAGTTTTGTGAGTACATATTTAGAAAATTTCAGTAGACACCACTGATAGTTAAAATTATTCATGCATTTTATTATTTTATTTTCAGTTTGAAACAGAATGATGTGGAAACTGAGTGGAAACAATTGTCAGGTACTGACTTTCTGATGCAATGTATGCTGGTTGGAAAATCATCTTAACCCAAAAAAACATAATGGAATTTTATGACATACTGTTTAAGTTACCAAAAGAAGCCCAAGGATCAAAAATGATTTTTTAAAGATTAGTAAGAGTGCAGCAATCCTGCATAAAAATGAAAAGTGACATTCTTGCTTTAGTAAGTTCCAAGTTGACTTAGATTTGTGTGGTCTAAATTACACAAGCTTTTTTTTTATGTCTTATCTTTGCTATACTGAGATTTTTTTCTTGTGACTACAGCATTTCTCCAGGGACAAAACTATGGACATATAACCCAAATTCTTTATATTTAAATACATTAGCTTAATGCATGTGATATGCACAAAAATAGTTTTCATGTACCTGTTTAATGTGCGTGTCCTCCCCCAGACTGACACAATTTATCTTTGAAGAGTTGAATACATCATTCTTTGTATTCTAAAATCCTCTGGGCAAAGTGTCTTTTAGTAAAGGAAAAGAAAACCAAAGCAATGAGGAAAGCTACTCTACACTGGTTTAAAAAAAAAAAAAATCAAGTACCTGTGGATTTCTCTTCTAGTTTTGTATTTCATTTAAAATGTTTTAAATAACACTATAAGTTATAAAATATTTGACCTCACATTAAAGAATGTTACAAATAGTGCCAATGTAACATTTGTAACTTCCATTCAGTCTTTCACAGAAGACTATTGAGCTGTCACCATGGCTGTTTACAGGCTGTGCTAAAGTTCATCATGCTTAAGACCTGTAACCAAAGAAAAAAAAAATTATAAAAACCAGTTATATAAAGACTTAATGATTCATTTTGTAAAATGTGGAGAAAGCCCTTTACTTTCTATTTACTACTAGTCAGTCAGTTCAGCAACAGGAACTTCATTTTTAGAGCCTCACTAAAAGTTGACTGTAAGGTTTCACAAAGAATAAAAACTACTAAGAATTCTTTAATACAAAAAGTGAATTTGTTTCCTGACTCAAGACTTTTAATTATTTATCTGCTGAGTTTCTTCTTCAACCTTGAGTGCTGAGATCACTTTTTTTTGTTTCACATTACTCCAAGAAGTCAACTCTTATTGGAATTCTTCTAAGAGTGTGTTTTTTTTTCTCGTACTATTTAACTAACTCAGCTTAAAATGATTTTAGTAAAAAAATAAACAAATATCTACTTGTAAACTAAAACACCATTTAGTCTGGTGCGAAAAGGCCCCAAGTAGAAAAGCCCAGAGTGAAAGATGCAGTGACAAATTAATAGACACTCCGTTACCTACTGCTTAATAGATATTAGCTTTAGATTGTCTAAGTGAGGTCTAAGCTAATGTGCTTTATTGAATATTTGTGGTTCAAATGATGTGGAACAGTTGGTTGTGTTTAAGGTCACCACTAAATTTTCTCTTCAATTCTGGCATGAAACAAAAGATTTTATCCTCTCAGTGTAACTCCTATGTAAAGAAGCATCATGCAGCTCTTAAACCCCCCATAATTTCTCTAAGAGCAGGAAAAACTACACAAATACAATATTTGTGCCTACTGACCCTGATCTTAATTTCACCTATACTAACATTTATTTTAAAAAAGCTAACAAACAGATGAATATGCATGTAAATTACCTTTTTGAAAGAATGTTAGATTTTTCTTCTCTCTTTTAATTTGCTGTATTAATTTTCGTATCTCAGAGTCATACTCAACCCATTCGGGAACTATCCGGGCAGCAGCCTTTAATTTTGGTTCTTTGGTTTGGGGATTGTTGCACTGAAAGTTTAAAACATACTAGATGTAAATAAAGCAAATATGAAAATACCACCTTTCCAAGGAACTTACCTAAAATAATTTTGTCAGCATTTACAATTTCATTGAAGGACAGCATGCAAAGTCAGTTACCTTGATATTAATAAAAAAAAAAATCACACAAAACAAACTGTAAATAAACCCTGTTTAAATAAAACGTTTTACTTCAAATACATCTATTTTTCCATGTGCTCCTCACTTTATGGATAGAACAGACACAGCTAGCATGAGACTACTAAGGTTTAGACAAAGTTACATGATGAGATACAAGATGTACATTAGCACATTGAAATGGAATCTGATATGTTTTTTATTGTTTGCAATGCTTCCTCCAGTGCTGTATAGAAAATGTATTGATTACTTCCATAAAATAACATAAATGGAAATAATAATAAAAAATTATATACGATAATGGGACTGAAAGAAGGCCTAGTAGCTGAATTTCAATCTTTCTTCAACAGAGAGCACTCACCTTTAGTGCATAAAAAAACCTTATTTTAACAACCGTAAAGACACAAAGAAAATGAAAACTATTTACATACTGAATATTCGCACCAGATTCCAATGGTCTGTTTTTCTTCAGAATTACATCTCTGAAGTTTCACTTACAGTGTGTAGGGGTTGTCAAAAAATGAGAATGGGGGACAAATGGGATGGGGGTAATAATGACAGAGAAGAACATTTCCTCTCTCTGTTTCAATTCACAAGACAGACCCTTTCTCCTTTCTAAACCTGGATAGTCTCTTCAGCATTACACTTCCTAAGCTCTGCTTTGTCTCCCATTCATAGTGGTAAAAAAGACAGAGAAAACCGCGACAATATTAAGTCCTCTTCACAGCGGGTTCTGGAGGAACCTTCTTTGTGGGGAGCACAATAGCAGCACACTATACCCAGACATTTAACAGTACTTCATCAGAGTTCCGCTAACCTGGCTGAATATGGAAAAAAGATAAGGAAAATGCATGTACGGGTGTGAAAAAGCCCAATTCTACCCAGTTACAGATAGCAACATTTAATTTTTTGGTGCAGTTTTCAGCTTTAACATAAGTACATTCGGTACAGAGCAAGCGGGAGAGGGCTTGGAGGAAAGGAGAAAAGTTGCTGTATTGTAGGGGAAGGGAAGTAGTGTTCCAGTGCCTTCCAGCAAGGCTGCCTCCATGACATACGTATAATTCAAAAGCCACAGAAATGACAGCAAAGTTTTAATCTATAAAACTATTTTAACTCAAAATCAACTCACCAAGTCTATTGTTTTAGCCTTTTTCTTGGATTCATCGTCACACCAGGTTTCACACCAAAGCCATTCCTGAGGGAGAGACTTAATAGCTACTTGATGAATCATATTATTTGGAAGATCCTGTACAAATTTTGTAAAATCATAAATTAGCATTGAATTTAACGTAACTGGTTATAAAGCAACTACTTAAAAGTAGAATACCTTTGCCTGTTACCATTTCTGCAAATTATTTTTATGTTTCCTTCTAAGTGCTCACCTAGTTCTTTTTCAAGTAGATTCAAAACTTAGTCATGCTCATTTTGATGGCCAATTCCACTTCTCATTTCTCAAGCAATTTTTTCTTGTACTTATATCTGTCCTTCCTTAGCTTGACATAGGCAATACTACTGCCTGATACTTGTAGTTCAGATACTGCATGTCATACTATAAATAGTACTAAGCAGAATTAGACTGTGTGAGATTACTAAAGCAAAACTTAACCATTTTTCCATTTCTCCTCAAATTTGCAAAAAAGCTCAAAAGCATATAATCCAGGATTATGTCACTACTCTAAATTTAGACTTCTTCTAGGAAAATGGATTCCAGAAACATCAGCATGAAAAGGAAAAGCTATTAAGCTGCTATTCTGGCTATCTTCCTTACTTCACTTAAAATTTCTTTTTTTTTTTAACCTTTACTATATAGTCAAGTACTTTCATCATAAAAACTCTGAACCAATATCTTGCTGAATGCAGGGAATAGCATTTACAAATGAGAAAAACCTCTGGCAGACATATGCTGTGTGTACTCTGGCCATAGTTAAAAATAACAGTAGTAATTGGTAGACCCATTTGTAAGCTCCTTCACATGTGCAACGCCTACCTTATATTTAAAAAAATAAATGTCAGTACTCAAATTTAGTCACATCTTCTTTTGCCAATTCACATTGCTAAATGTGACAGAATAAATAGCACATATAGCTGCATTATGAAAGGCATATAATTTAATTCAAATATAGACATTAGTACAGGAAAATACATCAAATATAAGTATACTGAGAGTCAAGACATTAAACATTAATTTATATGCTTTATTTTTTAAAAAATTCAATTCTATGACTTTTTGGAAGATAAAATACATGGTTTATCACCATCTCAATTTCAAGAGAAAAGAGATTGGTTTTCTGTTGTGCCTCTCTGACTTTCTAAATGAAATCACAATTCCTGAGTTATTACAGTAGCTTTCAAAGTTGTGAATTTACAAATTTTCATATGAAGTAGGAAGTAGAAGGACAGCTGCTAGCTCCAGGATTTAAAGTAAACAGAAGAAAAAAAAATTCTAAACAAAAAGTTGCTTATCCTTTCAGAAGAAAGTGATTTATCCTCAAAAAAACTAAAATACATCTAGAGGATCAAAGAGGAAATATTCAGGAATCAGAAAAATAAATGAACAGCTTGTTTTTGCTGTCAGTGCCAAAGTTCTTGTTCATTCAAAATATGCAAACTGCTGAAATGAAAGTCTTCTAGACTTTCACAAACAACATTTAGAAGTTGTTCTTTAATTTTATTTACAGTACAACTGTTTTCACATTTAGTCAGATAACCTACACAATTTTAAAGGGGCACTCCTCTACAGCAGCATCTTTGTTAGAAAATAAAACCTTAATTACTGTATTAAAAATATAAAGACATTGCCTCTTAATAACTAGTCTTACATCCATTTCTGATGATTTTATTCTTTAAGTAAAGAACAAGATGCTTAATTATCTATTTTTTAATGAATTGCTATTAGTATAAATATTTGTCAAGTATTTGTTTGTCACCTATACATAGATATTCCCATGCCTCTCTTTAAAAAGTACAATTAATTATGCTGCACTGTAGGTCTAGTTTTTATCACATGTAATTTTTCACCCTAGGAGTTCTTTGGTTAGTCTCCTTGGCATTTAAAATTACTTTTTTTCCACTCTATCCACTTCTATTTTGTGGTTTGTATTAGCATAACCTTAACTACCACCCATGAAGGCAGCAGTGCTGGCAGATTAGCAGAGAGCTGAGATGATTGCTGCTTCTTTGAGAAGGGCAGTGAACACTCCAGTCAGATATTTAAAAGAAAAAGAAAAAAATTTATCATAATGCATCCTTATCAGTGGATAAAAGCTCTCCAGGGCTCTTATGCCTGGTGGTTTGTGTTTCTAGGAATGTTGCTGTATTTGCTGTAACTAGTAGCAATGAAGACAGGAAGTAATTCCTATCAATAGAGTCAGAAAGCAGATTACTATGAAAATATTACTTTGAAATATTTCCCTTTCCAAAATAATTCCAATTCCATTCTGCCACAATTTAGCTACCTTAACATCTGCTCTCAGTACTGACGTGCTGAAGGAAGGGTCGCTGACACTTCAGTGGCTTTTGATTTGATCCACAGATTTAGAAGAGATATATGCTATCATGTATTAATGCTGTAATTCAAAACGTAAGAATCTCAAAATTGAAAGATACGCATTATTAATATTTTGAGAACATCACGTAATACGAATTACTATTTATGAAAAGCAGCATTATGGTGGAAGTCTTGTAACCAACTTCTGAATGTTAAAGATCTTTCTGAAAGACACCTTGTACATATGGGTAAGACTATGTTTGAAAAACATACAACTATATCGCACTGGGACTCTCTAAGTGTGTGATACAGGACCAGTAATTCATTCTGTTGTCCAAAAAAGAGATAAAATCTGACTCGCTGTTACATCAGTCTTTTGCTCTTAACAGTTACAACTTAAGGATGCTCTAAATCCCCGTATCCAGTCTAGTTCGAGTTTGTAGTGTAGCTGTTATTTCCACTTTGTCCAGTATCATAAGAACTGCTATTTTCAATTTTTAGTTCTATTTCTGGAAAAAATGCAAGTGGCAATAATGTACTTTGCAAGTGAGTTTCTTTCTTACATGAGTAAAGTGGGGGAATGCAGGCACTGAGAGATGTGGGCTTTGCTACTGTGGGGTCCCTTTATTGCTATAGGCAGGTAAAAACCTTTTGTACTTTAGTAATTCCACAAGGAAAATTACAAAAGCGGGGATAATCTCACTTATGAAGCCTTCTGAAGTTCACCCAAAGAGAGACATAAATAAAAAGTATTATTTACTCAGGCAGAAATCAGATGACCTTTATTATCAATCTTCTACTGAGTTAAAGAACCTCCACTACAGAAGAAAATAACAAATTTAACTACATTCTGTACATCTGGGATCTAATTACATGCTTGTGACTTGCATCCTGACTTACTCACCCAGTTTTAAAAATTGGTAGAGTTACACAAATGAAGACTACAGTCACCCCAGGGTGACCATGTACAGCAACCACTAGAATGCATTAGCAGTTAGCCTACAAAAATTAAAGAAGAAAGAGGAAAAAAGCTCTTGCTAAATAAGAATATAATTACCATTATCAGAATATAGGATTAGCATTAGAAAAAACACGCACATACAACAACGACAAATAAAGGACAGCAGTCCTCCATGCTGGTTTTTCCTAATTTTTTTCATATTAAAAAGTAATTCAAAGTAATCAGAATTTAGTGGTCAGTTTTCTGAACTATCACAGAATCACAGAATCACTAAGGTTGGAAACAACCTTGAAGATCATCAAGTCCAACTATTAATCCAGCGCCACCATGTTCCCTAAACCATGTCCTGAAGCACCACATCCACACGTTTTCTGAACACTTCCAGAGATGGCGACACCACCACCTCCCTGGGCAGCCTGTTCCCATGCTTGATCACCCTCTCGGTGAAGAAATTTTTCCTAATATCCAATCTAACCTCCCCTGGCATAACTTGAGGCCATTTCCTCTCGTCCTATCGCTGGTTACCTGGGAGAAGAGACCAACACCCTCGTCGCCACAACCCCCTTTCAGGTAGTTGTAGAGAGCGATAAGGACTCACCTCAGCCTTCTCTTTTCCAGACTAAACAACCCCAGTTCCCTCAGCCGCTCCTCATAACATTTGTGCTCCAGACCCCTCACCAGCTTCGTTACCCTTCTTTGGACATGCTCCAGCACCTCAGTGTCCTTCCTGTAGTGAGGGGCCCAAAACTGAACACAGGATTCAAGGTGCGGCCTCACCAGTGCCGAGTACAGGGGCACGATCACTTCCCTACTCCTGCTGGCCACACCATTTCTGATACAGGCCAGGATGCTGTTGGCCTTCTTGGCCACCTGGGCACACTGCCGGCTCATGTTCAGCCGGCTGTCAACCAGCACCCCCAGGTCCTTTTCCACCAGGCAGCTCTCCAGCCACTCCTCCCCAAGTCTGTAGCGTTGCATGGGGTTGTTGTGGCCGAAGTGCAGGACCCGACACTTGGTCTTATTAAACCTCATACAGTTGACCTCTGCCCATCAATCCAGCCTGTCCAGATCCCTCTGCAGAGCCCTCCTACCCTCCAGCACATCAACACTCCCACCCAACTTGGTGTCATCTGCAAAATTCCTGAGGGAGCACTCGATCCCCTCATCCAGATCATCAATAAAGATATTGAACCAGACTGGCCCCAGAACCGAGCCCTGGGGAACAGTGTTTGTGGTCACCAGCCAGATTTAACGTCATTCACCACAACTCTCTGGGTTCGGCCATCCAGCCAGTTCCTCACCCAGCGAAGAGTAAACCTGTCTAAGCCACGAGCTGCCAGTTTCTCCAGGAGAATGCTGTGGGAGACGCTGTCAAAGGCTTTACTAAAGTCCAGGTAGACAACGTCCACAGCCTTTCCCTCATCCACTAGGTGGGTCACCTGGTCATAGAAGGAGATCAGGTTGGTCAAGCAGGACCTGCCTTTCATGAACCCATGCTGGCTGGGCCTGATCCCTTGGTTGTCCTGCACATGCCCTGTGAGCGCCCTCAAGATGAACCGCTCCATGATCTTCCCTGGCACGGAGGTCAGGCTGACAGGCCTGTAGTTCCCAGGATCCTCCTTCCGGCCCTTCTTGTAGATGGGTGTCACACTGGCAAGCCTCCAGTCTTCTGGGACCTCCCTTGTTAACCAGGACTGCTGATAAATGATGGAGAGTGGCTTGGCAAGCTCCTCCGCCAGCTCCCTCAGTACTCTTAGGTGGATCCCATCAGGCCCCATAGACTTGTGGGTGTCCAGGTGGTTTAACATGTCCTTTACTGCTTCCTCGTGGATTATGGGCGGGTTATTGTGCTCTCCATCCCCATCTTCCAGCTCAGGGGGCTGAATACCCTGCGGACACCTGGACTGGCTATTAAAGACTGAGGCAAAGGCGGCATTAAGTACCTCAACCTTGTCCTCGTCCTTGGAGACAATGTTCCCTGCCATATCCAGTAGGGAATGGAGATTCTCCTCGCCTTTCTTTTTGTTGTTAATATATTTGTAGAAGCATTTTTTATTATCCTTTAGAACTGTGGGCAGACTGAGCTCTAGCTTTCTAATTTTGTCCCTGTTTGACCTAACAAGATCCTTGTACTCTTCGTGAGCTGCCTGCCCCTTCTTCCAGAGGTGATAAACTCTCCTCTTTTCCCTGAGTCCCAGCAAAATCTCCGTGTTCAGCCAGGCTGGGCGCCTTCCCCGCCAGCTCTTCTTACGGCGCATGGGGACCATCTGCTCCTGCGCCTTTAAGATTTCCTTCTTGAAGAATGTCCAGCCTTCCTGGACCCCTTTGTCCTTCAGGACTGTCTCCCAAGGGACTCTCTCAACCAGTGACCCGAACAGGCCAAAGTCTGCCCTCCGGAAGTCCATGGTAGCAGTTTTGCTGACCCCTCTCCTTACTTCACTCACAACTGAGAATTCTATCATGTCGTGGTCGCTAAGCCCAAGACGGCCTCCAACGATCACATCTCCCACCAGTCCTCTGTTTGTAAACAGCAGGTCCAGCAAGGCACCTCCCCTGGTGGGCTCACTCACCAGCTGTGTCAGGAAGTTATCCTCCACACACTCCAGGAACCTCCCAGATTGTTTCCTCTCTGCCGTGTTATACTTCCAGCAGATGTCCGGTAGATTGAAATCCCCCACAAGAACAAGGGCCAGAGAATGCGAGACTTCTGCCAGTTGCTTATAGAATGTCTCATCTGTCTCTTTATCCTGGCTGGGTGGTCTGTAACAGACTCCCAGCAAGATATCTGCCTCATTGGCCTTCCCCCTCATCCTTACCCATAAGCACTTTACTTGGTCTTCACAATCATTGATTTCTATGCAATCAAAACACTCCCTAACATACAGAGCCACCCCACCACCTCTCCTTCCTTGCCTATCCCTTCGGAAGAGCTTATAGCCATCCATTGCAGCACTCCAGTCATGAGAAGCATCCCACCATGTTTCTGTGATGGCAACTACGTCATAGCTGTCGCGCTGCACAATGGCTTCCAGCTCCTCCTGTTTGTGTATATGCTCATATACACACCTGAAAATGTGCTAAAACAGCAGTAAAGGGCAAATAGTTTCAGAATTATATAACATACATTGAGATACAAAATAATTCCACGCATATTGAGAAAGATAAAGAAAATAAAACCCAAATTGCTTAAAGCCACATATACCTGATCTAGATTTGACAGACTGTTTGGATCTTGACTAAGAGCCTGGTACTGGCCCCGAAGCCTATCTCCTGCTGCAATCTTCCTGAACTTTTTAAGATCCACAACATATAAGGCACTGCAAAGATAAGAAAAAGAATTAAGATTTGTGGAGTTTCACCTTATTTTTCATAACATTAATAAAAGCAACAAGAGACCAAAAACCATTCCCATCCTAAAGGAATAATTTTTTAATTAAGTGGCTGAGCTACAATAAAAAGTGAAATCAATATACCATCAGAATACATGCCTTATTCATCTCTTACTGAGAATGGCTATAGGGCAATTGCTTTTGAATGCCTCAGAGACCAATAACAAGACCCAGATTTTAATCAAATTCACAAACTGCACAAAAATAAGTAAGGAGCTATCCTACCTAATATGGTATTTCCTTTTCCCAAGATGTGATGCCCAGTATCCCGATTTCCAGAAACGGTACCCATCCATTTCTTTACGACTGTCACAGAAAGGTGTGTATCCATAGGGAGCTCCATTTAGATCTAGATCTCTGAGTTCTTTTAGGTCACTTCTCACAATCTAAATAAAAATATATTTAGCTTTATAATTTAATACTGCTTTTAAGTTATGCATATGAGGGTAGTTATTGCAGCAAACTTCCCAGAGTGTAATTTAACCCCCACCCAAGACACTACAATAGTGCAGTATAGATAAAGTATTCCTCTGGAATGATATTTACCAAGTTATTGTTCAAGGAAAAAAAAAGTGTTTATTCTGTGGCCATCTGTGTAACACATTTAATAAGTAAATTAAAGTAAGCAAAGTATTTTTAATTCATAGACCAGTGTTTCTGGTTGCCCAATATTAGATTCCTTCATGCAGGAGTATAACTTTCAAAATCTACTGAGCATCTCCCTTCTAAAAAATCCTTCCTATTTGTTATGTAACTTAGGCACTTCAGAATTATTGCATCATTTGAAAAATCTTTGTATCTAGTAGTAAATTGCTCTTAAAAATAGGTTGTAAAATGTTCTTTATTTACTCATCAATCGTTCTTCCATCAAACTCCACTAATCTAATTTATCAGTGGTAAAAAAAGTTTTAGCTGTTTTGGAGTACAGAGAAATCCTTACAATAGTTAGGACAGCCAACCAGTATTACTACTGCATCCAGATTAAATTGCAGAAAGTTGCAGTTTGCACTGCTACATATAAATTTAATTTATTCTCAAGCTTTGGAAAAAAACCAAAATATGTAATATTTGTTCTGAGGTTTTTAATAACTATGCGATAGACTCTTCAATGTCTCACCTGCTTGAGCCAGCACTTTACCTTTCAGTATATTATACACTATTCATTTCTGAGTGAAAGACTGCATACAAATTTAAGAAAAACATAGACAGGATTAATTGTGAAAAATTTCAGCCACCTAGAAGTTGTTCAAATGGTCTAAACTAATCACCTCAGACTCCTTCCACAGTGGAGAGAAGTCCTCTCACAATCAGCCCAGAGACTGAATCACTCAAATATGCCCTAGGTGAAATGCACCTTTAAGATCACACGTACCTTTACAAGTGTCTTTCTCCACAGGCAATTTAGGGCAACTCAGTGTTGTGAGACTCTTAATTTCTACATGACTAAGGACAAATGAAATTGTTGCATTTCATGTTCTGCAACACCACTGGTTCTGCTTGTACAACTGCAATAGTCTTACAAAGATCAACATCTGAATAAAATGGCCACAGAGAATGAAACTGGATCAATTTAAGCCAAAATGAATTCCTCACACATTTATACGCACTATTTTTTCTTACCTGATCAGCATCGACAAATATTATTTTATCCACAGCCAAAGGGAAAAGAACATCCAAAAAAAGAATTTTGTAGCCCCAGATAATTCTTTGTTTTTCTGTCTGTTGATAAAGCCAGCGAGGCCACTTATACTGTACTAACTCATACTTGAAATCATACTTTTTAGCCATGTGAGGAATAACATCCTAGAAGAAGAACCAAAAAACTATTAGTTGCACATGTATGCGACACACAAGGACTCAAAAGGAAAAAGAGGGGATGTTGCAACACATTTGCAGCTGTGTTGGCCTTACTGACTACATAATTTGTTATTTTCAAATGTTCCTCAGCATAGGAAAGATGTGGACCTGTTGGAGCGGGTCCAGAGGAGGGCCACAAAAATTATCAGAGTCACAAAAATTATTACGAGGACAGGCTGAGAGAGTTGGGGTTGTTCAGTCTGGAAAAGAGAAGGTTCCCCAGAGACCTTATTGCAGCCTTACAGTACTTAAAGAGGGATTACAAGAAAGATGGGGACAGACTTTCTAGCAGGGCCTGTAGCTATAGGAGAAGGGGTAATGGTTTTAAACTAAAAGAGGGCAGATTTTGACTAGATATAAGGAAGAAATGTTTCACAATGAGTGTGGTGAAACACTGGCACAGGCTGCCCGGAGAGGTGGTAGATGCCCCATCCCTGGCAACATTCCAGGTCAGGCTGGATGGGGCAGTGAGCAACCTGATCTAGTTGAAGATGTCCCTGCTCACTGCAGGGGGGTTGGACCAGATGGCCTTTAAAAGTCCCCTTCAACCCAAACTATTCCATGATTCTCTGATTCTTTACTTCTAGCAGTATCCTCAGCTACACAAATATAAAAAGCATTTATTTCAAACTCTTGGACATTATCAGAAGAGAATAAATTATTGTAATATATCACTGGGCTTTGGGTTCCAGAAAAGAAGAACCTTACACATGAGACTTTTAAAACTATTGGTATTTAATGCATTCAGAGATTATTTCCAACTGTGAAAATTTAATTTGAATTATATAATTACTCAATTGTAATATTTTTTTTAAAACTACTTAGATTTTTAAAGAAAAAATAATAAAAGGAAGATGTTTCTCCTACCTTAAATGTTGGGGAGAGATAGTTTTTCAGAAACCAAAATTTAACTGGTGTTTTTGTATGACGTAGGACTGAAAGCATCATAATTCTGTGGAAATATAAGTCTATAATAAGCAAACAAATACACACAGATCATTAAATTTCAACTGCACCTAAAAGGTGCTAAAACTTTCTAAGTATAGTTTTCTTTAACCCAGTTTAAGCAGAAATTTCTGTTTATTTCTAATTAAAAGCTTTAAAGAGCATGTGTTCAAGACCACTTTGGGAGGGACTTATTTGATCCAGATTGGCTAAGCAATATTAGAAGGAACAATTTCAAAAGTGGATGTGTTAACAAGTTTTATTCTAAGAGAAGTGTCTGACAAAATTAGAATAATGATGAATACCTTATATCAACTTGGCTACTGAGATAACTCATTTTAGAAACATATTGGTTGAGTTTAACAGGTTGCTGAAGAGAAAAACAGTGGGAAAGAGAAAGCATGGTTCAAGTTAAGATCCTCTTCAGAAAACCCTTGATAACTCTAAGAATCACTATTTTGGGTTCCATTTTTTTTTCCACTTTTGTGGCATTTGTTTGGTGTAACCAGACAAATAAGCAATGCCTGACAAGAAGTCAAGTCTGCCTTAAAAATCAAGAAACAATAAACCTTAAAATAAGGTAAAGAAGCATATAGGATGTTTTAAAATTAATTTTTTTCCCCTTTAAAATATACAAGTCTTTCCCTTTATGAACGTTGTTGTAGGTTGAAGGAAAGAAATGCAGATGTTCAAACTGCATCAAACTACTAAGAAATAAAAATCAATACATACAAAATACTATTTTCCAAATAAATATGCATGAAAGAATTGTGAGATTCCATTTTAGGATAATAAAATCACTAAATCTGACACTTGTACACAAGTACTCAAATCAGAAAAGTAACAGAGATGGTTGTGAACACATTAGGCAATACTGTAAGAATTCCTTAAAAGCAATCATTGCTTATTGAATGAACACTGAGATAAATAAGGCCATATGTGCATGTAGTAGTATCCATAGTTTGGACTAAACATAAACAGACACAAATCTAATGAAGTCACTTCTGTTATGTCTTTATAAACTGAGGCTGAACTTAATCTACTATGTTCACATTTCACATATGCACTCAGGAAAGACATGGAGAACATTTTTCTTTCTTCAAACAATAATGGTATTTTTGAACATCTATACATTGAATCACTTTGTTCTCAAAGATTAATTTAGTCCTCACTGTCTACAACCTTTCTATGTTTTGACAATTTATTCTTTATAGCTTGTTAAAAAAGTCAGTTTCTTTAAGCTATGTAGTTTTAGGATGAACATTGACAATATCGCCATGAAATTCTTGTTTCCCTTTTATGTTTCCTTACCTTAAAAAGCGTTCATATAAATGGCCTGAAGCAACGGAAAAAATGTTAAGAATATCACTTTTCTTTTCCTTCTCTTCTGTTGGAATTTCTTCTGAAAATCTAAGGAAAACCCCCGCCTCAAATTATTATATAAACTAAACATTCAGCAGAAAGAAAATATTACTACATTACCATTAAGCTCATAAAGAATCAAAAGTAAGAAAATACACAAAAGAAATACTCATCCTACAGTAACGGAATACTCTTACATTCCACTCCCACTGCACATTACTATGATACCAAAATCTTTTGGGAGCAACACCTCATACCCAGTCACTCAGGACAAATGATGGCACAACTGCAGTCTCCAAAATTTTCAGTCAAAGAGAACCCAAATTTGGCAAGAAGTTCATGTTTTATCAAAGCAAAAAATCAGAAATGGGCACAGCCAGAATATCTTGAATATCGGTTATTTTTAAAATCAGCAACAGTTATTTTTCAGCTTCATCCATGTGCATTCTACATCAGAAGAACCAATGTATATTCCTGAGGTGAGGGTTGTCTGCATAGCGCCATAGGTGGTTGAGCTGAATATATACTCTAAAACACAGATGGAACGTAATATAAAGGTGGCCACACCAGGCCAAACCACATATTCATCCCAGTACCTTACCAACAGCAAATGACAAGGCTGAGGAGTAGTAGCCTCTCCCAGAACACTCTCATAACATTCTATGGTTTGTGGTGATGGGATTTCCCGAGTGTTTTTCATAACACTTGCTGAATTCTTCTTTAAATTCATCCAATTACTCTCCCTATAAGCTACCCTGTATCTTTGAGGTATATTGTCCAGAGATTTTCTGTTCTGCTGCACAGCATTCTTCACTTGCTTTGAACACAAAAGGCTACCAGGATTGGTTTTTAATCACGTATGCCTTCCAGCACACACAGCTAGGGGATGGTGGCTGCAGTCTCTCTCAGAGCACTGCTTCACATGGCTCGGAACTGCAAAGGCTGCCTTAGCCAAACTGGATACAGTACAGCTTGATATTGTTGGAGATTGACCTCAATAGTCTTTTTGAGGTGAGTCATTCCTCACACACTTAGATTGTGTGAGTCACTTTATTTTTATTCTGGTTAGATCCCTTTTAAAAGTATACTTTAAAAAGTATAAAAATAAGTATCCCTCATAGTCTTTAAGAACAAATGAGACAAGACATATTTAAAGAATTCACATCACTAATACAAAGCTGAAATCTCAGAAGGCTGCAACGTGTGCAAGTAAGTGGTGTGAATAATCCTTTGAGAAACCCACATTCTTTTCACTCAGCAATGGTAAGAGGAGATAGCACAGTCATACCCGATCAGGACTATAGCAAACACAAAAGAAAGGGACATCAGTGGAGTGGCACTGACTGCATGGTGTGGCATCTCCAAAGACAAAAATCCCCCAACTAGCACTGAGTTCTCACAGGCTAAATATACTGCAGTTCACAGTCGCAAGCAGTCCATCTTCTTTCTTTCTGACCTTTTGTCCCGTTTCTTATACTTAGTGATAGCAGAACTGAAAAAATGTCAAGCTCTTTATAACGCAATCTGCATCACAGGTGAATACAAAGACAGATGTGAAAAAAGAAAATCAGGTTTTGATGCAAGGATCTTGAAAATATTAATTATGCAAAGCTTTACCGAAGGCAGAATCTTCTGAATTGAACAAGCTGCTCTGAAGATGGCTGGGTTCTGCTCTGAAGATGGCTGCTCTTACAGATGTCTGTAAGCTCACGTGGGAAACGCAGTCAATTGGAGAAGGGCAGTTCAGTTATGAAAGAACTTGGGCTATGTGGTATGCACACGTGTCCCATGTCAGAGCACATGTGGATTACTGTAATGAACAGGCTGCTGGCAGGATATACTTTTCATTCCAAGATATGAATAAATAAAGAGGAAGGATATTTCACAAGCTTCTAGATAGCAAGAAGCTGACAGACAAACGGCAGACCTCAAATCATGCCCCTGAGCCACAACCTTGAATCAACAGGAAAAGCAAATAAACTATTGGGTGAGGGGCTTCAACAGCCCAGCCAAGCTCTGAGTCTGATGCACATTGATGAACCAACCCCCTGTGAAAAAAGGCTAGACATGGAAGATTGTGAGATCTCTGGCCCTGTAACCTTCTTAGAGGGAGCTAAGATTTTGACCACGGCACATACATCCTTTGATGCAGCCAATTAGAAGTGGCAAGCTTGAAGACGATGAAAAATTCCTTCAACTAACGTCAGTCTGCAAAAGCAGCCGCCCTTGTGCAGAAACGTGGGTCCAGTTTCCTGACCTGTGGCTTCAGGAAGACATTTTTGAGAGTTTTAGTATAGTAGTCTGGAAGGCTTTCTGAATCTAGTCAGTATTGTAACAGTAAAATAATCTGTGGATAAATGTTGATAAACATAAAATCAGCAACAGAGACTCAATAAAATGTCCAGGTACTTGAGATACAAGAAGCCTTGTCTGGAGAGAGGATAAAGCTGAAACAGAAGCCAGTCCTGAATCTACCAAGAAACGTGTACACTGAGGATTAATTGGGTCAATTGTTTACTAGATTAAGTAGAACTGCTGTGCCTTTGCTTTATCTTCCTTAGCAGTCTTTGTGACTGACAACCATTGCCAAGACTACTGAAACTGGAAGAAAACCTTTTTTGAGTCTCACAGCAGTTGTGTGGGGCCAGAAAGTCTTTAGGGTATGGAGAAACAGTGATGAAAAAGCCATTCTCCCTAAATCCCTCATACTGACATTATCACTTTCTTACTAGCTGAGTTACAGTGCAAAGATGTTCTGAACAATGGAGGAATCAGACTTTACCTCAACGGTAAATCCTGAATGCTTAAAGGTACCTAGGGAAAAGGTACTGCAATTTCTTTTTTCTTTCAGGGCAAAGAGATCTATGATTGCTTGGATTAAGTTATTTGTACAAAGTCATTAGCCCTGAACTGGGTATTTCAAACGGCATTACTTTCAGTTCTTCACCTGCAATTATACAGCCATGACAGCTTAGCACTTGGTAGCATACTGCAGAAAGAAAACCTGTACTGGAAATGAGACTTTCCAAGAGCAAACATGAGTGTTTCCTACTAAGTAGATGGAGTCCAGTATGGATTACAAATTAAGTCCTCCCTACAACAGCCTTGGAGATCCAGAAGAGGAATTATCATCACTTTGAAAGTGTGGATGAATTTATTGTGTTATCAGCACTCCAAATTAAAGACCCAAGCTCATTCTTCTTTGACATTAAGAAATCAAATCATTGGGAATTCAGTACGTACTTTTGCCAACACCCCAGTTTTCACACTTGGGAACATTATCTTTTTGAGATGTTTCTTGTGAAAATGATCTCTGAAGTGTTACAAGGAAAGAATGCTCAGAGAGTATCCAGGCCACTGTTCCTAAAATATGTTAGTCAAAGGTCGTCTGACTGAAATGCTCTTGGAAGGACAATTAACATGTCTTGGAAA
The DNA here is from genome assembly GCF_964289735.1 of Phaethon aethereus. NCBI lineage: Eukaryota > Metazoa > Chordata > Aves > Phaethontiformes > Phaethontidae > Phaethon > Phaethon aethereus. Next base: position 163,182,454 of record NC_138575.1, on the reverse strand, counting down.
CTGATACAACACCCCATGTTCAGATCTGCAGCCCAGATATACCAGTCTGTTAAAAAAACCCTAAAATTATTTTTCTAAGCAAAGGTGAAACATCCTTTTTTTGCCCTTGTCTCATTCTCAAAATACAACAATTTCATAGGTATTTGTATCTTATTAATAAAAACTAAATTCAAATTTTTAAAAAATCAGCCTGACTCACAAACCATTCACAGACAACATAATTCTGAGCAACATTATAAGCAAATGAAAGCAAAATTTTACAATGGTATAGGGCAGATTAGAAATACTACAATGTTATTAGCCCCAAATGTAAAGCTTGAGACATATATTACAATTATTTATAGAACTCAAACTTTAAAGAAAAAGTTATTTTATTGATAAATACAAAAACACTTGAGCTTTCATAAATTATGTCTAGCAGCAGATAGGCAGGCAGCATCATAACCTGCTTTTTGATGTGCCATTTGATACATCTAAGTACCACATTACTGGCTGAGATTTTCACATTGCGATTGATTCCCTGTCACAACAAAATAAAAATAATGCCAATGGACAAAATGAACAGGAACTAGAAATGCAAAGGAGGGATTAAAAACGAAATAAATAATGAGAAGTACAAGACATTATAGCTTGTCTTTTCCCTACTTTTATTTATATTATAAATCCCTTGGGGAGCCTGTTTACCTATTTGTATCACTATCAAGTAAGAAACACACACTTGCTATAATTAATAATAAACATGTCCTGGCACAGTTAAAGTGTAAGAAAATTATGCATTACCTAGTAACTGATACCTGATTTCCTTTTTTTCCTGTTCTTCCATCAGTAAGGAGATCTTCATTCATTTTATCAGGCTTTTTCTGTACCTAGTCATTAAAATAAATGTATTTGTGTAATTTGGGAAGTTAGTTGATAATAATTACTACTTCAGTTGTGATATCTAACTATAGTGTACTTACTGGCTAGAGCTGGACCAACATCTTACCACTTTGTATTTCAGTAAATTATCTACTGAACTGCATTAAACTGAACAGTAAAAATGTCATTTCATACTTTTAAACTACGTACAGAACTTACTGTAATAAGAAGAAAAGTAATCAATTATGAAAAATTAAATGGTGATTAATAAATCAAACAGCATGTTCGAGCCCTGTGTATACACTTCTTTATGCAAACAGTAACTACAAGTGTGGGGAATCGTATCACATTTTCTTCCCTCATGAGTTTGTGATCCAGCCATTAGCTGGCAGAAGAAGGGTAGCAGGGTGTCGCACCATGCATGGAAATTACCTGAAGGGAAACTGTGATTCTTATAAGGAGAAAGGGACAAATCTGTTGCTGAAACATAAGTTGTCCCATCCAACTTAAGCAATTTCCGCTGTCTTACCCAGATGCTTAATCAAGGCTCCAAATTAATTGTGTTTGCTGACTTTAATTTCCTTGATTAAAAGAAACCTAATTGTTTTTGAAACCCAAAAAGCTTCTAAAACACTAAATGTTTGAACATATTCCATTTTAACCATATTAATTTCAGATGTTTATACTGTCAAGATAACACAGATTTCTGTTCACACTACATCATGTGTATTTTTTAGCTAAAAGCTAATGCTTCTGAAGCCACATCCTAGGTATTGCTGAAGTGATACTACAGTTCAACTGAATGATAGAACTTACATATTCTAGTTATAAGCTTAATACATACTACCTTTCACATAGAATAATTTTCCTATTTTGACCCAAATGGCACCCTTTTACCCTTTCTTTGTGGTTTAAAGGCAGGCTCACCACTCTCCAGAGTTACACATTTTCTCCAGGTTCTAGGAACTTTCAGTTACAGGACTGGGGAAGAGACTCATATATGTGGTTTTAAAAATTCCTTTTGTACTTACATTTACATTGTTCTCTCTCCCTCTCAATGTCTAAAATTAGGATACGATGCACCAAGGACACCTACACAAAATGTTTTTTACAAAATAGTGGAAAACATATAACACTGGAAGGTTCTTTCTCCTTAATATAACTCGTGTTTCATTATTTCTTTTGGATACATTTTTAAGAATGAAAGTAACATAATTTCATCTACACAAATTAGGGTAAAATTCAAAATACCAGAGTGGAAGTTAAAATTAGGTATCTGGACTTCATGTAAAATACCTCCCCAGCCACAGGAGAAAACTGGATGTCTCAAGAGGTGGTCATCCCCTTGGTTTAAATACATACGTGAGCTGGGATGAGCAGTCCTTTGGACTGGCCTTCTCATTCTACTAAGCAGAGAGGGATTTTAAGGCACCTGGACTACATCCTGAGTCACCGTAAACTAGATGAGATAAATCCTAGCTAAGTTATGCACACGGATGTATTATTTTAACAGCTATTTAACAATCTCCCTTGCAATTAGTATAACCTGATTGTATCAAATTAACTACATTAATTCGCACACCCTTCTCTAATTATACAAAATCTAAATTATATATTTCAGTATACGTCTTCCAATTAAATACAGCCTAAGACACGTAAGCATTAGTCATATTTCATATAAAGAAATACTGCAGACAAAAAAGGTATCTCTTTACATACTTGGACTTTGATAATTTTGCTTCTGAAGTTGTTTAATACCACAATAACATCTGTCAGGTCAGCAGCAGAATCTGTTCCTTCATGGCTGTGAGGAGAAAAAAAAACCATGCAAATGTACTGGCTCATTAAAACATGCCTTATTACTTGTTTTTAATTACAGTACAAGGTTTAGGATTGCTGATATTTATAGAAACAAAACTTCTTCACTTGCACCTAATTATATGTTAACTTCAGAAACTTTCTGAGTTTTATACATCACTAGACATTGTCCACAGCATAGTCCTCACTTTTTAATTTGTATTTTCACAGGAAATTTTATCAACCAATGAAAAAAGGCAGCAAGCTAGAGCTGAATACGTTATTATGTATTATAGAGGTATATATTACATTCAAATATTAAACTACATTTTATTTTTCAAATATGGAAAACATCTTAGGTATTGCTGTGTGACAGCATTAAATGTTATTTTAAAATAAATCTGCTTTAAAAAGCCTGAGGAAAGCTTCATCAAAATGATGAGATCGTAAAGATTGGCTTCCAGCTGGTTGGCTTTGGTAACTGTATCCCTAAAGACATGGCTGTGCAAGCCACGACATGAACATTTGCCCTACTGAACATCAGTTTAAAGCCATTCAGGCTTCTCAAAACTGTACTGCAATCCAGAGAGTAACAAGTATGAAAAATGTTGCTGTCACTCTGTGATTCAGTGTAATAACATAATTCTCAAATCTTATAGCTTTTATACCTCAATAGCGCATATATTTTTCCTTCAATCCTTTCTGTCTTTTAACAGCATTATGTGGTTTCCTCTTGCTAAGGCTACGCACACAAAAAATTGGTTTAAGAAAGTAATCTGCTACTCCTTAGGCTTGATTTTTTTTTCCCTATAAAACAGAAATATTTAAATCTTGTTTGGTTTGGCTGTAAATTTAACAACACCGCTTTGTCTCCTTAAATCTATTCTGTGGATCCCTCACTGTCAGCTCCATCTTTACTGAGTGACAATTGTTTTACTCTGCACAGCACTCAGCATGATGAATTTCTGTTCCCGTATGAACAAAGTACTGAAAATAGTGACAGTCACTATTAGCTGCCCTGGACACTTAACGTTGGTCTCAAGGTCCAATTTATCTGTTTCTCCATTCACATCTTTGTATACTTCCTACTATTATACTATGGTAACTTCTCTTCCCAACAGAGTGCTTCATTTTAATTCCTAGTCACTCAACTACATGCTCAATGGCTACTTACGGACTAGGACATTAATTTGTTTTTAGGTAGGTATCTCTCTGAAGGAAAATTGAGTCCATCATACTGTTCTCTAATTTTAACTCAGTGTGCTGAATCTTACACAGAACCTCTCGTCCTTTCTTTGTGCATATGATATTCAGCATGTTGTAATTTTATTCTTGTAACAGATGCACATTTCAAATGAGTGATGATGCGAATAAGGTTTTGAATGTGACCTGGAGTTTGGAAGGATTGGGATGATGATTTATAAACTCCCTTAACAAAACTGATAAGGATTTTGTGCTTTTTCTGAAAACACAATGTTCCATTAACAGTGTTGCATGAACACTGTTAATGTAACTCCACTTGTAAACTCACTAAATGTAGGCACAACTTCCTTTTTAAATCCAAGCCAAATGTTTTGCATACTGACAGCCCTATTAAATATTTAACCATAACTACTTTATTGTTAAATAATTGTTGTACAAAACTAAACATGTCTAGCAGAGTATTTATGTCACAGCTTTAAAATGTTGCAAAACACCTACATACTTTTAATATAAATAAAAATAAATATCAATGTAATATAAATTATAATTTTCCATATGGAGAACCAAAGCATTCAAGTTCAACAAATGGAGACCATTAAAAAATATCAAAACAAATAAACACAAAAAACCTCCTTGCCCAAATTATAAAAGATACAACTTCCAGTTAAGCAGTTTGCATGACATAAAAATATAATAAATTAAATCTACCTGCCTTTTTAAAAAATGAAACATTCAGCAGGAGTTTACATATATATCTTTAGGTATACACTATTTTCTGCAGAGTCTTATCTTGCAATATCTATCTGTTTTCCTGCCAGCATCACAGAATTAAAGTTCCAATAATAAGCACTGGTCAGACTGTTGCTGAGTATACCAATGTTCATCTTCCTAATACTCACAGTAATTTATTAATAACAAATTGATTTACAAGTGTGAATGCTTCAAAATAATGATCTTTGTTAGAAATGGTGTTCAGGGAAAAAAAAGAAGCTTATTTCAAATGCTATGTGTTTGCATAAAGTAAAGCTCCAGTGGACATATGCTTGGAATTACATGTTAAGTGTGTTGGGAATGCCAAAATATGAATCAACAAAACCATGAGTGACATTTCTACAGGATTTGGTGCAAGCAGTTGCATGATAATGCTAACCATTCGTGGAACTGACAGGGCAAGTGTCTGGTAGCTGCATAGCTGTATAGTAACAGACTTTCCTAGCATCAGGTCTAGCTGAGCAGCTTAGGCTTATTATGCAGTAACATATCCAATGCCTTCAAGAACACATGAAGCAATCAAACAACAACTTACACTATCAGGAAATAAGGTATCTCTTACAAACTTTAAATCATCGTTTGCTTCTTGTTTTACTTTTTCCATGTTATTTTTGCTCATTTTCCTTCAGTACTGTTAGATCTTTTCAAAATATGTTGTGCTTTTAGATTAATTTATAAGTATGTTTCCAAAAGATGGATTAATACTTACGAAAAAACCTGATAAATCTCTTCAGATCTTCCTTTACGCAATCTCAGTGTCCAAGCACCTGGATTTGCTTTCAGCTGAAAATATCCCTATGAAAAAAAAGGAAAGGCAGGCAGTTGTTCTGTCAGCATTTCAGAATCAACCATGTACATATTAAAAAATCAGTTATCCAACAACTGGTACTGCAGCCAAGGTTAGTAACCATTACCTACTCTCATACTAGCCCTGAAAGTAATATGGCAGTGATGCAACCAACTATCACCTTTCCTGTATGTCCATATTAATGTTGTTCAGTGCTCCGTTTGTTTCTAGCTGAATTTGAGTTGTATACAAAATCTCCACCTAGAACAGCAAGTAAGTGAGCAGTAAAGAAATAAATTATTAATCAGACTCTAAACTGAAAAGCTTCTTTGAAACTCAAAATTTTTGCCTGGAACAACTTTCCAAGTCAACACAGCTCCTTCCCAATTTAGAAGCACTGCATACACCTCTCACTATGTGAAAGCCAGGCAAAGTAAGCTTTGGAATGTGAAGAATCATCTACTGTTGAGATTGTATTCAGTACTTGTGTAAAAATAAAAGATTCACAGTTTATTAAGCATTTTATTCCTTGTGATATAGTATTTACAGAGAACAGAGACTAGCAGATAGGTAACAGATCTTATTCATCAAAATCCTTCCCTATCAAATTACCTTAGCCAATAGAAAATAAATCTTTCACTTCAGAACTCACATCATCTTCTGCTCTACAGACTGCTAAAATGAAAAATAATTGCTTTGGATGACCAGAGGAATTCTCAGGTGTGGATTTGTCCCAGAGAGGCTTTAAGCACTTAACTGAAGTATCTAAAATAGGAGCCTTCTTTTGCCTGGATCACTGCGTGACAAAAAAAAGGTTATTTTAATCAGAATGTGATTCATACCTTATATTTGTGTCAGTAGGATCTCCATCTTAATATAACTACCTCCTACAGTCTACTTAAGGCAATCAGGCTTCCAGTTTAGGCACTCCAGGTAAGAGTCTAAAATTAGGCTATATCCAAACCTATACTGGGTCAGAAGAGGAATGGGGGAAAGCTCAGCATATTAGAGGTGCACATCTTTTGTAGATGGTCTCAACTCCAGGATGTTCCTGTTACTTTTAGTGTTACTAAGCTTGCAATACAGAGAAATGGATTTAAAGAACGAGAAGCTCATAAAGAATTCTCATGAAGACTGTGCAATTGTAATGACTATTTCTTAGTCATTTCATTAATACTTACCAGATTGGCCATCACAATAGTATCAACCATGACAGGATTATTTTTCGTGCCCAGAGTAAACTGTAACCCTCGAGGAGGTTGTCCTGTAGTTACATCAAAGCAATGTCCTTCAAGCAATATATATTCTAGTTCATATTCTGCTATAACTGTCTCTTTTATCTGTGGAAAGAACATTTCATCAATAATTTATGTCATTTAACTATGTGGGAAGAGCAACATAATACAATGACAAACATGTTGTGTGGGATTTATCTCAACTGAATTCAACTGTCAAAAAAATAGAGAAAGGCCCTTCCAGAAGGAACTTCACTCAATTTTAAAATAGGTATCCAAGACAAAAAGGATGAATCCGTGTCTGGAGCGACCTTCTCTCCATTGAATGTTGAGGAAGATGATGCATCTCAGCTTCGGTAAGGTAAACCCCAACCTTTATTTTCACAATATACCTTCCAAATACACAGCTTTGGTTGATCAAACACTCTCAATATTTTGCATAAGCTTAGTGACTGAAACAAATCTAGTGACTTTGAAGCTGAGGGATTAAAAATATAATCAAAAACTTGTGAACTAAAAAAGGATCAAATATATTTTAATCAATATTAATAAACAGTCACATATTAAGGTTTATTTGAAGATTTACCTAGGCTAATCCTATTACTACAAAAAATATCAAGAAAATAAAAGAGAAATAGAAAGATAACACACAGAATCCCTTAATTGCTTTATTTTTATCTTAAAAAATAGTATTTCTATAAACATTATAAAGATTAATATAGCAGATAAATTGCTTTTACTCTGCATTCTGATTTTTTCTGTTTCATTGCTTTCTTTCAAGACTTGCTTTTTTTTTTTTTTACAGTAAAAGAGAATGTGAAAAAAAGATGATGAAAATAGAAATGGTAAAATACTGACTAAATAATCAGTTACCACAGAAAATATTTCTGGAAAACAGACACAAAAAAAAAATCTTATAATATTCCCATCTCCCTCTTGAGGTAGAAGGTCCAACACAAGTATTACAATGTTTACAAACTATTACTTACATCCTGTAAATGAATGTTATCTAGATCACAGGAACTGTTCACTGCTTCAACCAACCAGCTTTCAGGAGTGATCATGTTTAGAGTCAAAAGGGGTGATTCTGGCATTTCTAGGAATTTTGCCACAGGTTCAGAAGGAAGGTGTTTGTTGATCCCGTAAGTTAATTCTGGTTCCAGAACAAAACGATAGAAGCTGTTGAAAAAGAAGTGTTCAAAAAAACCCCACATTTACTGAAGCATGAAGTTCCAAACATGAAGTTCTTCTAAAACACTTTAGAATAAAGTGAATGTTTACCAAATTAATGATGTTTGGAGGCACAGTAGCTCCCTGTTCTTTTGGAATACTGTCAAGACAATACCTACAAGCCCAATTTCAAATGGGCTGGTAGACGAACACAGATCTATTTGCTTTTGATAATTTTTTGGCTGTGAAAATGCATAGTTCCCATTAACATTCTAAACAGCTGGGAAGGTGGATACCCAAGAGGTGCATCTAAACATCTTGACTGTGAACTGCCTTGAATTTTCAGAATCTGGATCACTAAATTGAGCAGAAGGACTAATCTCTGGTGGAAGAAAAGAGACTTTGGAAACAGCTCCTGACGCTAGCAGCAGCAAAGAGCGAGCAGAGGAAAGGAGGGGTCTCTCTATTCCTCTTCAGCTCTTACCCCATTTATTCCACAGGTAAAAGTTCCTTGCAACAACAAAATAATGATGGTCCTCCTTCCTTCCTCTACTGATATTCAACAAAATGAGAAGAATCAGAACAGAGAAAGAAAAGCACTGAAGATGGAGAGTGAAAGCAGCAAGCAATGAGTGCTTCACATGGGAAAAAAAAAAAGGACATTTAATTACTATGAAAAGTAAAAAGGTAAGAAAGTCTGTACCCATCAGGAGGAATACCATTTTCCCATGAAGTATTTGGGCTAGTATATGGATGCATTTCATATGGCTGCAAGAAAAATACAACCTGGCCGCAGGGCAGATGCCGGAACACTTCTTCCTCTCACTCCCAAACACAAGGAAAGAACCAGCCACTACCACCTGCAAAGTGCCTGGCTTTAAAAGTGATCATGACAATGTTCACACAAGATACTCAGAAGATTGGCGATTAATACACCCTCTTGCAGTATAAGAGGTGTGAGTTCAATTTCTCTCAAACCAAATAGAAATTAAGGACTTCTGTTTTGTGGGCAAGTGATTAGTTCTGGCTAAAGGGCAGGCACTACCACCAGCCTCTCTCGTAGTAAGATTATAGGTAAAATAGCTACCGAAGGGATGGTAGTGGCTAAACACTTCTCTTAGACGGAAAGGAATCTTCCCTGGGCAATTCAGTGCAGTGTAAATGCCTATAACTGAATTAGTGAACCCTGGTCTTTACAGTTAAAAGAAACTTCAATTTAAGGCAGGTGCTTTCAGCATATAATATTCTTAATGAATTATAATGAGATCGCAAATGCAAACTGTACATTTATTCAGATGAATTTAATTTTTAAGTTACGAGTACTTCATCTGTAAATTTCTGTCCTGGTTTCAGCCAGGATAGAGCTGGTTTTCTTCAGAGAAGCTAGTGTGAGACTGTGTTTTGGATTTGGGATGAGAAAATGTTGATAATGTGCTGATGTTTTGGGTTGTTGCTGAGCAGTCAAGGACAGTCCAGCTTCTTGTGCTGGCCTGCCAGCGAGAGGGGACACAGCCGGGACAGCTGACCCAGACTGGCCAAAGGGATATTCCCTACCATACGACGTTATGCCCAGTACATAAACTGGAGTTGGCCGGGGGGCGGAAATCGCTGCTCGGGGACGGGCTGTCGATCGCCGGGTGGTGAGCAATTGCTGTATTGGGCATCACTTGTTCTTGTACATTCCTTTGTTGGTATTATCATTGTTGTTTCCTTCTCTCTTTCTGTCCTATTAAACCGTGTTTATCTCAAGCCACGAGTTTTTTTCCCAATTCTCTCCCCCGTCCCATTGCGGGAGGGGGAGTGAGCAAGCGGCTGCGTGGTGCTTAGTTGCCGGCTGGGGCTAAACCATGACAATTTCATTACAGAGACAGTGGGCTGTAAGAAGTGACCAAGTTAGGCAGAAAAACTGCCCCTGCAAGTTTTCACAGGCATGAAAGATTCTCCACTGATTTCTCTACGGATTGTTTATGAGAGGTGTGCTTGATAGACTAGATCACTTCCCTGTGATCCCATGCTTGATACCTTAGAGTTAGAATTTTTTTCTAGACAAATGCAAACTGCTTAGGTAACTTTCAATCTCCATTCAAAGAAAATAACTAATGCAACAAAAAAACCTGGAAACACAAACCACTGTTTATTTTTTTAAGGGAATATACACTGTTAAGGCTGTTTTTCCAAACGGAGTGAAATCATATACTTGTAAGAAAAGCTATAAAACTACTTACCTCTTCAGTGGCACTTCTGACAGCTTAGATCTGCAGTTCAAAAACAACCTGAGTTTCACATTGATAATGTCTTTGAGTACCTACAGGAAAAAAAACCAATACAACTCTGTAAAAAATGGCGCTTGGTAATCACCAAACTTTGAAAATAAGCCAAAGCTACCCTTGCGACATCCTGTCATTTCTCAAGCTTCAGTAGAAATCTCAAACATTTTACAGTTCTAAATATATCTGTATATTAAGGGATGTTGTCAGATATTCCAAATAAAGATTTGACCTTTTCTAAAACCGCATGATTTAGCACATGATATTCTTGATAGTCAATATGTTAACGGTTTCCCCTAGTGATGCAGTTTTTTAAAGAGCAGCTATTCCCATTTACCAATGCTTGAGTAAATTATATTATCACTTTTCTTATGTTGTGATTTCTAGAATATTTTAAAGCACTTGAAAGTCTGTAAGTACAACACATGCCTTTTATTCAGTATCCAATCTTAAAACAATGACTTTCACTCATTAAAACAGTTACATACAGTAAACTGCTGAATAAAGCTCAGAGAATTATTTTACTACTTAATTACTTAATAATTTTAAATGTCAGCAATAGATTAATGATGTGTTAAATTATTAAATCAACTTCAAAACATCCCAGTAAGTTAAAAATATTTCTACTTCTTCCTCGGTTTCTTCATCTGTTCATTTCTAAAATACTAATTTTCTGGATGCTGTTATATAGTAACCATAATTCCATAAGTTCCTCCCCCTCTACTCTGCACTGGTGAGGCCTCATCTGGAGTATTGTGTCCAGTTCTGGGCTCCCCAGTTCAAGAGAGACAGGGAACTTTTGGAGAGAGTCCAGCGGAGGGCTACGAGGATGGTTAAGGGACTGGAACATCTCTCGTGGGAGGAAAGGCTGAGGGACCTGGGGCTGTTTAGTCTGGAGAAGAGAAGGCTGAGAGGGGACCTTATCAATGTCTATAAATATCTGACGAGTGGCTGTCAGGAGGATGGAGCCAGTCTCCTTTCAGTAGCACCCAGTCATACGACCAGGGGCAATGGGCACAAACTGCAGCACAGGAAGTTCCACCTCGACATGAGGAAAAACTTCTTTACTGTGAGGATTATGGAGCACTGGATGGAACCTAGAGAGGTTGTGGAGTCTCCTTCTCTGGAGACCTTCAAAACCCGACTGGATGCGTTCCTGTGCAGCCTGCCCTAGGTGATCCTGCCTTGGCAGGGGGGTTTGACCAGATGATCTTCAGAGGTCCCTTCCAACTCCAACCATTCTGTGATTCTGTGAAATTAAACCGAGCTATTTAACCTAGGAGAAAAATCAAGAGCTCAAGTGTGAGGCAGAGAGAGGCTTTTTAGGGGGTCACAGGAAAGAGTCAGTTCTTGAGAAACAATACTACATGAGAGCAGAATCCAGCTGGAGAAATCTTTTTGGCAACGTTTGAAATTTTGACGGATCCAAGCCTCATTAACCCTAATTTGCCCACCAGTTGCACTGTACATGGACTTTGCCAAGCCTTTCTAACAGTTTTAATATTAGGACAGTATTTTTTCTTATTTTTGTGAGCAATCTGTTTTGTTCAGTTAACAAAGTTATTAATTTCTTTAAAACACTCTTAAAAACTTTAACCAAGTTATCTTCATTTTTGTGGTTTCTGATCCAAAGTGCTTATTTGAAAGCATAAAGCAGCTGTGTCTACCCTTATGGAAAAGGGGTAGATATTAGAAAAGCAAATAAGATATTAAGGCTAAGTTAAAATATTGATACCACTAAGGCTAAACTCTAAAATTACTATAACAGCAAGTAAATTGGGAACAAAGCAAGACAATGGTCATCCTTAAATCTCTCTTTTATTATAACCATTTTTCTCTTTCCTCAGTTCAGCCCTTGGCTACATATATTCTTTACTATAGTGCTACAACTTTACATAGTCCTAGGGACCTGTTCTGCTCCTAGTTTCTCATTCACATCCTTTGTGTCACCTGAAGACCACCACTGAAAAACTACTGAGCAAAAAATAAAGACTAGGGAATTGCATAAGGGTAAGAATAAGCAAAGAAGCTGGAAACGAGAACCCAACAGCACTGGAAGCATAAGAAGGAAAAGTAGTATATGACATAGGCTAAAGACCACCAAAATCAAGAGGTCCAAGTGACTCAAGTATCTACCTACCTACCTATCAATCAATCATGCAGAAGAAAAAGCATTTATAACCAGTGATAGCTAGTCTCTTCTACTAAAATATACCTAGAATTTTCAATATTAAAGAAAAGAATTTCTCAAATAAAGATCCTGCATCCAAAATGATGTAAACCTGTATTGGACCTTATCTTCAAACAAGACAAAAACCTCATCCCATTAGTAAGAATGATACTTCAGCAATCTGCATTGACAGATGGTTGTATGTGGAATGAAATGATCTTGAAAAGGACTGAGGTATCATCCCAATTCATCAGCTGACCATGAGATTCAGTATAGTATCATAGCCAAAAGAATAATGCCATTCTTAAATAACATTCCAAAGGAATTTAAACACCAAAATCCAGGTCATTCAAGTCAATACATGAAAATGATTACAAGATTGGAAAGCCTCGTTTATAGCAGGGTATTTGAAGAGTTCAATATGTTTACTTTAAATCAGAAAATCCAAAGAAGAGCACAGAAATTTAATTCAGGGAATATTTCACACTGTAAAAAAATGGCTGAATTATTTCAGTTTACTGGGCTTGAAAATTATTTAAGAGCAAGTTTTGTTTTGCGCATGTACTTTGCAAAACGCTTACTGTAAGTTACTACAACTCATCTGAAAAGCATTAACTTACCAAACCACGATTATTCAACCAATCACTTGTAATTGTTTGTGAATATCACCATAACACAAAGAATCTATACTGAAACTCTTATAATAGAATCTTCAACAGAACTTGCAAAATGATGAGAAGATGAATGCTTACAACATGAAGCTAAATAAAAATCTCCAATTCCAAGTCTGAGTTTAACAGTCAGGTTAATTAGCCACTGGAAAAGCTCAGTAGGAGCTGCGATCTGTACTCAACAGCTTGATAATATTTAAGTTAGGATTAGATTTTAAAAAAATAAGATTTCTACTTCAAATGCTAATTGATAAAAAGACGTCCTATGACCTGAGTTATATAGGAAATCAGACTAGATTATCAAAAGGGACTCCTTCAGAGATTCCTACCACTTTAGGGTGGAATAAGAGTTTCTCCCTGAAGACAGAATGGATGTAGAAAAAAGGCAAAAGATAATTGACAGGAAAAAAGAAAAGGTTTGATTTTTCTCTCCACATTTTTGAGTCCTTTGACAATTACTTGAACAAGAAAAAAAAGTAGATGATCCTAAGAGTTACATACTGCTGGAGTAAAGCAGTTAGGCTAGAGGACATGTAGTTTATTCAGTGGCATCATGTATAGTATTTTTTCAGCTGGTTTTGGTGAACCATGAGGAAAAAAAACCCCTAACTCTTCAATTTTGTCTTAATTTTTAGAAGAAGGAATTTCTACTTTTTTCACATCACCTTAGAGACCACATTCATAACTTCAGAACTAGTTAGTTGTTCTATGTATTCTGCTGAGAACTGATGTGGTCCAACCCTGGTCAAGTTATGGCTAGTATTTAAAGATCTACTGTAGACAGTCACAAGTCTACAGCCTTGTCTAGAAATATTTAATGTTGAAGTCTATGACAAAACTTTCTGAAAAAGGGAAAACATGGGTTATATGGAAAGTTCTACCTGCCTCCCTCTGGAGAGGATATAGAGCAGTTCTTATGATACAATCCAGTATATATCTTAAAAGCAGATAAAAGCCTTGTCTCTGCTCTCATTCATGCTCTAATACATACCTTGCCTCTGTCCTTAAATTATCACTTTCTCAGACTAAGCAGTAAAGTTTAGATTACAGTTTAACTATAGCTGTTTACACCTTCTCAATTTCAATTCCATTTAATATGAGTAGCTTTTTGTTTATATATAAAAAAAAACCCCTACCAAAAGATTTCTTTGAAGTAACTATTAAGTGACACGAAGTAATATAATACCATGCTTTCACCAGGGTAAAAAAAATAAATCATAATGTGGATATATTCAACATGGACTGGGGCAAGAATCATGTGCTTTGCTGTGGTAGTTACTACACAAAGTTTGCACCATGCATAGCTACCATCCCAACATACTGGGCACTAATCCAATTATGTTATTCAAAAAAAGATCCTTTAAGTATAAGTATATCCTAGTGCTTGAAGTTTACAGTATTTAAGTCACTATATATAGCAAGATAATCAGAAAGGCATCTATTTAGGAAATTTGAGTTTGGGGCTTGCTATATGTGTATGCATGTTTTCTCTCTACACCAGGAGGTGATGTCTTTCCAGATAATTATATGTACCTTTTTTAAGTTTTCTGATTAATTTATTTTTAATTTTAAAAAATAATAATTAAAAAAGTTTCATCTACATTAAAATATTTCCTATTTGTTTAGTTTCAACAGCATTTCACTATTCTCTCCTAAGGGTTAGCATCTTGAATAAGACTATAGCTCCTATGAATCACTCCTAGGATCTGTTGATGGCTGAACAGCTTGGTACACCATGGGAGTCATTTGCCTAGGCATGCATTAGGGAAGATATTGCTCATTAGGGAGCCTGTTGCGCTAGGAGGAATGGAGGCTTCTGATCTGAGCTACAAGGTCCTTGATGCAATTTACCATAATATGAACTTCTGGCTGAATGGAGCGAGTTTCCAGTCAATTCCAGAATGAAATTATTTTCATTGGGGAATATCAAGCTTTCATTTTAACTGAGAACGGTAAAATGAAGGATCTGGTTCTAGAGAAAAGCTAGTATTTCAGCATCTTGAAATATCAGAGTTGTAATGGATTTTTTATATGTTTTACTTTGCTTCACTATTATGTATGAAAAATGAGCGAATGCTTCAACATTTGATACAAAAGGTATAAAAGGACATGAAAATGGGAGAGGAAAAAGCAATGTAAGAAATTATGAAACTTTCATAATTACTGCTGAGATAAAGATAAAACAGGATGCAGCAAAAATCAAGTTACAGGCTTCAGAATTGTAACAGACCGTAAAGAAAAGACAAAATTTACATTTTTATGGGAAACTATAAAGGAACCTGAGGTAGAGTGATATTCTGCAGCTAGTGAAAAAAGAAAACCATTTTAGAAGCCATGTTTTTAGGACAGTTTCTCTTTAGATGATCAATAGCTACACACAATGGAAGATTTCTAGATGTACTTGGTAGCATTAATCAACTGAGAAATACCCTTTCAAGAGTTGAAAGGTTTATAGTCCAATCTTCTTACGATGATATTACGGGTCAGATTTAGACCACCTCATTTAGGTACCTTGGAAAACTAAGGTGATTTGGTTTAATGGAAAGACGCATATGCCTCTTAAGATTTTGAGATAGGAGATCCTTTCTCTCTATATTACGCAGACAATCTCCTCCTTTCCTTCTATAGAGTATAAAGAACACTTATTGACTCAATTTTAAGAGGACTGGTTCATGAGGCATCTGAATTTTAATTGCAAATAAGGTACTTACAATGATAAATTAGATAATCCCCAACTTTTTAATATGAATTTAAATAACAAATATATATTTTAAAAATACTTAGATTTTTGTTTACCCCTTTACTACTCTGTACGTCAAATTAGAAAAAGTTTAGTATGAATTAAACTACAAATATGTGAATTTAAAAAAATTACCACCATCTTACAATCAATAAGTGAGCCATCTTCTGTGCTTCTCTTGTCAATGGATCCACAATAGCAATAACATCATAGAATGGTTCATTCTGTTGGGGATCGACTTTTACTACACTGTTTAAAAAAATTTAATAAATAAATGACATGAAGACTCTAAAGTGAATTTGTGGAAATAACAAACATTTTTAGGCACAAATTTGTAATATTAGAGGCACTTTAGATTTTATTGCTTGTGAAGACACTTCCCTCATTTCAAGAAGCAATCATTATTGCTCCCTGTGACGTTACTAGGAAAGGTAAACATGAACAGCAACTAAAAATTTCACATTAATCTACACAGTTTCATACTGGTTATTAATTAAATACGTGCCCCATAACAAAATTAATAAAATAAAAGGAAAACACACAGCAAAATTTTTAAAATGGCCTTTTTGTCACTGTTCTAGTTTCCTTCACTGGTATCTAGAATCATCAGATTTGACAACTGCCAGCAGTGACACAACTTTAAAAAAATAACAGTGGGAAAAAATGGCAAATGAGAAGTGTGAAACTTGATAGGATGGATTGGCTTTATGAATTCCAGAAAATAATTTAGTTTGATAAATTTGATTAGACTAAGTCAAGGAGACCTTAGTTATAATAGTCTGGATCTAGAGGAAGGAAATATTAGTAAACCTCACTTAAAAAAAAAAAAAAATCATGTGCTGTAAATACACAACTATTCAGACTATCTGAATTTGTTTTCCACAAAACATATACCTACAACTGTGAGAACCGTTAGTGAACTCTCCTATATGGTAGTAGCATAGTATTGTTATTAGTATAACTTTGGAAAAGGTTTTAGCCACCAAGTTTTCTAACTCCAGATCAGCACTTCTATTCACACCAACTGTAATCACTCTTTTTTCAGCAAAGAATAAGGCTGGAAAATCATTAGGTATCACTAATAAATTTATTAAGAAAGAGGTAAAGATGCATTACACTAGGGTAAATGAACAGGTTGTTCATACAACTATAGAATCAACAACTTCTTTTAAAACTGGAATGCTTACTCAAGTTTCCAAAGACCTTATGTAGTCATGAGTACATTCTAATTTTAATATGAAAGTATTATAAGTGCATTATCATGACAGTCAGAACTTACCTGTGCTGTTTGTTGAGTAATTCAGCATCTTGTCTCATCTCTGTTTTAGGCAAAGACGACAGTAGGGCATCTATTTTCATAATCAAATCACTGCCACTATATTAAATAAGGCACATATATTTTGTTTTGCATCAGAAAAGGAGTAAAACATTCACATTTTGATGTGCGTCTGTCTGCATAAGGGATTTTTAAAAAGCCCACATCCCAAACCTGGACTCTAAAACAATTCTCACCTCGAGATTTATAGCTTTGAGTAAAAGCTTTAGCATGACAATGGCCAAGAACCACTACTGCCTTAGAGCTTGTGAACTGTACACTTTCTAATTTTAAGTGATGCAGAATTATCAAAATTACCATTCAGCCTCACAGGTTACATAGTACATTCTGCTGACATTTATAGTTCTTTATTCCTTTTTTTCCCCCCAATTTTTTCCCTTTGTGACAACATCTAGGAAGAGACATAAATGAACAAGTTTCAAGTTTACTTGGCCACATCTTTTAACTTTTTTTGGTATTTCTTACTGGAATTTCCTTAGAAACCTTCGTAGTTCTATTTCAGTGTCACGAAGCCTTAATATTTGATTAAATATGCTTTGCCTCTCACTACTTATCTCCTTGATAGTTTACCTCTTCTTCATTTTGTTTTTCTGGTAGTTATTCTTTCAGTTATACCAGTCCTTCCAGGTAACAGAAATAATACTCAGACACAGAAAGTCAATAGATATTGTAAAAATAATACAATTTTGCTCTCTTTGTACACAAACTGTATCCTTAGATTAAAAGCTGGCTAGAACTCATCTTTACACTTCTTCAATTAACAGATGTGTGAATGTTGTCTAGCAGGGTGTCAGAGCACCACATCTGCCCACACCTCTACAGGCTCCTTTTTTCTAATGATTCCCAAAGACAGTGTACCTTCTTACTCAAAATATCAATACATGGATTTTACTGTGGTTTTAAGATACACTGGATGTTATCAAGCTTATTACTCTTCTTTGAAATTACTCGTAAGTAAACAAAAGCTAGTAGGAATTGTTTACAGTTAGCTGTACTCGCCTCTTGGTTGCAAGTACAGTGAAAGTAGATAAAGTATTTGGAGTATTTTAGCAGAGCTGCACACGTTATGAGGCAAGTTGGAGATAGACACGCAGTCATCTCTTATGCCTTAGCCTCATGACACACATGACCAATGATAAAAGGGTGCATGTCTCTTGAATAACACAGAGTGCCTTTTTTCTGCTCTGTGCTGTAACAACGCGGTACCAAAGAGGCTGGGAACAGCAGGGTAAATGACACATGCAGTTGAAACCCAGCATATACAGTTTATATATACAGTGGAAAACTATGTTAGATAGCATAACTAGCCAAGCATAAAGGTGATACAAAAGTTAGCAGATGTGCCATTTCTTCTAGAAAATAGGGCAAGGGTTTGAGTAGGTAAGTATACTAACTCTGTCAGGGAAATGCTAAAAAGGAAATGAGGGACAGTTAAACCTGTCTATGCAGAAGTACTCAGATGCTAAGTAAAAGGATAGCAAACATATAGCATGCAAAAAGCAAACACTTCAAGTCCATGTAGAGTTTATATATATGAGCATGAAGAGTATGAAACTATAGTCATAGTTGACTATATATTCAAACTTTTGTTCATATTTGCCATGTAAAAGGATTATTAATTTGTCATGGGCAATAAACAAGGCAGTATATCATAAAGCCTCAAAATGCAAAAGAATTTTACCTTTTACTACTGTTTCCCATCTCTTTAACAATAGCTTTAATCTTCTCCGCTGAGGTACTGTATGTTATTTTTTCCAACAAATTAAAGTCATCTGCATAGAATTCATTTTCATCTAAAGGACCCAGTACCTTAGAGAAAAAATGTTACTAAGCATAGAATGTCCCAATAATGTTTCTTCTAAAAGCAAAAATATTCTAATATTTTAAATTAATGTACAATATTCAATATACAACCCCCAGCCCTATATACATCAATATTGTTAACTGTGTAGTGCTAAACTGCATAGTAAGTACACAGGATTAGGTTTTTACAGTTATGTAACTACAGTTAACTATAAATCACAAAGAACAGCTGCAATGGAAATATCTAAGTTTAAGAAAAAACTCTGTTAGGTACATTATTTTAAACTGAAATTCAAATTACTATCTGCCTACTGCACTCTTTAGTTGCTTAATTCTGTGAACACAATTTTAAACTTCTCAAGGCTTCTCAGATGAAGCAGAATGGATAGAAAGGAAGAAAAGAGCAAAAGATAAGAAATCACAGAATATCCAGAGACAAGAAACAGAACTACTATGTTTTTTTGGTATCTGAAGGAAAAGAAGGTGCCTTGAAGTCCCACAAAGTAGCTTTGAGGATATTGTATGGCTTTTCTTACTCATAGTCTACCAGGCTAACCTGACCCGAGTGAACTTCAAGAGCCTACAGGGCTCCCAGGATGCAGAATGTCATGATGTAAGCTTGGTGCTGAATGCCTCTCTCCCAAAATTCAACTGCTTCCTAGGTTATCTAACAAAATTCCACTTCTGAATTTTTATTAATATTAATGATGCATGAGATGAAGAAAAACATAGTGTGATTATGAAATACCATGCTACTTTTGTAGAAGTCATAAATAGAAAAAAAATCATTTGGTAATAAAAACAACACTTCAGTGCTGAAATAGCAAGGATAAAAATCAAGGATATCCCATGTCTTTTTTAAAAGTAATCTTTTAAATTCAAAAGACATTTTCAGATAGATGAATATAAATGATCAAATTTATCCAAGTATTTTAAGAAACTTATTTCCTCAAAACTTAAAATATGACACTATTTGAGTTTTTTTAGGCATGGAAAACAGTAATAACCATTTATAAAATAACACTGAATATTTAGATACGGAGGGCGGGGGGTTGACACAAAAAAGCCAACACAATTCTTTTGTGCTTCATCAACAAAAACACTTTCTGTGGGTTTGTTAGTGGTATTTCAGTTGTATCTCAGAATCCATTTAGGATGCACAAGAGTAACTAAGAACACAATTTAAAGAGAGTTTCCACTAATGAGATGCCAATATAATATCTCTCTTTCTAATGGTGGAGCAATAAATAGAAAAGTGTTAATTCAAAGAGTAGTTTGTATAAACTGTATTTGAAATATAAGGTATTGACTGTCATTAAGAAGTAATATATATTGAACCCAATATTATATTTTTTAATCACAGTTCATCTGTAGCCACACTGTAATTAAAGCTATTGGTTTCAGAATATACATACAAGAAATGGAAACAAGCAAGTACTATACTTTTATTTGAACACTAAGAATTAAGACTATAGAACAATTTAATATTTATAAACAATTTGTGGTTTTAGAGCTTCAAATACTACCCTAGTCAATGTAATCTATTTTTTATTATATATGCAGTAGTTTACCCTACCCCAAATGTGTAAATTACAGGTAACTTCAGGGTCAAAAGTTATTCTTAAATATCATTAATAATACATCAAATATTAACATACTTAAAGAATTTTGTGAGATTAACTCTTAAATAGCTGTGGGAATGGCATACATACATAGTAGATTCAATGGAATGGAGCTAATAAACAAATTAGAAGTAAAACAAAATAAAAAACAAGGCAAACATTCATACCATTCTCTAACAACAGGCTGAACAAGAGGTAAATCAATATAATGCATTTTCTTTAGCTTGAAACTGAAGTTCCAGGAAGTAAAAAATACCTACAAAAAGATTGACAAATAATTTCTTTCTTACCCTGCCATTGCTCATAACAGCCGTTTGCCCAGGAAGCAGCTTAAGAACCTCCTGGCAGAACATCTGTTGGGTTTTAATTAAATCCAATCCTAAAGTGTTGTACTTCTTCTCAAAAGTATTGTCATCCATTCCCTAAAGCAAAAATAAAGCACAAGATAGGGGAATGATTCAGCAAAAATAAATTTTGTAACAGCTGAGATAATCAAATATTTTCTTCAAGCTATGTGGTAACCAGAAATTAAAACAAAACAACAACCTCAGCTTCAATACAAGTACATGACTGTTGGTGTGCAGCCATGGTCTAGTGTGTGTCTAACTAGCGTGTAGTTTTTACCCTTGAGCAACTGTGAATAACCATAGGAGGAAAGCTAAGCCTGAGGTTGAGCGCTTTTTCTATGAGCCGGCACACAGCTGCATGAAAAATATAATCCTCTGTTAACAACTGAACTGTATTCTCACTTTTAGGAAAAAGGTATAAAAGATCCATAATACTCTAAAAACCTAACCTAATATTTTAATGTGGTCATCAGATACAGCTCAGACGTGTTTTGGGGAAGCCAACATCATCCAGTAAGACACACAACAAATCAATGTTCAAAGTGGGGAAAAAAATGCTGGAACTTTGCCATGTTTACAGTGGCACTGTGCCTCACTCGACACAATTACCCTGCTATATTAAACTCTACTGATATGTATTTCTTCATTAGAAATGTACAGACCAATCAAATAGATTCATTCAGATACAATTAATATAATAAAATAAATTAGTAACATGCATGCTCTGCTTAATTAGCTACCTTTTATGTCTTACAAAATCTATTAGACAATGAAATAAGAGCATGACCCAAACCAGCTAATGAATTTACCAATATGGTGCCAGAGAGTTCTTTTAGACTTCCAGATCTTCCTATTTACAAATACTACAATTTACAGCTCCTGAAACAAAAACTGTAGTTTGCAGCTGTTATCAAATAACTCAGATCCACTCTACATGTGAACTTCGAAATCAGCAACGTTTGTATTTTAAACCAAAGAATTTTCACAGAAACACACCAGAAAATGTTGGCCAAAAATATACAATGCTCATTAACCTCAACTGCTTCAGCCTGTGCCTATTACTGTTCACAACCACAACAGCAAGGTAAAACCAGTTACTTCTGAAGTCCTAATTCTTGACAAACGTTAATACTGTAATTTTAATTGAGACAGCTATTAAAAAAAATAAACAATTAAAACTTAAACTATTTTGGCCTCAATAATCCAGTATCTATACTCTGTATTTTTCAGTACTCTTGTGTTTTCTTCCTTTAAAGGAATTCTCTATTCTTCCATCACATAAAAGTTGTCAAAAATCCAAATCTGCTTGAGCAGAAGCTGTATAAGGGTTATAAACTTCATAGCATTTGGCCAAACACCATTACCCTCAACGACACCTCCTTACAATAAAATATATGTAAAATGAAAAAGAAAGTAGTATAATTTAGTTTGCACTCACTGGGATGAGGAATTTAGTAATTTTAGTTCCAGCAGCAAGGGATTTTGCTGTCTCTTCCTTAGTGAGTTTACTTAGGAAACTTTTTAAGTTGCTGTTGTTTTGGGTTAGAAAAGCGGTCAAAATTCCTCTTGCAATGGCTGTGTTATCTTCCTTTATTTTTGATGAAGGATTGTTCAAAATCCCAACTCGTGCATGACTGCTTGTTTTCTGCAAAGAAAAATACAGAATACACAATTTTACAGTTCCATCTGCTGTTACCTAATGTATTCATATCTATTATAACTCTGTCAAATGCCCTTAAGTATTTAATTTTTTGCAGCTCTTTGTCTTTAGAAAACATACAATGCCTAATTCAGAACTTCAGCTAGGATCAAAAATGTTATTAGTAAGGATTTACCTATTCTGTAATACCTATTTTAAAGAGCAGTGTTTTTTTTTTATCGAACAATTGCCTTTGAGCATTCTGCAGAAGTGTATTTTTTAACAAAGGACATACACAAGTGTTCATTTACAGATTTCAGAACTGGTTTTCTAGATGTTTTTCTATTTTTCAAAAACTATCAAACTAAGCATAATACAAGAAAATTTATCCACTTATCACTTTAATCTTAATCAGCAAGAACATCTTTCAGTTGCTAAAATCAGTGATACCACTTAAATTTCATTCAAGAGAGTGATGATTCTAAGGTAGTATCAAATACTATCACTAACTGAAGAAAAGGTAAATGGACTCTACTGCAGTAAAGAGTACAAAAATAAGGAATGAAATCACTGGTATTCAACATATTTAAATAGCAAACTTTAAATTGCAGCCCTTGAGAAAATTTTTGTTAAAACACTTATTTGGAAAGCTTGAAAATGTGTACTTTAAACTGTTCCTGAGATGTGGGCTCTCGCTGGAAAGAAGACAGGCGGCATCCTAGGCCACATTAGGAGACACATGGCACTCAATCAAAGGAAGTTCTTATTCTCCTCTACTCAGTACTTGTGAGGCTGCACTTGGACTGCTGTGCCTGGTTTTGGTCCCCCCAGTGCAGTAAGGATGCTGAGATGCTGGACAGGCTTCAGCAAAGAGCTACCAAGATGGTCAGAGGCCTATGATGAGGTATTCAAGAAGCTGGGTTTGCTCAGTCTGGCAAAGAGGAGGCTATGGAGAACCCTAATAGCAACCAACAACTACTGAAGGTGGGGGGAGTGAAAAACATGACAGGGCCAAACTCTTCTTGGTAGCCGCAGAGAGTATAACAAGGGGTAATGGTCAGAAATTTTGGCCTGGCAGGAAAAACTACACTAGGAAGGCAGTGCAACACCAAATTGTCAAGGGAGTGGATGGAGTCACCTCCTTTGAGATTTTCAAGAGTCCTTCAGACAAACCTACAACTGACCTGATCTAATAATGGCAAGAATCCCACTTTGAGTGGGAGGCTGAACTAGAAGACCTCCAGAGGTCTCTTCCGGCTAAGACATCTCAATTTTTTTCAAATGAAGTAAAAATGTATTAGTTTTCAAAATATTATATATTAGCTGGAACAGTTACAAGTGAGTTCCCTTCATCCACTTCTCCCAGATTCTTGCACGCTTTTCTTCAAACGCCAATGGCAAGTCGTGTGCAAGAGGTGTCTGTCCCAGTTCTGCACCTATTGGAAATTCTACTAGACCCTGAACCAACAGGCAAAAGGGACAGGAAAGGAGTAGAGAATCTCCGTACGAATCAATGGACTTCAAAAAAGGACTATGTTTTTGTCTTTTTGTCATGAAACTCAGAAATCACTAGACCAAGCAGTACACGAGGTTTATCTAAATAAAATCTATGAATTAGAATGAAGATAACCAATTAAACTGCTATTTCATAGAGGATCCAACAAACCTCATTCAGAACGGCTTTTTCTAATGTTTTTCCTATAGATTCTCCTTGCTAACAGATGAGGACTTGCCCAGACAGTTCTTACTTCCTAGCTGGGAGCTATGGCATATTTTCCCCACTGAAGGGTGGGAAAAATGAAACTACAGAGGGAATACATCTGTCAAGCTTAGGTCACAGATCTAGCAGTCAAATAAATGAAATGTTTTTCTGTAACAAGGACTTGTGCTGCATATTCCTCTTTGCAGTTTTTTAAGCCTCTTTTAAAGATGTATTTGGTATCACGCACTCCCTGTAACATACCAATTTTATAATTCCCTTAGGGTCGTTCCTGTTTTATTCCTGATTAGTAAATCTAGATGTTTTGTCAATTTTAATCTAAGTACTCTTCTAACCTCCCCAGAACTGAGGGCTTTTTATTATTTATATTCATGTGACATTTACTTGTATACTTTAAATCCTATTATTAATACTGAAGAACTTAAAAATAAGCAAACTCATAAATGTGGATGATCCTCCTACCATATTAAAATTAAAAAAAAAAAAATAATTGGTCTCAGAAGCATACAAACAGTATGTGGAAAAATGGTCACTTCATGGCCATATATGATACAGGAGAACACTGCATAATGGTTCACATCAACAGGCATTATCCTAGCTTCCCTGGCACAGGTAACATGCTAGGTTACTTCACGGGAGAAGGTCTGTAACTGGGAAGAAATTCACCCTTTTAACGCACAGCGTCATAGTTTGTCTCCTGCATCAGGAGTCCATGAACCAAATGATCATTTACAGGCCTGTAAGATGCCAGTGCTGCAGGAAAGTAGAGCAAAATGAAAGCACAGTCTCACAAGTCTGCACCTAACCCACAAAAAAAAATTGTCCACCTTTATTTAAGAGTATAATTTTGAATGTGTGCAGTATTGTTAAGAACCTATTCATAATAATTACTTTAATAAAAACTGCTAGAAACTCACCAGGTGTTTCAAGGCATTGGAAAGCAGTCGTCTCCCAGCTGGCTTATCAAAATCAGCAATAATCCAGATAGTAACAGCATATAATGCATCTTCACCTGAAAATGAAAGATAATCCTGCTTTACATTCTGGAGAATCTTCTCACGAGTAATGAATAATGAATTAATTCTGTTTGAGGTTTTGAAGTTTGTGTATGTTTGCTGACTTCAACTGCAAGACTAATCTTCACCACATCAGAATCTTTTGCTCCCTGAATTGAAATAAAATTCTTAGGAGGTAATGTATCATGATAATATGAATGAGTCATTAAAATAGCCGATCTATTGTTGTACCACTGAACAAGATGGCCCTAAATAATAAGCTAGCTCCAATTAATACGACCTGCTTTACCAGAGGTTTCTTGTGAAGATTTGATGGAGGCTGGTCATATATCCGAAAATAAAAGAATTAAGTAGTTACAGGAATGCATGAGTTAGGACATTCACCTTCCCTGGCAGCAAAGGGAGAGTCCTTCAATCAAAGGCAGGACAAAACTTTCCATTTCTGGACACAAACAGGAATATACCAAATACAGTCCAAAGAAAGTAAACTACTGTATAGGCATATATGCAGAAAATTTCCCTTTTTGCTGGTCTATAGCCTCCTGTTCTTTATTCTTCATAGAAGGCCAATGGTACATGAAAAATTCTGCAAAATTATCTGTAGAAGAGTATCAGTTTACTCAGGTCTACCATATATTCCCTAAAAGGTATTACGTATAGATGGGAATTTTACAAGGTTCTGGTGAGATTCTAGGAAGAGGTTATTATTAAGTGTTGCTGCAGTCTAGAGAAAGACACTGGGGACAGAGATTTGAAATCTAGATTCCAGCTTAAAGGTTATGGGTTTTACTCAAGAAATTTGAATCTCAGAAATGAGCCTATAGACTGAAAGCCAGTCATCATTTGACAACTAACTGGGATGTCCCTGTGGCTGTAGACAGAGAATCAAATACAAGCAAATAATTTTTTTTATTCTAAAGAAGTGTAAGTATATGGCATTTCTTTCTGATAATGGAATAAGTAAAAACTATGTTAACATTGCATAAAAATTACTGAAAGATTAGCACTTTGTTAACAGGATTATTTTGTCCCTTGATGGACTGATGCAAATGAGCAGTTGTTAACTGTCTACTCGTAGAGGTTAACAAGGTGCAGGCTGTTGTAAAATTCCATGCAGTATTATGCCTCACTGTTGTAATTATAGTTTCTTCTAACTCCAAGGGAAATAATAATATAGTTATTAAAATACTATAAAGTATATAAAACATATTTAATAAATTTAATAGAAATACATTAAATATATCAATTATATATGATTACTATGAGTAAATTACTATATTTATAAATATAAATAAAATTAATTTACACTAACATTTAATATAATGTATTATGAAGTATATAAAGTATAATTAATAAAATACTTGCATATGCAATAAGAATATTTTACATTAAAATATTTTGTATGTACAAAAAAGTGTGAGTTTTAGCAAGATAAAATGTATACATGAGTAATAATCCATCAGAATATATATATATTTTCTTTTCTACAGAAAGACAAAGCTTCAGATACCAAAATTAAACAACTTAACTAGAGGAAAAATAAAGAGATACTAAATGCTAATAAATAAAAAAAAAAATCAATTGTTCCTTAAATTATAGAAATGCCTAATTTTGTAGCTATTACACAAACTATACATATAACTATATTCTTCACTTGCTAATGCTGCAAGTAAGAGTCCTTTGAAAACTGAATATACTCTCTTTAATATCTTCAAGTAAAACCATATTAGTATGAAAACTGAGTCTGTTTTTGAAGCTGCAAAAGTCTTGCAAAGCATTTTAACCTCATGCCTGTAAAACAAAACTACAAAATCGAAAATAACTATCCTGTTAATTATAATTTATGTTTATAATATTAGGATATGATCTGGCTCCTGAAAGAAGATACTGAGATATTGGTAAATTTATTTATTTACATGGGAACCTTGGGATACTTACTTATTTGGGACATTTTACTGGCAAATTTCAACAATATGTAATACATACATACACACATACATACATACATATATATAAAAAAATAAAACCCATATAGAAAATGAATATACCTTTTTTTGTTAAATACTTCATGTTGTCTGAAATTACAGCACTTTTATCTTGTGAGTCCAAAAAGGAGAATGTAGAGAAGTCTTCCACATCAAATGGAACTGCAAAATGTAAACCACAACATGTTAGACTTAAAAAAAGGACAAACATAACAACAGTCAATGCAAGAAAAGTATTTACCAGATGTAGATCTGAAATGCATGTATCTTCTTTCTGCTCCAAGAATAGTGGGGTTTATACGGGAAACTACATTGTGCTGATCCATAAGAAAATCCATTGCATTTATATGATCATTTAACAGACCCTGTAGTAAAAGAAAAAAAATTAAATCTGTACTTTTATAGTTTCAAGACAAATAAAGACCAAGCATTTGTACAATCCTTCAACTGAGCTTAAAACCTCTATATACACCAAGTTATGGACAATGTCAAGTAAAAAATATATAAATATCACACCGATATTACTTCAAAATATCAGATACACATTTTTCAATGAACAACTGCAGTACATTTTCAGTTTCTGGTTGAAAAATTCCATATAATTACTATACGCTTAGTTGATCCTTCAATCTTGTATAATCTAAATATACGGCTTCAAAACCATGACCGCAAATTAATGTAACAACGTAATTTCAGTTGTGATATTATTCATTTCAAGCCATCTCATTATGAAAAATGGAATATATAAACACGGCTCCAACAATTCGCTGTCAAATATTTCATCTTGCATTCATTCAGAAATGTTAAACATACCATGAACACTGCCCTCTGGAAGAATCCGGTGGCATCAATAATCCTCTGAAGAATAACTGTCTCTAACTCGGCAGCATCCATCTCTTCTCTGTTAAAGGGCACGCCGTTAAAGAGAGCTTGAGGCAATGGACCCAGGCCAGTCTTTTTATAAAAGGTTGCTCCTGCCTGATCATATCAGAAATATCACAGGATTAAATAGACTGTGGCTGACTGCAGCAAAAAAATGAAACTATTATCAGGAGACAACGAATTCTAATCTCCAAGCACTGTTCACTGTCACACCTTCTCAGGAGTAGCAGGTACAACAGGAAGTGTTTGGAAAGCAAACAGGATGCTTGGGAGTCATTTCTCAAGTAGCATGACAAAAGAAATTATAGATCTATACGTGGTATTTTAAATGTTTGCTTTATAATCTTGCTGAGAAATGTTATTTTATTTTGCTTAACATTCTTAGCAAAAAATACCAAGTAAATAACATTGGAGAAAGACCTTAAAACAATCATAGTTTCAGGTGGATTGACCTAGACTTTTTCCCCAAAAACAGCACCCCCAAAAAAAAAAAACTAAAGGCTTTTATGTTCAGAAGCCAAGCCTTTTATGTTAAGAAAGCAGAACAAGTTAATTTTTCCTCAAACAGAGAAAATTCAGTGAGACAAATAGAAATAAAAATGTACTGTAAGTAATTTCCCCTTCCTGTTCTGCATCCTTTCATGGTTTCTTTCACCGTCACTTTCTGGATGGCTACAAACTCTATGGCACTATCTATGAGTCCATCTTTCTGTCATCCCACCGTCTCCTCCCTCATCTTCATCACAGTCTCATTGTCCCTACTTGTGCACGGGGCTTCCTCCTGGTGGCTGGCTATCTATTTTTTCCCTTTAATGTCCTCTGTGGGAAGCTTTCCTCCCCGAAGCATATCCAGCTGTTTCCAGGGCAGATTCAAACTGCCCTCCATGCAATTCAGTGAGGAACAAGCAGCGCAAGGCGAACAGCAGCTTTTTTCTGACTGCCCAGATGCATCTTTTTAAAGGAACATAGTATACATTATGTAACAAATTTTAAAAGGAAATAAATAAAATGGATGGCATGTGTCAGAAACACAAGATTGTACAAATGACACAGCTAAAGACATGTGAAGGAAAATGGTAATTTTATATATATTTTAACAGAAAATTGTCTATATAATCAATTACAGATAAAAATGTGTCCTCTATAGCTTTTAATTCAAAATCCATAGCTGTCTTTCCCAAAGAAAATTATAACCAGAAAGCACAATTAAAGAAAACAATGATTCACCTAGAAGACAGGCTTCAGCTCCTCACCCAGAAGACAAACGTAAACAATTTCTGCAGTGCAAGAGAGACCCCTTGACATGCTTACTTAGAAAAAAAATGTGTGCTCCTGAATGCAGCAGGCAATAGGAAATTTTAATAGTGAGAGTAGTAATGCAGAAACCCTTTCAAGATTTCCACTAATGACTAAATGGTGGCTGAAAAACAATTGACTCAAAGATACTGCATTTACTTGCTGTAACATTTAGCAGTCTTTCAGCTTAGTAAATGCAATAAATTGTGTACTGCAATATTGGTTACCGCTTTGCTATTGACATACCTTCCTCCCTTCATCATATTCAGAATGAACACCTAGTATACTCTGAACATCAGCATGTGGGTATTCACTTCTAAGAATATCTTTCACGTGATTTACTGTTAGAACAGTTCCATCTTTCACTTCATGGTACATCTGTAAAAATTATAACAGAAAGAAATAAAAAAAAGGTAATAAATTGTCAATAATAATTTAATAAAATTACTAAAGTAAATGTCATCTTTTTATAGTACTCTAGTATATCGGTATGCTTTTATATTGCTTTTATTGCTATATTGCAGTTTTTATATTGCTTTAGTAATTATCACCATTGCACATATGCACAATTTTTATTAGAGCACTGTCCTGATTAATTTATTATTATACCTTTAGTATAAATCTGAAATGGCAAAGAAAATACACTTATGTGAGCTGAATGTGAAAGGTTATTTCTCTCCACTGATTAGAGAAGGAATCTAAATTCTTACTAGAAACCACCTAACCATGGGTAGTTACCTGAATCTATATGGGATGAAACCAAGCCTGAATTAGTCAGTGATACTTTTTCCTACAGTGATAATTTTTCCTTACCAATGCTATTTTATTTCATAGCATAAAATTTTATTGCTTTCATCAAATGTACAAAAGAAATTTGAAGTGAAAAGTATTCAATCCATTTCTTTTCAAATGAGGAATAATACATTTCTCTCTCTAGCTCTGAATATCTCAACCCTGTATTTTATTTATTCTATTTTTGTTATCTTTTAGTTATATTTATCATCTCCTCCTTTTTATATTATAAAACAAAGTAAATAGAGGAACACAGCATTTTAAAAAGCACACTGTAAATTGCTATTTTGTGGTCTGGTCATGGATAATAGTCATGCATGTGTGTCAGCTCCTAACACTTGTGGATTTCTATTGCTCTTCCAAGGTACTCCTAGTTCCTACTCAGTTCCTTTCATCTTAAGCTCTCTGAGTCTGTCCATGACACCAGTTTCTAGGCACTGAACAGAATAATAAAAAATAAAAGTGAGGAAAAATGTTATATATTAATACCATATTCTCTGATATGATTTTTGCCTGCAGAGCCTTCACATAGACTGCTCACTATATTTCCCTCCATTCATCTCTCGTCTCTGAAATTCCTGTCTTTTTACATGAACCTGCATTCTCTCACACTGAAAACCTGTCTCATTCATTAAGCTGCAAGCCTGGAATATTTCTGTGTTTTCGACACAGCTCAAGGATGAACAAAAAAGAACTTATCTTAACTCTGTTTCTACACTAGAGGACAACCAAGGGTTTTTTCAAAGCTTATAGGATTGCCAAGGAGATATTAAAATGCCTGTACTCCCAGAGATACAGAACACAAAGACGGGCACATCACGTTAACACAAATACAGAATCGTTTTTCACAAGAAAATACTAAAAGCTGTAAGGCATGCATCTAGCTTTTTACATTCTTGAAGAAAGTCTGTAGAGAGGTAAAATGACAAGAGCAAGCTGATTTCCAGAGGAGGAAAGTATTTCTGCAACTCATTCTATAGCATATTAATGCTATACATGTTTTTAATTACTTCCATGCAAAGTAAATGCAAATGTACCATGTTGTCACAAGGTAGCAAAATCCTAACTATATAGAAAAGTAATAAGTAAACAAAAAAAAAGGTGATTTCTTGCAAAAGAACTAACATTAATTATCGAGGTAAAGGCTTGAGAGGTGTCAGATTCCTCTGCAATGTAATTAAAGGTTCTCCAAAGAGCTATTCCAGCATCTTCATTTCCATCAATTTCTTCTTTTGTACTTAAAATGAAAACAAATCCAATTCTATAAACAAATAAAAAGAGATCACACATTTTCAAACGTCAGTTTCAAACACATTCTAATACCAACATAGAAGAACAAGATGTTTGCATTCAATGAATCTGTCCAGCATCTAGGGATGAAAACACCTGTACCAAGGTGGTGTTGCCACAGACTGTAAGTGGTGAGACTGAGGATACCAGCTATGTAAACTTGATCAGATATCCTAGATTATGCTTAGGTTACCAGCTATGTACTGATTTTGGATATGCCTCTTCTACCATTTAAAGCTGACACTAATTAAGATTTCTGTGAGTCATTAGGACTTACTCACAGCCCTTTCTCTCCTTACCTGTCTGAAGGTTATGACATTCTTTACATTCCTGCCATCATCTCTTAGTGGCTTGACTCTTTGTTTTAGTCTAGTCATTGTCTGTCTCTTATTTTTCCTGAAATGGGTGTCTTGAGTAGCTGCATGAAGACATGCTGGAGTCTTGATGTGCTGTCATCAATACATGCCATTCTTAGTAGCCCTTGTCTTTTTTTAAATGTCTTTAAAAAAGACGTTTTTACCTTCTGGGGCTTCCCCATCCCCACATTGCCGTTCATCTTCCATTCACACCAATTTTAACACATCTACTACAATTCCCTACACTTCCACAAAATTAAAAAGGCCCTAGAAATAGGAGGCTGAAGAGGAAAAAAGGCCCAGAAAACTCCTAGTGGAGGCAGTATTTTGATACTGTTTTCATGAAAAAAACCTGGATTGACCAGGCCATACTATCTTTACAGCATAAAGTGTAACAGAGATTTGGTGTTCTACAATAGCAGGGGAAATCCAAGCCTAATAGACACTTGTTTGCCTACACAAAACATTTTGATTAAATTGAATATCATCATTTGCACACATAATACATGAAGATGTCACTGAAAAGTTTGGCACGTGCTCCAGAAAGCCCAGAAGACCAAGATATTGATGTGAAGATCCCGTTTCTCCAGGGAAAAAAGGCTTTGAGCAATGAGACAATCTGGTCAAACAGACTGCAAATAGTGGCACAATGATTAAAGCACAAAGTCCTTCACAGACTGAAGACCCAGGAGAGTTAAAACTGAAGATATTTCAAGTTACATTTCCTGCCGAGAACACACAAGGATCCTGCTGGTCTCTACTACACTACTGGAGAGGACTTCTGACCATTACAGTCGGTTCCACATCTTAGTTGGCATAGGAAAGGGACAAGAAAGATTCTTCATTGAGTCTTAAGTGACAGAGCATGACAGACATCTGTAGCTAGAACATAGAGATTCCCAAGAGGATAAATACATGCCTATTCATGAACCCATCTGCCTGCATTAAGAGATGAAGAATAGGAAGGTGGATTCTTCCGGTCACCTGGAATTTTGTGAGTGCAATGCCATCAGAACACTTCTAAGGATCTCCAAGCCTTCCACTGTCTGGTATCAATAAATTTTCTTAGAAGGATAAATACCCTCTCCTCCACCCACTGCACTTCAACATCAAGCCTGCTTGTATAATGGGAGAGAGGAATGGGAAGAAGATGGCCCAAACCAGATATTTTTATGAATCGGAAATGGAGATTTTATGTGAATACCTTGCTGTTGCACCAGCTCCAGGGATCAACTTCACGTAGTTTTCCAGAACACATCCTTGAATCATCCTGAATATCTGCAGCTAATGCTACTGTATTGAGTTTGCGTGGCAAGGTTTTGGTAGCAGGGGGCTGCAGGGGTGGCTTCTGTGAGAAGATGCTAGAAGTTTCCCCTGTGTCTGACAGAGCCAGTGCCAGCCGTCTGCAAGACGGACCCACTGCCGGCCAAGGCCGAGCCCATCTGCGACGGTGGTAGCGCCTCTGGGGTAACGTTATTTAAGAAGCAGGAAAAATGGCAACAGCAATTGTAGCCACAGAGAGGAGTGAGAACACATGAGAGCAACAGCCCCGCAGACCCCCAGGTCAGAGCAGCAGGAGGGGCAGGAGGGGCTCCAGGCGCCGGAGCAGAGGTTCCCTGGCAGCCCCTGGGGAAGCCGATGGTGAGGCCGGCTGTGCCCCTGCAGCCATGGAGCTCCACGCTGGAGCAGATCTCCACCTGCAGCCCGGGGAGGGCCCCACGCCGGAGCAGGGGGATGCCCGAAGGAGGCCGTGACCCCATGGGAGGCCCATGCTGGAGCAGGCTCCTGGCAGGGCCTGTGGCCCCGTGGGGAGAGAAGCCCAGGCTGGAGCAGGTTTGCTGGCAGGACTTGTGACCCCGCGGGGGACCCAGGCTGGAGCCGTCTGATCCTGAAGGACGGCACCCTGGGGAAGGGACCCAGGCTGGAGCAGTTCGGGAAGAACTGCAGCCTGTGGGAAGGACTCAGTGGGAGAAGCTCGTGGAGGACTGTCTGCCGTGGGAGGAACTCCACGCTGGAGCAGGGGCAGGGTGTGAGGAGTCCTCCCCCTGAGGAGGAAGGAGCAGCACAGACAACGTGTGATGAACTGACCACAACCCCCATTCCCCGTTGCCCTGCGCCGCTCGGGGGGAGGAGGGAGAGAAATCGGGAGTGAAGGTGGGCCTGGGAAGAAGGGAGGGGTGGGGGGAAGAATGTTTTGAGATTTGGTTTTATTTTTCATCATCTCTACTCTGATTTGATTGGCAATAAATGAAAGTAATTTCCCCAAGTTGAGCCTGTTTTGCCTGTGACAGTAATTGGTGAATGACCTCACCCTGTCCTTGACCCACAAGCTTCTCGTTACACTCTCTCTGCCTTGTCCAGCTGGGAAGGGCAGTGACAGAACGGCTTTGGTGGGCATCTGGTGTCCAGCCAGGGTCAACCCACCACAGCTATTCATACTAGGTCTGCAGCAAAATCCTCTACCATTAGATGTCACTTATCCCAAGACAAAAATGACAGTGCACAAAAAGGCTGCTTCATGAAAAATCCCTATGGAAGCAGCTATTCAACTTTGTTCTCTTCTACCTTTACTTTTCAGCAAACCTACAGGTAGGAATGTCTGCCGCAGCTAAACCGCAACCAAAACCACTTAATAATGTGCTAACTGGCTTACACAATCACATCTATGAAATACAGCTGTATAAGATGCTGCCTATCCCTGGCTATACATATGACAGCACTTGATAATGTTCGATATACAGCAGTCGGTTGAAAGATCGAAAATTATGCCAGCTATCAAAGAGGCAAATTGTAAGACAGAACAAGGGAATTAGAGTTTTTCTATAGGAGTATCACAGAGACTCAAAGCTGGCTTCTGTTACACAAAACACCGTGCATCTTGCAAAGATTTCCACGAAGCATACAGCTCCTTCATAGCTGCTACAAGAACATGAGAGCGCTACTGATCTCATGACACATGAGAGCTACTACAACAACATGCCAATCTGCAATGCTGGGCCCATGTTTCAGAAAACCTTCGTATTTACAAGGTATAATTCAATGAGTTGATTTAGGAAGTCAGGTTTTCATTTGGATAGCCACTTCACATTAGATATACTAAAACTATTAACATGAAATCTGTCATATCAGTATACAATTGTTTAGACAGATGTTCAGGACATAATCAGGTGTACATCAGATCAAAGGACAGAAGGAGGTAAGAAATACAGCAAGTTTTCTAAAAAGATATAAATAGTAATTAATGCATAAAGATGCACCATGTTCTACAATTAACTGCTGCTCCCATTTTTTACACCTCTCTTTATTGTAAATAAATTTTCCTGAAGTCTTGTGTCATCTGGGTGCTCTCGGAAGAGTCAGCAAAGCAAAATATTATATGACAGTAGAGACCCCATGGCTTGTCTGCATCTTGGATACTGTGTACACGGCTGTTGCTTTCATCTCAGAGAAGTTATATTAAAACTAAGAAAGTTCAGAGAAAGACAAGTCAGAAAACAAAACCACCTTTGGAACAGTTTCCGGGTAAGGAATAACTAGTAACCTAGGGAAAGAAATGACTGTGGTCGAATATGACAGACCTTTATAAAATCATGACCGGCATCTAGGGAAGTGGGAGAAACTGCTCAGTCTCTCTCCCTATTATAAGAGCTACTGGGACAGTAAACAACGCTATTCAAAGTCTGGCTCAAAACAAAGCAGTTCTTCATACACCACGTAGTTCAACTGTGGAAACACCTGGAAAAGGATACTGTGAGTGCTAAAAGTTTATATGAATTCAAGGGGGAAAACAGAAAAGTCTAAGGAAGAGACACCCATTGAGGGTTGCTAAATATTTAGAAACTACATACAGGTCTGGAATTCTTTAATCTCCAAATGCATCAAGGCCAGGAAAATACTCAGGCAAAGTACCTGGTTGCCCTGTTCTTTTTATCATACCTAGGCAGCCCCTTGTGGCTTGTTGCAGACAAACTGACCTAAAAGGACCTTGAGTCCGACCAAGTTTCGCTGCTCTTATGCTGTTATGTATCAGAAAAGGCAAATTAGGTTTTAGGCTATATCCTCTTCAATGACTGAAGCAGTATTGTCTCCTGGGTAGTGACAACAGAGACAAAACGCATGGATAACTAATATCTGTCCTCCATTATTTTTTTGTCATTGAATGATAAAAAACAAAGAAAAACAAAACAATGATCAGAACTAGTAAGATTTTAAAGGAAAATTAAAACCCTGCAATTTATTGAGGAAACAAAAAGCCATTTCACAGGAAGATTTAAAATATATAACATGGAGTTCATCTTGCTGAACCTTGGATCTACTTTGGACACACTTCTCTTTTTTTATAAGCTGTGGAAATAAACAGGCACTTCTGAAAGCAATTAATTTTTTCTTAAAGTAGGCATCTCAGGTCAACCACATTCTTCCTCAGCAGTGTCTCTTTCTCACAACTGATGACTAGTTCAGACTCAGACAACTAATTTTTAGAAATTCAAAACTTGGCAAGGATAATATCACTTTGGTCTTTAAGTATTTATAGAAAAACAAAATAGGTAAAGCAACCTTAATTGAAAGAACTAAATTAAAAAATGCTCTCAAATCATGTTTTACTTACAGAGTATTTTGCTTAGAATGCAACTTCACATGGGCATTCGGTGGGACTATTTGACAAGATAATTTTTTATCAGATTTTTGCAGTTCATTTTCCACATACTCAGGTATGTTGTCACTTGCAACCTCTTTGCTTAAGAATACTTAATACCTGAGTAAGCTTATCACAAGTGGGTAACCAATGTGGCTTATGAGAATGTTGTTGCATTGGACTTCATTTGAATTCACATCTTTGACTAGCAGAATAGAAGATGAAGAAGAAAAAAGGAAAGCAACCTTCTTTTAAGTCTTTTCTTCAAGACTTTCAGTTTTCCTTACCGAAGTGGTACATTATGATGATAGAATAATTCTGCCAGTTTCATATAAGCACCTGTATCTTCTTGGACAGGATCAACAAAAAGTACCTAAGAAGAGAAAACATATTATACAGCCAATATTTATTTGTGATGTCTGTTTTTATTTTTTCCAAACATAAAATCTAAGGTAAGAACAGAAATTTCCAAAGCAACTGTGCACCTCAACTGTTTTCAATTCCCTAGAACATTCACTGTAAGAAAACTTTAAGAGTATAAATGACAATAACTTCAGAACTAATGAATTTGGACTAAATACTGAAAACAGGATTTAACCTTTATTGAACTTCAAACCAAGTGATATCACTACTCTCCTTCGAAAGGCCCTGTGCCAATACTTTGTTTTTATTAATGAACTTGATATTTAATTTAAAAGGTTCTAATGTTGACTTTTCTATTCCTCCTTTCAACTAACTCTCTTCTGTTGTGAAAAACCAAACTAAAATAAATAAACAGAATATATTGACTTAAAACTTGAACTAAAAAATGAAGCATTGGAAAAGAATTCTTCCTTCCTGTCTTACATATTTTTGTATTCACTTTTTCACTTATTGTAGCTTGAAGTGTAAAATCAGATCTTTCAGGCATACACAGAATCTAAAACTGGGATCTGTCTGTATAGGTAGATCATCCTTATGCAGATTTAAATATGACATTGGTACCCTATTTATTCAGCTTTGTATTGATTTTGCCAGAGTAGCTGAAATGCAGCAGAGTAATTTAAAAAATTTTTAACACTCCCTTGCCCTCAGATTATAGTTAAATGATATGTTGTAGATTTCTATAATACAGTTGTTATATACAACTATGACAATATTTAACTTTGAATAAATAACTCAATCTACTTCATGTTACACACATCTTATGCTTTGTTATAAACATATTTTTATTACATATCGCTTGCATTTTGATTGTCTTTTTATATACTGAACACCATGTCACTTAGAGCGACTACATCAGTGGAAAAGGGAAAAGCTACTGATGATGTCTATCAGGACTTCTGTTAAGCCTTGGACATGGTTCCCCATAAGAACTTTCTCTCTAAATCGGAGAGGCATGGATTTGATGGATGCGCTGTTGACTGGATGAGGAATTGGTTGGATGGTCGCATCCAGAGGGTAGTGGTCAACGGCTTAATGTCCAGATGGAGATAGGTGATGAGTGGTGTCCCGCAGGGGTCTGTATTGGGACCAGTTGTCTTTATTATCTTCATCAACAACATACTGGGATCGAGTGCACCCTCAGCAAGTTTGTAGATGACACCAACCTGAGTGGTGCAGCTGACATGCCTGAGGGATGGGATGCCATCCAGAGGGACCTGGACAAACTCAAGGAATGGGCCTGTGTGAACCTCATGAAGTTCAACAAGGCCAACTGCAGGGTCCTGCACCCAGGCCAGGGCAACCCCCGGTATCAGTACAGGCTAGGGAATGAAGGAATGGAGAGCAGCCTAGCCGAGAAGGATGTGGGGATACTGGTGGATGAGAAGCTGGACGTGAGCCGGCAACGTGAGCTTGCAGCCCAGAAGGCCAAACGAATCCTGGACTGCATCCAAAGAAGAGTAGGCAGCAGGTCAAGGGAGGTGATTCTGCCCCTCTACTCTGCTCTGCTGTGAGACCCCACCTGGAGTCCTGTGTCCAGCTCTGGAGCCCTCAGCACAGGAAAGACATGGACCTGTTGGAGCAGGGCCAGAGGAGGGACACCAAAATGATCAGAGGAATGGAACACCTCTCCTGTGAGCACAGGCGGAGAGAGTTGGGGTTGTTCAGCCTGGAGAAGAGAAGGCTCCGGGGAGACCTTATTGCAGCCTTCCAGCACTTAAAGGGGGCTTATAAAAAAGATGGAGAGAGGCTTTTTACTAGTAGTAGTGACACAGCAGTGACATTGCAGTGACACAACAAAAGGTAACAGCTTTAAATTAAGGGAAGGTAGATTTAGATTTGCTATCAAGAAATGAGGGTGGTGAGATTCCACAGGTGTCACAGGGGAACAGACCGCCCAGAGAAGCTGTGGATGCCTCATCCCTGGAAACATTCCAGGTCAGGTTGGATGGGGTTCTGAGCAACCTGATCTAGTTGAAGATGTCCCTGCTCACTGCAGGGGGGTTGACTGAAATAGATGACCTTTCAAAGTCCCTTCTAACCCAAACCGTTCTATGATTCCATGATTCATACAATTACCTTTTCTACTTTAAATTTCCATTTAAATCAGCAATAGCTGTTTACTTAATTTGCTAGGTGACACAGAATGCTACGTACAGAGGAAAAATTAGGCTACAAGACTTTCATAATTAATATGCTTTATAACTTACATTTTTTTATACCTCAGTTCACCACCTCTAAAACAAGGACAGTTATCATTACCCTCTCTCAAGTAGTGTACTATGAAGAAAATTTATTGATAGTAGTGAATTACCTATATGTAGCATGGAAAGGAACAGAAAAGCTCCTGACAAAACTGTGCCCAAGTTCACTTCTGGAAATCAGACTAATAATTACATATGACTCACTACACAAAAATATTTTTACTACTATTAGTGGACCCACATAGAAAACATGAAATTCTAACCTATCTTAATGATGAATACACCATGTGTATTTTTCAATAAATTGCCTGTCCAGATATTAATACATACACCATGCAAAAAAATTAAGTTCTCCAAACTTACCAAATTATATAAATTGCGTCTAATCTGCTGTATAACTCCAGGAAATGAGGGTTTTAGCAGTTCCTGATAGCTTGCAGGCCACGTGCTATAGCTGTGATCTTGTTCTATGTTATTAACCCACTAAAACAAAAAGGCATCCATTTAAAAAACACACATTAAACTTTGAGTAAAATATGTATGCATAAATAAAATATTTTTAAACACATGGAAAGAGTAAAATGTTTTATCTTCTTTTTGAAATAGTAACAGAAAAGAGCTTCTAAAATTAATAGTGTTTTTCTTTCAATACAAGTGTTTGTGGTTTTTATTTGCAGTACATAAGAAAACTAATAATGGATGGAAAAGCAAAAAAGACCATTTATACTCTGTATTAGGATGTGAATAAAACCATTCTTTCAAGTGTGGAACTACCTTCACAATACGAAGGTCATAACAACATATCACACAAATATGAGTGTAACACAGCATAACCACCTTGTAAGACCAATATAGTATTTATCTATAACCCACAGCAGCTCTTTAGAGAACTAATTAATATATGCCCAATTTGTTCTTCTACTGTTTTCTGTGCAAGCCTGTCTATACTTGTCAAACAGAATAGTGAAATATGTTTCTTTCAGGTGAAGAAAATTAGTATTTTAATGCCTTTTCTACTGGCATATAACCTTTGTAATGAAAACTGTAAAAATGTTGAGGAAGGGAAAAAAGCAGAGCCATTGGACAATTAGAAACAAAATACTTGAGTTGTCCACAATTCACTTATGATACTTGTAAAGTACATTGAGCAGTCTTGCATAATACAAAGATATTATGTAGCTAGACTAATTGCTGTAAAGTCAAATTCTATAGTTATGAGTGTGCAACTACTCTTAGATACATTCCTCTTTTCTTTTAAACATCCTACATCTTAAAATTTTAATAAAGTACAAGCTAGAGAAAATTACACCTAAAATATATTGAAGAGCTATCATCCTGCAAAATATTTTAAACTGCTTATCGATATATGGTCTTATGCCTAGTATTTCAATTACACTACCAAAAAAGATAGATTGTCTCATACATAGCATTATCAAGTATGCAATATTTAAATAAATGTTTAATTACTTACTATTATTGAAGAGTGACGAATATCTAGTGCATAACTGTTATCTGTAGGATGTATATGCAACCTCATAAATTTACTCAGGATCTCCTCTTTGATTCCAAGTTCATGAAGGCCATGCATCACTTTTCCTTCCAGTTTAAGGGTCTCTAAAATACTTTTTCAGGAAGACAAAATGCATAATGTCTACACAGAACTCTTGTTATGACATAAAAAGAAAAAATGTTTCAAAGACATGAGGATTATTTTTAGTATTAAAAATAATTTTTATATTCTCCTGCAGTCAAATGTTTAAAACAAAATCAATTAACAACACTATATGTCTCCAACTTATTTCAAAACAGTATTGTAACTGATTATACAACTCTTTTGTTCATGCACATTTATTTTATATGAAGGAATTTCATCCATCTTTAGTAAGGCGTGGCAGGACAGCAGAATGGAAGGTTGCTTGCTGCATTGCCCCCACTGAGGCAGAAAACCAAGCACGGGGCATCGTAAGAGGAAGCTTTGCCAGTTTGTAGAGAAGCAGGAAGCAAGTGATGGAGACACAGCGGAACTCTAAGTCTGCATCATGGCAGAACCCTGAAAACGGCACAGAGGAAACACGTAGCTACACCTCTAAAAGAAGACTCTTTCCCAGAAGACCCAACAGGACTCTAGAACATTCGTGCAGTCTGAAAATTCAACAAAAGAATGGAAACAAACCTGAAGTACTCACCAGCAGAACACAGCTGGCAAGATTTTAAAAATGCCTTTATTTCTATTTTGCTTCTTTTTGAGTTTTCTCTATTCTGAAAGGTTTCTTCTAAAATATATCGAAATTAAACCTAGTACTAGCATTAAAAAGCACTATTAATACTGCCATTGTTACCAAAAAAGATGCAAGTGACTCCATCTCAAAACTCTGGCTGAGAAAAAAAATTAAGTAAAAACTGTGAATATAAATGCTAAAACCAAGAAAGCTTAAGAACCTCCATAGAGGAGAAAAGATGACATTTTGAGTTAAAGAATAGAAAATAAAAAATTGTAGACTCTGACAAATCATAGGAACATGAAAAAACCCTCAGCCTTAGCATCAATAGATTTGCTGACAGTTTGCAGGCCACCAAAGATTCTGAAGTAATTCTGAAGAAATCATGTCTGTCCTGCTGTTAACAACATACAGAAGAATGCAAGGGAAAATGTTTACAGTTTATGACTGCTTGCATAAAAGAGGCAATTCACAGCCAAAATAATTATACTGTAATTACACAAGCTGGAAAAAGATTTCTTACACCAAAAAGCGTATTAATTCCCCATTAACAGAACTCACTATAGAAGGTGGCCACACACAGACTCACAAGCATACCAAAAATAACCCAAGGTGTTGTGTATCTAAATTTAATTCCCACAATTTTTTTGTTATTTTTAAGAAATAGGGATGTGAAAGCACTTAACTTCCTTTTTATAAAGTGCTTTTCCCACCTTTTTATACATACATGTTAGACTCCTTCCATTTCCAAATTAATTTTACACAGTGAGTCGTAAAATCATAAGCAAATTAGAAAACATATGCCAAGAGAAAATGCTGTTTTCAACTACTTATATCATGTTCATATTCAAAGCAAAACTACTGTAAAACAGTACTCCCTCTACTGGAATCCACTTCCTGGCCCTCAAAATGCCACAGTTGAGATTATCTATCACCATGAGCATAACTTCTTCGGTATTATTAATAATTCTGTAATCTTCAAATAAAATCTATCATCTTACCTAAAAGGATCATGAAAATCCAAGTCAATATGAAGGCCATTTAGAAAGAAACGTGCTTCTCCAGGTTGGATTCCAAGTTTTTCATGAAAATGCTAAAAAGTAAAAAGTACTGCTAATTTATTTAGGTATGTGTCAACACTAACACACATATATAAAACTTTAAATAATTCTGCAAAACAGACACATCAAATCTCTTCCACATAATTTCTTCTTTTATCTGAGTGTTGTTGGTAAAAATATCGACAACATACTTTTATGAGGGCCATTTAACACACTTTTAATGTACAAAAGAAATGAAAATAGCTGCTAATTCCACCCCCCCTGCCAAATGACCTATAGTGTCCCTGCCTGTACAAGGCAGAGCAAGGACATATTCTCGGTGTCTGCCAACAGAAAGTGGAAATAAACACACATACAGAAATATGGCTTGTAAGCTTTTAAAAATTACTCCTATGTTTCCATTCAACAAAGGGAGACCTTATATGTGTCCTTCAGACCTCCACCTGAAACTAGATTTGTCAATAGTTTAACATCTTTCACAATTCCAAAAACCGTGTAGTCGCAATTTTTACAGGGAATTAGGAAAGACAGACTAGAAACATACAATCTCTTCTAACAAAGGGACCTTGGAAAAAACAGAGATCAGAAAGGAATAGCAGAACATATCCTTGCTTTGCAAAGACAAAAAAAATAAACGAATGCAAGAGGAAGTAAGTATTTAGGGAGTAAAGTATGTCTTATTTCAGAGAGCTGCAAGGCACCACACTGTTCAATCCATGGTGGCTGTAGCAAGATAACAGGAGCAACAGCAGTAGTTTTTTCCAACTCACCCCATGAGGAGCAGTCGGATTTCCAGATCTGTCTTAATTCCCAACAGAGGAATGGAAAGCACGAAAAATATGCAGGAAAAAAGGCAAGCTGAGAAAGCTGTATTTTCTTCCCATTTAGCTCCCACTAACAACTTTTGTTTTGCTGAACAAAGTAAGTGTAAACAAAAAGTGCACTTTGAAAAAAATCACACTTAGAGCAAGCAACTCAGGCTGCATATATTACTCCACTTATAAGCCTGTCACTGAACAAATGAGAGAAAAAATGGGAAAACATTGAAAGTGATATTATTTCTTTAAAGTAGTGTGGTTACTTTCACACAGTTAAACGTAAGTAAACACAAAACTAACTGGGTTGTGGCATTACAAGTGCAATGCCACATAAATGAGACAACAGTTTACTTGAAGTTCCTTGTAATCCAACATATGTGCATATTACTCCTCATTCACTGAAAAGGTATCATATTCTTTCATATATATGAACAGTTTCACAATCCAAGGCAGAATGGAAATATGTAATGACACCTAATACCACTGTACGAAAGGCAGAGCTCTCCACGAAGGACAAATGCAGCTGTGGTAAGCCGGAGCCTAACACAGAAACAATTTTTATGAAAGTCCAAAACCTCTCCTTGACCTTGAAAAACAGCTTTTGAAATTTGTAAATTTAATTTATTCTAATGGTGTAACCTGAACTTTGTAGTGCTTTCATTGGTTTTTTTGTATGTAGATTTACAAAAGAGTAATAGAATTACTTATGGTCGTTATAAAGTATCTAAATACATATATTCAACCTCAGATATAATGTGACAAATACTGTGGATTTGGG
This sequence comes from Phaethon aethereus, assembly GCF_964289735.1. Classification (NCBI taxonomy): domain Eukaryota; kingdom Metazoa; phylum Chordata; class Aves; order Phaethontiformes; family Phaethontidae; genus Phaethon; species Phaethon aethereus. Next base: position 163,138,562 of record NC_138575.1, on the reverse strand, counting down.
AGGGACTGCATCCCGCTAATGCTAAGAAATAACCAGAAAACCTTTTTTGACAAATTTAGTTAGTTATTATCTTTCATGAAAATTTTAGTAGGCACCTAAAAAATGGATATTAGTGGGCTTTCAAAAAAGAGGAGCACAAATGTACGGCATTTTATATGGCAGAAATGTATGGCAGAAATGTATGTTTCCTGTGGTCAGATAAGGAAAAAAAGAAAGAAATAGTTTAATTACTTTCCTAATTTATAAAACTCACTTTACTCCCAATCACATATTCATATAAATTACAGATTTTTTTTTTTGTGTGTGTGTGTCCCAAAACTAGGTACAGAAAAGGACAGAATTCCTGTCTAAGGTATTCATAGATGCCTGACAATGCCAAGTGCCCTTGCAGCAGGTGAAATTTCTGATCATTTTACCTACACGGAGTTTGATCCTGAGACACAACCAAAACAGGCAGACAGGACAAAATTAAACAGCCAGGCACACAGTGATGAGACTACTCTGCACCAGGCAGAGAAGCACCCAAAGTCCTAGGTATACCTGGAATTTTTCTGTAGTTAGCAAATCCAACTTGGATTACAGTTTTAATACCAGCGTTGTGCCACAAAGTACTGTGACTGCAGAAAAATCCCCCTTTATGGCACTGGACTCAAGGAGAAAACAATAAATATAAATGGGATTACAGTCTCAAGAAATCTAACCAGCATCCTTCAGGGCTCTTGCACAGATCTTGTGAGATCAGCTAGAACAAGCCCTCTCCTTGAGGCACTGAAATGAGCACTTAGGATAAGAGATCTCTTGCCACTACTGAAAGCTTACTGGTCATTCCTATAAGCCCAGATACTCATGTAAACACAGATACTGAGGAAGACTGCAAGTGGATGATGTAGGTCATAAAAATCCTACTACTAACTAAAATGAACAGAAGAACAATGAAAAAATTATCAGCCACTGGGTATTGAAATAGGCCTCTCAAAGTTTTTCAAATCGTTCAGTACTGCAGTAGGAAAAGAACTGAGCTTAATCAGAGCTGAGACTCGTTCCACAATTTTGATGCTAGGCATTTGATTATTCAGAGGAGCGTCCATTTGCCATAAGAACTTAGATGGAAGGAGTATTTAGGCATCCAAGACTAGAATTTAACACTGATAATACTCATATAGTATTTTCATGCTAAACTGTCAGCAAATTATTGCACTGGAAGTTGTGAGTTGTGTTTAATGAGATTTTATTTTTTCTTTTATCTATAGCAGTTCTTTGTCTATTTCTTAGTTAGATATCAACTCATTACACCTAAATCATCACATGCCTTTCAACTTTTAATACCTTTATTTCCTCTCGTTGCATTTCCTATTCAACTTTCATTATCTTGAGAGGGAATCATCCAGTTACACACAGCATGAGATCCTATCTCTCCTGCTGCTAGATGGATGTACTGCAGTTCAGGAATGCACATGCCGATTTATTGTGCTCTAGCAGCAGTGTTCGGGAAGTTTCCCTGCTTTTATTCAACAGATTTTAGCTTTTAGCTGTAGTACGAAGTAGGATGTAGTACAGAATTTAAACTTAGTGTGATAGGTGCCTAAGATCCTCTTGTAGTTAATGTATTTAATACAGTCATGGAATCATAGGAGTGATTCAGCTGACCAACCAGAGAGATATACAGTGTCATTTGTTCCAGATAAGGCACCTTGGACTGGAAAGTGCAGGTTAGGCAGAAGGGAACAGATGTCCCAGCAGACAGATCTGCCAGACCTGTGTGGCTATCTTGGATAGCCTATGGCAACTCAAATGACATCAGAAATTTAGGTTTAGGCCCTGCAACACAACTATTGAGTGACCCAAATTGGTTTTGATATCCATTGACTACATCTTCATTGTCATAACCGGAGTTTAGATATCATATCGATGTGCCTATATGCAGACATCTTCATTTCAAACCAAATCTTAGTTACTTTTCCTAATCCTTATATTTAGTAATAACAGCCATTTTAACTCTTGATATACCTTTACTTTTTTTTTTTTTTTTAAATTTTGGGGTAAAGGAGCAGTTTTTGATTAAGTGTTGATTATTTTTTATTTTTGTGTTAACAGAGCTGCACTTTGAGAAAGACGTTGTAAAGACTTCATCAAGAAACAAGGAAAATCCTGATACCAACGCTCATACTCTGGAGAAACTATGATCATCAGGGCTTTTGCTTTATCCTGACTATAACCCTAACAACAAAGAGCTACAGGAAAATGCATATCTTGTCTGTTTACAGCTAGCAATAAAGCAGGGTGATGATCCTGATTTGCTCCCTTGAGCAAAAATTGTGGGGACTTCCCATTAGTGCAAGAAACAGCAGGCCTGCATAATGTTGAGCCCACCCTGAGATCTCTGTGAAAACCCAAGAATCAAACATGTGCCCTGCACACAAGAAAGCTGAAGGGCTCAAGAATGTGAACTGCTGGGATATGTGAAATGTATTCTCAAACACACCAGTCCCGCGCTCAATCACCTATGGACAAAAAAAGCCCTATACAATTGTTTGCATAGCTGTAACATTTGAGCCTGTCACTATTTGGGCAGGAGATACTCAAGACTGGAAAGCCTTACATTAGCTTTGCATGGTGGAGAGCTCTAACACATTTATGTGAAATTTTTGCTACAATGGAGATGAAAAGCTCTTTATAAGAAGGCTGCATCAGTTCAACAGGGACATTGCTCACTTTCACTCTTCTGGAAGGTAGAAGAAACTGTAAAGGCGTTCCCCTGGAGATACTAGTCTTGGCAAAGCATGAGGAAAAGGCCTGAATGGATACAAAGCAAAATGATGCATGGAAATGTTGCAAAAGTACAAGAGTGCCATAAGAAAGAAATAACTCCCTTCCACTACGGTGGTTGGTCAGTCTTAACACCATATGAAAATACATGTTCTGAAGATCAAGATTAAGGACAGTACTACGGATGTTATTTCATATGACCAGTCCTAAAGGCATGGTGGCTAACGTTTAATTTTAACACTCAAGTTGAACGAAAAAATCCAAACCCTGAATGAAGACAGAAAATACAACAGATGTCATGAACTTGACAAACACAAAGCGTCATCTGAGGATACATCTTGAGTCAGTCAAAATCACACAAACAATGACTCCTCATGTGATACAAAGCACAAAAGATGCCGTGCATCAAGGATGAAAATAAAAGCACTGCCTACCATAGACGATGTTCAAAATACCTTGCAGAATAGTTGCATGCGTGATTCTGAGAGTGGAAAGCTAAAAGTGAGCATGTGCCGACCGTAATATAAGCATCAGGCCTACATTCAACAGCAAAGCTCTAGAAAAATTAACTGATAACCTATTTTGCTTTCACAGCACACAATTTTTGGCTGAACACAACGGTCTGTAAAAATTGTTTGTCCTTGCCTAATTCTGTAAAATCAAAAGAAGGAAGGGAAAAAGTACCACAAACAGCAGAAAGTGAAAAATTTGAAGTATTGAAAAAGTATTTGAAAAATTTGAGTATTTCAACGTTATTTATTTAGTAAAGTTGTTTAGAACAAATAGCTCTTTTTCTCTGATAGAATCCACGTGAAAGTTGCTACACTAGTAAAAATCTCCAGTAATGTGATAGTAACTCAAATGGCCACTTGAAGAAATAAAAACAAACCTTCTGATTTTCTTCTATTTCAATTCGCATTTTCTTGTCTACAGCCACTCTAGTCAGTGATCTGTAAAAATAAAATATTGGTATCACTCAACCACTGGGTTTTTTTTAAATGCATTAAATAATGTGAAATATGTATTTTTATACCATATCTGATGCAGTGTAATTGAAGAATGCTGTAATTAAGACTTAAAGAGTAATGCAGTATCATAAATATTTTATTTTCAAAACAAATGTTTTGTTCTGTGTTACTCTAATAAACCCAGGTTTCAAATTTATGTTAGGTTTTGGTGAAGTAATATTATCAGCATAATTCTACCACTCTCAATCTTTCCTCTTGTCTTTTCAGGAAAGTAGCATGTGTATTACAAAAAAGTTGTTTGATCATCTAAATTATTACCTAAAAATGCCGTATTTGTATATTTTAAGTTAATGTTACTAATTGCATGCTACTTGACATTACAGCACAGGTGGCCATGGATACGACTTGATGTTTTGGCCAAAGGCAAGGAAAATATGCAAAGAATGACCACTTTAAAATTAGTTGAGATTAGAAAAGAGATTTACAGATTGAGATCTTTGAAAATGTTAAGTATTCACAGACAGTAAAAATTTTGGTTTCGTTAGTCATTCTACTTTTAGAAGATAATCCATTGATTTGTCTTTTTTACCTTTCAAGAACATTGTGGAAGACTGTTGTGACTTTCTCTGCCACAATGTATTGTATGTGAGGTTTGTAATTACTAGGCTATCATAAAATACTCACAGAGCAAAATTAATCTCTCCATGTTTTAAGAAACCTTAAACCATATTAACCTAAATCTGATTCTCCTAATAAATGTCAAAATACTCCAGTTGCCTCTGTAAACATTTAGCAAATCTGTATGGGGCTTTAAGGAAAACTGGAGTCATCTTAAACCTGGAATTTAACTAAACAGACTGAGCATGATCCTACTAAGCCAACTTCAATACTTATGGATAATAATGCAGTTATTTAATAATATAAATCCCCATCTCCCCCCAAAAAGAAATTGATTTAGAATAGACCTTGCTAGTAAACTCCACATTTTTCACAGTATGTCAGAAATAAGACATATAATCAGTTTACTTTAAACAAATATTCAAACTTTCCAGACAATCAAAGAGACTACTTGTTAAGTGCAAACAGTAAGATTTCCAAGCTTTGTTTATAAATATTATACAATTCATCACAGCTAAATACCCTTTTTCCATTCATCCCTGCTAAATATTCTGGCAGATTATTTTTGTCACTGTGAATCCCTTCTGGACCACGTGATGAAAGGGCAATAGAGGATCAAGGAGCAGCTGTATTTATACCAACCCATACTCGGTGGGCTTTCCTTGGCTCAAAATGAGAAAGGTGTAACTCAAACTGTGAGGTCAAAGAGAGCACTAAAACACAGTCGACGTGGTTCAAATATATTATTATCAGAAGTCATTGGAGGACAACCTAATAACTTGCTTATTATTGTGCAACTAATCTAAACTCTTTCTCATGAAGCCTTCATAATCATACTGCTAGGTACTCTCTATGCACATAAAGAATGTAGTGAGTGTATTCAACACTGAGTAAATATATCTTATACTGTAGTACTTTCTGTGTTCACTTGTTTTGAAATAAAACTTGTAGACTAGAAAGCAAGAAACTATAAACATTTCTGTTGAAAAAGAAACATTGCTGATTAAGATTTAAAAAAAATATTGAAAGAAACTGTAAGTAAAAAGGAAAGAATACCTGAAGCCAAATTTAAATTTCGAGAAATGGAGGAGAAGGATTAGGAGAAAACACTATCAAATCAGAAGTCTCAAAAGCTGACTATGTAGGACACTGCTTTAAGGGACCTCCTACTAGCAACAGACATAATTCAGGAACACTATAGAACTCTTCTCATTAAAAGAACATCTGTAATTGATGCAAATTATTACTGAGAATTTACTTAACCAATGAGCAAACTAGCTACTTAACAGAAGGACACCATAGCAAGGTGGAAATTTAATGTGTGGCAGTACTACCACAACTATTATTTTGACTTTATAGCAGTAGTTTTAGAGAGCCCTGAACTAAAAAATACTTTAGGGGGTAAAAACCTCTGATTTTTATCTTGCTAAACTCAACTTAAATAGTAGTAGGGCCTGCAACTCTCAGAGTCAATGTTTCATTCTGCATACACAGGTCATAAAAACTGCACAGATAAAAAAGAATAACCTAAATCTTTCCAAATAGCTTAGAGTAGTAAGGCAGAAATGTAAAAAACGAATGTAAAAATAATAAAAAGGCAGAAAAAAAAGAAGACAAAGCTGGGCCAACATTAGCAAGGAAGTAAAATACTTATCAGCAAAAGGTAAGCTTTACTGTTAGCTATTTTGGAAATAAGAGAACAATACATAAAAGACTCATTAAGTAGTGCCTTGTCTATGCACGGCATTTGATGATGCAGGATTTTAGCAAGATTTTAAGGAGAAAATGTGATGGCCGATCCTTGAGAAGGACGCCCTAGGAATTTGAGGTAACAATTGTAAAAGTACCTGTGAAAGATGCCTGTTCATTTTGGGTTCAGTCATTTGTTCAATTTGTTTACAGCTTCACAAAGTTTTATGCATGTTTTTCTAAATATTAAGTGCTAAGGACTCAAAGAGAAACACTTTACTGTCTGAATCTGAAAGTAGATGGATACTAGTTATCATTCTACATGATGTAGGAATGTGCTTGTATGACCTTAAGGTTGTAATATTTTCTATCATATAATCTCATGCACCTTTATTCTTACGTGGAAGAACATGTAGCTATGCAGTACTGCATATCAAGCGAAAAAAGGAAGCTTTTCACATGTTCATAATGTTAATATTCATGAACGATAAGTGAATAGCAAGAAACAGAGTATTATAATTCTTATTATTGCATTCTTAAACAACAGATAATTATGACACATATACAACAAAACAGAGATGAAAAATACCCTGTAAAATCAATGATCAAAATGTCACCATGTCATATATCAGTTGTTACACTGTCTACATCTGATGACATTTTGTAAAATCTACCTCAGACTAACCTTTTCAAATGGAAAATGCAGGTTATAAACTAGAAAGTGGAAGAAACTTCCAGAGGAATGGTATCTTCATTTTTAATGGTCTAAGGAACCCCTTCATTTTTAATGAATATATAACATTTGGTTTTTATTTTCATAACTACAGTTCTAACATTTTTATACAGCCTTTTCTAACCAAAATTTGCATAATTAAAAAATGGTTGTTTTCATATGTAAATTGTGTGAAATTTAAACAATTTAAAAATACTACTATCATAATGATCAGTTATGTATCTAAAGTGATTAATTAATATCTTTTAATTTCCTGTTTCTTCTAGGGTGGTTTTTTTCCAAACCAGTATTTTTAACTCAGCAGGTTAAGTATGATTAGATTATTAAGGAAATATATTTTGTGCACTGTTTTTACACAATGCCCCTTTGATTTAGGTTTGTTGTCAATGCACACCTACTAACTTTAAAAATTTGTAATCTCTCATGTTAAAAACAACATGCTAGATTAGCATAGTAGAATAAATCATACAGGACAGGAACTGCAATTCCCCTTTTAATAACTCCAAAGTCTTCTTACACGTTTACCCATAAAAATAAAATGTTTGAAGAATAGGTAAGTTGTGCTCTAGTACCACAAATACACGGCCGGGAGTCAGAGTGGGATGTAACTAATGACTTTTTAAATCAATGACTTAAATGTCACCTAGCATACTTCAACATTTTCCTGTCCTTTGAAGAACAGAACTGGTCTTGCAGTTCAACATTATGTATGTTTCCACCGTCTTCTAATGGAAAACTGCATTTTCTGATTGCTAATCTAAGTGTAAACTTGTACCTTACTATTTCATAATTATGTTTCAGGCATTTAAAAAGTTACTTTTCTTCCTTGAAAGAAGATGTTACAAAGGTATTTTTTCAATTACAGTGTAGATTTGCTCTAACAGCAAATCAGAGATGACAATAAAACACTGTGATAATTAAGCAAGAGTTGTAAAACGTGAAAGCACACTGCGTTAAGAATCCTGTTCAGCATCATACTTAATTCAGTAATTCAAGCAAATATTGCTGATAGGATTACATGAAGAACTTATTAAATATAAAGAAAAGCATTTCTCAATTACAATACAATTGGCTTACTGGAAGAGCGAGTTTTAATATCAGCACAGATGAAAATGTTATTCATTTATTTAATATTTATCTTGATCTTATATTAAGTAACCTGTTATGGGAGACAGATGTCCCCCAGTAAGAACACTAACATACAGTAGCCTGGGCCCAATCTTGTCAGCAATGTTTTGCTTAGAACTAATGTGGGAGGATCCCCTACAAAATTTATTAATAGAATTTTGCCTCTTCCTATTGTGAGTAGATCTGCTATTAATTCAACAGAATTTTCCACCTGGGAAAATATCATTCCAGTAAAAGCTGGGAGAAGTAGGTATTCAACCATAAGTGCCTGAAGGATTAGAACGCCTTCATGGCATCTCCTGCATCAGACAGGAAACATTTAAGAGACCAATCAAGAGCTCTCCCAAGAGTTATTTTCTACTCAATGAAATTGCCTGGAATCCATCTAGCAAGCTGTAAAACATGAATATTTGACTGCAGGATTTGTATATAAATCTGTATTACTGTCATTAAATTCAAATGCAAACATAAAAACAGTATTTGAAAAAGAAGTTTAAGTATCATACCTGGCTCTTATTGGGAAGTTCTGAGCTATGTCTTTCATTACCTTTAAGGCATCATAAACAGGGGTAGACATAATTCGAGCAGCTGCTTGAAAACTAAGATCTGGGGAGAAAAAAAAATGAAATCACTGAAAATATCACTCTCAATACTGCCTACAATCAGAAAACTGTTCCATATACACACTCTCACTATTAACATTTTTTATGTTTCAATTATACATCGTAAAAGATCATGAAGTAACATTATCAAGGTTGAAAAGACAGGCACTTAAAAGTTGGAAATACCAAATTCAGTCATTCCTACTGAAATTTTCCTACAGAAAAATTAATTTCCTACAGAATTCTGCTCAGCCATCTTGAGCATACACATTGTACATGCAAGTTCTACGTTTACAAAAACACTGAAAAAACCAGACAATTAATCACGTCGTATTATGCCAGTATCACAAGGGTATCATGCTCAAACCTAGATACACACCAACCCACAATCACCCATAACTGCAGTAAAGAATAAGATCTTTCCAGCTTCAGGACTTCACAAGATTTTCAGAGAACAAATATATTAAATGTAGAAGGCTGCATTGAGCATGTGAGGTGTACAATTTTCAAGAGTAGCAGCAATTTCGCAGGAAGAGAAAATGGAGACTCATGAAAGAAAGGCCAACCTACTGTCAAATTTCAGTTCTCCTAAGTGTCTAGCACAATCTTTAAAGGGATCTAATTTTTCCCTCCATGCTTTTTCTCAAAATGAAGTAAATTCTCATATATCAGGACAGTTTAGAATTCATTTGCCTATCCACTGGAAGAACAACGATGGAATTCAGTTAGCCTTCTCTGGTGCCTAACTTGGGCATGACAAATCTTGGCACATGAGACTGGGAAAAATCAAATTTTGGTATCAACAGGGTAAGGCAGTAATAGAGTAGGTGCTTCCACATACTTGGGATACAGTCTGCCTAACTACCTGGGGGCAATGATGCTTTTTCCTCACAATCTGCTAGTTAAGACATTTGACTGAAGGCCTCAGGTTATTCAGTTTCAGGAAAGCTGATGCCACGTATAGTAAAAAGTGCTGTGCAGAAAGTCATAGAGGATGCTGCCTAGTAGAATATTTCACCATCTTTTTGAACCAGTTAGGTTAAAAAAAAAGGCTAAAGAAAAGTGAATAGCACATGTTCCTAGTTTAGCCTGATAAGGTACACTTTGGGTGCAAAAAAAGATGAGTCTGAGGTGGAATGTTAACTTGGTATTTCTTAATACTTTAAACAAAAAGTATAAATAAATAGATCACTGTTTTCAAGAAGAACATTTCAGATCCCTTTCAACAGTCACATAAGCTGTGATCAGGTGAAGCAATACCCAATTGCTGCTGTTGACTACAGATAGTTGATGCCTTACCTGCTGTGCACTTAGGATGCACACTTAAAATGCTTCATAAATCGTTGATAATTTCCATTTTATGCTGAACAGCTACAGTATGAATATTCAAAATCCACTGAGACATATCTTTTTATCTTCTTGGTTATCTATAGTCAGGGACTGTCACTTACAAACCTCCCCTTGTGGTACCCTAACACAGCTGAGAAAGCAGTGTAGGGCACCTTGGGGAAAAGATGATCCTAAGCAGATCTCAAAGTATGCTTTGAAAGCTAAAGAAGCACTAGAGATCAAGAGGCTGTTCACACAGATAAAAGGAGTTATTAAAGGGAATACCACATTGGTACTCTGTGCATCATTTTTCACTATGAATAGTAAACCTAATCACTTATCTAAAACATAAAGGCTCTTGAAAGACAACTCTTGCATGGTGTTTAGGGTCATTTATAAATAGAAGTATGCCCTATTGCTGAAGGAGTTTTGGTTAAATTTAGTTAGATTTTTACTTGGAAGCTAATTAAATGAAATCAGATAGTAGCTGAGCCATTAACTCAGCCACTATAATTAGTAATTAAGAGCAAACTAGAGAAAGCACCCATTCATGTCAGGAGTAGGAGTATCAAAACAACTGCACCATACAAAGAGGGGGCTGAAGACCCCCTGTCTGAAAAAGCCCTGAATGTACTTACCACAAGCCAGTACCAGCCTTCCTGGCGCTGGACAAACAGCATCCCAATGCTTAACTGCTTTCAACACTGTATGAACTGGTTGCTTGGGGAGCAGCAGCAATTTCATTTTTTATTTATATAAACATGACACTGCAGAAAAGACCACCACTAAACAGAGACCTTGTACTGGCTTTTGAAGGTAGACACTAAAGCGTGGTTGCTTCTGCTTGAACATCAACAGAGTGGTATTCAATCACGTAAAAAATAAAAATTAAATAGACAAAAAGAGAATTTTCTTTTTATTTGCACAGTAGATTTCTCAGGAGAATAAAAATGCAATGATTTCCAATTTTTTAAAATTTTGGACTGAGATCAATCCTGCAGCTGAAGGGGAGTTCATTGTTACAAGACTGCAGGTGAAATACAATTATCTCAAATAGCTAGATTGAGCCTGGGTACTGCTAGCAAGCTCCATAACAGTTAGGGTCCCAAAAAGAAACTGAAGTTCAGATGATTGTTCATTCTCCTTCATTGCACTAGCACAAAGGCAAATCAGTTTTGATGAGGCTGCCCTCTAAAACTGAAGAACGTAACAGGTAAAATTAAGTTGCCTAAAACTTAAGTGTTAAAACATTTTAGGAACCTATTTTAGAGAGATTTATAATTCCATTCAAGCTACAGAATGTCCTGCAGGTCATCACCACAAAAGCTCTATAGAAATCAGCTTCTACATATTTGTTCTCCTTTTCCACAGGAAAGCTTTTACAAGCATGTTCTTCCATTTGACGTTATATTAAAAAAAAGTATCAATGTGAGCTCCAATACACTGATAAAAGTTAGAATTTATAAATTAAACAAACTGTCTTAACCTGTATTCCATCCTGACTCAATAGTCATGTCAAAATGATATTTTTTGCCTGACCTCTCAACAAAAATCTGAAATTGAATTTAAAGTCTGAGATAACATATCAGGCAGAAAACCAGGCAATAAAATTTCTGTCTTTAAAATCAGTAAAGCTAGTTATGACTCCTCCTCTCATAAAATTACTTCAATGCTCCTTTAATTTTTAGCATATAATACTAGGGCAAGATACCAACATATTCTTTTTAAATACTTGATATAATACTGCCTTTTTATGAAACCATATACATCTTTTTAAAAGAAGAATTTATCATAATGTTGATACATCAACATAACAAAGGAAAATTAGACGGAGTACTGTGTTAATTCAGAAAAATGCAATACATACCCTGTAGCTCCCAAACCTTCAGCGGTTCCATGTTGTTCGTAGTTTCAATTAGATGTTTTTTAAACTCTTTCAGATTACTTTTTAGATCAGGATGCATCTGTCTACAATGAAACATTTTTTTAAAAAAAGGCAAAATCAATGACATCCATCAATGTCTGCTTTTATCCACAGTATTGCTCACAACTAATACTGTATCTTTAGGGTAACAAGCAAGAATTAAAATTTTAATTAATTCTTAAAACAAAAATGAGGATTTGGGGTGAGAAGAGGTGATTTCTGAGGACTAAAAGCCAGCTAATTACAAGAAGGAGTTCAATTGTTTTGTAGTGATCTATCTCAAACCCGGTTTTGATGGAATAAATGAACTCAAAGATTAAACAGTATTAATACACAATACAGGCAATTGTGTAGTTTACTATAGCATAATGTATACCTAACCGTATACTAACTGTACTACCGATTAACTGTAACTGTACACAGAGTTTGTTGTATTACCTACAAAAGATATAGGCAAGACAATGTTGAGAATATCTTTTATGAATTAATATCACTGACAAAATCAAGCTACTGAGCACACAAATCACGAGTCAGACCTGAAGAAGAGCATGGTGCCCAAAAGCTTATATGTTTTTTTGGAAAACATAATTAGGCAACAAAGTTTTGAGGGCAAAGACTTCAGCCTGCTAGAAGACACCCTCGAACATCAAACAATCTCCATTAGATTTCTAAAGATTCTTCTACTAGAAGTATTGAACAAGAAGCAAAAAGTAGGTAAAAAAACAGACATCTAAAGCATTAAGACTTTAACTTCCGTAATATTTCACATTTTATGTTAGATATTAAGAAGTTTCACAAGGAATCCACCCTCCTCAATTTTAGCTGTTGGATGATATTAACCTTTTCTTTACAGAAAAAAGAAAATATCACTGATGAAGACTGTTATTCTAGAATTAAAATATAGTCCAGATTCCTCAGAGAAAGCATACTTAACTGAAAAGGGAAGCAAAGACAGAAAATTCCTTTTTTTCTTACTTGTAACATAGGCAAACATAGTTCATCCTCTTAGAAATGCCTCTATGAAGTGGCAAACTCTTAACTAGTTTTGAGCTCTTTAATTACTGCTTTTACTGCTGCCTTTGCAAATTTACCTTGATATATTTTGTTTTCTGTTCAGACCTTCACTTCTGTGAATGAAAGACAACTGACAAATAAGACCTAGCCACAAGCCACAACCAAGATCTATCATTGATGCTTGGTCCCTCATTTCTCTTGTTCACTTATGCTATGGTCAATGTAGGCACAAAATCAAACACACATAAAGCCAACTGAAAAAAGCTACCTTTCTCTGAATATGTATCATGATGTGGATTGAATTATGTTAATTTGCACAATCAAATCATTATATTTGAAAGATTTTATGTCTTCTGCTTACATTCATAACTATTTCACAGCTGAGAAAAGTATAACCTTTGACATGGCTATAATTGAGGGACAATTTACAGACTACTGAAACATGTCTCATCTCCAATATGAAAAGGAGAAGAAAAAAATACGAGCCTAGAAACAATGTCAAAAAGTTTGAGTAGTTATCTGACAGCTTCACAAATTAGTCACAGTGCAACATCAAGCGCCTAAGTATAGCTAAACCTAGCACAATCCAAGAAGAAAAAAAGCTCAGATAAAGATATGACATAAGCATTTGATATTACTTGCTGTGGAAGGCCTCTAATACATAGGGGAAACAAGAAGAAAGCTTGCAGATGTGGGTGCACTTCTATCTCAATATGTTTACTTTAAAAAAGCTGGAAAGGGGATGGGCTCTCAAGACTTCAGACAGCATTAGCAGCTCTGAACTCTGAGAAGATTTACAGCTTGGTGACAATATCTACAAACACGTTTACTTTTTACTTTAAATAATAATAGAGAGAATGACACTAGAGAAGACCCACACTCTTGAGTTTCTTGTTGAAGAAAAAAATTGGATTTATGATTCACTGCATGGAACTGTTACAGGAAAAGGGAAGCATTTCTGATGACTGCAACCACAAAATGAATCCATCACTGGGGGACTGGAAGGAGCCCTCGATAGGGTAGCATACAATTTCATCTAACAGATTGTAACTTGGAGCTAAAAGAGTTCATGCTAGAACAGAACACAAATTCACAAGCTCCAAAACAAGAAGACATCTATAATAAGCATATCTTCCAAGAAATACTACTCCTTAACTCTAAGAAATGAATGACTATCCATCTTAAAAACACCTTACGTAGCTACAACACATGGGTTTGGATTTGTTATGCTACCTCTTGCATTTTGAAAACTACCATTTTGATTATCTGAAAACAGAAGTAGCAGCAACAATTTACTGTAGATACAAACATGAAAACATGGTGTTCTAAGATTTTGTGATTGTTGCCCAGAGTGATATTTTTTTACTTTAAAAACAGTTTACTGTATACGTTCTAAGAGAATTAGAAAACTAAAAGCAATAAATTGAAATTAAGAGAAAAAACAACTGTTGCATCTTTAGGTTCACAAGACATACACAAAAAAATTAATCAGAATTTTCACCAGTGGCAAATAATTTCCAACATAAATCTCACTTCCTTCACTTCAAATCTATAATTTTTTTAAAATTTTTGGTACAGGTTCCAGAAGTTTAATTATAACTTATATCAACACACCTTAATTTGCCAAAGAGAAATCCTTGGACATCACTTTCTTCCTCCTCATCTTCCTCTTCTTTTGTCTCATTTGCTCCTGAACACATACCACATGTAGACAATATAAATCAAGAACGTTACTAATGTATTAAGTTCTTATGAATAATAAAACAGTTAACACAAGCATAAAATCAGAAAGTTGTCACTCACAGATGTAATTTCAATTAGATTTATACTTATGCATTCATATTTTGTCATCAGAATGAATCGCTTTACAGAACTTAGCAACATTCAAATTTATTTTTAAATATAATTAATCCAATGGTTACATTTTTTATGTAAATGAAATTGATATGGTTAAATAGTTCATGTCCCAAAATAGCCATTTCTCAGAGTAAGTGGTGAGGTATAACTCCTATCAGCCAATTATTACCAAATTTATGCTTGAAAAGTATGACGACTTTAAAGCGCTTGAATCTCCAGCTAGCATTTGGTGCAAGTCAGAGATCAGATTCTTTCCCTTAAAAAAAATTAAACTATTTTTGACATGACTCAAAGGCTAGTAAACCTTAGTCTTACCAAAGAGAGTTAACTAACTTTCATAATAACTTGTAAATGTCCACACAAAGTAATTTCTATGCGTCAGAATGCTATAGCTACCACTTTCTGTGGCAAATGTCTCATTTCAACATGTAGTAACATACACTGGTGCCAAATTCTATGATACAGCACATCTTTCCTACAGAAGATTGTGAAAGTATTTCCACATAAATTCAGAAAAAAACCCCTCACCCCTGAAACACTAATGTGATACTGTAGTAATTAGCATATTACAGATGCCAACAAGCATAAAGTAATTGAAGAACAAAAGTTAAACAATCTTATACTTATTGAAAGGAAGACGAATAGGTTATGTTTTGAAGAGCCACAGAAAACAACAATTGGAGGTTAGGTAATGAACTATATCCTAAGCACAGCTGTTTAAAAATGCTCACATATATTTTAATGTCTTAGTTCCTAATGCCCGAAACTTCCTTCTGTAAAAAGAAACTGCGTATAACCTTCAAAACATTACTAACTTTATAACTGAAGATTATAACATATTTCAATAGTATCTCAAACCAGATGTCATAAATAAAAAAATGACATACCTTTAACCTGTGTGTCATCTACTGCTTTATATTCTGTGCTCTTTATTGCAAGTTCTACACCATACCCAGATAAATACATTTTTCTGGAACTTGGTTTCTGTTTGATGATATTATTTTAACAGAACAAAAAATATAACTTAAAAAACTGTATTTGTAGGTGATTAACAATATCTAATACTGTAACTTTAAAAGGTTATGACAGCCGTAACTTAAATTCATCTTTCACTTTGTGATTTAAAGTACAAAATGCTACACCAAACAAGTTACAAGAGTCATGTAAGGCATAGTGACAGTCCATTGAGAAGGTGTGTAACAGAAAGTAAGGACTTCCTTTATCTCCTGCAGACCACAGAAAGGCTGTGTCGAAATCTTAGTCCCTTCACATCACATTAGAAGCAGGATTAGAACAGGCAGAGCTGGTAGCACCCTGTACAGTTATTGATGCCTTACAATTCACATTATAAACACTTATTCATTTCTTTGTAATTTTGACAGCCTTTCAGCATGTTAGGAGGAAATTCTCTATTTCTGCATCAGACTGATTCTTTAAAAAAGTTTTGACAAAAGAGTTAATAACTTTCTGCAGGGAGAATTAAGAAAATGTGTTAAAGTACCACTGCTAAAAACAGGTTCCCACTTTTAAAAACAAACAAGAAGTATTCCTAACTTTGGAGCAGAAGTTTGACATTCAATAGTCTAATTACTCAGAGCATACTTATTTCTGAAAATTTGCCCTAGTTTGCCCAAAATGTATGAAAATCCCCTTTCCAAAATGCAATTTGCACATACACAGCAGCAATTTCTTGAAAGCCTTTCAGTTTTAGCTTGCAATTTCTAAGAATCATTCTGTTTTGAGAATCCTCCAGCCCACAACAGAAAACCCAGCAGGGCTGGGGTTTTTCTCTGTTGGTCTTCTAAGCAAATCTCAATGCAGAGAGAATGGCACTCTATAAGCAGTCTCGGTGATACTGGCAAAAAAAGATGAGAGCATAAAGACTGTACCTCTTCTGCTCTCAATACTCCCTCTTCTGGCATTTAATGTAAAAAAAGGAGGGAGAATCGGTCTCAGTAGGAAAAAAGAATAAAAATGGAGGTTGCGAGGAAGGAAGAAAAGGGAAGAGCAGTCTGAAGAGAGAAAAAGCACAGGAAGACAACATGCATTTAGGGGGACCATGGTGCATAAACTGGTCAGAGCAAGGAGACTGTAGGCATTTATTTGAAATAAAAGTGCATAAAAGAACATAAAGTTCAGTAAAAACTATACCCCACACAACTTAGAATTTAAGACTGGTTTCCTCAAATTCTCTGTTTCATTACTGTGAGCAAACAACTCAAAGTCATCCGCAAACTATGGATCTCATCTCCCTGAAATGCCTGGTCTGCATAAATCACAGCAACCTCTCCATCAGATTATACTTGTATTAGCCACCGTATTTAAGAGCTGTACTGTGAATATAAATTATCAAAAACCTTCCAATAACCAAAACTGGGAACAATATAGTTCCATGTACTGGTATTTGTGTTGTTTTGTTTCAGGGAGAAGAGTAAATTAAGAAAAGCATTCAGAAACATTATGTTTAAAATACCAACACTGTGGGACGCAAGCGTCGAAAAACTGGTCAATAATGTTGACTGGAATAACCCATGCTGTTGTACTACAATGAACCTATGAGATTATACTGAGAATATATACAATTATACTTATTTTTCAGCTTGATTTTCTATTCTACTTCCAATTTTTCTAATCCTTGTTACAAATATGTTCAGCCTGCTGCACCAATATTCACTCAAGATCTTCGTACAACATACAAAATCCAGACATATAACCAAAAAAGAGATATTTCAAGGTCAGTGATGCAAACAGTGCTTGCATGCAGTATTAGATTATACTGTCATGCTTTCCCAGCTTCAAAGTTTGTATTAGGTTAATCGCTTCACCTAGAAAAGTTTTAAAATTGGAATATATACTGCACATGATTTAGGCAAATGCAGAAATAAATGTAGAAATGTGTTTTGTCAAAAAGCAAGCAAAATAAAGACAGAATACTAACAGTTTACTGAATCAATGTTAATTTGAATTGCATACCTGAACATAATGCCGGAGAACATAAACAATTTCTTCCTTTTGTGCTTTCTCAGATAAAATCTTGTGGAATTTGACGAAGTCTTTCGTACCCATTTCTGCATAAAGAACAACCACTGGGCCATCCTCTTTGAGAGCTGGGAATTTGTGATCTCCCTTAAGAAGATATGGCCTAGGTCTGGTTTTAAAAACAAATAACAGTGATATTACGTATTCAGAAAAGAAATTAAAACAGTGTTGGTTTTTCTACTTCATAATTGAAAAAAACTAGTAAGGGCTGATATGCTAGAAGTATACAAGCCATGTTAAAATCATCACAAAATAATCGTGATTGCTCACAAATGAACTTTGAATAAAAAATTTTCAAATTAAAGTCTAAGAAACTGAAAAATCATCAACTATAAATAATTTTAATATATTTTATCAAATCACAGCACAAAGCAAATGAAAACCATAGCACAGAGATTTTGTGCAACAACCAGTTACAGCTTGAAACTTTTAATTTAAATGATGCATTACATCTGTTAGAGATGTACAGAGCAATCAGTGAGTAACAGAGTAGCAGAGAGATATTCAGCAAAGTTTGAGAAAGCTGCTAACAGACATGGAAAGTAACTGGGGTTATACTTCTTCAACACCATCCAGCCCTGTTAATTTAGCTAATTTTGCAAATTTTGACTGCCTCCTCATCGAAAGCCATGACTAGAAAAGTTACACTTTCTATACCTACAATGATTTCTTAGATGACTGCAAACATCTTTTGAATAAAACCTGGGAAAGATGGAAAGTAACAGAAGATACGATTGACTAATATACTCATGGTGCTAATTATTGATGAGCACACTTCTTTTTCAAAGTTGCCTTTGCATAGTCACACTTGAAAGACCAGTAAACTCACCCCAAATCTCTCCAAGACAAGTACAGAAACTCTAACCCAACACACACTACAGAAAAGTGTGTAGTAGATGCTCATTGAAAAGCCATACTGGAAAGGTGTGAGCAGAACTCCACATGCGTGGTAGGTATGCAATCAAACACCACATTTGTAAGGCAGAGACAAAAATGGGGCCTGGTTTGAGAATTAACTTGGGTGCATGTGTCACAGAAATATCAGGCAAGCTTTCCCACTGTCATCACAGGACACAGCAGACAAAGCAGATGTCACCAGGGAGTCTGAAACAACTCTTGAATGAGTAAGGTCTGTTCAAGAACAGATCCAGATTTTCCCCAATGAAAGCATACATATGGGATGGGACTTGTGCAACTTCCTTCTCATATCTAGAGAGAGCAAAAAACTGCCACAGTCATTTATAGAGAGCTGAAAGCCTACACCAAGGGAGCTTCTCTTTTTTAACTAGTCACCTAGGTATAGCAGAAGAATGACTCCTGTTCGCAAAAGGTGGGTACCAAGTGCTGCCGTGACTTTCTTGAACACTGACAGTCTCAAAGGAAGCATTTTATACTATAATGAACACGCTTCACTAAAAAATTAAGTGCTGCAGTGAAATAACACTGCATAGGGCTACCATAATGACCTTGGATTGGAGAATTAAAGCATTCAGCCCTTGTAAATCCAATATAAGCCTCTGTTCTCTGTTTCTCTTTGACACTGAATAGTAGTGAGAAGGAATTGATTTGCTCACTCATAGAGCTGAAAGCTAATTAATTTCCTGCCATAAGAGATTCTCATGAGAAGGCTAGCTGAAAGGGAAGGAACAGCAGTTGGGCAGACAAAAAGATGAAAAAAATACATGGATGTGGAGTTCAGCACTTGGATTCAGTTACTAGGGTAGTACAGACAACTATATACTTGCCTAGATAGTTGCCAAGATGGGGTGCAGAAGGAATGTGATGGACAGAAGACAGCAGACATGCGTACTGACAAACTTTCTAAGGCACTGATTGTTCTGAGCAAAATGTGACTCACATCAATGCTTCTGCTCTTAGCAGCAATAGCCCCAGAAATCATAGTGTTGTGTTTTGGACAGTTAGCAAGATAAGCAGTCCCCACCATTTAACCACTGAAGATCTTCCTCTGACACATCCAGAACCCCTGAGCAGACCATTGCACCTCCACACAAAGTACTTCCAACTAGAGCCATGCAGTCCATTGCAACATGGCTGAAAATGCAACAGACCAAATCACAGTAGATGCTGCATAAAGGACCAGATGAAGCAAAACCTTAATTTTGACATGCAGACTTATTTGGGCTCTCCTAAGTCCAAAGTGCCTGAGCCGCCCTGGATCTCAAGATGAGCTGATGTATCTGCACAAAATAATGCTGCAGACTCTTCTTTCTCTTCCAGTGAGATTGGAAACTATCATTGCTAAAAATAGAACATTTCTAGTGTCCTCATCCAATGTGGGGAACTTTAGGCCACAACTGAAAGCCTAGTTTAAGTTGGCCTGGCTTAAGTGGAAGAGTCATGACAGACAGAAGACAGAAGAAGAAAATGAAACACAAAGGAAAACAGTTTGAAATGAAAAAGGAAACAATAAACCAAAAAGATCTCTTTTATGAAAAGCCACAGAGAAAAAGAATGACTGGTTATGAGGAACCAACAGTGAGATGGCACACTATCCCATGTATCATTTGTTCACCATATAGAAAAGAAAGAACAGGAGCACAACCCCATCTGTATCACTTATGGTAAACATCTCAGCACAAGTGAAAAGCATCTGCTACCCAGGGTACAACTGGAAATAAATAGTGGAACCAATTACCTGAAGGTAAACATAGTTTTCTCAAAGTCTAGCTCCAGGAACTGTAAATATTTGAGTGATGCAACTACTTTTGGGGTGTGGAGAAGGAAAGGAAATTTATCAAGATTTTGCCCCTGCAGCTCTGAAGGTTGTAATGTGACTGGTACACACAAAACTATACAAAATACAAGAACAATTTAATAGAAACAAATTCAGTTTTGTTGTAAGTTTTTAAAGTTAATGATTTCTGGAAGTCTAAGTCTTTCAATTCTGAATACTTCAGGATTCTATTGTTTATTATTGTGATTTTCCAGAATCGTCTAAATTTGGGGATAGTATCTCCAGAAAGGAGGATGTGCTGAATCCAGTTAACTGCTTTAGAAGAAGAGCATATTCAGACATTGTGATGTAATGTTAAGGTCTCATAATGCCTGACTATACGACCAGAAGAATTCAACGTAATTTTAAAAGCCAAAATTTAGTACAAATAATTTATGTAAGAAAGACATTTGTTAGGCAGAATGTAATAGTTACAAATGGGACATTGCAAACTAGACAGTGAAGTGTTTTTGCAAAAACCTCAGCTATTGAATAAGTAAAAGACAGGCTGTAAATTTATCAGTGGACTTAGAAAATACCATAAATCACTTGTGTAGAACTCAAAATTGGTTTCAGAAGCAACCATCCCCAAAGAAACAAATTCATAGGTTTTCAGGGTTTTTTTTCCGATTTATATTTGATAGAAAGCAAAATCCAAGAAATATGCCCTACTAAATCATCTTTCAGCTTTACATATCTCCATGAAGTGGTTGAGGGTTTGGACACTAATATATATTATTGGTGAACTTGACCATTGCAGGGAAAAAAACCCACAACAACGAAAGGTGTTACATACAGGTCTTGAAAAAATACAAATTAATACTTTTTTTAATGGAGAGTAAACATTTTGGTTTCATTATTTTGTTGTTACTATTTTTTATTTTGATAGGGTCTATGTATTTTACTTCACGGCCCAAATTCATTCTGGACTGATGCTAGTTTCTACATGACTAAGCCTGCAGAAAGTCTTGATAGGAGCAAAGTCTAGCACAAGATGAGGAAAGGTTCTGCCAGCCGAGGTGGATTCCTCTTCCACCCCTGTGCCAAGCCCTTACAATCCAGAAAACCTCAAATGCAGCAGCACTAACTACATAGAAAGATCTGTCAGCAGAAATACTGTCTCAGACACATTAAATGGTAAATTTGTATAGAAAGTACACTGTAACTTAAACTTGACTACCCCATACCAATAAATGTAAAAAATACAAAATTATCCATGTGGTTAGAGCAGCAAAGTTCTATGATTTTATTTTAAAACCCTACTTTGATTCATAATTGATGAATTCTCATAACAGTAAGCGTTTAAAATACTTCAAAACCAAAAGTAACTCTTTTAAAATAACATATATTTCAGATGGGTATGTCTTTAAATATCCAGGGATTTATGTGCTTGGCATTATCAAGTAAGTAGAACATAAAATTTCAAAATACTACAAGTATATATGCAATAATACATTTTCCTCTTTAGTAATCTATTTTTCCTCTTAAAACAGATCATTACATTTACCTCTTAGTAGCCTTCTTCAGCAGCTTTTTTATTTCATTAGTCTTACAGGTGTGTTTCTCATGGATAACCACAAATGCACTGCAGCCTTCTGGTGGAGGTTCATCAGCTGCAATCTAATATTTCAACAATTATACTCAACCAGAATGCTTTGATTGCACTTCAACTTAAACTCACATCCCTTTGATTAAAATAACTCAACAGCTGCCATTCAGTTGTGTTTCTAATTAAGCCCATTCAAAACTGGGTACATGTGAAAAAAGTAATGGAAAATATTAGAAGAGTAAGACCTTATAACCTTTGTGAGATGTAGTATATCAAATGCAGTCATACTGCAGAAAATGCAAGTCCATTTATGTTCCATAAAGACAGGGCTCAGAAATCTCCTCCACAAGCTCAAATCACAGCCTGTACTCTGAGATTTTTTAAATTTTAGTCGCTATCAGCAATCATGTTAATGTAGAAAGATTTGACTGCTAATGAATAAATCACAAATAATTAACATCAATTTTTTGTTCTCTCTCCTTCCCACACGCCCACCTTTTTTTTAAACTCTATTCAACTATTCCCATGTAAAGTGGGAATCATACGACTGTATGTCAATGACTCTGGATTCACAAGCCGAAAGATAAAAATTAAAAGATATGAGTCTGAGATTATGATATTCCTCCAGAGAACACTTGCAAAACCCCCTAACTTTATTACAGCTTATTACCTTTCAGAAACATGAATTTCTCACTTTATTTTGAAGGTGGCATTGCTAAAAGGAGGAGGAGCAGTTTTAGGCTAGAGGCACAGTGAATTTATGTCCTCTTTTTCATTAACAAAGCAGGTATTTGACTATTCTATCTTTCAACTTTTCAAATACTAAAATAATGAGAGATGAGAAGTCCACTAAATAACAGATGTAAATTACTTGAAGCTACAGGAAACTTCCAACTTTGGGAATGTCTGAATTACCATAGGATTATTTAAAGCAATGCAAAAAACCACCAGAATCTGAGTTTTAAAAATGAACAATTCAAAAAATTCTACCCTGAAAATAATGCTATCCATACAATTAAATATGAATATTTGTTCCTGTCAATATAACCAGCTTATAAAGCATCACTTTTATAAATGGATCATGTTTGATTCCAAATAATGTCAGCATGTATTTTATTGAACTGTAATAATGAACATTCTTTACTCTGCAGCCAAAATACCACATAAAATCATGTATCAAATATATCAGATAGTATAGTCACCTGCTGAAACATCTGAACAGTTGGAGAATATGCCCGTATGGAAAGTGCAAATTTCAATAGATTGATTTGCAAATTGGATAAAAATTGTCCTGCTTTCTTCAAGATTAAATTGTAATAGGAATGCTCTGAATCTGTTGAAGAATAGAAAAAGAGACAAACTTTTAGTGTTTCGTCATAAATGATGTGGCGTATCTACCTGCACTACGTAATAGGCAAATATGTTAGTGCTGCTTGGCAGTTCAAAAGTCTTGAATGCCATCCACTGATAATTGTTTCCTTTACTACCAATTCTAAAGGCCTAATGTAATGTAAATACAACAAAAGTGAGCGCGATAGCACTAGTTAACATCTAAATCATTTTCACCAATATAAAAATGAACTCAAGACAATAATGTCTCTCTGCAGATCCATAAAGTCTGGAATAGAGCTTATTCATTTATTTCTATTTCTTAAACTTATGCTAGCCTTTTAAAGCAAATCTTGAAGGTTACTTACTTTCAACCAGCATTATTTTACAAATGATTTTACAGAATCATGGAATCATTACGGTTGGAAAAGACCTTTAAGATCATCAAGTCCAACCATCAACCCACCACCACCATGCCTGCTAAACCATGTCCTGACATGCCACGTCTACATGTATTTTGAATACTTCCAGTGATGGTGACTACACCACTTCCACTCTAAGCATGCAACTTTAAATAAAAATCTTCTAAAGGTGGCATTCGTTGGGCTTCTCTCACATATCCTATTTCTTCCTTAAAGATACATGATAAACAAGAGTGTGAGAATGGATGCAACATGTGAAGTGGCTTCACCCCTTCCTGCATATCTTGCCTTCTCAAGGCCAAAATTAAGACTGCAAATAAGAAGGAAGGTGGATGGTGTCTGGGAATGACAGAAGTAGATAATAAACAACATTGGTTGGAAATAATTAACCTTCATTTCTTCTTCTAGAAGCATATGCAAATGGATATTCTCATGCTGCCCTTGGACTGTGAGGCAAAGAAGCCTAATTAGAAAGAGGTTGTAATATTGTTTTCTCAAGTTGTGAAAAAGACCTGTATCTGTTTAAGGAATATCACTCATCAAAATTTTATACATGTATACATTGTACTATATGATATTGTTGAACACAAACAAATTAAGAGTCAGAGAACCAAAGCTGTGACGATACCAAGCATTGTACACCATCCCTGTCCCAGAGGTTGACCTTCTACAGGACAGCTGAAACATCCGTAAAGCAGTCCAGAATTGCCAGTTTATGCCTCCCCCCCTGCAATCTATATAGTCAGCATGTATTTTACTTACATAGATAGATATTACCTGGAAACTGCAGTGATTCAAGATCTTTTTCACTGTTTAATTCAAATACTTTCCTGTAAAGGTGAAAATTTGCAGCAAAGGGAAAACGAGTTGCAGGGAGGAACCATTCTAGCTGTCCAGCTTGAATTTTTCTGTGTTCTTAGGTCAAAACCTTAAAGGTGCTCTTGCTGTGAAAGTGGAATGATCGTCCCAGTAGGAAACCCCTTTAAGGGTCCAAAGTGGCACCAAATTTTTACATAGTGTGAAAATCATCTCACGTGATTTAACCTGCCAGATTTTACGTGCCTCAGCTGCAGTAGATCTCAGAAGCACTCATATCAAACAAGTGCAGCAATCAAAATGCCATTCTCTTCACCATGGCCCAGGTTCCAGCACAACATTAGACCACATACAATAGCTCTGCAGGCCATAGTTTTGGAAATATCCATTAATTGCTCCCAGCAGTTCTGTATACAATTTTCATAACTAAGCACTTCATATCCTCTCACTTTCCTCTTTACAACCCCTTAACCTTCTTTTGTTATTAAAGCGTCTAGGATCTCCTTTTGGCTTTTTCCTCCTTCTTAAAACTCATTATTTAGAAAGGTTGAGTTTGCTGTAATTCACTAGGGGGAAAAAAAAAAAAAAAGAATCTAAGATTACAAAAGGGTATGACCTGCATTTCCAGAAAGCTGCTTTCCCATAAATTGTATATGATCATATGATTCAGCTCTACAACTACCTGAAAGGGGGTTGTGGCGATATGGGTGTTGGTCTCTTCTCCCAAGTAACTAGCGATAGGACGAGAGGAAATGTCCTCAAGTTGCGCCAGGGGAGGTTTAGATTGGATATTAGGAAAAATTTCTTTACCGAGAGGGTGGTCAAGCATTGGAACAGGCTGCCCAGGGAGGTGGTGGAGTCACCATCACTGAAAGTATTCAAAAAATGTGTGGACGTGGCACTTCGGGACATGATTTAGTGGGCATGGTGGTGTTGGGTTGATGGTTGGACTTGATGATCTAAAAGGTCTTTTCCAACCTTAATGATTCTGTGATTCTGTGATTACTGTCTAACATCAAATTCCATGGATGAAAACCCCATCTATTCTATGTTTTCTAAATCTACACGTAGCCCTGGCAAAACTCAAATGAGATAAATTTGGCTTCACACATTCCAAGCAGCGAATATAAAAAATCTGGAAGTGGCAAATACTTCCAGATTAAAACATCTTTCCAATAACTATACTTCCAAATTTTCTTCAAATTATCACCACAAAGACAAAAATTCAGTCTGAAATTTCCACCCCTCCACTCAGTCCCAAATAACATCCTATTGAACACAATGACGAGTTATTAAATATACAATTCTAAAGATACAGCCTCAATGAAATATTTTTACCACAAGTCTTTAAATTCTTTAGCTTACGAATTCCAGATATGTTTTCACTGCTGTATATAAAACAGCTGGTATTTTTGCTCTGGAAGATGATTAAGACAATGATGACTTTAATGAGTGAAGTTTAAAAAAAAAAAGATAATTTGTCATGTGCCTTCAAAAATGATTGGATAACATATTGACAAGGTTACACTTATCAAATCATGCATTCACTCCTACTACTTCAACTTATATTAATACTGCTGGCTTCATTCAGACTACAACTGTACTTTAAACTTCAGCAAGATAAATTAATCCAGATCAAATGCTATACAACCCACGTAATGCAAAAACATTTCTTAAAGTTTTTTACATACAGAACTATGGTTTCAGTTTTGCAAATTATTTTCACACAGTATTTGCTCTTTGAAACTTGAGAACTACTTGCCCTCCAGGCACATTTTAACACTGCACTCTATGCCCAAGAGTAGAAGTAGTAATAAATTTCCTAGGATGTTACAAGGAACCACGGAGAAACAGATGTTTCTGGTCATAAAATGTTGCATGATAGCATATTACCACTAAATTCATTAACAAAGTTGATTTAAAAATAAGTAACTGAGACAACGTTAATAGGATACAGCTCCAGATTTCAGACATATGAATGCATGTGTATGAGCTACATATCTGTAAACTTCCATTCTAGCCAAGAGTGATAGCCTAGCAGCTAACAAAACCTGAAAAGCTATTCAGGTCACTCTAAAGATCCCTAAATTTGTCAGAGAATAGCGTGCTCAACTCCTGTAGCCAAATTGATTAGATTGATTGTATCAAGAACTCAACAGCTAGCTAAGCAGGCTCATATTTAAACATTAATATTTACTATCCACAATCTACAGCAGTATCTCACATCACAGGTAGATTAAAAATAATTAAAGGGAGACGACCAAGACAGTCACAAAAGGAAAGTAATGGACTATATCACAGCTCCTCAGATCCCATGCACATACAGCACAATCTGAATATACACTGGTGGCCCACAGGAGGTCGGGAGAATAAACATAAGGGATATAATTAGTCATACACACACAGAGTGCTGGAATCATTATTTTGAGGGATGGGAGTATGAAGATTGTTCCAGCTGCATAGATGTGTATATCTGTATCTACAGATGAGCTAGGGAAGTAGAGAACCCAGGTAAGAGCAGTTCAAGCAATCACTGGCCAGTCAAATCCCTGTGACATTCAAGGAAGATGCCAGTGGACAGGGAATACTTTATTTTATTGCATGATTATTGTAGAAGTGCCATGCTTGTGAAACTGATTCCTCTTCAATCTTTAAGGTTGATATGTACGTAAAAAATACTTACCTAATTTAGTTGTGAATAATGTGTAGTCTTCTAGATTACAACAAACAATTTGCATGACTTGTTTATACATAATATACTGTTAATTTTTTCAGAGAAAATAGTTTCCCTATTAATATGTTTATGTGTTTTTAAATTTTTAATACATATTTAAGAGGCTGCTGAAAATTCAATATATAAACCAAACCACTTGGGAAGAGAGTAGACACTCCAGTTACAATTAGTCGGCAGGGAACTGGCTACTTACCTTCACTCTGTGCTCCTAAATTAACCTTTTGAGATAAAAAAGCAGCAGCAAGTTTAAAATGCAATCTTCAGTGTTTTGTAACTGTGCTGTTTTTAATATGACATTTTTGCAGCTTTGATTTCTTTATAACATACATGCAGCCCAAAATAGCATCCCCTGCTTTTCCAAATCTTCCACAAGCCTGGTGGCAGGTATATCACATATTAAGTAGACAACAATGTTGTCTGTGCTACCTGAAGACCTCACTCTAATTTAATATAGTGTGTCCCATCATTAACTTTTTGATGTTTTTCATAGAGTATAATCCCAGTGATGCCCAAGTTGATTTGAGTTCATATTAAAGAAAATGTTAAAACAAATACATCACCAGACTAAATGCTTACCAAATTCCATGTACATTGCTTCTACCAAATCCATTAAGTTGCTACATATATCACAACTAAACAGACCATTACTAGACCTAATTTGCTAAGGCTGAATATTTTAAATGAGCAAGTTAACAACAGATGTTGATTTATTATTCTAAATTTATTATAACAAGTTTTGAGAACTGATAAGCAATAGATTGGAAATCATCCAAGGGATGATTTCAAAGAAAAAAGAAAAGCCACCATATTTATTTTTTAAGTTGCCTTTTAGCTTTAATACTTCGTGACTCTTTTGAAATACTCAACAGTAAGTTGGGTTACAAATCTACCATCCAATTCTATAAACCAAATTTTTCAGTTTCAAATCTTTGAAGGTAATTCTTTACCTTCTATGAAAATGTTTCTATTTAAAAACAACAATGCTTTTATTTCCCTGTTATTCATCCTATCAACTCTTGATACCATCTAGAGCAGAACTGAAAAGTCAATCACCCCACCCAATCCTTTAGGACAGATCTTTTAATTTCTTCAAGTAGTTATTGTTACTTCAGCCTTAATGCATAATGAACATCCCTCTACATCAATGTGTCTTGACATGCAACAGCTAAGACAGAACCCATTCCACACCACCCAGAGAGCCAACTTCTCAGAGGTATACTATTACATATCTCCCAGTAACTGTGCCACTCCAGTATGTCAGTATCGGTATTCTTCACTCTAGCTGACCATTTTATTGTAGATGCCTAATGCAGACTTCCCTACTGAAAGTGGCTTAACTATTGATGGATACACATGATGCTCATAATATTTCTATTTTCATACTTAGTATGTTGACTTCAGTAAGATGCTCTTAAGTTGGAAGAATCAATATTGATGTGATTTTGTCATTAAATAACAACTTTCTTTTTCTCTAAAACAGAATCTTTCCTTCTCATCCTGTTCGTAAAGAGCATTGGTTTGCTTGTATAATACTACCCAAACTATGAATTGACTTTTAGGAAAATGACTCGGTGCCAGAACTTTAAGTTTTCCTGCATTATAAACATAGGAGTTTCTTGGCCATAGTGATAAATATACACATCAATTGCTTAATATGCTTAACTATTGAAGTAATATTTTAGTACATTCTCAAGGTTCCCCACTACCAACATCCAATACCTCATTAACAAGATAGGCCATTCATATCATCCTACTGGTAATTCCTTTATTCTCAGTCACACAGAGTTTATCCAGGTGAAGTAGGTAAAGTATGTGGCTAACAGCCAATTTCAACAGACATCTGTGTCACTAATAACAAATGTCACTGAAGCTTCAAATTCCTTGGAAAGTTGGTCCAAGCAAGCAGACAAGAGATGGCTGATAAAAAACCCTGACGCATCACCTAATACATCAGTCTTGTCTCAAGGCAACACCAGCTGCATCTAAACCACTCAGAGGGAAAAACAAAAAAAAAAAAAAAGAAAGAATTCAATTCAACAGTCAAAAGTGACTTCTGGAGGTCACCTCATCCAAACTTTTACTTAGAGGAGATCTAATTTCACTGCTAGATTAGGCTGCTCAGGGCCTTGTGCAGCGGAGTTTTGAATATCTCCAAGAACGAAGATTCTACAGCCTCCTGGGACAGCCTGTTGCAGTGTTTACTCAACCCTATGGCCGAAACATTTTCCCTAGTATTGAACCAAAATTTCCATGTTTCTACTTGTGCCCATTGCTTTTTTTCATATTACTCTGCACATTCAGGAAGGGTCTGGTTCCACCTTCTCTACACCTTTCGGTTAGGAATCTATGAGGTTTCTTCTCATTCCTGTCTTCTTCAGATTGAATAAAATTCAGTTCTCTCAGCCTTTCCTCAGAAGTCCCCTCCAGTTCCCTAAACATTGTGATGATCTTCCCCTATGTCTCCATGTCTCGTCTTTCTTTTAACCAGGAGCCCCAACCTGGGCCCAGCACTCCAGAGGTGGTCTTACAAGTGCCACATAGAGTGGAATAATCATTTTTCTTGACCTGCTGGCTACACTCCTGCTGATGCAGCTTAGCACGTAGTTGGCCTTCTCAGGCATAAGAATTAAATGCAACTCACTGTTGACAAGAATCCCCAAGTCTATTTCTCAGAAAAACACTTTCTAGTCAGTCAGTGCCCAGGTTGCACTGCTGCCGAGATTATTCCAGCCCATGAGCGAGTCTGTAAACGGCCTTTGCTGAGCTTCCCAGTGTTTCTGTTGGCCTATCTCTCCAGCCTACCAAGGCCCCTCTAATGGCAGCCCTACCCTCCAGCTTCTCAACTTCTCCTACCAGTTTTCTGTCATTCACAACCTTGTGGAGGGTGTAACCTACGCCACTGCCCTGTGCATTGACAAAGACCTTAAACAGCATTAGTCAACAATACTTGCCTCAACAAATGCTTCTAGCAGTTGACCACAGGTCAAATTCTGTACCTGCCTCCCTCTTCCATGTGCTCATGGCCTTACACAGAATGGCCCTGAGCAGCATTCGCCACCTGGGCCTACTGTTTTCAGCGATTCTTGCTGGTTTTGTTTATACTTCTGACCTCAGACCATCCTCAGTTTTCATCAGGTCATGGTAATTTTGGTTTGTTTTTTTTTTTAACTTCTCCAGTTGATATCCCACAACTACAATCACAGTTCTTTGTACATCTTCTGCTTCTACTATATCCTTTCTAAAGCAATGAATAGGAAAACAGAGGGAGACAATAAAGTAGAACATCATGCTTTACTCAACACAAGAGCACATCACAGAATCAGAAGCAGCAAAATGTTGTTTACCATGCAGGTCCCTCTTCCTTTCCTAGTAATTTTTTAAGTTTATTGGCTGCTTTGGGCATTGCTGAGCACTCATTGAACATTCTCCCTCACCTATCCACATGGACACCACAATGTCTTTTTGACTTGTCACAATGGTTGGAAGTGTGTTGTTTCTGAAGTTCTCCCTCCCATATACAGCATTTTCCACATAAGGATTAATTTCTGTCATCTCATTGCCATTTCCTGCACGATCTTTCTACAGTTTGTTAGCTTTTGACTATTAATGCAACATTCAATTTACCTGAAGTCTCTTCTCGTGGTAGTGTTAGGTCCTCACACTCATGCCTAAAGAGCTGTACTAGTCTGAGAAGGCAAAATGAAACAGCCTTACTGTGTTTTGAAGCTTTTTTCACCTTGTTCATCTATTGACCTAACAAGTAGGTCTAACATTGACCAATCTGTTGTAAAGCCTAGTAGGCTTCCAAATTTTTCCAATGACCATGGCCATTTCTAGTAAACTACTCTCCAAGGTATCTGCTGGGGTGGCTCACTTCTATGCTTCATTTGTTAGATTTTATGCTTTGTTCTTCTCTCCAAACTTCTAACCACTTAATATTCTTGTCTAATCATGCAAGGTTTTTTTAATCCTATTTTGACAGTGATAAATATTTATCCTAAAACACTAGTATTGCTGCTGGAAAAGTCTCTGCACCATGTACAAGTATTAAATGTTTTTTGGTCATTCTTTTCATTTTTTCCTTTAGCTAGCATTCTCATTTTAGTTATTTGTAGGATTCTCTCCCCTACAAACATCCATCTTATACAAAACAGGAAGTCTTAATATGCTATAAGCTCTTGCTGAGCCACATAAGAAGGTAGGTATCTTTAATCATTACACTTCTGTTCCACATTGTAACAGCAGTTCAGTCCATCTTGTCTTTCTTGCTTTTAGAACTCCTCTACAGGTAAGAGCTCTCAGGGGAAAATATGCTACAACCTTCTCAAAGAAAACTACCTAGTAACCAATAGTGCAAGAGTAAAGCTTTACCTGACTAAGACTAGTTACTGTCTTAGTTTATACTTAAAAGTTAAATACAGTGCAAGATAACGTATTAAAACTAGCATGCTGTTTAACTTACCTCCTTGCTTATAAACTGTTAATTCTCGTACAGTTTCCAAGAATTGCCAAAACTTCTCATTACCATCTTCTGCAATAAATTCACTGTTTAAAAATAAAAATGAATTGCCCATAGGTTGACTTTGTCCAAAGACGTATCGCAGTAAAAATCTTCAGTTGTTTAAAATAACAAATACCCAGCAACAACCAAGCATTAATTATTGAATGACCATCTAACACCTCTGCAGCATAAAACACTGAGCAGTGGTATCCTTTGGTTAAAAGACATTTTGAACAAAATACTACCAATCTGAACTCAGTCAGAGCTGTAAAGCAAGGAGACTATTCTCTGATACATAAACAAACACAATTTTTCACTTTATTTTTCCACAGGTATTCCAATATACAGTTATCAATAAAATCAAGTCAGCACACAAACTTTATTTAACAGTGGCTAAATATACAAGTAAGAACACAGACGCTGTCAGGTTATAGTTTTTAATCAAGTTACAGGCTTTTATTGATGACAATGTCTATTTTGCTATGCAGGGGAGGTCCCCAACCTCTGGAACACTTCCAAAGATGGGTTAATCCTTAGAAAACATAAAAGGTAAGGTTTGCTTTACTTCAAATACAATTCTTCCATTTACTAGTAACACTTTTTAGTTTTGTGTTTTTTCTTACAGGAACATTAGTTGCTTTTCTTTCCCCTTTATGTCTGTCAAAAAGATCTACTTGCTAGCATGAGCGTGTTGTTTTCTAATCTTTACTTTGGAATTTTGCCACTCCTTTGATTACAAAAGCTTGCAATTATCCCTTTCGTGGGAGTTCTCCAAACAGCAGCAAGTAAGTTTAAACACAAAACAAGCAAAAAAAAAAAAAAAAAAAAAAAAAAAAATTTTAAACCAAACTGGCAGGGGAGCCACAAACATGTAATACTGGAAAACATTTTCACTTTCCATTTTGAAATTGTCAATACAAGTTAAAAATACCTTTTTTAAAAAGACATGTTTTACTACTACAGCTTCACTAATACCTTTAGCCATAATTATTTCATTCATGAGTGAAAGTAAACTAATTGGGATGAGACGAAGAGAAACTATTACCCAGTGGAAAGTAGGGGTTGTGTAGATTGGCCCATTGCATCTCCTCAACCTAACCTGCAAACGCCTAAGTTAAACACAAAGCAAGCTAAGGAGCACACTTAAAACGTGGCAAAGCCTGTCAGCACTACCCATAACGTTTTACAAAGGGAGAAAACAGTTAATCCTTAAACTGAAGGAGCAGTTTAACACCCTGTGCTAGGGGAAGGGAGAAAGGCAGCCACCCCTCCTGACAGCCCACCTCCCCTCTCCGCCCGCGCAGCGGAGAGAAGGCGCCCCTCCCTCCTCCCGCCCCCTCAGTCAGGCTCCCCCGCCCCGCCGGAGACAGCCGGGGGAGGCGTCGCCGCTGCTCCCCTTCCCCGGCCTAACGGCCCCGCGCCGCCGCCGAGGAAGGCAGCGGGGCGATGTGGAGGCTGCACGCACCTCGCCTCCAGCAGCAGCGGGGTCGCCGGCCACTTCGCCGCCAGCCGGGCCGTCACGGCCTGGGAGGAGGCTGGAGCCCCGCCGCAGGGGCACGGCTGGGCACACAGGAAGGCAAGGAGGAGGGTAGGCGGCAGCGGCCAGCCCGCCATGAGTAGGAAGGGTCGAGGGGAGGCGCACAGAGCAGCCGCCACCCCGCGCAGCTCCCCCGCCCCGCCTACCCAGCCTCTGCCTTGCTCCTACTGGCTGTGCTGTGCCCTCTCTATCGGGCTATTGGTCAGCCCAGAGACCAATCAGGGGTGACGCCAAATAAATAACGGGGCTAGCCATGCTCGCGCGATGACACGCGGCGGTAGGGATGGAGCGGGTGTGGCAGGCTCGTCCGGCTCGTGCCTCCGCGCAAACGCAGGAGCGCCGTTAGCGCCGGCCCCGCCGAGCGGGGGTTGTAGCGTCCCTCTGCCAACGCGTGGGCCTTTCCTTTTTGTTGTTGGTTGTTTGTTTGTTTTTTAATTTTCGGGTTGTTTTATAAGTGTGAGTTTTGCGTGGGATATCTCTGGGTTCCCCTTGTGGGGGTCTGCCGTTACTTCTGAGCGGTGTGCTCCCTCAGGCGGGGGCCATTGGTGGCAGCGGCGGTGGCGGCGCGCCGCTGTGGGGAGCCAGGGCAGCAGCGGCCTTCCCCGGTGCTCCCCAAACCTCCCGGTGCCTCTGCGTGTGCCCCGTTCTCGCTGGTGGTTCTCCCTCGGCCTTCACCAGGCTAAAAATAGTAGCTAAGATCTTGCTAAGTGCTAGCAGCTTCCTACAGAGTGTGTGTATATGTATATATATATTCATATATAAAGTGGTTGCTGGAAGGGGGAAGTTCTCTGAAAATGGAAGTTTTCTAAACCAATTTCTATTTTGAGATGTATTCTGTTTCCTACCTACCTATTTTTTTCCTCCATAAACATGGAACCATGCCTTTACTCTGCCTCTACTCTCTACCTAACTTACCCTAGAATTTGCAGGCTCATGGTTTCTAATTTATTCTGTCTGTTTTTGACATCTCAGTAGTAAATTCCATTCCCTCAGCAAAGCTGCTACTTTTCCTGAGTTTTTCCCCGGCTGTACAGCAAAGCCAAAAGAGGCTGCAGCGGGTGCTTCTGGAGCAGTGCTGTGGGATAGGAATACAGAGCAGCTCTGAGTAGTTATCTATTGGACGAAGAATGCTCCAGCTCTATTAAAAATAAGGGTATTGCCTTTTCCAAAACGTGACTCATGGAACATGGGTCATGGGACGTCTTACTGCTGCATACACCTTAATTTGTTTTGCTTGCAATCACCTCCTGACGGTTTAAAGCTGCTGTGTGGATGGCAGGAGCCAGTTAAGGCACTAGTCCAGGGAGCAGGCTATGGATTGTATAGTTTGGTTTGTTAGGGCTCAGGACTGGTCAGCGTAACATTGTATGTGCAAACAAGATGAATCTGTTTGCCAGGTGTTCTCAAACTATGGTACAGAGACTCTGCGCAAACAAAATGCCTGTACTTAACATGCTGCTGGGTCTTTATGATCCAAAAGTAAGATAAAGACATACCTGAGGGTTGTTCATATGTAAATTCAGTCTGGGGCCTTTGTGTTTGATCTTTTTTGGACTTGCTTTCACCAATTTGTGCTGCTATAAAACCACAGATAACTTTCAGGTACCACTGTGACACATCAGTGATGCCAACTTTTAATGTAAGTCAGTTGATTTAAGTAAACCCTACCCAAGTCTGAAAGTGGAGCCTTCATATACCTCTGTAGAAATAATGAAAACTACAGGAGTATTTCTCATGGTTCATACGTAAGGCCATTAGAAATAACAAAATTCAGCACCTTTTATATGGAGAAAGGCTGTGATACATTGTCTAAGCAGCTTTATTCTTTTACGTTGACAGTTCGGAGGCTGCTGTTGCTAACATGGATGGTATGACCAGAGTACTGGATGGGTCAGTAAGTTTGGGCCCCTTGTGTTTCTGTGCTAATAACCCATGTATGTGGCCAAACTCTTGCATCCATATTAAGTAAAAACACTTGCGAGAAACTGATAAAAGACACTTCCACCACTCCCTAGCAAAGTTCAAAATGCATTTGGTGGACTCAGTAGAACTCAAGCTACACTTGTTCTGCACAGAATAGGCTACAGATGTTTTATATCGACTGTTTACCAAAAAAACCCTGACCTCAACAAACTTTCTGCGGTTAAAGGAGTTACAAACAAGTTGCTTTTTGCTGTTTTCTTCAGCCAAAACAGAAATTTACTAAGCACATACCCCATGTATATACATTTACCACCCATCTTTCATAACTCCATGCGATACTACGTACTTGTGATGACGGATGCATCTACTTTACCCTAATCTGCTTGTTCTATATGAAGTTGCTGTGTTACATTTTGTTTTATATTGATATTGAAGAGGCTGCCATTGTTGCTTAAATGTGAACTCTTAATAGCTTGTACTTGTTTCATCTTGAGCTGTGACAATTTCTGATTTGCCATACAAAAAGATAAATAAAATTTGTTAGCACAGAAATACAACTAGCTTTGAATTCAGTGGCAAGATAAAGTGGTAGCTCTGAATCAAAGGTCAAGTAGTTAGTGTGTGGTGAAGTACAGAAAACAGTTGGTCCAGTTTTTCTCTTGAGGAAAGGTCCTTTCTGCTTAAATTCAGAGATCTCCATTAGACAGGAAGAATGTCCCCGCTGAGACACCTCTCCCTCTCTCCCATTTAGGATTGTTGTTTTATTCGGTGCTTAAAATTTAGGATCATAGATAGGCTAAATGAAGCTGGAAGGGACCTCAGGAGGTCTCTGCTCCAACTTTCTGCTCAGAGCAGGGTCAGCACTGAGGTCCAGTCAAGCCTTGGAAAAAACCCAAGACTAGCTAGCACCTGCAGAACCTCTCTGGGCAACTTGATCCATTGCTTGAGATGCAGTTCTGATTGCTCCTCAGAAAGACATACAGTACAGATGTACAGAACATCATCTTCCTTATAAAAGCTTTTGCCTATTCATCCATCTTCCCTTTGCTTTGGTACCTTAGCTACATTCTAGCCACAAACAGCATATACACACTTGTAAAAAATCTATTTCCTTATATTTGGACAAAGTCAGATTTTAATCTTTTAAACAGTGTGCAAGACTAGAAAATGGAGAGCAGACTTAATCTTAATTTCTACAGCAGAATTTTATGTAATTAAGTATGCCAAATAACACTTGGCCATTCTTGTACATACATTGCATATATATGCAAGAAAACCCCTTAGTTCTCTGAAACCGTTTTTCAGCAGAACAGAAAAACAATTACAGAAAAATTTAAAAATTATTCATATCACAGCTGTGCAAATAAGAATTGATTATCATAGCTGTTTCAGTGTGAATAGAGGAAGTGATTAATGAATGCTTCTCAGTAAGATGAGAATGTTTTATAGTGTAAGTGACAGTGAGCTATGTCTATTTAATAGAAACAGTAGCAATAAGTGAAAATAAGTTGAGCTTCATGAGCATATTCAGTTAGCTGAAAATAAAACTTTATTTTGTAACAGATTGAGAACAATTTTTGTGCTGAAAGGCTCCCTTTCTCCTTAACTTGGAGGTAATGTAAATGTCAAATGCTAGTCAAAAGTTATACATGTTATCTGGTTATTAATTGACAGCCTCCTGGGCAGTAACTACTGGCATCCTTTTATCTTGCTCTGAGATTGGAGCCTGTCTTTTCAGAACCTGTCAATGTCACTCCTATGTCAGGCATTTGAGGTGTTTCCCTGAAGAGATTAAGGATGCTGTACTGCATTCCATTGAAAATAAAGACCAACCTGGGTTATTTGATTACTGCATCTCAATATAGTGGTATTATGTAATAAATGATGCAAAATGTATTCTATAGTCTGTTAGCTCTTCATTTTGATTTACAGGGACAAACAAGTGAAAGAAGAATTGATGCAGAAGTAACATAAGCCTGGTTTCAACAGCTCACAGAAGCTGCTCAGTGGCAACTTTCTGGCAATCAGAATTTATGCTGCTTTGCTATGCCTACACATGCAGCTGTAGTGACAGTAAATGGCTCTCTTCCAGCGTGCTTCTCTTTCCAACTTTCATTAAAAAAGAAAAGAAACAGAAATAACATTTTGCTTTGTAAGTTACAGCTTCTTATTTAAAATGACCCACCTCAGAGATGCACAGAATATACTTGCCGCGCTAGACCAACAAACGTCCTACGAATCTCTGGGCATGTCTGTACTGCCAGAGTGGAGAACAGTAAAATCGGGAATGCAGCTCCATTCGGATACACCAGCTCCAGTTCATAAGTAATGCCACTGCTCTGCTGTGCCAACAGGACAGTGTGGTTGTATTGATTTCTGGATTGTACTGGCTTCTACCATGCCAAATCTGAGCAACTAACTGTACCAATGGATAAAAATAAGGGCTTATCTTTAACGTAGCAGGTTTTTCTGAGTCTGACCATGCTAAATCTTAGCTTACTGGATCAAGCTCATCATGTAACATGAGTTGGTGCTTCTCATGCCAACTAACAACTTTTGTTGTTAACAGGCATGCTCTCATAATTATTCTTTTATTTACAGAACCCTGTAAGCTTCTCAGGTGTTTAAAAAAAGAACGTTTTTCCTTCTTCCCTAATTGTAACTTGTGAATCTGTCAACGTACTCAGTGAAAGGAACACAGGTGATACACTGGTGATACAAAAATCAGCCTAAAATGTACAATAAGGCTATTAAATCACCATTGTTAACGATTCAAATAATAGCCATATACTTGTATTTTAGGCATGGTTTGTCCCATGCAAATGTTTGGGAGATTATAACTTCAGCAAATAGACTGTTTATAAATAAAAGGTACCAAGCTGAGTATTTTACATTAATTCATAAGATGATATGTGCAATGAAGTGCCTCAGGACGATCTGGCCACTAGTGCAACAGCAGCATCAAAAAAGACTTTAGTGTGAAAGTACAGGTGTATTCACTGAGAAAATATGCTATTTCCCGGAACAGAAAACACACTATTTCCCTACAAGATTGACTTGTAGGCCTATCATGCATGAATCAAAAGGTGCTATTGCTACATGCAGGGTGGAAAATATAAAGATAAAATACCTGTACAATGAAGTACATCAGTGATTTTTCCTTTTTCGTCAGCTCAGTGAGTTGAGTTCTGAATCCTTTCCAGGATGCTAAGAAAACATAAGCTGGAAAATTAGCCAACGAGTCCTGAATGTGCACTCAACCAAATCACCTTTGACAGAAGGGAGGACTGCAGAACCATGGCATACTGTCTGCTTAAAGCCAAGTGCAGTTCTTTGAGGAAACTCTTCTATCCTTTTTAAATTGGTTCAGAATTGCAATTGTATTTTTGACAGTGCAGCTTTGCGTGTAGACTGCACCATCCAGTGTCCTCCAGCGAAGGCATACGCTGGGAAGCAGGGCTGTTTGATGCAGCAGCTCCTGGCTCAGGCTGAATCACAGCCTCGGCAGGAGCGAGGAAGCACTGCCGTGCGAGGAGGCATGTCCTCCTAAGGAGGTAACTTCTTCTGCAGTAGCTCCCTGTTCCCGGCTGTGTGTGGAGCAGCGTTTGGGCCATGGCAGCAGCCGGGCGCTGGGACAATCTGGCTTGCGGTCTGTGTGTGACTGAGCAGCTGGCAGGAGAAGTCTTCTGTCTATCCTTCATTTCCCACTGAGTGTCTTGCTAGTGTGCCTCTAATGCAGGAAAGAAAAATATAATGCACTTCTTAAAAGGATGCTCCTCCCTGCACTATGTCGTGCTAATTTCAGAGAGTGGTGACATTGAGGATTATACCGTCTTTTATGGGGCTGTGACTCTTACTGGACAAAGTGCTGAGCAACCTGAGGTAACTTTGAAGCTTTATGCACAAGTAGAACAAGATGGCCTCCAGCACGCTCTTCCAACTGAAACTATGATGTTGTGCGATTTGGCATGCTACTTATATAGGGCTTGCTTAGCGTAACTTGCTTAGCATTAGTAGCTAAATTTGCTGAAGCCTTAGGCTGCAAGCTGTGAGCTTTCACCTGGATATGTTGAACTTTTACCCAGCCAAGTAAAAGAAGCCTGAGAGCTGGTTCAAATCAGAAGATAAGGAAGCTACATTCATTAACGGAAGCTGCAACCTTAGAGATAAGAAAAGAAACGGCCTGTTGAGAGACAATGAAGGGACCCAATGAAGAACGGGAAGACCCCAGACCTTAATATTACTACTGGTCCGAACTGTTGCGTGAGAGGCGGGGAATTTAGATTGTAAAGGTATTAATTACCCAGGGATTTCTTTGTTTGGAGTCCCTCTTTGGAGGCACGCAGCTCAAGCTGTAGTGTTATTAATAAAAAGGACTTTATAGAAGAATCTCTTTTTGGTTTATTGATTCAGTGGAAACCTAGAGTCGAACCCCAGTATGGTGGCTGGCATGTGTAATTTCCATAACAACTATTCTCTGACTCCTAAGTGTAATTTATTTTAATTAAAGCTTTGTGTAGCTAAAGTGAAACAGAACAAGCCATGCAGCTTTATTGTGTGAAATACAATGGATTTGTTTCCAGTGGAGCAAATTCTAAGGCTGCTTTTCAGATTTTGCTATGTCTCTTCTCATCGGTCTATCATTTTGGTAATGTTAGTAGCAAACTAGTAGATAGGTTTCTTGTCAGTCAGGGCTTATTTCAGCTCACTTCCCAAATATGAAAAAGAATACTTATGGACAAGTCATCTAAAATTATTCTTTCCAATAATTTATGCTGAGTATCTTTAGAGGGAACATAGAAGTATTACTTCTGAATGATGCAAATTAATATTTTATGTCCCTTTCAGTTAATCTGAGTATATAAAATTTTCAATTTTTGTGATTTATACACAAAGCTTATTACAATCCATTGTGAAGACAGCTTTAAAAATCAATGTAAAAAATAAGTTACACGTAAATGAAAGAGAAGCAAAAAGTGCAGCCACGTGCTGTTACACTTATAATGAAAATGGATTTATTGCTCAAGTCTTTTATTACCTTCTATTATTAAACCATTAAGAAGGTCCCTTAAGTTTAATCCAAACTAGAAAAGACACATTCACATGCACATATATATGATATTCCAGCCAAATATATAGTTAAGGAACATTGTGAGAATTTAAGGTCCCAGAAGAAAATTAAAAATTATGTTTCCTACATCTCTGAAGTCAGCATGATGTATCCATCGATAAATCATAAAATGTGTACTTTAAAATGTTCATAAACCATGGAAAAGTCAGGAATTACAGCTTTTTAGCACTGGAACATACACTTATAAATTCAGTCCTAGGTTTGTAGTAGCCTAGCACATTTCTTTGATTCCAATGGCACTAGACACTAAAAAATCCAAGGAAGTAACAGTCCCAGAGAAATAATGGATCACTGAACACCTCAGTAACTGCAAAGTTTTGGTTTATATCTGTATATGAAGAGATTCAAATATGCGTATTTCTGGAGCTTTGCACCTGTGTATTGAAGTGATTGCACATAATTAGCAATGTGATTACCGAATATGTTTTCACATACTGCATATAATTAGACTTACAGAAACACACTACATTTAGGATATTTTAAAGTAGATAAACTTTGAGGGCAAAAATGGAGTGCTATTAATGAAATGCAAATTGTTTAACTCCTCATGTGCTAGCTTCCGCTAATGGTATCTCCTGTATCTTTCTGCTGGTAGAAGGTTTCCCAGCCATGTAAGCTTACTGCAGTGGTGAGGTAAGAGCTGGTGGGATGTGCTGTGCAGGATTTTTCACCCCTCCAGGTAAAAAAGGCGGCAACAGGATTAATGCTAGATGCATGCTATCTTGATGCATAACATCATGTCACTAAAATAAAATGGTCATGATCAAGAGAGATTACACACAGGTATACATGGTAATTGCATATAGCTAATATCTCGTCCTAAACTAAGGGAAAACTATGTTTATCTATTAGTTTGTAATAAAGCTAGTTTTCTGACTGGCAATGTCAGCCTTATTTCAGTTTTCCATTATTCTTTGATCATGTCTTAAACAAATATTAAATGAAGTTAAATCAGAAATAGGCTGCCTGTACTGGTTATTCACATTTATTAGACTGCTCTTCATACTATAATTTTGATAACTCTGACAGTTATCATAAACAATTTACTGTATTAGGCTGATATACTTAGGCCTTCTGAAAGGATTAAGATTAAATGCTAGGTCTACTCTGTGATACTAAAGAATGAAAAATGAAATCCTGCATGCTAGACGCCCCAGCCAACTTTTCCAAAGGAGTCTTTCTAAAAGTCCTTCCAAAAGAAAGCGTAAGCTCCCATTTTCTCCACATTTTTGCTATAAACTTGGCGTTCTCAAACATTTTATTAAAGGAATGCAATTTCAAAATCTCTGGACAACTCGTATCCTACTATTTCTTGATAATTGGGAGAGGGGATGATAATTATGTTTAAAACATCTGTATTTAAATAAAAAGGCTTTACAGCATATGAACTTTTATGTTAAAATAATAAACCTCAATTAAAAATATTTTACTGGCTGTTAATTCCCAGTTGTGCTTGCACTTAGCCACAGATGAGTGTGCAGGGCTGGTAATAGTTTCACAGATCAAATTCTGATATTTCACTCACCATCAATAGTCTCCAAGCCACAACATGACTACACTGATGAGGCTACTTATGTCTTCTCTTACCAGTGCAATTCTTACTCTATTTCAGCTTTCCTTTTGCCACAAAATGGTGAACAATGTCGGCAGTTTGTAGGTACATGCTTTTCCTCACTAAACCACTTCAACTTCAGGTGCCCTTAGACTCCTTGTCCAAACAAGCTGCTTTGACCAACCTGCATCTTGATCTCCTTTTCTGCCAACCAGAGAATTATTCCCTCATTTTTTGCTGATTCTTAATCTGAACAAACACTCAAGCAATCTTCACCTCAATTCTCCCTCTGAATTTACAGTTTATTCATCTCAAACCTGTCACAATGTTGAACAATTTTTCTTCCCTCTCATATTTCTTACCTAGTCATTGGTCTGTCATAGACCGACTGCAAGGCCAACAGATCCTTTCCTCTGATGAGGGTTAGGGGAACTATTCGTATCTTGACATTTGCTGCCACAATTTGCCATTATAGGTTAAAATTCCCAGTCCTTATTGTAATTACAATTCCTAGCATACTTTAATCCAAGACTGTAAGACAAGTTAGTGCTGGAAGCAGATGTCTCAAACCAAGACTTCAAAGTGAGTACGAGTATCTAACCTGTCATCTACAGTACTAGTAACTTTTCTGCACCATAACTTTTGTAGGTCAGCCAGGTTTGAGGTACTAAAGGTTAATTCCACTGCAGCCTCAGCTGTGAAATAACTTACATCCCTTCATAATTAAACCTGAATTCCTCTCAGCATTTTCCAGAGCTTTTAACTGATGACAGGACCAGTATTTCACTGATCTTGGTAGGATAACTGAGAGAATAAATATTACCATTCATACATTTCACGGATACACAAAAAAGCAACGTTAAATCTTTGTATGGCTATACGTTAGGGAAGAATCACTGATTACATGCCTTTGGGTGCTTATAGAATGAGAGGTGAGTAAGAAAGAGTTAAGAAAAATCCCCAAACAAGAGTTGGAGTCCTTCTCAGAAAGGGATGGATTGTTCTAAAAACTCCAGTAGCAGCACATTAAAAAAGTACAGTTCTTGAATTCAAACTTCAAAGTATCCAGGTTGGTTTGTTGAAATGAATCCAAAAAGGTCTAGTAAGAAATAGTGGCAACCCAGAAAGTGATAACAGTTCTGAACTTGCTGTGATCTTCGGCATGAATTGGAGGTCAGTTATAAAAGAAAGGTTCAGATTTGCGGACAGCTGTGAAAGCCAGATGGGGTGCTAGAAGTTGAGCCTGATCTACAATTTGCAATGCTTTTTTCCATTTCCCATCTGTATCCCACAGAGATGAGATGAAAGAGATGAAAGAGTCTGAGATCAAATACTACAGAAATCATTTTTTCCATCTTGGAGAAGGAAACTTCTTGGTAGATTTTTTGTTGTTGTTACTGAGGCTTTTTTGGTTTTGTTTTGGGTTTTTTTGGTTTTGCTTTTTTTATACATCACATCCCAAAGGCTGAAAAGATGAACAAAAAAAGGAGAGAGGGGAGGCATAGTGGATAATTTCTAATATTACTTCAGATTTATTTCTCAGAAGACACTAAAGTTTCTAGACTTCATACAAAGCTCTGATGGGGATTTGGATGAAGTTAGACTGTGTCTATACATAAAACATCTAAAACTCAATCCTGAAGGAAAAGACAAGATATGGCCTGAACAACTTTGAAGACCTTAGTAATTTGGCTTCTAGACACAAGCAGAGGTGCTCAAGATAAAATGCTGGTGGGATAAGTTACT
Source organism: Phaethon aethereus (assembly GCF_964289735.1). Lineage (NCBI taxonomy): Eukaryota > Metazoa > Chordata > Aves > Phaethontiformes > Phaethontidae > Phaethon > Phaethon aethereus. The sequence goes on along the minus strand of NC_138575.1, from coordinate 163,094,921 downwards.
TTTGATGGGTACTTGCAGATTAAGATCACCTGAAAGGAAGCAAAAGGTTTTTGTGTGATGGTAGGAAGAAAATATTGCTGTGATGCATATCACCAGGTGGCACTGTTACACAGTCTTGCAACTCCCGTACGTTACTCTATGAGACGTTGTGGGGTCTTGGGAGGAATACTGATAGGGATTTATATTAGTTTTTGCTAGGCAGAAGGAAGTATGTAGCAGTTTCAGAAGAGACAGATCTCCCTCTGCATTGATCTCCCTGATCAGTGTCAGTTCTTGGGAGTAAGTTCTAATCTGGGATTTTGGGTGTTGACTTGGACACCTTAATCTTTAAACAAGGGAATTGCATGCTGTTAGACTGTTCTGTACTGGGAAAAACAAAAGACCATATCCAAATGCAGTAGCATCCTTCACATGATTGACAGTGACTGACTCTCTAGCATTTCTACTTGTACCCGAATCTGGAAAAATAAATGTGGACATGGCACAGATGACATCTCTTTCATCTGTAATAAGTCCACAAAAGCTGCTCTATACTCTAGAGTTTGCATCATAAATATTGCAGGATTCAGAAGGCTAAGGGCTGGAAGGAACATGTGTAAGTACGCCTAAGTTTTCCTGTGCACAGAATGGAAATGGGAGAGCAATTTTCTGTGTCTGTCCTGCAAAGTGCTCTCCTCAGGCTGTCTTCACGTTGCAGATTCCAGTTGTAGAGAGCGTGCACAAACAGCCCTACATTTAGTTTCTTTGGGATTACAAAAAATCACTCTGCATTTCATTCTCTGCCTTCTCCCTTTGGCGCAGGACCAGCATTTGCTGCTAGTCATTTGATACTGCAGCCTATAATAACTGGAGTATTTGTAACTCCACTCGAAGTATCTTCCCACTCACCAACTCTGCCTGGCCACGTTGTGAAGATGCACATACCTTTTCAACAGCAACAGCAGCCACAGGCTCTTTGGCTAATCATGGAATCATAGACTCATTAAGTTTGGAAAAGACCTTTAAGATCAAGTCCAACCGTCAACCCAACACCACTATGCCCACTAAACCATGTCCCGAAGTGACAAGTCTACGCGTTTTTTGAACACCTCCAGTGATGGTGACTCCACCACCTCCCTGGGCAGCCTGTTCCAATGCTTGACCACTCTCTCAGCAAAGAAATTTTTCCTAATATCCAATCTAAACCTCCCCTGGCACAACTTGAGGCCATTTCCTCTCATCCTATCGCTAGTTACTTGGGAGAAGAGACCAACACCCACCTCATCACAACCCCCTTTCAGGTAGTTGTAGAGAGCGAGAAAGTCTCCCCTCAGCCTCCTCCAGACTGAACAACGCCAGTTCACTCAGCCGCTCCTCAGAAGACTTGTGCTCTAGACACTTCGCCTGCTTCGTTGCCCTTCTATGGACACGTTCCAGCACCTCAATGTCTTGAGGTATGTAGTGATTTGCAGCTGCTGGTCATGCCTCGCATCCTCCTTGCTACAGTTCTCATGACAGCTGGATACTGGCAAGGTTCATCATTGCTTGTCCCTAGTGCCACCCTGTTCTCTAGGCAGTGGACTCCAGTAAGCCCCGTATGTGGTCCTACATGCCAGAGATTTTCTTTGCTAGCTAACATACTGTAACTTCGAGTTTTGTAAGGTGAGTTGGCTATGCCACAGTACAAAGGCAAGAGAGAACACAGATTTTCCTTCCTTAAATTGAAAACTGCAAATACTCAGTGGCATTGTCTACACTAGTAAATTAAACACATACAGGATCTTTCTTGGACACTGAGGCCAAATAGCATGATGTGGTCTGACCTACATTGAAGCTGCAATCTCGGTGACTGGGTGCTGCTTGCAAATGGTTTCTGGAATGGTTTGGCTCCGAAGCTATGTCCAGGAGTTGTTTGGGAGAGTGCTAGCTGACACATGCTAAACCTGGTTAGAGCATTTTCTCATTCTTTACTCTGCTAGATGTCCATGTTGCAAAGCCCAAGAACGATCCGAGATGGTGGTTCATTTGATACACACTGTGAATCTAAGGACTGGCTGCAATGGTGCAAGAGCAAAAGATGACCAAGTTTATGTGGTAGAAAGGAGATCTACCTACAAATGTCTAGTTTTGGCATTGATCTAAAAAATGTAGCTCAAAGTTTTCAGAAATGTTCCTTTTTTTGGGAAACTATCTTCCCAAAAAGTGTAGCTAAAAAAAAAATCAATATTTGAATATTTCTATGAGCAGTTATGGTTTTAAACAAAAGGAAAATTAGTGGAATGCTGGAAGTGATTTAGGATGCTCCAGTTGTCCTATGTCAGTGTCTTACACAGGTGGAATTATGAATATTCAAAGCAGAATATAGCTAATCCTTTCTCTCATAAGGAAAGCACACAGCAATGTGTAAGGAACGACTTGCAGAAGCCACTACGTATGGACTGGCATATATGAGACATTGACTGAAAACATTGCTTCTATATTGTCTGCGTTCTGACTAAAGGAAATAAAAGGAGGTCATAGGTTTAATAAAGTTATTACATCCTGAAAAAGAATGGCAAGCAGGAAAAGTGAAAATTAAAAAGCCTCATAATGAATTGCAGCTTTACAAGAAGATGGGCTGGTGACAGCATAATGGATAAATTGCTTTAAAAGGAAGAATACAGCACTCTGTGTGCCATTGAAATAGAAAGTTTAGTAAGAGCACATACTAAAATTTAATCTGACAAAAAATAAGGGAGGTTTATACTCTAAGCCTTGGAACAAACTAATCCCAGAGAGATGAATGAAGTTAGCATGAGTTTATTAATTTAACAATTTTTATCCTTGTGACAAGGGAAACACCTGGGACTTGCTGTACAATGAAAAATGGGTTTATCGGAAATCTCAACTGGCTACAAGTGTTGAAACAGCTCAGGTCAAGCAGTGACAAATAATTTAAAGAAACCAGTTTGAGGTAGGTGTCACTTTAATTTTACATTAACAGATCTATTAGATGTTAACCTTGCCAGACAGATAATTGCTAAATGAAATTGTACTTTTGTACATTTGCTTCATAATACCATTTGCTTACACATTTTCTGCAAACCTTGATGTTGGCACTGACACTGCTTCACATGCCCATTACTTCCGACTAGCAAATATTGTATTGACCTTTAAATAAATAGTAAGTGTGCCAATTTTTATTTTAGCAACTCGGACTATGTGTTGTTGTGTGTCACCTCAGAAGTGGCAAGGGGAAGGCACATACTGTGTTAGAATTTTAAAACAATTTTGTGTGCACATTTTCACGTCAGCACATCTCTGGTAGAAATTACAGTAGGGCTGGCACGTAAATTTTAACAGGTGAAGGTATTCTGCCTGAAATTGTTACGAGGAATAGGTCATTTCAGGATTATTTTATTTGAATGCTTGGTGAACTCTAGGCTATATGCTGACAGCAGAGGATCTTGGAGAATTATGATGTTAGAAATAAGAGAATCCTACCTCTTACTTGTAATTGTTTCATTTTGAAATCCACAGAAATTACATTCATTTTGTAAGAGTATCTCAAAGCTAGCTTGTAACTGACTTCGGATTTTCCTTGTAGTTAAACTCTCACCAGAGATTTACAGATGAGTTGTATTTGAAAGGGAAAATGTTGGGATTGAGCAGTGTTCGCCAATTTTTAGGGCTTCATTTTGAACACGGTTGTGTTATCATCAGTTCATTGATGCTAATGAGTTACAGCCATTGACTGCTGAAGAATCTAACTGATTTTATTAAAGCTTAATCCCACAGGGCCTTGCACAGTAGTGTGGACCTCTATAAAGAGAACATAAAATGCTATCAAATGAGAACACTACGTTCTCTGTGTAGGGATACTTAGCCTCTGCTGACTATCGTGAGACTCAGGTTCACTCTGGAGACCCCAACTCTCACACAAACTACAGCCACATTCAGTATAACTTGGGGTGTAACTGCACACCCTGTATGCAATTGGGAAGAACTGGGTGGTGGCTGGATGGGCTGTGGATTATGACTCTACTGTCATTAAGAATATTAAAATTCAGAAGTAAAAGCCTGTTTTTGAAAGCTGCATAAAAACATTAGTTCATGTGGGCCTGCAAGTACTATGCTAGTTTCAGAAAAATGAGAGCTCTTTAAAAGTCAAGTTTTTAATCTAAACCTCCTTATAAATATTTTCACTTCTCTTGTACATCCTTTCTGTCCAGTAAAATATGTTTGCTAGTCTTCACGAATCAGTAACTGTCTTGAGCAAGTTTAAATAAATAATAAATTTAAATTTAACTGAAATTCACAACATCTCTGTTTATCACAGTTAGCTTTGATCTCCTTTTCATGGAGATGAAGGTACAGTGTCATCAACCTGGTATTTAATGAGAAAAATCTTAAATTATAATAGCATTTCTGTATCTTATGCAAAGCATTATAAAGGATACTTCAGTCTAAATCCTCTAGCTGTCCTTTTATTCCAAATACGAATTTACCCACACATGTCTTGCTAGTGCTATTTTGTTACTGAAACAAGGCTATATTTAATGTTGCTTTGTTTTTTGTTTTTTTTTTTTTTGATGGTTGCTTGTTAGGTAATGCATAGGCTGAGGTGAGAATAAAATGCTTCTGTATCTTACATGTGTAAATATTTACATTTCTCTGGGATAGGCTTCCTGTCACCTAGGAAAAGAGAGAGGTTAAAAGGCAACCTCATTAAGTCCACTCTTGGGAGAGACAGAGTTTTAAACCAGGTGTGCCCAGTAACAGGCAAAGGAGAGAAGAGTCAAGTCTCCCTAGAGAGAAGATGGATGCTCTGCTTCTCTTGCTGGCAAAGAACATGGTGATTTTCCAAGACAAAAATGCAGTTTTCTGCTTTAGAAAGAGTGAGTGGGTGCACACCTCTTGCCATTGTGGGAAGACTGAACAGGTTCGTTTGGCACCAGACTCTGCATTTTCTTCTGCCAGAGGATGGAGGGACTGAGCTTCCAGTACCGTGGTGCATGGTTGTGCAAGGCTGAATTTCACCAGCTAACCCATGGCATTTCCTTACAAAATTTCACTGAAGATAAAAGCGCATTTCTTTTATGTGTTTGAAGTCAGGTGCTGTGTGCTGTTGTGCTTGTGGTAGCAATGTTTGGAATATCTCACAATGTTTAGAATTTTAACTGCTTTTATTTAGACAATTTTCTGGTAATTTCTATTATTTCTGTCAAGATTTAATTGGAGCTGATACTCTCTTCTGAGAATCCAAATATTCTTACTTCCTATATAAAAATCTTCAGCTTAAAATACATTGATATAACTAGTTTTTTTTAAGTTTTAAAGTTAAATGGCCCATGGGAAGGCACTGCAATCAGCCTGCCAGAAGTGAAGCTGTCTTTAGAGTTGAGCAAGAAAGTTGCTTTAGCGCTGTCAGGTATCTAATTAATCTCTTAGTAAATAAAGACATTCTGTAATTAAATAACTAAGATGTGCAATCAGTTCTAACATGAAATGCTTTGCATATTAATATATTATAATCCAGGATCTTAAGAGGCTTGTATTTGGATATGAAGTGTTTATAACAGACTTTTAAATATATGGAGAACTCATTGCAGACAAAACACTTCTCAGCTAGATGTGACCTGTAAGCTAGACATTTGAATGTCTATTATTTTTTTTTTTTCCATTGGGAAAACAACATAGTTTCAGTCCGAGAGTTTTTTTGTAAATATGTGAAGGGGCTTGAAGAATTAACTTTTGAAACTTCGATAAAGTAGCTGCTGGGGGATGGATGTTCCTACCTCGGGGAGATGAAGTTTTCCTCAAAGTCAGTTCAGCATTCGAGTCTTCGTGCTCTGAAGGCTTCAGACGACCCCAACAACCACCAGCACGGCAGATCACCTCATCTACAATTAAGTAGACAGGCTCTGAAACCGCAAACGGTACCAGACCCGTCCCCAGCAAAAATACCGGAATATTAAGGAGTTTAAAAGGAAAAAACCAAAGCCCATGTTGTTTGTTGCCGCCTCACTAACCGGGGGCCAGGGAGGCACCAGCGCCACGCACGGCGGCTGAGGCAGCGCGCGCTGCCGCCGACCCGCGCGCGCCGCTTCCCGCACCTGGCGTAGCCCCCTGTCAATCTCATTGGCCGCCTTCTGCTCCGCCCCCGACGCCTCATTGGTTGCTGCTGCCTCCCCTACCCCGCGCACTGTCGGTCTCTGTCCGATACCTGGAGGGGAGCGAGGAACGACTCCCGTCGCCCCCGTTTACTTGCCCGCCCGCTCTCATTGGCGATAGAGCCGGCGTGCTAGGCCCGCCCATTGGCTGCTCAGGCGGCCGGCTTTGCCCCGATTGGCTGGCGGGTGGGGATCGCCCCGCCCCCTGGGGGGCCGAGCGGTGTGTTCGGGCTGGAGAGTTGCCGGCGGAGCGGACTTGGGAGTTAGTGCTGTAGCTGCTGTCGCTCCGCAAGCGCGTGCCGGGAACGGCGCCAGGCGCTCCTGCCACGGCGCGTCCCCTTCGCCTCAGCCGCGGGATGGCCGCCTCGGGTGGACCGGAGCGCGGCGCGCTGGGCTGAGCGGAGCGAGCCGCAGCTGCCGACGAAGACCATGCCGTCGGGAAGGGGGTCGGGGACCCCTCGGCTGAGGGATCCGACCGGGGCGGCCGCCCTGTCAGCGCCCGGCAGCGCCTGAGCCGGCGCCGCGCTGCGCCCCCCGCGCATCGCCATGGACGAGCGCTTCAACAGGTGGCTGCTGCCGCCGCTGCTGGCGCTGCTCTTTTTGCTCATCGTCTACCAGTACGGGTCGCCCGCCTGCCCCGGCGCCGCCTGTCCCCGGCGCCCGCCGGCCTCCGCCGCCCGCCGCGGGGGGGACCCGGCGGAGCGGGAGGAGGAGGAGGCGGCAGCAGCGGGCGCCGCGGAGGAGGAGGCGGAGGTGGCGGCGACGCTGCCGCGGCTGGTGGCCAAGTTCCCGTTCGCGCGGGGGGAGCTGTGTCGGCGGGTGCGGTTCGACATGCGGGGCCGCGACGTGATCGTCTTCCTCCACATCCAGAAGACGGGCGGCACCACCTTCGGGCGGCACCTCGTGCGGAACATCCGCCTGGAGCAGCCTTGCTATTGCCGGGCCGGGCAGAAGAAGTGCGCCTGCCACCGTCCGGGCGGCGACAAGGACACCTGGCTCTTCTCCCGCTTCTCCACCGGCTGGAGCTGCGGGCTGCACGCCGACTGGACCGAGCTCACCAGCTGCGTCCCCGCCGCCATGGAGCGCCGCGGCTGCGCCGGCAACCGCACCCTCAGGTCAGTGCCGGCCGCGGGAGGGGGCGGCCGCCCGCCGCCCCGGGGAGTGGGTGCCAGTCGCCGGCGGTTCTAGTTTGGGCTGTTCACCTCCTTGATTGCTACCCGTAGTGCCTTCGCTTCGTCTCACGTTTGTGCTGAGTCCACGTAGCGCCTTTTGTGCAGGTTAGCGCGAGAGAAGCTCGTTTTCACGCAAGTTTCTCCTAGCTATTTGTCCTTTTGAGACTTGTTTTTAACAAAACACTACATTCTTATGCGTAAGAAGAGTGCCTTTGCAGAATCGAATGGATCGCTGCAGCTGCTGAGGGGTGTAACTAGTGCAGTTTGAAGTAACCCGAAGGCCTTAAACTCCCTTTTCGCTCTGTTGTTTGTTGTTGGCGGATAGACTGGTTTTCCGCTTCCCGCTGCGCGCTGATCGCTCGGTGTAGGTGCGAGCTGCGAGTCAGGAGACCATGTGTGGCAGGCTCCGTGCAGGGAACGCAGTACTAGCAAAAATCACACTGTTAATGGTCTTTTGATGATCTGCTGACAGTGGAAAACTTAGGAATTTTGTGTGCATGCTGCCCCTCTGCACGTTATCTTGGATTGCGCTTGCGTTGGGTCTTGCAAAAGGTATTGTCTGTTTTTAAAATGGAAAAAAAATGTCGGACGGGTAATATCTGTCGATATGAGATAGCTCTAGGTGATTCAGTAAGTTTTGGTGTTCTGATTTATTTATCATTAAATCAGATTTTTGAGGCTAATATTAGATCCTGTCCTTACATGTATGGTAGCTTTTGAACATGTGTAGTAAGAATTTATGAGCTGAATTCTCTCTTAAACCTTTGCACTGTAATGATTGTAACTTCAACATCTGTAAAATATTTAGGAAAAATACCTTTTTTTTTAAGTTATATAGTTTTCCGGATAACTTATGTTTTTTCATTTTACTATCCATCTTAATTTTATGACTCTGCAAACTTTAAATTTTCAGTAGGACTACTCACACGTGTTTTGTGTCTTGTCATTTAAAAACATGTACAGTCCATGACATACGTGGGCTCATTTTCACAGAGCCTATTCATCAAGACAATAGAGTTGATTATGGTTGTTGTTGAACAATTTGAACATGATTTGATGTGAACATCAAAGGCCCTCCCATATGGCAAAGCTAGTCACATTTGTCATGACTCCAGTCAGGATAATTAGAATTTCTCATTGATGGTTGTGGACTTGGATTGCACTTGCAGATTACTGTTAAGGTAATTCATAGAGTTTTGTGAAAAATCTTTAGCTGAAGATAAAGTGTGTGGATTTGTGTGCTAATGGAAGAGAAATGCTGTTTCAAGAACAAAATAACTTGGTGGTAACTGTACAGCTTTAAGGAACATTCAGTAAACTTGTAATGTAAACCAGAGAGGGGAGGAGGAAGAGTAATACTTGTAGAAATGTCTGAGAATACATGATCTGCCACTGAAGTCCTCTTCTCTCTCACGAAGAGTATTAGTAGGTAAATAACTGAGTGTTAAATGGAATTGCAAAATTTACAAATGGGCAGTAAGATTGGAGTAGTTGCTTTGGTATTTTGATATTTGGTAAATGTGATTATATTAAGTAAATTTAAAACGTTGTATTGAATTACAAAGCAGGTCATAGTGGTTATTCAGTGGATTATTAGTAATTATTTGAAGACAGACATATAGTGACATTTCACCATTATAGCTGAACAGTGTTTTAGTAAATTTTTTTGTTTAGTTAGTGAATGATTTGCTTAGTGTGTCATTGTGCTTCTTGATTCGTCTTTATGTGAGGAAAGTGCTGTGAATAATTATTTGTTGCATCGTTCTAATACTTGTTCCTTCTTGTATTATATCCTGTGCTGGGCAGACACCTTTTCATTGTGCCCTTTTGTTTTTTGTCTTTAAAATCATGTGGCTTGACTTCAGTTTTTCAAGAAGCTGTAAAATGAATCGGATAACCCTGAAGTATGGATTGTCTCTGCTGTGGATGTCTTTGCTCCTGGTAACATTGGAATCAAGCCTGAAATACTTTGCTGGAGAACTATACTGTTAGAGGCATGCATCAAAGTGTTTTTTAATGTCTGAACAGAAAATTGAGAATGAGGAGTCTGTATGCCTAAAATAGGCAAGAAACTAGCATATGAGTCTAACGCAAAGCATACTGATTATTTTTTAAGTCATCATTTAAAGCTTCTGAATGTATTTGAGGCATTAGACTTCCTTGAATAGCTTAACTCTGCTCTTCTACCTCCTAGCTATGGAGTCAGAAAATTAGGCTAAATTGGTTAAATAATCTGACAATGAATTTCCTTTGTGGCTAGGCGGGTAGCTGGATAAACCATATTATGGATTTGGTGCCAAGGTGTTTCATTTCTTGGGCCACACATTTGATGCGGGGAGGATGATGTTAAGTGTATATTATGGACTTCCCCCCCCCCCGCCCCCCAGCAGGGTGTTAATATTTAGACATCTGAAAGAACAGATTATATGTAGCCTATCTTTTACTACATAGAGGGAATAAGGGATTTAGAGTGTACATCTCCACAGTCTGAACATTTGCTTCTTAGAGGACTGGTAATAGTTTAATGTAAATCAAAATTAAACAAGTGGCTCTCCGAAGTATTTTCTTTGATATTTTGTTATGAGTAAGTTAGATTAAGTGCTACCTTTTAACATAGGTCTTTAGAAGATTTCGTGAAGAAACTATAAGTAGAATTGATGGGGAAGGGGCTAGGTGGCAGGGAACAGGGGAGTGGATGATAGTCCTAAGGGTCTTTGAAGGTGTGTGAAGCACTACCCCGGGTTCTTTGTCTTTCATGGGCAGTATGCTTAAAGACTTCTGAAATCTCATCAGGGTTTCAAAGAGACTTTATCTCAGCTTTTCCTGTTGCTGATATTGGTGTTTTGAAGGCTCAGGTCGCAGGAAGAAACGCAGGGCAGAAATTGCTGCTGCACCCCAGCAATTTCAACTTTTTTAAGCCCAAGTGCCAGCTCTAATTTTTATGTCACTGGACCTTCACCTGTCCTTGACTTAATAGTGTAAGTGTCCTGTGCCCTTGCTCCAGCTTAGGTACTTCAGTATGAAAAACTGTTTGTTGTTTATGTATTGGATGCTATTGTGAAGTTGTAGAACTATCTTTTTTTTTGTTAAAAGCCAAAGTTACTGTTTTGAATGACACAAAAAAACCCCCAAACCACAGCAAAAAAACCCCAAACCAAAACCCCCAAAACAACAACTTTAGACTTTATTTCTTCAAACATTTGCATATGTTCTAATTTTCAGAAAGTGAGGTGTTCATCTGAAATACCTGCATAAGTGTTTACAGAGTCAGGATATTAGTTTTTCATACAAATGTGTAGCTTTCACTTTTACAAAAGTCACTGTCTCGATAGTGAGGATATGGAGAAGCATATGCAGCTGATGCAGTTTTAAATTCTTATTAGCGTAGTTTTCAGCTCAACATTGCAAATAATTAGTATTATTAAAGTAGTGAGACTTTACCCATGAAGATGCAGTTAGGTTCACATGGAAGTTCTTGCATCAGTAGCATAGCCCCGATACCCTTAACAAGGGAGTTACTGCTATACATTGTGTCTACAACTTGGCTTTACTCAGCCTTATAAAAATGTCTTGTGACCCCAGAAAGTAACTAAGACTGGTGCAGAATCCTTTTTTGTTTAGGAACAGTTTTTTGTGCATTTGCTTTGCCCTCTCTGTAAGTCATTGAAGTTGATGATCACAGAATCATTAAGACTGGAAAAAGCCTCTAAAATCATCAAATCCAACCATCAACCCAACACCACCGTGCCCACTAAACCATGTCCCCAAGTGACATGTCTACACGTTTTTTGATTACTTCCAGTGATGGTGACTCCACCACCTCCCTCGGCAGCCTATTCCAATGTTTGATCACACTCTGTGAAGAAACTTTTCCTAATATCCAGTCTAAACCTCTCCTGGCACAACTTGAGGCCATTTCCTCTCGTTCTATCGCTCTGGAACTTGACTTTCCTTCAGAGGTGCCAAGAAGTTGAGACTACGGAGCTTTAGCCAATGTTGCCTGAGGAAAGAAAAGGAAGAGAAATGTTATTAGATGTCTAACCTGGGATGCCAGGAAAGAGTTGGTTTCAAGTCTGAGTGGCTGATGTTAATCTGCCTCTGTAGATGGTGGGGAGAAATGGAATAATACAGGGAGTCCTTTGGAGAGTCTAAGACATGTCTTGAGACATGATGAATTGTCTTCTGGAGGGGCAGCTCTTCCTTTCACTGATTACAAGGGAAGACTGGAGTGGCTAATTGGGACTTGATGTCTAAAACTAGATGAGAAGAATACAACATCTAATGTTGCAGAGATGTTGTCCAAACTAATTGTCTGCCTCTGTTAGGTTACCAGGTAAAACTTGGTGTGTGAAGTAGGGCTTGCTTTGTGTCTCTGTGATGAGGGATTGAGAGGGGACCTCAGAAGTCCTAATCAAAGCATATTTTCTCCCTTGCTGGTGTGCCTGCAATATCATTAATAATTATCCATTATTGTTTATTACAAGTCTGATTAAACTAGGAAGGTTATCTTTCAAACTACGCTCTTGAAAGACAACGCTTTCTATGCAGTGTTCTAATTTTCTTATACGAAACAGTGAAATCTGTAAACCCCATGAGCTTTATTATCAGGGTAGTTTAGTCTTTGAAACTATTGATTTTCATTAATTTGCTTCCATTATACTCTCCATTTCCTCATGTCTGTTTAACTTACTGTGTGCTCCATTATTCTATGGAAGTATAAATCAGCAGTAAACCCCTGAGTCATGGAATTGGGAGAGTTGAATAGAAACTATTAGCATGATTCCTTTTTCTTCTTACGCAGTCCTTTATTTGACTATTGAGTGTTTTTAAAGCTCTAGCAATAACAGAGTGTAAGATGGACTCCATTCTTTGCAGCCATGGTAATTATGATCATCATACAAATGTAAGAGCATTAGTTGAAAATTAAGACTATGTTGAAGGTAGTGGGGAGAAGAGAATAAAAAGTCACAAGTGTTTAAACGTGGCGGGGGGGGGGAGGAAAGCACAAATTGTCTACCATACCTTGGTATCTTCTACTGAAATGAATGTTAGAGCTGCTAAGCTCTATATATGCTGGGGGTTTTTTTTATATAAATGTAAGGAACAACAAGGATGAAACAATTTCCTGAGGTCCTGCTACTGACAATGTGGGTTTTTTCCTTCCTTAACTGTCTCCAGTATTGGATGCTTTAAAAGAACCTCAGTAATCTGCTCGCAGGTTTCATTGTCCTTACTGTTGGAAAGTGGTGGTATCTCCCCCCAGTGCTTAGTGTGAATCTTATTGTCTTCAATTTTAAGCCCATTGCTTCTTCTGTCTTTTGGGAAACTGAGAACAAATTGATCCCCTTATCTCTGCATGTCGTGGTTTAGCCCCAGCCGGCAACTAAGCACCACGCAGCCGCTCGCTCACTCCTGAGCGGAAACCAGGACACTGCAGTATAGCCTATTGGGTACTTTGGTTCTTAGGAAGTCCTCTTTCAACAAGAAGGGAAGTTCTTAAAAAGTAACCAAATCCAGCTCATTCTGTATTTATTGTAGGCCATTCTTAATGTTCCTCCTCTTTGGATTTGTGTCAGTTGTTTTCTTGAAATGTGATGCTTCAGTGGAGGTACAGTATTTCATCTATAAGCATAGTACGAAGTGGAGCAAAAAAGATTAGTTTGCTTATTCTGAAAGTTGTGCTTGTACGCTTCAGTGATGTTTGCCTATTTTGCAGTTGCCTGACATTGACTGTTCAGCTTGGGATTTAGACACTACTCATTTTCTTAAAGAGTATTACTTATATTTTCCATTGTCTTCCTATATGAGTTTTGTCCTCATCCCCACTGGATTTCATTCCTCTTCTGCCAGGTTCTTTAATTTGTAAAATTGATTTAAATCTTAATTTTGTCCTTCCTAGCTTTTTGTCATTGGCATATTTAATAAATGTGTTTTGTATTCAGCATCCACATTGTTGATGCAAACACTGAATAGAATGAAATCCCTTTGTAGTAAACTTTTTGTTTGATATACCTCTCAGAATTGCTTTCCAGGAAGTTGTGCCCCAGCCACATCATGGTTTTTTTCTATCTCGTGCTTTTTCTGGCTTATGACACTAATTGGAAATGTTGTCTAAAGTCACACTTCTTGATTATTATTTTTTTTAAAAAAGCATTTCCTTCCTACTGTTCCTATTTGAAGTCAATTACTGTATTTTAGAGGGAAATTAGACTGATTTGATCCAACCTGATTGAGATAGAAATGCTGTCTGCTAATCTATGTGTTGTCTGTTTCCATGTGTTTAAACATGATTTGTCTGAGAACTTGTGGCAACAACTAGCGACTCTCTTTAACTACTTTTTGCACTGTACTTGTCTCCTGTGAGATTTCCCTCCTCTGGAGTAGCAGACGAATGATTTGATGAGGACAGAACTTTTCAGCATCAGGGTTGTCACAGCTTTGGAAAACTTTTGACCCAAAGGTAAGTCTTGCCGTTGGACTTTTGAAGCTGCTGCAATAAACCTTAGTAGGTTGCCTACAAAAATTACTAGAACTCGTGTTTACTGTTACTTGCTAGTATTGATAAAACAGTGGTTAGCACTAATTCAATTGGGAGTTGGTTGTTCTTAATCACTCATCATTGTTATTTAGAGGTAACTGTGAAACTTCAGAAGTTTTGAGACAGGGAGATGGGTGTTATGAAAACGATAACCTGAGCAGCAGTTCTTCTAGTTGTCTGGAAGAGAACTTAGTGATTTACCCAGGCAAATTTGCTTGCTCCTGTCATGCAGACCTTGTTGCTTCATTTTTACTCTATCTTAATGTATCATGTAGAGGTGGGTTTTTGACTGCTTCTGGTATTTCATTGTGGAAAACAGCCTGTCTAATAAGATTTTCTTTAAAATGAAGGAGCTATTCTCTTCTTGTGCAGGCGTCAGAGAAACCCTGGGGAAGAAAAGAGAGTGGAAGTGTCAGTAGCATCCCCTAGGGCTGTACAGTGCTATAAGACATAGAAGCTTGTTGTAACTCTCTCCTGTTACTAAGATGCTTTTTAATTTCTATTAACTAGCTGCCTAATTTAGAGCAATTTCCAGTCCTCTTGAACAGGGTATTGCTTAAATTATGTATCTTTGGAGTATGTATCGGCTTGAGGTGGAATGGGAAGAGTTACTGTGTGAGTGGAAAAAGTTGCTGTGTAATGGCATTACACTGATAGAGATTAAATCTGTAGACTCAGCCAGTGGCAAAAATAGGGATAAAATTGTAAACTTACTCTTGTTTTTTTTGTTGTTGTTTTTGTTTGGGTTTTTTTTTTTTTTTGAGAATGCTTTGTGGAGGAAGAAAAAAGTCTCTGCCAGTTCAGCTCTAGTGATCACAAAAAAGCTCCATGGAAGGTGTAGAGAGCAGGTTGAACTGAATGATTTCTCCCTTCAGGTGTGTTGGCAGTTTTCATGTGTTGCCTTTGAAGTCAGCAAGAGTAAAGGATTTCCTCCCAGAGTTTGGTGCAGCCATGGAGGTGAATTGAGCTAATAATGTAAAGACTCTGTTGCTCTCTGTACAGGTTGAGACCCCATGAAAGCAAGGGAATCTGTAATCTAATGTATTTAGTATTGTAATCAACTTGCTGCCTGTACTCTGGAAGTATTTATATCCCAGGCTTCTAGTGCTAAAGTAACCTGGATGTCTTAATGTTCCCAGTTGCCTTTGAAGGGACTTTAAGTTACCTTCTAAGTTCTGTTGTTGCTGAACAAGGTTTTCAAACACTGTGCAGGAGGCTGATTGTATGAATTAAAGTTCTAATTTGGACTGTCGTTATGGGAAAAATGATTTGCCTTTGAAACAACTACTAATTTATGGGGAAAAATAACAACAGAACTATTTTGGGATTTTGTTCGATGGCATGGTTCTTTCAGAACAAATTGTAGAGTGGTAAAATCCATAACTTGAAGTACTTGTGGTCTGTTACATGATCAGTGGTCAAGATCTCAATATTTGAGTATTGACTAAAAAAGTATAAAATAGGTTCTCATAAGGATAGGGCCTTTTGTGTTCAAGCTCTGAGGACTTCGGTTCTGCTATGAAGCTTACTGTTAGGTGGCCTCATTTATAACTTCTACAAAGACCTGGAGTTTGGCCCACAGCTTAGTCATCTTAGAAAAAGGAGGTGGGGGGATTGTCTTTTACTTAATGGTTTAAACTTAATATCTTAAACCCCTTATTTTCTTTAAAATTTAGTAAACTCTTAGAAAGTGGTTGATGTAAAGTGATTTTCAGACATATTAGAAGTGTTGCATTAATACAGTTATATGTCAGTTGTGAAAGTGTATTAATAGAGGTTGAAGTGTGGCTCTGAGTGTCAACGAACTGATAGAGATGTCAAAAATACTGGCTTAGTAGTGGGGAAACTTTGAATGCCATATGAAGAATAATGTTGGGATGAGGAAAGCGATGACCAGATGCAACTTTAATTTCCAAAGTCAAAATAATGAAGGATTGATGAAACAAACCATGATGCTCATAATTGACATGACAGTATACTTCCCAGTTCTGTGAAGTAACTTGATGTTGATGAGAGGGTTGGCCACATGGTTCTTGGTGCTGGAAGGAAATGACCCCTTCAGGATGTTAGAGTATGTGGAGGAGCAGACCTCTCTGAGACCAGTTACTTTCTGCAAACAAGTAAACTTGAAAGTAAAGTGAGTGAAAGAAGGAGGCATACTTCACAAAAGACTAATCAAAAAAACCAATTTTTTTCAAATTCTCATCTAAAATCTAATAATGTCAGTGGAAAGAGTTTGCTGACTTACAGATTTCCATTTGTAAGACTTGGACACATTATACTTTGAAATGTATGTTAAGTGAAATTCTAGAGGTAGTAATGTAGGGAAAAGCTGGTTGTTTTTTTTTAACCAAGTAGCCTATTTCTGACTTGGTTTTTTGAGCTGGCTTTTGTTTAAGTAGCAAATATGTTTGTATTTCAGTGTTTGTGTGTTTTCACACTTGAAAGTGGCTACTTGCAATTTTGCACTTTATTTCCATGTGTCTTTGCACACATGCTATGGCTGAGAATGTGGAGGTGGGTGAAATAGCAACTGATGATGTTTGCTTGAGGAACTCCTCAGAGTAAGAGAAGCAGTGTAGGATTAAGCTCTGAGCCCAAAGTGAGAGCGAAGTCTGGAAGAGAGCAGAGAACAGAAATAAAGCTACAGTCTTGTGAGGAGAAAGTAGGATAAAAATTATGCATTTGAAAGTTAATTTTGTTCCAAATAAAACTTAGTTTAGGGTTTAAAGCTCTCCATATGTTCTTTTATACTTGGTGGAAGAGAAAGATGTGGACATAATGAGAAACTTCAAGTACTAGCTAGTTTGAGCTCCTGTCCTACATAGGTCTCTTTTGGCATAGGTTTCTCAAGTCAGATAAGTGTTGTAATAAGAGACCCAAATGTTAAATTAAGCATCTTCAACTCCTACACTGTAAATCCCCAGTAGCACAGTTGTCATATAATATTTTCGTCCTTTAACTAGACCTTAATTTTTAGTGATGGGAGTAGGACCATTTTTTTCCAAGAAGCTTCAAATATGAGTGATAAATAACTTCTGTAACTGCAAAAACTTCATGTTTTCATGCCATAAAAACCTCTGTCAGGCTAAAGCTGTATCTTTTCTGTTGCTGACTTAACAAGGTTCAGATGAGTAGAGTAACTTTATGAAATACTTTATGTTGTTCTCTACTACTAGTCATTTGGATTTATTGTAGAATCATGTAGGTAGGAAGGGATCTCGGGCAGTAATTTAGCTCAAACCCTTGCTCAAAAGCCAGTCTAAGTAAAGCAGGTTGCTCTGGGCTTTGCCCAGAAATTCTGAATAACTCCAAGGATGGAGATGCCACAGTGTCCCTGAGCAACTTCTTCCAATGTTTGACCACTCTCGTGGGAAAAGAGCTTTTCTTCTCACTTAGCTGGAATTTCCCATTTTCCAAATTGAGTTCACATCTTCCTGTCTTACCACCATGTGCATCCAAAAAGAGTTTGGTCACAACTTCTCTGTACACTCCCACATGAAAATTGAACAGAGTAGTAAGGTCTACGTGATTGCTGCCTTGTCCTGAACAAACCTAGCTCACTTGGCCACTCCTTGTGTGTCGTATGTCCCAGCCCCTTGATCGTCTTGGCAGCCTTCTGATGACAGTCCCCATTATAGCAAGGTCTGTCTTTTACTGGTGAGCCCAAAATTGGATTACGCCACATGCTGTCTCATCAGTGTAAGCAGGGGAATGAGGAGAAATCACTTCCTTCAACCTGCTGGCTAGCTCCTGCTAGCATAGCCCGATACTTGGTTAGCCTGCTTCATTTGCAAAGGGCACATTGTTGGCTCTTATTCAACACAGTGTCCACCAGGAACCCCGGATCGTCTTTTGCAGAGCTGTGTCATTGACACTCAGTGCCCAGCCTGTTTTGTTGTGTGTTCTTACTTCACCTCAGGTGCAAGTTTTTTCTTTTACTTAGAATCATAGAATGATTTGGTTTGGAAGGTACCTTAGAGATCATCTAGTTCCATCTCTCTGCTATGGGCGGGGACACCTTCCAGCAGATGAGATTGCTCAAAGCTCCATCCAGCCTGGCTTTGGCCAATCCCAGGGACAGGACATCCACAACTTCTCTGGGCAACCTGTTCCAGTGTCTCACATGTTCAGTGTCTCACCATCCTCACAGTAAACCACTTGCCGTGGTTGATCTTCATAAGGTTCCCATCAACAGAGTTCTCTTGACTTTTGAGGTTGCTCTGATTAGAAGTACTGCTTTTTGGAGTATTGATCTCTCTCCAGTTTGTGGTTGTCCACGAACCGTCTGAGACCAGGCTCTGTCCCAACATCCAGGTCATTAATACAGACCTTTAAACAGCATTGGCATCACTGTCAGTCCTTGAGTGACATCACAAGTAATTAGCCATCAGCTGCATTTTGTACAACCACTCACACCCACTTGCAGCCCAACAGGTCATCTTGCTATGTCACCCTCTCACCTAGTCTGTATCTCACCAGTGTGTCTCAAATAATACTATGGGAGACCACATCGAGGTCCTTGCTGAGGTCAATGCAAAAAACATCCACTGCTCCAGGGAAATTTGCTCAATCACTTTCCAGGGATGGAAGTGAGACTGACCAGCGTGTAGCTCCTTGAATCCTCCTTCTTGAAGCTAAGTGCGAGGTTTGCTTTTTATTTATGAACAATGGGGAGAAAAATACAATGCAGAAGATGCTGCAACATGCTGATGTAGATACTTTAACTGCTCGCTGTTCCTCAATTTAAGGATTCCTTGAACAAGATCAGAAGCTATAATTATTAAATAAAAGAAGGATAGATGCAATTGCTTTTTTGCTGTGAGCATTACTTTAGTTTGTCAAAAACAACTTATTACCAGAAGTAACTTTTTAAATGTATGCTATGTCCATGATGTCCAATGTAAAGCTGGCCTCTAGCATGTGTTGTAAATATGTTCCTGTATACGTTTCTTTAGGACTGGGATGGTATGCTTCTCTGGTGCCAGGGGGTTCCACTTTATTAAGCTGAGCTTAGTAGATGAAATTGAACTTGAATAGCAATTCAGTAAGTAAGAGGTAGTCACATATTTGTCTGGTTTGTTGTTGCTAATACTTGGACTCCTGGTGTTCTGTAATACTTATACAGTTTCAGGGTATATTGACTCAAGCATTTCTATTCAGCTTATTTTTATCCACAAAGCTAATGCTTCTCTAGTTTTTCATATTTGTCTACAATTCACATTGTAGACAGCATTCTTCAGAGCTCTTTAATTTCCATCTACGGTGATAACTTTCTTTATTAAACTGTTCACAGTTAAGTTATAGTGTAAAACCTTAATTGTCATGTGTTAACATGAAATAACTTCCCAGAGTTTACAGTGAAAGAACATAATTGTTTGTCTTTCTTTTTCCTATTGCAAAGTTGAGTTATTTGATTAAACTTTCAATATAGGTAAGATTCTTTTGTGCAAGGTTCAAAACTTCTGTAGGCAAATACGGAATCCACAACAGAGGAACAAATATACAGGCAAAGAACTGGTGTTCATATGTTTTACCTTTACTTTTCTTTTAAGTGGACTGTAAATGCTTAAAAACACTATGTAAGAAAAATTTACAAGATGGTATCTTCAGAACTCTTTTTTAATCAGTCTACTTATTAAACTACCAGGGAGAAACCTCAAATAATTAATGTGTATGTGTATATGTATGTGTGTATGTATTTTTTACTACTTTACTTTAAACCTTTACTTCACAAAAAAAAGTTCTATTTAAAGACTTGTGCCACAAACTTCAGCTCAACTGTGTTAAAGTGACCGTGCCTTTTTTGACAAGCTTTTAAAACCTGAAAATGTGCACTGAAATGGCTTCCTCCAAACAGAGAATTTAGCTGCCTGAATGAAAGGAGTAACTGAAAATAGTTTTTTGTGTAAAAAAAACATTTCGCTCAGGTCCTCTGTAACACGTTACGTCTTCAGCAAAGTCTTAATTGTATCTCCAGTCTCCGGCATCCATTGTCCAAAGCTGGCTTGTCAGCGAGCATATAAATGTACGTTGGGTTTTGCAGCACTGCCTCTGACTTCTGCAGATTATTTTGTATTAGTGTATATCTCTTTTTGCTTTGATTAAATTGCCAGATATCTGACAATAGGATAAAGAACCCCATGGTGATATGGGTCAGTAGCAGGCATCTAAATGGCTGCTGGGCATTGCTATAGAGTAATAGTAAAACTGATGGACTGCATCTGACAAACAGATTGACTGGGAAGCTTAAGTGCAGCCACACAGAACTGCAGCTTTGATTAGGAGAGCAGTGGGAATGGTAGATGTTTATCATTCTCGTTTCATGCTCTGCTACTTGTATTTCAGTCCATTATCAGGTAGTTCCAAAGAAAATACTAAAAATAAACCCAAACAAAACATAAAAATCAAATGAATTAGGAAGTGTTCATAGCAAGAGGGCCATTATAGTTGCATTGGTATTTTTAAATGAAGTTGCAAGTTGTGTATCACTTCAGGAACTAAATTTGGTACTATACGACTAGAGGGTTTTCACTTTGTGCCATATGCATAAATAACAGAAGAGCTTAAAAGGACATGTGGAAAAAGGAAGGTTTCTCTTCCACAATCATACTTTCTCGTTCTGTAAAGACGCCTCCTATTTCTTGTACTATCCATGTTACGTCCTACACTTTTGATTTACCTTCTCGTCAGCCTGATGTCGCCTGTTCTCCCACATCGCTGTCCTTCCTATCTTGCCAGCTCTTTTGCTTTTGTTTTATGTTTTTCTTGCATGAGTGTCATCCCCTTTCTATTGTACCTGCTTGGCTTTGTGTACCGACGGAGTGGATTGCAGTAATGCTCACCTCTGCTTGGCCTGTTTGGCAAGCTGCAGGCTTGAGTTGTTCATCTCTGTTCAGCTTCTCTGCTGAGGTTCAAAGGGGCTTTTGGATTTTTAGCTCTTTGGCCTTGCAACGGCTAGCAGAATTTACAGCTTTAATCTGTCCTAAATTCTTTGTTTTATTGTTTCTTCTATTCCTAGCAGTACACAACAACTGATAAGAAAAAATAACTGTGCTCTTCCCCCTACCTGAAAAGACAGGGGACAGAAAAGATGTGTCTCAGTGTAACTCCTCTGAGTTTCTGTCTGCTGCTCAGAGGGCTTTTATAATTGTTTCACTTTGATTTATATTCAGTTTATCCTAGGGTAAAGTATTAAACAAATGCAAGTTGTCTCTATATCGCATACCTCAGTCTTCTGCTTTTATGAGGCCTTGGAGAAGAAGGTATTTAAGATTAGTGTTGACAGAGTTGGCAAAAAAATTTTGTGCTTTACCATCAGCTGCCAGTGAGCAGTACAGAAACCCAGCTCTGCAGGGTGAGCCACCAGTTTTGTCCTGAGGCAGGGAGGAGGATAGTCCTTCCCAGCAGGTGAAGGAGGGTATAGATGGGTCCTGGCTTTGTCTCCCTGCCACAGAGGGAAAGAAGGAAGGTTGGTAATGCTTCTCTAACCTGGGGATAAAAGGGCATGGTTTGATGGGACTAGAAAGGTATGATGTAGAGAGGAGAATTTGGGTACAAGCAGGGGGGGAGATACCCATGGGGTACGCAGAGGGAAAAGTAATTTCATGATAGAAGCAATAAACAAGGAGATCCAAATAGAACATCTGTTTGCATCAAAACAAAAGAATCCACGTAGCTCTATCAAGTCAATTTTCAGCAGGTGTTTTGGCTCTGCAGTGGCCTGTTCAATCTCAGTAGTCAAATTCTAATCTCTGTTAAAATTTTGAAGCTAATTGTAAGCTGTTAGCTTATTCTTTCTTACTATCTTTTAATAGAGATTTGTTTTCTTTCTGCTTCCTGAATTCACATCTTGCATGTGAATTCCAATTTTTTTTTTTTTTCCCTTCACAATCATGGGTTAGAAATTAAGAGAAACAGCAGCTCGTGAAAAATGAGTGTCTAATTCCAGGACCTGAAGCCCCATGAGCAATGTGGTGTATAAATGCACAGAAACTGACTTTATTATGCGATTGTTTTCCTCTCCTTCCTTCTCTTTGGAGCCCTTTCATTCTCTTCTGGCCTCTTTAGTTATATTGCTCCCTGGTCAGCCTGGTGCCTGCATAGTGGCAGTGGCTCCAGCAATGATTGATGTGGAGACTAAACTGCTAGACACAGTTAGTGGGTATTTCATGCAGCAGTTAGTCTGCAAACTTGAAGATGGAGAAGCAGTTTTTCATGTGGTTCTGACCATTGTGTGCAGGATCTGGTTTAAAGTATTGCTGTCAAACAGTTGCTCTGTAAGTGTGTTTAAATCTCTTACAGGTTCAAACACTTCTACCTTTGAAAATCCCCAGCTTTGGGAGTTTTGTTTTTCAGAGACAACTACTTAAAATGAAAAAGCATACTGAAGACAAGTCATAAAAGTAAAATCCTTGCAAGTGGCATAGGAACTACTTGAAGATGCCATGTGGGAGACTGGGAGAAAATGCTTGCACCCATTGAAGAGAAGTCCAAAAAAAACCTGGCATGGCATAGCTAAACAGCAGGATAAGAGAGGTAGTTACGCAAAGCAGTTTTCACAATTTTTTAAACAGTCAAGTTTTGTCTGCAAGAGCAAAGTACAAAGGTTCATAAATTATGGCAGGGTAAGGTAAAAATGCAGTACAGCTACGACAGGTGTTTGAGAAACAATTTGCAGAAGGTGTAAAATTAATCTTTTTGAAACATTTTTAGAACAAGAAGCCCATTAGAGAGTGCATAGGGCTAATAGATCTCTCCTTCTATCTTCTGATTGGAAATAAAGCAGTATCAAAAAAGAAGCTACTGTTTTACCTCTTGTGTTTGTGTTCATCTTTGACCTTTGAAGAAGCTCTGATCTGGAACCTTTCATTATGGAGGATGTATCAAAGGTTCTCTCTTCAAACTGAAGTGTTGGTAGAAGCAGTTATGGAACAAGTTCAAAAAACAGGAAAAGGCATAAACCAGATGGTATTTAAAGGTGCCAGTTGCAAGAACCAGATGGTATTTAAAGGAGCTCAAGACTTAAACAGCTGAACTACTACATATGTCTGTGACCTCCTGCTTAAAACTTGGTATCTGGAAAATTGGAAAGTAATTAAAAAAAACCCCTCTACTACTACTATGATTCTAGATAGAATCCATGATTCTCCTAGAATCTACTTACCAGTAAGCTTAACATCTGCAATGGGAAAACTAGGAGAGACTATTACAGGGAATAGAATTAGTGGCTAGTTAACTAATACAATACAGTGGGAGGTCCATGTGGCTTTTGCAATAGTAAATCATGCCTGAATTATCTTGTAGGATTCCAGAAGGCAGTCAAAAACCATGTTCATAAGGGAAGTCTGGTGGTCATAGTCTGCTTGGGTTGCCAAGGGCATTCAACAAGGCTTTCCTTCAAAAGCTCTCTGGAAACCTAAGCTGCTATCAAATGAGAAGAAAGGTCATTTCATGGGTGGAGAAATACTGTTTCTTTGCTTTATTTTTAATACGTTCATTTTTTATTTTCTAAAATGATGACAAATAAAGGTAAAGGTGTATTGTCTGGAAAGAATATGAATACTGAGATAAGGATTCTATGACTTGTGAAGAAAAAGCTGACTGTGAGGACTTGCAGGAAGACTTTTTAGGTAAGATTGATCTAAAAATGACAGTTGGCTTTCTTTGTTGGTAAATATGTAGAGATGCGTGCAAACTATCCTAGTTTTCCTTGTACAGTATGGGCTCTAAGATGACATTATATGACTCTTCAGGAAGCACAATAAGGAGGATTCAAGGAGCTCCAGGCTGGTTGGTTTCACCTCCATCCCTGGGAAGGTCATTGAGCAGACTTCCCTGGAAACCATTTCCAGCCACATGAAGAACCAGAAGGGCACTGGGAACAGCCAGCACAAAGCAACAAGGGGCAAACCATGCCTGACCAAAACATGCCTGACCTTTCATGATGAGAGGACTGGCCATGCAGATGAAGACAGAGCAGTGGATGTTGTTCGCATTGACCTTAGCAAGGACTCTGCCACACTCTCCTACAGTGTTCTTTGAGGCACACTGGTGAGACATGGACTAGGTGACGGGTTGCTGTAGTGAGCTGCCTCTTGGGCTGCAGGTGGGGGTGAGCAGTGGTACAAAATCCAGCTGGTGGCTGATTACTTGTGGTGTCACTCAAGAACCAGCATGGGGGCCAATGCTGTTTAAAAGTCTGCATTAATGACCTGGATGATGGGATGGAGTCTGGTCTCAGCAGGTTCATGGGTGATGCCAAATTGGGGATAAGAGTCGATTTCCAAGCGGGAGTGTGTAGACAATCAGAACCAGACTCTTTTTGATTGCATAGTCTGATAGGACAGGAGGAAATGAACACAAGTTGGAAAATGGGAAATTTCATCTAGGTGAGAAAAGCTCTTTTCCCATGAGAGTGGTCAAACACTGGAAGGGGTTGCTTAGGGATGCTGTGTCATCTCCATCCTTGGAGTTACTCAAAACTTCTGGGCGAAGCCCAGAGCAACCTGCTCTAGTTAGACTGACATTTGAGCAGGGATTTGGGCTAAATGACTGCTAGAGGTCTCTCCTAACTTTAATTACATTATTAATCTTCAGGGAAAGGCAGGAATGGCTTCTGTGCCAACCTTTTTTTTTTTTTTTAAAGGCCAGATTTGACTGGCTGGGATAAAGACGGCTGGGTGCTGAGGGAGTTAGAATTGTTTTATGTAAACTGTAGGTCACATGGAGCAGATAACCCAGGGAGTGCCAGATAAATGGTAAAGTATCAGGTTCAAGGTAAGAGGAGGTGAGCCTTCCCACTGCAGATGCTAAAAGTTAATCTGGGTTCAAATAACATTAGTACATCTATAAAGAAGTCTGTCAACAACCTTTAAATACACCATTTTGGGAAGTCCTCAGGCTACAAATTTTTGAAAGGTGGATGAATACTTAGGGTAAACCACGTGTTGGTTAGTTTTCCTATTAATAGCACTTGCTTGTCGGAAGCAATGATAGTGGGTCTTTGGTCTGGGCCAGTATGTCTGTCAGGGGTTTGCCAATTCCTGTTGCTCAATGGTGGCAAGGCTGCTACAGCTCCATGTCCCCAGGTCCAACCAATAGCGAGGCTGAGCATGTATTCCTAGTAGGCACCAACACAAATACATGTATATAATATATGCATGGCCAGTCACAGAGAGCAGTGCAGACAGGCAACACAGCACTCATACAAACATAAGCAATATCAATGACCTTACCCTGTTCCCCTCTCTGGCTGATCACAAGTCCATTAGTGGGAAATGTATATACACAACATGGATCCCTCCAGTAGCTGACCTTAGACAGGGTCTGTCCAGGAACTGTCCCTTGGATTCCCAGTCTCCCCAGCTGCTGGTACGTGGGCATGTGAGCTCCTGAGGCCTATAGACATGTGCCAGTTGTTGGTACAGATGCCCTTGCATACACCAACACAGACACACAGTTCTCCTTTGACCCCTAGACCTTATGGTTTCTCCAGTAGTTGGCCTGGACCTCCTGGCCCCTCTGGTAGCCACCTTCTCCAGTTGTCTCAGACACAGATACGTAACAAATGTGTCTTTCAGTTGACCATCAGACCCTACAGTCTTTCTAGTAGTTTGTCTAGCTGGACCTCCTGGTTGTACTAGTAGCCAACTCCTTCATTTGTCTTGCTCACAAACACCCAAGACTTATGATTGCTTTTGATACCTGGCTCCCCAGTCACTTAACCTACTCATTGGCTAGTTTGTTGTGATACTCGTTAGTGATTGCACACTGACGTGTATCCTTGCTCACTCCAGTTGCTGGCTCCGCAGATGCATGGGCCCTATGGTGTTGCTCCAGTTCCCGAATGAAGATTGATTCTTCCCTTAACTGAGATACAAGCTGCTTAATAGTGCATGTGAAAATGCTTTTAAGTACAGTGTTGCTTTTCAGTGGGCTGTCTTTTCAAATTCAAAGGCTGCAGATGATAAAACTGGAAACCATATCTAACTTTGCATAATTTTTTCTGGTCTCAAATCTTTTCCTGGTCACAATCTTGGGAAAGGATTCCAAATGAAGAATTAAAAATTTATTCTTGGATCTAATGATATACTCTTTTTGCATAAGTTTAAGTCTTCTAGAGCTGAAATGCTGCCCTGAGCAGAAGAATCTCTTCAATGGGATGTTCAGCAGCATTATCTTTGTATTGAAAAACTATTTGAGTGGGCTTAGCCTTTTTCTTCTGCTTGATTCAGAACAGATTAGTGGCTTATGCACTTTTCCAACAATATAATGCTCTCAATTACTGTTGATGCTTATGTGACTGCGTTGCAAAGATGCAACTGCAAGTTGTGTAGAAGTTCATGCTGTAAACTAATGAGCTTTATCTGCTGCTTGTGCAGCAGTGGTCGCAAGCCAAAGGTCTCAATGGGGCTTTGCAGTGTGGTGCTTATGCTGGTTGTAAATTAAAGTTTCTTATCTAAGCTGAGTGGTGTTTGTCCTCCTGCTGTACCTTTAATTCTTATATTTTGTTGTTGAGGGGTTTTTTGTATTGCTGGTGG
Organism: Phaethon aethereus; assembly: GCF_964289735.1. Classification (NCBI taxonomy): domain Eukaryota; kingdom Metazoa; phylum Chordata; class Aves; order Phaethontiformes; family Phaethontidae; genus Phaethon; species Phaethon aethereus. The sequence goes on along the minus strand of NC_138575.1, from coordinate 163,068,538 downwards.
TGTGGCTTTAGTTTAATTAACCTGAGTGAAATTCAGTCTTACAAAATTGAACCCTGGGATGACAAATTAGCAATTCACACAGTGGTTCCTTTCAAAAAAACCCCATTAATAGAAAGGCGATGATTTTGATTACTGGTTGATCTGTTTACTTATTTATTCCTTGTGATTTGGAAGAGTGGGTGATGTGTGGAAAAGAGGTGACAAATTTAGTTGTGAGAAGATGTTTGTCAGAAATACCTGGGTTAGAAGAAGTTGGAAAAGAAAAGTCAGGGGTAATGGTATGGGTAGAATTATGGAAAACTTTTCAAGACAAGAATTACGAATTTGATGTAGGTGTTAAAGGACTTGGGAGGCATAGAGAAGGTAAAGTGTGATCAGTATATCTGAAGTTCATTTTATGAACACACTTGAGATGAAGTTTAGGGAATGCTGAGAAAGATCTGTGGCTATTTAAATGGGTGAATGAATAATAGATTTTTAATACATACTGGGATTTTTTCTTTCTTATTTGGGATGAAAGTAAAAGGAGGTTTTCTAGGCACCATGAATGAGGAAGCTTATTTCTTAGCTGCAGCAATTCTCCTATGTTGATAGCAAGTTCCCTACTCTGTGACAATTTGTGATTGATGCAAGGCAAGGGATGCAAATTTAGAATTTAACTGGTGTAATATAATTTCATTTGCTCATAGGGACTGGGTCCAGTGTTGTTGGTCTACACTGAAGGATGTTGTGTGCTCCTTCCCTGCAAGATCTTTCAGATGCCTCTCAAGTATAGGATGACATGACATTGCTAACCATGTGATACAGTGATTTTTTTTTTTTTTTTTTTTTTTTTTTTTTTTTTTTACTCACTAGCTTATTGCAAGTATGATCTAGGTGTTTTGTATGGCCAGAGCAAGAAGTAGACAGGCAGATGAAGTCCTTAAAGTTGACAAACTCCTGGCTTTGCTTAAATGCAGAATGTCTAGAGGACCCTTGTTTTAGGAGTGCGTGAGGGAGGACTGGTAGAGAAAGGAGAAGGACATGGGATGCACTGCCTTTTAAACATAAGTGGATTGCAGGGGTGGAATCAGAGCAGATGGGGTAAAGCTCTGGGTGTTACTGAGAGACTGGGGCCTTTCAGATCTGAAACTGAGTAGGGAGGAGTAGCAGAAGGGTAAGTGTGGCTCAACAGTGAAGTGGAACAGAGACTGCTGGAGGTTTTAAGAGGAGTTTTGAAAACTGGGTACAATTTCGTGTATATATTTTAGCAGGCAATTCAATCCAAATTCAACGGCCATCCATGGAACACACAGGTACTGTAGAAGCCTGTTGCTCTTTCCAGCTTTTAAAACACAGTAGGCTCACCTATTTTGAATTTTTCCTGTTTTCAAAAATAACTCAAATCCTTGAACTCTTAGCAGTTATATATCCAAAATTTGTACATTGAGTCTTTTTAGGACAGTGCTTGTTTGGAGAATCATTGGTAGAGAAACAATTTCTGAATAACAGCAGTGAAGTCCTTGTAACTTTTCAAAATAAATGCAAACCCTTGAGGCAAGGAGACAAGTTGTTTCTGCATGCCCTAATTCTTTCATGCCTTACAGGTACTTGGTTTGTCACATCAGTTTCAAGTTTCTTGGCCATGGCTGTCCATATAACACTCAAACTCAGACTCATGCAGACAATTGCACTGCAATAGATGGATTATAAATCCATTGAATCAAAATAATCATCATGGAATACAATAACTTTTCTGTGAAATTTCTGTGAGCTGCATGTAGATGCACCTTTTAATCCTTTCCATAATGAAAAGGCATTTTTGGCTTGATGAGATGTCGGTATGAAAAGTACTTGCACATAAAAAGATGTGCTTAAATACATCTGCTATGGTAAATCGCATTCAGCTGAAGTTCTGAATCTGCAAATTCTGACAGCTTTTTATTCAGTGGTACAGCTGTTAGCATAGGTATATATGGTAGCGATGCTTAGAAATGCTACCATAGTGAGTTCTTAAATATGTATAAAGCAAAGAAATCTTTTACCTTCATTTGGCACTTTAAAGACAAACTACACTGGCTCTTGAAAGTGTAATTTTAAATCTTCAACTGCAAGGCTTTAAAAAAAATTATTCCTCCCCTTCCCCCCCCCCCCCCCCCCAGTGCAATCTCTTAGGATGCTGAATCAGACAGCACATTTACGTGGAACTACTTCCTCTATGCATCCCCATCTCCATTTTTGTATTGAGCATGCCAAAAGAGACTAAACTTTTCAATCTCTGAAACGAAAGACTTCATTACAACACAACAAATCTGACCAAGATAAAAATAGGAAAACCTCAGGGTAGGGGGAGATGGTTATAAGGCTGTAAAACAAATTACTGCTTGCTTCATGTCATTCAAGCATGTTGGCTTTTCCTTAGTCCTTTTTTTTCCTCATTTTTTCATCCTTCTGCTCATTCTTCCCTCTCCCAGTGGTTGCTAAGCTTGAGACAATCTGCATTTTCCATCTTGAGATTTTTCCTCAGAGTTCCTGAGAAAATCTCCTTGTTCAATCACCTTTTGAGGCTTGACTGGTTCTGCTTTCTGAAGCTGTCAAGAACACTGTCAGCCTCACCTGCCCTGTAGCTTCCCTACTTGCCATCCGTCCCTCTCTGTCACTTGTGTGCTTTTCTGTATTTTTAATGGCTAAGAGTGCTCAGTGTTTAGGGAAGAAGTCTCCTTTCTTCCCTAGTCTCCTTTCTTCTCCACCAACTCATTGCCTAAAACTGGTCTTTTAGTCTTTGTCACATGACATTTTATGAATTGCAAAGGGTTCTATGGTGTTCTGTAAAACGTAACCTCATGAAGTAATGAAGATACTAAATTCTATAAAGCATGAACATGAGTCTGTATCTTCTTAGCATAATGTTAAATGTGGGTTAACTGTGTTCTTGTTCTCTTATCTGCTTGCCCACAGGTGCTTGTACTCAAGCATTTACACTGGTCACACACAGGAGACTGTTTTTTTTTACCCTCAGTATTCACCCAGTGGCTTCACATTTTTTACAGCTACTGAGTGACTTTTTTTTTCTTCGTATCTTTGATCAAAGCAGTCAGGTCATCTTTTATTCAAGTTATGTCAACTCACATTCCTTTGCACCTCTTATGATGTTCTTACATATATGTGTATGTATTTTGGAGAGAAGAGGTAAAAAGTGTATTGTGGAGAAAAACTTTTTACAAAAAAGAAGTCCTTAATATTTTGGAAGTGTATAAGAAGAAATCTTAAGTGAATGATGTCTCATTCAGTTTTTTCTGTTGAAAGTAGGTCGAGACTGATTTTGGGCCTGTTACAATAACAGTAGATTATTATTTTCTCACGTAAAGGTGACTGGCTACTCAGAGTGTAAAGAAAGGAGTGGGGAGAAAGGACCAAGGTACTTCTGTGCTGCTGCTTTCCAGGCACAGCTCTTAGTATTGTTTGGTACTGTGTGTATCAAGCTGAGTCACCTGCAGGGGGAACAGCCAAGGAGGGGCAGGTGGGCAAGCAGCTCTAGAGCTGGAGTGATAGCACAAGGCTTCTTTGCATTTATCAGGAACGTATATCAGGTGAGAAATACCTTGCTTTGTTTCCTTTTCTCCACTGCAACATATGTACTGCCATCATTAATGATTGCTTTGGATGTAAGTAGCAATGGTGTAATGACACTATAAAACCTTTTTATTTGACACTAATGGAAGCAAACTTGTACCTGCAGTTGATGGTGTGAATGTCTAATGCTTCCACTGATCGCAATAATTTCTCTTCTAAATTTCTTGAGGAGTTGATCAAACCTACAATCAACTGATAAGCTTAGTGTATGTAAACTTTATTATATTGTAACTTACTTATGCAAAAAATACACGCACACTTTATTATGGGACTTGAGACTTCATTTTGTTTAAACTTGAGTTGTATTCTCACAGATTAGTCTTGCTCTAGGTTACTTGATCTTCAGTTTTGAAGAAGACACGTAGGCATAATTTTGGTGGAAGGATGACTGCCAATTACCAAGGTATTGTACTGTAACTATCTTGGTGTAGTTACTTGCTTTGCACATCGAGGAAAGATTTGGAAAGATTCGGTTCAGTCCCATTAACAGACTCCAGCTTTGTGCCTTTCAGAAAAGAAGGAACAATATTACCTATTGTGAAAAGGTAAATCAATTGACAGTTGTTGCATACACACAGAAATAACTCTCCTATATCTCTTACACTGCCTAGTAGCTCAACAGTGGCAGAACCTCTATTCCCCCCCCCCCCCCCCCCTTCTTAATCAGGGAAGAGCCCAGGAAAAGATTATAGTTATGTGTGAGTACATGACAAAATCACAGGTCATTCTCAAGAACAGCAACAACAGAAATCCCTGCTGGTACAGAGACAATGTATCTAGGTGTTTACTGGCGCACTGATGATGTATTTTAAGGAGGAGGAACTTCTCAAAAGAATGGTATTTCAATGCTGACAAGTCAAGAAAAACATGAGTTCTGATTTATATGGAATTAAGGGCCATTCATGTTTGTAGACATGGGTAAATGAAACCCTCTGAAGTTCATCTGTTCTAATTTAGGAAATGCTAAATATGTCTGTCTGTTATTGCCTAGCCTTTAGGCAAACTATTCCCCCAGCACACATACAGTATTTTATTTACAATTGCATGAGTGTCCCTGCTGCAAGCCTTTGCAGTTCAGTCACATACACTGTGCAGTCCTATCAAATAACCTATCCTACATTTGCATCTTTTGGCTATTAGGTGCAAGGGAAAGAGAAATGGTTTCCTTAAAAGAGAGTGGGTTTTGTGTGGTGTTTTTTTTTTTTTTTTTTTTTAATATTGCTTTCATGTAGCAGAGAATGCAAATTTCCACAGTGGGATATGATTTAAAATCACAATGGCAGCAGCATCTCCTTATTTCAGAAGATGGAATGAATGCTTATCTATATCTTCCCATATTCCTGTGTTGCTATTGAGAAATGGTAATAAATGGAAAGGTCAGGTCACTGAGCAATCTTAAGTACTTTATTGCTTGCTTCTACTTATCTCAGTGTTTCAGGCTACTTGACTCAAATGCTTCATCTGGAACCAATCACACTAACTAAACTTACAATTTATGCTATGGAGATTCAAAGGCCACCCTGAGATCCCCCACCAATGATACCAGTGGAAGGAAACTCTCCTCAACAGCAAACCTTTTAAATTTCTTTATTTACTTGGTTTCCTTGATACAATACGAGGTATACTCCCCTTCTAATAGGAGTCTTTGTACAGTGATCCAAAAATAATTTTCCATTTATTCAAAATAACTTGCTTCTTACTTTCAAGACAAGATTTGTTTATCCCTCTCTTCTTAAAACCCTCAGCTAGCTATGTCAGAGATGTCACAGATCCATGGGCTTCAGATTATTTAACAAGTCTTTCCCAACTTTATGCTCTCAAGCAGGACCTAAACTGACTGAGGACCAGCTTCTTTAAAGCTACACTTTGTTGACCAGCTAATTTGATATTGTCAGTTTTCTGGGAGGTGTTAAATTTGTGTTTTAAACTTAGTGTTTTGGCGAGGGCATAGACAGCAACTGGCAGTGTTGACTGTCAGCACTTCAGTAAAATGGGTAGTGGCTTAGACTTTCCTGGCTTGTAGGTGATATTGGCAGCAAGATAACCTGTGAGAGTGTGTGTGCTTTTTTTTAAGAATATGGGGGATCTATGGTCTCAGTTGCATTTATTTAAAATCTATTGGGATTTTCCTGAATCCACAATTATAAGTACTTCAAAATCTACCCAGAACAAACTTTTTTAATACAGTCGTAATGGCACCAAGATCTACTGTCTTCCCTCCAGTAGGGAAGTTTCCATAAGTGACAAACACAGTGAACAGGCAGGGAGCTTTGTCCTTCTTTTCCTTGCATTGGAAAGTAAGCATAACGGTAATCTGCTCAAGACTGCTACAAATTTTAGATGGTTTCTTTCAGTACGTACTATAGTATTCCAGGTTTTAAGTCTGGTTTTGTCTGTGTGTTTTGTGGGTTTTTTTTGTTTTTTTTTTTTTTTAAATCTGACACCTGTAAAACCTGGAACAGTGTTCTTATAGAATTCATATGGACTTGCAGCCATTTCAATCTTTTATACTTTTACAATAATTTTTATGTGAATCACTGATTTTTTTTTTTTTAAGAGGGAGGTTTACAAACTACTACTCCAAGGTCTAGTTGATTTACAATAGCAGTAATTATTTTATTGTTAGAGAAAGTTGTAGAAAATGTGTTTGATCTATTTTGTAAATTAACTATCAGATGACTTTTTGTCTGTTCTCTGTTGCTGGACATTATTTATGGAATAGAGCAAGAAATAAATCAGTGTTAAGATACTAACTAATGACATAGCTTTTCTGTAATTTTAAAGATTATAAAAAGCAAAATATTGAACAGTTGTTTTTTTAATGTAAAGTGAACTAGTGTTCAAGGTAATCTACTCTTTTGACCACAAAGAATAGCATTACATTTTCAAGGGGTAATCATTTTCAGTACAGTTCTTTCTAGAAATGAGCAGACATCTTCAGATTTGCAGTGAGGACAGAAAGATGATTTTATTGAAGGTTGGAAGTGATAGTGAATAGTTGTGGCCCTTAAAAATCAGTACTGATTTGCACAGTTCCTGAAATATTCAGGCTTTTTTTATTCCTTATTTGTCCTTGTTTGGCATTACTAAGGAAGCCAGCTTTATAATATACATGTGCTTTGATGACTTTAAGTGGCAATTATGCTCTGGATTTGTAGGTTTAAAAGGTATTAAATGTATTTTGTTTATATGTGGAATTAATCTGATATACTTGTTTACTGAGCATGGTCTGTTACGCATAACGTTTTGTAAGCGTAAAGGCAGTTGAGGAATTGAGAGAAGACAGCAGAATCTATTCCAGGGGAAAACTGAGTCAGTCACGTAACAAAAGAGAAGAAACTAAATGATAGAAGCACCAAGCAAGGAAGAAAACCCCACTGTATGAAATCTAAACAGAACTTATAATAGCTTGAAGAATAGGTGAGGATAAGACTGGAATTAATAACCCTTTTTAAAGTAACATGTTTTCGAAGTGACTAGAGACTGTGGGTGCCTAACTTCAAACAGGGGCTCCATTTTCAGAGCTGAAAGCAGGAGTTGGTTGTATAAACATTGTTCTTGAGAGTCTTTTAAAGTGTCTTTAGGGTGTTCTACCTAGTCCACTAGCTGACGGTTCTAGTTGCCTTAGGATGCAGTAGACACTTGCAGCTGTCTGGTAGATGAGCTGGAAAAACCTGCATTTCTGTAAGACCTGCAGTACTTCAGAGCAAAACCTGGAGACTGGGGCGGGGTGGGGAAAGGGTACCACCTTAGGGTGCCTGGAACAGAACTGATTGTCTGCATTTAAACGACTGAATCTTATTTGGTCCTGAATGTCTTGTAGGAATCACTGGATTGAGTAACTGACTTTGCATGGACAATCAACACACAGTCCAAGCCCACTTCTGAAGTGATCTTAAATATTACAATGGTATATATGTAGGCAGAGAAATAACTGTACTTCTATTCCATCCCCAAAAGTTTGATTTCATGGATTTTCTCGGACTGTATTAATTTCTATTTCTACAAGGTGCATATTATTGATGCCTCACGATTCCAATGTTACATTACACATCCAAGATGCTATTGTGATGTAACAACAGGTAGAAAAATGTAAGACGTGAGACTAGAATTCAGAATACCGTGTGTCTTGTAGAATCTATAGTTAATGTGATTTTTTTTTTTTTTTGATATTTTAATAACTTAAATATCTCTTATGTATTTTGGGAAAGTTGAAATATGTCCAGAAGGAAAGAAACTGCCTAAGAGTTTCATAATACTGAGTGTTTCAACATTTTGAAATCCATTTTTCTATTTACACCCTAAGTGTCTTACCAGTGGAGGCTGCATCTGTCTCTGTGCAGAAACACAGGCACATTTATTTTCGTTTTGTACGTATATATAAGTACATAAATGTTCCTCAGGCAAAATGCTTGTTTTCCTTTAATGCCTGATCATTATGATAGTGTGAATGTTTGCACGTATAAATTACTTGAAGACTAATGCATTCAAATAAGAACTCTAATAAAATACTTTTTTTAATATGTTACATATGAGGATTTTTATTGACATTTTATCCTTCAGTTTTAAAAATCTAGTGGAAAAATACAATGTTCAGTATTTTGATGTCTTCCCTCCTGCTTGCATAGTAATATAATGAACGATCTGAGACGATTAAAGAAATTTTTAAAGTCACTGCTAATATATTTTGATGGTAGAAAGGCAGCAGTGCTAATTATAAGCACAGACCATATTAAATTGACATCAAACAATTAAGAAATCCCATAATTAAGGTGGTAGGTGTGGGTTTTAATTTAACCCTCTATCCCTTTGTGCATGGGCAGCATGATACATCTTCCAGTTGCATAATCACTTGTGCATTTCTTCCCCCCCTCCCCAGTCCTGCCTCCTTCGGTGAAGAGGACAGATGATACTCACTTCCTAAGCCACTAATCAGTGTTTTTATCTTAGCCTGGTTGTTCATTGTGAGTTTACTGTAGGCTGGTAAGTCCCTATTACAATACTAATTTCTGTGTGGACTTTTCAGTAGTGTTTGCTGTAACGTTTGAGTACCTCAAAAAAAAAATGAACATCCTTTTGAGGTCAAGGGATGATCTGGAAAGCACAAAAATGTAGAGTGACTGACAGAATCATGGAATGGTTTGGGTTGGAAGAGACCTTCAAAGATCATATAGTCCAACCCCCATGCCATAGGCAGGGACATCTCTCACCACATCGGGTTGCCTAAAACCCTGTTCAATCTGACCTTGAATACTTTCCGTGATGAGCCATCCACAACTTCCCCGGGCAACCTGTTCCCCTGGGACACCTGTGGTGTCTTACCACCTTCATTTCTTCATACCCAATCTCAATCTACCCTCTCTTAGTTTAAAACTGTTACCCCTTGTTCTGTCATTACAGTGTCACTACTACATCATTACTGCTGGTAAAAAGCCTCTCTCCATCTTTATTATAAGCCCCCTTTTAAGTATTGAAAGGCCACAATAAGGTGTCCCCAGAGCCTTCTCTTCTCCAGGCTGAACAACCCCAACTCTCTCCGCCTGTGCTCACAGGAGAGGTGTTCCATTCCTCTGATCATTTTGGTGTCCCTCCTCTGGACCTGCTCCCACAGGTCCATGTCTTTCCTGTGCTGAGAGCTCCAGAGCTGGATGCAGGACTCCAGGTGGGGTCTCACCAGAGTGGAGTAGACAGGCAGAATCACTTCCCTTGACCTGCTGGCCATGATGCTTTTTATTCAGCCCAGGAGACAATTGGCTTTTTGGGCTGTGAGCAGACATTGATGGCTTATGTCCAATTTTTCATCTACCAATATCCCAAAGTCCTTCTCTGCATGACTGCTCTCAATCCAGTATGAAAGATTAAAAGGAAAAATACTGTGTTTTAGTGTTTGACCCTTTACTTTGCAGCTTCTGGCCTAGGTTGGCACAGAATACAGTTTTATTAGCCACTTGGAGACCTGCCAAACTTGTCACAGCATCTGGCTTTTTAAGATGCTGTGTTTGATTGTCTCTATAGTTGCAGACTTACAGGAAAAGATTTAGTCTTGCCTGAAGAAGATTCCAATTAAACCACAGACAGAAAGAGATTAAAAAAGAGATAAAAGAACAAAAGGTGGGTAAGGAAAAGAGCTTATGAACAGGGAGGCAAGAGAAGTAAGAAGCATCACATTCCATGTTCAGGACCTCTGGCCCTGTTCAACTCTGATTTATCCCTAGGCTGAATCTTTCCTAATTAATGACCAAGGCAAGGGTTCTCTGAAGATCATAGAGGATGTTCCTAAAGTATAGGTGCACAGGGGGTCAGATCTAGGTGTATACAAGAAAACTTAATGGCAGAACTTGGATATTCAAAACCTTAATAAAGCTTTTCATTAACTTTACATTTAAGCAGACTTCCTTTGTGCAGGTTTTTTCCCTAGTCAGATCACTTCTTCCAGCATGCAGCTGGTAAAAAAGTTATTGTGAGTACAGTGTGTGGACAAGCTTTGGCCTCTGTAGAGCTGGGAGCACCAATTACAGTAGAAAAGCTGTGAAGAGGAGTTTTATGTTGACGTTCCCCTCTCCTATCAGTAGGGTAAGAAACCATGATAGGTCAAGTTCAATGACTTTGTGGTTGAGGCAGAGGAAAGTTGATCTTAGGTCCAGAGCTCTTAGTGCACCTTCTGTTTTTCTGGTAGTGGGTGGTGGTGTATTAGATAGCATGCTCAACAGGGGGGGCTGATGCACCAGCCACCAAAAAAAAAAAGCTAGCCAGAGTGTAATCATAGGTGCTTTGTTTCAAGAAAACTTTGTCTTAATTGAAAATATCTAAAGATGCTGTTAAATTCTAGATGCCTTAGAGGACTCAATCCATTCCACTCCTATCAGTTTGATGCCAGTGCCAGCGATAGATGCCCAGAGCCTGGAGACAGCTCACAGGTCAGCAGGAGAGCACCTGAAAAGCAGCACAAAGGAATTCCAGCCACTCCAACCAGTAAGTCAGCTTCGTTGGGGGCCCAGCTTAAAAGCCTCTGTGCAAATGCATGGGGAATAAACAAGAGGAGTTAGAGACGTGTGCAAGCCTGCAGGGCTATGATCTTACTGCCATCACAGAGATGTGGGATGGCTCCTATGACTAGAGCGTTGGAATGGAAGGATACAGGCTCTTTTAGGAAGGACAGGTGGGGGAGATGAGCAGCGGGTGTTGCCCTCTATGTCAATGACCAGCTGGAGTGCATGGAGCTCTGCCTGGGGATGGATGAGGTGACTGAGAGCTTATGAGTCAGGATTAAAGGGAGGGTGACTTTATAGTGAGGATCTGCTACAGGCCACTGGACCAGGAAGACTGAGCAGATGAGGCCTTCTTTAGATGGGAGCAGCCTCACGTTCACAAGTGCTTGTTCCCATGGGGCATGTCAGCCACCCTGATACCTGCTGGAGGGACAACACAGCAGAGCATAAGCAATCCAGGAGGTTCCTGGAATGTGTTGATGATAATGACTTCCTTCTCGAAGTGACAGAGGAGCCAACGAGGAGAGGTGCTCTCGTTCTCACCGGAGAGAGGACCTGGTTCTCACCAGCAAGGAGGGGCTGGTGGAGAATGTGAAACTCAAGGTCAGCCTTGGCTGCAGTGACTGTGAAATGGTAGAGTTCAGGATCCTTAGGGCAGCAAGAAGGGCACACAGCAAGCTCAGTACTCCTTCAGGAGAGCAGACTTTGGCCTCTTCAGGGAGCTGCTTCATAGAGTACCATGGGATAAAGCCCTGGAGGGAAGAGGGGCCCAAGAAAGCTGGTCAGTATTCAAGGATCACTTCCTCCAAGCTCAAGAGTGATGCATCAAAGAGGAAGTCAGACAAAAACACCAGGAGGCCTGCTGGGGTGAACAAGGAGCTCCTGGACAAACTCAAACACAAAAGGGAAGCCTACAGAGGGTGGAAGCAAGAACAGGTAGCCTGGGAGGAATACAGAGAAATTGTCTGAGCAGCCAGGAATCAGGTTAGCAAAGCTAAAGCCCTGATAGAATGAAATCTGGTCAGGGATGTCAAGGGCAACAAGAAAAGCTTCTATAGGTATGTTGGTGATAAAAGGAAGACTAGGGAAAATGTGGGCCCTCTCTGGAAGGAAACGGGAGACCTGGTTACCCAGGATATGGAGAAGACTGAGGTACTCAATGACTTTTTTGCCTCAGTCTTCACCAGCAAGTGCTCAATGTGACCTGGAAATGTGCGCTCATAGCCCAGAAGGCCAACCATATCCTGGGCCACATCGAAAGAAGTATGGCCAGCAGGTCAAGGGAGATGATTCTCCCCCTCTGCTCTGATGAGATCCCACCTGGAGTCCTGTGTCCAGCTCTGGAGCCCTCAGCACAGGAAAAACATGGACCTGTTTGAGAGGGTCCAGAGGAGGGCCACACAAATGATCAGAAGGCTGGAGCACCTCTCCTGTGAAGAAAGGCTGAGAGATTTGGGGTTATTGAGCCTGGAGAAGAGAAGGCTCTGGGGAGACCTTATTGCAGCTTCTAAGAAAGATGGGGACAGACTTTTTAGCAGAGCCTCTTGCAACAGGACATGGGATAATGGTTTTAAACAAAAGAGGGTAGATTTAGACTTGATATAAGGAAGAAATGTTTCACAATGAGAGTGGTGAGACAGTGGAACAGCTTTCCCAGAGAAGTTGTGAATGCTCTATCCCTGGAAGTATTCAAGGTCAGGTTGGATGGGGCTTTGAGCAACCTGGTCTAGTGGAAGGTGTCCCTGCTTATTGCAGGAGGGTTGGAAGTAAATGATCTTTAAGGTTGCTTCTAACCCAATTCCTGACATCCAAGTCATCTATGAAAGTTCCCATTTCATAGCTTAAAGATTTCAAACTTCTTCTTAAGTATAGATAGATTTTTTTTTTTTATTAACCTTTCTCTTGGGGAAAAAAAAAAAAAGACACTGGTTTCACAGAATTTTTTTCCCTTACACAACTTTCTGTACATCTGTCTCATTTTGTTGGTCTGCTGTTCTTCCTCAAAATATTCCGTAAGTCATACAGGCAGTAAGTGACGTAAATATTGTTGAAAGCTTGACAAAGCTTATTAGCAAATGGTAATGGAGTATGATAGGAGTAATTTAGCCATACTGTATAACCTGTTTTTCCTCTAATAATAAATACTGAGAGAAATTCAGTGGCTTGAGGAAAGCTGTGTTAAAGATATTTGGACCCAGATTAATAGACACATGTAGCCTGGAGTTAAGAGATTCCCATTAATGCTTCATTGCCAAATCAGAAATGTGAACCTGTTGTTTTAGACTTAATTTCTTGGATACTCCTTGCTGGGTTTCATTGTATACTATTAAAAATACTGCCACTAACAACTTAAGGGAGTGAAAAAATCAATGTTGGAATAAATCAGTAACCATTGCAAACATCTGATCTGTATCTTGTGTGAAAGACCATTCTATACATATTACATCCTTGGTGTTGGGTTTACCTCTAGTTGGGATGTTCTTCTCAAGGTAACTTTGGACCAAAATAAGTGTTCTTTCATGAAGTGGTAGGAAGTCCTATGTTTGTGTATCACCAGCAACTGAAGCAAAGTTGGATAAAAAAGTTTAATCAAAATGTCTGTGAATCTTCACCTTATCTCAGGCATAACTAGAAAATGTGCAAAAGAGAAGAGGTTAGTAGCCTTAAGTGTTCTGGAAAGTCAGAAAAATATTTCTTATATATGTGAAGCTGTTAAATGTATAGTTTTTGAAATAGGCCAGCTTAGCAATTTAAAATTAAAATTTAAATTTTGTGGTGGTTCTTTGCTTCTAAATACTAGGTTTAGCCATTTTCTCCAGGTCAGACAGAGTTGAATGTAGTGAGTCATTGTCCTGTTCAAATTACTACTTCAAAATTTTCTTTATCTTTTCAAGAAGTTATTCTGTTACCTTGCTCTTTCCCATATTGTGGTACATACCACTTAGCTCTCTTGCCAGTCTTCATATTTTATCCCCTTGTTGCCTGTCGTGATACAAACCAGACTTATTAAGAGTATGCTGTTTGTATGAGTGAAGAAAAGTGCAAAAAGGAGTATGCTCTCCACCACTTTTTTCAAAGCTGGGAGGTATGCCTCTTTTGAGGGCTTGGTTGTGCCTGAAAGATAATCTGTTGTCATATTTAATTCATAGAAAATCTTCATCTCCCAGCTCTTTTGCAGTTTAAAGACTTACATTATATTTCTTATTTTTATACTTCAGCAGCAAGAGTGTTTACTTTTTTGGCAGTTCTTGAGAGATTCCTGTCTTTGATTAGGAGTTGCATGAGTAACAGCATGCAGTTTATTTCTTGTCTGCTAGAAATGTTGTTAGTAATCACTTACAACATCAAGTCATCTTGTATTTGTAACATTTTATTATTCCTATGAGAGTACCATCATGAAATTATTATGGAAAGCCTTATCATTACACATTTGAAAATGTTTTTATCTATTGTAGGAAATACTTTTAATGCCATCACAACACACTTCAAGAAAGAAGCAAGCTTTCTACCTCTGCAAGCCAATCTGACAGGGAAGTAACCCTTAGCTTCTTTAAAACAAATCATCCAGCTGTAACTTTCCTGGAGTTTGCATAAAGACTTAGGTGTAACTTAAAAAGAAAACACCTGTTGCTGTGTTCTTAGTATGCTTTCTGTGGCTTTAAAAATGACTTTTTGTAACGTTACAAGAAAAAGCAAAGGCGTAACTTAGTTATGTACCTTAGGCTTTGCTCCTTTTGAAAGCAGACTGTAAAAAGTGACTAGACAAAGTCATGGAAAGAAAACTCATTGCTAACTATACAAAGGTGCCAGAAGTGCTTGAGGCACTTCTGTGGCAGAATCAGTGGATGCTGAGAGAGTTTTCAGGGGATGCACTGTATCCATAACCTGCTTTTGCATTGTTTTCCTATGCACCTGTGTAGCCTAAGCTGTATCTCCAGTTATTGAATCTTCAGTAAGACCAGCAATTCTTATGTTATCATAATTGTTATTTTAAAAATTTAATTTAATTTAAATATATAAAACAATAGTTGAGAGAGACTTTCTTTGCATAAAATGCATGAGCATGCAATTTGACCAAATAATCTTCTGGATTTATAAGGTAGGTGTTCATAGTGTAGTTGCAGAAAAGACAAGACTTACCAGTGTTTTTGCCTTTACTACATTTTAGACACTACTATGTTATAAATTAAAATGAAAATAATAAGAGATGATTGTATTAGCAATCATCTTTGTATCAATATTGAAGTCCATTCCTGGTGGAAATGACATTACTGAATGGAATCCTTTTTTTTTTTGAAAACCATTTCAGTGGGAAGTGAATTGACACAGTGGGCAATAAATTTGGAACAGTTTAATAGTTGAGAAATGCATTTGGAATTAAGGCTAAGAAGGTATTAACCAGGTATTCTTACTGTTCTGTCTGTTTTATGTAGTTGTTGTATTTCTATCTATTGTGGTTTAGCTGCAGCTGATGACTAAGCACCACGCGGCCTCTCATTCACGCCCTGCTCCCCAGGTGGGTTGGGGGAGAGAATTGGAAAAAAATCCCAAACTTCACAGGTTGAGATAAAGGCAGTTTAATAGGACAGCAAAGAAAGAAGATATTTTAATAATAATAATATTGATGATAGATAAATACACAATATCAAGTGATGCATAATGCAACAACTGCTCACCACGTGTGATCAATAGCCTGTCCCTGAGCAGTGATTCCCACCCCCTGGCCAACTCCAATTTTATATACTGAGCATGATGTCGTATGGTATGGACAGTCCCTTTGGTCAGTCCGGGTCAGCTGTCCTGGCCGTGCCTCCTCCCAGCTTCTTGTGCACATCCCTGCTGGCAGAGCATGGGGAGCTGAAAAGCCCTTGACTAAGTATAAGCACTCCAACTACTTAGCAGCTACTAAAAACACCGGTGTGTTGTCAACATTATTCTCATACTAAATCCAAACCACAGCACTATACCAGCTGAAACCAGGACACCATCACTTAAGTATCCTGCTGATGGCTGAAGCAAAATTGGAGCTAGTGGTTTGTGGAATGTTTTTGATTCAGTATAATAGTAATCAAAATGCCTTGGCTACTTTTTAGCTGTTATGGGTACAAAAAGCAGATTCTAGTTACTAGTGTTGTGAATGGATGGTCAGTGCCTTTTCTAGCAGATAAAAACCATTGAAATTATATAATGTTGGTCCTTCTGTGAATCCATTGCTGAAATGTTAGCCAAACTTTGAAGTAATCTGTGTACACTGCAACTAATGGAGGAAAAAACACAACGTTGTGAATAGATGTGACCTGTGTACTGTCTCTGTTATTTTAAAATTTTTATTTTAATTTTGTATATATGAGTGTTTAAGCATTTGTGAACAAGTGACTGTACTTTGAAATTTTGTCTACTGTACACAATATAGTTTTCTTACGTTTGTTCATTCTGTTATTTGCTTCTTTAAACCTTATATGGGTGTTTTTTAGTATCACAGAATGATCTTGGGCTTTGAACAACTTGATGTAGTGAAAGATGTCCCTGCCCATAGCAGGGGGGTTGGACTAGATGACCTTCAAAGGCCTCTTCCAACCCAAACCATTCTGTGATTCTGTGGTCTAGGTTGTGAGAGTCCTCTGGAGATCATCTGCCCAAGAGGCTCCAGACAGGAAGCTTCTTGTTACAGGTTTAGAATTTTTATTGCATTTCTCAAGAGTAACCAGTTGATATAGGTTGCTTTGGGTTGTTCTTCTGGTGCCTGTGTCTACTGCTGAAGCTTTTTGGTGTGCAGTTAATTATTTTTATAACATTCACTTATTTACAAAGACCCTTATTTTTTTGTGATAAAATGTATTAATATCTGCTCTGACTCTGGCATGGATAACTTCTGAAAAAAAACTATGTGCCATTTCAAAGTGTTTAGTTGGAAGATTATTGAAATGTAACAGGTTTTTATTTGAAGGATATCATAAATTAATCTTACTCTCCATATGCTTATACATAAGATTAATCAAAGCCTTTCATACCCACAGCAGTTTATTATAATAGTTGACATCTCTCAAACTGTTGCCTAATTCATACTTTAGTTCTATAAGGTGTTAATTCAGATTCTTGAAATTTTAAGGACGCTGTTACAGGAGTCTTTGAGAAGATCTCATTGTTTGACCTATGCTGTAATAAAATACCCATCACAGGAGCAACTTTTGTAGTTTTACCCTGCAGTGTTCTCATATGTCAGGATGCTAGATCAAATAAAACTGTAGGAATGCTGTAGCTTTATTGTGTTTACCTCTAATTGCAAGAAATTTTGGTGGACAGGTTCCCTAGGGTAGTAAATGTCAGTGTAACTGTACCTGTTAACTCCCTTCTCATTTGTGGTAGCCTGCAGCAGTGACAAAATGTGTAGGAAAAGCATTCAGTGTCTCCTTAGCATAAGTTCAAGGCACTGGTAATGTGGAAGGGAGAATGCAACACTTTGTTCCTTTGTTCAAACTCATGGCAGTAGGAAGAGTTTGAGCAACCAGTGACTGGTTGCAGGACCAACACAATGGTTTAGTTATTGTACAGCTATGGTTCCTTTTGATGACTGTAGGAGGAAAAGGCGTTTCCACTGAGGCAGAACTCTGGTAAGAAATCTGGCACTTGCAAGTGTTCCATTTGCTTTCTCGTCTCAGTGTCCTTTTGAATTTCCTGAGACCTGGGTATGGTTACCTGTATACTTCCATGAAACCTAATCTGTGTTCTTTTTTTTCCCCTTTTCATCTTAGTCTGAGTTAATACAGACATACAGTATCTTCTCTCATTTCTTTTTTTTACAAAAATGCTTGTAGTCCCACGTCTGGATTATCCTACTGTGAATAAAATATATTGTCAGTACAGAAAAAATAGGTTGTTTCCTTGCACACATGCAAACCTCAAAATAGCAAGCAATACAAAAGGAGATAAGCAGTGTTGGTGTCACAGCTTTGGTATAAACCAGGCCTTGTAGAGCTTACTTGGTTGAAAACGGCGCACCTGAATCCAGGTGAGAAATCTGTATTGACACTAGCTTGGGATTTCTGTGTTCGTCAGTGAGCAGCATCACTGACATTTACTTCTTCCACTATGCTTTTATGTGTCTAATATGCAAAACCCACTATGCCTAATTTATGTAGGTTTTATATTATACAAGGATTTGGTTTATCTAAGTTCTCTCTCCCAGTCTGGGAAGGTGGCTATCTGTGCCTGTGACTTCTAAACAACTAGATGCCTTCACTTCCAGTATAGCTTTAGTTATTGTCCTGGTTTCAGCTAGGATAGAGTTGGTTTTCTTCACAGAAGCTAGTGTGAGGCTGTGTTTTGGATTTGGGATGAGAAAATGTTGATAATGTGCTGATGTTTTGAGCTGTTGCTAAGTAGTTGAGGACAGTCCAGCTTCTCGGGCTGGTCTGCTAGCAAGAAGGCTGGGGGTGCATGGGGAGCTGGGAGGGAACACAGCCAGGACAGCTGACCCAGGCTGACTAAAGAGATATTCCATACCATATGACGTCATGCCCAGTACATAAACTGGAGTTTGCTGGGGGAAGGGAATCGCTACTCAGGGACGGGCTATCGATCACCAGGTGGTGAGCAATTGCTGTATTGGGCATCACTTGTTCTTGTACATTCCTTTGTTGTTATTATTATTATTGTTATCATTGTTGTTTCCTTCTCTCTTGCTGTTCTATTAAACTGTTCTTATCTCAACTCACGAGTTTTTTCCCAATTCTCTCCCCGTCCCACTGGGGGAGGAGGGAGTGAGCAAGTGGCTGCGTGGTGCTTAGTTGCTGACTGGGGCTAAACAATGACAGCTATTCACAGTTGCTTCTGGGAATGTGATCTTGCAAAGGAGAGGTCCTTTATTTTAAAAATAAAGGAAGCTGATGAGGAATTGTAATGGGACTAGGTACATAGTACAAGATGTCTTCCTTACTATTTTATCTTTAAAAAGTGGTGGTGCTGTGGTTAAGCACATTATTGTATCTTTACTGTCTCAGAGGAGATCTTGTAGGCGTTCATGTAGATGGTAGTCCTGTGAGCCTCTTCAAAAGCGGGTATGAAACTGCAGCAGAAGACTTCAAGCGTGGCCAGCAGGGAGGTGATTCTGCCTGTCTACTCTGCTCTGGTGGGATCCCACCTGGAGTCCTCTGTCCAGCTCTGGAGCCTTCAGCACAGGAAAGACATGGACCTGTTGGAAGGAGTCCAGAGGAGGGCCACAAAAATGCTCAGAGGAATGGAACACCTCTCCTGTGAGGAGAAGCTGAGAGAGCTGGGGCTGTTGAGCCTGGAGGAGAGAAGGCTCCAGGGAGACCTTATTGCAGCCTTCCAGTGCTTAAAGGGGGCTTCTGAGAAAGATGGGGACAGACTTTTTAGCAGAACCTTTTGCGATAGGACAAGGGGTAATGGTTTTAGACTAAAAGAGGGTAGATTTCAACTAAACAGAAGGGAAAAGTGTTTCACAATGGGGGTGGTGAACCACTGGCACAGGTTGCCCAGAGAGGTGGTAGATGCCCCATTCCTGGCAACGTTCCAGGTCAGGTTGGACGGGGCTCTGAGCAACCTGACGTAGCTGAAAATGTCCCTGCCCATGGCAGGGCAGTTGGACTAGATGCCCTTTAAAGGTCCCTTCCAACCCAAAGGTTCTATGATAAACTGGCATTCTGTGGAAAGAAAGTCCTGTGCTCTTCTCCCTCATCTCAGTTACTGTGCCAATGCTTGTTTCTCTGCTCTCACCACCTCAACTTCCCAAAGCTTGTGTAGCTGTGAATTGAATTGGTTTGGAGATCTCTCTCAATTAAAATTAGCTATGTTTGTATTCATGCAGCTGCATATAAGGGAAGGAAGACAGCATGAGGATAACAGCTCGGGCTAGGAGGGCAGAGTGTTGCTTCTTGGAGTGCAACTGACTCCAAGGGGCAAAAAGATTCTTGCTTATGAGCTGGCAGGCCTCATCGAGAGGGCTCTAAACTAGATTTGAAGGGGGGAGGGGATAAAACCAGGCTCACTAGAGTTGAGCCTAGGGGTGGCGTGCCAGAGTTGAAATCGATAGCCCAGCTCAAGTGCATCTACACCAGTGCACGCAGCATGGGCAGCAAACAGGAGGAGCTGGAAGCCATTGTGCAGCGGGACAGCTATGATGTAGTTGCCATCAAAGAAACATGGTGGGATGCTTCTCATGACTGGAGTGCTGCAATGGATGGCTATAAGCTCTTCCGAAGGGATAGGCAAGGAAGGAGAGGTGATGGGAGTGTTTTGATTGTATAGAAATCCATGATTGTAAAGACCAAGTAGAGTGCTTATGGGTAAGGATGAGGGGGAAAGCCAATGAGGCAGATATCTTGCTGGGAGTCTGTTACAGACCACCCAACCAGGACGAAGAGACAGATGAGACATTCTATAAGCGACTGTCGTGGTTTAGCCCCAGCCAGCAACTACGCACCACGCAGCCGCTCGCTCACTCCCCCACGGTGGGACGGGGGAGAGAATTGGAAGAGTAAAAGTGAGGAAACTCATGGTTTGAGATAAAGACAGTTTAATAAGTAAAGCAAAAGCCGTGCACGCAAGCAAAGCAAAACAAGGAATTTGTTCACCACTCCCCATGGGCAGGCAGGTGTTCAGCCACCTCCAGGGAAGCAGGGCTCCGTCACGCGTAATGGTTTCTTGGGAAGACAGACGCCATAACTCCGAACGTCCCTCCACCCCTTCCTTCTTCTTTGTCCCAGCTTTATATACTGAGCATGACGTTATATGGTATGGAATATCTCTTTGGCCAGCCTGGGTCAACTGTCCCAGCTATGTCCCCTCCCAGCTTCCCATGCACCCCCAGCCTGCTCACTGCAGGCCAGCATGAGAAGCTGGACTGTCCTTGAGTACTTAGCAACAACTCAAAACATCAGCACCTTATCAACATTTTCTCATCCCAAATCCAAAACATAGCCTCACGCTAGCTTCTATGAAGAAAATTAACTCTACCACCCCTTATTCCATACCATTTACGTTATGCTCAGGTACCACACTATCCAATATAACCTCATCAACCACCACCCCCCTTCCCATCCTTTAATATAATACACAGATTATCATCCCCTTAGTCCATAGACTTCCCTCCAAAATGTCTGTGAAAAGTCTGCTGAGTTCATTTAGTCCATGACTTTGGGCTCCATCCCTTACGGTGGTCACTCAGGACAGGCGAGGTGGGGTGTTGCATGGAGTTACTGGGTACCAAAACCAGCTCAGGTCAGGTCACTGCTGCACTGGCACTGCTTCTTGTAAGGCTTGTCCTCCATTCGTTCAGGTGGTTCCTGCTATAGTAGTTCCTATAACATGCAACTCAAATCGTGGGTTACAACAGTTTAAAGGTACTTCCATTACAATCTCCAGCCCTGGGCCCTTTGGACTGGACCATAGGGTTTAACATTGCAATGAACTCCTCCCCTTGCCCCTGCTCCAGCTTGGACTTATCCACAGACTGCAGTCCCTTCCATGAGCCACAGTCTCTCCAGGGGTATATCTGCTGCAGCACAGACTTATCCCCAGTTGCAGTCACTTCGAGGTGCACCTGCTCCAAAATGGCCGTCTCCACGGGCCACACTACCTCCAGAGATAAATCTGCTCCAGTGTGGCCTTACCCATAGTTCCAGTTCCTCCAGCAATATACCTGCACTGTTGAGGGCTTCTCCATGGCCACACACTTTGAGGTGCTCCAAGCATGACCTCATGCACAACCAATAATGCTTCAAGGTGCACCTGCTGCAACATAGACTTATCCACAGCCACAGACGCTTCGAGATGTACCTTCAGCGTGGACTTATCTGTGTGCCACAATCCCATCAGAGGTATACCTGCTGCAGCACAGACATAACCATGGCCACAGATGCTTCGAGATATACCTGCTCCTGGCATGGGCTTACGCACGGTCACAGACGCTTCAGGGTGTCCTGCTCCCACATGGACTCACCCACAGGTCACAGTCCCTTCGACTCAAGCTCACAGTGGAGTTCCAGCCTATTCAGTACAGCAGCACAGGAAAAAAAAAACAGCAATACCCCGGCCATCTGCCAGCCCAGGCCCAAGGCCATTGCTGTTATCAGAATCTTCCCAGGCACAGCAGAGTCAGACGATCAGCGGTACAGCAGCAGCGAAAGCACAAAGCAGCCACTAACGAGCACTGGACGCTAATACATGCAGGGAAGGCAAACCCATGGCAAGCACAGGGGCCTGGCAATTAATGGCTAAGCAGCAATAACAGCTATAAATTCTATCATCTAGCACATTCCAATCAAACTTGTCATTATCTCAAACCCTTCGAGCCCCACGTTGGGCGCCAAAAAGGACTGTCGTGGTTTAGCCCCAGCCAGCAACTACGTACCACGCAGCCGCTCGCTCACTCCCCCACGGTGGGACGGGGGAGAGAATTGGAAGAGTAAAAGTGAGGAAACTCATGGTTTGAGATAAAGACAGTTTAATAAGTAAAGCAAAAGCCGTGCACGCAAGCAAAGCAAAACAAGGAATTTGTTCACCACTCCCCATGGGCAGGCAGGTGTTCAGCCACCTCCAGGGAAGCAGGGCTCCGTCACGCGTAATGGTTTCTTGGGAAGACAGACGCCATAACTCCGAACGTCCCTCCACCCCTTCCTTCTTCTTTGTCCCAGCTTTATATACTGAGCATGACGTTATATGGTATGGAATATCTCTTTGGCCAGCCTGGGTCAACTGTCCCAGCTATGTCCCCTCCCAGCTTCCCATGCACCCCCAGCCTGCTCACTGCAGGCCAGCATGAGAAGCTGGACTGTCCTTGAGTACTTAGCAACAACTCAAAACATCAGCACCTTATCAACATTTTCTCATCCCAAATCCAAAACATAGCCTCACGCTAGCTTCTATGAAGAAAATTAACTCTACCCTGGCTGAAACCAGGACAGACTGGCAGAAGTCTTGCATTTGCTGGCCCTTGTTCTTGTGGGGGACTTCAATCTGCCAGACATCTGCTGGAAGTATAACACGGCAGAGAGGAAACAATCTGGGAGGTTCCTGGAGTGTGTGGAGGATAACTTCCTGACACAGCTGGTGAGTGAGCCCACCAGGGGAGGTGCCTTGCTGGACCTGCTGTTTACAAACAGAGAAGGACTGGTGAGAGATGTGGCGGTCGGAGGCCGTCTTGGGCTTAGCGATAGAATTCTCAGTTGTGAGTGAAGTAAGGAGAGGGGTCAGCAAAACTGCTACCATGGACTTCCGGAGGGCAGACTTTGGCCTGTTCGGGTCACTGGTTGAGAGAGTCCCTTGGGAGACAGTCCTGAAAGACAAAGGGGTCCAGGAAGGCTGGACATTCTTCAAGAAGGAAATCTTAAAGGCGCAGGAACAGGTGGTCCCCATGTGCCCTAAGAAGAGCTGGCGGGGAAGGCGCCCAGCCTGGCTGAACACGGAGATTTTGCTGGGACTCAGGGAAAAGAGGAGAGTTTATCACCTCTGGAAGAAGGGGCAGGCAACTCACGAAGAGTGCAAGGATCTTGTTAGGTCAAGCAGGGACAAAATTAGAAAGGCAAAAGCCCAGCTAGAGCTCAGTCTGCCCACAGTTCTAAAGGATAATAAAAAATGCTTCTACAAATATATTAACAACAAAAAGAGAGGCGAGGAGAATCTCCATCCCCTACTGGATATGGCAGGGAACATTGTCTCCAAGGACGAGGACAAGGTTGAGGTACTTAATGCCTGCTTTGCCTCAGTCTTTAATAGCCAGTCCAGGTATCCTCAGGATATTCAGCCCCCTGAGCTGGAACATGAGGGTGGAGAGCACAATAACCTGCCCATAATCCAGGAGGAAGCAGTAAAGGACATGTTAAGCCATCTGGACACCCACAAGTCTATGGGGCCTGATGGGATCCACCGAAGAGTACTGAGGGAGCTGGTGGAGGATCTTGCCAAGCCACTCTCCATCATTTATCAGCAGTCCTGGTTAACAGGGGAGGTCCCAGATGACTGGAGGCTGCCAATGTGACACCCATCTACAAGAAGGGCCGGAAGGAGGATCCTGGGAACTACAGGCCTGTCAGCCTGACCTCCGTACCGGGGAAGATCATGGAGCGGTTCATCTTGAGGGCGCTCACAGGGCATGTGCAGGACAACCAAGGGATCAGGCCCAGCCAGTATGGGTTCATGAAAGGCAGGTCCTGCTTGACCAACCTGATCTCCTTCTATGACCAGGTGACCTGCTTAGTGGATTAGGGAAAGGCTGTGGTTGTTGTCTACCTGGACTTTAGTAAAGCCTTTGACAGCGTCTCCCACAGCATTCTCCTGGAGAAACTGGCGGTTTGTGGCTTGGACGGGTTTACTCTTCGCTGGGTGAGGAACTGGCTGGATGGCCAAGCCCAGAGAGTTGTGGTGAATGGCGTTAAATCTGGCTGGTGACCACAAACAGTGTTCCCCAGGGCTCGGTTCTGGGGCCAGTCTGGTTCAATATCTTTATTGATGATCTGGATGAAGGGATCGAGTGCTCCCTCAGGAATTTTGCAGATGACACCAAGTTGGGTGGGAGTGTTGATGTGCTGGAGGGTAGGAGGGCTCTGCAGAGGGACCTGGACAGGCTGGATCCATGGGCAGAGGTCAACTGTATGAGGTTTAACAAGGCCAAGTGCAGGGTCCTGCACTTCGGCCACAACACCACCATGCAATGCTACGGGCTTGGGGAGGAGTGGCTGGAGAGCTGCCTGGCGGAAAGGGACCTGGGGGTGCTGGTTGACAGCCAGCTGAACATGAGCCAGCAGTGTGCCCAGGTGGCCAAGGAGGCCAACAGCGTCCTGGCCTGTATCAGAAATGGTGTGGCCAGCAGGAGTAGGGAAGTGATTGTGCCCCTGTACTCAGCACTGGTGAGGCCACACCTTGAATACTGTGTTCCATGTTGGGCCCCTCACTACAAGGAGGATCTTGTAGGTGCTGGAGCGTGTCCAGAGAAGGGCAATGAAGCTGGTGAGGGGTCTGGAGCACAAGTCTTCAAAGGAGCAGCTGAGGGAATGGGGGTTGTTCAGTCTGGAGAAGAGGAGGCTGAGGGGAGACCTTGTCGCTCTCTACAACTACCTGAAAGGGGATTGTGGTGAGGTGGGTGTTGGTCTCTTCTCCAAAGTAACTAGCGATAGAATGAGAGGAAATGGCCTCAAGTTGCGCCAGGGGAGGTTTAGATTGGATATTAGGAAAAATTTCTTCACCGAGAGGGTGGTCAAACATTGGCACAGGCTGCCCAGGGAGGTGGTGGAGTCGCCATCTCTGGAAGTGTTCAAAAAACTTGTGGATGTGCCGCTTCAGGACATGGTTTGAGGGACATGGTGGCGCTGGATTAATGGTTGGACTTGATGATCTTGAAGGTCCTTTCCAACCTTAGTGATTCTGTGATTCTTCTGCCAGCGTGATTAGTGTGTTACAGTCAAACGTTGAGCTTGGTAGCTGTAGAAATATCCTGTATTCATGTAGCTTCAGATCACGCTCGCATCAAATTTGATGTGAAATTGTGTCTCTATCATGTTTTAGCATTTGCCATCACAGTCTGCAGTTAAGATTCACCAATTTTCACAGGTGACCTTTTCAAGCAGGGAGAAGCTTGCATGTGGAAACATCAGACGTAGACTCCTAAGGAGTCAAAAAGCATTAGAGAAATCTTCCATTTTCAGAAATTTCTGACTAATCTCTTCCTTCACCATGACGAAATAGACTCAAAATGACAAGGGGAGAAAAAAAAAAAAGGCGACTTTCCTTCACACCAGAGAATATAAGGGTTGAGTTGGTTTTGGAATGTTGTGTTTTAATGGGTGGCACTGTAAATCAACTTTGATACTGGAAAAATGTCTAATTTATTTTATGCCCAAATATTTTTGCTGTCTCTTCTTTGTTTTTTTTCACCTCCCACCTTCTCTTTTTTTCTTCCTGGTTGCAATTTGCAGACTCTCTTCCCTGGTTTTCTATGCCACTGTCTTGATATTCTTACTGTCTTTTTTCTGTTTTTCTGTGTCATGTTCCTACCTCACCCTTTATTTCCTGTTCTAATCCTGTTACTTGCCAGTTGCTTCTGTCTCCATGTATCTCCCACCCACCCACGATCAATCCCACCACCCAGTCATAGGGTTTGAAAAGCTTATGAGACTGAGGACTAGATGCAGTTGCTATTTGAAATAGGAAGCTATGCCGTCTAGAGGCAGTGCTTGAGTGAGACACCAAAAAACCTCCAGCCCTCTTCTCATAGCTATCAGAGAAGTGATGATCCTGTGCGCTGTCGGACTCTCCTAGCTTCTGCCTAAGAAGTGTCTGATCAAATATATGCCCCTTTTCTGCCCTTAAGCAAGAGGTGCTTTATTTTTTTGGTGTCTCCATACAGTGTTGAGCTCATATTCCTGTGCAGATAATCCCCATTTTGTTCCTGCCTGGGCCATTGTTAGAAATTCTTCTGTCTTTCCCCTTTCCATCAGCAATTCTAGACAACTTGGGACTTTCTGTGGGTTTTGTTGCTGCCTGCAGAGCTCTGATGGTGGAAAACGCTTCTCTGTTGTTTTGCACAGATGTTGCTGTTGTTCCTATGTATGTTAATTATATTTCAAGATTGCTACCTCAGTGAAAAAGCATATGAAGTGGTCGCGTGGGCTAAGCGGTGGGCATGGGGCACTGGGGTGGGCTCAGGGTGAATGTGGGGCCACCTCAACCACATGGGTGCAAGTAAAGCGAGTGGCAAAGCTTTCAGCTGGGCTTGTAGGTTGGTGAGAAGGGAAGGTGGCTTAGGTTGAGGGGTGTTTGGGAGGCCCATGCCCCACAGCTGCTGGTGATCAGGAGGGCAGCTTTCAAAGGCAGCTGGAAAGGTTGGGTGTGGTGGGTCTGTGGGTGGCCATAGTCCTCAGGCAGTCAGGGAGGTCTCGGGGGTGATGAGATGGGAGTTGAGAGGCCTCTGGGGCAGCTGCATGGTGCTAGGACAGCCTTGGCCCTGCTGCTGCCTGCTGGTGGAGTAACCTTGTCCATGACCAGCTGGTGGTGTCAGGGGTTCTTCCCTATGGATGACTAGTGGGGCTGCAGCATAGGGATTCGGCAGCCGGCAAAGCATGTGAGATGCTGCGGCTGGGGACTACGAAACTTAGGGTTTTTTTTTTAATACCACATGGGTGGTCAAAATACTGTGTTGGGCTGTCACACGCAGTGGTGAATTCTCTTGGAAATGTTCACGAGTGGACACCATCCAGTGCTATCTGATCAGACCAGCTTTGGGCAGGTGTTTGGATCTAGGTGACGTCCAGAGGTCCTATGCAACCAAAATTGTTTTGTGGTTTGGAGTTACACAAAACAGACTTGCTGCATAGCTTACGTTTTTAGTGGCCTTTCTCTAATTTGAGGGCTTTCTAAATGTCACATATGCAACTTGGTTTATGGATGTTTGCAAATTATGTCATTGTTGGCAAGATGCACACTAGCACAGAGAAAAGCACACAGAAAAATAAGATTTGCCATGCTGGGTGAAGTCCTCTGGTCTGTCTAGACCACAACTAGCTAGCTGTGTCCACTACCAGACCTTTAAAAGAACAAAAAAGAAAGAAACCAAAACCCGAACAAAACCCCAAATAGCAAAACTAGCAAAAAAAAAAAAAAAAAAAAAAAAAAAAAGCGGGGGGGGGGGCGGAAAAGCCAAAGGACTCCATAGGGTCAGTGTGGGATATGATTATGGTCTCTTCCTCAATTCTGTTTTGCCAGAAGCAGTTGGGCACCTATTTTATTAACTGTGTTAAGTCCATTAATGTCAGACCCTTCTGAGTTTTGACATTGACTAACTTTGGCAATCACTGCTGAAGTCTTGTAAGGGTTTTTACTGTTTGCTTATTTTTGTTGACTTTTTATTGGCTTATTCTACTGACTGCCCTCTTCTGTATGGGGAACAGATGGGTATCTATTAACTATCCACACATGTACCACAGAGGCTTACAACTTTTTAATAAGATAATAGATTTTTCTCATGTGCTCTTATTCCTCTTTCAGGGAAACCATTCCAGTGCTTTTCAGTCTCTTTGCACTAGATCTGTTGTGTGGTATTTGAGTTCACTCTGATGATATGATTTTTAGAGGTTTACGGTATATAGTATTATAAAGGAAACCACACTGGTAAATTACATAATAGTATATGTGCATCCCCTGTTATCTCCAGTCCTTTGTTTTTGTTTGCTTAGATCGAGTTTGTTTTAAACAGCAACTGTACTTTGTTTCATTGAGCCATTCGTATGGGAACTGGAGTCCCTTTCCTTGTTTGATAACTGTGAATTTATAATCTTTAGTAGGCTGTAAAAAGCTTAAATTTTCACTCCAAGGAGCCTTCAGTACTGTCAGAAAGAATTAAGGAGTAGGAATGTCTTGCCTATTTGGATGTCATTTCTCTTGTTGCTTTCTGGAGATAGCTAAGATTAATATTAATTCTGCTACAGTATGCATACACTTCTATTTTCATAATTAATTTCTGGACTGTGACTCTCTTAAATACATTGCCATGTGTTTGTTGTTGACTTTCATTGTATGCCCTGTGTATAGGATAAGTAATCCAAATTCCAGAAAGAGGAAGCATGGAATTCATAATAAAACATAGATCCACATCTGCTTCTTTGATAATGAAAATTGTATGGCATAAAGCATAAAAATCCTGAAGTTGTTTGAGTTTTAATTCACTGTAGTTACTACCTGGAATCTAGACTCTCTCTCCCTCCCACGCATATGCGTCGTTCCTTTCCAGATATGCTAATCGCTGTAGGGGGTGGTAGGGAGGATCAAAACTGACAGCAACATAAGTTTGTGCATCTATATGTGGTAATAAGAAACCACAGACTTATTTTACCGAAGTAGCTCTGAACTTACTTCATATTTGGCAGTCTCAAACATTCATCTCTTGAGTTTTGTCTAGGGATTTTGCTTGTCCTAAGTAGGACTTCGAGTACCAAAAATAGAATACAGTATTTCTTTTAAAATAAAAGAGCAAAAATAATAAATTTAACCTGCTATGGGCATGAAAAGGAAGAGCCATGAGGTAAGATCGTTTTAATGCCTGATTTTAGATGTGTGGTTCCCCTTTTTTCCCCCTTTACTTCTCTAAAGGTTTTTGCAAAGATTTTTCATCCTAGTCCAGATCCTGGAAAAATAAGGCAAAGTGTTTGTCAGAGATTGTTTAAAGATGATTTACAAGAAGCTGGCAAGAGCGAGACAGGGAGGGCCATAATATTGCCACTTACCTGAGCGAAAGGGCTTTTAGTTGATGCAAGTAAACTGACGTTCAGATGTTCTTTTGACTGAAAATGCATGCACAAGGTTTGACTTTCTGGAAGGCTGTTTTTGTTAAATGCATTTCTTAACATTTGGAGTTATTCTACTATTCTGAAAGTCTAATTTATTTAATTGCATGTCCATCAGATCCTGGGTTGTATGTGTGCCTTAAAGTGCTTTTCAGCAAATGAGGCTTTAATTGTATTTCAGAGATAGTAACAAATCTTGGCTTTACATCCGTATTGGAACCTAATATGGATTGATTAAATTGAGAAGCTGCTGTAAAATTACTTTGTCTTATTAACTGTGCTAATCACTTGGATGCGAAATACATGCAATGCTCATCAAAGCTAAATGGTGATATGAACCTAAATGGAAGTATGTTAAGATATAAAATTGTACATATGCTTTTTATTAGTGAATGAAACCAAGCCTTCATTTTTTTACCTTTTAGAAAAAGTTAACAAGTAGAGAGAGAAGTGCATTTCTATCCATCTCTGTTAGGGTCTGTCATGTACACTTTCCTCCCACTTAAACCTGTCTTCTCTTTTTTGTCTCATATTAAACTGTTTTTTTTTTTTAAAAGAATGTTAGACTTAAAAAAAAAATCTTGCTCTCTTCCCCTATGTTTTCGTACTTAGTTATTCTTTTAATTTTTAAAAATACTTTTCACAATTCCTCTTTTTTCTTGTATGATATCGCTAACACTCCTGCTAATACTACACTAAGAACTGCAGTTTTTTCCTTTGTAAAATTGCCTTTGCCTCATCTTTCAAAAGTCACCATAAAACTACACTATAGTAATTCCATTGTTTCTCATTAGACGTATGTTTTCATACTGCTGCGTGTGTGTGTGGGGGGGTGTGTGTCTGTATGGATTGTCATGTCCACTTCAAGATACTCATTCTTCATGTGAAAGTGCACAAAGTTTTCCTGCCTCTTCAGCTCCCAGTCAGAGCCTTAATTTTGAAGGAGCTAGGCAATGAGTGGAACCAGTTGAACAAAATAAAATGCAAAAAATCTGCCTCTTGTCCCGCAGAAGAGAATGCTACTGGCAAAACTGGGTAACCACTTTGGGAATTTGTAATTCCACGTGTGTCAGACACTGGTGCAACTTCACAATTTTAGTAGAAGACATGTACTGCTTTTTAGTACATTGTTTAAGGTTTTTAGAACAGATTTGAATTAGGTTAGCTTCTAGCATAGGTTTTGTGAGGAATGAGTGATTCGTGTAAAGAAAATCTAGTGAATATATGCTTGAAGCAAATGTCATTTATATTGAAATAAAAGAATGTATGTAGGACATGACCATAAACAGGGGAGTGGTGTTAAACAGAAGAAACCATAATCTTTATGTAACTTCCTGATATGTATAGCTTATGTAACTTCTTGATATGTGTAGCTTATGTAGCTTCCTGATAACGTGTATGTTAGCTCCTGATATACTAGTGCAAACCAGTGTTGTAGATAACCACAGAAATGTTGAAGATGTATAGCCAAATAAGGTAGCATTATATAAGTAGAATAACAGAGCGCATGCGCAAACAGAAAGGTCATGTAGAGTGCACTGACGAAGAAGAGCATCTTCCTCCCAACGACCATCAGATGACCACCTAAAAAAGGATGAAGCATGCGCAGACTGAGGAAGTGGTGACGCACTTAGAGAAGGAGTCATCTTCCAAGAAAAAGGTGGAGAAAAGCGAGAAACAAAGCCTTGAAAAGTATAAAGGAAGGAATTGTAAGAAGTGAAGGTGCGCGTCTTGGTGGAGCGGAGACTCCCGGCGCACCCAGCACTGTTTGCTTGCCTCTATTCATTTAATAAATTGTAAACTTAAATTGGAATCCTGTTTGGGACTAAATCATTTATCACAGTTTTAATAATTTTAAATGTAATTTTAGATTGGTTAGTTAAAAAGAATATTATAAATAAATTTTAGATATTAATTTATTCCCCTTAGCTTTTTGCAGATTTTAATACAACATCAAGGACACTGATGTAAACTCTAGGAAGAAATACCTAAGATACAGGCTTGTTTTATGAAGCAAATTAGCCTGTCATGGAATAGTGATGGTAACTTTTTGCTTAACAGCTGTTTGTCCGAGTATGTATACTGCTATCGCAGGAAGGTGCTAAATGCATTTGATGTGGGTCTGGGCAGTACCTTGTGCTGGCGCTTTTGATGTTTACCGCTGAAAGGGAAATACGAGTGTTTCTGAGCAATCTCCATGCTCTTCATCTTGTGCAGGGCATGAACACAATAGAGTAATGAAGGGTTTCTGTTTAGCCATTTGAATATCGTAGGTAAAGTAATTGCAGGCAGCAAGCCTGCAGGATAAAAGTTGATTGGGAGGTATGTAGACTAATGGAGAGGTACTGCGATTTTTGTCGTGCAACAACGCTGTGTTTAAACAGTATTTGTTAATTGGCTGGTGTGTTTGAGGAGGAAAAATCTGCCTAGTTTTAAGATGCAGCGTTTTTCTTTCATTTGTACTTGTTGCCTAAATGAGAGCTCATTATTCAGGTTTAACAGCTGGTAATTGCATTGATGGCTCTAAGTGTTACTGAATCAGCACTAGGACACTTAAAGTTATTTATACAGATTGAGTATGTTAGTAACTTTTCCATGAATAACTATGCCATTTAAAACTTAGCCTATTAAGGGGTCCTCATTTATATCATCAATAGTGAGGGTGTGCCCTCCTTTAGTGATCTTTTAAGTACTTTTCTTCATTTATATCAGTATCTGCTTCATTTGTCACTGTTGAATAGTAAAATTATCTAGTTTTAGTAAAGTGGCTTTTGTAACAGCTTGTGCATAAATATTTTGTTGGCTAATGGTTTTCGAGGAGATGAGAAAGTTTTAAATTCACTGATAGGAATGAGCTAATTGCTCTCTATTCTTGGGAAGTTAATACTTTATTGATATTATGTAAAGTTTTAAAAAGTGATTTTATTGAAAAATATTAAACTCTGTATAGCTTTTTGTCATTTAGTTGCAAAGCCTAAATAACTTCCAAATATTAACTACTTGAATATTCATTAATAATCATCAAAACCTCATCTGTGTAAGAATGTATTGACTGATGTAGTGAAGTGTTTACCGGTATTCATCCCTTTGACTGCCCTAGTAAAATAGCTGTATTCACTTTAACAAATCCATGTAATCTCAGAAGCAGCATTAACACGTTTATAAATACGGAAGTAAGAGTGCTGGTTGCTTGTTTTTTCAGTCTGGCCTAAGAATACTGGGAAACCACAGAAACTGTTGGACTGGTTTTTAAAATGTGTTCATGCTGATGGTACCTCTATGAAAATTGTCCTTTCCTCTTCTACATGCACAAGAGTTTCTAGGAAGGAATATAGTGACTGTAGTCAGTGTTAGACAGGGTCCGTGGCTATTTGCAAATATTTGTGGTTTTCTCTATGAAGTGAATATTTAAGGAGCCATTGTGCATTAAGTTTCTTGAACTAGTACCTCTGCTTTGATGTCTTCAGACCAGAGTTTCTATGTAAGGTGGTACACGCCTTTGTGATGCCGTGTGCCAGAAGATTGTCATCTTGTATGCCTGAACTTAGTCGGGTGTGGGTTTTATTGCATTTGTAGTGTACAGCTGTCTGTAGGGAGTTTGAAGTGGTCAAGGGGAGGGTAAAATGCAGAGTTAAGGAAGCAAAATTGAGAAGTCTGGGTGACTGTGGACACTTAAAACTTGCTGCATAACCAAACAAATACCCAATAACTGAGAAATTTCATCATTTTCTGCCCTTTGTTGGAACCTGACTGAGGGAATGAGACTGATAGCTTTCTGTGGCATGCTTTGAAAGACTTGGTTTTAATCACAAAAGCATAGGACAGCGCAGAGGTCTTGTCAACATCTGACAATCTGTTGTGGATCATTCTTGGTGTGGCTGCTACTATTAACCACAAGATGGTGCAGTGAAATGAATTGCAACTTTTAAGTATTCTTGCTTCCAAGTCACTAATGCAGGAATATTTAGCTATCTGTGGTGGTAAATTCAAAAGAAAGTTTGTAAAGATGAAGTCTAGAGGTAGTAATACCCCACTTTTAGAAACTGTTCTGAGTGGTACTTAGTGCAGAGATTCTTTTTCCATTGAAAAGTCACTAAATAGAATAGCAAAATTACTAAACTAAATAGTGGATTGTTGTTTAAGCATCAAATGTTACTGGTATTGAACTCTGTCCCTTTTTATATATGCAGTGAGTGTAAAGGTATATTTGAAATAGATTTATCCATGATTAAGGTGGAAGTCAGTGTGATACAGAAACTTTTTTCTTCTGTGTTCCAAACACCTAACTCTCTTCCTGTATCTTTATGTCCCTGGCAATTTTTATGATTGTAATGAATAGAACAGTTCTTTACTGTGTATTTCCCTTACGATTTATACTCTATTATAAATGGATGTATGCAAGATCAGAATCAAACCAGCTGATTCTGAGCCAAACTGACACACAGGGCTGCCCTCTTGCAGTACCACGTGAGGACAAATGCATCTTGCTGGCATGGTAGTGCATGATCCCAGTGGCGTCTCCTCCTTTAGTTTTCAGGAGCTTTACTGCTAGAATAATGTTAGGATGTATACCTCTTTTTTTTCCCCTTTGTCTTTTGTATTTTTTTTTTCTTGTTAGAGCAGAAGATGTGTTCCCTTCCTCTCTCTAAAAATGTGTTAGCCAGGTTGTCACCAAAGCAGAGCATCGGACCCTTCAATGCTTCTGGTCTCTTAGACTCTGTTTTAACTCCTTAACAGATAGCCACAGAAAGCTGCATGTTCTGCCTTAATGCATTTTCTTTACTGGACTCTGTGTCTGTCTTGGACCTTCTCAAGTGAAGACAGGGAAGGTCAGAGATAGCTGTCAACATCTGTATTTTCTCATAGTGCACAAGAAGATACTCCAACTCTAACTTGAGGGGGTAAATACTATTCATATCAAGTTTTAGGCAGCTGATGTCTGCAAAACTCAAGGCAACTGTGTCAGTAAAACATCCTTGGCATTGAGCAGAGATGAGCCACTCTTGCTTCCCTGCTGCAGGCTACCACTCCAGCACTGCAGACTGGCACTGCCTCCGTATTAGAGCCAGGCAAAGCTGTGTGTTGGGTGGATGTGTAACCTGATGCTGGTCTGGGAAGAAGTGAAAATGTTTGTCCTCAGAACAGTTAGAAGCCTCTTCTTACAAGAGTGGTTGGTAGAGTTGGTACAGTCTTTGTAAATAAGACTCTTAGAAATCCTTGTATCGACTATAGCAATGACATGGGTAACTTCAGCTGGTACTACCTGCAATGCTTTGGTGCTCTTGATCAAAGCTTTGTCTGTTGTTATTTTCCTTTGTAGTTGACTATCTGACAGCAAGAGTGAGCATGAATGGACCTCTGAAGAGTGGTTGTGTAACAGAGTGTGTGCAAGTGTACAGAGTACTTTGTCATTTGCTAGGACTGCTTATGTTTTTGCACAGGAGTCAATCTCTTTGGCTCTAGTACTAGTGCTTAATGATCTTAATGCTTTAAGACTTACTTGACTGCCTTACAAGATCTGTCCCCATTGGAACAACTGATGTGAGGGAGGAGAAATGTTTGACTCCTAGTATTCCTTATCCATCCAGCAAGATTTTATGGTGGTGTTTGATACCCTGCATTTTTGTCAAAACTTGCAGAAAAATGAAAAAATCTTTTTTTTTTTAATTAAAAAAAAAAATCCTGTAAAAAATCATATAAGCAATTTTATAGGCTTCCAGTGCCTGTCTGGCATTTGTATTTGTGCTAAACATGCAAAATGACAAGTCAAAACAGCTTTTCTAGTGAGTGAAAGAGAGAGAGAGTACGTATGAGTATGGACATATGTCATTGTAATTTATTTGACTTGCGCCTGTTGTTGAAATCCTGATAGCGATTTTCAAACCTAAGTGGAGCTGTCAGATACTACTATCTGCTAGAAAGATGCTTCATAGTTGAAGGATACTGTAAATGCTGTACCAGGTGTATGACCTGGCTGTTTTCATGCTGTATTTCTGCAAATATTCATTATAAATACATCCCACACTACTTACATGTCTTTTTCATCTTGTGATAAATGTAACAGTACCTGTGGGGTTTTTTTATCCTCCACATCCTCATTGCTCTAGAATTTTTTTTAGTGGCTGAAGTTTCTTAGAATACACAGTTATGGGGAAAATTGTTACTTTTGAGCAGACATTTTCTTGGTGTTCTCATGGCTATTTTGTGGATATAAAGAATTTTTATCTAAGACCGGCAATGCTACTAATTACATAATTTCATCAAGGAAATAAGTATATAATTTGCTCTGTTGTCTAGAATGATGCCTGAATATTCCATTATGTTGTGACCAGAGAAGACTATTTTACTGTCATGTTCAACTGAATTTATTGTTCTTTTTTTCCCTGTCTCTCCTTTTTATATGGCTGTCCTCATTAGAGTATAGAAGTATGTATTCTTTTATGGTGTCCATTTTTAAATTTTTATTTTAATAGTGTTTTCTGAATCTGACAGAAGCATGGCTGCCTGAAGTAGTTTTCTTCTGTTGTCATGCCCATGGTACATCAATTTCTAGACTGGCTTAGTTGATGTGTCAGCCTGAAAAATGTTACAACCATGGTGACTGATCCCCACCTCATGGTCTACAACATGAAAGTAGACTGATATAATGTCAAGATTGTTTCTGTGGGGTAAATACCTAGTGGAGAATATCCTGATTTTTGATGGGTAGATATCAAGAACAGAATCTTTTTCCCTACTCCAGAGGGAACTTTTCTGTGGATCTGAAGAAAATACGATAAACCATTTCCCTCAGCTGTCTTGCAAGAAGAAACCCCTGAGGAGTCGGGTAATTGGATACAAGAAACACCAGAAACTATTTTCAGCGCACACTTGTTTTTAGCAGGCCAAACTTGATAGAAGAAGGAGGACAGTTTCCAAAGGGCCAGGGTTTGAGTAGCTGTGGCATGCTTCTTGAAGCTCCTTTGAAATTTGCTGCAGGTAGGAAGTGCTTTGTCCCCTTCAGTCTCTATGCTTCTGGAAATGTTTCCAACAAGATGTGTTTTGGGAGGGAGAAGGAGCCTTCGAGTTAGGTTGCTGCTTGCTGCACAGCAGGCTGGCGGCTCGTTGTGGATTCCAGAAGCGGCGTGTAGCCCTGTGGTGTCTGAGGAAGGAAACTCTGTTATCTCAAAAGTTAGCTCAAGCCTGTGTTGGAGTGCCACAAACTTGCAGCGATGGGACTGCATGGAGTCTCACTGGTGCTTGTGCTTACCTACCTGACTACGTCGTAACTGTTCTTACCAGTGCTTGAGCTACAAAGCAATACTCTGCAGTCATACTTGGGGTGGGAGAGCTAGGTTAAGACAGCAGCTCCCTCACTGCAAGAGAGTTGTATTTTAACAGTAAGTCTAGCTACAAGTCTGTATAAATTGATGGGTGCAATAAATTGGGTTAGGGCTACAGAGGACTCGGTGGAAAAATGGGGAAAACGTAAGACTGCTTTGACTTCAGAGCAGATGACTAGTGTTATTTTATCTGCTACCACTGCTAAATGGAAAACAAACTTGTATCTGCCAACTGTGAGCCATATATCAAAGACTTCCACAGCATAAGAAAGCACTGCATAAACATATGATGTCTTTTAGCCTTAACAAGATATCTTGTAATTAGATTTATGTAAATGTGTGGTGTTTTTTAGCCTTAACAGGACATTCTGTAATTAGATTTATGTAAAAGAGAAAAAAACACAGGTTTTGTCTTTTGCTGTTTGAGCAAGGTTTTCTAAACAAACGTTGACTCTCTGCCCGAAGTACTGTGCTGCCAGTAGACTAATTAATCATTTCCAAGCCGGAGAGGGATCATCAAGGAATGACCTATAGCTTTGAAACTTCCTGGAGCTACTACTTGTGTATGTTGCTGAATAATTAAAACTTAAAATCAGCATTTTCTTTCAGTTGCTGAGTTGCGTGGCTTTGATCAAAGCCTGTGAATGCAAACTGAGTGACTTGCAAAGTTAATAATGTACTACTGCTACTTTATTGCAACATCTGTACTTGTCTGACTATAACTAGAGAGGTGCCAGCACATTAACTCAATACACTTTCTACCTGAAATATCAACTTAATTAGGATCATTTATCAAAATGACACTTGTTTCATAAGGCCAAATCAAATTGATTACTGTTGTTTCTGCTGCACTTGTGCCAGCATTAAGAGCAATACTTTCAGAAACAAAGGTGTGTAAGTATATATCTTGCATTGCATGAAAATGTACTGTTAGAGGAAGCCCAAACATTTTAAAAGTATTGAAATCTCTAAGAGAAAATACAGAAATTAAACCAATGCAGTTGCTTAGTCTCTGTGATCATCTTATCTGACTAGTTTGCCCTCATATGATGGGAAATAGCAGGGAAAAATTGTCACCATTTTGCAGATGAGGACTTGAGAATCAGAGAGACCAAGGTTCAGACTTCCAAATGTGTTTAGTCACCTTGATGGCTTTTGGTGAGACTAGGAGTTAAGTATCTATTTATCTTCTGAGGTTCTGGATTTAAGTGACCTAAAGAGCAATGGAAGTCAAACTAAGTATTTAATGTTTTGGGAAAGTACTAGTCAAACAATAAAACAATTTAAAATTTGAACAACTAAAGTACTAATTTATTTTACAACAGAATACTTTTCTAGTGTGTGAATGAAGGCTCTACTCAGTAGTCACGTTTCTTCAAAATGAAATCCATTTGGATCCTCTTCTAGATGTGCTAATGTCATGTGCTGCGTGCTCAAAACCTTTTGAATAGTATTGTCTGAACACCACCTGCAACCAGATTTACATGTCTTTAGGCTTGTGTGTTTAAGATTAGGGTGGCCCTATCAGCCCTCCAGTTCCCTCGGTAAGTCAGAATTTGACCTTTAAAAAGTGGGTAGGATCAGCTGGAGGAATCTTAGTGGTTAAGCAAATTAATAAAAACCCAGCTAACAGAGAAAGCAGAGCATTGCCATTCTGAATAAGGTAACATTTTCTTTTAAAAGATGAGGAGCTCAGTGGTGGGAAGGAGTCTGTTTTGGATGTGGGATTGAGTCTCCTGACTTTTGCTTACCAAATTTTGGTGAAGGTATGAAAAGAAACATTAAATGCCATCCACATGACCTCTAGTAAGCTCTTGAAATGGGATATTCACAAGGTAAACATGAGAAGAATGGCTTAGAGGAGACGAAAGCAAGTCAGGTCTGAAACTGGTTTGCAAACTGCATCCAGCACAATTTTCAGCATTCCACTTTCTCAGGGAGTTAATATGTAGTCCTGAGGCTCATCTGTCTTAAGACAGCAGTAGTTAGTGTGTTAATGATATAGATGTTTGTGACAGAGTTGAGAGCATCTGCTGGGATGGTGAAGGTATGGTTTCAGAATTTTAAGGAGGCTTGGTAGTTTGGAGAAGTGGTCTGAAGTAAATGAGGGCCTGAGTTCAGGATTGGTTCTGCACTACTCCCAGCCTAAGCTGCTAACGTGAACGCCGCAGATGAAACATGGGAATAACTCATTTACTTTTCAGTTCTGCAGAAAACGGTATGAAGCTGTAGCTGATCACAAGTTGAATGTAATTCAGTGATGTCAAGCTCTTTTGATGAAAGGCAAGTTATATTGGGCTGTGTAAAGAGGAGCATCGTCTCCAGGCATGCTGCACATGAAGTAGAGTTTCTGCTCTGTTCACCATTGGTAAACCCTCTGCATTACTCTGCCCCATTTTGGGCACTGTATTTTGGGAGAGACAAGTACCAAGTAAACATGATGCAGAAGAGAGGAATAAGAATACTCAGGGTCTGGAGTATGTGATTTCCAAAGGAGAAATTAATACTAGAGATAATTTATCTTAACCTGTAAAAATGTGTATATTTATATGTGTTTATGCTTACACCTATTTTTATACTCTTTTTCCTCTAAGTCATTTTTTCTACGCTTGTCTGGTGAATACCTCATTTCAAGAGCTTACAGAGCTGATGTGGATGACACATGGATGTCGTACAGTGTTTCTTTTCATACTTTCACCAAAATTTGGTAAGGAAAAGTCAGGAGACTTGGGTCCCACCTCTGAAATGGACTCCTTCCCATTACTGAACTCATCTTTAAAGAGGAAACATTACCTTATTCAGAAAAAATGTGTGAAGTATGTGACTTCAAAAGGAGAAGTGAGTTTAGTTTATCCTAACCTGTAAAAATACAACTGAGAGGTGATGTAATAATACTGCAGTGTGACAGGAAGGAACTCCATTTGTTTCTAATAGACCTGGCAAGAAGTAACAACAGTAAATTGCAGTAAAACTTTTTTCTTTTTCTTTTAAGGATTGGCAGACCCTGAACACCAATACAAGTGAACCACTGGGATGTTTTGCCCAGAGATTTGTTTCCAGTGTCTGAGGTCTTCAGGAGCAAAATAGAAAATTCATTTGTTAAGATCGATAGCTTTAGGTCCCTCCGAAATCTATTTGTCTGATCTTTGAATTTTGTTTGACCTTCATGACCTAAACTACTGCTTTGTGGAGCCTATGTTAGGTCACATTGGAACAAATGTTAAACTATGTGTAAATAAAACCCTAGTGACTGAAAGCAAATGAAGCAAGTGTGAGCCTTATTTCTGAGTCGTCTTTAAGTGTTCACATAGTTCTGAAAATTAATTTGTTTTCTTTCAGTGGAAACTCAAATATGAAGATGGAGTGTATTAGATTTACATATTATTTTTGTACTTTCCCTTCACTACATGTAAAGAAACTTCTCAGTATAGCAAACAGTTTTCTCTTGAAGTGATGCAAAAAGGCAAGCACCAAAATCTCTTTGGTGTTCAATCTTTGTTTTGCGTTGGTGACATTGCAATTTGCCAGCATTATTTTTCATACTAAAAGAAAAGAAAATTGTTGCTACATTGGTTTTTCAGCTGAAATTGAAAATATGCTTCTTTGTTCTGGCCTATTTATTTTTAATTCTTTCTCTTCAGTTCTTTTTGCCTCTAGCAAAATACCGCTTCACCCTAGCAAACTATTAAAAGAAGCAATATCCATGCTGCTTGTTTGGCCTATTCCACCAATGAATCTGCATCAAAACTGTCAGAAGAGACTTTTCTGTTGCTCTCACATCACTTAGTGAATTGCCCTGTTGATAAATCTTCTGCACTGATAGCTTGTTTACCTACTCTTTTTGCCTTATTGCAGAGGAACTTAGCCCTTTGTTTGTTGTATTGCTTTTCACACATCCAGTGGCTGAAGTGTACCCCATATAAATTGCTGGAGCCTCTCCAAAGAAGAGCAATGAAGCTGGTGAAGGGTCTAGAGAACAAGTCCTATGAAGAGCGGCTGAGGGAACTGGGGTTGTTTAGCCTGGGGTAAAGGATGCTCAAGGGAAGGCCTTATCGCTCTCTACAACTACCTGAAAGGAGGTTCCAGTGAGTTGAGGGTTGGTCTCTTCTCCCAAGTAACAAAGTGATAAGATGAGAGGAAACAAACTCAAGTTGCGCCAGGGACGTTTAGGTTGGGTATTATGAAAAATTTCTTCACCGAAAGGATTGTCAAGCACTGGAACAGGCTGCCCAGGGAAGTGGTTGAGTCACCACTCCTGGAGGTATTTAAAAGACGTGTAAGATGTGGTGCTTAGGGACATGGTTTAGTGGTGGACTTGGCAGTGCTAGGTTAACGGTTGGACTTGATCTTAAAAGTCTTTTCCAACCTAAATGATTCTATGACTCTAGAACCACTGAAGTGTTCTTCAATATGAGAATTAGGACTCTGATTCCTATTTTTTGAGCAACAAGGGTTGGTATTTTGAAGAGATGACCAGCCTGCAACTGCCCTGATTTGAAACTCTGTTGTTTGTATGAGCGCTGGAAGAGGCTGAGTGTGGTACACATCCACTTTACTTCATGAGAATCCTCCAGAGTACAAATCCATCAGCACCAGAGATTTAAAATGATATGCCTGATTGAACAGAGTGACTGAAACATGGGCAATATGCGCTCTATTTTTAAGATTTGTGTTCATGTCTAGGCTGCTGTCATCGTATCATAAGGCTTGAATTGGAGTACCTGAAAAAGCTTGCGAGTTCCTTTCAGAGGTATTTCCTTAATGGGTAAACAGGATAGAATTTACAAATAAGAACTAAGCTTTAGTTTAGTGTTTAAACTAAACTTTAGCTTTCTTGTCATTTAACAGCATTAACCCTCTGTTTATCCAAAAGCCATAAAATTTGCTTGAACGGATAGCATCAATTAGAACTTTTGGTACATTTCCCTTGTTAACCCTCTTCTAGTTGTCTTCATTTCCAGAGCTTGAAGAATACGCATGAGGTGAATTTTCAATGGAATGGATTAGTACAGGGGACTTAAGGAATGGTATTCCTTTCTGCTGGGTCTGATACTGTGGGGAGGAAATGATCTGATAAAAATGCGTGGTCCTTAGGGCATTCACACTCTCGGATGTTAAGACCTTTGCTTTAGATGACTTTTGCGGGGGATAATATCCAGATGTTGCTGAAGGAGCATATTAAGTTAAATTTTGTTGGTAGACCGTTTTGTCAAGAGTGAATAGAGTAGCTTTTGACATTTTGTTTATTAACAGTTAAACCAAGAAAACATTTTCTTGCTTTCCAAAAGCATTTTCTAGGAAAGGCCATTTGGAGGATGGTCTCTAAGTCTAAGATTATGTGATACATTAACTAGCTTGTAATTTGTCATCCTTCATGATGACAAGTAGCTTCCATTTGGTGAGGTTTTTTCCATCCTAAGCGTCACGTGGAGTATTTTGTAGAA
Organism: Phaethon aethereus; assembly: GCF_964289735.1. Classification (NCBI taxonomy): domain Eukaryota; kingdom Metazoa; phylum Chordata; class Aves; order Phaethontiformes; family Phaethontidae; genus Phaethon; species Phaethon aethereus. The sequence goes on along the minus strand of NC_138575.1, from coordinate 163,026,878 downwards.
CTTTAAAAACAAAAATGGAATTAATCATATTAATATGTGTGGCACAGGGGTAGGTTTAACTTTGCTTTGTGTATAGGTAGTATGTCAGTGCAACTCCTTTGCTGCTCAAAAACATCTATCATAAATCCGCCTGGGGAAAAAAAGCCAGTTACTTGCTTCAGTGGTTTCACGTGAAAAGATGCTTTGGGTTTTGCTTTCAGATGCCAAATGTCTTGCGTTGTTTGCAGTCCATGCTCTGCAGGGCCAGGAGAAGAAATTTTGAAAACTATCAGTGAAAACAGGTGATTTATTATGAGCAATCCTCAGAAAGTTGGGGTCACTAGTTGGCAGGTAACTTACGTTGTTGAAATGTTTCTATGAACTAAGATATGTTAGCATAAGCCCTTTTCAGAGGGATTTTAATATTTACGATAAAATATTTTAATCTATGCAGTAAATACAGTTGACTTTACACAGTCACTTTGAAATCTTCAAGAATATAAAACTGTGTATTGTGATTTGAAAACAGTGTATAAAAGGACTGTGTTAACACCGCTTTTTCTGATTGCAGTAACACTTAGCTATTGCGTACAAGTTGCAGAAGATGGAGTAATGTGACATGAGATGTTGTTTGCTTGGTATTGGATTTTGGGTTTTGGCCCAGATAAACCTCTTAAAGACTTTAAGACAATCCATTTATTGAGGATGGAGCTGTCTGAATGGCTTTATCACTGAGGTTGTCACTGGTAAAGGTAATTTATTTATTTTTAATGGATGCAGTTGAAGTCCCTGCTGAACTTTGCAGTATTATCAGTTTCCTTTGTAATTCTCAGTAAGTGAATGCCAGAGGTTACTGTGTATACTAGATACAATATTGCTGTTCAGAGCAGTGGTTTTTAAGAACTGCTTCCAAACTGCACAGCATTAGAGGATGTTTTCACTGTTACTGCGTTATCATTAGTCCTTTCTTTAGAGTTGTTGCTTTTAATACTCTGACATACATTGGACTCAAGTGATGTATAAAATCTGAAGTCTTTAGTCTTCTTATCTATGAAATACAGTTTATGATATGGCTGGAGACATAACAATCTAATGAAAAACCTACTTTCATCCTGGGCACTGTTTGAAAATGTTTTTCCAAAGGTGTTTGGGATGCAATAGCCCCATCCTTTCAGCAAGTTGGCTTGTTTTGCCTTGAAAAAGTTTGAAGCCACTAACTAGTGGTTTTTCTTAATATTTCAACCATACTTAATGAAAATGTACTTTTTCTGAGTTTCTTACAGAAAGTTGCAAACAAGTAAAGAATAATATTAATTCACTGCTCTTAATGTCTGAATCTTTCCTTTTCTCCTTTTATGTTGGTGTGGTACCACTGAATGCCATGTTTCCTCCCTTGCTGCTTCAGGTAAACCTTCATGCATACATAGAACAGCAATCTTCATTGCCAGTGGTATGAATTTAAGGAGCGGGTGGAGTGGAGAGAGACCTGAGCTTGTCAAAATAATTACTGCCCACTAAAATCTCAGTTATCAAGAATGCCAGCACAGCATTAGACCTTCCTTTTCTTTCTGAGTTCTGATACACATCTGTAATGTGTATTTTACTTTATTTACAAGCTAGGATTATTGGTCCATCTCCATGTTGTGAAGGATAGGTAGGGTTGTTAGGAGTATAGATAAGATTTAAAAAAGTTTAAATTTGTATGACAGGGATGCTGCGGTGTATGGGGTGGATGAAATGTCAATCACTTTAATCATATCAAGAACATCCTGTAATACAAAATCTAGTGGCACGTGTTTACTGTAATCTCCCTTGAAAAGAAGTAATTTCTATTGTGTCTAAAGCCATCATGCCTGAAATGATAGAGATTGGGATAATTCACTTCCTGTGAATGTAATTGCAGTACTAAAAATTCAAAGTGAAATTCATGTAGTAGGAAAGTAGCTATGATGACATTCATTACTGCTATGAAAGAAAGTTCATTGGGATTTTATGTAGATGATACTTACGTGGTGTTATCGAAACAGTAAGATAAAAGCTTGGTTTTGAATGGACTCTAATTTGGAAATGACATGCAGGAACTGTGGGCCTGTTCTTTTAGAGCCATCTACAGTGTGTATTTCACTAGAAGAAATTGGATTGGAAGCATAGGGAAATCTTTGCTCCTCACAATTAAAAAATGAAGAGGTATCGAGCTAGCTTGAAGAAAGATGAGCAGCATGTGCTGTTTGCGGTTTTGTTCCTGAAAGCGTGACTGTCCAGCACTTTGGTTCTGCTTGGATATCTGCTAGTATCTTTTGGTGGGTACGTAGTCAGTGACCTCAAAATGAACTTTGAAACTACTGCATTTTTTAAAAAAACGTGTGGGTTGAGGGGGGCGCACATAAAATAAACTCTTAAAATTTATTGCTGCTTATAAAAAGAAGTAAAGTTGCAAAGCAGAACTGAGTTGTCACAGGTTGTTAAGGGGCAATGAATTGTCTTGTGCCTCTCAAATTCTCTGGCGGCACCAAAAAAACCTGTTGAGGGTTACTTTTGGGAACAAGTTACCTAAGCCTCTAAATCTAATAAGGCAGCACTATATTAAAAATATTTAACAGCCCCCTCCCCAACCCCAAAACAGGGCCTTTAAAGTCCGACTTTTCCTTAGTCTTGTCTATATTTGCTCATAAAATTACAAGTATTTGTTACTTTTAGTAATTAGTTACATTTTTTCCTTAAATAAACTATTAAATTGTCTTTTTAGATTGTTGTTGCAGCAATGAAGTAGCTGATGGAACTTTCACAAGAGCTTATTAAATCTCTCTGGAATCTATTGGGTTTTGGGATTTTTGGGGGGGGGGTTGAGACACATTAGGAATAGGTGACTGTAATAGAGAAAAATGGTAGTTGATTTTAAAAAAAAAAAAAAAAGGGTTTTTTCAGATTGAACATTTACATGTCTCTGCAGGTTTCCATTCCCCTAATTAGAACCTGTGCTGAATCAGCTGTAGCCACCCCATAGCCACCTTAAAGGAGAGGGGAGAAGGCAACAGGAGTTAGTTGCTGTTTGAAGGTGTTTGGTACAGAAACTTCTGAAAAGCGCATTTGATGCCAATGAAGGATGTTGCTGTTCTGCCAAAAGCTGATCCCTTTCAGTGTTTCCTGATACTTCATTCTTACCTTCTGCTGGAGATGTCAGTTAATGGCTCAGTATGTACGCTGGGGGTGTTGCTTGTCTCTTGAAAGGGTAATCATACGAAGCCCCCATAATCCAAGGAGAAACAGTTAGCAACCTGCTACACTACTTAGACAACACACAAGTCTATGTGGCTGCATGGGATCCACCTAAGGGTACTGAGGGAGCTGGTGGAAGTGCTCACCAAGGCACTTTCAATCATTTATCAGCTGCTCTGGCTAACCAGACAGGTCCCAGTTGACTGGAGGTTAGCAAATGTGACTCCCATCTACAAGAAGGGTCAGAATGAGGATCCGGGGAACTACAGGCCTGTCAGTTTGACCTCAATGCTGGCGAAGGTTATGCAGCAGATCATCTTGAGTGCCATCACATGGCACCTATAGGACAACCAGGTGATCAGGCCCAGTCAGCATGGCTTTATGAAAGGCAGGTCCTGCTTGATCTCCTTATATGACAAGGTGACCTGCTTAGTGGATGAGGGAAAGGCTGTGGATGTTGATGACCTGGACTTCAGTAAAGCCTTTGACAGCGTCTCCCACAGCATTCTCTTGGAGAAACTGGCTGCCCATTGCTTGGATGGATGTACTCTTCACTGGGTAAAAAACTGGCTGGCTGGGCCTAAAGAGTTGTCAATGGAGTTAAATCCAGTTGGCAGCCAGTCACAAGTGGTGTTCTCCAGGGCTCAGTACCGGGGCCGGTTCCGTTTAATATCTTTATCAGTGATCTGGATGAGGGGATCGAGTGCTCCCTCAGTAAGTTTGCAGATGACACCAAGTTGGTTGGGAGTGTTGATCTGCTGGAGGGTAGGAAGATTCTGCAGAGGGATCTGGACAGGCTGGATCGATGGGCTGAGGTCAGTTGTATGAGGTTCAACAAGGCTCAGTGCTGGGTCCTGCACTTGGGTCACAACAACATGGGGTTGGGGAACAACAACACTAAAGGCTTGGGGAAGAGTGTCTGGAAAGCTGCCTGGCAGAAAAGGACCTGGGGGGTATTGGCCGTCAGCTGGTTGAATATGAGCCGGCAGTGTGCCCAGGTAGCCAAGAAGTCCGATAGCATCCTGGCCTGTATCAGAAATAGTGTGGCCAGCAGGAGTAGGCAAGTGATAGTGCCCCTGTACTCAGCACTGGTGAGGCCGCACCTTGAATCCTGTGTTCAGTTTTGGGCCCCTCACTACAAGAAGGATGTTGAGGTGCTGGAGCGTGTCCAGAGAAGGGCAATGAAGCTGGTGAGGAGTCTGGAGCACAAGTCTTACGAGGAGTGGCTGAGGGAACTGGGGTTGTTTAGTCTGAAGAAGAGACTGAGGGGAGTCACTCTACAAATGCCTGAAAGGAGGTTATAGCAAGGTGGGTGTCAGTTTCTCTTCTGAAGTAACAAGCAATAGGACAAAAGGAAATGGCCTCAAGTTGCGCCAGAGGAGGTTTAGATTGGATATTAGGAAAAATTTCTTCACTGAGAGGGTGGTCAAGCACTGGAACAGGCTGCCCAGGGAAGTGGTTGAGTTGCCATCTCTGGAAGTGTTCAAAAAATGTGTGGATGTGGCGCTTCAGGACATGGTTTAGGGAACATGGTGGCACTGGATTAATGGTTGGACTTGATCTTGAAGGTCCTTTCCAACCTAGTGATTCTGTGATTCTGTGATTCTGTGATTCTGTTCTGTGATTCTATATCTGGAGAGGAAGGAGAGGTCAAGAGGGAGCAGGGGAAATCTGTAATAACAAACTAATATTAATCTGAGACCATTAACTGGAGGGTCCTAATGGTTGGACTTGATCTTGAAGGTCCTTTCCAACCTAGTGATTCTGTGATTCTGTGATTCTGTGATTCTGTTCTGTGATTCTATATCTGGAGAGGAAGGAGAGGTCAAGAGGGAGCAGGGGAAATCTGTAATAACAAACTAATATTAATCTGAGACCATTAACTGGAGGGTGCTCTGGACTTCCTCCATAGATGAACCTGCAGGCTGAGCTTCTGTGCAGTCTAGGTGATTCAAAGAGTCTCTGTCTCTTCCTTTTGGTAGACAGCTTTGAGGAAGTCCAGCTTGGGGACTGGTGCCCATGCTCCCCTGATTTCCTTAGCCTGGAGGAAACTTCAGCTCTTTGTAGATGTACTTGACACTGGTTTTATTATGCATAGTATGGCTGCTTTGAAAAAACCCCACATGTTCCTGTTTTCCTTGCAAGTCAAGGCATGAGTGAGAAGAATTCTCAAGAGCAATGACATATAGCCTAAAGACAAAGGAGGGTTTGTGTTGCACCATTGATCTTTTCTCTTGTTAGTGTGGTTGTGCAGTCTGTACCTTTTTTTGTCTGGTTTGGTTTTTTTGTGGGTGGTTTGTTTTGTTTTGTTTTGTTTTTTTTTTTGTTAGGGAATGGCATAGAATTTAGCCAAATCAGCTTCAGGAGTTGCATTTCACTAGTTCTTAGCTTTTTTGGGAGATAACTTTGACTAAAAACTAAATCCTGTCATCTGTTGTTTGATGTCTTGGTCCTTGCTTTTGTTTCAAGTGGTAAACTTCCAGTTGATGGGTCTGAACAGCATAAGGATGTAGTTGTGTTTCCTTTAAAGTAACCCCCATCTCCCCTCCCCTCAAAAACCAAGCACCACCGTCTAACACTACTTTATGATTTGTTACTTTTTCAGTACAGTTTTGAGATTTACCTTCTTACCTGGATATTTCTTGAGTATTTTTAAACTTGTATGAGGAGTGTGTTTATATATAAATGTATGCCAGATATGTAAAATCAGAGCACTGAGCAGAGGCCTGTTCTTCTGGTGGAAGAACAAATAAAATACATAAGTACTAAAATTTATTTCCGTAACAAGTTTAACTCCCTACCTTGGCTCTAATTTTAGATTGATGGTGAAAACACCGTGAATGTAGCACCTTTCCCTCTCCCCTCTTGCTTCCAGCCAGCTCTCCCTTCCAGTGTGCTCCATCTTCACAGTCTACTGTATTTAGGTTTTGTGTTGAAAGTTATTGTGTATGTGGGGCAGTTCTGAGGAGGGAAAAAGGCCACTGTTGGCAAGGAGTGTAGACTTGAAGTAGACACATCGAGTGGTGTGTCAGCGTGTTCACAACCTGCAAGCATATGGGTGTATCTTGGTCTGACTGTTGCCCCTACTTTTTTGTAGCTCAGGTGGATGGATTTCCCCTGAGAGCTGTTCGAAGAGATACAAAAGATGCAGAGAGCTCAAAAGGTATGAAAGCAGCAGAAAGATTTAAAGTTTGTATGTATTCCTGGGCATGCCAAACCTTGTCTTGTGGCCGTGATCACTGTAGTTTACACAGGAGATGCCTTAGATGCATCAAAGTGAATCTAAGGGCTAGTTTTTAACTTTTTGTAAGTCTAAAAGTGAGCACTATGTCGTACAAATGCTTCAGGGTACATACAAATACTTGCATCCAGGGTGTAGTAAGCAGAATTTTGTCCAGGTCAATACAACAAGAGATTTTCCATCCTCTATGAACCAAAGTAAGTATAGTGCCTTTATACCTGGTATCACAACCTTTGCTGGCAGGTCGAGTAGCAATGCTGAAGTACAGGCAGTTTTTCTTCAGAGCTTTTTTTTTTTTTTAAACCCTTCTTGCTGTCATTGGAAACAGATGTGGTATTCCAGGGAATACCGGAGATGGCTGTGATGTAAAGGAGTAGGTATTACAAAACAGTTATTTCAGAAACTACAGATCAGAAATATGTTAACTGAAAGTGTTAGTTCTAGTTGGATTTGGCATCTGGAGAGTGCATCTGTATGTGTTTAGGAAGGTGTGATACCTACTGGCAGTGTATGTCTAGGAGGAACTATCATGGGAATCCTACACAGCCATCGACAATGTCTCCCTGACTTGTGCCCCCACAATGTGGGCAGAAGAGAAGGAAGAAGTCTGGACTCAGTAGCAATGACTGGGACTTTCTGGGAGTGCTGAAAGGTTTGATGCAGCAAATTAAAATTTACGCCTGAGGCATATTTGTATTGCACTGAAACTAAGCTTCATTTTACTTTTTTCATGTGTTTGCTGGACACTTACAGGTATCCATTACAGAAGACATGAGATTCTGAAACTATTCTGGTGAATTTTGCAGTGGTACTAGTTAATAAGCTTGACTTTGAGGAGGACGAGCTAGAAGGCTCAGAAAACTTTGGCTTATTTTTCCATTTTGGACTACAGAAAAGGGAACTTAAAGCTTGTCTTTGAGTTTTTGTTTTGTTGTGCTCTTCACCATGGCCCCTGGCATTCTTCCAGAGTGAACAAATGAAATGGCAAACATTTAGCGAAGTAGTAGACTTCCCTTACCTTTGTTTCAGCAGTCTTTTGCATTTACCTTAGTAAAGACGATGTCTGTGTGTGTACAAAGTATATCATATGCTACTGCTTATTTCTTACAGGAGTAAAAGCTTATCTACCTCTTAAAATAGGTTCAGTGACAGGAAGGAGTCTTCTGAATGTAGTACATAAGCAATAATGAGATACATCTCACTACTGACTATCTTTTCAACAGTTCATCTTTCTGACAAACTGTCATGTGCTACTTTTCTTTTAACATGGTTCCCTTTTCCCTTCCTCCTTCTTCCCATTTGTTTGGCTGAGGGTGTGTTTAAATAAATGTCCTCTCTCCCTTCTATGATGAGGATAGCAGCAGCTATCTCTCAGGTTTTGGTCAGCAATGTCAATACTGGTGTCATTTTGAATGATTACAGGAAAAAAAATTGTTTTATATATGATAAACACTTATGTTGCTCTTGTAGAGATATAGGTCAGAAAGGAGATCTGTAAAGCTTTTTTTCTTAGTTTCCAGGAGAACCTTAGAGCCATGTTTTCTTTTTAATAGTGCATGCAACTTGCCTGTGTTATAATATATGCAAAATCTGAATATATGGTAAGAATTAGTGTCCACTCAAATGACATTGGGGCATTTTTTTTTTTATATATCAGTAGCCATTCTTTATAACTTCTCCTTTTAAGGGGAAAGATGTACAGAGATTTACAGCTTGCCTTTTCTGGTGTAATTTGAATCAACCAAGAAATAATGGTAAAACTCTAAAAAGTGGGTTCGGATTCTCCTATTTTATAATGTGGTATCTCCCAAAGTTACAGTAAAGGTTGTCCGTCTTTACCTTTCTTTCAGAAACATCAGTGCTTTCTATTTCTTCCAAGTACTGGAAATAAGTACTGCTTAGAATAAAATACGTAGATACTTGATGTGTTTGAGGACTCCGTTTTAGTCAAACTTGTTTGAAGCTTGTCAGTGAGCTCAAAAGTTGGTGGAAGTAGTTATTGGTCAGTATTTTTGTATTTTTTTTTTTCCTGTAGGGAGCCAGATTATAGGATTTTTAAAATAAATGCTAAAGATGTTTATATCTGATATGCACAAAAATGTATGGTTATCTTTTTGTGTAACCTGGCAAAACCCAGAAAGTAAGAGGACCCTTAGAAGTGTATGAAGAAATAAGATAATAGGTTAGGAATAATTGAAGACAACTTAGACTGAAGAAGTGAAGGCTGTTAAAGGGAGTCTTCTCTTCCAAAACTACTTGTTTGAATTAAATTTACTTCAGTTCTGAAGTGGATAAAACAACTGCTTTTTTAAGAATCAAGATATTCTTATGAAATGGCTTGTTCTAGATCTGTGTCATCCTTAGCATTTCTGTTCTCTTTCTTGGCTGTTTTCTAGTATGAAAGCTGAATATTGTTTTGCTTTATCACTGTGTTAGGTTTAGGAACAAAATATAAACATCTATTGCGAGGTGCTTTTAACATAAGTTTATCAAATTGTGCTCTTTTCATTGGCTATGAAAGCATATTTATTTTATTGTGAAGATAAACAGATTTTGAAATTCCTCCTCAGCACATCTAGCCCCGGTACATGAGGCTCATCATACGCACAGGGCAACTCATTTAGTTGTAGCATCCTGTTGAAATATTTGCAAAAAAACTGTCAGGGTGGTAGGAGGGGGGTAAACTGGGTGAGTGTCTTGCCAGCTTATCTGAATAATACTTTCATAGATATGCAAATTCACAGGTATAAAGAAAAAACCCCACGCAAATGGCATCAGTTAAAGTCTTAATCAGCTGCCAGAAGTAAATTCCATATGGAACTGGTAAAGCTTAGAAAGTAGTTGGAAGACGGGTTGGTTAAAGGCAGGGTGCTTTGCTATATGAGTTAAATGCACTTCTCATGTTTTTGTGAATATCTAGTTCTTACAGAGAGCATACTTCTATTTATTGCGTTATCGGCAGTAGTGTCATCCCTATAGCAGTGTTTTGACCATTTCTGTTTCAGTAATGTTGTTATTTACTCTGACTTGGAATTTATTTGGGAGCTTCCCCTGCCTCAACTCATAGATCTTTCCTAAGTAGGATTGAATGAGTTTCCTTTGTGTTTTTAATACGGTATTTCCATCTCTTTATGATCTGCTCGAGAATACTTTGTTTTTCTGGAGCTTAAGTGTAGGCAGAAATAGCAAAGCTCAAGGTAAAATTTAATAAAGTTGCCTTTGCTTTTTGTTAACCTTTTAGTTATCTAATTTATGACTGGATAAAGTGTCAAGCTGAACATAATGGTAAAGCAATTAGTTCGGGATATTGTTCTGTGTACTGTTACAGCCCAGAAACATTTACTAACTTGAAAATGAACTGTGTTCAAAACAGCAGCCTAATTAACTCCAGTAGAGCACTAGAACGGCACTAGATAACTAGTCATTATTAAAAGGCTATGAAAAGCTGTTGAACATAAAGCTTTATTAAAAATAAAACATTGTTTGTGGCTGGAACTTAGAAATGCAGGAATCCAAATTAAGGCTGTGTCAGATGGCTTTGGGGTGGAGGAGAAAAGTTACTGAGGTAAGCTTAAAAGAGTAAGTGATGCGAAGGAGTGCAGAATTCCAGATGCTGGGGGGGGGGGGGGGGTCCAGCAGTGTCGTTTTTGTAGTTGCCTTGCAGTAATACTGGATTTCTGTTGGTTACCAAGTTTGTTTCTGAATGTGAGGAAAAAAAGTCAATTTTAGGGCTACCTTCAATTGCTTGAGAAAAATCTTTTTATGAAAGCACTAAAATTATTGAATATTATAATATTCTTTTCACTACGCAGTCAAATCTGGTAAAGTCTGTACAGCAGATCTTCTGTTAACCAGACTAGTCAAAGTTGGGGACTGTGTCAGTGGTTAACAATGTAGCAACTAACTAGTGAAAGTCCTGCTGGCATAAACTTCTCATTTAAATAAAATACTAATACCTTTGAAGAAAGTAGAAAAAAAATTCTCTTCTGCATCTGAAGGTGTTGATGATTAAGGACTTTGCCATGCTTGGAGTAATTGCTTTAATTAGCTATTAAACAAGTTCCAGGGTCAATGTGAAAACAGGTTTCTCTCTTTCATCTGATTTAGTGGGAGCAGTTAATGATTTTGTTTTTATTGTCTTTACCCTCTTCTTTAGAATTATTTACTTAGCACATGGAAGGCAACAGATATTTGCTATTATAAAATCAATTTCATGCCTGACTAGGCTATCTCTTCCACCTCTGTCATTACTCTTGGTGCTTGGGGTGTTATCTTAAGCATATTTGTGTTTATACAACTAGACAGCAGTGGGCTTTTCCAATAATTATTTGGGGATTTTGGACCCTGCAGCAACAAACAAAAAAAAATTGGTCCAAATAGCAGCTTTTAAGTATGCTTACACATGATTGTCATATTCCTTCCTTATAGAAGAATAACTACTCTAAGTTCAGATAAACTATAAAGCACATAGATACTAAATAATTTCAGCTATGTCTTTGCCTTTAAACAGAGAAAAAACAGCTCAATAGAGAAAGGAAATTTTTTTATAGAGAAAATCCTTTTTAGTCAAGTAAGTAACAGTTGCAAGTAGATGTATGCAAAGCAAGATTTGACAACTAAAATGTTGACATTTAGTGTTTATCACATTCCATACACTTATAGTCTATACCTACTGTGTCCATATTTTTTTCATTTTGAGCTGATGAATCTAGTAATAATTTAATACATTACAGAGCAACCTTTGAATTCAAAAGGACTTCTCAAAGAATATGTACTAAGTTGTCAGAATCAAACAATGTTTTCTTACCAGTTTTTTGGGATGTCTGGCATCTATAACATAATGAAATTACTGTCATATACAAAAGGAAAAAAAAGGGGGGAGGGGGAGGATACTGCAGAGGCAAAGAACACATACCTGATTCCAACAATCATGAGCTGTGTTTGTATATGGTTTTGGTGTTGGATAAGCCGAATTAGTTTGTTTCAAGTACTCTGACAGCGTTCAGGTTAATACCCTAAATGATATAGGCTTTAGCTGCACTTTTCAACTGTTAGGTCACCTTGCGTAATATAATAGAAGACTAGGTTTTTCTTCCCATCAAGGTAATGTCCGTGTTTTGGGATCTGGGAATTGTTTTCTTTGTTTCTTGATGGTCACACAGGAACCATCTATGTGTCTCAGAAATCAGCTACTTCCACTTGCTTGTGGGTTTTTTTTTTTAATCATTTTTTTGGGGGGGGGGAGGAAGAGTAGCTGGTGTGAGTAGAGTTGCGCTGGACCTTGTATTCTACCTGCCCTGAACTTGTAGGTTGTTTCTGATAAATCAGAAAGCAGATACCAACCGAGCCACTGTATCTTTCATAGCTGTGAAAGAGCAGGTTCTCCTGCTCTGTTATATTCTTCCTCACAGTTTAAATGTTCTTGTATGGTGGGTTGACCCTGGCTGGAGGCCAGGTGCCCCCCAAAGCCGCTCTGTCACTGCCCTCCTCAGCTGGGCAGGGGAGAGAGAATGTAACGAAAGGCTCGTGGGTCGAGATAAGGGCAGGGGGAGATCACTCACCCATTGCTGTCACAGGCAAAACAGACTCGGCTTGGGGAAATTAGTTTTAATTTATTGCCAGTCAAATCAGGGTAGAGATAATGAAAAATAAAACCAAATCTCAAAACACCTTCCCCCCACCACTCCCTTCTTCCCAGGCTCAACTTCACTCCCGATTTCCCTCCCTCCTCCCCCCGAGCGGCGCAGGGGTCGGGGAATGGGGGTTGTGGTCAGTTCATCACGTGTTGTCTGTGCCGCTCCTTCCTCCTCAGGGGGAGGACTCCTCACACCCTGCACCTGCTCCAGCGTGGGGTCCCTCCCACGGCAGACAGTCCTCCACGAGCTTCTCCAACCTGAGTCCTTCCCACAGGCTGCAGTTCTTCCCGAACTGCTCCAGCCTGGGTCCCTTCCCCGGGGTGCCGTCCTTCAGGAACAGATGGCTCCAGCCTGGGCTCCTCTCCCCACGGGGCCACAGGCCCTGCCAGGAGCCTGCTCCAGCGTGGGCTTCCCACGGGGTCACGGCCTCCTTCGGGCATCCCCCTGCTCTGGCGTGGGGCCCTCCCCGGGCTGCAGGTGGAGATCTGCTCCAGCGTGGAGCTCCATGGCCGCAGGGGCACAGCCGGCCTCGCCATGGGCTTCCCCAGGGGCTGCCAGGGAACCTCTGCTCTGGCGCCTGGAGCCCCTCCTGCCCCTCCTGCTGCTCTGACCTGGGGGTCTGCGGGGCTGTTGCTCTCACGTGTTCTCACTCCTCTCTGTGGCTGCAGTTGCTGCATGCTGTTGTGTGTTTTTTTTTTTCCCACCTTTTAAGATACGTTACCCCAGAGGCTCTGCCACCATCACTGATGGGCTCGGCCTTGGCCAGCGGCGGGTCCATCTTGGAGCCAGCTGGCACTCGCTTTATAGTACACAAGGGAAGCTTCTGGCAGCTTCCCACAGAAGCCACCCCCGTAGCCCCCTGCTACCAAAACCTTGCCACACAAACCCGATACACCTTGATACTCTTCTTTCTTTTTTTTTCCTTCCCCTTTTTTCCCCTTTTCCCCCTTTCTGTTTTTTTCTCATGTGAAATACTCAGCATTGCTGGTGTTTTCCTTCTCATTAAAAAAGGATTTGTGCAACCTGAGTACCCGTGGGTGCACTTGCAGTTCATGGGGATGTAGGAGGCAAACTGCTCTAGAAAGTAGTTAGATGAGGATATTATCTTCCGGCTCTCGTGTATGCCAGGCGCTTGCTCCGCACTGTGTGGCAGTGTCTAAACCAGACATGTGTTGGGCAAGGGGCATTTGGTGGCAGTGTGGAGGGTGCCAGGCCACTACTCTTCAGATGTCTGTCCTTCCATTAAAAGAAAAGGGAGGTGGAGGGGAAACAGGGACAGGTTGGGGCTACAGTCTTCATATACGCCACAGTCATATTCCTGCATGCAGTTATAATCACAAGCTGACTCCTTTTCTCTGAGATCTCCCATTTCTCATGCCTTTCAGTGCTTTCACAGGAACTAAGATGCTGAGTCTATCCACGTGGGTTGTTTCATGATTTTTCATGGCTGTGTTTTTCTTGTGTGCTGTGCACATCATCAAAGCTGTTAAAATGGAGCTGAGAAAAATACTACTTCTTGCAAGCTATTGAAATCAAGTTATAATAAGGAGATGTTGGTTTTGAGCCTTACAGCGAGCATTTCAGAACGTCAGAAACTTGAAAACTAGAAAAATGCAGATTGAATCATCTGAATTGAGTCAGTTATTGCAACTGAGAAACCACTATCTCTGAGAATTTTGTTTCATACCTATTGCTATTGTCTTGATAAAAATCTTAAAGTTACTCAGCTATAAAGAAATGATCATAAATTTTTAATTTTAATCTGCTGTGAGGTTTCTAACTGTCCTTATGTATAAAGCATGTCTGAATGACTTGTAGATGTTCATAACGTTGAAAGGAATCTTTTGGAGGACTAGTCATGTAAGAAAAACCCCTTAGCTGCATTGTGAAGGAACGAGTTAGTTCTTTCACCACCACATGCATACTGTGGAGGCTTGCCATAGGAGCAAGGTGATGTTTCAGGATTTATTTGTTTTTTATATTAGTTTCATTTGGTTTTCCTCCCTGCTTGGGAGGGAAGACATCTGGTTTTTGCATTTTATTTTTTTTAATAGCACTGTTAGTAAGAGAGTAAGAGTGGCCTCTCTCCCAAATAGTTGATCAAAACAGCACTTGTTACTGAGCTTATGCCATCATCCTTATTTGAGGAGATTTGCCTTGGCTGTGCCAGTATAACAGTAAATAGACTATGATGTTGTGTTACATGGTGACACTCTTCATGGAATTGTGGTGGGACACACTTTTTCATAGCTGTCGGGTGCAACCAGAGTTGATGCTATGCTGAAGCAGTGGGTGTTTTGGGGGTACTGGTTCCCTTTGACTGACTTCATATGTTTATTTGTACACTCACAAGTGGGGAGGAAGCAGCAGTGGGAGTAGATATGAATTGCCTAATGTTCTAGCAAATGTCTTCACTTTCTGAATTTGTTTTGTAGAAATATCTATTAAGCATTAAATGGAAGGAATCCACAATTAAATGGAGTTAACTTGCTATTGAGATTAGGGAAAAAAGTAAGAATTTGTGAAGCCCAAATAGATGGTTTCCTAGTGTCTGTTACTGGGCTTTCTGTTACTGGGCCTGCTGCTTTGGTTGCTGTGGGAAGCAGCCAGAGACAGTCATGTAGAGCTGCGAGGTAGCAGGCACTAAGGGTTATGGAGTTGCCTTGTATGAACTCTGGAAATTGTGGAAGGGTGTAAAAGCATCTGGATGTTATTACTATTTAACTGCTGGGCTTGGGATGTACTGTTTGCATTTGTTTCTGGACCTCAGTCTTTGTGCAAGAGGCTGTTCTTCAGTGGTCAGTTCATATGTTGTGGCTGAAGAGGCTGAGGGAGACTGCGTAGTCTGAGGCTTTTGAGGTGGAGAACCAACTGTGAAGGCAAGTTTAATTTGATCACTCTTGCCATGTTAACCTTGCCCCATAGTGGTTATTGCAGTGAAGATTTGCTTTGTCTTAGTTGGAGCACTTAATACAAAAGCTGTTTTTGATAGCTGTTTTTGACTTCACATAACAGATGGTGACACTTCAAAATTGTTGTATACTATTATTTTTGTAATAAATTGGGAATGGAGAGTACTTTTTAA
Organism: Phaethon aethereus; assembly: GCF_964289735.1. NCBI lineage: Eukaryota > Metazoa > Chordata > Aves > Phaethontiformes > Phaethontidae > Phaethon > Phaethon aethereus. The sequence continues at coordinate 163,011,721 of NC_138575.1, read as the reverse complement.
ATTAAAAAATCCTTTCATGTTTGTGCATATAACTCTTAGGACAAATGATACCTCCTGTTGTTCAGGAGCTCTTCTTGAGGAAGTGTTGATGTGTGTTCAGTGTGTTTTCTCAGGAGTCCTGCTGATTTTGTGGCTTCTCCTTTCTGTCGTTGCAGCTACACTTTTTAAGCAGCATGTGGCAGTGGGAGAAATCCTGGTTTCTGCTCTTATTAAAATTATTTTAATAGTGAGAAGTAATTAGGTTTCTGAGTTTTACTCAGTCATTAGTTAGTTTGTCAGTGAAATGGTAATAGATATCCTAGCCTATTGGGTTTTTTGTTTTTTTTTTTTTTTAAAGACAATGACTTGAATGAGAAGATGTAATTTCACCCTAGCTGAGTAATAGCAGCCAATGTCTGTATTTCCACACCAGCTGTTCAGGAGGTAGGACTGACATAGCAAGGCAGCTCTTCATTATCTGGGACAAAGTCTGGATAAAAACAAGAGAGACTGGAAAAATACATGTAAGTTGCTTATATAGGGTGTCATAAAAAAGCAGCAAAGAGAAATCTGTGCTATCAGCCTATACTGTTACTGAGTTGTGGTTCAGTACCACTCAAGGTTGTTTCTGCAGAATGAGAAAGCTGCCTCTGTTGTGCACTTTAATGTCCTGCATTGCTGAATATGCAGCCCCCTCTTTCTTGTCCCACTGCAGGACTAGTACATCGGTAAGAGATGGCTTGGTGCTAGAGACCAGTAGTCTCCAAAGAGGGGTATGTGTACAATCCATTGGGGTGCAGAAAAAAAAATTGGTACCATAAAAGAAAATAACCGTTAGTCTATTGACCAAGTCCTCTCACATGGACTCCTCCAGACCTCTTGGGTGTTCTGCCTCCTGGTGGAACTTGAGGCCTGAATGTGAAGTTGACTGTTAATATTGTTTGTTGACACATTGAATTTAATAGAAGGATTCCCTTCCTATAATGCTTTTCTCTGAAATTTGACTAGTTCATGTGTTGACTGAAGTCAGGAGCAAAACATCTTTTGACCTTGTGTACCAAGGTGGCATTGTCAAAATCTTTATATAAAGGAATTTCATTAAACAAAGTGATCAGATACAATTAATGATATATTTTAATGTATGTAAGGTTACCTGTGCTGGGGCTTTTACATGTTTTTCAGTGGGAAGGTTTTTACGATGTGTCAAGTATTAATGATGTCTGGTGGTAGATTACATATTATCTGTAATAGACAACACCCCCCCCAATGTAGAACGCACTCAGCTGTTTTAATGCTTGATTTGAACTGTTGTCAGGTATGCTTTGTATCCTTTTGTCTTCAGTAAGAGCTCTTTGCTTGCGACCATCCTTTTGTGTTGCTTCCTCTTTACTGTGGCTATTTATTCCTGCCTTTTTGTTATCCCCAAAAGTTAAGTCATATATAACTTTCATCATGCTGGTTTTCTTTTGTGTAGCTCAACACTTTGTCTTCAGTAGGAGCTAAGTACCTGACAGTGTTTCTGTAAAAGTTTCAAAAGACTGTTGCTTGTGTGTATTATTAGATAAAAAGAGAGGAAAATGGAGCACATGATAAGTTACCTTTTAATATAGTGTATACCAAAGAGAATCAGGTCACTAAAAACTGATGTCAGGCAAACCCGTTTTTCTATTACTTTTTTTTTTTGTCTAAAAAGAGTTTCTGCATAGATGTTCTTTGTAAAAGGCTACTGCTTTTCCTTTCAGTTGTCTTTTTTTGTTCCTGACTTCTCCCACAATTACTGTGCTGCCTTAGGTATTCTTAGGAACAAGTTGAAGCTGGTAGGTCTGTAGATAGAATTAAACTTTTTTTTTTCTTTTAAAAAGGAGATGGTGATGTACGCAACAGGCTATCTCCAAACATGTCAGAATTAAATCAGTTTTAGTATCTCAATAAAATCTTCACATGCAAAAATGACTCCAAATTGAATACAATAATCGATGTTGTAAGAGTACTGGAAGTCTTGTGCGTTTTTTCAGATGGGTTAAGTTAATCTGACTGCTGATGGAGTTTACTTAGTCCAAAAGCTTATTGATTTGTTATCCATGAACCCACTTTTTAGACCATCTCAGTACATTCCACGTGTAGGTCTTTATCATGTCGTGTATCATACACTCTTATTTAAAGCAGGTTTATAACCAAATGGTTACAGAATACAAACAATGTATGTGTGGTGCACATGGACTGAAGCTAAATACATAAATCTTTGTGAGAATTTGTTGTATCTGACTAATTTTTTGACAAATATCTGCATTAGTACTATGGGCTCAGTTGAGTAGCTGCTGTCTATATGCCCAGGTTTTGTTGAAAGGGATCCATATTGCATTAAAGCATCTTCTTGACTATTCTTTGAATAACTAGTTTAACATCAGACGATGTGGACTGCTCTACATAATGAACAGTACGACCTGAATCATGGGGCGTAATGAGTTAATGGAAGCAATTTAGGAATTTCCTCAAACCGAAAACTCATTTTTTTGAAGCTGAAGCTACAAAAATGAGAAGGACACAATGAACTGCATCTGTCACTTGCTTTGCACTGCATGAAGCACAGTTACCTATCAAAGGTTCCTTTTCCTGGCAGAATAAACAAACCACCTTTCCCTCAAAGTTGTTCGGGTGTTATTTCATTACTAACATAGAGTATATTTAACACCAAGTATACACTGACACAGAATAACACCACAAAATGGCATCTGTCAACAGAATTTTCAAACAGATTACAGTAATGTGTATGTGAAGTACTTGAGCGAAACTGATGTTGGAAGACAGTATCTTCTAAAATGTAACCGAAATCACAGTAACCGAATACACTCATGATGTAGGCCACTTTTCAGAGGCTTGTTAACTCTGGCTCAGTGTGTGCGTGTGTGGGTGTGTTTTGTTTTTTCCTCTCCTTTTTTTCCTCCTTGCTTGACCACTATCGCTTGCGCCAGTCTACACGCATACGTACTCGCTGTGTGTGTACACACATCAGTGTGCACCCGCCCGCACACTTGCCTCTGCTTGAACAGAGGTGTCTCTTGGGCTGTGCTTGGGACATGACTAGCCGGTGTACCCGGTGCGTGCCAGCTGGCCAGCATCCTCCTGGGGCTCTCTTTTTGCCCAGTCCTTCAGAGGCATCCCCCGACACCCTCAACAGGCCTAAACCACAGCAGGCGTGTCCTTGCATTATGCCCGGTTTTACGGTGCGCTTCAGCTTACGGCTGTCAGTGCTGCAAGTGTGACAAATTCGCTGGCAATTAAGGACAGCAAAACTGTTCCAGCCAATTCTTATGCCCGTTTCCATTGTACCAGCAGCACTTTTTGCAGCTTAACATTAGTACTGGTGCTGGTCCCAGCCTCAGAAATAATTCATACCTTGCTGCTTGGGTGTGAGTAGTACCTGTGAAGATGAAGGTCATGTCCTGACATCATAGGTGTTCTGTTAGAAAGTGCTGTGGCTGTATGGGCTGGTAGCGTAAGCTTTAACATTTTGATAAGTTCTGTTATTCTTGGGAGCTGTCATGTGTCCTGGTTCTTGCTTACAAATAAGTGACAGCTGCCACTGCAGAGGAGAGGTTAAGTTTCTTCTCTTTCAAGCCAAATCAAAGGGTAAAGTGATGCCTCTGCTAATAGGGGAATGGTGGATGCGGCTACATCTCTGTCCCACGTCTGCTGTGTCGCTGGCGGCAGCTGAAGGAACGTTGGGTGTGATGTAGCCGGTTCCTTCTTGGGACTTCAGCACTCTAAGTTCTTCAGGCTGCCCTCAGAATATGAGAAGGTTCTAAATCTGTTCCAGCTGTGTTGTGACAGAGTTTCTTGGACTGATTTTGGAAGCAGAAAAATAGAGTCTCTAGGACTGGGTATGTATGTTACTACGTAGCGAGAAGTGCTTATGGGCCATCAAAACCTGTCCAAAGGTGTTACGAGACCTTGTCTGAGTAGTGGTCCTGAGGGCTAAAAATACCTGACAGAAGATCTGGCAGCTAAAAATGAACAGGTTTGCCTAATTAGCTCTGTATACAACATAACATGCAGATCAATAACATACTTGAAAGCTATCTTTTGGTTTGTTGCGTGTATTTGTATGTCTGCATGTATGGGTTGGGTTGGGTACACAGCTTCTGCCGGCTCATCAATACACAGTTGGGTACACAGCTTCTACCTGCTAATCAAATATTTGTGTGTGCACAGTCTGTGAACAGCTAAATGATTATATAGATATGCTTATACATGTCGCTGACTTGAATATATTGAGGATGTGTATAGAAGTCTATATTGCATAACTACAAGAGTGGTTCTCCCATCTCTCTGTAAGGCCAAATACTGCTTAAAGATAAAATACTCTTATCTGTCCTAGGAATTTGTTTGAATTCTTACCTCCCTAATCATATTAAAGGAAAAACTGGGTGCTGGCATCATTGCAATATTAAAGGTAATTTACTTTGTCTGTTTCTGGAGATTTATCTCTGAAGATATCCTCTAAAAATAAGTGCAGTTTCTCAGCTATTACCATGGAACTCAACAGTTATTCTACAGATCTTGGGATGGTGAACAGTCTATATTCTCCAGCTGCTTCACTGTATGGCTTAATTTTTTGGCATACTTTCAATACATGTTTCTTTGTAGGAATGAGAACTCTTCAAGGATTTTGTTCTTTTATCTGCTCCTAAGCAGCATGCAGAGAGTCTGAGTTACTCCTCAAAATCTATTCCTCTGGTTGTTTTGTATTAGAGAGGAATTATTAACTTAACGTCCTTAAAAAATGGAAGTAAGTGTGAGTTCTGTTATGGATATTGTTCATCTCGGTAGGCAGATTTTGGCTCGTGTTCTTGAAAAAATTGTTTTGATTAAGAACTAGTTCCTGAAAAAAAGCTTTATTTAAAGTAGCAGTATATGTATCTCCTCAAAAGATAATTCTGAACGCTTTTCAATTTTTCTCTCATCTTGTAAAAACATGTATTATGTCATCTTTTCACAGTTCAAACTTTGGTTAACCTATTATGACAGGTTGCAAACCAACCACTTTGTCTCTGTTTTAGTAACATTTCCTCTCCTGCCTCAAGGGAAACTTTGAATATTCTGTTTCTGTGGAACAAATTCCCTCTCCATTTGATGGAAAATAAAAATAATGTAAATTATTGGTTTTGGTGTTTGTTTTTGTCGTGGTTTAGCCCCAGCCAGCAACTACGCACCACGCAGCCGCTCGCTCACTCCCCCTCCCACAGTAGGGTGGGGGAGAGAATTAGGAAAAAAAAAAAACCTTGTGGGTTGAGATAAACACAGTTTAATAGGACAGAAAGAAAGAAGGAAACAACAATGATAATACCGACAAAGGAATGTACAAGAACAAGTGATGCCCAATACAGCAATTGCTCACCACCCGGCGATCGACAGCCCGTCCCCGAGCAGCGATTTCCGCCCCCCGGCCAACTCCAGTTTATGTACTGGGCATGACGTCGGATGGTAGGGAATATCTCTTTGGCCAGTCTGGGTCAGCTGTCCCGGCTGTGTCCCCTCCCAGCTCCCCGTGCACCCCCAGCCTGCTCGCTGGCAGGCCAGCACAGGAAGCTGGACTGTCCTTGACTGCTCAGCAGCAACCCAAAACATCAGCACATTATCAACAGTTTCTCATCCCAAATCCAAAACAGTCTCACACTGGCTTCTGTGAAGAAAACCAGCTCTATCCTGGCTGAAACCAGGACAGTATCCACCCCTTATTCCATACCATTTACGTCATGCCCAGGTCCTGTACTTTCAATACATTCCAATTATTCATTATTACTCTTCCTGTCTTTTAATATATACACACAGATATCACTTTCTTAGTCCATGGGCCATCACTTTAAAATGTCTGTGTAGTTCATTCAGTCCATGACTCTGGGCTTCATCCATCATAGCAGTCTCTCAGGGCAGGGGAGATGGTATGTGGTGTTGGATCGTTATCTGGCACGGTCCATGTCCGTGATCTGCAGGTCGAAGATGTCGGTCTCGAGGGATTTGTTGGGCGCAAGCTGCTGAAGCCAGTTCTGGTTCTATCACTGCTGCATGTTGCTTAGTTTCGGTAAAGCTCATTCTTCATCAGTCTGGATGATTCTTACTGTAATACCATCGATATGGTAGATAGCAACCATAGTAGTAATGACATACTGTATTGTGTAACAATTAACATAATACAATTCAAATCATTGACTATTTTCACCCAAAATCAAGTCTCCTTGAGGTACACATCGGACTTCCCCATCCTTCCGCATTACCCACCAAGTGCACCCAGGTCCCTGGGCAAAGGCAATCCCACGAACGGGTTTACCTTTGCCTGAGGCAGGAGTAACCCAGACTGTCTTCCCCAGCATATTTCTCACATGCACCACAGGGACTTTATCCCCTTCTACAGTACGTAAAAGTTTTGATTGGGCAGGGCCGGCTCTATTAGTAGATCCCCTAGTGTTGACTAACCAGGTGGCTTTTGCTAAATGTTTATCCCAATGTTTGAATGTCCCATCACCCATTGCTCTCAGTGTAGTCTTTAACAGTCCGTTGTATCGTTCAATTTTTCCGGAAGCTGGTGCATGATAGGGGATGTGATACACCCACTCAATGCCGTGCTCTTTGGCCCAGGTGTCTATGAGGTTGTTTCGGAAATGAGTCCCATTGTCCGACTCAATTCTTTCGGGGGTGCCATGTCGCCATAAGACTTGCTTTTCAAGGCCCAGGATAGTGTTTCGGGCGGTGGCATGGGGCACAGGGTATGTTTCCAGCCATCCGGTGGTTGCTTCCACCATGGTAAGCACATAGCGCTTGCCTTGGCGAGTTTGTGGAAGTGTGATATAGTCAATCTGCCAGGCCTCGCCATATTTATATTTCAACCATCGTCCTTCATACCAGAGGGGCTTTAACCGCTTGGCTTGTTTGATCGCAGCACACGTTTCACATTCATGGATAACCTGTGCAATAGCGTCCATGGTCAGGTCCACCCCTCGATCCCGAGCCCATCTATATGTTGCATCTCTTCCCTGATGGCCTGAGGTGTCATGGGCCCACCGAGCTATAAATAATTCACCCTTATGTTGCCAGTCCAGATCCACCTGAGCCACTTCAATCTTAGCAGCCTGATCCACCTGATGGTTGTTTTGATGTTCTTCGGTGGCCCGACTCTTGGGTACGTGAGCATCTACATGGCGTACTTTTATGACGAGATTCTCTAGTCGGGCAGCAATATCTTGCCACAATTCAGCAGCCCAGATGGGCTTGCCTCTGCGTTGCCAGTTGCTCTGCTTCCATTGCTGCAGCCACCCCCATAGAGCATTTGCCACCATCCATGAGTCAGTATAAAGATAGAGTACTGGCCATTTTTCTCGTTCAGCAATATCTAAAGCCAGCTGGATGGCTTTCACCTCTGCAAACTGACTTGATTCACCTTGTCCTTCAGCGGCTTCTGCGACTCGTCGTGTAGGGCTCCATACAGCAGCTTTCCACCTTCGATGTTTGCCTACAATACGACAGGACCCATCAGTAAATAGGGCATATTGCCTTTCATTCTCTGGCAGTTCATTATATGGTGGAGCCTCTTCAGCACGCGCCACCTCCTCTTCTGGTGATATTCCAAAATCTTTGCCTTCTGGCCAGTCCATGATCACTTCCAAGATTCCCGGGCGATTAAGGTTTCCTATTCGAGCCCGCTGTGTAATAAGCGCGACCCACTTACTCCACGTAGCATCAGTCGCATGATGCGTAGAGGGGACCCTCCCTTTGAACATCCAGCCCAACACCAGCAGTCGGGGTGCCAGGAGGAGCTGTGCTTCAGTACCAACCACTTCTGAGGCAGCTCGAACTCCTTCATATGCTGCCAGTATCTCCTTTTCAGTTGGAGTATAGCGGGACTCAGATCCCCTATATCCTCGACTCCAAAACCCGAGAGGTCGACCTCGAGTCTCTCCTGGTGCCTTCTGCCAGAGACTCCAGGTAGGGCCATTCTCCCCGGCTGCCGTGTAGAGCACATTTTTAACATCTTGTCCTGCTCGGACTGGCCCGAGGGCTACAGCATGAACTATCTCCTGCTTAATTTGCTCGAAGGCTTGTCGTTGCTCAGGGCCCCATTTAAAATCATTCTTCTTCCGGGTCACTTGATAAAGAGGGCTTACAATCAGACTGTAATTTGGAATATGCATTCTCCAGAAACCCACAACGCCCAGAAATGCTTGTGTTTCTTTTTTGCTAGTTGGTGGAGACATAGCTGTTATTTTGTTGATCACATCCGTTGGGATCTGTCGACGTCCATCTTGCCATTTTATTCCTAAAAACTGGATCTCTTGTGCAGGTCCTTTGACCTTACTTTGTTTTATAGCAAAACCAGCTTTCAGAAGGATTTGAATTATTTTCTTCCCTTTCTCAAAAACTTCTTCTGCTGTGTTGCCCCATACGATGATGTCGTCAATGTATTGCAGATGCTCTGGAGCTTCACCCTGTTCCAGTGCAGTTTGTATCAGCCCATGGCAAATGGTAGGGCTGTGTTTCCACCCCTGGGGAAGTCGATTCCAGGTGTATTGGACACCCCTCCAGGTGAAAGCAAACTGTGGCCTGCACTCTGCCGCCAAAGGGATCGAGAAAAACGCGTTAGCAATATCAATGGTGGCGTACCACTTGGCTGCCTTTGACTCCAGTTCATATTGAAGTTCTAGCATGTCTGGCACGGCAGCGCTCAGTGGTGGCGTGACTTCATTCAGGCCACGATAGTCTACTGTCAGTCTCCACTCTCCATTAGACTTTCGCACTGGCCATATGGGGCTGTTAAAGGGTGAGCGAGTCTTGCTGATCACTCCTTGGCTCTCCAGCCGACGAATCAGCTCATGGATGGGGATCAGGGAGTCTCTGTTGGTGCGATATTGCCGCCGGTGCACTGTTGTGGTAGCGATCGGCACCTGTTGTTCTTCGACCCTGAGCAACCCCACCACAGAAGGGTCCTCTGAGAGACCAGGCAAGGTGGACAGCTGTTTAATTTCTTCCGTCTCCAAGGCAGCTATACCAAAAGCCCACCGGTACCCTTTTGGGTCCTTGAAATACCCTCTGCTGAGGTAGTCTATGCCCAGGATGCACGGAGCCTCTGGGCCAGTCACAATGGGGTGCTTCTGCCACTCATTCCCAGTTAGGCTCACTTCAGCCTCCAGTACAGTCAGCTGTTGGGATCCCCCTGTCACTCCAGAAATACAGATGGGTTCTGCCCCTATATGGCTTGATGGCATTAAGGTACATTGTGCACCAGTATCCACTAAAGCCTTATATTCCTGTGGGTCTGATGTGCCAGGCCATCTAATCCACACAGTCCAATAAACTCGGTTATCCCTCTCCTCCGCCTGGCTGGAGGCAGGGCCCCTCTAATCCTGCTCATAGTACTCGTTACCCACTTCTTGTAAATAGGAATCAGAAGTCCCCTCAAGAGGATCAGAGGTGAGATCAGCTCTTCTATTCTTTCTGGGGAACTGCCCACTGGAAAGTGGAGCGACGATTTTTCTGGAGGAACATGAACGCCCTTTTGTAATTGTTTTCCCTTGCAGCTCACGTACTCGTGCCTCTAGGGTCGAGGTAGGTTTTCCATCCCACCTCCTCATGTCCTCTCCGTAGTCACGCAATTGAAACCACAGGGTGGCTCGCGGTGTGTATCCTCTATATCCTCTCTCTTGAACAGAAGAGCGTTTACTCCTAATGGCTGAGACACTGGTCCGTACGGGTGGAGGGTAGGGCATATCCTCTTTGAATTGCCGGAACTCCTGGGACAGTTTCTCTACAGCAGAGACGCAGGCCCGTAGGGAGGAAGAGAGACTTTCTTCGTATTGCCGGAGTTGGCCAGCCAATTCATCCACCGTTGGTCTCTCTCCGTCTTTCCAGGCCATTATTGCTAATGAGTTGGCATATGATGATGGTGCACTCCGTACAAACTTCCGCCACATAGGTCGCGTGCAATTGACTTCATCTGGATCTTTGGATGATTGTCCATTGTCCAAGTCACCATAAATCACTTCCAGCACCGCTAGCTCCCTCAGGTACTGGATACCTTTCTCCATGGTGGTCCACTTGCCTGGGTGACATAGAACATCTTCCTTGAAGGGATACCTTTCCTTCACACCCGACAGGAGTCGTCTCCAGAGGCTGAGGACTCGTGCACCTTTTCCAATTGCTTTGTCAATGCCCCCTTCCCTAGAAAGGGATCCCAGCTGCTTGGCTTCCCTACCCTCTAATTCCAGGCTACTGGCCCCATTATCCCAGCATCGGAGCAGCCAGGTGACAATGTGCTCACCTGGACGACGGCTGAAATCCTTTCGCATATCTCGCAGTTCACTCAGTGATAGAGATCGGGTAGTTACCGTCTCTTTTATGAGTTCTTCCTCTTCCTCCTCTTCAAGCGATGACCTGCTCTCTTCCCTCTTCAGTCCTTGTGATGGCCCTGCTTCAGAGCACTCTGCCTCCTCACTCGCTTCCTCTGCCTCCCTCTTAGCTGAATCTTCCTCCTCCCTTACTAAACGAGCTGACTTCTGCTTCCAAGATTTCTTCTTTTGTACAGGGGCAACTGATACCGGGATGGGCTGGTTCTCTGGTTCAGCTGCAACAGTCTGAGTAGCTACAGTGCCTGTTGCAGGGGTTGGAGTAGTCACAGTGGCCGCCGCAGGGGTTTGAGTAGCTACAGTGTTAAATAGAGCTCGGTAGGCATGGGCCAGGCCCCAGCACATGGCAATGATTTGTGTCTCCTTGGAGCTGCCAGGCTGACAGCATACTTCTTCCAGATATTCTGCTAGTTTATCAGGATTCTGCACTTGTTCGGGAGTGAAGCTCCAAAACACCGGAGGTGCCCACCGCCCCAGGCATTTGCCCATGCTGTTCCACACGCCCTGCCATTCATAACTATCCAGCCTTGGGGCAGATCTCCGGGTGATATTCTTAAATCGCTTGCCAACCTTAGACAAAACCGAAACAATGTTCCCCAGAAGTAGCAATAGAGGTATTATAACTACCCAAGGGTGTTCAAAATACGGAAAAATTACTGTGATGAAGGAGGAAACGTTATGACAGAGGGTAGCAAAGGTACCATTCTGCATTTCCTCCATAGAAAGCCTTTCAGAGGCAGAAGTATAATTGCTAATCGTCTCCACAAGACTGTAGCCAAAATACAGTAGCGGCTTTAGTACAGAGTTCAGATGATACCACATTAAGCTCAAGGTCAGTGCTCGAAAAACAAAACTTGCAGGCGAGTACAGCAGCCCGCAGAGACCAACACCGATCCTTAACATGTACAACAAAAACGAGAGCATCATGCAAATCAAATAAACTGATATTGTGACCTGCAACTGTTATTATCTCAAGCCTCGGGCCCCACGTTGGGCGCCAAAAAGGACTGTCGTGGTTTAGCCCCAGCCAGCAACTACGCACCACGCAGCCGCTCGCTCACTCCCCCTCCCACAGTAGGGTGGGGGAGAGAATTAGGAAAAAAAAAAAACCTTGTGGGTTGAGATAAACACAGTTTAATAGGACAGAAAGAAAGAAGGAAACAACAATGATAATACCGACAAAGGAATGTACAAGAACAAGTGATGCCCAATACAGCAATTGCTCACCACCCGGCGATCGACAGCCCGTCCCCGAGCAGCGATTTCCGCCCCCCGGCCAACTCCAGTTTATGTACTGGGCATGACGTCGGATGGTAGGGAATATCTCTTTGGCCAGTCTGGGTCAGCTGTCCCGGCTGTGTCCCCTCCCAGCTCCCCGTGCACTCCCAGCCTGCTCGCTGGCAGGCCAGCACAGGAAGCTGGACTGTCCTTGACTGCTCAGCAGCAACCCAAAACATCAGCACATTATCAACAGTTTCTCATCCCAAATCCAAAACAGTCTCACACTGGCTTCTGTGAAGAAAACCAGCTCTATCCTGGCTGAAACCAGGACAGTTTTTTTTTTTTTTTCTTCAAGAAGCCCTAATAAGGATCTTGCACAAAATATTAAAGTGTTGCTTGTGCATCAGACAGCTTACCAACATACAGTGATAAATGAAATCCAGAGCTTGGGAGGGAGGATATAATGAGATTTAAGTGCAAACAAAATAATTTGTTCACGTTATTGAAAATATTTAATACTATCACATCTTGCTTCCTCTGACTCCTCTCTCCCCTTTGTGCCTCCAGCTACCTTTACTATATCGGCCTTTATTTAACTGCCTTACTTTATTAATGTAGAATATAGAAATACTTTAAATTCTTCATTTCTGTGATATTAATGTCTGTGCTGCATATGTTACAGGAAAAGGTGCAAACTTGGGATGTTGCACATACATTACTACTTTGACTCTTCCCTACCTACTCTGGAAGTTAAGGCCAAGAAATATAATTTAAGCATTGCTTTGCATATAAAGAACTGTTAGTTCTTTTGATGCCTTCTGAAATGGATCCCACAGCTTGGTTATGTAATACAAGCTTATTATAAAGACTTATGTGTAACATACAGATTTTCATGGAAATCTGGGATGATATAAATAATCACCAGTAGGTCTGTCTTATGAATTATTCATATAAGAAAGCCAAGTTTTCTTTGTCTTTGTTGGGCACAAATCTTTTTTTATCTTATTCTGAATATAGCAAATATGGCACTATAAGATTCTCTAATCTTGCATTGTCAAAGTGAGAATCTTGCATTGTCAAAGTGTCTGAAGATGGTCATTACCCCAATGTCTTTTTCTTGAAATGTGCCAGTAAAATATACAAATGGGTGCACTGACTTAAACCAAAGTCTCCTGTTATAGGTAGGATAGTGACTCATTGTCACTGGACAAAGTCCCCAGAATACTTTCCAAGCCTGTGGTGGTTTTTGTTTTCTATAGTTTGGAGGAGTTTTAGTCCAAAAAATATTTTCAGTTGCTTTTTAAACATATGAAACTTCTCAGGTCTGTTGCAGGCACTTGAGCAAGGAAATTCACAGGATAACAAATAGTGAGGAGTGCCTTCTGTGAACTAGCCACATATTAGCTTAGTTTATTGTTCCTTGGTTCTTAAATCGGGAGATGCACTGAATGTTTTTTCTATCTCCATTTTCACGCTATTCGTTATTCTATAAATTACTGTTGTATCTCACTTAGCTCATGTTCTGGACTGAGGAGTCCGAGTGTCTTAATTGTTCCCCAGATTAATCTGTTTCATGTGTTTGGAGGTGGTTGCTGTTTCTCTCAGTAACTTTCCCATTTACACCATTTTTGTGGTAAGAGGAATCAGAAGTGCACAGAATATTGCAGATGTGGTTGCTTCATGAATTTATACCAGGGCATGATGTTCTCTGCTCCTGCTGCTGAACAGTTAGATTGTCTATAGATACAGGGTACAGTGGATCTGAGCAGATTTCCATGAAATACTGCTGGGTAATGCCTTTCCAGGGTGGATACTGCCTATTTCTTTTTTCCTTGTTTTTCTGCCTTTCATAAAGTTATCTATCCAAGCAAGGACGTTCCTCTTATGCTGTGGCAGCTTTGTGTCTTTAAAAGCTTTTTTTTGAAGAACACAGAAAGATTTTTTTCTTTTAATACTTCCTGATGGGATTTCAAATTTGCTTTTCTTGCATATGGAACCTTCTTTTAAGGTTTATCAATAATGATATTGCTTTACCAAAGGTCTTTTAAGTCTTCCACAATATGCCCTGTTTGTCGGTGTAGCCATTAATACTGTTTTTCAGAATAGTTTCTTCCATTTTGTCTGGTGTAGTACAAGGCTTACTGCTTTGTACTTACCCTGATCTTCTCAAAGATTAGTGTCCCATTAGTCATGTTAGTCTTTTGGTATGACAGAAATTTTAGTTGAGAAGTGGCATTATTAGTTTTTGTGTCTTTTCCAGATTGTTTCTTAAATCTTTTCAGGCACGATTTATTGTTTTATAATTCTGACAGGCCAAAAAAAAAAATTTTAGTATTTAAATAGGCCCATTTAAAAAAATATTTTTTGCTTCTAATAGCAAACCTTATTTTTTTTGCTCAGCAATATGGTTTTCACTTTTATTTTCTCAAATACGTTGATAGATGGTGTGCATCAGCTTACCCTTTAATACACTGCTAATAGTGTTGAGATTACCCGCAAAACTTTTCCTTTTTATAATATTTTGCAAAAGTTTAATTATTTTTCATGCTGTTTCCATTTTTAAAATTAAGCACAATTCGGCTTCTATTGCTCTTGCAGGAGTGCTGAATCTAAGTACTTTGTGCCAGAGTAGTCCTTCAACAGTTTTATGAATTTTGCTGGTGTGCTGTTCCAAGACATGTCAAGATTTGCTTTGCGTTACACTTCTCCAGGTATCTCAATTCTTTGTTCGGGCACTCTGCCCCAACCAAGTGCTCACACTCTCTGTGGTGTTGATGTTGTTTCTTGGCCTTGCAGCTTCTGATTCCTTCAGTGTGTTACTGCTGTTGTCAGCATCTAGACCACATTGTGAGCTGTAGTCTAGTTCTTCTCTAGGCCCACAATTTGAACCTAGAATTTCTTAGGCTTCTGAAGCCCTCTTCTATCCTATTTGTTGGTGTGGTTAAGTTCCTCATTGGACTTAAGTCTAAGGCGGGGTTGTTCTGTCTTCATGAATGAATGGATTTGATGGCCCATTGTTTGTAACAGGAGTTTAAGATGAAAAGCTCACTTGCAGATACTCCTTTTGTGTGTCCACAGCTGGGAGTAATCCTGTTCCTGTGATGTGTCACCTTTCTGCTTACCAGGTTTCCACCCTGTATCTGCTGCGGTATCACTCTGCAGTTGTCTACACAATGTCGTCTTCCTTTCAGCTTCCTTCTGTTTCTGTCCATAAAGGAGTGACACTTTGTCCAAGAGGTGTCCATATAGTGGTCTGCTGGTGGGGAGGACCCCCAGGCCCCCCTCCTGCTCTTCTGCTTGTACAATACTCTTCTGTAGTATTTGGTTAGGCTGGAAGTGTTTGGTCATCTCCCTAAGTTCCCTATTTGCTGTGTTTGCTGGTTCTCATTTTTTTCCCTAGCAATTGTTTCCAGACTTGTGATCCAATACTCTCCTCAACCAAAATGGCAGGTCAAAATGACTTTTGCATTTAAGCCTCATCTCTACAGTTTTGTATTCATTTAATAAGGGATATATGTTTTAGAAAGCAATGCAACTTCTAATGTGGATACATTGACATTAGTATAAAAGGTTAGAGGAATGATCTATGCTATCAAAAGTATGTTTTACACTAGTTTAATTACAGTTGTCTAGCTTGTATCCCTAGAGATGATTTCTAAAATGATTCTGCTAATAGCACAGAAGCAGTGGAGTGACAAGTCTTCAGTGAAATTCTGAAGGTCACTGAAGAAAAAGAATTATTAATAGCATAACTGTTAAAGCTCCGTTGCCGTTGGATTTATGTCATTTACCTTCCAAAGAATTAGTCTTGTTTTTCCCCCTAAGTTTCTTTTCTAGCATCCTTGTTTGATACAATTTGTGGCTTCTCAGAAGCCACACACACCCCCTCCCTCAAATCGTTTAGCTTGGGCAGGACCTCTTGAGATCATGAAATCATAGAATGGTTTGGGTTGGAAAGACCCTTTAAAGATTGTTTAGTCCAACCCTTTTCTTTGAGCAGCGTTGTCTAGGTTTTGAATATGCACCAAGAAGTGCCCCCATGTGAACCTCATGAGGTTCAACAAGTCCAAGCACAAGGTCCTGCACCTGGTTTGGGGCAACCCTCGGTATCAAAACAGGCTGGGGGATGAAAGGATGGAGAGCAGCCCTGCCGAGAAGGCCTTGGGAGTACTGGTGGATGAGAAGCCGGACATGAGCCAGGAGTGTGTGCTCGCAGCCCAGGCAGCCAACTGTATCCTGGGCTGCATCCAAAGAAGAGTGGCCAGCAGGTCGAGGGAGGTGATTCTGCTCCTCTGCGCCACTCTGCTGAGACCCCACCAGGAGTCCTGCATCCAGCTCTGGAGCCCTCAACACAGGAAAGACATGGACCTGTTGCAGCGGGTCCAGAGGAGGGTCACAGAAATGATCAGAGGAATGGAACACCTCTCCTATGAGGCCAGGCTGAGAGAGTTGGGATTGTTCAGCCTGGAGAAGAGAAGGCTCCAGGGAGACCCTATTGCAGTCTTCTGGTATTTAAAGGGGGCTTCTAAGAAAGATGGGGACAGACTTTTTAGCAGGCCCTGTAGCGATAGGACAAGGGATAATAGTTTTAAAGGAAAAGACGGTAGATTTAGACTAGATCAAAGGAAAAAAATGTTTCACAATGAGGGTCGTGAACTACTGGCACAGGTTGCCCAGAGAAGTGGTAGATGCCCCATCCCTGGCAACATTCCAGGTCGGGTTGGATGGGGTTGGATGAGCAACCTGATCTACTTGAAGGTGTCCCTGCTCACTGCAGGGGCGTTGGACTCCTTTAAAGGTCCCTTCCAACCCAAAGGTTCTATGGTTCTATGATATACTATATATGTGCTCAAGTATATACACACACAAATACTGAGTTAGTTAAGCGATGGAGAATAGATTGTTCAAAACTCCTTTGCCTTCAGTGAGGGCATTATGTAGATATCTCTTTTGTACTCAGCTTCTAATTTTTTTTAGAATTTGCAGGAACGTAATTATTTTTGAACCTCCAAACGCTTTATCAATTTTCGTTGAAATTGGCCAACAAGTTTAGAAGTTAAATGTGGCAAGTGAACAGATGTGGGACTGCCTAAGCCTCATTTGCTTGGAGGCTTATACAGTCCAGGTTAAAAATGTCTCTATTTTTGAGTTCTCTTTGCATTACCAGATTAATGTGGCATGAAGTGGCTCAACTGGGCTTGCAAGTTAAGGACTGGAGTCTGCTGTTTAATGTGTATTGTATGAGTGGTGTTGTTTCTTTCCAGTGATGAAAACATGTAAAGTATGTAAAGTCTGTCCTGGAAATTGTCAGAATACACCTTTCTTAAGTGTTAATGATAATATCAACAGACAGTATTTTTTCTAAATCTCATTGCTGATGTGGGAATTCTTTCCCACTGTGAGAGAAGTCTTCATATTTAAATTAAACATGTTGGGTTCTGTTGTCACCTGTGAACCTTATTTTTCTGTTTTATCCTTGTAAGAGCTCACTGAAGTCAGTGAGGATCTTCCCTATTAGATTAAATTTCCTGAGAGCACATCTGTTACGTCTCAGCGGGCAGAAGAGGTAGAAGTAACTTCCTAGCAAGTATATCAACTTCAGCTCAACAGAACAGCAACTCCACAAGGGTTTGTGTCTTAAAGGCTAAATGAAGTTGTTAGGTACAGCAAAAAGATTAATACTGTGACTACTAATCATCTTGTCCTTGGTTTCTCTTAACTGTTAATAAAAAAAAGCCCCAAACCTTCCTGTAATTAAGGCAGCTTCAAAGAAAACTTTGTAAATCCAGAGACTTCATGAAGAGTCTGGGTATGTTTAGGCAAAAAGTGACACTGTGTAGAATTTTACAACAAATAGTGTTGTAGTCTACCACAACAAATTGTGGTAGACTGTGTCATGAAAGGAAAACTTTTCCAGAGAATGAAAAATACTTCTATACATACAGCAAATAATAGTGTAGTGTGCATATATGGTGTCATTCTGATGACTGACAGCTTAGAATCTGATACATCTTTCTTCATGCATGGAAGATGTGGTTTAAGCTTTGGATCCTGAACACTGCTTGGGTGGGGAAGGAGTATTCTGTTTCCCTCACCTAAGCAGTGAAACAGGAGGAGCGGCTCTGCAGCCCAGTAATGTCACTGGGCGTGTGCTCAGGGTGAAACTTCTGGAAAGGAAACCCTGCATTGCCTGCTGTGGTGAGCTATCCGATCGCTTTCTGTGAGTGAACGTCACGTGACTCGTAACATTTATTAATCTTGAAATATTCCTCAAATAACATGGTTAGCTTCGAGAGATGACTGTTTATGCAGAAAAGAGTAACAGGTAGTAAAGGCAATTAGATATGTATCTGAAAGAAGTGTTCAGTAGAAGGAAGACTGCATTTAAAAATGCCTGATTTCAGTAGTGGAAGTGTATTTACTATTGGACTCAAAGCCAGACTACAAAATGCTGTCTTGACATGGTATGGAGAGTTATATGTCCCTCATACTTCTTGGTCAACTGCACCTTTTTATTTCTTCTCTCGCCCTTTCTTTGTCTTTCTCTTCTTCACCTTCCCCATACCCTGCTGCCCATGCCAGGTGAGTGAAAGTGAGATGAAGTATTAAATTGGTGATTTGAAATGCATGCAATGACAGGAATGCAGCATGGATGGAGTTAGGTGATAAACTTGTTTCTGCTTTGTAACGATATTTTAAACTAGTGATAGCCAATTAGAAATTCTCTTCAACAATTAATGGGAAAAACAAAAGAGCAGAAGTGTGGTAAGTGCATTGTGGTTTACGTGTGCCTTGAGTTAAGTTGAAAAAGGTATTCTGGGCACCAGACAGTCTAGGTATTGCTTAGCAGTGTAGATAAGCCTGCTTTAAGCGTTCACACCCAGAAGGCTCCTAGCAGCAAAGGCTTCTTGAAAAGCCTTTAGCGTCTCTACTTTATACTTCATCATGTGAGGAGTTTGGATAGATTCCTCCTACAGGAAACACTGCTCTTACTGAACGAAAAAAGAGAGTTGAATAGAACAAATTCACATGTGGATTACGTGAGTTTTCCTCACAAGGACATTTCATCCTGGATTTCTGACATGATGAGGTGGAGGTCAAAGGCTTGCTCTCTGTCTGTCAGCTGACTCATCAAATGCATCTTCCTTTCCCTAAAAATAATTTCTGAAGACAGAAAATGTCTCTAAAAATAATTTCTGATATTGACCAGTTGTCACACTGGAAAGAAAAATAGAGTTCCCGAAGGTGCTAAGTTTCTTGTTCTGTCACTGTTGAAAGTGGGAAATAAAATGGCACTTTTTCCCTACTGGGGTGGAACTGAGCCTGTGCTGTGTTCCATATGGCATCCATCTGGCTGGTGATCATACACCTGCTAGATCCCATATAGGCTGTGCGGTGTCAGAGTGTACTGTCCAGCGGGATGTCGTAGGCTGTGTGAGAGGAAAGCTGACCGAAGGGGCTGGGCTGAGGACATTCGTGAGGTAAAAAAGACACATTTGGTGGAGACCAAGTTCTCTCGTTTCACTGCTTGTGCTATGGCATAGTTACACGATTTGTACTTAAAGAGTCTTTCCAGAATTTATTTTAGATATTGACAACCCTTTCTGTTTTGCCTTAATTCACATTAAACTGAGAGGATTTACAGCCTTGAAATCATCTTGGTGTATGACAACGTCATACCTGATTTAAATTATTTTACTTTTGTGCTTACATTCTAAATGGATGACCTATAATGTGAATTGAGTAGAAAACGTGTTTTCTGATACCACACACTTTTTCCTATGATACACAACAGAGTAGTTATTTCAGGTAAGATTTTTTTTTTTAAGCAGACTGATGGTGTACATAAAAAAAAGCGCAGGGCACTGAATAGGTGTCTTTTAATTATTTTTATAGATAAATATATTATAAGGTTTCATTATTAAAACAGATGTTATTAGCTGTTCTGTGACCTAAACAATAAAGTCCATTGGGGGTGGGGCAAACCCTTTCTGTGAAGGTTTATTCATAGGATAAAAGACTGTCCTAAATGTAGCTAATTAACTCTTCATAACTGTACATCCTTTAATATGTTGTATTTTGACTGTTTAGCACCAAACTGGGATTCTGTTGCTAACACTATCCCCAAATGCTTTTTTTTTCTTTCTGAACTAAAGTGATATCCGATGTCATGTTTTGTAGGTTTGTTTTTGGATTTTTTTTCCCATTAGCTTGTGAAGGTTTTTCAAAAGTTCTGCAGGCTGTTTGCGTTTCTGAGACAATATCGCTCTATTCTAGATTTCGTTAATAAAATAGGTTCACAGCTACTTACACACATTGCAGGATGCAGAGTTGTATTTAATTGCATCAGAAAGCATTGAAAAGGATATCAATAGATGCAAAACTAAGAAGGTAAAACAAACCTTGGGGTATTGAATATCAACTCTTATCCTTTAAATTCCTTACTGGGGTAATTTCCTAGTCCCTGTTTGATGACAGCAATGGATTTCACAACAGTTGTCAACAATTGCTAAAATCATGGAAGTTGTATCAACTTACTCCAGTAGTGAATGTAGTTCTTCTTCATTTTTGTGAAGGACTGTTGCACATTATACTGAAAAGAATTACGTTTGAGATCCTAGATTTGGGTTGTTTTGGTTTGGTTTTTTTACAATAATGTTTTACCTGCTCCCCCATTAATCTGTCACCCCATTTTAAACTGCATGATAGGATCTGTGAAGATACCCTATTTCTTCTTACAAACATGTTGTTACTGTTACTTTTTGGTTTTTGTCAAGCAATTACATTATCTATGGGGTCTGAAGTATTTTTGTAGTATTTTTTTTTTCTTTTCCCATAGGGCATGTATGCAATGTTAAGATATATTCAGTGGGTATCTTTAACTCATTTAACAAAGTTTGACTTAAAGCTTAATAAAAATTTGTCTTCAGATTAAGTATCATATGACATATATAATATGCTTTAATTTGCACTTAGCAATTACAGCTCTGGCTGGAATGGGGAGGTTGATTTGATTAATCACACTTAAAGACTGTTATAGTGAATAAAAAGGAAAATTGTTTGACTTGATTTCTGACATAATTGCTTCATTTGGATTAGCATCACCTTACAGCAGTTGTTGAGAAAAGGGGGACTGATTTTATGGAAAAGAATTGTGAAAAATGATTAACCAGTGGTGAAGTTGATAACATTTAAATACAGCTTTATAGGAAGATCAGTGAAAAGTGGAGAAAAAAATGACTTTACAATACCCCTACTGTAGTGCATACTTTTTTTTAATCTTAACCTCTTAATTACTTGCAATAAGCTTATTGCTAGTATTGTCCTTGCACATGATATAAATAAAATAAATGATGCTGGGAGGAAGGGGAAAGTAATTTTTTGCTTTAATCATTGTAACATTGAGCAACTGGTTTTTTTTTTTGGTCTGTAATAATTTCCGTCTTCATAATGGTTTCTGAATAAAATTACACATGTCCATCAGTTGCATTTTTGGGACAGAGTCCTAGATTGAAGTCTCTTTTCTGTTTAGAGATGTCTTGCAACATCTGTCTCCTCAATTTCTCTCTTTCTTTTCTTCCCTTGGTGCTTGAATAAGCTCCTTCATGCTCACAGTTGTATACTTAACCTCTTGCTTGGAAGGTGAGAGTGCCCTTTTCTGGTACTACCCATGTAACAGTGCTAATTGTGTTGAAATATTGTCTTCTAATTTAATTTTGGCTTTAAAAGAAAGCAGCATTGCTTTTCAGAATTAATAAAATAATTGCAATCTAGATGTCTGTAAGCTTTGTACATGTTTTAATTTTGGAGGCTTTTCTGGATCCTTGCTTATAAAAAAGAAGGAGCCTTCTTAGGGTTACATGTCAGCTTGTTTTGCTGTTTAAACCCAAATTCTTCTTCATTGTTCTATCTATTTCCGTGACAGAGGAGCATTGGTCTTGCAGGTGTGCACTGCAGGCAGGCAGCTTTGGAATGGTGATTGACCTATCAGTAAAAACCGATTTGGCAGAGTTCTGGCTTCCTAGGCACCCAAAATCCACTCTGCGAGTTGTTTTGAGTAGATTCGCTGCTTAGGCTTCCTTCTTAGTAATAAAAACCTCAACTGTATTAATTCTATTCTGATGCGCTTCTGGTCCCTTATACTGTTCTCTACATCTAACAACCGCCTTCGCTTTTTAAAGTGAAAGGTGGTAACTTTTTGGTTTGAGCCTTAATATGAATTTCCTCAACTGCATTGTATTTTTGTGGGTCTCCTGTATGTTGTGAACATGTTACCTTTTCTCTGTTTTCCAACTCTTCTTATTCCAACAATAATTTTCATATGTAGGCAACATCAGTGCCGGAGTTGTTCTCTTGTCATAACTTTCTGAGCAGCTGCACAGTGAGCTGGTAGTTGCTGAGCGGGATATGAAAACAGCCCAGGAGCTGCTTTCAAGGTCAGTGGCTCTGTGGCCTGATGGTCTGGGTCATCAGCTGAATTTCTGTTGCTTTGTGGGAGAAATTCCTGTGCTGTTCTACTTCAGACTCTGCTACTTTGTCGGAAAGTGATTGAACCCTGGGTGGATGGTTTTTTTTTTGTCTTGTTCCTCTCCTGAGATCACCCTTTGTTTCCAAATGTTTGAATTCTGCCGCCGAGCAAAGGAAACTTCACAGCCCTGCTTACACTGTGTGGCCCCTGCTCTACCACCCGTGGCCTCTGTTAGGCTAAGAGCTGTCACCTTTGGCTGACAGGTAAGAAAGTATGTGAACCTGTTAGGCATGCTTTTTTTTGGCTTGCGCATGGGTGCTGTCGTGCCTGACTACATAGGCTGTGTGCTGGCCTCTCTGGGATAATGGTGGCAGGTGTTCACCAAAACTCGGAGGAGATCTAATGATGGTGGTCTCCCTCATCTACATGTGCATTCAGAAAGTGGGCGTTCATGTCACCTGCACCAAAGCAGGACAGGTTTTGCCATAAGCAATACCTGTATGGCTGTACATCTTGTACAGGTTTGCATAGCTTGGACAGTAAGTGCAGTGCAGTACATACTGTGAATACTCTAAACACTTTGTTGCTTTGTACTCTATCCTTTAGTGTTTTTAAGATGCGGACTACTTAACTATAATGCTAGAAGTGTTTCAATATGGCTACCTCGAAACTCTAAAGTAGAAGTCAAGACGCTTCTCCTGATTTTACACTCCTGCTCTAGCATTTATAGCCTTGACAAAGATGTAGTGAACTTGAGAGTGGGGACAAGATTAAAAAAGAATCTCTGGCAATAGAAACTCTTTCTTGTGAAGGGAGAAAGAGAAATAGGCCACAGGACGCTTGTTTCAATTTTACCAATTTGACATCATGAGTACCTGTAGTCCAATAGATCTTTTTCAATGTGCTTGACCTTGCAGAGGCATGAGGAAGTCTAATTGCTTTTAAGGAGGAAGTTTTGCCATCCAGTAGATGTATTGTCAACTACTTCAATGAAAAAGTGACTGATTTGTGTCCTGTCTCTGCAAAAGATTTAAATTATTCATTATTGGGCAGTTTAGGCATGCTATATGTCTTTCAAGTCTTGTCAACCAGTATTTTTGCCTATGACCTGAAGTGGTGGAGTGTAACAGTATTTTGGTTCCTGGTATAAACTAGTAGCTTCATAATGCATGATAGCTGTCAGCAAAGACAGTGATATATGGTGTACGTTGTTAATGAATGTGGTTTCTAAATATCTGTAATGGTTTACCTTACTTTTCCAAGAAATCTGTGCATGAGCATCTCTTAGGATGGTGGGAGGAGACATGCCTCCTGAGTGTTGGGAGAAAGCCTCTGAAGTCCAGTTTGATGAAGTGGTTGGTAATAATGGGTTGTTTGTTAAAAAAACAAACAAACAAAAACCCCACAAAAAACCCAAACAAAAAAAAATGTGGCAGTGTGTCGTCATCCCCGCCCCCCCCCCCATCCGTCCGTGTCCCCCCCCCAACCACAAAAAGACCAAAACCCAGAAACCAAAAAAAAACCCCCAACTACAGACAGGAATTACAAAAGTGAGTATCCTAATTCTGCTCCCAGTGAAACTGGTCCTAAAATGGTCATCACCCATGGCATGCTGCTCATACTTACAGAAAAAAATATGAGTAGTTGGAAAAACTTCTGGAAACAAAAGATCTGAAAAAGAGATGTGGGAGGCAGAACATAGGTAGAGCTTAGACTGGGACAGGCAAAGAAGAAAATTGCTCGTGAAGGAATGTGAAACATGAACAACAATAAGCAAGTAAACAAAGATTCCTGCACAGTTTTTTATCCTTTATGACCACTTCTTGTAGGTCTTCTGAAGATTGTGTAGACTGTTGTCAGAACTGTTGTGTGCAGCCTACTGCCGGTGGCAGAATAGAGGTGTTGATTAGGGGCTTCTAGTTCGCTGCTGTTGATTATAGACATCGTATAAGCCAGTGAGAATAGGTGTTGCACTTGCTTTTGACTTTTCAGTGTCTGTAAAAAAACATTACTATAAAGAAGAGCTGTTAATTGTGAATTTGCAACAGCATATTAACACAGAGAAAAATGTTTTGTCAAACGAAGAAGAATTGTAACATTTAGATTCATGCCTGAGGAGTTTGTGGCTATGATGGGGCAATCACAAGAAATTGGAACCACCCCCACCAGAACCTTTGGGTGTTTTTAAAGAGGTTGTTAATTTTCTTTCATAAAAAATGACATTATTTATTTGCTTTATTCTCTCTACTGCTTAGTAAATACTGAAGAATGAAGTAGAAACTTTGAAAGGTGCTTGCAACATCCTTTATTCTATTGATAGGCTTCTTTATTTTCTGGATATGATCTAAAGAAATGTATAATATAATAATGGCTTAGTCACTGAATTGAAAATGAGGTGAAGTTTCGATATACTGGTCGAATTCAATTTTAGGTAGCTTTCAGACTTGGTTAGAATGACTAGGTGAGCTAATTAGGTTTCCAAGTAGCATAAATAGAAGTGTAAGTAATGTCAAATGTGAAGGTCGCGTCAGTTGGCAACAAAATGCCATGTCCAACTTCCTTGAAAAGATTATCTTGCAGTGCCTTTGAAATTTAAATGTTATTTGCAACATCACGTTAGTCAATTTCTGCTGGGAGATTTGCAGCTTCGGGAACAATTACGCTATTCTCTATTCTGTACGTTATAACTGCGTGGACAAGGCACATCAGTAGCCGCTCTTTGACATCATCAGTAGCATAAACTGCTGTTCAGACTCAGTACTGAAGTCTTCAGCCATTTTGCCTGGCTTTTTAGTTCCTGTTTGGTTAGTTTATGCTGAAATTGTGTATGAAAAGAATATGAAGATTTTGAGAGGCAATTGTAAATGCAAGAGACTGGAGTTGATAACTGAATAAGATAAATAGTAGCTGCACTGAAAATTGGTCTGTTGTCATGCATTTTTTTTAAATTTACAAATTTTGCAACCTTACTATGTTCCTGAAAAATCATCTCATGGGAAGCTGGTTTACTAGGAATTTCAAACTGAGATACCTCAGTTTTATATTTTGGTGAAATGAAGAACAAACCCAAATGTTCTGAAACATTTGGAGCATGGGAAACAACGGGATTTTTTTCCTAACATCGGTGTCTTTTTTTTTTAATAATTTTGAACTTATCTCTAAACTATTTAAAGATAAATGCGTCATCTTTATTGACACTTACTATTATATAAAAATGTGAGCTAATTAGTTCCTGACTAGTTGCCAGGTGAATATTTAAAAGAATGTCCCTATTTAGCTTGCTATAAGAATTATGTGCTTGCTTGCATAATAAAACTTAAAAAAAATACCAGTGCTAGGAGTAAAAGGTGTTGAACCTGTAAATATTCTTGCAAGCAAACACTACCTGTTTATCATTGCCATGATTGCTGATGGGTTACAGATACCAATTCTCCAAGAAAAGAGTTTCATCCTCTACTTAAATTAAAAACTGAAGTTATTTTCACTTGTAAGCTGTAGAACATGCATGTGTGTCTGAAAATGTCTGGATTTTTTTTTCCACTTACAATTATTGATATTTGGATTATTTCTGTGGATAACTCAAACACCTAAATTTAACCTACAGCCCTGTATAATGACCCCATGTTTGGTAGTTCCTGCTTTGAATAATACACAGAAGGTACCCTACTGTACTGAAGTCTTTCAGGTACCTAGATCCTGCTATCCTCATTGACATAAAGGTCATAGGTATGTCACAAATTACAACACATATGTGAACAAAATAGTTTTCAGTAAAATAGACTTTCTAGATATTTAAGGAATTCTGTGCAATTTCCCTCCTTATTCACTCCCCCCCCCCCCCCAAGAATTAGCAAGTAAAATACAGGTGCTAATCACAAGGGACATGGCTTTGTAAATTGGGTAATAGAATACATTAAAGTGTGAAAACTGTTAATTGTTTATGTTAAACCTGGACACTGAGCATCTTAACTACTGTAGGGGAAAAACATAAAGAGTTAGTTCACCTAATTAGTTACTTTGAATGTAAGTTACCTAGTTCTCTCATTTACTTATTTACATTTATTTGTTGGCTTGTCTTTATGGTCAGATGTTTTGAAAAATAGTTTACACATAGCTAAAAAGGAGCTACCTGAAATAATCTGCTTTTGGGTTGAGCAAACTTAATGTTAATCTTGTTTTAATTTAATTTGTTCTAATGGTAGTGGTGAATTTTTAAATGGTTCATTTGGTGCTTAATTATTTAAGGGATTTAGTAGACTTTGAGAACACTCATATTGGCGTCAAGTGCAAAACTCATTCATCTGGGTACATTTCTTGTCTTTCTACTCTATAGGATATGAGCAACAGTAGGAGGGAAAACCTGGTGATTTGATTGCTTAGAGACAGCAAAGGTTTCTTCTAAAAAGGCTTTTAATGTCATGATACATTTTATTTCCTGTGATGTAGTGCGAAAGGCGCAGTCACTGTTAGTGAATGCCTCGAGCATGTGGTGGTCTTTTATTGACCTCTTAAGGAGGCTGTAGGAGATGTGGAAACAATGTCAGAGGAGGTCATGTGTTCATGTGAAACTCACAGTTTTTTGATAATTTGCATTTTCCTACTTAATAAGGGGAGTATTTGCATTTTTCTTTATGGAAAAGATTTCCATTTCTAAATTAGTTTAATGTTTTTTAGGCAGCTTTGTTGATGGAATCCGTATCTGTTTATAGAGCAGATACAGCACAGAACCTGGTACTTTGCCCATGGTACAGTGTTAAATGTACATGTAAAGTAACGTGTTAACATGGCAAAATACTGTGGAGAGTGATAAAAATGTAGAATCACACTGTTGCTCTGAAATCATGTTTGCCGTGATCTTTGTGAGCCTCACCTTCGGTGTTCCCATTAATCCATCTTCCTAGGGATTTGTTCTGAATCTAGACTAGTCAGGGAGTTCAAGTCGTTGTTGTGGGGGAGAAAGGGAGCAAATGGCTCATCCTTAAGTAAATACTTTTTGGCCTATATAGAAACAATGCATACAAATATTAAACTTTCACAACTTTATTTACTTTTAAAATATTAGTGTGTACAAGCATAAGGCAGTGTAAGTTGTTATGGGTCACATTAAGACTTACAGAGGTGGGAAACATAATTAATTGGTTTAAACATCTGTACAACTGCACCTCCTGCAAAAATTATTCTGATAATACCTTTATCCCACCCTAATCCAACATGTCCGTTCTCCCTTCCCTCATCTTCTGTCCTTACTCAGGGTCATCTAGTGTATTAGAGTAATGTACGTGATACAATTGAAATACCATCTCCACAGTGAACCTCAGAACAATTTATACTTGTTTGTATCTAGGAAAACCATCAGTTCATTTGGTGGCTCTCAGTTGGAAACGCTGCGCCTCCAGGTGTAAATAGTAAGGTCACGGTGGGGAGTTGCTTCTTGTTGAGTGAAGATGAGATTTGAATGCAAACAGTAGGAGACAGGTTTGTATTTTCTGCTGAAATTACATTCAGGGTACACTGTGACAGGACTATAAATTGAAAAGTGACAGATCTGTCCGGCAACACACTCCTGCAATCTGAGGGTAGCATACCTCATTAGTAAGACTTGTTCCTGAGTGGTAGTGGAATGGACTCAGGTCTCATTTGCTTTCATGGTGTGATTTAAGTAGTATCTCTGTAATATACTTCAGTCTTGTGATCTGACTGAGAGCATTAGCAGTCATAATTATCACACTAGGAGCAGCTACATTACAGCTTGGCACACCCAGCTGAGAGTAATCACTGAAAGTTTTTATCAATAGCTTTGTACCTCCCAGGTAAATAAGTCCTCAGCACTGTTTCCAATGTTGCCTTTCTGTTGGTGCCTCCCTTTTCTCATCTTCTTGCTCTGAAAACGCTGTCAAAATCTCTTTTGTCCAGAAAAGAACTCAAAGCAAAACCTGCCTCTTTGATACTTTTTTTAACCTGGTATGCTGCGAATTCCTATCTATAAGATTAACATACCTGTATTTATTTTCTCAAGATGGCCCTTGCAATTGACATATCCTTACAGTTTTCAGTCAGAAATAGGTACCTTTTCCAACTTAAATTTACAGAGCTAGTAGGGCCAGTAGGCAGTATGTACTCTTCATTCTTCTTACATGCTATGTTATGATACTTGATCCTTACTTCGGGATCTGCTGAGTTTTCTGATGTAAACAGGAGTCACTGGTGCACCTCTTGTTTAATTTTATGTAACCACCATTTAAAAAAATTAAATTGCCCATTTTTTTCCCCTCTAATAACTTAATTTGAGTTTGGAGTGAATAATAATTCAAATTGTATGCAAATTTCTTCAATTAATTTAATTCTAATTGATATTGTTGGTGTATAGTATTCTAAAAATCAGTAAGCAAAGCTAGTGATCTTAATATGTGTGTAAGGGACGTTTCGATTTTTGTATCCCTCCCCGACACCTCTCTAGAACCCTCTTGCTTCACCATTCAAAATTGAGTCAACAAGTCAACACTAATAGTTGCTTCAGTGTTCAAACTAATATTTTGTCACCAAAATACTTACTCTGTAAGATTCTTGGGGCAGTAAATCACAGTCAGGCGATCTTTGGACATTACCTTTTGGGGTTTTTTTGCCTTTTTCCTTTTCTTTTTTCATGACTACCATTCTAGCACCTTCTTGTGCTGTACAATGTGCGTCTGTCTTTCCCATAATACTGCTATGGAATGACCAGATTCAACTTAGACTGAAGTCTAAGGAAGTCTCCCTAAGTCTCCCGTCATTCCTTACACATTGCATCTCTGACTTTGCGAACATCTGTCTAAAAGACCGGCTGTCGACTTTTTGTCCTGAAAAATATGTCAGTTCTCTACAAAAAAGCTAAATTCTGTAGGTAAAAACTCACTTTTCCATAGACACTGCTTCTCTCAGATGTGAACCAATTCCTTTGCTATTGAAGAAGGATGCAGTGCAGTTTTATACACTCACTTTTCTAAGTTCAAAATTTAAAAAGGTTGCAATGTTGCTTTGCTGTTAGCATATCTGTTGAAATATTTCAAGAGCCATATCGGATTATTTCAAGATGGCTGCTCAACCCTAAAGAGAATTTTGAAGCACCCAGCCAGGTTCAGTGGGAAGTGCTGAGAAAGTTGACTTTTCCTTTGAACACTACATTTTACTTTTCCTATTATGGTAACTGAAAAATATGACTAATTTTGGTCTCTAAACAAACCAACCCTGCTCCTGTGAAGCATGTTTGTTGTTTACGAGCAGTGTTCATGCATTGAATCTATTTGAAATTTTACTAGAATCTATGACCCATTGACACATTTAATAGGATGTATAAATTTTTCTTTTAGCTTTGGTAATGCCTGTTTTCTCTCACTTAAATTTACCTGTGTACTTTAGCAATTTCATTATCAGGATACGTAGTTCTGATGTTTGTTAGAATGGCTGCTTGTGTAGGGTCTGAGTACAGTTGCTTTGCTTTGCCTCTTGGAGATGCAGTAAAGGTACACCATTAATTTTATTCACTCAAATTCAGTGATACTAGGTTTTAAACATGAAAATAAGGTTTGGCTGCCTTTGTTCCTTTGGTTCAGTAATAGAAGGTAACAGATACCCTTTCCTCTCTGACAGCTACTATAAGCTTCCCTGTGTTCTTTTCATCAAGTAGGACTTTCAAACATTGACAGCAGGGGTGCAGACACAACCCAAAACGCTAACACCAATGTTCAAAGGCTAACCCCAAATCGTGACAATGATTTCTGATTCCTGTCCTGAATAAGCTGTTTTCTTTCTCTTTCCTTCTATCATTGTTTCTATATATTGATTACTGGTATGAAGCTCAAGAATTTTGCACTCTATAAGAATTTATTTTTATCCTTGTGGTTTCATTAGATTTAGATTAATATCTAAATCTCACATGATGCTTGCCTTGTTTTTCTCTTGATATAACTTTTGGTATATATTTCTATATGAAAGTGCATATTCAGTTATGATGGGGAAATAATCTGTAACAATAAACTTACACCCTAAAGTAGAATCATGGAATAGTTTAGGTGGAAGGGACCTTTAAAGGTCATCTAGTCCAACCCCCCTGCAGTGAGCAGGGACATCTTCACCTAGATCAGGTTGCTCAGAGCCCCGTCCAACCTGACCTGGAATGTTGCCAGGGATGGGGCATCTCCCACCTCTCTGGACAACCTGTGCCAGTGGTCCACCACCCTCATTGTGAAATACTCTTAAATCTTCAACTATTTTGTTCTCAAATCATCAGAAGCAAAGACATAAAACATAAGTGGTTTTATTTTTCATAACATTGGATAAACTTATCAATGATTTAAATGTATAATGAAATGTTTAATGTTGTGGTCATGAAATATTTGTGTAAAGTGTACTTTTTCGTTGTAGGATTTTCTATTTGACTAAATGCCGCATTCATTTCTATAACTATTGTAAGCGCTGAGATTCCTTTTTTTTTTTTTTTAAAGGGTCATAGTACAATGTGTATAGATTGGAGACTGATCACAGAATCACAGAATCACTAGGTTGGAAAGGACCTTTAAGATCATCAAGTCCAACCATTAATCCAGAACCACCATGTCCCCTAAACCATGTCCTGAAGCGCCACATCCACACGTTTTTTGAACACTTCCAGAGATGGCGACTCAACCACCTCCCTGGGCAGCCTGTTCCAATGCCTGACCACCCTCTCAGTGAAGAAATTTTTCCTAATATCCAATCTAAACCTCCCCTGGCGCAACTTGAGGCCATTTCCTCTTGTCATATCACTAGTTACTTGGGAGAAGAGACCAACACCCTTGTCGCCACAACCCCCTTTCAGGTAGTTGTAGAGAGCGATAAGGTCTCCCCTCAGCCTCCTCTTCTCCAGACTAAACAACCCCAGTTCCCATAATTCAGTTTGATGACTAAAGTGCTTCTCTTTAGTCTCTGCAAAATTTTGGAAGCTGAGTTTAAAAGAATTCTATCTAGAGACACCATAAAAATTTAAATTTGGGGGCAGAGTTTTTCCTTGAGTGCTTACTCTGGTGTGTCCCAGCATTTGCTGAGCTGACTGTTGAGAAGTTTGTCCATGTGCTGGTACATCCCAGAGTGCTGCTAGCCAGGACCAGGCATCTTTTCCCTCAGGCCATGGGACACATGCAGTGCTGCAGACCACTTATTTGGACAGAGGAGACCTGCCTTGTTGGGCATAATGTCAGCTGTTGTCAGCCTGGTAAGCCGTGACCCACTTAAGCTTGTTTCAGTGGGTAGCGATACATGGCTACTTGTATGATCGTGTTATTTCTGTTTTATGGAGAGGTAATCCCAGATGTGAGAGGGGAAATTGGAACAGGAACTTTTGTTTAATTTTTTCTTTTTATTTGTTGCTCTTTTTTCTTTTTTTTTTTTTTTTAATACCACCATACTCCCCTTGCAAATACCTTTGTTAGTTTTGCCTGTAAACAGTCATGAAAGCTAAACTGCTGTCTGTTTCTTCAGCTGACCTTCTCCACATCTCAGAATACTGTCCTGGACACTGGGCTCTGGGAAGCTTTAAGTAAATTTTCCAGTCTCCACCCTGCTCCTGAAGTGGGACAAAGAAGCACGATATGAAAGCAAAATCCATAGTGTTGTGGGAAGTGGGTGCAGCCAGAAACTGACCTGTTACTGTGATGAAGCTCAGCATCACAAGCTGGATTGCCTTTTAAGAAACTCTAGTGCTCAACTACAGGAGTGAAACATCTATATAATGCAAGAACTTTGAGAAATAGATACACAGTGGTAACTAGAGATAAAACCATTGCTCTTAATAGTGAAAACAAAAAATCCAAGAGACCCTCTTTCCTCCACTTTCAGTCTAAAAGTTGACTTTTAGTTTGTAGTTTCTCTGTCCTATTCAGTTAGATATGGAGCAGAACAGTTACTGAGGTCTGTCTATATGGGAATACATGAATCTACAGAATCAGAGATCGTCAGTAGAGCCTTTAATTGAGCATTCTGGATCTTCATCTCAAAAACTGTCTCAAGTTTTAAATACTGCTGCACTCTGTTATGTGCTTGTTCTAGACTTTTCCATCTCACATGACTAATGCAAAAATTGGCACCCGCAGATCATAGTGTTTCGAAGAAAAAATTGTTAGTTTAGTTTCTTTCATATTAGGTTAGGAAAGAGCATCTCCTCCATTTTTTTCCTGACAAAAATGCTGATATTATGGACCTTTATTATTTCATCTGTGGTAAATCTCTGCAGCTGAGCTATTTTTTCTCTTTGTGAAATGACAGATACAGAAAGCAGCAATGCTGGACCTTAGAATGTCCCACAGTGACTGTCTCTTCTCCCTTCAAATTCGGTGCCGGTGGAATATGTAAATATTAAGATTTTTGAGCCTTTGGGAATGAAACCAAGATACAAATCAATAGGGTGCCTTTTTTCCTAGTCCTCTGTATAGCTGAGCAGGAAGAATGATTATTAAAACCCCAAAATTCTTGGAGTATTGTTAACGCTGCCTTATTGCTGCTGCAAGTCACGTTTATCTCTGCTGTTGTATTGCTGAAGTGAGTTCTATTATTATGGGGCATGGTCTCTGGAGCATTTCCTAAGACCCAGATATATTCCAGTCTTTAGGGTTGAAGTTTTTTCTGAGAATGACAAAGAAAAAACTACTGACAGTTTTCTTTTCTAGTCTGTGCCCCTTCTAGTCATACCTGCCTATTCGTTAGCACCTTACTGCGGCCTCTGTCTTCTCTGCAGCAGCAGTGCAAAAAAACATAAAGAATGGAGAATGGAGAGGTTTTGACATTTTGCAAAGTGATTTCATGTTGCTTCATTACACTTGAATGAAAATGAAATGGGGGGAGGACAAGAGGATCACCGAGTCCCTTCTGAAGTGGAAAATGTAGGACTAGCTTTACAGAGTCTGAAAGTTGTGCTTGAAAACAACTTCTCGAATTTTTCTTAACATTTTTTATTATTTAGGACAAAAAATAATACCTGTAATCTTACTGAGTGGAAATCCAGTCTGCTATTAAAAAGAAATAATCTGTATTTATTTTTAAATTTAAAACTAGTTTATACTGTGTACAAAGCAGGTTGAGTTCCAGAATATGCAAACACCATACAAAGCGTGTTCATGTTGCTGTAAATGTCTCATGACAGTGGACTAGTCAGCAAACACAATTTTGATTTCCAAACATTAACAGCACTGCCTTGTATTTATGAGTCCATCAGCTGGAGTTATCTATTTGGTAACAGCAAACAGCCCAGCAAGCTGGCTGTTTGGTTTCAAATTTATTAAGTACTATTAATATCCTGGAGAAAAAAAGGGCTTTAAAGGAGGGAATACTTCTGTTAAACAAGGTGATATGACTGTAAAAAGAGAGCAAACTTTTGAGAACTGTCCTATCATCAGATCTGTGAATATACTAGTACTTGATGGAGTGTAAAACATGAGGTGTCTGTTACAAAATAAATCAAAACCTTAGTAACAAGTCTGCCTTTGAACGTGTTCCTTGAAAGATAAGAAATCTGTAGTATAAGACTGAAATGGTTTACCGCTTGCTTCGTTTTCACTGTTGCTGATAGTTTTCTGGCAGGAGGAGAGGGACGAGTGGTGTTTGCTTGCAGAGAAATGCGGGAGTTGAGAGGTGGAAAAGTGGGAATGCTGAAGTAGTTCCTTCCCTTGGGGGCTCAGACTGAGGGGCTGCCTTCATCCCTCTGCCTGTCATTTTGCTTCCGGCAAGTACTCGTGTGTGGGGCAGTGCCCTTGGTGTTTTTAAGGTGCTGTGTCCAAGCGTGCTGGCAAGAATGCTGTTCTACACTGGGCTGTTTTGGTTATAATAGTTGTCTGTCTATGCAAAGCAAGTTTTTATTGTAAACAATAAGAAATAGATGCTCAATGCCTCTAAAAGTCTTATTTTACGATTATGTGCAACTTAGAAGTCTAAAGACTCAGATGTCTCCACCTGAAGTATTTGGTTGGTATAATATGGAGAATACTATCACGGCTAAGTTCCTATGAGTTGCAAAAATTCATTTCTCTGAGATTGAGAAGTATAGATACTGTAACAACATTAGGCAGCTTTTCAACTGATGGCTTTCCGTCTCCTTTACCTAAAATTAAATTTATCTGTGCATATACATGTGTGCATACATACTTTTTTCAAAAGTGCCGCTATAATATTTTCATGCCTGTGTTTCTATTAATGAAGATGCAGTTCTTTATCCTGGAGGCTGATAGTCATTTTGTCTCTGACAAATGGTCACTCAGGGAACATCAGTGCTATGTGCTACTTTGCAATGCAGTGAAGCTAGTATGAATACTGTAAGCATGCGGTTGTGTTGTCTCACCTGGGCTGCACACTGCTGCTTGGTGGTACTGCAACTCTCCTGCTTTTAGGACTCCAACTAGTTTTAACATCTGTCTGTGCGCTATACGCTGTGCAGACATATGCTGGTAGCTAGTGTGGAATCAGTATTCATCACACATCTTGCACAACTTCAATATGCCCATAATGGATATTGATGATTTGTGTTCTTTGTGTCTTTCTCATAAAAGATAGTTTTACTTATTGTCACCCTACTCATTCTGGAGACTAGTGTCTGAGTTGTAGTAAGCAGTGAGGAACAGCCAACAGTAAGCAACAGAGCTAAAATCTGGGTAGATGTACAGAGGTAGGTGTTGCAGTCTGTCTTCTTGGACTGTCCCATAGGTTGCAATTTGTAAAAGACTGAGCTCATGTTGAAGGCAGCAGGACTTGCACTACATAGACAGTGTCCTTTTGTGATGGCTGTGCTGTTAACAGAGCACAGGAACTGGGCTTGTGGGTGAATCTGTCCTTGGCTGACTCTCTCACAGATTATCTAGAGAGAAATAATGAAAACATGTTTAATGTTTAATTTCATAGTCTTCCCTGAATTCTCTATTTAGCAGAGACAGTGGCCTGCATGTGCGCTTCAAATTACCAATGCAAATAGGAATCACCAGGGTCACACCCTCATCCCGAAGGACACACCAGATCGGCAGAAATCCTGTTTCTCAGATTGATGCCAGAAGCTCACACCTGCTTCATAAGTGTGTGCAGGAACATGAGGATGGAGGATGAATGTGGTTTCTCCAGGCTTAAAGAAATATTTAAGAGTTCAATGAATCTTCCCAGTTTTGACTGTTCATTTGGAAGAATAAAGTTCATGGCAGGAAAAAAAGATTGAAAAGGTTAATAGTGTTCTTGGGGTTTTTTGTTTGTTGGTTTGGTTTGGTTTGATTTGGGTTTTTTTTCCATTTTTTTTTTTAAGTTTCTGTTCATGTAAAAAGGTCTTTGGATGAAGTTCACCCAGGCAGATTCACCTTAGTTGGTGGATTATCTACCAGGGGCTTTGGTCAAGGTATAAGGGTTATTGAAGTAACCTCACAGGGAGAATTGAAACTTTATTGGTGACAACACTTCATCTGAATAGTGATCCTCTTCACCAAGAAAGCTAGGTGAACGTGAGGTGCAGGAGAGGGTTGAGTGCAGTTCTGGTCCCCTGAACAGGAACTGGTCAAATTTCAAAGGACAAATAAAAGGTGTCATAGCTATGGAGTTTGCAGATGGATTTGGTTGTCTACAGGTCCCTTCTTTTGTACAGAATTTTCCCCAGCAAAGTGTATATTCTCAACTCATGCAGTCTTTGTCCCGTGAGATTTACCTTGTAAGTTAAATGGTGGTAAAGATAGAAGCTGAAGTATGGGGTGCGTGCCTGAGCTTTTGGTCAGTCCTGGAGGTGAGTGGCAGCAGACGGATAGAGTTGAACAGTGGTTCTGGGAGGCCTTGCTGGTACTGGTAGATTTGGGGATCGGAGTAAACAGCAGTGGCATCAGGATAGAGTCTTGTGGGGTTTCAGTGAGGGGCTGGAGCCAGTGGCTGTATTTAAAATCTGTAAGGGTCCAGAAGATCTCAGAAACATACCGCTGTTTAGCTGTTTGTCGCTGTGGAAGTTAAGGATGACAATCACAGCTCCATCTCTGTTGCCTGTATGCTACTCCACAGGTAAGGCAAGTTGCCATTTGCTGGTACCATAAAAGTCGGTCCAGCCAAAAGCCAGAATTGCCTGTGGCGTGGATATGTGTAATCAAGCAGCTTTTGAGTTACAAGAAGCAATGAAGCTGCAGAGGTGTCAGCAGATTCAGATGCTGAACATCAGCCTGGGGACACGTCTGGGTTGGCTGGTCAGTCCTCAGACCTGTGAGTATCCCCCTGAGATAGATTAATGCTGCCTCGGTTAACAGGCTCACTCCACCTAGTTGCTGTGTAACTGTAAAACCCAAATGGTATGTAATTAGCCTGGGATCATGGTGGTTTCAAAAAGAATTACCCCCCCCACACCCCCATTTTCTTCATTATTCTTTTTTTGGCTTCTTTTCTTGTTTTCACATCTCTAAAGTACTTATTGCGTGATAAAAAGCTGTAAAACAAACTTAATCAAGCATAAATATGCATTACTGTCTTACTGCTTTTAAAAATGGTCATTACGGTCATTATTCACAAATGTTATATGTAGGAGTGCTGATGAACCAAAGGACTACTTCACACTAACAATAAATACTTCCAAATTCCACTAATCAAATGAGGGAAAGTATAAAAATTACAGTTCACTTTGCGCAGGTAATTGTAACATAATCAAGGTCTGAAAATGGTTATTGATTATCTAGTAAGGCAAGCAGCTTGTACTGCAGTGTTTTGCTCATAACTATGTACCAGTTTGTGTTATTTGCTTTTTTTCTTCTTTTCAGTGTTTCATTCCTGTATTCCACTTGCAGTGTGAAAATAGTGGCTGTGAAAGCATATAGTAATTGCACTGACTGTAACCTGAGTGAGACTGGATTCCTAGAGAGCAGGAGATGTGACTGCTGTTGTTAGAGCAGATGGAGATCAAACAACATGGGAAAGATTTTATGTAAAAATTAAAGAAGGCTCTAAAGGATGCATTATTTATTTTTACATAGGCTTCGGTGGTGCATCTCAGTTGGTTCATGATAATAATGCATTTGTTTAGAAAATTGAAAAAAATTTTGCTATATTGTGCTATGAGATTAATCTTTTGCCTTAAATAACTATATTTAACAGGAATATTACTGAATGTCAGGTGTTCTCAAAGCCTCTGTTAAGAAGACCACAAAGGTCTTACCTCTAATTCTTCTGTCCTCATAGAAGGAAACAGCAGCAGGTGTTGGCAGAGGATACTCAATGGGAAGTAGGTGCTGGGTAAGGGCCTATTGTTTTATGCAACTGGGTGACGGTAAGATACAACAGAAGTGTTTTGTTGTATGTGTCTGTGTCTACTTGCACTGTGTTTTATTTATAGGATATTATGGAGAACTGAGTAAGTTGGAGCAGAGGGATTTTAGTGCGGTCCTACAGTCTCTGGACTGCCTTGAGAAGCAGAGGAGAAAGAGAAGTTGAGCATTGCCATTACTACTGCCACAAACACTTTAACTCCGAACCATAGGTAACCCATATGGGTCGCTCTGCTGAAAAGCATCTTCATTTCATTATGTCATAATTGTCAGCTGTATTTCTTGTGTGCCTTAAAATAATTTATGTTAGGCTATTTAAGTTAATTGATTTGCTTTAGTGCATATTTATACGACCTGTTTAAATGACAAGCTTTCTACTTTAAAGGTACTGCTCTCAAGCAGAAAGTTCACATTTTCGGTAGAGGGTTTGTCTGATTTTTCTGACAACTGCTTATTACAGAGACAAAGTCATCATTTCACTTTTGAGGGTCAATGGGAAACATCCAACATCTATTCAGTGTATGAGAATATACTGTAATGGAGGGAAGGGCCTTTGGTAAGCTGCTTCATTAGGCCTTAATGTGTTATTTGGCTAGTTCCACAACCTGTAAGTGTATTATTCTGTGACATTAGTAGTCTATAGTCGTGGTATCAAAACACATGACATTTCCGCATTTTGGATGTACTACAGCGGCAATAAAAGACCTGTCAACAGCTGGAAGTTGGCACAATTCCTTCAACTACTCCTCTTAAAAAGATTGTCTTTCTGGAATAGATGCTGGAGGCTATTAAACATTGTTGATACTTTAACACCATTATGGGCAACAATACGAAGTGAGCTTGCAACAGTGGTGTTACCTGGCATCAGAATGACAGGACTGGATAAAAATATAGTTACCTACAACAAGGTCCAAAGGCAGAACTGACTCTAGGGATAGGCAAGGTTGTTGTCCAAAATGCGCATGCTGGCAAAATGGCCATGATTTTGCCACCTGTGTTGCTTAGGAAGCCTCAGTCAGTTGGCTTCCTGTTGCTGCCATTGGTGGCAAGGCTGGGCTGGGGGATGCACTTTTGTTTCTGCAAGGAAACACAGTTGTTACCCAGGGAGTTGCTCATCCCTGGCTTGGTAGAGATGTGGAGATCTTCACACGGGGCCAAGTAGGGCAAGGAAGGGGTTCAGGTTTACTTTGATTTCAATTTAGGATATCACTTCAGCAAGACCAGTAATAAAGCCATGATATTAATCTGTGATTTTTTGACCTATTTATGTAACAGCTTTCTGCCTTTGGTATGGCAAGCTTGTACAACTGGCTTTCAATTAGTTTAGTTTTCA
This sequence comes from Phaethon aethereus, assembly GCF_964289735.1. Classification (NCBI taxonomy): domain Eukaryota; kingdom Metazoa; phylum Chordata; class Aves; order Phaethontiformes; family Phaethontidae; genus Phaethon; species Phaethon aethereus. The sequence continues at coordinate 162,973,060 of NC_138575.1, read as the reverse complement.
GAAAAATATATTGAGGAACATAATTTTTCCTATTTTGAGTGGAGGGTGCTGTAACAACAAAAGCATCTTTGCTTGAAAGTAACCAACAACAATAATAATAGTGAAAGTAGAATATTACCTGAGATAACTCCCACTTTTTCAAAAGCCTATTTTATAAAAAAAAAAAATATTCTGGATTAAGACTTTCAAGTAAATCCAATTTTCTATTGAAGTAAGACTAAAAACTCTTGTCTACCTTTACATTATGCAGGTTTGGTTAGATCAACACCACTTCACACACATGTTTTTTCAGAAAATAGTGTGTCTGACTTGGTCCATTCAGGCTGGTCCATCAGTCCAACGCACAAGCGAGCTGGTACCAGCAGAGCCTGGCTTGGTCTAGCACCTTCAGTTCAGCATTTCCACCTGAACATGCTTGGATTCTTCTGGGCCGGTGTCACAGCAAAGAATCAGATTCACAGTTTTGGTTACTGCATGGAAAAGCCTTTAATATAGTTATCTATCCATGAGCATGCCATTCTAGTCAAAGGAGATAAAATCGCTACAGTGGCAGAGCCTAGATAGTGATTTAGCTGACCAGCCATCAGTGTCTGTTGCAGGAGAGCCGAGTTGCTCCCTAGGACTCACTGACTGTAGCAACTAGATCTCTACTGAGTAGAAGAGCAATGCAGACACTTACGTTTGGAAGCCTCTACTTGGAGCTGAATCATACCTGCAGTCTGGTACAGAGAGCTAGGTGATTTGTAAGGGAAGAATATTTACTCTGCTCAAACTTTTAAAGTATTGTTTTTAAAGGAAATGAGTATTTGTTCTGCTCATCCACTCTTGCTTTTTAACAGACTGCCTTTTACGGAGCAGTCTGAGATAAATGTGATGGTGGGGAAGAAAAGGCTTTTGTTAAAACTTTAAAAGGAAACAAAAAAATCCCAGACAAAACTCAGAATGAAAACAGTCAGCCAAGAAGGTCACCGTCACAACCAAAGACTAGTTGGAGTGTCTGGCTGCCATGTTCTTACAAGTGAAGAGAAAGCCAGCCTCAATGTTGACTATGAAAAGAAAAAATTACAAAGCTGAGGGACTCACTTGATCAACCCGTTCTAAGCACCGTGTGTTTATAACTTTTTGTGCTAAAATGTGTGTCAAAGCATGGAGAAGGAAAACTTTTCCCCTAACACTTGGGGTTCATTTTCATTGATCATTTCGGTGCGTTTGGTCTCCCCTCTGGCCCTATGAGTGTCTATTGCCTTTTCAGAGGAATGGTATCCACATTGAGTCCTCCATTTTGATTTTGTGTGGTATTTTTAACCAATACCTTATAGAAGTGATTGATAATCCAGCCCCATATGTATGTGCCGCCTTTTGCTTAAGAATAGATCAGCTTTTGTTTTTTCATAGGAAAAGTAGATTTATTGTCTTCTGTGCTATGCACAAAGCACAGGCTTTGGTGTGAAGATAATTCTCAAATTCCTTGCCAGATACAGTCCTTAATGTTCAAAGAAGCTTTGGCCAAGAGTCCAAACTGTTGATGTCTGTTTTATCCAAATAGAACTAAAACCTTTGAATGTTTTCTTTAATCATCTCATTCTTTGATCATTGGCACAAGTAGTTGTGGAAATTCGTATGTGTCCAGGTGTTCTGTGCTTAGATTATGAGGCAACAAGGGATTTCAACAGGTTTAGTTAAGCATTTAAAGTTTGGAGTGAGCATCAAAACCAAACCCTTGAGGGTCTTTTCTTCCTGCCTAAACATCTGCAATGTTTGATTTCCATTGTCACACAGAGTACGATGAAGAGCAAGGGAAAACAGATATTAAGCATTTGAAGTATGCAAAGATGATTTATTTCATGTGGATCACAGTGTAAGATTTTGAGAAGGATGACATGTAGTTGTCTGATGCATGATCCTCTGCTGCCTTAAATTTTCTTAGCTTCATTGACATTGATGGAAATAGGACATCGTAGACCTACTGAGAGTTTGCCTGGATTGGGTTTGTAAATTTGCCAGATGTATTAGGGAGAGATTGTGCAAAGGATGGCTCTGTTGTATGTTGTCTCTGCACATTTTTACTTCTATCTGCACATGCTGCTGTGCATATTTGGATCCAGCTGCCCCCACGACAGGACTGAACTTTTGTTTGGAGGGTGTCACTGTTCCTATATCAATGCAAGTTGGGGCAGTGGAAACCAGCCCATGCAAGAGACCACTGTGTGCCCACTCCTTGCCCTATATGGAGTGTGCTTTTCTGAGCAGGTCCTGGAAACAACTGAAATCCCTCTTAAGTTGAGCAGTATGTGTAGATGGTTTCGTGAATGGAAGCGTGGGCTGAAGGGGACTCACTGGTGGACAAAATGAAATGATAGGGTCTGAACTGAACAGAAAGACATAGAAACTCCCTCCCTTCCTCCCTCCCTCCTTCCCTCCATCTCAGTACTGCTGTTTGCAAGGGAGGAAGAGAGAGAGGTGAACAGACTACCTGCAGATTACACAAAGCACCTGGAGCTTTGCGTTAAGAGCCCTGTGTGGGATCACCACCAGTCTGAGACTTAAACACCGTGGGGATTAGTCCTGTATCTCTGTTTTGGTGGCAAAGGGCAGGTTCATCTAAGGAGGTTTCAGATGCCTTCCAAACAGTGTTGTAGATATTTCTTCTCTCTCGTGATGAATTTACAAAGATAGTAATTGCTCTTTCTGTAAATTCAGGTTTGTCATGACAATCGTGGCCTCTGTCACTACAAAATCTGTGTCACAAGAGGGTTTTTTTTAGGTGTAAGGGCTATTTTTATGATTCTTAGGGCCTGCCTTCCAGCTCTAGAAGAAAGACAACCCCACACCTGTATGGCACCCAGTTCTTGGCTTTGCCTTCAGGTCATGTTATCCTGTCCTCAGGAAATAGAGGAAGTGCTTTCAGAGTGGACCTTTCCTATTTCCAAGGTCAGCCCGATCCTTGTCGTGGTTTAGCCCCAGCCGGCAACTAAGCCCCACGCAGCCGCTCGCTCACTCCCCCATGGTGGGATGGGGGAGAGAATCGGAAGAGTAAAAGTGAGGAAACTCATGGTTTGAGATAAAGACAGTTTAATAGGGAAAGCAAAAGCCGTGCATGCAAGCAAACAAAACAAGGAATCCATTCACCGCTCCCCATGGGCAGGCAGGTGTTCAGCCATCTCCAGGAAAGCAGGGCTCCATCACGTGTAATGGTTTCTTGGGAAGACAGACACCATCACTCCGAACATCCCTCCACCCCTTCCTTCTTCTTCGTCCCAGCTTTATATACTGAGCATGACGTTACATGGTATGGAATATCTCTTTGGCCAGCCTGGGTCAGTTGTCCTGGCTGTGTCCCCTCCCAGCTTCCCATGCACCCCCAGCCTTCTTGCTGGCAGGCCAGCACAAGAAGCTGGACTGTCCTTGACTACTTAGCAACGGCTCAAAACATCAGCACCTTATCAACATTTTCTCATCCCAAATCCAAAACATAGCCCCACACTAGCTTCTATGGAGAAAATTAACTCTACCCTGGCTGAAACCAGGACATGATCCACCCCTTATTCCATACCATTTACGTTATGCTCGGGTACCACGCTATCCAATACAACCTCATTAACCACCACCCCTCTTCCCATCCTTTAATATAATACACAGATTATCATCCCCTTAGTCCATAGACCTCCCTCCAAAATATCCGCGAAATGTCCGCTGAGTTCATTTAGTCCATGACTTTGGGCTTCATCCCTTACGGTGGTCACTCAGGACAGGCAAGGTGGGGTGTTGAGTGGAGTTACTGGGCACCAACGCCAGCTCAAGTCAGCTCACTGCTGCACTGGCACTGCTTGTTGTAAGGCTTCTCCTCCATTTGTTCAGGTGGTTCCTGCTATAGTAGTTCCTATAACATGCAACTCAAATCATGGGTTACAACAGTTTAAAGGTACTTCCATTACAGTCTCCAGCCCTGGGCCCTTTGGACTGGACCATAGGGTTTAACATTGCAATGAACTCCTCCCCTTGCCCCTGCTCCAGCTTGGACTTATCCACAGACTGCAGTCCCTTCCGTGAGCCACAGTCTCTCCAGGGGTATATCTGCCGCGGCCTATAGACTTATCCCCAGTTGCAGTCACTTCAAGGTGCACCTGCTCCAAAATGGCCACCTCCATGGGCCACACTACCTCCAGACATAAATCTGCTCCAGTGTGGCCTTACCCATAGTTCCAGTCCCTCCTGGTGCGTTGGCCAGGAATCGAACCCAGGTCAACTGCTCGGAAGGCAGCTATGCTCACCACTATACCACCAACACTTTTCTTCTACGAAGAAAATTAACTCTACCCTGGCTGAAACCAGGACATCCTCCTTGCAGATACTGTAAGGGCTACTCAGTGTTTGCAGTCACATGCTGTTCTCACCTTCCTGGACTGACTGTGATAGCTTTTCTGTTGAAGAGCTGGTCTTTCAAGAATACCAGTATTCCCATTGCTGCATTAAAGCTCAGGACACTCTGGAGAACATGATTGCAGTTTTCCATGGATTCAATTTTACATCAGTTGACAGTGTGGTGCAAGATCCCTTTTTTCTCTCAAGGGATTTGAATTCTGGAATTGTAATAATCCACATTCAATGTACTTAGTTTTGATATGCATCTTGGTCTTTCTAAATGTTTTAGGCAGAATGTCTTGGAAACTTTTCTTCTGGATCAAAATTAGAAAAGGGGTTCTTCCTGGTGGTTATCATCTTTACCAGGACACAGGAAGATTTCTGTCTGTCTTTCCATACCCCCTGCCCCTATACCCAGAGGGAATAAACTCTCTGTGTCCATCTTCAGTTCCTCCCTGATGTTGTGCCTGACTCTTCTTTATTTCCCGAGTCACAAAATTCAGCTGCTTCTGCTTTTCTCGAAGCCTCCTTCTGTGGAAACGGGGGCATGGCCATGCTTGTCATATAGGCCGTGTGTATAAAGCAATCCTCCTACTTGCCCAGGATCAAGCCTTTCAGATGGCCTTCCTGTACATGTGGGGAGACTTTTCTTCGTATTGTCGGAGTTGGCCAGCCAATTCATCCACTGTTGGTCTCTCTCCGTCTTTCCAGACCATTACTGCTAATGAGTTGGCATACGATGATGGTGCACTCCGTACAAACTTCCACCACATAAATCGCATGCAATTGACTTCATCTGTATCTTTGGATGATTGCCCATTGTCCAAGTCACCATAAGTCACCTCCAGCACAGCTGTCTCCCTCAGGTACTGGATACCTTCTTCCGTGGTGGACCACTTGCCTGGGTGACATAGAACATCTTCCTTGAAGGGATCCCTTTCCTTCACACTCGACAGGAGTCGCCTCCAGAGGCTGAGGACTTGTGCACCTTTTCCAATAGCTTTGTCAATGCCCGCTTCCCTAGAAAGGGATCCCAGCTGCTTGGCTTCCCTACCCTCTAATTCCAGGCTACTGGCTGACTCTTCTTTATTTCCCGAGTCACAAAATTCAGACACTTCTGCTTTTCTCGAAGCCTCCTTCTGTGGAACTGGGGGCTTGGCCATGCTTGTCACATAGGTCGTGTGTGTAAAACAGTCCTCCTACTTGACCAGGATCGAGCCTTTCAGATGGCTTTCCTTTAAGTGTGTGTATGACGAAAAAACCCAAAAGTTCAGCAATCTCCTTTCAGCAGCTATTTAATGAGATAGCAGCCTTGTCCAAGACTGCGTAGAACCTGCTAAGCTGGAGTTACTTCTGGTATCGAGAGCATGCTTCGCAGGTGTATCAGTAGCTTTATTAAAAATGACTGCAATTCCTGATAGGTACAAAACTGCCCTTTCTCATAATCCTAGCCACTTGTAGTTGAAACTAGTTCCAGCTACCCCTGTAAGTACTAATGCTAATGTGCTAATGTACTGAGGAGTGTTGTTCCATTTGAATAAGTTGTCTTATTCACTGTCTTAGTCACTGTTTCTCCAAAAGGTTTTGAGGTTTATATCCCAATCTGAGTTTGAATGGATCACACTTGAAGTCACCTGCGGTGAAAAGGTGCACAGACACAAGATGATGAGGGGCAGTAAATAATGGAAATTAGTTAAAATTGATTGCCTGAGTGTACGTTTAAGGCTTATCCTCTGTGGGTGATAGTCCTGAGAGCCCCCTGATGAGAGGGGATCGAGGGGAAAAATGACTTGTTGCTTTGCTATATTTGTAGAGCAAGAGGAAGAGCCTGGTATATACATTCACACATTAGAGATATTGTAAAGACAAGCTTCCTCCACAAGTGTCTGCAGGATCTGGATCCACTGTGTGGCCAGGTATATGAAGAATGCATCCTAAGCTACGCATTGTGGTGAGTACCTTCCTTTATTGTTCCCCAGGTTTAATTGGCTGCGTAGAGGCTTACAAACTGCAGTTGCTGAGCTTTTTAGTTAACATACTCGGTGTGCTTATTCAGAACTGAGACAAACTTCATTTCAGTCTGTAGATGGGATGTGTATCTTACTGAAATGTAGTTACACTGCTTGTGTATTCTACTTGTACAGAAGAGGAATGCAGGCACAAATACAGCTTCAGCAAATAATCTTTAGAAATAAAATGCCTGAAGCCTGATCCTATTGTGAGGATTTGTGCTGTGTTGTGGTGCTCTGTCTAAAGCTGTTATGACAGAATAGCAAAAAAGGCAAACTCAGAATAAAGAATCAGTTTTTAGGACTTAATACCATGAAAATTGTATCGACTTGTTGCATGGCATCATTGTAGACGTGAAATACATAAAATGTTGTTTCCTAGACATTTAACAAATGCGTGTTTTCATGCAGATGCACTTTGCAACAATGCCTTTCTTCAGGTCTCCTTGATACAGAAATTGCTATGATTATTTTTTAACATGCCTGTTCTTTGAGGTTGGTTTTGAAGGTGAGACCTTGTTGTGTCTTAATCAGTTTTCCATAGCAATACTGCAGGCTTATTACAGTCAATGCACTGAACTGCTTTTCTGCCCTTCCTTGTACTCTGTTACCCTAATAGCTATCTTTCTGTAGACCATGTGGGGAAAAAAGGTGAAATTCAGATTACATTTCTATTACAACCCCTATCTAGACTGAGCCCTCTGGTTTATGGAAAGCAGTAAGAAGTTGTGCTAAATTTGAGGTGCGTATTTGCCGTTTGTACTTGTGAATCAGCAGTGAAGTAACCCGACAGTTATTGTGAGTTATGTAGAACACTGTTTATACAGACCCGGCTAAACAGTGCATGCATTTTTGACCATAATTTATAGGTGATGTGACCAGAGAAAAGCAATCTGGATTGATACTTATTATGTGTTGCTTTAATTTCTTGTTCTGCAACCCCTCTTGCTTCAGCTTCAGGTATCTGGAGGGCGGTGGTTGTGCCCAAGCATGGTGGTGCTCTCCCAGAGCAGTGCTGTGATTCCCATGTGGTTGAGCGCGGTGCTAAAGCAAAGGAGATAGCAGCATTCTTCGGACAACAGGCTCTCAGTGCCGGATTTGAGATGCATATGTTCTCTCATCAAAAAGCAAGTGCTAATAATGCCCCTCTGCCCATCCTCAGTTTGGGAGCAGTAGTAGACAGAACAGGGCTTGTGGATGGAGAGAGAGATGACAAACCCAAGGTTGGTTTTTCTTCCCTGATTCCTTACGGGTCACATTGTAGTATGGGATGGCAAGCTGTCTTCAGTTGGCTAATTCTTCTTCAGTGTTTTCAGTGAATGAAAAAGTATTTTTGATTGCTACATGAGGGTGTGGAGGTTTTTTTAGGTAAAGCAGCTATTACCATCCTCTTATTCTTCTAATCACTTGTAATTGTGCAATAGAGTACCTCTGGTCACAGGATCATCATTACACAGTTACATTCAAATAGTGTGGCTTAAATGTTTTCTCACTTATTTTATTTGGTCTCCTAAAGCAAAATGAACAACCTATTTACAATCATTAAGTTGCTAAAAATAAATTACCTAGGTTGGTTTTCCTTACTGTAGTTACTGTATAGTCCAAGGGAGAAGTGAAAGTTGAATGCTTTCATTACCTCAAATTCAGGGTCATTTCACAGGTGACAGCTAAGAAATGTTAATACATGCTAAGAATGTGTTTATTAATGGCACTAATGCAGATATGGGGACAAAGATGTCTCATGTTCCACAACCATAAGGCATGCTAATCTCTTTAATTGATGGATTCTTAAATGAGCAGATTGAGTTGGGTTAATAATTGGGTTGCTCTCTTAATCCTTAGTTTGAAATATAAATGAGAAATGCTTTGATATTTATATTTGCATAAGATACAATGTCTTCTAACTGATTTACTTAATACTTTTGTACTGACATAATTGTTTATTATGCTTGTTCTCTATGCTTTGGAAAGGAATTACAGAAACAGAGGCTTACAATTTTGCTGTTTCTCACACAACTTTCAACTGCCTAATGAGAAGTTGAGGAGGCAAATGATACTTATGTGAAATTGTATTATTTCCATTTTTGCTAGCTGTCACATTTCTTGTGTGAAAGCCCACAGCTACTGTCTGACATTGTTGCTGGGGAGGAATATGCACAGAGATACTTTTACACTCATATTCATGCAGTCCTCTTACTTATGTCCTAAAATTCTTAAAATGGGATGTCTGTTGATTTTTGCTGTGGTAAGCAGGCACAGATTGGAGACTGCAGACTGGACAGTGAACTGCAAGCTTGATAGAACCTTCCATGTTTTTCTTTAGTCTTGCTGAAACTAGGTGTTGTAAGATGTCAACACTTTCTTTTCCTGTTTTGTTTTGGTTTTGGTTTGGGTTTATTGTTTGGGTGTTTTTGTGTTTGTTTTTTTTTTTAAAGGGACCATGTCAGAGTCTGATTTTTCATAATAGAGGAGAATCTTGTAAAATTTAGAGTGTAAAGATATCTGGTGATCACATGGGTAGGATGAGACCTCACTATATTCCCAAAACGTAAAGGTTAGTCCTCCTGCTTGCTTATTCTGAATTTTATGTTTACACATGCAAGGTTTAGCAAGCAAGAACATCCTTTTCCCCAAATGTACTGTGCACTGATCTACAACAATGACATTGGAAGATTGTTCTTAAAGTTTTATACAAAAGTTTTTCTTAAAATTTGTTTGTCCTGGGAGGGTTAGGAGCTTCAAGCAGGCTGTGGCTTTTGTTATGTTTCATGTTGGTCTTAAGATGACCTAATGCCTAAGTTAATGCAGTCCCCATGTAATCAGCCCTACTATGGCTGCTTTCTTGCTCTGCTGTGCCTGGCAGTTTTAGCTTTATTTTCTTCTGTCAATTTTTCACAATGTTTCAATATTTGTTTCTAATTTATTATTTTTTCATTCATTTACTTTAACTACTGAGCTATTTAGCCTTATTTTTCAAAATGTTGCTTAACTCTATACTTTAAATTGCAAAAATTTTACAGTTTTCTGAAAAATTAATTCAGAGTGTCTTATTCAGCTGTGGTGCTTCTTGGTGTTCATCATTTTCACAATATGAAAGATTGTGCTCTTGTGTGAGGGTTGTAAGGTTGGGTTTGTCTTGTTTTCAGTTTTTCAGCTTCTGTGTTTCAGTCTCAGAACAGCTCTTAAATCCTTTGTACTTGCTGTAAAACTGTAGATTTTGTAGACCTGGAGCTATAGAAGTGGGGAAAAAATGAAACCCGTTATGGGAAAAGGGACTTTGTGCACATATTACAGTCTCTTCTCCTATTATTGCCTGAATAGACTGATGCTAGTTGCTGTCAACTCTTTCCTCTGTGTATTGCAGTTTTATTAGATTCTTCGTCAGAATCTGTCCCACATCAAAATCAATCTACTTCCATTTTTGGTTTTCCTTTAGCTAGGGATGGGAGTGGTCAGTAAAATCCAGCATAATGCTGATTACATTTATACCATTGTGCTAATATGATTTGCTCATGCTTCATAAGGGCAGGCTTTTCTTTTGATCTTTTTACTACAGTGGATTTATAAGTTCATAATCGCATAAGCTATTCCAGTTTCTTCTGTATCTTCTGGGACACTGAATGTTGAGGATCCTCCCCCCCCCCCCCCCCCGCCCCGAGTTGCTGCCATCTTAGTACCCCTCAGCTTTGTAAATTTGAGGAATAAGCCTGCTTTTGCTCTGTCTGTTAAGCTGTGGTACATAAGACATTAATGTCTTCCTGGTAATTGGTCTACCATTGCTCTATGAGAAATCTAAAGATGTTCTTCTGTGGGGCTGTAGGTTGTATTTGTTTTTTTCCTTTGGTCAGACAGACACAAAGATGTGCTACAGAGTTTTGTTGTGTTCTCCTTTTTTATTATTCATAATCATTGGTGCCTATTAGCACAATTACTCTTGGTTATTTATGTCCTCTGAGAAGAAAATAAGACATAACCTGCTGTATTCTAAAACTGGACGTGGGCATCTATGCAAGCTTCACGTTGTCTTTGTGAAATAAATACACAGTTGATATCATGGTCTTCTGTGCAGTGGGGGTGAAGTACCAAGAAGCATTTCAGTTGCTTTCCACTGAGTTAGTAATGGGGGTGTGTGTTTGTTGCAGGGGCAGACTCACACTGCCCGTGTGCTCCCCCAGTTTGTCAGAGGGCAGCTGTGGTGCTGGAGCTCCAGGGATCGATTTTTCAGCTTTTGACACCTTCAGTGCCTCTTGCCCACACGCTGTGCACGCTGTGCACTGAGCTTTGTGGCAGCCAATCGACTAACGTGCGCGTGGCGATGCCAGGGAAATAGATGAACCCTTGCTTAATTGAAATACTTATTTCATTAACTGATTAAAGTACCTGAAGTTAGTAAAGCAGTAAAGATAAAGAAAAAGCTACATAAACCACAACCAAATAATAACACTTCCTATGACCTATGCCAGTTGCCTACTCTCTGCTGCCCAGGATGTGGCTACCCAGAGGGGTCTTGCCCCTGGTTATCCGATGGGTGCCTGAGAGAGGCTGCCTGTGTTGGGCTCTAGTCACCGATCAGGGTGGCGTTGTGCTGAGCATGGTCCAGGTCAGGCACCAACACAGAGTTTTGTCCCAGGTCCAACAATGAGGAAAAGGCTTCAGTGCTTCCGCACAGTTGTCGGTCCTGTTGGCTGATGTTCCTCTAGGTCTTTCGAGGATCTTCCTCCCACTCCCCTGCAAAAAATGCTCTACCAGGCCAAGTGATGTCACCAGGCTCTTGGCCTGAGCATTACATGAGTCTCTGAATCTGATACTACTTTGAATTGGTTGCATCTCATATCCCATTTTCTATTCTTGTTGGTTACTCCCTCATTTTACTTTTTGGTACTGGTCATTAGGGTTATTTCTTCATGTTATGTTTCAGATGCTGCTATCAGTAATCTCCAGGCAAACGTTTACTCCCATCAATCATGCTCGAAGTCTTATCTTAGTTCCCCCTTCCTTGCAGCCAAAAGCTATAAAGATTGCTGTATGTAATTTGTCTCTGGTGAGGTTGTAGTGTCAAAGAAGGTCTGTGTGAATGCATCTACAGTTATTCAAGCGTTTGGGGATTTTTTGAGAAGGCTTCATGGAGTAATCCATGCAGATTGAGTGAAGGAAGAGGAAGGGGGCAAGTACCAGAAGTGGTGTTGCAAGGTTTTTAAGATTTATTGCTGTGTAATAGTGAAAGCCTTCCAGCTTTTCAGGTCTGTCCAGACAGGACCAGACTATCACAGATTCCTCTGATTAGATTTACAGACTCATTAAGTAGGCTGTGCAGACTCATGTCTGTTATAACTAGTCTAATTTAATTTCATTAGTAAAGCAGTTATATACTTCTCAATGTCATGGGCAATGGTGTTGCCCATGACATAGTTTGAACTATAATAGATACTTTTATTGTTTTATTTTCATTAGTAGTATATTTTCCACTTTTTGCTCTTGAAGAGATTAGCCACTCTTATTTTAGCATTTTCCAGCATGTCTCAGGCTCTAAGCTTACCCTTTGGGCTTAATTATGAATGCATGTCATGTTTGCAATTACATTAAACATAAGCAACAAAATGTTGCATGAGTTAAGCTGGACAATAGCCAGCATCCTTTCAGAGAACAGCAAAGTCGTGGAGATAAGAGCTGAAAATTAAGCTAGATATTTTCTTATCAAAACTGGGGGCTATACTGCTGTATTTTGGACTTTAAAATACATTAGTTTAGTGTATTTTAACTAGTATAATTAGTATAATTTAATTAGTATAAACTAGTAGCACTTGTTTAAAAGAATTAAGATTTAAAAATAATTTATGTTAAGCAGTATTTATTAAGTACAACTTTTACATTAAACCATGTAACATAGTAACATAGTTCTGTATAGAGACAGGATTTATTTGTTTATATTGCAACATTCTGTTTAAATACTATAAATAAGGGGAAGGCTAATTTATCAGAAAACCCATGCCTTTTAATGACTTTCTGCATTATTGCTTGATTTTGAACTGTCTGTTTAAATGAGCATGATCTGCTTGAATTAGGAAAAAAAAGCATTACTGATCTTTTGTCACTGGTGCTTAGTGAAGTCAAAGGTATGCACCATGCATGTTCTTAATAATTCCCAAAGGGGTTGTCCTAGGAAGACAAGTGTATGCTTTGTGAAAAGAAATTAATAATTCAAAACTTGCAGGATGATTTTGGTCTGTTTGGAGATCTTTATGCATTCACTCTTTTGTGACTCCAGAAAGTGCTGGAGGTTAAGCAGGAGGTACTCCTGTGGAGGTAAAGCTGAAAGTCCATTTTTGTAGAACCCTACATTGCATCTGTAGTCAGGGGAGCCACAGAAACAAGGTGTTCTGCATCTTGCAGGAAGACGATTAATTATCTTGATTGCAAACTTCTTACAAAAAGCCAGGAGAGTTTTAAATTACCATTTTCGTAAGAAGTTGGTAAGGAAGGCAAATATATACAGACTGCAACTTGGTTCATCTAGAAAAATTGCAGTGAAGCTCCCTATAATATGGTGAATTTTTTTTCAGTTCCTTTTTCAATAATGGTAGATGTCTAGATAACAAGCAAAAGGTGTGATGAGAAGTTGTATATCTGGTAGAATCATTTGAACTGAATTAGAGTCACTGTTAGAAGGATAGAGAGAATACCAAGTCAGGTAGCACTCTGTTTTTTAAAGACTTCATTACCTTTCTTAGAGTTACTGAGAATGTAGCCATGGGTTTTTGAATGTGTGTGGATCGATATGCCGCCGGAGGGATCTGTTACCAACCATCAAATGATACTACAGAAAAGAAGAGTTACTTTAAGTACTTCTGTAATTCACAGTTAATAAAATGGTGGTGTTATGGGGGAACTTCAATTTAAGAGACATTTAGTGGAAGATCTGTGCAGCTGGACATAAAACAAGCTATAGTTGCTGAAAAATAGAGGATAATTTACTAAAGCAAAAAGGTATTGCATTGAATACATGGTAAGTCAATTCTGGGTTTCATTTTGGTGGATAAAGATGAACTAACCACCGGACTGGAAGCTGATGGTTGCCTAGGGACCAGTAATCCTGACCTGATTGTACTTAGTATAGGCAAAGAGACGGCAAGTCCAAACTTAAGCTTATATCAAAACGGCTAATTTCCCAGAACTGAGGAAAACTGTATTTGAAGCAGTCTATGAGGAAGATACAGACAGAAAATTGGGAGTTCCTTTAGGAAGAGTAAAGGAAGGGCACCAAGTAAAATATCTATAGCTAGGGAATGGAAGGAGACAGTGAGGTTTTTGTTCTAAAATACATTCAGATCAAGAAAAATTACTACAATGTTACAGGCTCATGACTAGAAAGAGGTGGAAAATCTTAATGTTGATATAGGGAAAAAAAAAGCAAGAATGTTAATTAATTTTCTTTCTGCATTTTGATGTGTGTATCACAGGATGTACCAATGAGATATTCCTCATCTTCACAGATCTTTTAGTAACAAAGGACAGTAGTGATAAATAGCATAGATTTACAGAATGAGAACTGCTGTTACAGCTGCGCCATTGCTGGAACAAGAGATTGAGCAAACCTACAGCCAATTGTTGCAGTTGGTTATTGGACTGGCGAAAAAGCATTTAATCACTCAAAAGGTTATATCTTAGTATCTTACCTATGCTTAAAAACTTCACTGCTTTTTGGGGAACAAATTGCAAAGGCAACACTGTTTGCTGAACGCTTTTATGGGACTCACAAGACCCCCATCTTGAAGGTCTGTAGCTATGCTATGGATAAAAAATCTGATATTAACATAAAAAGAAATCACTGCTAGTATTTTGTTGAATTAACGCAGCTTGGACAGCTATGAACAAATGCAGACTGTTGAGTTTTTAGTCCATCAAACTAAATCCTGAGAGGACTAAATTCACCAAGAAAGCAACTGCGCTGTAGCTCTGCAGGTATCTTTCAGACATAATGGATTTTGGAATCATAAATGTTTTGTACCCCCAGCAGCTGGCTTCTATAGGTAAACTGGAGGCAGAGGTACAGCATGTTTTATTCTCATACATGGTTTATGTCCTATTCTGCAATGTCTGGAATCTTTGTTTTGGCCGGGTAATGCAGGCCCATCCTTAAAATCACAGTAGCTCAAGGTGGGGGTCCCTTCACCTGAAGAAATAAAAAATGCTAAGGATCTGCTTATAACATGTTAGTGACATCTCTAAGGAGGGTAATAAAGTATAGGATGCCCAGTATGGTGGGATAGTTACAAACTAAATTACAACGTGAGTTTCTTAGAAAAATAGAGGACAACTTTCCTGCAGTTTTACAAAAAATTTAATTGTCTGTTACAAGGAAGTATTGGGAGGATTAGTTACCACTAATCCAGCTCAGCACCTGCTGTTCATGCTATTTTGAATGATCTAATTTTTGTTCATATAAAATAATGGGAGATCTGTTTGCATGTAATTACCAATGCTAATTTTTCTTATCCTCTCCAGCCTCCAAAATTAATGCGGGGGAAGAATGCATATATTCTTTATGTGAAGTTTGATAAAACTTGCTCAAATGAAAAAAGCTGCAAGAGATCTCTCGCTGGTCATTGTTTCCAAGTGGTCCAGTAAATGGACACTGCTTGATTCACCTCATGCTTACTTAAATCCTGCTTGTCTGCAATAGTATCAGTGCATTTTAAGCTCTGTTATGTTCTTATGACTAGTTTGTTCGTAATATGATGGTGCACTGACAGTGCAATACAGCAGTGGTACAAGTTATACTATACTAAACTTATCAGCAAGATACATAAAAAGTTTCTCTGACCCGAGTTGGGGAAAAAGCCTCTCTTCCCCTTTCCTTCTGCAGCAGGGAAGAAACTCTTCTCTCCTATATTTCTTTTCTTTATCTCTTTATCTGGGTAGATTATCTAAGGAGGGAATCTTATTAAAGTACTTTTATTTTTGAGGGACAGCATTTTTAAAGATTCTCTGAGAAGTATGATGTGTACATGGTGATGACTTGGTTCTTACACAGTTTGAGTTCCGCATATTTACAAAAGTAACTATGTTAATTTGTGAACATAAAGGCTGAATTCTGCAATAGGTGGTAGAAGCTCATACCTTCTTTTTAGGTTCTCATAGGTAAAACTTAATCTTAAGTCATGGTGTTGGCCAATTAATACAAATCATGGCAGTTAAAAGGTAACACATAGGCTTATCTTACTGTTTTGTGGCACACATCTTCTTTGTTCATTGCATTATTTTGGAAAATAGAATCCAAAAATACTGGCTGGACACGGGCTTGTAGAATTCCTAATCTCAAAAGCTAATATAAACCATTTTTTTATAAATGCTTTCTTTGAACTGTGACAAGAAATTCAGAATAAGCCCTTCTTTATTCAGTGCTTAGAAGTCATATATATGCTCCCAAAAGGAACAAGTAAGAATAGCAAAAAGTTGGAGGAGGGATGCAAAAGAATTGCAGTTTTGCCGTGGTTTGATAACCTTTCAAGATGCTTGTGAACAGTTTTGAATTTGCTGTGGGATCATTGTGGTTGGACTTGATGACCTTAAAGGTCCTTTCCAACCCAAATGATTCTATGATTCTATTCTATGTAAAATTTCAATTTTGGTTTCTGATTTTTTTTTTTTCCCCATTAGAACAGTAAGCTAGATTTAGTTGAATACTGTTGTTTAGTAGTGATCGTAAAGAAATGATCTCTAGGTTACAGGGAAACAGCTTCCAACTTCATTGGCATCACTGTCTTTGCAGGCTTCGTGAACTATCTGTCTTGGTTATGGAGATTCATTTAGATGAGTTGTCCTGTTAGACATGAGCAGTTCATGGCTTTTTATATTTCACTGTATCTGAGTATGAGAATACTAATAAACACTTACTTAATCCCCAGCACTTGTTACCCTTTGGTTATTGCAACATCTGTTTGCTAGCCCCTTTGCGCTACAGTTACGCTTCATAGACTTCAGGGAGAAATATTTAATTATTTACGCCAAGTACATTTTACTGGTTTATCAAGAAGAGATTCACTTGGAAATCTCTGCCAAGCAAACTGTAGAGATGAGAGTTCCTCCTCACAGTCCGGCGTGTGCTTTGGTTCCAGGTCGGTCTCGAGCCTCAGGCAGGGGGTGGGACAGATGCTGTAGTGCCACTTCACATGGCAGGTAGCATCTTTATTAATTCATGTACATTTAGCCACACACCTGTTGTGCATACATCTAAATCTCAATTAGGGAGCATATCAGGAAAAGATGATCTGATTCTGCTCGCTTACCATTATTCCAAAGCTCGGGTCCACTAATCCTCCTGATTTTATTTTTTCTTCCTGCAGTCTGTCCTTTGATGGTACCACATGTCTGTTGGCCCTCTGACAAGTCTTAGGTCTGTCGAAACCTTTGGCCAACTACCCCTGCCAGTTGTTACAGTTGAGTCTTCGAGTTACTGACTGGTTCATTATGAAAGCAAAAAAGCAGGTTGATCTCTTCCAGTCAGGACTAAAAGGAAAATTACTTTCTTATCTTGCTAATATGAACAACAGAATACTGCATTTGCGTGTTATAGGCTATTGCAGCTGAGTGGAGAATACAGATGGTTGGATGGAATTTCTGTTCTGGTTTCGGTCTGGAGGGGGTGGCCCTGGTTAATGTAAGTCCAGGCTTTAAAATTATTCTGCTGTCCAAGCCACCCCATCAAGTCCCTACCCAGGGTCTGTAGGAGGAGGGGGCAAGGCAGCTGAGACTAATTTTTGTTGTTGTTTCTGGGAAAGGGGAGCCAGTTATGCAACACCTACAGATTTCATGTGTTCTTACCTCTTATACTTGTTTACCTTCCTTATGTTCCTTCAAAGAGCATCTGTGTAGGTAAAAAACAACCTTATATTTGTATTTTTGTTTACTCTTTCACCCTACTATGATGAGTGACCTCAACAGCTATGTGTTTGTCAAATAGTGAGCTTGGTCATGTTGTTACTAGCATCTTCTGGTTAAGTGTTATACAGTCCCTTTACAGGTTATGACTTACCAGCAACACAGCTCATGATGAGAGGTAAAGACAATTGTTGTGGTCTCTCCAATAACAGTGAAGCTCAGCTGTTGACCATACCTGCCAAAGGCTGAACCAGTTCATTGGAAAACCTAGCTAGCTATATCATGGAAGCAGCCTCTATGGCTTCCTTCCCTTACGCAAGAGAAATGGGGGACAAAGTCTGTTTCTAGTAGAGTTCAATTAACAGTGTCTTACCACTTGCTGCCCTTCTGTAAGTCTGTGTTGTGTCATTCCTGCTCTGAATGACTATGGTGTTAATAGTGACTAGTACTTGTTCTGTAAAGTTTGCAAGTGTAATGAGAATTAATTTGAAATCTTGCCATAGATAGAAGTCAGCAGCAGGTGATAAAGTCACAGAAGATCTTCCTGGGATGGTCACCTGTTCCTGTCCCCAGTCCTAAGGCAGAATATGTTGTATTTCCTGACAGATTAAAAGCAGGCTTGGTAAACATCTAAAACAGATTTCACAACTAGAGTGATGATGGCCTTCCAAAGATGTTGCATCATGCCTTAGACCCCTCTTTTTATTTTGAAGGTTCTAGTATAACAGTATTGACTATTTTGAAAATACAAGATGACAGTATGGTTCAAGGAGGTCATAAGCCAAGTATTGTATTTGGTGTGCTGCAATATATAGAATGCATTTCTGAATGTTGACTCTGAAGGATCGTCCTGCAGGTAGGGAAGGTGATCACGTTTGTCCGTTCAGTATTGGGCTTCATTGGTTTTTTTCACCTCTGCACCAGGTTGTCTACCTCTGGCAGTAAAAACAACGATTGTTAAATTCATTGCTATTCCAGCTTCCCAGATCTTTCCTTTTCTTTAAGAGACTGATGCTTTCTGTTCACAATTTTTTATTATTTTTATTTATTTTGCCTAATGAATGTTTCAGTATGTGAAAACTGAAAGTTAAGGTAGAAATGCAATAAAAAGTTCTAAAGAAAGTGGCAGAATTAGGGAACTTCTCACCTGTAGACACTTTTACAACACAAGTGTATGTTTATAGCACCTCTGTAAAAGTATTTGATGCTCAGAGTGACTATCAAATCAATAAAACTTCTATTTAAAGTCATGTCAGTTTTATGTTACAAAGCTCTATTGTTTTCTGTGCTAAACTGCTTAAGAAACAATTACAGATTTCTTCAAAGAAACTGAATGGAAAAAGTTCTCAGCAGACAGTCATAAATTTTTCCTTAGTCTTGGTTGCGAGGTATGAGATTCACTTCGAGCTTGCTTTATTACCCTAAACAAGTAATTGGATATATTCAGAAACATTGAAAAATTATAAACAGCTTGTGTCAATCTGTTAACTGTTAAAATAACATTATTGTAAGCTCATCCCTGAAATTAATAGGTCCAAAAGACCGCAACTGATGGGAATTGGGGTTGATTCTGTCAGGTGTAAATTTAGCCACGAACTCCTCATTATCCGTTCATCCTTTCTGTCTTACAGTTCAACTCTCTCACGTTTGCAGAAAGTTACACCATTGTTCCTTTGTTGGAAAGGAGTTCAGTTCAGAAAGTCATCCTCCCAAGTAAACCACTGGTAGTCTTCCACACTTCTTCCTGTAGTTTGTAAAGTTTTATAAATGCGTTTAATAATGTTTTGTCATTTTATAGGTGAAGTAGGCAATTATTTTCCCTTCATGCTTTCCCTAATCTCTGTTGCAGGGGTTTGGGAAATTTGTCACAGTATTTCTACGGAAATTCAGTGGAAATTAGGAAAGTTAGAGAGACACAGTTCTTTGACACCTGCTTACATGGATGGACATAATATAGGGAACCAAGTGTTATCTCCAGGCCTTAAAACCCTGATTATCAGATGCAATGGCGTGCTAAAAGCTACCTACTGCAAATTTAAAGTCTGTAGGAAAAGAGTGAACAGTTCCTACTTCTATCAAATCTGCATATGCACAGACGAGAGACAACTTAATGTGCTTCAGCAGTTAAATTATTTTTATTTTGAACGCTTCTGCTTATTATGCACAAAACAGTTGTTGTAGGCATTTAAGGAAAATGCTTAACAACCCGCTAGAAGGTGGATCGATTAATATGTGCACAAAGTTTTGTAACGTAAAGCAAGGTATGTTCCATGTAGCTAAGTGTGTGAGAAGGTGAATTAGATGCCATTTTGCCCCATATGGAATAGTTCAGGAGGTGTGTAATTTGGAAATGTCAACTACTAACTAACAGTTTCAAATACCTTAGAAAATACTTATAAATGGCTTCCAGTCATTATACTTTAAGATGAGGTTACTACTGTGCACCTAAATGAGATGTTTATTTTGGTCCCATAGCAGCTTAACTTCAAGACACCAAAGGTCAGGGAGGCTCTAGTAATAATCTAATAACAATTGACTGCACGTTTCTGGGAGATTTAGCTGCATTAGAGCCTGGTTGCTGAGAGCAGGATGAGTTAGTTATTACTTAACTAGCATAACTTGAAGCAGCATCAGCCATCGAATGTGACTAATACAATGTCATGGAGTAGCCGAAGGGAACTAATGCCTTGGACAACTGCTCTAGAAACTTGGAGCACAGTCACTGTGGCTCTGAGCAGATTTGTCTGTGTCCCACGTAATACAGATGCGATTAAGCTGGGGTTGGGGTACTTATGTCATGGTTTTAGCCGATAGGCATCGGGCCATGGTTCTGGAGAGGACTTAGATGTTGAATGCATTCACTCCAGTGAAAAAAATTGACGATTCTCATAGCAGCTTGAATCATTCCAAAGCTTGCCTCCCTCTGAATCTTACCATGATCAGATTGTATGATGAATAGATTCACTTTGAGATGCACAGGTCATAGACACTAAGTAATTACAAAGAATTTTTTAATAACAGTTTTCCTGGAACACTGAATGGACATTTAAGTCTCAAGACCAGATGCTTGTTTACAGTTTAATTAAAGTAAATACACATTAATAGTGATATTATGAGTATTCAGTGTCTTTGGGAATTTACAGGCAATTAATCTTCATATTTCCTAGAGGAATAAATGATAATTTGGGGATGACTAATTTGATGTAGTAATTCTAAATATGATTTTGAAATTTATTAGTATGATTTAAAAAACGCTTCTCATTTATCTTCTGGTAATCTAGTGAAGAGTCAGTTTAAAAAGGAAACTTCTGCTTTTGAGTGAGTCTGTGTCTTGAGTTGGAGGTTAAAGCTCATACGTCCTGGGAGGGGGAGAGGGAGCTTTGCTGTTGTAACTTGCTTTCTCCCCTGTCCCCTGATGGAGTGGGGCTGTGTGAGACAGGAGGAATTTGTCTCAGAGGTGGCAGTTGTGCTCCCACTCGGTGTCTCTGATGCTCACCGTACTGCTTTGCCTAACAGTTAAACTCAATAGCCTGCAAAGAAACTAGGCTAGTGAAATAAATTAAATTACTTTCTGGCTAGTGAGTTGAATCAGCTCATGAAAAAATGTAAGACATGCTGGAGCTGATGCCAAAGGATTATGTGAGTAGGGGAAGAGGAAAATTGTAGCTCTCGAAGGAATAGTGAGCTGCTAGGTTAGCTGCTAGTCGTTGGATTGCTGACGTAGCCGGGGCCAGTTTAACCAAAGCATTTCTCTGTGAAGGTTGACACTTTCTAAAAGCAATATCCAGTTGTTCATATTCCTGCTGTCTGAAGTATTAAATCCTGCTTGAGAAAGCACTTGGAGAAAGCAGGAGGATCGGTTGAATAGCTCTGAGGAGTCACGGCAGTCATTGGAATACACTCATCCCCCGTCTTCCCACGTCTTCTTTCAGGGATCATGAATTCCATTTATCCAGTCATTAATTTCTTCAAGGCTTGGGGATCTTGGAGGTACCATCATTATTTTGTTGGGCAAGAGTACGTAGAGCTGAATTTTGTTAGCAAACTCAACTTGGAAATAATATGAGACAGTGTATGGAGTTAACATGATATTTCTTTGTGGGAGGAGATTACCACAAATCTGACAGGAGATTATGGTTGGGATCTAACAGGAATCTCTTGGAATACGTACTGTTCAACATATTGCTGAATTTGGGAAAAGGATGAATAGTGAAAAGACATAATTGTGTAACATCAAATAATTAAAGCATTAAATTAAAACCGAAGAATTATAGAAGAATCTCATGATGCTCAGTGACTGGGCAATAATGCAACAAATGAAATTGTAGCAATAAATTCAAAGTAGTGTACAGGGGATAAAACTATTCCTACTAACCCAGTGATGGGCTGTAAATTATCCATTAGCACTTGGAAAAGAGGTCTGGAAATCATTGTGATAGGAGGCTGAAAATGCTGGTGCTGTGCTTAGTACCAGTCTGAACAATGTTAACAATGATTAGGAGAGGAGGAGAGAATAAAATGGAAAGTGTCTTATAAATGTATTGTGCACTTGCATCTTGAGTAGGAAACAGCTACTGTACAAGGAGAGATTAAGCAGATGAGGGCTCTCCAGTTTACAAAAGAGGTGATTGAGGAGAAACTGATTTTATATATATATAAATATTTTTAAAAGATCTTGTATGTCTTGGAGAACACTAGACTAGGGGATATTCAGTAAAATGAAGAGGAAGTATCTCTAAAATAAATTAATGGAAATAATTTTCATACTGTACCAAATTATTCTGTGGATCTCTTTGCAAAGGATAAACATATGTTTAAAATGTCCACCAAATGGATTAGACAGGGAGGGTAAATCAAGGACCGATAAACACAAGAATGTGTAGGGATTCTTCCTCTTCAGAAGTCTTTTCAAATTTTCAGCAATCTGTATTTTACAGTTAGTTGCATACTTTCCCACTTTTTAAATGCCATTTTCTTCAGTGTCTCCTACAGCTGCTATTAGAGAGACGGAGTTGGTTAGACTAACATTTGGGTTTACCCAGTACAGCTGGTCTTACACATAGGTTAACATTTAACCACAAGAGGTATACATATAGAAATGACTGCCTAAATAGTCTCCTAGCAGCACTTATGCAGAACAGATGGAACAAATAGTAATCGTATGCATCTCTGGTGGTCCTCTGTCCAGCCCAGAAGGTCTCTATGATCTGTAGTGCTGAGAGCGTACCAGAGATGAAGGGCTATTGCAGGGGTGAGACAGTACAAGAGGTGGGCACTAATGCAATGTGTATATAAAAAGCTTTGATTCTGGTGAGTAGTGGTCGTGATTTCTACAAACAGTTAAAAAATGGTAACTTCAGGAGCAACTTTAGAGTAGAAGGTGTTATGCTTGTAGCTTTACTGTTAACTCTGTGCTTGACTGTTGACAAGGCAAATTTCCTGAAGTTTCTGGAGTTTAACATTGTTTTGCATTTTTAAAGATTATGTCATGTCTTTCCTATTTCATCTATCAGATTAGAAGAAAAGCATTTAGGGGGCTATAATCCATTGGGAATTGAAGACTGGAGGCTAGAAATTGAAGGACTGCTGAGAAATTTGCCAGGATTTAAGAGGCAGATTTTCCTGAATATGAGGGGAGACCTAAAGTTTATGGAGCTGGATCTCCAGCCTGTCTACCCAAATACATTGTAAAAGACAGTTGTTTGGAAAATAAAGCTTCAGAAATGGTATAGAGAAAACCTAGAAGTGGAAGGCTATGGAAAAAACTGTGGAAAGGAACACAATGCTTGTTATTTGATAGAAATGTTAAACCAGGAGGTGAAGAGCTTTGGAATTTCATTATATTGAATTCATATTTTTCAAGTTGTCTTGAAAAGATAAAATTGGAAGACCACCTGTGGAGAATTGTAACTGAGTGGAAAATTTTGTGTATGACGTTATGCGGAAGATTATGTGTCCCTATGGATCCTTGTGGATCTTAAATGGTGATTTCACCCTGTGCCCAGAAGCCTGAAGAATTGATATCCTCAGTACTTTTCATGCATCAGCACAGTAAATTCCTGTGACACTGTTCCACAGGTTGGTTGCTGTATTTCTTATCATCCAAATGTACATCTTTTAGATGAAGAGAATTACAAGAATATTCAAATTGATTCAGAAAAAGATGGCACTTTTTAACAGTCGCTTTGGTGTTGTGACCCAGTAACTTAAGGTCATCCACCAAAGCCATTAAAAAAAGTTTTTTGTTGTCGTCTCACTTCTTCATACAGTTCTGCAAGCACAGAAGCTGAACAGCATCCAAAGTGCAGATGAACGCACTAAAGGACAGCCTTTGCCCCCTTTGCTTTCTCATCATGAGAAAATCAGTCATGAATCGGGGAATTCTACTGAAGTTAGTTTATTGCCAATTTATATTAACTTGTAATTTCTGATTCCAGTATCAAGAAAGAAGATGAAGAGTTAAACTAACACTTAGAGAAAACACCTCAGCCAGACACTTCTCCTTCCCCCTTCCTGATCTGCAATCCTCTGGCTGCACATTAAACACAGTCCTTTCATTGAGGCGACAGGCAGCACAGAAGTGTGGGGTCAGTGTGGTGGTGTTCATTAGCTTTTTGCCCCTCCTTGTTTGTTACTCAGCTGCTGTGGTGTGACTTTCTCCAATGGCTGCAGTCCCTTTCAGGAGCTCTGCCTGCTCCAATGTGGGTTTCTCAGTGGGCTGCAGTCTCGTTCAGGGGTTGTACCTGCTCTGGCATGTGTTCTTCTATGGGCTGCTGTCCATTTTGGGGATCGTACCTGCTCCACTGTGGGTTTCTCCACGGTCTGTAATCTCCTCAGAGGAGTTCCTACTCCTGTATTGTCTTCTGTGCATCTGCCCCTGCTCAGGCATCTACTTTTGTTTCTCTTTCTCTCCAATGTCTCTCCTGCCGCTACAGGTTACTGCTCTTTCTTAAACACATTTTTGCAGAGGTGCCATATGTTTCTTTGAGTTACCTAGTATTGACAAGTGGCGGGTCCATTTTTTCTGTTGCTGAAGTGGCTGTGACCACCACAGGGCAGTCCTTGACCTCTTCTTCCACAGGTCACCCTTGCATGTTCTGCCCTACCCCTGCCAGTTATGCCCAATACACCACCATGCACCATAGCGCTTGCATTTGTTGTGGCTTTGTTAGCCAAATTTCAACAGGACTGGGAAAAGGTGGCCTTTCCAGTCTAACGTGGGGGCTGTTCAGAGTGGTAAGATGCATGAGTTTTAATTTGGCAACCCACAGGGGGAGATGAGCATGGGAGGCTAATACATGAGGAAACTTTTCTTCCAAGAGCTCAGTTTAAAAAGAAAATAATTAGTTGGGGGTTTGGCATGGTTGTATGAAGTTGGTGCTTGGTAGGATACCATGAACGTATCTAGTGACTGGCTTTTCAGGGAGCTCTTGCATTGCTTTCTGTAGTTTTCTGGCCTCAAATCTGATGCAGTCAGATGGGTAGCCAGTTGCTCAGTTCTGGAGACAACCAAACATATGCACAAAATACTCTATAGATACTTAGGAAACTGTTATGTTGAAAGACCAGTGAATTTAGGAACTGTATTGCAGGGAGACGATGATGAGTGGAGATTGCATCACACTCTTGATTTGTGCACCAAATATCCACTAAATGCTCCTTTGTATCTATCAGCTGTAGAATTTCTGATTATTTTCCTGTTCTGCACGTATTACATTTAATGTTATTCTCAAAGAAAGACTTTCATGTAAAAGCAGAAGTGTATTAACGATTGCATAAGTATCAGAATACAGGAAATGTAAATGCTCCAATTTTTCAATCCTTTATATTCTTCTGATTATGAAGTTTGTACCAGCAGTATTAGTCACTGATATTTACTGCCAATTTATCTAGGCAGTAATAGAAGATACAGTCTTCAAATTATTTTAGCAGCGTGTGTTCATAACTACCTTACGGAAGTAACCGAATAGATTAAGTGAGAGTGGACACTCTACATATGAACTTAAATCTTGTATTGAAATCTTTCAAGTTTGGTATCAGAATTTCATCTTTACGTGTATCACTGGGATTTTATGTCACTTCTGAACTATATTTATATATCGTGGGTAAAAGGGTATTGATGAGACTAATTTTTCATGTAGTACGTGTTAGTAGATTAAAGAAAATATGTTAGATTCTAGTAAGTTGCACCTTACTCTCCTTAAAGAGGGCCAATCAATAATATGCTTAAGCACAGATATTTTATGAAATTAGAAAACCTTCAGTGGGAAGATCTAAAAATGTATCAAACAAATAAGAACAAATGAAGAAATGGATAATGATCTGGATGTGTACGGAGATCAAACTTGTTCACGTATTCAAAAGTGAGTTACTGTGCTTTAGTGATGCCAGATGGTATAGAGCATTGTGGAAACTGGAAAGACATATATTAAGGAAAAAAAAAATCTGGCAAACCTATTTTTCTGACCTTCGATAAAATTCTGTGCTGTGAAGCACTGAACCAGGATCACCTTTTTTACAGAGGAATAAATCAGGGTGATTGGCACATTCTGTGTGACATAAACCAGACTGTCATATGATGTCACATGATTGTTTAAAATATTTTAAAGTAAAACTAACAAGGTAGTTGAGAATAGTCCTCAAGGTTTTCTGAGGTTGTTTTTCCTTTACAGTAATATATCACAAATGTTTCTAGGTGCCTTTCACAATCCCATTGGTAAATTGCTCTGTCCCAATCAACACACAAGCCATGACTAAGATTATCTTTTAAAATGTCCCATGAGTAATACTGAATCACTCTGCATCATCCAGCTATTAGAGAAAGTGGTTGGTATTCTTGGGTGAGAATTTATCATCCTGTTCTGTGTGCCTTAGAATTTATTCCAGTCAGTAAGCTGAGGCAGAATTTAATCATCAAAAAAACATCTGACCTAGCTACATGTGGCACGAGTGCTTTGAGTAGTTTTTATTTCCTTATGAAGTAGTGGAGGCAATACACACTTTCAAACGAGAAGTGTGATTTATAAGTTGGGTAGTGTATTCTCCCCTTTCACTGTGCTGACACTGTTTAACCTAGGGTATGAGAAAGATCATGACACTTCTCAGAATGGCATAGTAGAGGGTAACCATTTTCACATATTGTATTTTCAAATAATGCTTTTTATTTGTAATATTATTAAGCATTCATACACACATGATATTTGAGGTCTCTGGTCTAGGGTCAGTAATCAGTTACACTTTTGCTGCCCTAACAGATGTTGAGATTTTTGTGACTACCTTTATATCCTAGACAAAGCACTGAAATTATTAATGTCTTTTAAAATACAGTATACATGCTTTGTGATTACATACTTGCACACACTTGGGGAACAGCTTTTAAGAAAACAGAAAACTGAACACACTTTCATAGTAACTCAAAATCATGAAAATTTATAAACAGAGTATATTCTTTGACACTTCTAGCCCTACTGGCTCAGACATCTCATCAGGCTTAATTTATAAAGTAACCCTAAAGAATTAAATGGAACTAATTTGTTGCTCAGATGATTCACTGCATTGCATATTCACTCCTGTTGAGTTTTGTATATGTATTTTTCAGCAAGTAGTAAAAAGTCTGCATTCACTGAAGGAGTGAGTTATTTTCATCAAATATGAGTACTTAAAGCCATGCAGTATTCTATTTAATGAGCTATTCTTAGGGCATTTGGTTTTATAACATACCTTTGTTTCACTGGGGGATGACTTTCACGGGCTACGGAGATGTAAAATCAACCTGACTTGCTACTGTTTACAAATCTCCTTTTTTTCTCCTCTCTGCAAGTAGGACAGAAATTGTACTTCTATGGTGATCAAAAATGAAATATCAGTGAAATTTTTGGCTTTTTACCTTGTTTCTGTTGTATACATAGAAGCAGAAATATGATTCTTTATCATTCTTTTCAATAGAAAAAAAAGTTGAAAACATTTTAAGAAAACATTCTTGAAAATATGAAGACACTCCAAGCACTTGTCATCAGCAAAAATCCCCATCTCATTCATCCCAGAGGGTTAGTCATGTTGAGTGAACAAGCACTTGCTGTTTGCTCGTGTTCATTGTGCATTCTTGTGCGTCATTTAGGTATGACAGCCGCATCCTACAGCAGATACAATCTTTTCATTTCCCTGAGCTGTTCTTTGTAGCCCTCATTGTAGGATGTCAGGTTATCAAAGGCACATTAGAAAAAAACAGCCTCTCCTCCCTGATTACAGCAACCGCTTAGATCTTTGCAAACAATCTTTAGAGCATCCCCCTGAAGTGAGGTGGTGCTGTAATCACTACTCACGCCTGAGGAAATAAAGTCACAGAGATTATAACAGATAATTTTTGACTGAATAGTTTGACAATGTCTGGGGATGGACATTTTTATTTAGTACTATTTTGTTGTGTTTTTATATCAACAGCAGTTATAGCTATTTGGATTTACTAAATAATTAATCGAATCTCAAGCTGTCATACTGGGTGTAGTAAAGATGCAGAAAGGCATCTAGATGGAGAGTGCTGGGTGCCAAACATCCTTGCTCAAGTCTGTGGAGGAGAAAAGCTCTACAAGAGAGCAGTCAGTCCACCTGGCTACCTCTGACCCTGATGTAGACACCTGACTTAAATACCTCCAGCTAGTGGACGAGAATGGGATCTTTATGATTATCTTTAAAGAGGAGTCTTGATCAACATCATTCAGGGGTTACACAGCATTGTTAGAGATGGCATATAGTTCTCCAGATCTGGAGAGCAGAAATCACCCCAAACCATATGATCTGCTTGTCTTCTGAAGTCTGCGATCTGATTCATTACACACTTTCTAACTTTTGTGACAGCAGAAATAAGGAGAGGCATATGGCTGATTCTGTAGACAAATATCACTGACATTCTCAAATTAGTCTGTCCTTTATGTAATGTGATGGAGAAGAGAGTACATGATCATGTAAATTGCATCCTAACACATACATGATGAATTAACATTGCTTAAGCAGGGGTTTTACTGGATTTACTTGTCTAGCAGGGTTTGTTTTCTCATCTCCTGATTTTTGAATGCTGGACTTGAAATTTTAGCATCCTTTTTGTGTTTTAACATCCTAAATGTCCAAGCTTGAAAATCTGAATGTGTTGAAACTCTGTGGATTCTACTTTCCTTCCCACTATGATGATAGATCATCTGTGGTGTTTGAGGTTTTTTTGTTACAGCAGGCTTGTCTATCGGGCTTTTCTTAGCGTGAGAAGAATGTCGTCTCTATATGGACTTCCCCGTAGAAGATGATGGAGAGCTGAACTGACAACAGAGTGGTGTTTACAATGACTTCTCTCAGGCACTTACCTGTTACAGCCAAGTCAGGAGAATCTCCCCAGTTTAGATAACATTGCTGGAAAATGTTAGAGCTGGAGAATGATAGAGCATCCCAGAGAGATCAGCAAAGAATGCAAATCTTCCAGAAGAACAGAGCTGACTTCATGAAGAAGTGCTCTCCAGTCATCATAATCCCACCCACAACCCTCTTCTCATGGCTGGTAATATGTTTCTTTTTTCTTTTTAATGTAATACTCTTCATGAATGTTCATGCATATGCCTTTTATGCTGTTCTCTGTTTTTTGCAAGCTGTCATCTTATATCCCATCCTTCTCTGCTTTGGTTCTATTCACACTCTCTTCCCACTGCCACTTTGCATTCCCTTCCTTCCTGTCTCTCTTCTTTCTATCCTACATATTTATTTTGTTCACATTCCTCATTCTTCTGAGTTCTTGTTTGAAGTGCTTATTTATCCTCTTTTCTGCTGTCTCAAGGGGCAGTACAGAGTCTTGCTTCTATGGTTTGAGGAAAGGAAAGTGCTAGTGAGTTCCAAGATGCAGGAGTGCTTGCAAAATAGTCTCTTCTATCTGTGTTTATCTAGCATACAGCTTGCTTAATTCTGTGAAGATGGTGACTACAGTGTGCCTTGAGCTCACAGGGCTTTTGAGAGGCAGTGCACATGGGATCTTCAGAGGATGAAACTTCTCAGATCTTCATCTCTGGACCAGGCTTGATCTAGGTGAGGAGGAATTTTTCAAAAATCTATACACAATCCATCTGGAAGAAGTAGCTAAGGAAGTGTCCATGGTGGTAGAACATAACTGTCTGCTAGATAGATCCATTCCAAAACATGAAGGTCCTGGAATTTGGTACAGCAGAGAAAAACTAGAGCTTTAAAGAAAATGAGAAGGACTTTTTTTTTCTAACTCACAACCTGAGTTTGCGCACAGAACACGATAATCTGTAGATGAGTACTGATTGAATAGTACTGCCATGTTTTAGTTCTAGTGTATGTTGTTGCAGTGCTGATTTTGCCATCCAGATAGCAGTTTCTGTTGTGTGCTGCACATTGGCAAAGTCAATAGAATGAGGAGAGCAAGGCTTGTGTGTGTGTGGCTAAGCTAATGTCTGGCTTTCATACTTTGCATATACAATATCTTAAATTGCATCATTTAGTGGCAATAAATGGTCTAACATGTACACAGATGTTTTTCCAAGGTGGTATTGACTTTTTATTAACTTCTGTGAACCTTTTGGCTGGTATTTGTTATAGGAACATCTCCTGTCTCTTTTGAGATTTTTTTAAAAAGCTGTCTATTGATTGGAGTGAAACTCAAATGCGTTCTCTCTCTTGATCTGGGCTGTTTCTCATATTATTTCAACATCTTCCTACTCTTATGAAGAAAAAGCTTATATTTTAACATCTGGGATAAAAATAGAATAGTCCAGGTAGCATCAGCCTTTCAACAAAACAAAACAGCATTGTGTTACTGTGCATGGCATCTACATGGATACAGTTCTGGTCTACCAGCCTCAGAAAGGATGTAGTAACATTAAGTAAAGGATGGAAGAGATTCTGCACACAGAAAGATTAAATTAAGTTCTTCAGCTTGAAAAGGAGGAGTTGTAGGAGGTTTTTGATAATGTTAGGAATGATCAAGAGAGGAGGAGAGAGCATCAGTGAAAAACATGCTCTTGTGTAAGTCCATAGTGATTTTGCATCATGGGGAAGGAACAACTTCTGTGTGAAGAGACCTTAAATAAGAAAGGATTCTTCAATCTAGAAGAAGAACAACTAAGGAGAAATAGGAGTGAAGTATATGAAATCATGAATGTCATGGAGAAGGTGAAAAAGGAATAATTATTTGCTATTTCTCATAGTAGAAGAGCAAGGGGATACCCAGTGAAATGATCAAGCTTTAAGACAAATGAAGGGAAGTAATTCTTCATGATGTGCATAATTAAATTGCAGGATTCATTGCTGCAGAGTGTTGTGGAGGCTTGAAGTCTGAATGGGTTCAAAAGCAATTAGACAAATTCATGACAGATACTTCCATCTAGGGCTATTAAGCACAATGATGGGAATTGAAATTCCCTAAACCACAATTTACGGGAAGATGAAAGGTTGCTGGAGGGTTGGGCAGAGGGAAGAAAGCATTGCTCTATGAAATAGAATGGCATATTCTTTTCCTCAGCATCCAGTGCCAGCCACTACTAGCGAGGGAAGTCGTAGGGAAGGAGTGATGGCTCCCTCTTATATGCACCTTCCCCTCAGTTATTTATATACATTGATGAGGTCTCCCAAGCCTTCTCTTCTCCAGAGCTGAACAGTTCCAGCTCTCTCAGCTTCTCCTCGTAGGAGAGATGCTCCAGTCCTTTCATCTTCTTGGTGGTCCTTTTCTGGACTCTCTCTAGTACTGAGTGGATTAAGTAGCCAGCTTTCAAAGTCTATCTGACCATGTCTGGGTAAGAGTCAAGGAGCACATCAGCAAAGCAGGATTACTTTTGTTTTGTTTTTGGGGTTTTTTTTAATTGGATGTCTATCGTTTAGGCTTTAGGAGAATGACTTTAGGCTTGTGCATTGCTGTTTGAGTGTTAGGTGCTGTCTGAAACTCTTGGACAATATAAATTTCACTTGATATTCTGAAGCTGTCGTTTCAGGAGCATCTGTATGCTTACTGAAAATCTACAGGCTACCAGTAGAATGAGGCTGGAAAACAAAAGCAAAATTTCAGGTACAATATTAAACTGGATTCTAATTGCTTTTCTTTTCGAAAATAAGAATTTGAGAAATCTAGACAGTGCTGTTTTTCCTTCTGTAAAAGAAACATAAGCACTTAGCCATGTACAATGCAATCATGTGAGCTACTTTTGTGATGCTGCAGTGGATGATTCATTGTGCTGGATTAACTAATGCTTTGCCACTTTCAAATAGAAAAGATACTGTGCAAAGAGGAACATTTAGACTAAATGTATTTGAGAAATGAATTGCATACTTGTAACTGTTTTTAGTTCTTAAAGTATCTAAAAGGATTGTTGACATTTTGAAATGTTGCAAAAGTCCGTCATTTATATAATAATTTTTACTGTTGAGCAAGGCTCATGGACGTTTTTCCCTGTGGGTTTTTGTGTTTTTTTCATCTCTCATCAAGTGATGAAAGATGCTTAATATTTCTGGGAAAATGAAGGAAAAAAAAAAAAACAAGCTATGATTCACATTTGAGAACTTTGAAGCCATCAGGAATTGGAGTCTAAAATAGTCTACCAGAGAAAGAATATGTATGTTACTTTTACATAACATTTTTGTTATCAACTTTTAGCTTTTGTTGTACAGTGAGAACCAAAATGCCAAACTGCAATATGAAATTGTAAACAGAAAACAACTCGGTCATAGTAACTATTTAACACTTGGCTGTGGTTTTACAATAACACATGGTGTAGGGTCTCCTGACTAATGATATTTTTGTAGCCTCTCAAAATTTGGAAAGGGGATGTAAGGATACTGCAGAACTAACCTGATAACTTCAGAAAATTCTGTGACTTCCATAAAGCCTGGATTTTCTGTCTTAAAAAAAACCCAAAAGGCTCTCACAAGTTACTGTAAATATAAATGCTGTTCAAGCAAGGAAACATAATTAGCTTTTTGCCTGTACAGGAAAAACTAAAAATTAATTGGTGGCATCCATGGCATACTGCTGCTCCTTTCCTGCAGGCTCTCATTGTTAAGAAGACTGGATCACTATCTCTCTGACAGGAGTTGTGAAGCTGGTCATGCTGTGGATGTCCTATGCTTTTTGATTACTGCTTGCAGCATGATAAACCGTTGGTACAGAATCAAGACATAGCAAATATATGCGTAAGTCTAGCATGACAAGTCTGAACTTAACATGCAGTAAACACTTAGGATTGTGTGCCAAGTGATCAACTAGAATAAGGCAGGAGAAAAAATATATTAAAAAATACTTCTACTGTTACTTGTCTTGCACTGATTTTTTTCTCTAGATTTCTTGCTTCAAGAAAAAGGGATCTTCTGAGCATTTGTAAAACCATGTTCTAGCTGAATAATGTTTTATATGAGACATGATTGTCATTACCTTTTGTAATATAAGAACTAAGAGTCATTAAATGTCAGCAGATGACAGGTTCAACATAATCATAATAAGACAGTTTTTCACGTGAATCAATGAAACGGTGAAACTTTTTTTACCAGAGGATGCTTCTGTATGCTCATATGCACATATTTCATGTGTTGAAAAAGACAAGTTGATGGAATAAAAATCTGCTGAGGGTTATTTAACACAAAGATACCATCTTTAGCTGAGGAAATCCCTGAGCTGAAATGTCCACTGAAATTGGAAAGACATGCTAAGGAAAAAGCATTACAAGTTTGGCCCATTTTTATAATCTCTTTAGGTCTCTATTTCTGGACACTGTCAGAACAGAATAGCAGATAAAAAACCTTTGGTCTTGCACAGCATTTTCCTTTGGTTGAGTAATATCTGCATTAGATTTCAGACAGGAAAGGGTTAGCCAGCATTATGGTTGCTAATTATTTATTTACTTTGATTTTTCACATCAATTTACTGATTCATTTGTCCATATCAAAAAGTTGCACATGGAACATTCCCAGCATAGAGTCCTTGGCTCTGCCCCACATACTTGCTTCAAAAGTTTCATCGCTGCTATTTCAGTTTCCTTTCGCTTATTTAAAATAGAGTGTTTAAAGTGAGAAGAGCAAAATTTCACCTTGTTCTAAGTATGTTTCTGATTTGTTCTTTGCTACTTTTATCTGTTTCTCTATGACGGTCGGGTCTGCTGGGTTACTCTGAAAATATCTCCCTTTCTTGAATGCAAGTAGTTCATGAACTCTCCTCCACAGGGCACGGTAGCATCTTCCTCTCTTGAGTAAAGGGTTCTCTTTCATTCCTAGTTGTCCTGCTAAGCTTGCTCTAAGAGTTGCCCGTTCCCCCATACAGCCATTGATTTTTAATCATAACCTGATTCTGTTCTTCTCTTTAAACAGCTAAGAGTTCAATCCAAACACGGCTGATAGATGTGAAGTAAATGGGGCCTGGGAGGAATTTAAGTGTCAGAGTCTAATTGTGTCATCCCAACCTTTGCCAAATTTCCATCAAGCCCCAAACTGGTAAGCACTTTTAGCTAACGTACCTCCAGTTAAAGTCCCTTGGTGCCTGAAAGTCTGCTTGTGCACACTTTTAGCGGTGCAAGCAGTCTTATCAGAGAGGTCTGTACATCATACACAGATTTGAGTGTTTTTGAGTATCCTCCTCTCTGAAGAACCTTTGGAGTGTGTACAGATCATCCTGTATACAAGTGACAGAATGAATGACGTACGTAATACATTCACGATGACTTCCTGTGAAGCAGATACTTCCATTTCCTGGTCCAGACCTGTTCATACCCTTCCCTGATAAGGCAGCCATTGGATGATAAATAAGGCAAGGTAGTTCAGGAGCAAGAACTCCCTTCACTCCTCCTCAGAGAGTGCCTGGTCCATGATCTTACCCCTCTGGTTTTTAAGTCTTGCATACCTTTCTGCCATAGGAGCAGAAGGCACCTTGTTCTCTCCCTCTGTGCCTGTGCATCTCTTGGGGGTTTCTGTGGGGGATGTGTGTATTTGTTTTGGAGAGGATGGTGTTGGTCCTCTGTTAAACCATCTTTGGAGGGCAGGGTGGAGGAAGTCACACCTCTCTGCGTCTGCATTAACGTGCACCACATCAGCTCCAGGTGGGCTCTATCTAATCTGTCCCCAAGTTTCTAATGCTGTATTTACTTATAAAGCAAATATTAAAACAAGAAGCAAACCAAATTTCCAAAACACTTTTCCTTAAGAGCTATGACTTTGATATCATCCTGAAATTACAGCAGCGTACATTCTTAGCCTAAAAAACTCAGTACATATTGCTCTCTTCCCCACAGTAAGAAGAACTGTTGCATTGCTTTAGTTAACTTAGATTCATTCCTAGCCAAATCATAGTGTTAAATGATCATTAGGCCTGGTATTAACCATAAATACTGGTTTAGGTTTATTTCTTTCTAATTGCTGCTTTTCTTTACTCTTACTTTCCTAGGGACCTACTCTGCAGCTGATTGAATATTGATACAGAGCAATAGTTACATAAAATGCTTTCTGAACTTGGAGGAACTTTGTCTTCTGTTCTGATCTCTAGATAACATTTTCTTTGCCTTATTTGTCATGCCTGATAAATGGAAAACATCTCAATCACACAGGTCTTAGAAGATTGAACATCATGAAATCGCTTTCTTTAACATTTCCATAGTTTACCCTTTCTATCTTACAGCTAAAATAACTTTTAAAGCACCATATAACTTGATCAATCGCTTTTTACCCAAAACCCCTTTCCTTTTTATAAAGTTGATGATGTTCCTTGAAGGAGCTGCAGGACTTCAGGAGCCACACATTATTCAAATGCTTGCTGAGAAGAAGCAGGTCTGCAGGGCATTGAAGTATTAATGAATAAAAAGGCAAAATTACAGTGCTTCATTTCTTCCAAGCTGCTGTGCTTTATTACTCATTTTGAGAAGTCCTGTCTGTGTACCCTTCAAGATTCTGAGATACGCAACAGAAATGCATTGGTTTTATAGGTGAATTTATCCTAAAATAAATATATTTTTAACTTATCTAATAATACGAAAACAGCTTCTCAACAAGGAACACACAGGCCAAAAATAATTTGCCAGTTACTGTGTTTGAAACTAAACAATTCAGTTGTGGGAGTTACTAAATAATAATAGTCTTTGCCAAGACAGGTGGCAGTTCTAATAAATAGCTCATGTGGACAAAATTGTTTGATTCAAACATTTGTCATACAGTTGTTTTTGAGTACTATACTGGAAGCTGAACATCATTTTACCGTATTTCTATTTCTATTCTACCTTAATGTTTATTTCTAATAAAATTGCTTGTAAGTACAAATTCTGCCAAATTTAGAGGTGATTTATGAAACAGTTTGTCTGTTAGATCTCAAAAAAAAAAAAAAAAGAAAAAGAAAGAAAAAAGTTTGTGGTAAGGCTGTTCAACTCAATAAATTCTCTTTTAGAAATTCAAGGTAAACTTCTTGATTCTTATTTTAGTCAGTAACTATTTCTACATTTAATTGTAATTTGAATTTAATTAAGTTTTTCTTTTTGAAACCTTATGAATTCTGGGCGGGGAAAAATGTTTCCCACCTCAATATAAACACAGAGAGACTGAGGAGGTACAAAAATAAGACCAGCACATAAAATGTTCTGCAAACCTTGGATCTCAGGAGGGAAGTCTGTGATGGGACCACAGGTGGAACAGGTACGTTGTGATGATGTGTCACAGCTACTGCTGTAATGAAATTACTGAATATGCTTTTGGAGTGTGTTGAGGCAGGATCTCTAGAGTCAAACATCAGAGTAGTTATTAGGCAGATAGATAAGCAGTGTTATCTCTGTGGATTAGAGTAAATTTCCTATAGTTCTGCAATGTAACTAGGATTTCTTAGATATCAAGGTTATTACAAAACTAAAAACTCAGACTAGTTTGACTTTATGTAATTCACGCAATATGCCCTGAGTTTTTCAGGATGATGTCTGTTTAAACAAAGGTAAATATGAAAGGCATTTTTCTTTGAATCGGCAAACAAAATTTAGTTGCAATGAAGCCTTTTATATACACTTAAGAGACTGCTTGGGTCATAACGTTATTCAAACCCACCAGGCAAGATGCAAACCGTATCTCTGAGAAGCTGTCTAGGTTCTCATTCCTGTGTACTGTGGTGGACAGTTTAAGGGAATTGCTTCTTAATTACAGAGTTGTCCTTGATAACAGTAAGAAAAAATTGGTTTGGACAGTATTGATTCCAAGCACTTCTGTTCCTCTTTGGAGATGTTTCCAGCCAGCGAAACATTCACGGACAGTCAGATAAAACAGCTTAAGTTCACCCAATGCTTAACTTAATCAATAGGAGCCTATTTACATTGCAGAATGTTGGCCATGTTAATTTAGCCCTGGAAATATCATCAACATGTGCCTCTTGAGGTAGAATAGAAAACAAGTTTTGGTTAAATAAGTAAAAGTTTATGCAAGTCTCTTGAATTTTCCCCAGTTTTTGTGTTCTTTTTAAAGGGTGTATTTTTTGATGAACTTAATTTTGGCAAGTTTTATCCATCCTTCCTTAGTTGTAATAATTATTCTCTCTTTGTAAACATTTGTTTTGAAACACATTTGTTTTTAGCAAGAGCTGTGTGTCATCCCTCATATATCACAGGGAGAACTGGAAACAAGAGATCGTGGGCTAACGCTGGGTTTGGGTTTGGAAAGCCTTTGATGCAAAATTTCACCTTCAGAATATTTACCAACGTTACTCTGAGATTCTGTGAGATAAAAGAGTAATAGTATCACTTCCTGGAGAGAAATCGGGATAAAGTGAGATTAACTGCTTTGACAAGGGCCACCATTCCACTCGGTCACGCGATCCAAAAGTAAGGTTCCACGATGGGTAGGAGTGAAGTGCTTTGCATAGGTAGTTTTATCAGCCTAATTATAAAAGGTCATCTGTGTGATATATATTCTCATAATCTGAAGTGATGATTGAAATTCAGAACTAACATTAATGCAGGTGTAGATTTGTGGGGTTTTTAACCACACAAAATACAAATGGATAAAGATTCACATATAGGCACCTCTGATGTTCAAGCTGCAACATCCAATTTTGGCTTTCATGTTTGTTTGTTTGCTCTCGGCATTTTCTCAGCTGTGAACTTTTTTACTTGTTATAGTAACAACACAGTATAGAAAATGAAACATTTTGAGATTGCATTTTGGGGACTTGAAATTCCCTGATCATATTACTATTACTTTTATGTATGCTGTGGCAGCAAGTCCATTAGCAAAACAAACAGGGACTAGAGTGGGAGCTGGCGAAATGAATACAGAATATAGGAAGAAGCAGATTAAGACAAGACTGCAGCGCAATCCATAGGTTAAGACAGTACTTGAGCAAGGGTCTATTAGCACCTAAGAAATCCCCTAGAGGTGGGAAAACCAATGAGCTAATAATAATTATAAGCATAAAAAGAACCAAAATCTTAAAAATTTCTTCTGAGAAATGAGAAAAACATGGAAGAAAAAGGTCTGTGGCTAGATGGGCGATATTGCGAGGAGAGATGATTGTATTTTCCTGTTTTGGAGCATAAGTAAAACTTGTTCTCAGCAGTATTGCTGTAGTGACCGGTGGAGCTCCTTGGACAGGTGACATGGATCAGTGTCAAGAATCAGACAAAGGTTGATTTGGCTGCTGTGCCAAATCCACGTGGGAAGATGCAGTACAGGTCGGCTTTTATGCGACTTCATAATTATTTCCAGCATCTGGTGTGATGAGGAAGGATATACAGGAAGCAACAGGATAAGTTGCTGTTACAGGCTTGTGCCTATAAAAGAGAATGGTAGAATAAAATGGGTTCTAAAAAAAAAAAAGGAAAGAAAATACTCCCTCTGTTACGGCATTCTTCCACATCTTTTTTCCTAAGCAAAGAGAGCCTTTGTAGAGCAACTCGCCATTGGGCTTGTAAATAATTTTGAAATTCATACAACAAAATACATCTTGCATGCCAGCAAGAGTTGTTAAAGAAATTATAATGGAGTGGTGTCATGTTGTGATCATCTTTCATTTTTTGACCATTTAATTTCACATTATGCGTGAAGAGAAAATGAACCAATTTATCTTCACGTGTGATCCATTTCTTTTTTGTTTTTACTATGGGAATCAAGTTAATACTCTTTTTCAGCTCTGGTCTGCAAATTCAGTGTTACATCCAAGTTATGCTACGTCCAGTAGCATTACACAACACTAATAAAACCTTGTGATTACAGAAAAGTGATATCATTTAAATAATGTTATTTTAAACTAGCTTTTTCTGGCCAAAGGACTTGCTTCTCCAGTTGCAAGATGCATAAATGAGAGAAAAATACTATATTTAAAAAGTTCTTGATATGTAATTTTTTAATGAGGTTTGGCATTGCAAACATAAATGGTCATTAGCCAGAAATTTGGATTTTGAATGGCACTGCATGCTTTAATTAAGCTCTTTGTTAAATGTATTTACCATTCTTTTCTGTTGGTCTGAGCTCTTTTTTCCCTTATAATTATGTTTTTTGAAAAAGTTATGCTACACTTTAAAATACTCATGTACTAACTATTTGATCTTAAATAGATTGGGTTTTTTTAACTTGGTAGTGAATACAGTAGCAATCTACTATCTCTAATATTTTCAGGTACTCTGTGTTCTAGTCAAAAGTTAATGCCCTCATTGCAGGATCCTAGATATTGTTCAACCGTGTAATATTTTGGTCTTGGAGAAGCACAGATTTGAAAACCGAGCTATTCTGTTTTAGTCTAGTATTAAGCTGCTGTTCCTGCAAACATTTTGCTGCAGCAGGGAGCGCAGAACTGTCCTCCATTTCTCGCTCTGTAAGCATACAGCAAAGTTTAGTCGCAGCTGCTTTGACAAGTTTTCTGCAGTAGCTCCTGATGCTGTCATGTATAAAAGCCAAAGCACAATTTTACGTTTGTTCTAAGTCATTTCTTGTAAGCAGGTATTAGGAGTCATATTTAGACAGTTACCTTTTTAGTTACAATGTTATTTTCAGTTTTTCTCTCCATCCTATTTTTCTGTGTCCTCTAAGAGGAAGAAAGAAAATCTGGGTGATAGAGAAGCAGCAACTCTTTCTATTCTGTCTTAAAAATAAAACCCAAACGAATACAGTGAAGAAAGGAAGAAGTATTCTTCTCAGAAAATTGTTTACATAAAATACCATAGTCAGAAAGTGATAAAGAATAACTATTTTTTTAGCAGCTGGAGAACATCAGAATATAGTCTTCAATTCCCTTATGTGTTTTGTAATGCAGATTCCCTTTAAAGTAGCCTTGCCAATGTACCTTAAATATATTTTAGAATTATTTTACCATGAAATTAGTTTTTCTCCATCATTGGCTTAGTTGAATCCTTCTTTTTGATCTATGCTGGGACATTAGAAGTGAAGCCGTGGCTGCACATAGTATTTTAGTAGGTTTCTATCAAAATGTGTTCTGCAGTAGACCATACCCATTGAGAGCAGAGGTTATTAGCGTAGCCTGGCTGCTGGGTAACCTGCTTCTCCAGCTCTCACCATGAGTCTTACTTAATTCCCACACTCTAGTGGCATAGTTCTGCCACCAGGTTGTATTTACACATTTATTAACTGGAGGAAGAGCAGAGAAGAGAATTTCAATCTTGAGAAGAAGTGCAGAACAGCAGAAGGCTCTTCAGGCAGTCCTCTTGCCCTGCTAGTCATAGCTCAGCCCCATTTAAACTCTAGTCTGAGGAGTTTCCTGCCCTAGTAAACAACTTGCAAAATATTGCCTGCCTTTTAACCTTGTACATTAGAGAAGGGAGACAGTTTTTTGGTTTGGTTGGTTTTTTTTGAGGATTGAATGAAGCACTTAGAGGGAATAAATTGGTCTGGGTAGAAAATTTTGGCTTACTGGTATTTCAGTATCCTTGTTCTATTAATGGCTTTTTTCCTTTTCACTTGCAGGTAGTTCATTTTTTTCTCTTCGTTATTATTTTATTTTAAAGTATTACCTGATAATAGCTGTAGAGAAAATTGTTTATTGCTTTTGATTTACAAAGCCTGTTTAAGAACTTAGGTACTAAAATCAAAATGCACTTTATTACTTTTATGAGGAAATTAACGTTACATTGGAGCAGTTGAATCTTATGTTAAGGGAAATTATTTTTCCTAAATCTTCATGGTATTTACTTGCCATTTTATCTCTGGATATTCTGTGGTACTTCTAGGTGGAAAGCTTTTTTTTTCTCTCTTCTTTTTTTTTCTTTTTAAACAATAGTTTCATGCCTATCACAAGGAAAAATATACACAAATCAGTAAAAGATGTGGTAGCTGGATTTCAGAAGGTTGAGCACCTTATTGCAATTTTTGTAACTAGTCTTCCTCTCAAGTGAAATACCACAAGTGACTGACTTTCTAAAGTAAGAGTTGTACGGGTTTAAGGCTGCGCTAATCTGGGTTTTGTGAGAACCAGGAACTCAGAGCATAAAGAGAATATGGACAATTTCTTAAAGGTTCATGGCAGAGTGATCCACACATCTGGGATCCTGATCTCTGTTATATTCTTGCATATGCATAACATTGTCTGAATTTAATCAGTGAACATCCATGAGGGCCAGGTTTTCCTATTGTCATAAATATTGTCAAAATATATTTTAATAACAGGAAAAGAAACTTTCTTTTTTTAATGATGCTATATCTGTTGCAGTAGCTAACATCTGGGCAGCACATACAGAAATCACTGAGGCTCTGCTTGTGTACACTTCATCCACCATTGCAGGCAGAGGAACTAAACAAATTCTGTATCTGTTTGGAATAAAACCCTTGGTTCAGACATGCATTAAAATTAATTGTGTTTAAGTGTTTGTAACTGAAGAAGAGTATTTCTCTGAGACATTCTAGGCAGCAAACCAGCGGTAAAATCCTAGGTACTGCAGTTTTGTGATGTCTGAAGAAAGAGAAACTGCTGAGAGGGTGATGTTGGCTTGTCTCTTTTTTCATATCTCTTCTTGGAACAGGAATGTAAATTGACATAAAAATAGGAGAAGCATTGTTTGTAATCTCTACTTATGAATAAAAATGCTGTTAGTGATCAACGTATACTAGTTTTCACCTGAGTTTCAGATCACAGAATCACAGAAAGGTAGGGGCTGGAAGGGACCTCTGAAGATCATCTGGTCCAATCCCCCTGCCAGGGCAGGATCACCTAGGGCAGGTTGCACAGGAACGCATCTGGTCAGGTTTTGAAGGTCTCCAGAGAAGCAGACTCCACAACCTCTCTGGGCAGCCTGTCCCAGTGCTCCGTCACCCTCACAGGAAAGAAGTTTTTCCTCATGTCGAGGTGGAACTTCCTGTGCTGCAGTTTGTGCCCATTGCCCCTCATCCTATCACTGGGCACTACTGAAAAGAGACTGGCTCCATCCTCCTGACAGCCACCCGTCAGATATTTATAGACATTGGTAAGGTCCCCTCTCAGCCTTCTCTTCTCCAGACTAAACAGCCCCAGGTCTCTCAGCCTTTCCTCCCACGAGAGATGTTCCAGTCTCTTAATCATCCTCGTAGCCCTCCGCTGGACTCTCTCCAGAAGTTCCCTGTCTCTCTTGAACTGGGGAGCCCAGAACTGGACACAATACTCCAGATGAGGCCTCACCAGTGGAGAGTAGAGGGGGAGGATAACCTCTCTCGACCTGCTGGTCACACTCTTCTTAATGCACCCCAGGATACCGTTGGCCCTCTTGGCCACCAGGGCACACTGCTGTCCCATGGATAACTTAGTGTCTACCAGGACTCCAAGGTCCTTCTCCATGGAGCTGCTTTCCAGCAGGTCAGCCCCTAACCTGTACTGGTGCAGATGTTTCACTTTAGCAGGATGTCCTTACTGTCATTGCCTGTGTTTCAAGTACATGCATTTTTTGCAGAACTGCTTTATTAAGGTTATAGCCAGAGACCCTTATAGGGTGTGCCCACCCCTGGCTCCTCTCTGGGTGCTCACTGGCATTTCCTTATCACGACGGCTGGGCCACGTGCAGCAAACTAGACCTGCTGCATGATCCATTGTAGTGCTGGGGAGTTGCCTGGCACGTGGATTCAGAAATTGAGAGATGCAGAGGGCTGGTATCAGGCATGTAATCTCGTTCCCTAAATTTGGCAGCTTGCATCTTAACCTGGATTTAAAGATGGATATATTTGTACCCTACTGTTGTCCAACCCTTTAATACTTTGAACCCTTTGTTGTCCAATACTTTGAACCACGTACATACTGTGTGACTTAATAGTTCAGGAATTTGCAAAATAGGTCTCCATTTTAACGCAGCCTGCTAACGGCAGGGCGGTTTGGCTTTTGTCCAGCAACTAAAATGTGACACAATGAATAAACATAGAATTTTAAAAACAATGCTCGCTGATACTTTTAGAAGACGTGCGCACGGAGCGGAGCAGCTGGCCAGGTGCTCCTGTCTAGACATCTCTGCCTCTCGCGTGCCCTCGTACTGCAGCGGTGAGCGCGGGAATGGCAAAGAGTGACAGGTGCCCCGTGTTCGGTTTCCATGTCCACTGCCCGGACAGACTCGGCCTGTGAATTTCTGTGTGGGTGAAACCTCTTTTAGAGCTGTCAGGTGTGTCTGCCTCTGGGCTTGCAGGCTTGGGATCTTGACCGCTCTGCTGCAGTCCTGTAGTGCCCTGTTTGTGAATCCAGGACCAGCAGGTGTGGATCCGTTTTGTTGGGACTTTGACTTGCTGTTTAGACAGATAAATCAATCCTGCATGTAAATCAGCTCTCTGCTTTCCCAGTTAATTTTTCCCTCAGTCCAAATTAATCGTCTTTCCTAAGCTGCTCAGGCCTGACTATTTTTTTTTTTACTGTTCTGTAGTTGTCTGCTTTCATTTTACCATTTTCCCCACCTGATCTGCAGGTCCCTCCCCAGATAGCTGGGCTTTCCGTTCTAGGCTTCAGGGCTTTTTTCCACCTGTGCTATGAAAAAGCGTAGCAGCAGAAGTTACTCTGCTTCCTCTTGGAAACTCGGCGGTTTCTGGAGTTTGTGGCCTTTGCTTTTCCCACCTTCCTTGCCTCCTGGCAAAGGGGCAGTGGGTCATATAACAGCCCAGGAATGAATGGGCTACAAGGTGCCCAGCTGCTCCAGCTCCCCGCTGCGATAGCCATGGTGCCCAGCGCAGACGTACCGTTCCAGTGGCTGTCATGGCTGACAGCTTCGTCTTGTGGTGCTGACATCTCAGACATGGTTCTAAGCCCACAGTGATTATTTTAAAACCTGCAGTTTTCCCAGAAGTCCCCGAGTGTGAAGAAGGAAATAAAACAAACATAGGTAAATAAACCCCTTGCTTCCCCAGCCTTTCGGTCAGGAAAAAAGCAGGTAAAAATGTAAACACGCTTTAAATTCCACAAATGAAATGGTTAGAATTTTGGCCAGTCACAGATTTTTTTAGATACCTTCTTATTTATTTAGAATGATAGATTCTTTATTTATTTTTAGAGGCTCACAGAAGGGGAAACAACTTATTAGCTCAGCTTGTCTATCTTCTCGCTAACGTACAGTTTGCTGCCGCCTTTGCTGTATCTTCTGGTGTCTTGGCTGTTAATGTGTATTGCAAGCAGAGTCAGCCTAAACTGGTTACAAGAAAAATGAAGCATCTATGAATACTTGAAATCATTCCTGTGTATGCTCCTTAGCTTCGCTGGATAATGTAAGAATAGTAAACTATTAGTGTTGTTTTGAGCCTGTCTGAATGACTTCACGTGGAGGGAAGAAAGAAAAATCTACCTGGGTTGTACTCAGGCAGAGTAGAACACGCCAGGGTAATAGCAGTGTGTGCGAAATAAATCAGCTGTGTAAACTTATACTGGAGAGGGGAGCAGCACTGCTTGAGCTAACAGGAATTTGTTACTTGTTTCGAAGGTTTAATTTCTGCCTCATGTAACCTAAGCTATGCAAGCTCACTAAGTGAGCACTAACATGTAAGACAGACATTTATTCAACTTCATACTAATTTGAAATATGATTAAAAGGGTTGAGTGACTGGGTGCTAGATGGCAGGTGAAATTCAGTTCTTGTGTGAAAT
Source organism: Phaethon aethereus (assembly GCF_964289735.1). NCBI lineage: Eukaryota > Metazoa > Chordata > Aves > Phaethontiformes > Phaethontidae > Phaethon > Phaethon aethereus. The sequence goes on along the minus strand of NC_138575.1, from coordinate 162,928,793 downwards.
ATAAAGGTGTATGCTGAGAGGGGAAGGAAGGAATTAACTTTATCTGTGTTGCAGTGAGCTCTGAACTTTGTATTTCCATTGGAGCAAAAGATCTTGAAATTATAACAGGTAATTCCATAAATGCATTACTTCTATGCTCAAGAGTAGTCAAAGCAGCAGAATATTGGGGATGATTATGGGGAGAATAAAGAACAAAGCAGGCAGCACTGCAGAAACCTATGACTTGTACGGTTCTGTCTCCCCATCTTGAAAAGGAATGAACAGAACTGCGGAGGGTACAATGCAGAGTAATAAAGACAGAAAAAAGTATGGAAGAGCTTCTGCACAAGTGAATGATTAAATAAACCTCTCCTTGGTAGGAGAGGACTGAGCAGTGGAGACAATAAGCACAAATGGAAAAGGTGAACAGCGAGTGGTTCTCATTCAGGATGTTTGTCTCCCACCTGATCTCAGAGGCATGAAGTGGATCTAACAGATGGCAGGTTCAGAACAAAGGGAGATGCCTGATATGTTGTGTGATCAAGGATATCGTATGTTCCATGCATTTACATAGAGGTTCAGAAAACAAAGTGAAAGTGAGTAAAATGGAATAAAAATGCATCACTAAACACAGAAAAATCTCTGTCAAAGCACACAAATACTATGCCTGTGACTCAGGACAATGCTGGTCTGCGTATGGCTGGGAGCATATCCCTAGGAGGTTTCTCTGTGTGTTCACTTTGTCCTTTTGCTGAAGATCCTGAGCTAAAAGACCCTTTGGTCTGATTTCGTAAGGCTGTTCTTCCATTTCTCTTGCTGTGTGTCGGAGGCTAGAGTTCAAAAGAGCAGTGCAGTTAGGTTCATTCAGTTGCAACAGACACCTGAACAGATCTTTACAGTGCACCAGCCCATCAAGGATTCTTGGCGAGAGCCTCGTCATCTCCTGCTTCTCTTCTCTTCATTACCAGAAATGAGTCTAAGCTTCCTTCTTTGTCCTCAATAATTTAGTATAAGAGGTTATAGAGTATTTTAGACCTTTTTTTTTCTGTTGTCCATGGATTTTGTGCTTTGAAAACCCTGTGCAGGCCTAAATAACATAGCTACTGAAAGAAGATAGTAATAGAAGGGGACGGGGGGCGGCATGTGCTGACAAGCTTTTTATCGCAGAAGCTAACAAAAGGAAAGAAAACTTCAGCAAGAATGAAGGAGGGGGAAAAAGTCTGCTGATATCTGAAATGAGATGGAAAGCGATTAAAGCAGAGGGGGGAAAGAGAAGTCTGATTAAAGATAATGACTTTGGATGATGTGACCTTTCATGCCTGCCGCATCTTCAATGGTCAATGCAAAGTGAAGAGAAGGGTTGATTTAAAGGACAGCACAATCTAGGACTGGTTACCACACATCAGTAAAGGAGTTCAAAAACAAGGTGAAGGCAATTTTGAATTGTGCATTAAAACAAAGGAGGAACAAAGGTACATGTGAGGGACTGGCGGGGTGGTGGCCCTCGTCTTTGTCTAAGGGTTGCAGAGCTGGAGAGCTGTGACATGGATGTGACAAGGCTGCAAGCAGACAATTTCATTACAGCTGAAAATGTAGCAGGGTCTTCTACAGAGTGTTACAGAGGCAGTGGTGAAATAAGGACAATTTGCTGTCCATGCTCTAAATTTCAGAGGGTGAAGTTGTGATTCAGCACTAGAGGGTAATATATGTTTGGTTCCCAAATAAGACATTAGCTTTGCCTGTACAGGCTTGGCTGAGAAGCTCTGCCTCTCACCTGTTACATAACATATGGGCCACTCCTGGTGGTCATGCATCCACTGCATGAATTTGCAGAGAAGGGGATGGAGGGCTCTACAGCTGAGTGAAAGCCAACGTGTTTGCTGTAGTACCTTTTAGCTCTCACATACACATGCAGATGGCTGGAAGGTTTCTCTTCTCCCAGGGCCATCGTTCTGTGCTGGAAGAAAAACTGCTGTTAAAGGTTGCAGTTTCATGCAGCCATGGTGTCCCTATCATTCCTGTTCCCAGGCTCCTCTGGGTGACCTGCAGGATCCCCATGAGTGCTGGTCAGTGTCTTTCTGGCTGAACGGCAGAGGCAGCCAGTGCTGCAGGGGAAGAACACACATCTTCACTGATCCGTGAGGGTTTGGGGAGGGAGCACAGCTGTGTTTCCTTTTCAGTGAACTTCTGGGAGGAAAATAATGAAACCGAAATCCTGTTTCACTACCATCACATTTTTTCTCCTCAACTCATGGCATGTGCTTTCTGTAAATATAGCTGCCTCGCGTGACAGGGATCCATGGCTCAAAACTCAAGGTGGGCTTTTAAAGGCTCTGTTTTGATCCCTTCCTGGCACAACAGTCTTCCGTTGCCTTCTGCATCCTTAACCTCTGCTATGCCTTCTAGTTGGGCTGGAAGCAGGTAGGCAGGATTCCTGGGCGAACAATACTGGCCTGACTCTGACCACAACATTGCGAGGCGGGGGGAGATGTCAGACAGCTTTCCTCTGCTGATGACACCTCTAAAAATACCTTCCTTGAGAGGGAAGTGCTGCCTTCAAGCCTTCAGTGGGCCAAACAAGCTCATTGCAGGGCGATGCAGAGGAGGATTTCCATCAATCCTTTGTTATCCCTTCAGGCTTTCCATTAATTAACACATTTTCAATTGTAAATAGCTGTGTCAAAAGCCTTTCTTGTGTTGTCCCGGAACATCCCTAGCATTCATATGAGCTATTGTCCTTTTCCCCACAACTCTGAAGTTGATTATTGTAGCACTAAATAATTTCTTCTGTGTAGATCTTCTTCCCATTGCCTAAAAAAGGCTTGTGTTTGGGTGCTTCAACACAGCTGAAGCATTGGCCTTTTCTGCATTCGTTTCAAAACCTTTTTCAGCTTTGGGTTGTTCCCCAAAAAGGTCAGATTTTCCATGTCCTTTTCACACAGAAAACAGTGATCCGTGCCTGGGCCTAGCAAATTATCAGGTGGAACTGGGAACAAGAATGAGATCCTGCAAATTTCTGAGAATGTGGAGCCATCTGATAACACCAAAGTCATAATCTAAGCGAAAATGGTTGAAACACTGCATGCCTTTGCTTTTCGTATTCTCATTCTGAACCAAAACTAACAAGTTCAACTGGGATGGTAACTGGGCTTGCCCATTCTCTGACTTTCAGCACTGTCAATGGAGAAAATCAAGAATGGCTGTGTTGGAGCAAACCAGTAACATCTTTTTTATAATATCCCACATCTGGCAGTGCTGTGCAGTAAGCATCTGTTGTGGTTTATTCTGTGAAGCACTGCAGGGGCTTATGCTCTTTTTATCTGTTGTAATTGTGTATTCCCATCATTTTATGTAAGTACGGAATCTCATTTCAAATCCCTCTAAGCTTTTTGGATAATGGATACACATATATCACTATCTTTTTTCGATGTGTATATACATGGAAAAGCTTCCATGGTTAATTATGCATGGTTTAGAAGTATTTTTTAAAATTACTAATTTATTAAGATAAAAATATATTAAAATTGGTATATCTTTATTAATTTAATATGTGTTGTCTTTGCCTTTCAGTTTCCTTCTTTATTCACTTGCTCTTCTGAGATTATAAATAGAAAACAGTATGTATTACCTCTGCATTATTATGTACCCTTCTTTGCTTACTTCTGTCCTTCCTGTCTCTCAGGTTTCTGTTCCTTATGAGGCACCTTAAATAAGTCTGTGTTTTTTCATTGCTCACTTTTAAATTTTACATACTCCCTGCTATGGCTTTTTTTTGTTTGTTTTTTGAGATAGGTGACAAGAAGTACCAATCATTTATTCCATACTAACCTCTATTATAGCATGATAAAACCAGTCACAGAATTAGATTTTGTTCATTTGCCAAATATGACCAAGTTCTTGGCAAATATACTGTCATGGACAGAAATTGTGTGCTGCGTTATGCAAAAGCTCATGGAAAAAGTGAGCAACAAACTAGCTAGTTTGCAGAGGAATTTTAGGTTCTTTGTTCAGATTTTTAAAAAGTTCTTTGGAGAGCTCTGTTTTCAAGGTGGAAACCCCAGGCAGGTTCTGTAGCAAAAAGAATGATAACGCTTTGAACAAATATTAATCAGTTTTAAAAATCTGATGCTTCAAAGGGTGGGGACTCTTCTACTGCACCTACTAGATACTCTCTTCCAATAACACAGGAGTCTTACCCGGCCTCTTAAACACATACTTTTAAAACTAATGCTGATGAAGACCAAGTATTACTTAGTCTCGTAAGCATTCCCGGGGATTTTAGGCATTGCATATGGTACTACTCTAGCGTTGCACACACCTTTTTCTACCTTAATTGCAAGCCTGATTGCGCATTGCTTCTAGGAAAACAAGTTTACCATTCATATTGCTTGTGTGCCTGCCTCCTTGTTTCACCAGGAAACGCAGCATATAAATACTGCCTGTTGCCTTTGGCCATGATCCCTGCTGATTGCATCAAGCAATACCTGGGAAGGATTGCAACTTTCAAAGGAAAGGTAGTGGCAACTTGCTGTGTCAAAGAGAAGAGAATGCTTAAATTGGACATTAAATGTATAGGATGAAAGAAAAATACACTGCTATCAGCATCTTTAATGCTTGTCCCCTCGCTTTTCTATGAAGTGATGATAAAAGTCCAAATATCTTTTCACTACTCTCATTAAAAGTCAGCAGATCTTTATAGCATAGAAAATTGTACCTGGTAAATTATTCCCTGAAATAGGTTAATTATTAGTTTTTTGTAATTATAATCAAGTGCTTTTATATTTGCTAAGGAGAAATGCTATGTGGGAGCACAGATATTATTATTGACTATAAAGCTCCTAATTTAATTTAATCTTGTTTTCCCTTTGATCTGATTATTCTGAACTGCAAATCTGTCATCCATGTGAACACTGGGAACATTGACTTTTACTTGGTATGTATTCAATTCTAACAGGTAAGAAACTTGTTTGTGAATATTTCTGCAGCATAGTTCTCACCAATGCCCTACTTAGAGCAGATGACAGTATTTTCATCTTGCACTATGCAAGATGCTTTTAATTAGTTTAGTGTAGTCAGCTATGAATCATTTGCTGTCCTTGAATGCCAGAATTGATGACTGCCATTACAATATTCTGAAGAAGTGTGAAAGAATACAGCTAATGAAATAGCCATTTGGGCATCCTTATTGCATCCATTCACATTTTTGTTTCAGTAGCAGCAATAAAAAAGTTTGTGGTTCATAGTTATGATCATGTTTAGGTCAAAAAGCTCTTATTATATGTAGTGTGTATAGATGTACATGCAGACAGATACCTAAAGTGAAAAACGTTATGTAATTTTTTTCAAGAAAGTAATGATCACACAGGATGGTGATTTATGATCTACAGATCTGATGTATGAGAAGGTAGTATAGAGCTGCTGACTGTTCAATGTAAAGCTTAAACTGTAGCTTAAGCTGGTAGTATGGGGACTAACTCTTTGACTGTTACCCCGGTATTTTCTTTTCTCAGCTTGTTTCCTTGTACCTATTCTAAAATGCTCACTGTAGTTTACAAACCCATGAGATGGCGTGAGCTTCTAAAATGGTACAGGTTTTAAACTCAAGGAAAAAACACTCATGTTCATGTCACACTTCAACTCACATGCTTTAAAACTCCTTTGTGCCTAATCATGTCAGCACTGTAAAATACTATATTGCTAAGGCTGTAAGTATTTATACAAGGACAGTATGGACTGTGAATTAAACTTTGGATCTTTTGAGGCTGTGTTAAAACATGTTTCTTTTGGCATCATCTTTTTTGATCTGAATTACTCTCAGAAAAGTGTGTGAAAATAAATTTCAGAAAGACAAATGTCATCTGTTTCACTAAACAATATATTTGCTTCTGTATGAGGAAAGTGTGTTTTCCTGTTGATTTTATTATTTGATTAATGTGCCCAAAATATTTGGGGAAACAATAATAACTGGAAGTCAGGAAGGCAAAGAACTATGAAGTATGTATTTGATCAGGAGTAATAGTATATAAGAGAATGCATATAAAAATTATTTTTCTTGCTGCATTTTACTGTTAGGATGTCACAGAAGAGTTGCATCTAATTCAAAGACAGCCTTTTTTGAGGGGCTGTACCCAACGGGAGCAGGTGTGAAGGAGACTATAGCCCTTTCCCTTCACAGTCTTCTCAACTCCCTTCCAGCAGCATTTTGGTGTAGGTGCTTTCATGTGGCTTTGCAGTTGTCCCTGCCATTGCTTGTAGCATTAGATCTATGATATATGTTTGAATTGATAGCAACAGAGAAGAAAAACACATTCCCTCTCCTTGTACGCAACAAGCAAGGCATGGTGCAGAGTAAAGAAGCTGCAAGGCATAAAGCCCACAAAGCAAAAGTAAACAAGGACTCATCCTAACTGCTGAATCCTTGTCAGTTGTTAATGATTTACTTATTTATAGTTTATTTATATCTGCTGAATTTAAAGAGGAGAAAGAAAATTTGAGTGATGTTTGTAATCATCTCTTGTTTTCTCAAATGTGTGTTAAAAATGATGATCCCCCAAACAGAGCAGGAGAAATGGGAGCTCCCAATGTGAGGGCTCTGCAGAGGGATCTGGACAGGCTGGATCAATGGGCCGAGGTCAACTGTATGAGGTTTAACAAGGCCAAGTGCCGGGTCCTGCACTTGGGTCACAACAACCCCATGCAACGCTACAGGCTTGGGGAGGAGTGGCTGGAGAGCTGCCCGGTGGAAAGGGACCTGGGGGTGCTGGTTGACACCCGGCTGAACATGAGCCGGCAGTGTGCCCAGGTGGCCAAGAAGGCCAACAGTGTCCTGGCCTGTATCAGAACTAGTGTGGCCAGCAGGAGTAGGCAAGTGATTGTGCCCCTGTACTCGGCACTGGTGAGGCCGCACCTTGAATCCTGTGTTCAGTTTTAAACCCCTCACTCCAAGAAGGATGCTGAGGTGCTGGAGCGTGTCCAGAGAAGGGCAACAAAGCTGGTGAGGGGGCTGGAGCACAGGTCTTATGAGGAGTGGCTGAGGGAACTGGGGTTGTTCAGTCTGGAGAAGAGGAGGCTGAGGGGAGACCTTATCGTTCTCTACAGCTACCTGAAAGGGGGTTGTGGTGAGGTGGGTGTTGGTCTCTTCTCCCAAGTAACTACTGATAGGAGGAGAGGAAATGGCCTCAGGTTGTGCCAGGGGAGGTTTAGATTGGATATTAGGAAAAATTTCTTCACCAAGAGGGTGGTCAGGCATTGGAACAGGCTGCCCAGGGAGGTGGTGGAGTCGCCATCTCTGGAAGTGTTCAAAAAATGCGTGGATGTGGTGCTTCAGGACATGGTTTAGGGAACATGGTGGCGCTGGATTAATGGTTGGACTTGATGATCTCGAAGGTCCTTTCCAACCTTAATGATTCTGTAGTTCTGTGATTCTGTGGTATTGGGCAAACTGGTGTATGGGCACCAAACTACTTTATGCTTGCCTCCAGTTAAAAAAACTGGTTATATCTGCATCTGAAAATGCTTGGGAGTAATTATTAGGAAAGCAGCAAGAACCTGCTACAGAGGGAGCTTAAAGATTTAAAGAAATGGCTAACGTACTTAAAGGATAATCAGTGTTTGGATGCAGGTATGTAAGTTTACGTGTATTACAGTATTAAGCGTTCTTGGTTCAGCACTCAAGGGCTTGTGCAAACATTTCTCTAGTGAACTTCTGAAGCATTAAAGCAAACACGTGACAAGGAGAGAAAGGCAATTTGAATTCAATAGCCACTAGTAGTTTGAGAGAATACCAAGAAAACACTGAAATAGAACAGCACAGACATGTTCTGGGTTAAATTCTTGCTAGTTGTTTAAAAAACTACCAAAACAATGAAACTTGGATAAAAATAATTAACCAACATGGTAATATTCACATACTTTGGAAAGACAGTAAATAGCAAAGGTGTATTTTGAAGATATCTCAGTTAAAATGCAAGAAACCTCAGACTCCCTGGGAATCGTCTCAACAGAAATGGCTTGGCTTGTGCTCATCTTCTCAAACAGACCAGTGCAATCCTCACAAACCTCCCCACTGTTCTTCTGTAACGTCTTTGATTTTGAATGTGCTTGTGTGAAAGGTTTGGTACTCATTCCTTTTCAGTATGGTGAATGAAACAACAGTGGTTAGTTTTATTTGTAGCTAAACACGGGAGGTCTCATGCGGTCTTGTGCTCCCCGCAGCGCAGTGTGCAGTGACTCACAAGAACAGGGCTGAAGAGGGCTGCGCGGTGAATATCTGGTCGTCTCACAGCTGCTTCTGTCAAGTTGGAGGCAGCTATCTTTGTAGCTTTAGGTAACTGGATGCAACTGACTCAGTGACAGTTTGGGCAACTACAAAAGCCTTCTTCACAGGCAGAAATAACAATCTATTTTTATAATACACGTTTGTTAGTCCTGAAACTCCTAGATATAAACTATCGGTGGTAGGAGACAAGGGCAATCTAGAGCAAATACTCAGGTGTATGCTGGCTCCTTAGGAGAGGCAGAGATGCTGAAACATGAGGCCAGTTGTCTCCACAGCTGAAAACATATTTTCTGTAATTTTTCTCAATCCAGTTTTCTTGCAACACCTGGTTATCGGTTACATTTTGTCTTTTCCTACAGTTCTGCTATAGCCGTCAGTAACTGTGGACCAGTTAATTTGATTTGCTCAGCATCAGATTAGATAAGTTCAGCCTTAGGAGAGCTTCTGTATTCTACCCCCCTGATGGTCTGGCTACAGCACTTAAATTTAGGGGTTTCAGCATTGCAGCACTTAACCTTTATGCATTTGGTCCTCTAGACAGACTTTGCAATCTGGAGTTGTGTGCCGTCATCCTGTAAGTAGTGAGTAGGACCTGGGTGCTCTGCCTGGTGCACAGGCAGCATACCAGTAATAACCAAAGCCAAGTAAGAGTGCACCTCTGCAGCTGGGATGCTTTTGCTTCTGATGCCGTCAGAGTAGGAAGAGATGGCTGTGGCTGCAGAAACGAGCATTCAGTGCGGAGCATGGCTCTGAAGCCCAGAGGTTGGACATTCACCAAGAAGAAAGGGGCACCAAGCTGTCCAGCCCATCCTGCTTTCAGGACCGCTCGTGCAGATTACCCTTGGCTATATCCCTGTTCTTATTGCTGACTGCAGTGTCCTGGTCCCATGTACTTACTGCCTCTGAACCCAGAAGGTGGCTTTGTATTTTCCTGCTCAGCACGACAGTTTCAACAGAAGACATTAACATACCTACTCTAACTTATAATTCGGTGATCACTTTTGTCCTAAGTGGGTTGCAGCAGGCAATGAACTGGCGAACTGTTCCAGTCAATATAGGGTATTGTGAAAAATGTAGGAGAAAGTCTCAGATCTCTCTACTCCAGTAGACAAAGCTGTGCAAGTGTGGATGCAAACTTTGAGTCTGGCCTTCACTGAAAACATGGTGTACACCGCAAGGCAGATGCCAGCCTACAACAGAGTACACTTCTCTATGTCCCTCTCCCCAATATTTCCTGCTAGCTGGTTTACTTCTGTTGCCTGTAGGGCATGCAGGAGGTGATGAAGATCTGGGAATATCCATCTGGCACCGGAGGATGACAGGACATGGTCGCTCTTGGCTTTACCCCCACTTGAGCTCTTTGTGTGACTCTCTTGAAAGCTGTTGCTGATGCTGACCAGGGCTTAATTGAACAAGGAGCACAGTTGGCTGGTATCAGCTTGTTGGTGTTGCTCCATTGCTATTTCAATCATAGTCATCAGTACAAAACCAAAGTCATTCCAGGACAGTGAGCTTGGAAAGTCCACAGGAAGTTTTTGCTTCTCTGTATGCTTCCACTTAGAATAACTCATAGCAATTTCGTCAGTCTAGCAGAGGTAAATTATTTTGCTGCCATCTGGGATATTTGTTAGCTGATTCAGCACTTTATTACCTAAGAGCTAATAATCTCTTATCAATATGTGCAGGCTAGCACAGTAATACTTTTATCTGTGTTAGGAGAATAGGGGTTTGTCTACACAGGGTCGTTCAGGAAAACTAATCCAAATTGATTTTTAAAGTAGATTAATTAAATTAGGTTCCATCTCTTCGAATTCACTAAATGGCCAAATTTATATTAGTTAAATTAGATCAATTCCTTGTTTAACCTTTCTGGTTCAGGGTTGCAATGGCCTTAATTTGGTTTATTTTAATTCACTTAAAAATTGAGACAAACCTAAGTGTGCTTACTTATATTTGAAAGCAGAGACTTTGATCTAATTTAAGTAAAGGACTTTAAAGCCAAATGTTCAGTTAATTGGTATTCAAGTTTGAGTGTCCTGAGTGAACAAGTATCTAGAAAAGAAAGTACTGAGCAAATTATTTGTTCTGTTTTTTGCATCGTAAAACATAAATAACATCTGATGGAATGAACGTACTCTTGCTATGCCTGAAAGTATTGGGACTTCATGCATGAATTTCAGGATGAAAGAAGGTGCTAATATTTGACAACAAAAGACTTAATTTTATCTGCTGATAAAAATCATACTATTAATTCACTGTAATTTGAAACTGTGTATGCAAAATACCTATTGGTAGAGCTATCAGAGCTTGCCCAACACTTAACAGCCAAGAGTTACCCGTTTGTATCTTACACCTGAATGTGTTACTGTGTGTATCAGTGTGGTATGTAAACTCTATGCAGTATATTGTCCCTACGCTTTTAATGTAAAAGATAATGATGTGTGTCATGAGAAGATTATACAGGGGTTGGTAACAATATGTATGTGGCAATTCCCTCATTCCATGTGCCCTCTGCCTCTGGCACTCTCAGTGGCTGGGGAGCTGGCCTGACCTTGACAGAGGCTTGCAGAGGAGAAGGACTGAATATTTACTTATGAACACTGGCAGTGAAGTGAGGTCTCGGATGTGGACTGCTAACTAAGGTATTAGTCAGACTAACATTGTCTCAGCCAGTTCTTTCCTGATTTATGTAGCAAGTCTTGGTGGCATATTGCTTATTTATCACTGATAAACTGTTCTTGCACAAAACTTTTTTTTTTTTATTCAGTCTCTTACTGCTGTGGGCTTTTGATAACATTATGATTTATATTTACCCGTGTTTTTGCCTGACAGTAGTTGAATAACAGTAAAATTCCTGTTGATTTGGGGTGGTCAGATGAAAACTTAGAGCAACAACCAATGTATTGATCAGTGCCACCCATCAAAATGCTATGGGTCAAAGCAAAAATTAATATTAAAGTTATTTTGTTATCTTAGTGAATGGCATAAAGTACTTCCTAGGTTTCCTTATCGCTGGTAGTGCATTAATGTTGGCTCATCCTCCTTCATAGTCTGTTGCTAATCGATACATTATTTTGATTTGTGTTTTTTTCCAAGGAGTGTATAATCTAAAATAAAATTACTCTCTGTGGAAGAGTGAACTTGCATGTTTTCTGGATTCTATTATTTGCATTTCTTCAAATGTCTGGGATTTTTTTGGCTGGAAAACTGCTTTCTGAATTTATAGACGGTTTCAGAACATTATTTTACCACTGCATAATGACAAAAGCGATTTAAATTTACAGATTATTTTTGACATCGGAGGCCAGTAGTACTGGTAAATTGTATATAGTCTTCCCAGCTGAGCAGATAGGTTGCTTACAGAGACCAAAAAATGGAAACAAAACAAGCATAGTACACAACGCCATAAGTCTATTATTATCCCAGAGAAACACATCATACTCTCTAGAACCAAGATAACAACAAATTTGTTTCGCCGTTCAACACCTTAATGGTATACAATGCTGCAAGAATAACATCAGCTACCCATGGCAGTAGATCTGCGTCGAAAAGAGTAAAAAAACTCTATAAAGATGCTTGTTTGAAAATTCTACTGCATTTTTTCAAGATAAAAACATTGGATGGCCTGTTTTCCACTCCCTCTCCCTTCTAAAATTCAACTCCCAAGCTACTCTGGTGTTGCTGGCGTTATAAAGTGTTGGCTAATCAATTAGAAGCAGTAGGATATGAATTCGTGACAAATAATGCATAATTTGCAATGAAAAATGAACATACCAAATGTTCTGAGGTATAGTCTACATGCTAAGGTTTATTCATTTGTTTTGGAGCATCCTTAGCTATGAAATTATTAAAATTGAAATTAGTGCTATAAAATAAAAAAAAAAACCAAACCAACCCAAAAGCAATACTCAATGGCTGAGGGCATGCCAAAACTAGTGAACATCTTATCAATTCACTCTTGAGTTTTTCAGTACCCCTCTTTATGTTGTTCTCCTAGTAGACTGTGATCACTCTCAAGTATTGTTCATGTAGTTGGTGTCCCGTGTTAGAAAAGCACCCTTTTCTGTCTTCTGATATTACATGCCTTTACAGCCATGGGGTGCAACTCTTACATGTTTCCATTACAGTGAAAATGTGAATTTTTTTGTGCCTTACTGGTATTTTGGTGTATAGGCTATAAACAGCATTATTTCAGTAGCAGGGTGCTGCCAGGAGTACCCCTTGTAGGAGGAGGCCAAGAGATGTCCTGCGTGAGGCACAAGCAGTTCAGCCAGCTGTGAAACGGCCCATAGTGTGCCAAAACTTCAGCCAACCAGGGGAGCATATGATGCCTCTGCTTAGACACACTTAAAAAGCCTCAGCTGCTGAGAGCCGGAGACGTAGGAGGATATACGTGAGGAGATATGTGAAGAGGTGTGTTTGGAGAACAGGGAGGGGCAACAGAGGAGAGATGTGGAAGAGGACATTGTTGGAGGTGGAGCTGGTGATGCCCACCTGGCAAAAAATACTGCCTGGCCAGGGGGGCAGACTCCCAATAGGACTGTGGCGTCCAGGCAGCCAATGCTGGAGCTAGGAAACCCCCAAACGGGGACTGTGTCCTATGGAGAGACCCATGCAGAAGCAAGTACACCCCTGAAGGGACTGCAGCCCATGTAGGACCCATGCTGCAGCAGATATGCCCCCAAAGGGATTAGCGCTCATGGAGGACCCACACTAGAGGAGGCACACTTCTGAAGGGATGTGGAGAACCCACGCTGGTGCACAAACAAACCCAAAGAGACTGTGGCCTGTGGAAGAGACCATAGGAACCCACAAAGGAGCAGAGGAGCAGGAAGAAGCAGTGGAGGAAAACTAAAGTAAAATTCCCTCAGTTAAAACTGTTTTGCCCCCAACATCTCATTAGACTGATTGTTCAGTGACAGGCTTCAAAAGTGTGTCCTAAATACTCTTTTTGTAAGTGACGCTTAAAATTGTGATTCTGTGGGAAATTCAAAACTGTAAGAAGCTCTACATTTGGAATGGGTATCAGAATTTTCAAGTCTTTCAGGGAAGGATATTTCTGTTTTATTCAGGAAGCTACGTATTTACCCCTTCCAAATTAAAGACAACCAGTAGCTGTCTTGATTTCTGCAACAATTTGACTGTGCTGCCACAAACGAGAATTAAATTGGAAGGAATAAGTAAAAATTACGTGTGCAAACAGCTGTTACCTATTATTGAAGGTACTGCTGGCATGATCACTGTATCGTTTTTCTTATCAACAAAATAATAATTCATTCTTACTCAAAATTTCTTTTTAAAAATGGCGCTTTTTTTTCCCTACTAACCAAATTAATAGATACTCTTGTTTCGTAAGTCTTGTACTCAGAGGTTTACTTCTCGTGAGTTTATTCCTATAAAGCTTCATTAAGGAAAATGGTTGGGGCTGACATATTTGGATTTTTTCTTTTTTATCATAATTTTTGTTCTATCTATAGATTTTTCATATAGTGGTTTTCTTCTTTCTATACCTTTCCTCCGTCTCTCCTTCCATCCACTGCTGGTGATAGTGTTTTGTTCTGTTTTCATTAAATATGCTGTTTTTCCTTTAATCACAGAGGTGTTTCTATTTTGTCAAAGATAAATTTGCTAGTTCTCTTTGTGTTGGTGTTGAGAGAAACAATACTACTTCACATCTTCTGGTTAATTTATCTCTTTTTTTTTAATGCTAATCTGGTTAAGACATGATTAACAGTATTCCATGGGCCTCATTTTTTTTCTGTCCAGAGCCTATTTCAACACTCAAATTAATGCTTTTGTATTTGCTGTATATTTACCCAGAGCTTAGGTTTGATGTTTTTCTATACTCTACCAGTGGTTTTGGTTCTCCAAAAACTACTTTCAATAATTTCAACTTGAAAATTTTCACAGAAATGTAGGCAGATGAGGTAGTTAATTACGAAAGTGTTCTTGAAACTTCAAAAGTCAGTGACACAAGAGTTTAAGAACCATTTTTGAAGCATTTTAGGTTAAAGCTTTTAATTTGAATTTTTAATTGTACAGTGTATCGTTGCATAAATGCTAGGGAAGGTGTCTCAGGTTTCAGTGCTAATTTATTGGGCAAAAACCGTAGACCTTTCTTGTAAAATAAAACAAGATGGAAGCAGTCTAATATTTTAATACTGAAACAGAATTATGCACTGTTCAAAGCATGCCTCTCATGCCAGTTAGAGCTTCTTGCCTGTACCATGTTGTCTCATGCCATTTCTTTTGTAAGAGTCTTTATAACATGTCTGGTAATGAAAAGTTCTCGCTCATGTCCCAGGAGGATTAGACAACTCATCTGAATGCTCCAGGACTTCTGATTTTAGACCTTTGAACATGCTGTAACTCTTCCATGTGATACTGTGCTGGACTACACCAGGCAACCGCGCCTTCTATATTCTTCCTGGTAAAAACTTTTCAGATACCTGATGTGATTTTGCCTCTTCTTATTTGCCTGGTGTATCACTTAGCCACTGAAACATCAGCCGCCTCAAATACTATAGCCTTCAGACTGCTCAGTTTTTGTAGTCTTCCGGTATAATAAAGGGAACATCACCAAGAAGGCAGATAGGACTGATCTACTGGCACAGTGTTTCTTGCAAGCAGATCCTTACCAGAAGCTAGGACAATTGGGTAGTGATTTTGAGTTCTTTCTTCAAAGCACTGAGACTTTGCAATTCCAGGATGTAATTCCTTCTAAATGGTCTGGAAAAACGGGGTTCTCAGATTTGCCCTCAAGACATTGTTCTGAAGTGCATTTATTCTGTTATCTTGTCTAGCATTAGGCCTACAAGACCGTCCTGGAGCCTTATAACTTGTATCAGCCCAACATCACCAGGAGCCATTTCCTTTATCCCATTAGCCAGATGGAGGAGGGTCAGCCCCCTCAGCCCCCTGCCATCCCAGGAGCAGTTAATGACTGGTGTTGCTTGTCTTATTGACGGAGCCCATTGAGACCTTCTTATGTTTCTTCCAGTTACATATTTGTTCCAGGCATGTTTCTCAATGTATATGGGTACAAAATGTAAACTTCACGGAATGGAGATTCTTCAGTTTGAAACATGTACATTGATTTATGTAAGTGAGTGTCATGGTTTAACCCCAGCCAGCAGCTAAGCACCACACAGCTGCTCACTCACTTCCCCCTGGTGGGATAGGGGAGAGAATCAGAAGAGTAAAGAGGGGAAAACTTGTGGGTTGAGATAAAGACAGTTTAATAAATAAAGCAAAAGCCACGCATGCAAGCAAAACGAAACAAGAAATTCATTCACCACTTCCCATCAGCAGGCAGGTGTTCAGCCATCTCCAGGAAAGCAGGGCTCCATCACGCCTAATGGTTACTTAGGAAGACAAATGCCTTAACTCTGAATGTCCCCCACTTCCTTCTTCTTCCGCTGCCTTTATATGCTGAGCATGACATCATATGGTATGGAATATCCCTTTGGTCAGTTGGGGTCAGCTGTCCCAGCTGTGTCCCCTCCCAACTGTGTGTGCATCCCCAGCCTGCGCACTGGTGGGGTGGGGTGAGAAGCAGAAAAAGCCTTGACTGTGTGTAAGCCCTGCTCAGCAATAACTAAAACGTCCCTGAATTATCAACATTGTTTTTAGCACAAATCCAAAACAGCCCCATACTAGCTACTATGAAGAAGATTAACTCTATCCCAGCCAAAACCAGCACACTGATGGAGGCTGGAAGAGTTCAGCTCTGACTGAAACGGGAAGCTGTTGCTTACCTGCGCAGGAGATGACACCTGATCTAACATGGAACTTCTACATATCTGAGGAAACAAGAAGAGGAGTTATTTTCAAGGAGTGGTAAGACTCTCCCCTGAATAAATTAGAAGTAATTAAATTATCGAGGCAGAGGGATAAGTAATAAATACATTTCAAGGGACAAAACTTAATTGTGTATGGACATTACATAGGGGAGTGCAAAGAGGACATTACCTGTGAAAGGGAGTGCATGCCACTAGAAGTGGGCTCTCTGTACTTAAGGCTGTGTCTTAGGATAGGGCATGCAGAAGGTCTCATAGTGTGTGTCGAAGTCACCTGGATAAAAGGGAGAGAAGGCTTTCAGATTTGATCTTGGTGTAGGTAGGCTAAATCCTCTTTTTCCTTCAGTTCCTCACTTCTGTTTCTTACAGCTATTTGTAACTGCGTTGACTACTTTGGATATGGTAAATACTTGGGTTTAACTTCAGCCTGCTTTGAATAAAGAGGGATTTCAACAGAACTAGCTGAAAAAAAAGCAAGTTGCCTAATCAAAGTGCACAGAAAATTTACAGTATGGCAAGAGTCATGTTTATCCACCGCATTCTTCAAAGTGGATGAAAAAGATACCACTTTCATAGAAAGTATATGTGTCAGGATGCCCAGAGTCTGGAGATAAAGAAATGCCTTCCAGTTGCAAATAATAAGAGCTACTGACTGCACTTTCACCTCCCCACAACTTCATCCAGATGAAAAGGTCTGTTTAACCAGATTCTGTGTGTAAACAGACTAATGTTCTACAGAGCAGACTTCCAGAATATAGATATGAGTATGTAAGACGGTTATGGGACACCTGACATGTCCTTACCAAAGTGAAAACGTCTACTGGGCAAGTCTTCAAACAGGGCTGCTGTGGAATTAAGAAACAGTGCCATTACAAAGAGATAGAACTTATCAACTTCATTTTTTCCCCCTGCATTTACAAAACTACATTCCTTTTGACCCAAAGTACTGTGTCTAACCAGCGTAAGTGCTGTGGGTGTATTAGCTTGGGTCTGAGCTGCCTTGAGCATCTGCATCCTGTAAGGCATTGCTTGATGTGGATGTGCCTTCAGCAGCTTTACAGAAGTTTGACATAAATTCTGTAAGTACAACTGTTTTTTCAAGAAATCACAGAACATAATCAGCAAATTTAAAATAAATTGTGTAATAACTTATGATCACAAATAAAGGTATTGACAGCAATCTTTCTGTTTTCGGTTTGGGCTTAAATCCCAGGCTCATCTGTTCATTTTTCTGAATCAGCACACTAAGCTCTGAAAGCAATTTTTTATGTCAAGATTAAGCTTGCTTAGAGACTATTTTAAAACTTTTCTGTAAGATTTGTATTAATATCTACAATTTTTCTTTTGCACCGTCCTTGTTAGAGGTGGTGGACTCACCTTGAACAAGTCCTTGAGCAAGGACTACCTTGTTGAGCAGGTGGACTCTGGATGTTGTCTGGCATGGAATTTCATGTTTCAGCACTAAGTAAGATGACACCAGTCAAACTACAAGCAAATAAGAAAGCAGGTATTTCAAAATGATGCAAATATGGATATACTGCTTACAAACATGCTGAAGTTAACATGTTTCAAGCTTGAAGTAGTTTTCTCAAAGGCCCAAGGTAGTACTCAGGTTGAGGACTTGATCGTTTTGTCTGTGAATGGCAGTATATAAGCGGACTGGCAGATTTTTGATCTTTATGAAATTTGAGATACTAATTATTTTTCTGTTCAACTGATGTGATCTTTCAGTGTTCTTCAGTGCCTTGACCTTTCTCTTCATGATCAATGTACCAGTTCCAGATGTGTTAAGCAAGACTATGGATAGAGAAACTGTCTTGGTATAGTTACGTTTCGGACTGGAAGGTAGCATTGGTGAGAAGGACAACAGTCTCATTCTGTCTTATGTTGACAGTAGAAGTCCCTGCATAAACTTAAAAGAACTTGGAGTATCTTTTCATTTACTGTAAATAAATTTCATTTACTGTAAATAAAAAGCATTATCCCATTATGGTTTTCTGACAAAGCCAAGCACTGGATACAATTTCTGTGATGTGACCATGAGCCAAGGGCTTTCAGCTTTCTCTTGGTGTAATTTCAATTAAATCTTCTCCTTTCCTCTTTCTCTTAGGAAGGAGATTGTATTAAATCAGACTTTTTTCAGGTTCTGAAGGTTTGAGTAACAGAGGAATAGGAAGAATAGGAAGTGGTTGTTAATGCTTATTAGCATGTTCTTTCTTTTCCTTGTGATTCAATTAAGCTTAAAATAACCTTCTCTAATTATCACTCTGTTTGACACTGTCAGAGGGCTGGGGTTTGTTTTACAATTTAGCATCCATACTATGGTTCTAGACATCTTTTTGTTTGAAAAAAAAAAAAGAAAGAAAAAGTCATTACACTTTTGTGTAATGTTTTAGAGTGGGGTTTTTTTAAGCAGGAATATACTCAGTATGTACTCATACCACTTGCTATGGTGATTTGCTGTATGCTGAGGAGCTGAATGCTGAAAGCAGAGATAATATTGGGAGCATCATGCCTGCGTGGTTATGACAGCTGACAGGAGAGCTCAGGCACTGCGCAGAGGGCAAGAATGTCCACAGAACTGCTGCCAATAAAAATTAGTAGATAATATCCCAATTTCCTCCAAATGAAGGGTAAAACTAAAAGGATATGTAAGGGTGCCTGAGCTCAGTGCAAAGATCTATTGTCACTGTGCACGTTCTGCTGACTCCTATTCCCCATCAGTCAAGGTATGAAGTATGTCTCTTTCTGAAGGCAGTAGGTACAGTATTTTCCAGTACTAGCATTTAGATAAGCTGTATTCTTAATGTGATTTCCTGCTTCCTTCTCTTCAAGCAGTAACACAGGAAGAGAGGGTTTTGGTACGTTGTACCTTCATTCTGTGGCATAATTGGATGGTGACAGGTTTGAGAAGCATCTAGCACACTGAAGCAAAAATCTTCTGCTAGCCTTGTTACTGGGGCTGACTGAAGCTGTTGGGAGGACTTGGAGAAATAACTTATGACACATTCAGTTTTGGCAGTGTTTACTTCTAAACAGCTTCCCGTTTCCATGCAATTTCCAAGCTGAACTTACTTGATATTGACAGGTAATATTTTAATGGATAGATTGATTGGACTGGCAGAATGAATTAGCCATCAGCTTGACAACCATATAGCATTATGTTGTGTATCTGTTTACTCAGCACTGGGTGAAATGCAAGAGTCTATTGAAAATCAGATTTCCATGCTGCTTTGTCAAAGCAAATTTAATCACAGCTAGAACATGTGGCATCCATCATTTCCACTTCAGAAGGCATCAACAGGCACAGATCGGCAACAACAAGCAGTGCTGCCACGGCTGTCTTTGACTCACATGGAAAATTAAATTTTACCATAGATCTTTGATAAATGATGCAGTCTCAGCCATCAAACATGATTACTTAAGTGTTCTCTATTAAAGTAATCCCCGATAGCTTTGTACCTAGAAGCAAGGTCTTACTCTGTTTGGCTTTGAGTCACTCCTCCTGATGTGGGATAGGCTTTTGGATATTGCCTTTGCAGATTAGTCACCGCTTTCCATTTGTTTTTCTTCGAAATCTCAGACATGTAAAGGTGCACCCAGTTGTGTTGTTCATGCCTCAAGTATGGTAGAAAGCATTTTAAGTGTTAAGATTTACATGAAATGTTGAACAACTTTTCAAGTATTAGTTTTTCCCATTTTACTTTAAAAAGTTTTAATCTCTTTTAATTTATCACCAACACTGAAACTACTTCAGTTTAATAGATAATTAATATTTTTTGGGAGGTGATATTTTTTCCCCCTTTCCACTTCCATTTAAAATGGCCAAGCATGTTTTTTTAACACCACTGTCTATCTTTATTATTCTTGTTAAATTTTAATCTGATGTGTTAATTCCTCCATAACTGTGAGTCCAAAGCCTTTTTCTTCCAGACATGAAGATAACAGCACAGTTTTTCTAATTCCTACTAATTGAGCTATGATTCTTTAAGATTGTCTGATGTCTTGTACTGTCTCTTGTAATGTGCTCAAAAATTATGTCATTAATTTACAGGAGCTCGTAGTTACTAATAGGTCTTCTGAAAATTGTTTCGCATTTGCTGTTTTGAATTACAGTACTGGTCAAAAATATCTTGCCTATAGTCTATGTGAGTTCAAGTAATAATGCTTTCTGTGTTTCTATGTTTCCTCAAGCATCAATATTCAGCAGTTTATAAATATTTTTGTACTTACAATACAATTTATAAATTGCTTTCCTTTATGGTGTTACTATTGTATATTTTGAATCAAATGTCTAAATACCCTTTTTGCCTCTTTCCTTGAGACAAGCTGTTTCCTTTACATTTCCACCAATAAAAAATTCATATAGGTACACGGTGATAACCTATGGATGCTGATTAAAATGTGATTTTTTTTTTTCCATTGATCCAATGCAACATCTTAATTAAAACATAGGACCATATTTATTTCATGTAATTTAGAAGTCTGGACTTGACACGTTAGTCTAAAGTAGTTGGCTATTTTATCTGAGGCGATTCGCTTATTTATAGTCAAAGAGGAGAAATGCATACTCCAAAGGATGATTCACCATTCTAAGACAAGCACCTAAAAGAGGCCAGGTTAGTCATCTTCTGGAAGTATTACTCTCTCTTGACTGCAGAATGTGCCTGGGATGAGTAGCGTTACCTGGGAATGTTAACCAATAAGCAGAATTCGAGGAGGAAACGTGCCAAACAAGTGGTGCCTCTTTGATATATGTCCCAATACAGACGCATTGCCTGGACTGCTGGCACAGTGCAGATGTGTCGCATACCTGCCACTGGGAAAGCTGTAAGAAGTTGTGGGTGACGCTCGTTCTGTGATTTATATGGATGCTGGACAAGTGAAACATGTATTTGAAGGCTTACACGCCATAACTTGTCCCTTACTCTCCCAGGTAGTTGGCCGCAAGACGTACTCTCTGAATTTTCTGTTATCTGCACTTGGACATCTGTATCAGGGACATTTGTGTAGAGTGACAGTTGAATACATACAAGAACTAATCAATCCCTAAGGGTGCAACCGTTTTGTCTCTGTCAAACTGGTTTATTTCTGTTTTTCTTAGAAAAATGGGAAGCTGACTAAGTATAGCTTACCTTTCAAGACCAAAAGGTGTTTCTTCCCAAAGGCTGAGAGATGTTCAAGATTTATGACTTTTTCTGCTGTCTGATTTGCCGGTCTGCGTGATTTACGATGTGCCTCTTCCTATGCTAGCTATCAGATTGTCCTTTTCAAACCAGAGTCTCTCGTGTTAATAGCCAGTGCAATTCATAATTACTTGTCACTGGGCCTGACTGTTATCTGAGTGGATTGACATGCATCCACTAGGCAGCAGGTCTTCCTTCTTGATCCACTTCCTTCTGTGTAGGTCTTATAACTTAAAGGTACACTTAGGGTGATAATAACAACTCAAAATTTAGGCCTGAATTTGAGACACCTTAATTAGCTATGTTGAAGGTTAGCTGTGCGTCTGGTCATAAATAACAGGTGAAGTGCAGACTGGGATAGCCAAGCACAATATGACCTTCTATCCCCTTGCAATAGCTCCCATATACAGCTTGTGTGCCTCCTGATCTTGCCCAACATGAAAATTCTTTGTTTCATCTATCTTACATATTCCTGAATTGAGTGTTAGGCTGCTGCTTTGGGAATGAATAGTATGGAGAAACTGCTCAGATTATGTATTACCTTACTTCATGCCAGCAGAATAGTTTCACTGGATTTTCAGAACAAGGCTGTTCTTGGATGCCGAAGCAACTTGTTAATGCAAAGCCCATGAAACTCCGTCTGAGTAATAGTAACTGTGAACTTTCTGGAATGGTAATGGACCTATGTGCTTGGGATTGCTCTCTTGCCCGGCATATTGGGTTTATTGAGATGATGCATGCATGGGTTTTTTTCTTTGATATGAGAGGAAGTATCTTTTAGTTTGTGTTCTTCACTCATTTCCATTCCTGAGAACAGCCTAATTAGAAATCTCTGGAATAAAAAGATGAGCTGAGACAGAAAATTCATTTTGATCGTAGCCATCCAGTCTAGCAAAGAAGTAATATAGCTGCTTCAAATTTTTGAATAATGGAGTAAAATAAAAATAATGTACCTGAATTGTATTGATAAATAACTTTATTCTGGGTTATTTTAAAACAAATAATACTTTCTTAAATTTTAACTGCGACATTTCCAGGCATTGTTTGATATTGTAGTGTTCCAAAACTATTAAATTAATGAAAGGTTAAAGTTTCATGACAGCTTTACTAATATAACTAAGTAGGAAAAGTAGAAGTTGCTATTTTAGATTTGATAACTGCTTTATTATATGCAATGCAGAAAAGACGGGAATAGGCTTAGTTGGTGTTTTGAATGAAGTGAAAATCCTGTGCTGCTTTTTGCTCAGTTAAGAAACTTGTGTCCAGTTGAGAAACGTGACGTTGCAACCTTGTTATGATATTATTCCACTCTACTGAATCAAAGGCTTTTTCAGCATTTTATGGAGCTTTCTGTAATCACATGGTCTCAATCATTATAGCAGTGTAACAATTTCTTACGCCTCTTGCTCTTGTATGTATATATCCATCACGTTTTAAATCATATGCAGTCTTTTTACAGCAGTTTAACAAGGGAGGAGTAACGCATGAAGCAGCAGTAAACATTTACAAGCCAATGCTCGTCAATTATCACTTGGGTAAATACCTTTTAAAGACCAGGGCATCCTGATTTGCTCCAGTGACAATCTCATAATTGCAGCAAATACAATTTAGAGCACAGTTCTGGAAGAAAAGATGGTAGGGAAACGTAGGGGGATGGAGATCTGGGATTGGAAATAGCTGCTTGATTGCTCATGGAAGCCTGTGTTTTTAAGAAAGCAAGATGTTGCTTTCTGTTAGTTTAAGCTTTTTTTGTTGGTTATTTTACAACACAGGGGACAAAAGTGGAAAACTTTAATGAAAGCACACATCTATTGTAGAGGAGAGTACCAAGACTTTTAATATAACTAGTGACCCAAGTGTGGGATGATCGGTGTTATCATCTGTCTCTAAAGGAAGAGAAATCTCTCTTCAACTTTTGTTTTGGTAATTACAGACCCTTACACTTCAGAAGCCTGGGCTTTGGTTGTTTCCTCTCATGAGAGTGATCCCTGAGCGTATGGTCTTCATTTCGGAATCATCTTCAGCTGTATTGGAGTCTCTTCAGGGAACTCCAGAGGAAAGGGAAAAAAAGTCTTCATCACCACGGTACATGACATGTGCCATGAGTTGGCAGATGAATTCAATCAAAATCAGCTTCCAGCTCATCCTTTCCTCCTGAGTAATTTAATTTGAAGGAAAGATACTGGACTTCATTCTGTTTCCAAAAAACATGTGTGTGATGACTCTGGTACACTCTACCTCTGCCTTTAAGTTGTCTCTGTATTTCCCACAGAAGTTCATACCTACAGTTTCTCTTGTTACAGCATATCATTCAGACACCGTCTACACATGATTTTTTTCCCTTTTGCTAAATACAAGAAGTCACAGAGTTTTCCTTGATATCCTCCATACAGGGTCTCTATACATTAGGTCACTTGAGTAAGCTCTGTGAGGGAGCGCCTCCTCAGTAACCATCAACCTAGTCAGGCCTAGCATGCTGTGAATTACCTGAGATGATCCAAATCACAGAGAAGACCTCTTCCTGTTCCAGCCGCTGTCATTTCTTGTCTCTTACAGCCAGTATCTGCTCTTTTCAAGGGCAGCCATTTAGCTGGGCATGAGCCCTCCTTCCCTACACAGCTGTTGGAAACTGTCATTGTTTCTTGGGAAGCCATGGCATGGGACCAAATTGCACTGGACAGTTTCACTGTATTCTGCACTGTTCTGCCTCAGGTCAGCAAGTCTCCCAGTAATTTCTGGATTGAAGTGAAGTTAATTTCTGGCTCTCTTGTCTTCCAAGAACATGTATGTGTCCTTATGCATGCTTATGCAGCGGCATGCTCTGGCAAGGTCACGAAGTGGCAGAGTTAGTTTTTGGGAGATCCTAAATGTGAATCTGCTTATGAAAAAACAAGGTCTCCTCCAGTTGAAGGCTTGTTTCTGGTTTCCTCATTTAGACTGTGAATAAAGCCTTGAGCCAGACCTTTGAGGTAGATGTGCATAGATCTTTCTCCTGTAATAAGCTCCCTGAAGAAGACAGAAAGCTTTTGAACTCAAGCCAGATTTTATCTGAGTCAAAGCTAGAATAAGTAAGTTCTTAAATCCAGAAAACCTGTAGTAGCTAGATAAGATGGAATGAAAAGAAAGTATACAGCATTTTTGCTGATTTAAAAAATATGCTACCCACTGTGTCTGTTCAAAAGGTTTATGCTTCCAGGCAGTTTAACGGCTCTAAATAGCAGCAAATGCTGCACTGAATCCTCTGATAAGGAGGAATTTGCCTTCCAGCTATCTCTGTGAGGTCTGGGTGTTTGCCTCTGGCTCTGGGCAGTCTCTATGTGAGCTGCAGTATCCCCAGTCTCAGCTGTGACTCCCTTTTCTCTTGGCAGGCGCTGCAGTCTCTTGAAGGTTAGGTCCTTCTCTCTGTGCTCAGTAGTTCCCCAGAAGAAAGGCAGTCTCCCTTGCTTCCCTCTGCCTTACTGTTTGGTTTTGATGTTTTTTTTTTTTAAGGAACATCACATGCTTGTGCAAAAACATAAGCAAGCATACACATGCATTTGAGCTTTCCTGTGAAGGTCTAACATATGCTTTTCCTGCACTCCCTCTTATACCAAAGTGAAGTTTATACCGAAGGAAGGACGTGTCAAAATTATTTCATAGCCTCAGACAGATGAAATGCTGAAGCTCATCTACCTCGTCATGCTGTCTGTGGAAAGATTATGAACCTAGCTCTAGGTACAAAGGATTTCGTAACCCTGTGTTAGGTACAGGTTCTTTATTCTAACTCTTCCAGAACAGCTGGTTCATCCGCTAAGAATCTGTCAGTTCAGGGTGTTCTGCTGAATTGGAGAAAAGGGTCCACCAGGATCATGTGCTTTATTTAGTGGAGACTTTTTTTTTTCTCTGCAGTCATAGCTACAGGTACCTCCTTATGAGACCACCAAATGTCCGGAACTATGACTTCCATCTTAAAAAGTCAGAGACATACTTCATCTAATGTGTAAATTTTTCAAGATCACAACATCAACTATTCATCCCCATTCATGAATGGGTAAAATCCACTTCTGTCATGAGAAGAAATAGTCTTCCAGACTAACAGAATCGTACTAGAAACTCTGTATTTTTAGGGGTCAACTTTTGTCCTAATAGATTGCACGGGACATTATATAAACAGGTGACAATTTGCTTGCAAAAACATATCTTTGTCAGATGTGTCATATCTTCTAGGTTATAGATGGCATGGAAGTTCTATCTGAGCCTTCTGGGGCAATATTATACAGAGATAGTGTCTAAATTGCTGACAGATGTAACTCTCTAGGCTTTCAGTTTAATTAGAATGTTCTTAATTTTTCCCTGAACACATTATTCACTATAGCTACAGGTTGTCTCAATACCCTCAGTATCACTGGAACCCTACCATTTTACCCTGGCAGGGCAAAGTCTTTCAGGCCCTCCCTCTGTTCATTTTGTAGGCTGAACAGGTAGAACCTACACCAGTTTTAACTCAACAATTTCCAAACAAATAACTTTCTTCTGCTGATTATACAGCTCCCTCTAGCAGATATCTTCCTTCCTTTATCACAGCTCCAAGCTACTCCTGCAGTTGGTTGAGAAACCTGTCAGTTTTGGGGGTCTGCAGAGAACCTTCCTGGTAGTTTACTCGTAAGCTCCAGTAACCATTGCACCGTTGCTGTGGGTGATGCAGACTGGAGTAAAGCTCTTGTGATCTCTGTCCTCACGCTCTCTGTCTTTTAGACACTCATGGACTCAAAAGTTAAGTATACGCCTCATATGCACACAAAAGAACAAAGTGTCTTGAAAAGTGTGTACGAAAATGATACTTGTATAGAGCTGCAGACATGGGTGGATTCAGACCAACTGCGTCGTTGAGAAAGAGTGTGCGTGTTTGCCTGTGCACCCAAAATTGTTGCCTTGCCATACAGTGCTAATGATAGATAGTGAAGTGATCTGTCGGTCAGGCAAAGATAAAGGAAATGGAAAAAGGGAGTCTAGATGAAGAAATGCTTGTCACATCTTGCAAAAATGATTGATGGTTCAAAAGGAATCTCGCCTTCAATGAGTGAATATAGAAAGGCATAAATCTGAAATAAAGAAAATGTTGTGACTTCAATGTTGCTTTCTCTTTCCTGGATTTCTCTGTTGTTTTCTTCAGTGTTTCTCTTCCTGCCCACCCCACCTTGTGATTCCCCATTTACTTCTCTTCCCTGTCAGCATATGGTTATTCTTTGTAATTTTTATGTTCTCTGTGGGTATCCCACATTGATACTCTTCTTCCTGTTCTATCTCTTCTACTTCTGGTTTCTTCTCTTGTAGTCAGTCACCTTTTGATAGCCTGAGGAATCTTACTTCCTGCCCCCATTTTGCAGTCTGCGTAGTCCTTCTCCTTGGAGTCTCTCTCTTTCTTCCACCATATCTGTATCTTCTCTGTTATTCTTGGGCTACATGCTGGAGCAAACATCTCAAGAGCAGATATTCTAGTCACGTTGGCTCCCACACCGCTTGCCGTTTCAGGCCACTTAGGCTGAGTGAAGACTAGGGGTTTTCTCAGATGCTCTTCGATTGTTCCAACATTTTGGGAACCTCACGATGATGTTCCCTTTCCCTTTGCCATTGCAAAAGCACCATGTCATATGGACTTCTGTAGTACTTTTATCTCTGCCTCTTGGACCGGCGTAAGATTTAAATCCTCAGTGATGATGATGGCATGACCTAGAGTATGACCTGCTAGTTGGGTCTAGCTCAATGAGGCCTGAAACTACAGCTATTAACTTGTCATTAACAATTATAGAACTGCAGAAGCTTTTTAGTGCATAGTAGATTAAAAATAATAATGCAGAGCAGTATCAGTAAAACTAATATAGCATATAACTGTGAGCTGAACAAAAGTTCTAAAAAAAAGTCAAATTTTGCCTGTGCAAGTAGATTTTTTTAAAAAGAGAATATATTACTTAAGTAAGCTAAAATAATTAGTCTCAGAAATGTGAAGTTTCCCATCCCATGGCACTGCAGTAGAATTCTGTAAAGCCTTCCTCCACTGAAATTAACTGTTTTATTTTTGCACTAGATAGTCATATTTTGGTATTCAACTAATACAGAATACTTTTTACTCTGAACTTACTAGCAGTTAGGAGAAATAATGGGGAATAATGTTTCTTATGCTGTTACCATAATTATAGCTTCTTACACTAATTCTTAAATTTACTTTTAAATACAGAGATAGGTCTTTATTTTAACTGTGTGACAGTTGGGGAAAGATGAAGTCCTATAAATGGAGTTTTTCTAGATTATTAGACAACTCTTTTTTTTCCCCCCCCATTTTAGAAAATGGAACAGACTTTATATAATGTCAATGTGACAGTTATTTTTAATGATTCCATACTGATTGAATTCTTATGGTTTGTTCCTAATAAAAAGTATTTGGGGTAGAGAAAAATCTTTTAACCAACTATGGCAATAATTTGTCTGTAAGATGATTTGTTTTATACTAGTGTATCTTCAAACCTGTCAATAACTAAAGGGGTATAACGTAACAATTTTTTGACAGAGGTGCTTGCACTGGTTTAAAAAATAAAAAAAAAATTCGTGAAAGTGTTTTGCTCTATGTATCCAGCCCAAATGACTAGTTCATTTGTAGATACCTATGCTGTAGAGCTCTGACAGATGCACAGTGAATCTCAGCTCTAGATTCCCTCCACTTTCACTTGAGTAAGAGAGATGCTTTCAGGGGGCAATTAATCCACCCTGAAATAGCCAGCCATCTAAGCCATACATACGGAGTCCTGTTATAATTAGCAAAGATAGCATGGCAGACCCTTAGGAATAAAAGCCAACAGATAAAGTGAGTGAATAGAAAGTGTATTCTCCTCATGGTGGAGCAAAATTCTTGGAAACTCAGCCTACCTCAAGTTGGGAAGAAGAAGCAATGCAGCATGAGTCCTCCTATTCTGTGTTTCATTTTACCTTGCACCTGTCAGTGTTGTGTGGATGGTGTATGATATGCTAAGGCTCCTTGGTATTTTTTCCTTTATGCCAACATAACTCTCTGCTCAGAGGTTCTTTACTGGTGTATTCAAAGTAAGTGGCACAGCCAACAGGCGGAGAAGGACCTTTTATTCATCTCTACGTGACACTGTGAGGCTGCACTTGGAACACTTTGTTTTGGCTCTCTGGTGTAGTAAGGATGTTGAGAAACTGGAAGGTGCCGTGGAGGGCTGCTGCGATGAGCAGAGGCTGGAGTCTGCATCCTGTGTGAGGGACATTGAGGTAACTGGGCTTTTCTAGTTGTGAAAAGAAGCCTAGGAGCACTCTAATAACAGCCTTGAAAGGTATTTACAGCTATGACAAGGTGGTCTTAGCAGTGCTGGAGAACGCAACAAGTGGCAATGCTCACAATGTTAGATGGGGAGGTTTTGGTTGGACATTGGAAAAAGAATTTCAGTAGGTGGGTCCTGACTGGAACAGGTCACCCAAAAGATGTGGTGGAGTCTCACTTCTTGAAGGTTTTTCAAGGCTTGGCTAGATAAAGCTACAGCTGACCTAATAATATAATGTTGGTAATAGTCCTGCTTTGAGTGGGAAGCTGGTTGGACCTCTGAGTTACACAGTTCCATGAAACCATTTCTAAAGTTTTGCGCTTTTCCTTTTTGCAAGATAATGTTGCTGTGATGTTCTTGTTTCTGGCTTGCCCTCAGCTGTGCAGAACAATCTTACTGCTTGTTTGCAACCTGAATGATTGCACATTAGAAAGCATTCATGCAAAAAGATGAGGGAAAAAAGGCATTATGGAAGGTCCATCTGTTTTGGTATTAACTTCGTTAATTTCTAAAAGAATCTGCAACTGAATTTTTTTTCGTTTGGTGGTAGGAGGGGTCTCAGTGTACAAACTGTATAGGAAATTGCAAACTGCATGTGAAATTTGCAATCACGAAATTGTGATTTTAATTGCAAGTTAGTAGGAGAGAATAGTAGCTGTTGTCTCAGGCCCTGGACCTCCACTATTTATGTCTCTCTGTGTGTACTTAGAAGCAGACAGATAATCAATGTACAGTCTTAAGTGCAGGTGTTATAAATTTACTTTAGTTCCTGTCAGCCAGGGGACTATTGCTGTATTAAAACATTAGTATTTAAAACTTGCACATCAAACCTTCTGGATCCAACAACTCCTCTAACTGTAGCCTACATGAAACGTCAGGAAAAAAATTTAACAGTACTCTCTCTACTAATTAAACACTCTAGCTCAGTATCATAACCATTTGAATTCCTAGGGAGGGTCTTCCAGAAAGAAGTTGAAGTGTAATGGGTGACTTCAAAGTATTTCTGTGAAAGGCTTTGAAATTTGTCTCCTTTTAAACCTTGGCTGACAAAATTAGTTCTGAAAAAACGATATTTGATAAAGTTTATTTGGAAAGCAGATGCTTGCTGAGTCAGAGTTCATGGGATTAGAATATTGTACACTGATTATATCAGGCAGCAGCTGTGGCTCTGATTCATGTGCCAGGTTTACATAAAAAAGGGTATTTCTTCTGGGGCCAATCAAAAATACTAATATTTGATCAAGGAATTACTAGCTGAATCTTTATTAATTGCATCGTGAGATGTTCAGTGACCTTTATTTAAGATGATTCTTTGGAGACTAAAAATTAGCTAATCTAAGTATGTTTCATTTAGAGTAGACTAAACTCAGAAATATGATTAGGAACTAAGCATCTGTTCATCAATCAAAAACTCTTTATAGAAAGAGCTCTTAGTTGATACTTCTTACGAAGTCAAAAGAGACTTCCAGGTGAGGTAAGTCCACCAAAATAGCGAATTTTGCAGAACATTATAATACAAGAAATGAAAATGAAGGATATATTTCACCGAATTGGAAAGGTAAAGATAAAACTTCAGTATGGAGGATGGAAGTAATTAAATTGCTTCTTTCAGGTTACTGTGGGTATATGGAATATGTTATCCACCGTTTTCATAACCTCTGCAATCTTGAGAATAATGGGTTCAATGAAGATGGAATTTCACTGTAAGATTTCACTTACTTTATTCTCTACACTTGCTCAGAAATTTCATATAAGTGACTTCAATCTCCACTTGGTATGTCTGGCTAAAATATCATAATAATTATTTTCAAAAAATGTCAAACTAGTATAGGGTAGGCAACAGCAATAGAATTGCATAAGTGATGCTGTGTGTCTAGCTCTGTCCGGAGCAAAGCACGTTGACTTCAGTGAAGGCTTTAGTGCAAGGTACAGGTGAGACTAAGTAAGTGTTCTCTCAGTTTCAAGGTCCATCTTCATTAACCTAGAATTTCTCAAGTTTAGTGTATTTTGGGAAAAAATTGCCAGCTCCATTAGCTTCCCAAGTATGAATTTGGACTATTTCCACAGCACTAAAATCTTTTTTACTGGCATAGGAAAATAAACACTTCTTGTTTTATTTTTCAAGGACTCTTTCATTTTTCATGAACTCTTCATTGGTTTAGTGAATTTAATTTCTTCCAAAAGAGATCCTTTATAAATAGCAAATATGGTTTTCATAAAATTTAAAAAAATAATTGCTATTTTTGTAGGAGATTATTTAAAAGCTGGAGAGAGGGGAAGATTCATAGCAGTTAACTGTAATCTTGTGAGTTACCTAAGCTAGCAATCTGGTTGTGTTAGGCTTTCTAGAGGGAGAGCAGAAAGGGGTTCAGAAACAGATCAGAAATCATATGGTCGGCTTTTAACATAGGCCTTTCAAAAAAAAAAAAAGTTTTTGAAAGCAATTTTCAAAAATTATGTACTTTTTTTACATGGGGAAAGTTTTGTCCATTCTTCTAAATGAAACGTTTCTGGCATGGCAAGCTGGAGGAGTATTTTCCTGTTTTGTTCCACCTGTTAGTCTCTAGACAGAAAAATGAATAGAAAGTACACAATTTTCCATCACTGGCAGAATGCATTGGTAGCAAAAGCGTTGCCACTGTCTGAAAAATTGTGGAATGCAGTGGGGTTTCTTTTTCTTATTTTTTCTGTTTGAAATACATAGGAAACATGTGCAAACATATAGTAAGTATCGTGATGAAAAACTTAAAAGGCTGTAAATGCAAAGACAAAATTCTCTGCTTCACTTAGCTGCTCCCTCCTTTTGCACGGCCATATATTGCAGTCCTTAAGAACTTGTTTCCAGAGAGACACGTTTTCCATTTAGTGCGCGTGTTGGAAAGTGAATGAGGGCGCATATGGGCTTCAGGAGTTTCAGGGTCCAGAACGTGCTTGCTTATTTTTCCCTTTGTAATACACACCCTACTTGTTTTTCGATAAATGTAATTTCTCTCTGTTTTGTAGCAGCAGTATAGAAAGGACAAGTATTTTTCACTAGTGGAGAGAACATTCTTTGAAAGGATCTTAGCTGCTCTCATGTCCTTGCAGTAGGAAGCACTATCTAGGAGGAAAATCCAATCCTCCTTGCTGAAGGCAGGCACTGGCTGCTGAGCAGGGAATGTGCAGTGAAACTACACCTCAGTCAATGAGAATATCTGCTTTTCTAAGCAATTCACCTTACATTTTGTGACCTGTTTTGAAAAAAAAAATTAAAAACAGAACTGTCACTTGTAGCTGTATTTGGTGTTTGCTTAGGTAGTATAGTAAACAGAAGTCATCAAAAGCAGATGGCTGAACATGAGCCGGCAGTGTGCCCAGGTGGCCAAGAAGGCCAACAGCGTCCTGGCCTATATCAGAACTAGTGTGGCCAGCAGGAGTAGGGAAGTGATTGTGCCCCTGTACTCGGCACTGGTGAGGCCACACCTCGAATCCTGTGTTCAGTTTTGGGCCCCTCACTACAAGAAGGATGTTGAGGTGCTGGAGCGTGTCCAGAGAAAGGCAACGAAGCTGGTGAGGGGTCTGGAGCACAAGTCTTGTGAGGAGCGGCTGAGGGAACTGGGGTTGTTCAGTCTGGAGAAGAGGAGGCTGAAGGGAGACCTTATCGCTCTCTACAATTACCTGAAAGGGAGTTGTGGTGAGGTGGGTGTTGGTCCCTTCTCCCAAGTAACTAGTGATAGAACGAGAGGAAATGGCCTCAAGTTGCGCCAGGGGAGGTTTAGATTGGATATTAGGAAAAATTTCTTCACCGAGAGAGTGGTCAGGCATTGGAACAGGCTGCCCAGGGAGGCGGTGGAGTCACCATCACTGGAAGTGTTCAAAAAATGCATGGACGTGGCACTTGT
The DNA here is from genome assembly GCF_964289735.1 of Phaethon aethereus. NCBI lineage: Eukaryota > Metazoa > Chordata > Aves > Phaethontiformes > Phaethontidae > Phaethon > Phaethon aethereus. The sequence goes on along the minus strand of NC_138575.1, from coordinate 162,896,357 downwards.
GGACATGGTTTAGTGGCATGGTGGTGTTGGGTTAATGGTTGGACTTGATGATCTTAAAGGTCTTTTCCAACCTTAATGATTCTGTGATCCTGTGAAAAGCACATGCATAAAAATCTCCAGCGATGCAATGGTTCTTTAGAACAGTATCCCTGGCAACATACTTAAATGTGTTCAAAGGGACAGAGCCTGAAGTTTGTCCTGTCTGCCTTGAAGGTAGTTTTAGTTGCAAATTTAACAAGGTGGGGATTTTGCTTGGATTGGTTTTGTTTTGCTTGGATTTTTAAATTGTAATACCAAAACTACAGTTGTGTTCTCTAGAAACTTGACTGCAAAGTAGACTATATATAAAAGAACAATATTTAGAACAAAACAGTGAACGGTTTATTTGCTTTTCATTGCATTTCTGCTACTTAAATACAATATGGTAGGCTAGCTAGTAAGTCTGTGAAGAATCTGATAATTAAGGGTCTTTTGGTCCTTGAAATCAAATCTCTTCAGTGACTATTTTTTGAGATTGTTTTTGTGTTTAAACTCCAGAGGATTTCACAACAGATGCATGATTTACTAAACTGTTAAGCTTAAATTGTGGTGAGTCTACGTGTTTCTCTCCCGTTTTAATCTTTGAAGCTTATGAAAGGATTCTATAAAAAGGAAGCACATGCATTTTAAATACAATTAAATGAATAATTGGAATGTTCCTCTGTATAAATATGTATTCATAAGCGCTCAACATCATGGCCATAAAGACGACTACATCAACCTTCTTGTTAGCAGGAGGTAAGGAAACAAGAATGTATCTGTTGCTTCTTGTTTCAAAGAAGTCAACACCAAACTTGTGAAAGACACAGATTTTTTTAAAATAAAAGTATTTTTAAAACTTTCTCATCTTGTTTTGGTTGATCCTGGCCTCTCTTTTCATTGTAAGACCAGCTGATTGCAAGCAGGACTACACTTGCATTTCCCTTCAGCCATATGATTGCCTGCCAAGGCTTGCAAACATATATTTTGCCATACTGTTTGCAGATTCCTTTTTGATGCCTATAATGCTATAGAACTTGAATTAATGCACAGTCATTACACTTTAAAATAATTGGTCTGTGTTTCTTTACTGTTAAAACTGGGAGAATAAATTAATGAGGTATCCTTTTTCATTTGCTGCTTTAATGTTAAGCTGTTCTGGACTTCTTTTTTTCCCTTCAGTTTCCTGAGTTCTTCCTTATCCTACCTAATAACAGGCTTTTGAGTGCTAATTAATAACTGCAAAAAATAGCTCATACTTTCAGCAAGAAGTGAGGTTTCTTGTTCCGATAATACATGGTAGAGCAGTTTTATTTTGCATTGTGTTTGCTGTACAGTTTGTACCTCAAGAATTCAGTAATGAAGTAAGGGAGGGGACGGGGAGGAAGTATCCTTGTGGGGAGAAGGTGCTATGAGATTTCCTTATTTTTGTCAGTGAAGACATGCCAGACTGCAATTCTTTTTTCTTGTTTAATTTCAATCAGGGACCTTAATCATATTTCAATATCAAATTAAATGATGGTGCATTTATAGCTTGGTGCATTTGAAATTTGCTTCTGTTGTAGCAGAAGTTGTTTTGTTAGCATCCCCATCAATAGGAGAATCTACTTTTGCAGTTTGGAAGGAAATGTTTTAGGTTTTATATGTATTGTAAAAATAAGACACAAAGACTAACTCAGTGCTAACTCACATTTGCAGGTCTGCAATTACAGCATCTAGTCACTTTGATTTCAACAGCTTTTCATAGCAGCATTTAATTCTGTAGGATCACTCAATTTGCTTGATGTTTCTGTCCTTGAAAGACAATGAGTTTGCCTCCTGTTCTGATAGGAGAGTTCACGCAGAAGTCAGGCTTCTAACTTGCAAAGGCTTTGGAGTAGTCCTAGTAGCACCTACTTCTTGATTAAACTTCTAGACTTAGAATTTGAAAAATATGTGCCCTTTGCTTACTTTTTAAAAATAATGAATAGTCTACTGACTTAGGACTACACACATGATAGCTTGAGTAATGCTGGGCAAAGCGTTGGAATAAGAGCAGTAGGATGCTCATGTTCATAAAATCCTCCTTGCTTAAGACCATTTACAACACAATGCCAAAATAAAGAAGTGCTGTGGTGGGACCCAGTGGTTGTGTCCATAGCATTCCTAACCGCGATAGCAGGAGCACTCTACTTCTGTATTTAGCTGTCTCCTGTCTATACCAAGTCCATGCAAGGATGCCTTTGAGTGTTCCTGGCAGGATATGAAGCCGCTCAAATGCGTTTTAATGGCATACTGAGCTCCAGGGTAAGCTTGGGCTCATGGGATCACGTGCATTTCCAGTGATGTTTTTCAAAAGATAGGAGAATTAAACTTTGCAGATGTCCCTTTCTTTTCCTGCACTGTGAGAAGTGAGAATGTTTCCACAAATGTTTAATCATCTCTATTTAGTGCGTACAATCACTGAACTCACTATAATGTGTGATTGAGGAAATGGTTTGCAATGTTTAAAATGTAATGGCCTAGTACTTCCTTTGAAGAAAACTTTATTCCAGTATGACAGTGAAAAGTTAGTAAATGCGGTTTGGATTTATTTACCTTCTGTTCTCATTGAAGACATTCAAAGCCTGGCAGGTAACTGTCTTGCAAATCTGTAGTATAAACATTGCAGGAGATTATTTTTCTAACTATGAAATGGTTAGATGACATGTTGGACAGAGAACAAATAGAATAATGTCTTCTGTTTGTGGGGCAATTCAATTCAAAATAGCGAACTACACTTCCTTAATGTTTTTCTTCTCTTTTCAGAAACTGTAGGCAATCAAGTGTTTATTCTAAATGCAAACTGAAATAGCTGTCAGCACTTTCAGAGAATTTAGGAGTACCTAAGCATTTCATGTTAAGATTTCTTTTCCTTCCCTCAAAGTTTGCATCTGTTTGGGTGAGTTATCCAGATCAAATTTTGTCCAGCATATGGACAAAATAAATATGGCTACAGGTATTACAGTACCAGTAGTTAAAAGTAATGGTGAAAAATTCCAGTGCAGAGCAAAATTATTATAGATACTAGTAATACAGGCCAGGTAGTAAAGGGTGAGATTTGCTCATCTGACAGCCAGATCCATGTGTGTGGTGTAAAATTTTTCTGGCCAGTCTCTCCTCTGTCTGCAGTAACTTTGCAGGTCTTCTCCCTTGGAGTAACACCTCTGAAAATTGGTTGGAGCCCAAATACTGACTATTTCCAGTTTTTCTTACTTTATTCACTTCTAGCAGAACAAATCTCCCATCTTCCTTTGCAGGAGGAACAAGCTTCTCTGTGAGTCATGATTAAGGTAGGCATTTTCATGGCATGGAAAATATAACAGAATCTAACTTTGCTGATGCCTTTTTCTTTTCCTGTACTGCCAGAAACAACGTTTCCATAAATGATTTATCATCTCCATTTAATAGGGCCATGTCTTCATTTCCTGTAAAAACAGATGGGAAGAGATGTCTGTCTCTATTCTACGTTATTAGGTCTATGCAAATTTAAGAGGGCTGAGACAGATTTTGGAAATGGATTGATTTGTCCAGTTTGTCATGAAGCAAGGTCCAGTGTTGAATTTCTTCCCCAGGGCTAGCAGTTGTAGCTCCAGAGACCTCTCTGGTGTTCATCCTTCTGGAGGATGCTTGATCCAAACCAGAAAGGATTCCACAGAGCTTGCTCAGCAAAAGGATACTCGACAATATTAATGGTCCTCAATGAAGCAGGGCTCTGCAGGGTGTTGTAGTGTCTACTGTACATAACACAGATTGTTCCCATGGTGTTGCTCCCAAGAGCATGGGATTGGTTCTTGTTCTACATCTCTTTTTTGAAGGCAAACAATTCTTCTGCAAGAAATTGCTAAAAGCTTCCCCTGTGTCCAACAGAGCCAATGCCAGCTGGCCACAAGATGGACTTGCTGCTGGCCAAGGCTGAGCCCATCGGTGACGGTGGCAGTGCCTCTGGGGTAACGCATTTAAGAAGCAGGAAAAATGGCAACAGCAATTGCAGCCACAGAGAAGAGTGAGAACATGTGAGAGCAACAGCCCCGCAGACCCCCAGGTCAGAGCAGCAGGAGGGGCAGGAGGGGCTCCAGGCGCCGGAGCAGAGGTTCCCCGGCAGCCCCTGGGGAAGCCCATGGCGAGGCCGGCTGTGCCCCTGCAGCCATGGAGCTCCATGCTGGAGCAGATCTCCACCTGCAGCCCGGGGAGGGCCCCACGCCGGAGCAGGGGGATGCCCGAAGGAGGCCGTGACCCCGTGGGAAGCCCATGCTGGAGCAGGGGCTCCTGGCAGGGCCTGTGGCCCCGTGGAGAGAGGAGCCACACTGGAGCTGGGGCAGGGTGTGAGGAGTCCTTCCCCTGAGGAGGAAGGAGCGGCAGAGACAACGTGTGATGAACTGACCACAACCCCCATTCCCCAATCCCTGCGCCGCTCGGGGGGAGGAGGGAGAGAAATCAGGAGTGAAGTTGAGCCTGGAAAGAAGGGAAGGGTGGGGGGAAGATGTTTTAAGATTTTGTTCTAGTTCTCATAATCTCTACTCTGATTTTGATTGGCAATAAATTAAACTAATTTCCCCAAGTTGAGCCTGTTTTGCCCATGACAGCAATGGGTGAGTGATCTCTCCCTGCCCTTATCTCGACCCACAAGCTTCTCGTTACATTTTTCTCGCCCCTGTCCAGCTGAGGGGGTGGAGTGATAGAGCGGCTTTGGGGGGCACCTGGCGTCTAGCCAAGGTCTACCTATCACATTTATAGAGAAGGTTGAAGTTGTATGGTTGTAGGATTGTTAGGCTTAGGAGATGACAAAGGTTGGATGTATCTTTGTCCACTGTGCCTTCCGTTTATTTGTATGGTAGCATTGAGCTGGGCATCAAGTGGCTTGTTGGCAATCTCTGATAGACTTTGCAGTAGTCCAAGTGTAGTCTTTGCAAACAAATTATTTCAGAGACCATCTGTTTCTTGGTATTCACTGGATGGTCTTTGCACTCCTTATTTTATTAGTACAGGCTCATGATGTTGTAGACTGGGTAGTGTGTTGCATAGTATAGACCCTTCCAGTATATGTCTGACTTGCTGCATGATAAAGGTCAGAGGTGTAGATGTAGTACATAAATGCATCTAGAATATGTACAATAATGGTATTTCTTTAAGTGATCATGTGTTCTGTTTGCCATTTAATGTGGTATTTTCCATTTCTGTTTCCACTGCCCTGAAGTGCTAGTTTGCAAAGTTATTGAGTGCCCATGAACATGGAACAGTGCTTGTATTGCTTGTACATTCGTAGTGTTTCATGGCTTGGAGTTATAGTCTAATGTCAGAGAAGTGCATTGGCGGAACAGTTCTTAAAATGCAGCGACAAACTCAAAAATCACCAGTCTCTTTTTCCAGTTTGTGTTAGGGGTGCTTGTGTTATGGAAGCAGTTAGATAACCACAAGTGATGTGAGCGTGGTATGCTGTACAAAACACCCCTCTGGCCCTTTCCTGAAGGACTCTGGCGTCATGAAAAGCTAATCTGCAAAAAAAATTGTGAGTATTAAAAGCAAATGAGTAGTTACTGTGCTCCCTCTATTTCTCACTTATGACCTTTGTCTAGCCTCCTAAACAAAGGAATGTAGCAATCTGTCACAGAAAGTATTCTTGACATCCCCAAAATGAGCTTCTCTCCTCATCCCCTTTTTTTTTCTTACTTAGATTTAAGTTGTTGCATAATTAAAATCTCTTTGACATCCTGCTTACAATCATATAGTCATCTTGTCACAGGATTGGTCTCTGTCTGGCTCACAGCTGATGGAACTTAATACTAACCCACTCTCCTCATATCAGACACCACTGGGAAACTCGACCTTAAATGTCCCACCATAGTTACACTTTTTCAAATCAGTCAGCCCCCATCGAGTGTAATGATTGGTAGGTGGCACGGGCTTTTTAATTTTGTTGGGGTTTTTTTTCTCTGGAAAGGTATTTAATTTGAAACAACTTGCTCGTGTCTGCTTGTTTCATAGGTAGAAATGTATTGATTTTTGCACCTATTATAGACATCGTAAACGTACTAATAAATGAGGAGAGACGCAGTGAGTATTTCAAGGCTGTTTCTGGATGTGTCACCTTTAATTGTTCGGCTCCCCATTAATTCCGTTCTGGGAGGCATGTCCTCTCACTCTGGGTGTTTGCTGGACAAATGCTCCCTCCTAGTCAGCAAAATTACACAAACCTGTGGGCTGATGCAGGTGATGTCTGACTTGGTGTCAGCAGAAGTTGTAGAAGGTTTGCAAGCTATACATCCTCACTTGCCAACTCTGCATATCTAGAAAGCACTTGCCAGTGGTGCAGATCCAGCCCACAAAGAGCTGCATCTGCCCATCCAGGATGGACTGGAGTAGGTCCACAGGCAGAGGTCCCCTCTGTCATACGCTGTACGTACACTGCAGTGAGGTTGACACAGCTGGGGACTGCTGTGCTCATGCGTATCAACGCTGCAGTGTTTCGTCAGAGGGTCTGATTTGTCCAGACCAGCTTGTGAATGTACGGTAGGTTTGAAATGTCCCAGATATTTCAGAAAGCCAGGCAGAAGTTTTGTTTTTCCATCCAGGCAGAAATCTCCAGGAGGAAGAACAGGACAGATCTCGGGGAAGAGCGCCTTGTTTTTGGAATATATAAATACTCTTCTTGTCACCAGACAATACGCTGAAAGCAGTTCTGCTGAAAAGCTATTCAAATGCAGTGAGCAGCTGAGCAATGGTGTGACTTAAAGGTGGGCTGAACTTCACAGCCAACCGCGAAGGGCAAATTTCTTGGTGAGGCACCGCACTGTGTAAGTTTGGATGTTTTCAGAAGTTTGTCTTGGGTTGGGGTATGCTTTTTTTAGCTATCATGCATTTATAAAGACCTATTTATGGAAATCCAAGAGTTTCATGAATAAATAAGATGGCATATTCCTTTCTTCATTTCACAAATTACAGTATCAACATTTTAGAGCCTGTTCATGAATTAATAAGTACTTTAATCAATAAAAATAATTACAGTGCTAAGAACATTTTTAACAATGAATGCTTTCATACAGTTTCCACTCCTTTTTAATTAAAGCATGACAACTCATATTTACCATTTTCATCATGATAGCTCTAAATGGTGAAATTTGTCATCTTTGACTTGGGCTCCAATTATAATTCTTTTAGATGGTTCAGATTTCTTCTCATTATTCAATTATGCTTGCTCCAATTTTAAACCGACAAATTTTTCCTCTCACAATCTCTTTCAAGCTGTAAGAATATCTTCTACTTTGTAATGCCCATTTTAAATATTCTATGCTATCCAGAATAAATGAAAATTAAATATATGAAACAGAAAAACAAATATAAGCTGCTGAATATAAATAAATACAGCAGAAGACCAATTATTTCCACTTTAAATGCATCTGTCTTATTTCACTATAGCATGAAATATTAATATAAATTTGTTGCAAATACAGAAATTGCTAAAAGGCCATAACAAGCTTGCAAAAGCAGCATCAAACTTAATTTTTATGCCTGTGACATAGTCTTCAATTAAATGATATCTCATTATCTTTTTGTACAGAATATCTTCCTCGCTCTTTCAGTAGATCGCATGGCATTCCTTTAAATATAATAACTTGCTTCATTCTTGTTCAACCTATTCTCCATATCTTACTTTGCTAATATTTTTTAAACTTGGCTATGGGAGAATAAATTTCTTTTCCTCATCCCACTAAGATCTGTTTGCCTCATAAAAGTGTGTTTCTTTTCGGTGCCTCAGAGAACTGTGTTTTGCCTGGTGTGTAGCTAAGGGAGTGAGCCACTGAGGAGCTATGGGGAAAGTTATTACGCTTGAGCTTGATCATATTCTTCAGGCATGTAGGACCTAGGTTTTTAAAGTTCTTGCTCTGTAAAATATCATGTAGTGCTAAGACATTTTACTAGCACTCTATGATAGAGCTTTTACTGATTTCAAACAACTGTGAGAGTACTTCCAGAAATCAGGCTAGACTGAGGGCTTCCTGGTGTGGATTCATGCCATCTGAATTTAAACATGTAATTGTGATAAGTACGTGCACTACGTGTATTACATAAGAGTGTGTGACATCGCTTTGTACTCCCCAAAACCACAACGGTTCCTTTTCACTCCTTGCTATCATTTTTTCTGTCATTATACACCTTCATTACAAAGCTTCTGCAACATCTTTCTTTCCTCCGCTTGTAGACTGCTCTGTGTAGTAAATAAGAAGAGGTGTATTTGGGCAAGTACCAGCACGGTGCCGTTGCTGTGCCTGTCAGATGGTTTAACCTATCCTAAGGATGCTTTCAGTTGACCTTTATGGTTTTCAACCACTGCGTAGTGTCTGCCTAAAAAGCCAAATACCTCCTCCTGTGCCCGTCACAAACTCGCTTACAGCCAGGCTGCTGCTTCAGGATTTTGTTGGGCATCAGTCTGCAAATAGATCCCACCGTTTGAATCCAACCTCCATGAACCACTCTGATCGGACAATTAAAGACTGAATTATAGTGTGTGTGCATGGGGCAGGAGTAAGTAAAATTTGCAGATGGAAGCCAATTTCTGCTGTTATATCTCTGGAGTGCTTGACTTAAAATCATCATAAGGTTATTTCAACAAAATTTTGTGCATGTAGTTTCCAGTAGTTTTAGAAGATCCATTGGGAGGAAAGCAGCAAATAAGCCAGTACACGCACAGATCATCACCAGGAGTGAAAAATTTTTGAGATCCACAGCGTAGAGGTTTGCTGTTAAACCTAGTGCAGCAGTCAGCAGCTGCATCCTCTGAATGACTTGACCTTTTCAGGTAGCTTCACACAAACTGGCTTCCCGCGGTGGAAACCTTGGGGTTCATTCCAGCTCTGGAACAAAGCGTGCTTCTGGGTGCGCACATCCCTGCCTCCTTTTACCAAAGCACTTCTGACCTGTCCCGCTTTGTCTTTTTTTTCTGCCCAGTGCCTTTCTCAGGCTCTTTTCTTGCCTCTTCCAGCCTCTTCTCCGTGGAGGTTCTTCGGGCTCTGTCTAGGCACTCCTGTCCTCTCCTGGGTGCTGTCCTCATTGCACAGTGGATTGCACTGTGGTAGATTACTAAAGTAGTAATAAAAAAAGGAGCAAAAGTATAAAACTTGATGATGGCTACACTCTGGTTTTTTTTCCTAGTGGGCAATGCCCCATTGCAAAATATGTATATAAGTGCCACTTGACCTGTCAGTATAATTGAGATTAGTTGGTCTATAAGATTCATATTGGCTTTTTGCATACAGCGGATTTAATTTCTGGTATATTAATTGCACTTGGTGTGTTAATGTCTTAGTGCATCTTAATGACAAAAATTATTTTTAGAAATTGTTAACTTTATGTGGATCTCAGAATAGAGGAAGTGTATTTTTTAAGCTATTTACACAGTCAACTTTTTGCAAGGAATATGGACAAGCTCTGGATTTGGTTGTCATGTATACAGACGACTAAGAGACAATCATTGATTTTTATATTCACTTTTTTTAGTGTCAGAGAATATGTTTCTGTGAAATCCAAAGCAGCAGTTGTCTATACGCAGTTGCTACTTCAGTATGAATTGTAATTGCTTTAATGAAGCAGCTATTTCCAGTTTATCGCACTGAGAGAGGAGCTCAGATACCTATTTTCCTGGCATGTGTGCTTGAAAAAATACTAAACACTTGAAATATTACACCCAAATCCCATGTCAAAGTGCTTTTCCTGTATTATTTCTTGAACCCAGAAAATTAAGATACATCCAAAAAGAATCTTGAGCAAATATTTGCATTTAGTGGATTTATCATTTGCTGCTGGCAGCTACTTCAAATTATTTCAAGATATCTGAGATATGGGAATAATTTGCCATGAAATGAAACAGCTTTTCCTTTAAAGAAAGCATAAAAAATAATTGCTCTATAAGATGTAATGTTTATGAGGTCATATGAATGGTTGCATAATGTGCACATGGTGAGAACTGTGCATTTCGTGTTAAATACAAGAATGGCTGTGCACTGTGAAGGAATATTTAAGAAATCAAGAGAACTATAAATGGCCATCTGCTTCATTCTTCATTTTTATTTGCTGGATTAACCCACTGCAATATTTTAATGGATAATGGATTGCTGTTCCATCTACTTATTAAATTTTTCATACCATGAAACTACCTTATCATGAAAAAGGGTTCCTTCCTGTGCAGGGAGGGGACAGTTGATGGGGAAGAGGAAAACCAAAATAGAATATGACAAAGGGCAGGAACTCTTTAACCTTTCCTGTTAACCTTTCTGTGATTCCAGTTTTTCCTGTACTTCCTCCTGTCTTCAACACAATGGTCCTTATGTTGCTGTGGGGTTACAAAGGAGGAATAAATAGTGGTGTCCTATCACTCTCCTTCCCCCTGTTCTTCTGGGACGATCCTCTGTGCTGCAAGTAGGAGAGCAAGTGATGAAGGCATAGAATCATAGAATAGTTTGGACTGGAAGGGACCTTTAAAGGTCATCTAGTCCAACCCACCCTACAGTAAGCAGGGACATCTTCAACTAGATCAGGTCACTCAGAGCCCCATCCAACCTGACCTTGAATATTTCCAGGGTTGGTTCGTGTTATGTTCTGGTTACTCTCAGCTGCTTACATGGACCTTCTGTGTTGTTGCTTGCCAAAGTATCAATTTGAATAGAATCATGGAATCATGGAATGGTTTGGATTGGTCCTTCAATTGGGCCCCTCACTACAAGAAGGATGTTGAGGTGCTGGAGCGTGTCCAGAGAAGGGCAACGAAGCTGGTGAGGGGTCTGGAGCACATGTCATATGAGGAGCGGCTGAGGGAACTGGGGTTGTTTAGTCTGGAGAAGAGGAGGCTGAGGGGAGACCTTATCGCTCTCTACAACTACCTGAAAGGGGGTTGTGGCGATGAGGGTGTTGGTCTCTTCTCCCAAGTAACTAGTGATAGGACAAGAGGAAATGGCCTCAAGTTGCGCCAGGGGAGGTTTAGATTGGATATTAGGAAAAATTTCTTCACTGAGAGGGTGGTCAGGCATTGGAACAGGCTGCCCAGGGAGGTGGTGGAGTCGCCATCCCTGGAAGTGTTCAAAAAACGTGTGGATGTGGCGCTTCAGGACATGGTTTAGGGGACATGGTGGTTCTGGATTAATGGTTGGACTTGATGATCTTAAAGGTCCTTTCCAACCTAGTGATTCTGTGATTCTGTGATTCTGTGATTCAAAGATCATCTAGTCCAACTCCCCCCCTCCCCGCCATGGACAGGGGCATCTTCTAGTAGGTCAGGTTGCTCAAGGCCCTGTCCAACCTGACTTTGAATAGCTCCTAGGCTGCTCTGACGCTTTTCTTTGCTGAGATTTAACAGAGTTGACAAGGCTGAGTAGCATGTAGCTTGTGCAAAACAGTTTTAATTTCTCTATATTTCGCCTCTTTTGTACCAAACAGGGGCAATGGAGAAGGAGCTAGTGCCTGTGTGCTCTGAGACTGGATCTCAATTTTGTGCTTTGCTGCAACAGCAGAAAATAATTTGAGTCTCTTAGTTCTGTAAATGTGCATTACTGCTCTGCCTATTCGAATAAGAAGTGTAACTTTGTCCTGTGAGTTGTTTCCAGGGAGTGTTGTTTTGAGGAATAAGCATTTCTAGGTAGTGGGGAAAACCCTTTCCGTGAAGGGTAAGTCCTGGGTAAGGGGGATTTTTTAAAAAAGGGGAAGTGATGTTGAGTGTTGTGGTGTTATTTTTAAGATGGGAAGATGGATGAAGAACAATTTACCATAATATTATTCTGAGATAATAAACCGTATAGTAGGGTTTACCTAAATAGACCTAGTAGACCATTTTAACCGTTCCAGTGTGATTATGGTAACAGTGCAGCAGCACAAAGCAAATTACAGCCCAAGCTGCAGAATCTGATGTTTGCAACAGAAATGTGTTGCAGAAAGACATTTGAATACATTGTTTAAAAGAGAAAGACATCTGGTTCAGATGACCCACCAACCCTGGAGTATACGCAGATGATCAGCCCAGAGCTTATGTTTTCATAAAAATTCCTGTTATCTCACAGTCTCGTTTCTGAGCGGAAACAGCCCATTAAAATCTCATTGCTAGGCAGAATGCGTGGTTCAGATTACTGTTTTCCCCATGTGCACCACATTTGTTTACACTGAATTTCACTTGCCATTTTATTGACTAATCACTCGGTTTCACGAGGTTTTTCTGCAGTTCTCTTCCCTCACAGCATAAATTGCAGGCTCCACAGTGTTCCTGCCTAGAGACAGGCTGTTTGGTATATGTGCTCAGTTTGAGCTATCTTACCATCTTTCACACATATTTCTGAAATGGGACCTTATCCTTTGGTACCTCCTTCTGAATTTAGTTTTGCAGGTACTCGAGCTCTTCCCCTTTCCCTCTCCTTGGTTTGGAGAAAAGGATATTTAAAAATTCAAGGGCTAAAATGCTTCTTTCCCAGTTTCCTGCCCTGTGTGAGAGCATTTCCCCTTCATAATATGCAGGTTTAGCGTTCACTTTGTTTAGGAAAATGACTTACCTGAAAGTGTCCAATTTAAGCAAGCAAGGCTTGGCATGCTCATGCCTTGCTATTCGCCTTGTCAGCCTTTTATCACCCCTGCCCAGGTGGGCCTCTGTTAGGAGGAACAAAAAGTCAAAGATGAGTCCTTCCTTGACTCTGAGGACTTCAGTAGGAACATCTTATAGCCTGTGGCTATGAGGAAATCACCCACGACCTTACACAAATTAGAGAAGGTAGGTCTCCTGGTTGCATCTTCAGGTCTCCAGTCAAGAAACTGCAGAGCTTAGAGTGGGAATCCATGAAGCTTCTTGGCAGTATATCATCGATATCCAAAGGGGTTCTACGTGTGACGAGGTATTTCAGTACAAATGTCCTTGAAAACTGCAGAAGCTGCTGTACATCCCATCACGTCAGAAAGGCACAGTCAAAGTCAGCCTGTACCTGACCGCTTGTACCCTACTGCTCCTACAGCCAAAGTTAATTGACTACCGCTCAAATAAATTGTGCTGAGTAGTGTGGTGGTAATGGGAATGTGATTTCACTTTCCTAACTGTAAGACGGCTTCATAGAGCTGCGCTGGTGCAGTAGAAGGCTTTGACAGAGTACTGCTATTTGTTTCTCAGGTACTGGCTTCAGTAGCAAGGATTGCATCCCTCTGAGCGATTTCTGTAGGTTACCACTTGAAGTCAAGTACTATTTTTTTTTAAATCTGCTCAGGCCCCTATGAGCTTAATGACTACAAAAACATTGAAAATTAGCTTTAAAAAGATGAAAAAAATGTTGATCCAATTTAAAGATGTTTGCAAGGTTGTGCACATTAGGTGATATTTTCTCTGTGCAGTTATGACTTGTTTTTTCAGTCAATGAAACTCTCAGAAGTATATAACACTGGATTACAGTAGAGAAGATGACTGATGAAAGGGATGTTATGAACTCTCAAAAAGAGTAGGGTGTCTTGGTTGCCGTCTGGTACAACTGCTGCAGACAATGCCATTTAAAAATACTTCTAACTGAAAATGAAGTGAATTGGCCTTGATCTACCTGGTCACAAAAATTATTCATCAACTTAGTATAATTATGAAGCACTTCTGGCATGTCGTAACTTTCTTAATTGCAGTGCATCCGTGGACTTCATTAACAATGGTCCTAAGAACATGAGAAGGACTTTGGTTATTAATTAGGGGAAAGTCAGTTTAAAAGCGAGAATTTCTAATTTTCATGATATGACACATGCTCTCTGAAAGATTTAGATTTAGAGAAAGATTTATTTTTTAAGAAAAAAACCCTCTCCATTAAAAATTCCCTCGTTGAAAGTTCTTAACATTTTACAGAAAGAGTAGGTAAAGCCCCCCAAATATACAAGATTTCTGGTGATGACATGTGCTCTACTTCTACTCCAGAGACAAAGAAAATACGCTGTATCCCATCCTCAGGGTGCAGGGTATGGTTCCCCCTGCGAGTTGTTACCTACATTTGTAACATCAGTCTGTAAAATCAAGATTAAACTTCCACAGGTCTCAGATTGCATGGTGGTGGCTCATTTGGGGAGTCTCCTTTCTTCTCTAAGAGCCCCTAGGCTTTAGATTATGAGGCCAGGAATATGTTGAGCACATCTGAAGGCTTAAGTCACATCAATAATTGAAAGCGCTTTACAAATTTTTAAATCTTATGAATTAGTAAATAAAACATAATAAAGTCTTTAGATGTGAAATAAATGAAAATTAAATACAAAGTATAGTTTGCTTTAATAATTATAATTCTTCGTCGTCTGCTTCAACATTATCCTATTAAATCTTAGCTCTGAATTGCTGAGACTGACATTTTTTTCGATGCCTGAATTATGGTAGATTGCACAGTAATGAAATGCCTGTTTCTGAGATTCTAGTAAAAAGGGAAAATTGGGAAAATTCATAATATGTGTCATGAAATGTTTGCTCTGCAGCATTTGGGATACCATTTAAATTTGCTTTTTTTTTTTTACCTCATCTTTCCTTACCCTTTTATTTCAGTGCAAGAAGGATCTTTTTATGGTAGGTGGAAGTACGGTGAATTCAGACTTTGAGTGCTGTGTACTTTTAGTACTGTGATTTTCAGACTTTTGTTCACGTACCAGTGGGAAAACAATTGCAGAGGTCTCCTGGTTGTCTTTTAGAACTTGGAGAAAACAGTATGTTTTAAATTACCCTGAAAGTCAGAACCAAATAACAAAGAAGATTTTTTTTTTTTTTTTGCCAGCTAATGGCTTATTAGACTCCAGCCGTTTCCAAGCGGGAAGCAGGAGAGCATCGCGGGGCCATTTCAGAGCCTGTGCGCCTTTCCTCCCTGCAGCCCCAGAGGATTTTGAGAGTGTGCAACTTGGAGTTGATGTATGTGATAAAAGTGTTCCTCCAAATGGTTTTGATGCCCTTCCCATGCTGGCCCTGGACCATCTCTCCACCTTATGTCCCATTTCTAAGGCATCTGGTTTTGATGGTAAGGTCATCTTAGCAGTCACCCTTTATCTCTTCAGCAGCGAGGCGTTCCTGGGGTATGCATCATGTTCCTAAAAGCAGGTTTTACCAGGTATGGGTTCACCTCGCCTGGGTACAGCTCACTCTAGGGACTGCTCTGAGACAATATCATGGACAAAAAGGTACAAGGTTCATCTTCCTCTCTTCCATGCAGTTCTCTGACACTGTCTGAGCAGTCTTGGTGCTCTCAAGTATGGCCACATGCCTGCCCGTTGCCTGCCATGGCAGGCAAGTTCCTGCTCCATTTCTTGCTATAAAGCCCTATTCTTGTTTATTGCAACACAGCCAGTTCAACTGCTTTGAAAACACACAAAAATAATGTTGCTCAGTCCAGTCTGGTCTAGATGGGACTAGCCCAAAAGAAAAAAAAGCTACTAGTGGGGTGGAGAATCAGACCCTGGCCCTTCTGTTGCAGCGTAGACGAGACTTCAGACGTCTACAAGGTTAGATGGGATTCTAGGTAATGCACTCTGAGATTTATGTGCCATCCTTCGGTGTAGATCATGCAATGTGCCTCCTTCCTTTGTCCTTGGACCTGACTTTTCTTGTGAGAGATACAGGGCTTTCATGTAGGACGTATCTTTAACGTCTGTCCTAGGTTGCATAGCTGTTGTCTGGCTAATCTCCCTCTTAGCTGTTTTTGAAATTGGGCTTAATCCATTCATGAGAGGGGTCACAGGAGAGGTAGCTGTTATTCGAGGGAACTGAATTTGAGAACCCAAGAGGTCCTATCCAGACATGTTTCCATTTGTGTTGTATTTCTGACTTTTCCTAGTATGTTTTCTGAAACAAGATAAAAATGCATAAACAGGGAACACAGTCGTGTTTTGTAATTACCCTAGTGTTGGAGGCTAAGCATTTGCTGAAAAGGTTTTGTGTCCTGTCATCCACCTGTCGGTCTACCCCATAGGCAGTAGAGTGAAGTCTGAATTCCTGCTGCAGCTGACTCTGTTTTGTGATTCTTTGTTGTTTTTCTTTGGTTAGCCAGATTGATCTAGATTTCATGAGGTGTTTACTTTGGTGTCTGTTATGCTATTAATTTCCTACTCAGGTATTCAGAGAAAAGCTGTATGTCAATGTGAAGCATTACACCTGCATCAGCATTATATTTGTCACTTTCTGCAGGTCTAAGGAGTTATGTATTTCATTTAAAAGAAAAAAACAAAAAGACATTAGGGTAATTTTGGGGTGTTGTCATAATCCATAACATCGTCGGATTGTGTTTTTCTGTTTTTAGCAACCTAGCTTGCAGTTTATGGTGTGGGCATGTATTATATTTAATTTTTTTAAAAGTTCCTTTAATCAGACTTAAATGTATTACCTTTGAATTTCATCTTGTCTTATAGGAAAAAAATAAAATACAAGCATAATTTATCATTTTAATAATTTATCTGCTTAAAGAGATGTTCTCATGTCTTTTACCATTCTCACTGTATCTTTGGATCCCTCTGATGCTTGTATATTCTTTTCCAAAGAGTATACTTATTGGAACTGAACAAAGCAATTCAATGCATGTTTGCAATATATAACATAAAGATTTAAGATTTTAATTAATTTTCAAATTCATAACATCTTGTTAGCTGAACCTCTACATGAAACAGAGATTGTCAGTGAGCTCTCCACTTTGAATTTCACTCTCTTCACATTGGAGTGGCTTAATGAAGAATTCAGAAAGTTGAGTGATTCAAGTAATTTTCTAAGTGTTATACATTGTATACAATACGTTTAATATTGTACGTTGATCTGAGTGAAGTCTTTCTAATGACCTCAGGCCTTTTTAAATATTGATTGACTGACTGAATATTTTTCTCTAACTTGCAAATTTTACTGCCCCTATTAATCTCTCCTTGAGAGATATTACAGAATTTCTAGCTTTTGAAATGGGTTGTTTCATGGATTGGTTGGGGTCTTTTTTCTTCCATGGGAAAGGTCATCAAAGTGCTAGAATGTTGCATTTAATATTCTGAGCAGACTCTTCACAAATTCTTGTACAAATTCAACTGCAGTGTAAGCGAAACACTAGATTGCTGAAAAATGGAAAAAATATTTCTGTAGCTGTACTACTCATGTGAGAAGACTGTGGAAGGAGCTTTGGTCTGAAAATGTCATTAAAATCTCTTTTGGAAATATTGTACACTTACGTACTTAGATATGCCTTGTCTTGAAGTGAAATCTTGATGTGGATGTCGACAGTTTATGATTAAGCCTAGTGAATTTTATTTCATTAAAACTCAAATAGGTGCTATGGTATCTTTTCATTTCAGTGAAATGTATATAAATGTTTTTTTCACGAGGCTTCTGAGTCTATGTTTAAAATGTCCAGAAGACTTCTAAGATGGTACACAGTTATGTATTTTCTCAAGTACGAGTCATTTTGAATGATGTCAAGGAAAATGGAAAAATGTTTCTCTGCCTGTGATCAGGACCTGGATAAGGGGATCTGCAGATCTTTTCCATTCTGCCTCTTTTCACCCATGGGTTCACTATGCTACAGCTGTGCCATCTGGGTTATAATTTAGAGGAATACAAGCTGTCAAATGGTTGCTCATGCCCATGTCAGCCAGCTGTGTGGTGTTGCTCAATACTTGCTTTTAGTGGCCAAACCTTCCTTTCAGTGGCAAAAAAGAAAAAAAGGGAAGGGAAGAGAAGGGAAGGGAAAAATAAATCCATGTTATACAGTAATGACTCTTTGGAAAAATACATGCCACAAGCTAACAAATTCTCATTAGTGTATTTTTTATATTGCTTTAACGTTAAGTAGGTTCATTTTGTTTACAGTATGAGCAAGTATTTCTTCTGAGAACTGTCCCAGCTTGCACTGGAGGGAGAGTCTGTTCTGGGGGAGTGCTTCTCGTCGATCGCCTTCAACCCATTGTGTAGTTTGCTATGAATGTCAAAGGTAGTGGCCAGCTTTATCTCATGTACTCTAGAAACCAATTAAGTCCATCATATCATTTCAACATGCAGGCCAGTTAATAAGTTTGGGTCACTGCTGACGTGAATTGGATTTGAATTGGTATTCTGAAGGTGAAAGACTGGATGTTAAATTATTAATGCTTGCAGTCTCGGGTTTCCTCACTGGAAGTGTCCTTCCCTCCCTTCTGCTTCCCGCAGAGGTTGGAATAACATACGCATCAGGCCAGGTCTGTTCTCAACTGGCAACGTGGGATTTAGCTTCCCCTTCCTTGTTCCCCGCTCCCTACCCCCAAATGTATACCCAGTCGACATACGTTTCTTTATTCTCGCTGGGTCTCCAGCCACTGTCTGCATTTACAATATGGGTATCTTTCCTATTCCCCACAGGAGTCTGTGGCTTTATAGGTGAGGAACCAAAGACCAAGAGTATTCCTGTACGTTTGGAGATGTAATTTTGTCTCGCTCTATTTCTCTAGAGGAGCAAAACGTGATATGCCACAATAGGAATTTTTTTTCATTAGTTCTCTAGGTAGTAACACTACAGGTACTCTGTTTTGCAACACGTCAATGAGTTACATCTTTAAAAAAAATCTCTCATAACCGAGAAGGGAAAACATCACACAAAGACAAAGTCTGCCTTTGTATTAGAGACAGGAATAAAACATCTTTCAACTTAAATTTTATAAAGCCTGACAAAGGTAGTTTGCAGTGATTTTACTTTCAGGGAAAAGCCTTTTCAAATAAATAAGAACTTGCTCCAGATTCAGATGACAGTGCCTCTGTAAAAGTCAGATCTGATTTTTTGACCTTTTCTTGACAATGATTATAGTGAGTGACCTGAATGTGGTCTGTTCCTTTGGAGTGAGCAGCTTTGAGACGCGTTGAGGAGGCTCCTTCTTTTCACCCTTTGAAAATTAAACTAGCAGGATTATAATGTTCCCATCCCCATAAACGGGAGTGGTACACGTGCCTGCTTGTGCGTGCTTTTCAAACAGTGCCCCTGCGAGCGTGCTTAAATGCACTTTCGTAGTTTATCATGTAGCATATGCCAAGTTTGTTTTCCGTGATTTCTGTTAATGCCTTTTCCATAACTGAAGTATATGAATAAATAGATGTTTATTATGATTAAAGGAGTAACCATATATTCTAAATTTATTGAGTGCTGACTGGAACTTTTTGGTTCGAAGTTGGTTGGGAAAAATTACTGTCAAACTCATTTACCACAATTGCAGCAGAAGTGCAGTTCCTTCTGGGAACATAGGCATTTGTATAATCTGACTCTGTGGCACTGAGCTATGCTGTATGTAGTGTATTTATGATTGAACAGAAAGTTTCAAACAGCAGCCTGTGAAATTGGATTTCAGATGTAATGTACCATAAATAAGTGCTATAAAGAATGCCTTTAACGCTATAAATCAGTTTTTATTGGTTTCAGCTATCTCATTCTGGTTATTGTATTACCCACAAAATCAATGGGAATCAAAGAGCTGGAATATATTTTATTTTAATGTCCCATCTCCCATGGAAATAGCATATGAGCCCTTAGATCACCTTTTGGGTAGGTTGGGCAAGGCTGATGAATTACAGGCGGTGAGAGTGTATTCACAAAAAGGTCAGTGTAAACAGTAGCTGTGTAAGACTTGAAATGCTTTGGTACAGCACTTCCTCCCTGTAAGGGGATGCTTGCCTATCTTCTGAATGTCCTCTGCTTTTGTTGCTTCAGTGAATTTACTAATGTGATTTGATTCCTGTAGCTCTGTGTTTAAAAAATGGCATCACAAAGTTACATGAACTGGGTGTCACTACCATTGCATCCAGAATCAGGAACGCTTTGAGGGTAGGAGATCTGGTTTCTTTGTGCCTTTAAGCATTCCCTGTAGTGGAGGCTTACTTGATCCTGGGAAAAGAGCAAGAACACTTTTCTAGCAGCAGCTGTGAAGAGTAAAATATGGTGTGCACTCTGTTTAAGAACATATTATTCTAGTGGAAGGAAGGAAGGTCATGCATCATGATTCTATGAATAGACTTTTATAACCAGAAACAAGTCATACTATCCTGGGAGAGTGAAGAAATAGGAAGAAGAACTGTTTTCTAACTAAATATTATGAGATCAGTTTAAAACGTTAGCTGTGCTTCCTCTGTGTTTCTCCTTTGCTTATATTAGTATCTCACGGTAGGTTACGGTTAGAAGAAACATACGCCTCTGGAGCTCAGTTATTTAGTGCTAGAAAAGTATGGTGGAGGGCAGAATACTTGTCTTTACATATGTTAGAAACCTTCACTGTATTAAAAGATGGAAGTACAAATACATGGCAGTAGGATAAGGGTGCACTGGTAAACTTCTCCTGGAATATTGCACTGCTACATGAGGTTACATATGCTCATCCGTAAACAAGACTGAAAAAATAAGCTTTTTGATAGGTATTAAAAATATGGGTTATTAACACGGTTCTACGCATCAGCATTGAATTTTTCCTTGTCAACCAAAGCCAGTGTAATTTATAGGCCAGAATTAAGAGGGCAAAGTAGACAAAGAGGAATGATCACTGTGGGGATTTGTGCAGTGTGTAACAGGTTGTTCTTGGTAGAAGTCTGAATACAAAGATGATGGTGGGGTATAGGAACCAGGAGAGCCGATTTACTCATCTTTGAACCCACGAATAGCGTTAAACTGCCTTTGAGTCCAACTCGCTCATGTTGACTTACACCCACATCACCTCACATTGGAGTTTAAGCTTTTATTACAAGGATTGAATGACACGTTTTATTATTTGCAATAGTATAAGCAGTTATTCTCACTGGAGCACAAAGATGTGCAGCTTCATGAGAGGGGAGTGTTAATCATATACATGCAGACGTGTGTGGTTATCTGTGGGAGCGGGTTAAAGAGGCAGGTGTCAGACCTGGCTGCTTAATAGGAATGTAAGACATGAATGATACCAAGGAGGCAGAATAAAATGCCTGACTGCCTCAGAGATGGTTATGAAGCTCCCTATCCCTACAGTAATTTTACAGGTGGTGATTACAGGAGACGTAATGATTTCATGCAAAATACAAGCTCATTAAAGTGTTTGATTTGATCTACAGACCTGTGGTCAATTTGCACGCCAGCTGCTGACCAGCACTGCACCATGCCATCATGAGCATCGCTCAGAATTACGCCCTTGGTTCGAGTAATGCTGTGTCAGGCATAAATTTCGATGGTCTTGTTGCTGCTACTGGTTTGGGGCCGACCTAGTACCTGGGCTGATTGCTAAGTCCAAAAGAGACAATAAATCTATTTCTCTGATCAAAGAATGATGCAGGAAATGTCCCAGGGTCTGTGGGTGCTGCTAACACGCAAAGCAGCAAGTACAGCGTGTTGTGTCGCAGTGGGAGATGGGTGAGGAATGCTCTGAGGAGAAAAGCTTGCTTAGAGGTCAGATGAGCAAATGAAGGACTTTACAAGCCTGTAGGGTTAGGTGGGCAACCAGTGTCCTGCATATTGGAAAGAAGCATAGGGTAGTGGATTATTTGCTTTCTTCTCCTGAAGCAGAGGATTTAGGTGTTAGCATCTGGAACAGAGATAGGGCCTTGCCCTTACTCACTTCAAGTACAATTTCCTCAGTCAGTGAATAAAACAGTGCTTCTTGAGGCTTGTGTGAGGACGTGGTCCTACACATCAACTATATGGTGTTACAGAAACAATATTAAAAAAAAAGTCAGCCACAGACAGATGAAGCCTAGAACTAAGAAAAAAAAAAAACCTTTTGCAATCATGTGCGTCACCAAAGGATGGGATCAAGCAATATAGTTTTGACGTATCTGGAAAAATTATAATTTATGGAATACACATGCACACATGGAATCTGATATTAGGTTTGCACACGTTTATTCTGTCTTTGGGCCAGCAAAGTGCATTTTGGAGCCGTGCAGCCACCCGTCTTCCCGAGAGGGTAAAGCCCTATGCGGTTGCTCATAGCCCTGGCTGGGCACTGTGCTGGCAGGTGGGAGCTGTGGGTCAAGCAGGGAATCCACATGTCCCCTGTCCCGGGAGTGTGGTCCCAGTAGAGTGCCGTCTATCAAAAGATAAGCTGATAAACCAGAGAATTTAATGGGTCAGGGCCTTGGGTGGGTTTAAGCACAACAGCAGCTGGTTGTGATGCCTGCGGTGTCTAGGCTGAGGACTGAGTCGGGATACTGCCATAACAGGCAGAGCTTTGGGCACGTCAGGCCCCATGCGCGCTCTTTGTGGTCGGCTCTGCTGGGTGCTGCAGTCTTGCTTTAGGCTTTCACTTTTAGACCTGTCCATGGATTTGGAACGAAGACCCATCCTTTCCTTTTGCCTCTCGTGGCTATGAAACGGAGAAGAGAGTGATACAAATGACACAAAATGGCTATCTGAGTCTGTCCTCAGGGAAAACTGTGCTGGTTTTACCATAGTTTTTACCATTTTATTTCCCTTCCATCTGAATGCTGACATGCATTCTGATACCGGCGGTCGTTATGAAATCAATGATTTGCCAGTTTAAGAGAACAGATGGACAGACGGGCAAAACCAAACCAAGGGGAACCCCAGGTGGCCTCAGCAGGCCCCATCTTGGGCTAACTACCAGGGATACGGCACCGTGCTGTTCCGGCTGTGCTTTCAGAGCTGGGCTGGTCGCTTTTTTGGTCATTTCTGTCAGGTGCTCTGCTGGATGGGGTTAGACAGGGAGTTGTAGCATGTAACGGTACGATGTTTGCCAGCTTTGCTAGTTGGTGCTTTGTGGCAAACTAGGATTGAAAATCACAGTGGCAAGGAGGTGAACAGGACCAAATGGCAGGTCTCGTGGTTTTTCATGAGAAATACCACATCAAAGTTCTCTAACGCTTGAAGACCCAGTGCGTCAGCCCGTGTCTTGAGGTACAGCGACAGCCAGATAGCAGAAAGCTGCAGCTGCGAGGCTGTAGCGTGAGCTCGTGCTTCCTAGAAAGGCTCCGGTCGGGATGGCGCCTGGTGGGACGCACCCGGTTTGCAGTGCCGAGCGATCCCACAGCCTCTTCCCTGCGCCGGGGTCCCATGCGGCATTACGGCTGGCCAGCTGTGTCAAGCGTGTGAAGCAAGAAGAAATGAAAGGACACAACAGCGAGCGGTTAACGCACGAGGAACATACGGCTATTATGTAGGAATACAAGTGGGGCAGTGGCAGGTCTCTGGATGGAGTCGGGGGTGTGTGACTCCTACAGGAGTGTTGCAGAGGGACACCCGGAGGAGCTGATGAGCTGCTGGAGCGGTCATTGCTGAAGTGTTACGGAGCGCTCACTTACTGACTATGAAAGTGTGGCAGGAAAAAAAAAAAAGGCGGGTTTTGTAGCAGGTAATTTTTCAAGGTGTTAGCGACAATGTTAAATAGCTGAAGTTAAAATTGCCATGCCAAGATACAGCTTAACTTGAAGTCTGCAGGACCAATGTTCTGCCATTAGCTCCCACATCCTCCCTGTTTCTTGCCTGAAGTCGCCGTTGCCAGCTGCAGAAATGGAACATTTTCCATACAGACTACGTACTGTTTCAGCCAGCTCTACCAATAAAACAAAGCAGTTTCTGCTCTTTCACACGCCTGTGCGGTGCTGGCATGGTCCCTTTTGAGGCCACACAGTTGTCTTGGCTAGGGACCTGAGCTGGCTGAAAAGTAGCCTCGCTTGACCCCACGAGCCCCTCCAAAAAAACCCAAAATTTTTCAGCAGGTTCAACTCCTGAACGAGCTTACCCAGGCACACAAAGGCCTGATCCAGCACGCTCCTTCCATTTCTACAGTCCTTCAGCTTATCCCTTGCCTGTCTTGACTTTTTGATTACCTCCCATGCGTCAGCTCACTGCTCTGTTCTCTCCTGTACCAAGGTTCGGTGGTTGGGTTTTTTTCTCCTATAAAATTATTAATTTGGGGGTGGGGGGGAGAAGAAACCTCTTATTTTGCAAGTCACAGAAGTGGCTCTTTTATTGTTGCCTGAGCCTCTCTGCCTGTTCTTTCTGCCTGTTCTTTCTCCATCTGTTGCGAGACAGTTACTTTTAACGAGCAGTGCTCTGCAGAGTTGTTTGAGTACCTCTATTCCCTGGTTCTGCACGGTGGCACAGATCAGAGGCTTTGCTTCTGAGCAGGACACCCGATTTTAGTTGTCAGTTTTTCCTTTTTCTCCAGTTAAGTCAATGGTGTGCTCAACAGTGCAGGATAACCTTTTCTTTTTCCCCTCACTTCATTCCTTTATCACCACCGTCAGTGCACAAGAAAAGATGAAAAAAGGAGCTTCTCTCAATCCTCAATCAGATAAGCAGAATCCCCAAAATAGAAACACCAGTGTCAAACCAACAGACTCAGCACTCTCTCCTTTCTAGTCTATTCTTTTTTCTTTCTATTCTATTTTCGCCTTTCTATTCTATTTTTCTCTGAAAAATACAAATATTCTAAAATATTTCTATTTTACCCCTCCCATCTGAAATCAAACGTGTTTGAATATTGACAGTCTTTATCAAATTATTTGCCAGTTAAAGAGAAAAGGTGAGCATAACCAAACTATCTGGTCACCGGGCAAAATTTGGTTCTTGAACTGACTGTGGATGCTAAGTAGGGATTACGGCAAATGAACAGATTTCCAGGGGTCGAACTAAGCAGCCCATGTAAATGCTGTGTAGTGTGCCTGAGAAGCACTGAACTGATGCTGTGGCAGGTTTCCCATCGCTGGATGCATGTCATTGGTGTGTGCCCTTTCTTTTGTGTGTGTGTCTCTGGCTTTGATGAATGCCAGGGCAGGGAAACACAAGTTTTTACCTTTGTAATGCTTGGGTGAATACTAGTAAATTTGCCTATTGATGCTGATGCAGTTTTTCTTCAGAGTCAACTGTGAGGGAAGTATAGTCCAAATGAGGTCAGTGACTACTGTGTGTGTGATAAAATACAATACAGAGAAAAAAGAATAGGCCAAAGGGCTTAACTGATGGTAAGACTCACAATCTTGTGCAACATAAACAAATAAGCCCAGGCTAGAATTCTGCGTAGAAAATGGGACTTTTCAGACATGTTGTAACAAGCTCAGCTTCACCGGCAAAACAGGAAACTCCCACAACCTCCATTCTTCATCTGCCTTAACTTGCTAAATTGTGTTGACACAGAAGGAACGTGTGTTCAGCATATCTCCTTAGACGTAAATTATCCCATCACGCTTTTTGCAAAAGCACCATGCCTTATTATTTTTCTGCAAACTGTGATAGATTGGTAATTATGGAGTAGGATCTGAAACGATTACACAACCTTTAAAATGAAAGGATTTAAAAAAATAGTGAACGCTGAGATTCTAATTGTTTCTTATTTATCAAACACATAGACTTTGGGTTTCCAAGCTTCACACCACAGTCATGAGGAGTATATTGAGCTTACCTACTTTCACACACTTCACCAAAGTACCTGCATTAGCGATGCAATTGCTTGTACCATCCTTCTAGTCAACGGAGGAATTAGGTAACTGAGAAGTGAAAGATGCTTTGGAGGTAGTTATAGTGCTAAATTAATCACCTTAACTTAATAATTAAGCTTTAGTGAGCTAAATCGGTGCTTAGCTCTTTGTTTCATGTGAAAAGAAAGATCACTGCAAACAATTTTTACTCTGAAAGGAGTTTTCAAAAGAATTACTGAAGTTGCAGGAAAATCCTCAAAGGAGGTGGCTACATGGTTTGCTAACGCTTTGAACAAAGTGTTCTCTGTCTCTGATAAATCCTCTGAGTTTATACAGAGGATTGAGAGATACTATAATCTTCTCTTTAAAAACAAATTTGGTTTATAACCCAGGAGCAGTAGGCTGCAACAGCTATTTGTAATAATGTTCATGACAGTAGCTATCGGATAGAGGCTCTTGCAATCATGTATGCTGTATGTCCTAATAAAGTTTAAAACAACCAGAGAGCTTCAAGTTTAGGATTATGGAAGGATTCGACAGGTAGATAAAATGCATTTGCTGAGTGGCTTTGGGAAGCCTGATGACAAGGGAGTTTCTTGTCTGGGGGGCTAGTGGGGAAAGGACTTCATGTATCACCAGTGATGAGTTACCCTTGACTTCATTAGTATAAGGGTGTTGTGTTTTGCAGAAGACCGCAAAAGATACATTTTCATCACGAATTTGAAGGAGGATGGGGATGCTATTTAAAGGCTTTGATTGCACTTTCCTTCCCTGCGTAAAGGGTCAGCCAGGGAGAGGGTTGCTCCAGAGAGAAATGGCATGGTGAGTCAGGATGAAAACGTGGTTGTAGGTTTGGTAGGTGAAGGTGAATAAAATTAAATTGATGGGCATGAGGCAGTGTACTGACTGAGAGTCAAGTAATGACTTGGACACTGGGAGATGTGAGTCAAAAATCTCTTGAACAAGCCCTCCTTATATGTGTTCTGGTGGGACTGTAGGATGCACTCTGGTGTGTTGATGATGGACAGGACTGATCCTGGCAAAGGTAGATATATGGGATATAAAATGTAAGTGGATGGTCTGAGCTCATCATCTAGGCACCTTCTTGTGGTCAGTACCAAGCGAGAAAGAGAGAAGACCTTTCCAGAGGGCATTTCTTATCCATCCTCATATGCATGTTAGAGGTGACTGTGATAAATTCCCTTGTGGCGTGTCCCTGTCCATCTCCACAAAGTGACTTAAAGTAGGTACCAAATGTACAGCTGTAGTTGGATGAAAAGTATTCTGCTGAAAACATAGAGTAAAATTAGTGAATTTATACAGTTATACAGGCTGGGACCATGCTTGTGTGATTTAAACACTATAATCTCAACAAAACTTTGTATTTTGAAAAACTTTTAAGGGAAACAGGTATGACCGTATTCCACATTTTAAAAAATTCAGGGGTAAGAGGAAAAAATAGAAACTTGAAGATAAAGGAGAAGGTGAAAGCATCACATATTCACTTGAATTATAGATTTTATCTATTGTCCTTCAAATCAGGTAGAGGGAAGAGAAACAGATATCTATATGTAATAAAGGAACTTTCTAAAATTGTACAGTTGCCTATGGTTCCTATAGAAAATAGAAGAAAACTATTGTAATGACAGTTGTAATGATGTATCTGCAGAAAGCTAATGCAGCAGAGTCTTCTGATTTAAGAAGTAACCCAATTTGCCCAGCATGGGTTTGAAATAAAAAGGAATCCTTCAGGTTTGTGTAATCCTAGGTAACTGAAGATGACTGCTGTTTAGTGCTTTATCTTCTCTCTTCTACTAGGACAATAGAGACTGACCTTAAACCTCTAGTATTTTTGCTTGGGAGCACCAAATTGCTACGGCATGTGTAGGCCTGCTGAGAAACGGTAATGGAAATCTTGAGGGAATCTCTCACTTCTCCGAAATCGAGGATACATTCTTAATGCCCAGCTCAAACATTCCTTTTGCCCATATCCCCACACCTAATAGCAGGCACCAGTCTCTATTTTTTAAACAGCAAATTTTATTATTGGAATGCCTAAACTGATTATTTAATGAGACAAGTGTTATAACTTCAGAAAATTGACTTTCTTTGGCTTTTTTTTGCTGCATATGGAGGAAAACACAGGTGCTGTGACTTCAGACAGTTAGCTCAGTAACTGACTTCAGGTAGGTAGTTCAGCATTTGCACATTCTTCAAGTACTGGCAGTTGTCCTGATAAGGCCACAAGTGTGTGTTTCTTAACTTATATATTTTTATTATTTTTTTCAGAAGCGGATGGAGTAAACATACTGCCTTTGCTGTTCTTGTGTGGGCTTTTTTCTTGGGTTTGGTTTGTTTGTGGTTTTCTGCCTTTTCTTTTTTCCCCCAGATCAACCACACATCTTAAGTTCTTTGCCAATTGCTCTCTGGCCAGGAGGAGCCAAGAGCGCTGTAAACCTCCAACAAACTGAGTGAGTACAATTTTCCTTTAATAAAGAGCTCCTTCTGCTGGTGGGAAAAAAGCCACATACACTAAAGGCAGCAAAGGTTGTGTGGTAAATGCAGGCTGATTTCAGAGATATTTCTGGTGAGGAAGTACATTAAATTTAACTTTTCTATTAGCAGAAGGATGTGCATGTGTGCTAATGCTGTTGTTCTGTGGCTCTTCATGGATATTGTCCCTCTGTCACAAACAGGTCATATAAGAGAAATTATGTTTCTTGATTCCTGTTAGTCTTTGATGTATGTAATGGATAATAACATGCAGCCTTATATGTGTTAAAGATGTAGATAACTGTTGTTTTGTTGTCCCTGAAATGCATTTTCTGTATATCATGAAATAATGCAGTGAAAACAAACTTGCTGAAAGAAGTGTGTTTCTCATGCGCTAAAATGGAAAAGTCATTCTGGAGTACCAGCCTTGGGTAGCAAGTTGTTAGGGGGTTTTTGAAACGTTTTCCATCCAATACTGAAATGAATGAAATGAATCCATACTCCCGTCGTTGGGACAGCTGTGCTAATATGGTTTGATATTCCCAAGCAGCATTCAGCAAATTTTGATAGTGGGACAGGCAGTAAACACAAGTACTACAACAAAACTAATGACTGAAAATTTTTAACTTTAGCCAAGTTTATTTTCACTTAACTAAGCTCTTTCCATTGTTTGTACTCTCTGAGGTGCCAACTTAATAATAGGATGCTGCTGTGTCCTGAGGCTAATGTGTCTGTGATAGGGACCTTTATTAAAATGTGGGAAAATCCAAGAGGGCTATAACCTTCTTAGCCCCAGGATGGAAGAACCTAGAAAGTAATCACTTTGGGCGTACAGTCTTTCAAATAATTATGTTAGGACTGTGAATAAACAATGTGCATCATCTCCAGGGTTGCCATACAGTTGATAAAAAGAACAACTCTTTTTGTCTAACTTTTGTGTACATCTTTGTAGTAAACCCTCAAAGAGAAGTGAGATTCACCTCTGGTGCTTAAGTTGTGTGGTACCAAAGTATTCTTTGACTGAATACAAAATAATTTTTCTTTGTTTTCTCAGAAGTTCTCCAGAACCTCTGTTTTCAGGCAGTGTAGCAGTACTAAGGAGCAGTTCCTTCCTTTGCTCTTCACAGATGGTTCTGTTGTGGGCCAGAAAAGAGCTCTCATTTTCTTTGAACACTACTGCTGTGTTCAATTTAGCATCTTGGTCGGATGTTTGATTTGGGTGGTTAATTCTTCAATTCCTATTTCTTTAGAACTCCTGTGTCCTCCTTCCTGCAGCATGAGAGAGCATGGGCACTTCTGCTGGGGAAGAGAGGAATGAAGGCGTCGTGCTTATGGGAGTAGTTGTTGTCCTTTGAGAGCAGTGTTTTCTTTAGTCACACCTAGCCCTTTCCTCTTGGGAAGGAAGGACTTGGTTTAGCTGAAGAGCCTAAGGCAACCTTGCCAATGTAGCTTTTTATATCGACTTGGAATTGTCCGTCTGTGGAGGATTATTTGTCCTGCTCTGCATTGTTCCGCCGCAAGACAGTGCTCAGGGATTTTTTGGAAGCATTATTGTACAAACACAACAATACCACAGTACCAGACATACTTGCTTAGTCACTTCTGAATTTATCAGCTGCAAAAGTCAGTTAGCAGTTCCTGCCCACTTGTATATAAGATGTTCTTTGAGATAATTTTTATACAGGTTGGGCTTGTAGTACTCCTACATAACTTAAAAATACTTAGTTCTTGCAAAAGTACTTTGAAACCAAATATAGGAGTAGGCCAGATTTGCTTCTTAAAACTTCCAAGACACATGCATTTAATTTCTTAGTAGGCTAATGCACAATGCATGCTAAGAATTCCTGACACTTCTCGATATGAAAACTATTTTCTCTTTTAGAGAACTGCTAAATGAAACTGTTTACAGCAAAAATATTCTCCCAATCAATTTTTTTTCTTTTTTCTTAAATAAATACCCCTGTACTCTAAACCACCTATGGGCACAATGCAGTTGCCCAGATGCTGACATCTAGTGTCATTGAGTCGCTGTAGTATGCCTGGCCTGGCCTCCAGCTGCCACTCCAGAAGGACATGGGTCTCCCATAGCTGCTCCATTGTATCTGCTGCTCCGTGACAGTGTCTTGGAGGAGCAGGGTTTGGGCTGTCACTGAGGGTCCCTGGGCAAGGTTCAGCTCAGCGCAGGAGGAGCTCACTGAACTTTCCTCTGGTGGCTCCTTCCAGCTACTCTTGAACATTTGCAGCTGTGGCTATGTTGCTGTGCTGTGTCTTCTGCGATAACGTGACCGAGATACTCAGAATAGGCACCTACATTTAACAGGTATGTTTGACCTTGATTTTTCTGTGCTTTGTTTTCCAATCTGTAAGTTTGGATGATACCAGCTGTTCATCTTTCAGGGATATTGTGAGGATAAATTATTAGTGAAGCACTTAAGTACTTAAGGGATGAGTAATGTAGCAAAGTCTACAAGGAAATTAAACATTCTGTCTTTCTAGCAGGATCTGAATATTGTTTACTAAATGAGGTACAGGGTCATACACAAAATGCTGAATAGAGAGCTGCGAATCCAAATGAGGCAGAGCTCCTATATTAGAAAAGAAGTGTGAATCAAGACTTCTGCGCCGAGCATGGAAGTGTACATACGCACATGAAAAAGAACAAAGGCAGGACAGTCTACCATAATACTGACGTCTGCAACTTCTTGGCTGCCAACTTATAGCTTCAATACTATTTTTATGAGGTGCTATGATATTGTCGTCTGCATTGCATAAACACACATGCACACATCCTCTTATAACCAGGTTTGTTAATGCTGGAGTTTGTAACCAGAACATACGATGCAGCCAAATCAGGGATTTGGGTAAATGTTAAAAAGTTAGGTTGTTGACATAGGGGGATATTTTTTGTCGGTGTTTTTTTTTGACATCTGCCTTTTAACATGACATAAAAATTTTCTAAAAGGTTCACCACTCAATTAAACTTTTCTATTAAATGCTGGATGCAGAAGGCATATATTTAACAAGTTTTCCACTCTGTTGCTTAACTGTATAAATAATATGTCTTCTGGAAATTTCTAATACACGTCAGGTATTCATGATGAAAAAGCACATTTGTACTGCTGGTTCAGAGATAATTACTTGCCATTAGGTTCATAAGAACATAAATTTTATTCATTTCTATCATCTAACTTGTCAACTTCTTACATTTCGTCTCCACTCTGTCCCTCACTGACAAGCAACAAATAATTTAGTCTTCCACCAAAATGACTGGCAAATGAAAATTTCATTGGAAGAGACAGCACAACATCAGTTGCACTAAAAGAACTTTTTAAATCTTTTCCAATGATAATTCAAGTGCTAACACTGAAATGAATTTATTTAAGTGACTTCTATTAAGCTGCTCTTATTTAGATGCTTCCTTGTTATTTAAGAGGTAAGCAATATGTACTGGTTATTTTGTTCAAAGTGCATTTTTACACACAGTCTTGTAGTCACTCGTATTACAAGTTGAGAAAATGATAGACTTTACCGCCATAAGAAAGTTTCTTCTTTCACTTATGTCACTTATATGACACAAAAATGCATACTAATCAGACAGGGGATGCAAATGTCTAGCATCTGATTAGGCAAAGGTCATCTATTTCCATGTCCATTTGTTTTTACGATGTTGTCCAGCAGTAACACTGATGGTTTCCGTGACGTGTTGTCTGTAACTTAATCAGGGACTCCCATGAAACTGTATTGCCTCATTCATAGCAAGATCTGTGGCATCCCGATACACAGATGAGTAGAAAAGATCCTGAGCGTTGGAGAAAGCTGCTAATTTGGTTATTATTTGGGAAACAGTTTTCTGTACCTGATATCTGCCCGCCTCTGTCCATCCAAAGAAATTGCCCATTTCTCACTAGAATAATTAAAAGGACTTTTGCGTCCCCTCAGCTTTTGTGTTCTTTATGTGGAGCTTTTCTTACCTCAATGATTGACTATGTAAAAACCTTACAGAATCATCACTAAGCTGGGAGAAAATATGCATTGACAAAATTTATATTCCTAATAATTATTTGGAATAGTTATAGTATTAGAAAAATATACTTCAAATGTTGAAAAGATTAATACAGAACAATGCTTAATATATGTAATTTGAAATCAGAAAAGGTAAATTAATTCTTGGCCATGTCTGCCATGTTTGTATATTAATCTGCCACTGGAGACAATCAGATGCAATTCAAAGGGAAAAAGAACTAGCACTAGAGAAACAATTTTCCAGTGAATTAGTCTCTGGCAAGGGTTGCTTAACAGGGGAGCCTTGCCTTTCCATCAGAGAAAAAAAGAAGATCACCTTTTCTGCCATTTGGTGGCAAAATTTTAGAAGAATATGATCCAGCTAGTCCCACAATGCCTTCCAGCATACGAGAGCTGACAAGATTTAGAAAACACAGAATGTCCTCTCAACGTATATGTTAGATATTGGTATTGTAGAGTTGCCTTTATGCTAGCAGGAAAATACACACATCTTCACGTTGAGATGAAATGGTT
Organism: Phaethon aethereus; assembly: GCF_964289735.1. Lineage (NCBI taxonomy): Eukaryota > Metazoa > Chordata > Aves > Phaethontiformes > Phaethontidae > Phaethon > Phaethon aethereus. The sequence goes on along the minus strand of NC_138575.1, from coordinate 162,863,950 downwards.
TGTGAAATGTTTATGCTATGCATCGAGGACTCGAGAATACCTTAGGAAACATACAATTGGAGGCTATTAATGTATATTATTGACTTCAATTAGAGTTTACTGTGTATCTAGTAAATGGGAAAGTGTGGAGTTGCATGCGTAATGCAAAATTAATGTAAATGCTTGAAAGAACAAAATGACATCTGATTCCCCAAAATATTTTACTTTGCAGGTCAATGTAGCTGCAAGGATTTTGTTAATACAGCGTTAACACAGATACAAACTCACAAAGGTGAACATCCTGTGTCCTGGGAATAGCTGCTTCTGTACTCTCCTGCCTCTTTCACATTTCACATCACCCCACTGCTTGTGTAGATATTCTTGATATTTTTTTCCCGATTTTGTTCTACAGCAATGCAAGGCAGCAAGTTAAGATAGAAGCTACAATATAAGCCTGACCAAATTTCTTTCCTTTTGTTTGTTTTTTTGTGAATTGTTTTGGAAATCTTAAGGTCTCAGAGGAATCCGGCTCACTGAACACTGGGATCTGAGGAACAGAAAGCTATTTTAGGTTGTTTGTGGAGAATGCACACAAATGTAGCCAAAATATAATCTCATGCATTTGCATACAGTTTTGTTGTTAACAGTCAGTTTTCATAGTAGGATGTTGTATTTCATTCAGTCATTTTCAGTTTCCTTTTTCTGGATGTAAAATTGTAAATCTTCCTTTGAAGACGACTCCTAGGACAAAGGATTTCAAAAGAATTAAAATATTCAGTTAAAAAAAAAAATTAAAATACAAGTGTGAACTGGCAGCTCAATTTCTGTACTTCTAGTTTACCAGAGTCCTGACTTCTCCTAGTGCCGGAGCACCTGGCAAGACCTGGTTCCGGCTGTGGCTCCAGAGCTGTTAGGATCCCCACTGGAAATCCATCATCCTGTATGAGGTTGGCTTTCCAGTGGGGGGGGGGGGGAGGGAGGAATCACTGAGAATATTTTTGTAGCCAACTCTCTTGCAAGGAGCTTAAAGACCCCTGGATCTTGAATACCAAGGTGAAGTTGCACTGCCAGGAACTCTGGGGATTTCAGCATCTCATCAGATGAGTTGGCAGGAAACCAGCTGAATTTCTGCCTTCCAGTTTCCACACAGAAGTTTGTTTGAGGCACTTCCGTTTCAGTGAGTCGGGTTTTCCAAGAAAAAAACCTAGCAACATTCACAAGAAAAGAGATTTCTGGCCAGTTGTTTTGTCAATTTTGGTCAGCAAACCAATGTGAGATTTTTTTTTTCCTTTTAATTTAACCACAAAAGTACCCCTGTTACTTTCCTATTCATTCTTCTTGAGACCACACTGAAGCTGCTGCCTAAATCAGAATTTCCCACTTAATTTATTAAGCAGAGCTACCCAAAGATGCTGATGCTGTACCTTTCCTCTACTCCCAGCTGAGAGGAGGAGCAGTTTATCGTCAGATACATAAGTTTTTATGTTCTTACTAGGAGCACCTTTGCATTAAACGCAACACTTCTGTAGATTCATTTTGTTCAAGGAATCTTTCAAAAGGTGCTTATTTTAAGCAGGCAATCGGTTTGTAAATTATTGGAGAGCTGTTTACCTGTATTCCTGTAAGGATTTGGAATAAAGTGCAGGAAAGAACCCCTTTGCTTTGCAAGGTGTCTTCCAGTCCGGTGGAAACATCTAACACCTGGTGGGTTCCGCATGTAAGTAGAGTAGTGGAAAAGGTCTGAGAAATGAGAGAGAAAAGATACCACAGAGAACATCAAAGTCATCCAAACCCTCACAACTTAATATTCAGACGTTGCTCGTCTCAGCCCACGAGTCTTGGCTCCAGAGGGCCGTGGCCAGGGTTTCAGCAATGGTGTCTCTTTCCTTCTCTGCGCTGAGGCAACAAGCATATGTCAAGCCATTTGTACCATCTGCCACACGAGTGTTGGCGAAAGCAAGAGGAGCACAAGGGGGACAGATACTTGAGGACATTAGTGGTAAATTATTTAAATGAGAAACACCAGCTTTGGTGTTGAAAAGCTGCATAATCTTGGCAGCCTGGCTCTTCAACAGGCAGGCAGTGAAGTGAAGCACAACTGACTGAGCATCCTCAGTCTGTTTGTGTCCCTGCACTCCTGAAAGTGAAATGGGGAAACAAAAGTGATGCAGATGCATTTTGTGAGATGGCTAATCTAGAGCATGCTTTCCTCTATGAGAAAAGAAGTCTTAATACAAATATTTCCAAAATGAGGCTTGCGGATTTTCTAAGTGTGCTGATTAAAAGTTTACTGGCAAGGATTTTTTTCCTCTTGTCTGTGAGTAATTATCTCACTTTTGAGAACTTTCAAGCTGTATCTCTGAGTTTCTTTGTTGTGGTTTGGGGGTTTTAGTTTTTACTTTTCATACATAGGCTTAACAGAGCGGCACTAAAGTGTGGGGCGAGTCCGTTCGTCAAGAAAATGCCAGATTGATTTCCCACGTGGCCTTCTTGGTTGGCAGCTGCAAGCTTAAGTATATTACTCAGTGATTTTTCATTATTATTATTGATATTATTATTATTATTATTATTACTATTACTACTACTACTACTACTACTACTATAAGACGCTGCTTCTTCTCACCACTTTGCATAACTTGCAGTTCACTATGCTCCCACTGCTTGTCTGGAAAGGAGCAAAGAGAGGACACAAGGAACAAGTCCATTGCCTTTGAAGAAGAGCGTGGAGGTTAAGGGAGACTTCTAAAAACTTACGGTCTTACAGTTCTACACCATCTTTTACTTGGGGTACAGTAAGAAGGACCACCCCAAACCGTTTTAAGTCAGAGAAAAAAAAAAAAACCGAGGGAAAAAAAAATAGGGACTGTAAAGGGTCTGATTTATAGGTGTGATAGCAGCACACGAGGCGTCTGCCTTCCTGCCCAAGAATCCAGCTGTGATCGATGCAAAACCGCTTGTTGATGCAGGGTGGTGTGGCTGTTGCTTACCCTGGAGCACAAATTACCTCTGCCTGGTTGATAATGAATATATGTTTCTTCTTTTGCTGTACTCGCACAACTTTCATCTTAAGGAAAGCTAGAAGCAAATATAGATCTGGGATATGTATGTGTGCATAGAAACAAAGGCTGAGATTCTCTATTTGCCTTCAGAAACCGGAATTTAAGAAAACTTTCCCATGTGGTAAGTTTTGTGACAAAAAAGAGTTTCCTATGATGTTTCTACAAGGTCTGTGGGTTTAGATATATATGCAGCAATTTTCCTGCTTGCTTCCTCACACCTGGCTCCTGCTTTCCCACTCTTAAAAGTGAAGAAAAAGAATTTGAGTGCAAATTCTCTCCCAGCCCAACAGATAGGCTGTTACACGATGGGACTGCTTGGTTGGTTGGTTCTGTGTATTCGCTTGCCTTTGTTGCGAGTCTCCTGTGTAGAAAGCTATTTGTGCTTTAAGAAACAGAAATTAGGAGTGCTGCTGAACCTGAGAGGCTCTCAAAGCCCTGAAATGGAGGAAAGTGGGAGGTTTGTAGCAAGTACCGGCATGCTGACCTCAGTGTCTCATTGAAGTGTTTTAAGTGCTTTTTAGCTTACGTCAGTGCAAAACGTTAAGGTGTTCGCATATACCAGCATATATTTCTGGGAATGATGCTACAGAGAATAAGAGAGTAGGACAGTATTTTGTTTGCCATCAGCAAAGCAGATTTGTCAAAAGAACCAGCATTAGCAACAGAGCTATAACAAGGTTTCCCACATCATTAGTTCTGAATAAATGGTATTTGATCGTGTTGAAATTTTGCATGAACTTGTGAAAAAAAAATTAACTCCTTTGCAGTTATCAAAATGTATAACTTAATTTACTCTGCTAATGAGAAAAATAAATGCCTTTTGGGAACAACATGAAAAAATTATTATATTGATTTTCTTCCATAATCTAAAAATATTACTTGACTTTCCTGTGTTTTCATTCTATTCCAGGACTTAATGTACACATTACACTGTAAATGAAAGGACAGTTGTATTATGAATTGTCTGTTTCGTGAAACACAGAAACTCAGTTGCTTTCCTTTAAAATACTCTTTATTCCTTACTGTTTGCGTATTCATGACTAGTGCACCTTAGCACAAAGGTCCAAGAGTTACATTCTTCTTTTGAGGCCGACATTTTTAGTTTAATATGTAGTGTCTGTATGCTGTGGAGCTAGAAGCAGTTACAGAACGCCAGTCTACTTGGCGACAGCAGCACGACAGTGACTGCCTCTTAAGTGGTTGTGCCCTTTAAAGTGTAAGACCTTCCTTCTTCCTTGGAAGAACCTCGCTGGGTGAAGGAGGTCTCAAATCATCATTCATCCATGTTACCTGCTTGCCTTGACTGAAGAAGCATAAGCACACGTTTATATGTGACTACTCACCTTCTGTTTCCAGAGTGTGTCTAGTTAGGAAATAGTTGTATTTTTAATAGCTATCAGTACAAAATTCTGAATGGCACTGAAGAAAAATTACACCTGATCCAAGCCCTGTTTCTGTAACCGTGGTATGTAAAGCAAAGAAATAGAATATGAAGGAGTGGCCCTCAGTGAGTGGGTTGCATTTTGAGGACATAGAATATCATTTAGTATATAAATATTAAATAAGTAAATATAAATATAAAATAATACATGAATACATATTTATAAAGGATTTATAAGTATATACTAATAATATAAGCATATATAAATGAAATATAAGTAAGTATAAAAGCTAAACATGTCAAGATTTAGTTCTCTTTTGCCACTGTTAGCTCGTGTTAAATCAGATCAGTGACCAACCTCCTATGTTCCTGCCATGAACTATTGCACTTTCCAGAGAAACACTTTAAAAGATATTCATAAAAAACTTTGAAAGAAATCATCTTATGGTTTGGTGATCGATCACAAGTAGGTCTTTTGTACATCTTGATAGTGCTAGACTGAGCTAAATGGTTTTAGGTATTTTACCACTGGTAGTGGAAGCTGTTCCAGTTCTGTGGCTGGACATTGATATGTCGGCACAAGAGTTTTTAGTTGCTTTCCAGTGTCTTTGGCCCTGGAATAACATTGAATATTACGTTAATTTCCAGCACAAATATAGATGTCCATGAAAATTTTACATAAAAGTTTAAGAAGGGAACACTGGTTTTAGGGGGGGAAAACCAACAAAACCACCCCCAAAAACCCCACAAACAACCCAAAACGTAATGCTTTTATACTAGAAGAAAATTATTAACCTAGAATGTCACTTTGTCTTTGTAATATGATTTTTTTGTATCTAAAGGTACGTTAAAATTAATTTTCAAGTAATTTTTTCCTAGGGTGCTCTTGTCATATATCGTAATTGATTATGGCAATTTCTGTCCGATATGGCAGGATGGAGCCAAGTCTACACTAACTGACTTCTCCTTTTTTTAATCTTTTAAATTTATAACCAAAGTGGGTTTCCAGAGGGGGTGGGGGACTTTTCTTATTTATTTTACTGAAGTTCTCCTGAGTCTTGTCTTTACAGAATAAAGTTGATTTAAAGGATCTTTAGAAATTCGTTATTTCTTTTATTTTTTCTTGACTTAAAAAAAAGTTCTATTTTCTTGTCTTTCCCTGCAGTTTCCTCATTTCCCATCTACCTTCCTGAATGACGGCGTAGCTTTACTTTTGTACCTGTAGGCGAAGGCTCTACTTCCTAATTGGCCCCCGAGCTGGAATTAGCAGCTCAGTAGGCTTAATGTAGACATTGAATTGGTCTTATTAAAATTTCATACTTGGAAAACAAAACATCATTTCTGCAGTGAGCATGCTTTGCATTCTCCTTCCCGCACAAGAAGTTCCTTCAGCTCTTTAACTTCATTGTGGAGATAGACCAGGGCACTTACTGAAGGCAGATACTCACACATTACCTGCACTGACCAAATGCAGGACATGCCATTGATTTCTGCTGGGGAAGTTCAGGATGTGCCACCAACTCTTCCTACTTTCCAAAGTGACTCCCAAGCCGAAGCTGTGAAGAGGTAGTGGTGTTGACACCCTCCTCCCATCATCTCCCCCACTGCTTTGTAGATCATCTTTTATCACTGCTGGCAAAAAGAAAATAAAGAACCCCCTGCCTGACAAGGATGTGGAGACTATCACTTAAATGATTAATTTCTGGTTTCTGATGCGGGTTTTACACAAACCTGCCTATTTCTTAATCAAATACAGAAAATGCATTTTATATGTGATGATGGCATACTGGGTTTTTTTAAGCAGAACATAATTTTTCCCCTTGCTTGTTCCTTCTACTGCAATTTGCTGTGGACCTTCATTTCATATCTGAATATTTTTTTCATGCATTTTTGAGCTTTTGATTTTCAGGGAGAGATGATATCTTTTATTAGCTTACCTGATAGTTGAAAAAAAAATTAAAATGGATGAGCTTTTGAAATTAATCTCTTACCCAGTTCTTCTCAAATTATCGAGTTACTTTTCTCACCAGTGTTGCTTTTACGCTGGATCAGTTTGCTTTATCCTCTGCAAACATTTTGGGATGCTTTGCTACTCTGGGATTCTCTGCAACATATTGTGAAATTCTCAATGATCCTTGGCAAAACAGAAGTGGACATGCAGTTTTTCAGTAATTTCTTTAGGACTGGAATAGTGAGGAAGAGAGATGTTTGTACTGATCTCAGCATTTGTGACTGTTTAATTTGGAAACCAAGCAATAGATAATTTGTTGAAGATTTTGCGTTATTTTATGTGACTTTATTAAAGGAAAAATATAATGATGGCTTAATTTTTAAGAATTAATAATGAGACTGTAGCTGGAAAGTGTGCTGCTCCAGATAAGTGAGTGCAAAAGTTTTGAAATTGTCTTTTAACAGAATAGGTGCATTTTTATATTCATTTTGTCTGGTGGCCAGTAACTACACAAGGTGAAATTAGTCCTATGCCTCTTCATCCTCTTTTAATTGGGACCGACAGCTTGTAATACAGATGCTTTCGATAGAGAAAAAAAAAATAACCTGGAAAGGAAAGAAACTCTGTGATTCAGTCTGTGGTGATGACTTTATTTATAGACTAGTTCATTTACAATTGTAAGTAAACTTGACTTCCACACACAGCAAAGTGCGAAATATCCAAATTAATCACAGATGTAAGTGCCTGGGGAAAATAGATTTTGAGAGGATCAAAGGTATGAAATGAGGAACAGAAAAGAATGGGGAACAGGCTGTTTATGGATTAACAGGCTAAAGGGTCGCTTAGCCCTCAGAAATAAGGCTCAAACAGAGGGCTGCTATTGATTTTTTTCTTAACTGAAATCCCGTTTATACTGAAAAGAATTAAAGCACAGTCACACTAAACAGATTAAAATCTTTGAGGTCCCACTTGCATGTGGCCTCTGAATTTATCTGGCTAGTTGTAAAACGCAAGTCCCATAGTTTTTCCACCACGAAATGTGTGACAGCATGATGTGCCAGTTTGTGGATCCTGTTCCACCATGTGGATCCCACAAGTTCAACAGAGCTCTAAACAGCAGATGTCAAACCCAAACTAGGCCTATGAAATACCCTTCAGATTTTAGATGGGAGTGACCAATTGTCCACGCGGGCTCTACAAAAAACATGTGGATTTTGGATAGAGCTAACAGTGAAACAGAGAGAAACCATGGTCATGGGCGTGCTTCCTGCAAAGCAGAACACTGAAGACCCTCTTTCTGGACCTGTCATAAGCTCTGTTGCTCCTAGTGGAGTTGCAAAGAGCATGACGTCTGACAGACATCATGGTGACTAGCATGTCCCAGAAAACCCACGTGGCCATAGGATAATCCACTCCTTAAGGGAATCCATTTGTTCTGTGCTGCTGATAAAGGCCTCAGTAGTACGTTGGGTTATACACTTCCTGCTTTAGTACCTTATCTTCTTTAATCTTACGAGAGAACAGCTAAAGAAAGACACAGTGACGTGGTGTCATCTACAGTGAAAGTCTGTGCCGTCAGTGAACCACAACCACTGACAATCCCCTATGGCACTGGAAGTCCCACCGTTCTCTTCACAGCAGGCACGTTGCAGCTGAAGGTGAATGAATCTGGACTGAAGGATCTGATTTAGTGATGTGCGTTGCTCTACTGTCTGATTCAGTTTAGTAGAGAATGGTTGTATTATTGTCTGTTGGGGACTTAATGGACTAGATAAGTGGAGGATGAGGTGGTCTAGAAGCTGGCTGAAATGCTAAGCTCAAAGGGGTTTTGTGATCCGTGGCACAAAGTCCAACAGAGGCCAGTAACCAGTGGTGTGCCTCGGGGGTCGATGCTGGGGCCAGTACTGCTTAATATCTTCATGAATGACCTAGACGATGGGACAGCGTACACCCTTAGCACGTTTCCAGACAATATAAAATGGGAGGAGTGGTTGATACACTGGAGGGTTGGGTTGCCATTGGGACCTTGACAGATTGAGGAATTGAACCGACGGGAACCTCATGAAGTTCAGCTTCATGGAAAATGCAAAGTCCTATAATGATCTGGATTTGACTGTGTTTTCCTGGATGACTTTGGGTTAACAGGTAGGTGAGGATTTTCTGTCTCATGACTTAGTTGCTCTATTGCGACCAATATACCATACCCCTCTCGAGCTCAGTATTCATTCTCAAGCATGCCAAACTCATAGCCGTGCGGTACAGCTTACCTGGTTTTCATTTTGCCCAGTATAAGAGCTTCATACAAAGCCAATCAATACTTTCATCACAAAGAGGTGAGAAAAAAAGCTTGTGTCTGTTGGTGTTCCTAACCACTTCAAGCAATTAACTCTGGGGGCTTTTGACCTCAAATGAAGTATGTCTTCTCTGCTGGCTCCCTGTGACTTTAATTGGTGTCTCCTTCTTTCTCTGTCTCTCGCCCTCCTTTTTTTAAAATCTTGTGTACTCAAATCCTTTATGGAGTACAGATGTTGAAGAGCGTTCTGGGCCTTCACCAAGCAGGCTGGGAACTTTTCTTAGTTATTCCTATTAGATTTACATTGCTCTGCAGTGGGAAGGAATGATAAGCTGCTGTTCAGTGTCAGAGCTTTCATGGCTCGCTTCAGGGAGGAGGAGATTTTTAGAACCTGATAGTCTTTGTATTTTAGAGTCTGTTTTGGATAGGACGAGAAAATCTTGTCAATAGTTGTAATTCTGGAAATAGATGACAAAAATGAGCAGAACTCTGAAAGACAAATGCTTCTGCATGCAACGTTTATTTGAGCTATAGAATTTTTTCCCCTTGGGGTACAATGAATGGATGCTATAAGTTTTTAGAGGTTCAGAAAGGCATTGAACAAATTGAGGAAAGTCCACTGAAGTCACAAGTTGCCCCCACTGGATTAGAAAGTGCATGAATCAAAAGCTGGTGCATGCTAGGAGTTTATCTGTGCTTACGCTTAAACTTCTCTGTTTGCGGCCTCCTGTTACTGAGCTCTGTGGACTCTTTGATCTGACCCATACCTCTGTCCTTGTGCTGTCCTGTGAAATGAACTGGTCCCACTCAAAACTGGAGTCCTGGCTGCTGCTTACAAGGGGACGACACGGCAGAAGGTGCTGCTACTTGGACTTGAGCATTAGTGCAGGGCCCCAGACCTCAGGGTCTCAGGGAGGCCTTAAAAACACGCTAGAGATGTCTCCATGTGGATGCTGGGCCCTTTCTGGGATTCAGGTGGAGTGTACGTGGACTGTATCAACTGTGCCACGTGTCAGCGTCTGGTTTTATTAAGTCAATAAGGTGCAAGATTTTCAGATTAGGATCAATTTATTGCTAATAGGATGGTTCCCAATCTCTTTTAAAACATGTCTGCTTTTATGCAGGCCATAAGCTTAAATCTGGAAGGATAATTTCAAGCATCATTGAAAACATTGGCTACTATAACTTCAGTTTTTCACAGAACAAACAGAAGAAAAATTGCAAGCAGAAAACATGTTTTATGTAAATACCAAAACATCTCAGTAGAGCCAGCACAACAAAGGTAAAAATAACTTTCTGGTAGTCTTCCAGATTTGCATTTTGAATCAATCTGTACACATTAGAAACAAAGTAAAATTAGAAGATGAAAAGTGCAAAGCAGGGTTTGAGGGATTTCATTCCGATAACAATGTGTAGATACAATTCTTTCAAAGTGCGATCAACTCCTGTTATACTGTCAACGTGATATTTGACTGTAGGCAAACACAGACTGCTGCAATGACAATTTTATACCCTATTGTACAACTCCAGTCAGCCCTGGTGTTTCAAAACAAGACAATTTGTCTTGCTGTAAATAGAAAAAGAATTATACAAATTTCTTTCTGCTTTATTATCCTGGAAACCTCATAGATCATATGAAATGTTTGGTGTGTGGCAGTCCAAGGAGAAAAACAGAAAAAGAGATGGAATTTAATTTGGCTTCTTGCTATGTTTACCTCTATCTGATGTGGGATTAAGTTGTCATTTATGCAGCTTTAACAACGTTTTTATTCCTTTTGAAGTTTGGGAAATGCAGGTTGGATGAATTGCACTATATTTCCTGAGTTTTCTCAGTGTTAGAAGTCATTAAAAGGAATGCAGTAACTACTTGGGAGAGGAAATGCAAGAAATGTATTATACATCTCGTGAAACTAAAACTCCCCTTGCTGAACGTGACATAGAGAATATCACAAAAACACGTTTAAAAATCATGTTGCCTTCCAAATGCTTATGGTATTATTTTTTTCTATTGGCAATCCAAAAAATTTTGATCAACAGGATGCAGCGTACGGAGAGTCATGCAAGCGGATATTGGCAACTTAGCCTCAGCTCACAGAGCAAGTGCCAGTTCATAGTGAAGATGCCTTAGCAGTGAGCTTCAGGGAGGTTAAGGTTGAGGTGGAAGTACCGTTCAGGGTCAGGTATTTCTTTATGCATCAAGGAATGAGGAGTGCTTGAACGAGGAATAAAGAAAGATGTAGTAAGAAATGGTCACTATAAACAGCTGAAGCTGTCGTTGGTCATTGCATTGGTTTGATTGATCGTTTTCTCAGTTTTGTCTGATGTTATACTGTGCTGCATCTTGGCAGCTTTGCCTTCTAATTTTACTTTGGCCCAACATTTGTGTCACAGCCGCTCAGATGCTCGAGAGACACTTTGCGTTTGGCCTCTGGGGGATTGAGATAGCGAGTGTCTCCTTCCCTGTCGGGGCACAGAGCGGAGTGGAGGAGAATACTGAACGCAGAGCAGCGGCTGCTCAAGGACACGTGCCTGTTGGCCACAGAAACAAAAAGCCCACCCCAAAGTAAAGCTAGGAGACCGGTAGTCACAATGGAATAGATCTGATTTCTCTCAGCTGAAATGTTCATCGCCGACAAGCCTGGCTGGGTCCTGCACGGGGCACCTGTATTAAAGTACCGTTGGTTGGTGGCTTTTCTTTATACCAAGAAGAGTTTGTTCTGCAAAGTTCTTAACTTTCACTCTCCTATTATTTGCAAGTTGCACATAATTCAGAAGCATTTGTAATGTGTGCATAACTGTAATTATTTTTACTGTTGTAGATTTCCATATCATAAATACTCATTTTTCTGTAAGGCTTCAGGAGATGTATCTCTAGGAATAGCAATCTTTAGACATGTTATCAACAGCAAAACAGATAGATTCTTGTTTGCTCTGCTAGTTTTTGGTATCAATTCTGCCAACTTGGGCTATGGATACTTTGTTAATAGATTGAACAAGTAACTAGTAATTTTACTCGACTTCTATGGTTTGGAAAAATGTGTTTCATCCAGCTTTTGAAACATTCTTCACAAAAACAGAAGGATGGACAACTTAAAAATAAATAACCTTAAGTCCTATAGCCAACATAGGATTCTCTCGCGTTGTGGGAAGGATGTGTTAAAGCTTTATTCCCTTGACTGTGGCTGGCTGTCACCTGCATATGAATTGCGTTATTGGAATCCAAGCGAACGTCTAGCTATATTTTATGTTACATGAATAAATGTAGAACTGGGAAGTGGTTTTTTGTGTTGGTTTATAGTGCTGTGAAAAATTACTGCCACTGGTTGCCTTAATCACGTGCAGTAATCAGAAGACAAAGCTGTGCAACATTAAGACACTGATTCCAATCAACAACTGTTAAAGAAGAGAAAAAAATCATCAAAGCTCTGAAAACAAGGCCTGGCCCTGCTCATACATATATTATATATATAAAAAATCTAGTAGGTATATAATTAAATGTGGTAATAAATAGTCTAAGTAGTGAAAAGTTGTGTGCTCCATTCATATCTTAATGCTTCTTCAACATTGACATAATGTATTTTAGGGGGAAAATTTTCTATTACTGTAGGATTGATTATAAGCAGAACTGTAAAATAGCTTAAGAGATCTTAAAAGACTTCAGGTTACAGCAGAGACTTTTGTCTGTCATCTAAGAAGGCAGTTTCTGATATTTGACTGACGGATGGGAATAACTAAATAACTTCTTACAGATGGAAAGAATTGCTCTTAAAACCTTACCTTTGAAAACTTGGAAAGGTTTACAGTTGCAGAATATCAAAATAAGTATGTCATTCTTGTAATATTTTTCTAGAGATGGATGAATTTGTGAAAAACACTTGGACTGTAGGCTTGCCTTATTTTTCTAGTGCTGTCAAGTCCATCAAGTGTGTGAGCTACTGCAAAAGGAGGAAACTAAAACAGCCAGGAAAAGAGAGGAAGGTAAATGTACAGAAATGTTCTGAGCCCTATAAATTAGCAATAAAGTAGATATAATTCTACCTATCTGTGCTGTTTGGTCCTCTTTTAAATCTGCTAATGTTTTTCTATGACTCTTCTTTTATTTGTTATATGGCATTTCTAATATAAGGAAATATTATAATTTGGGGGGTCTCACAGAAACATTTACATATGCTAAGTCTAATTTTTCTTTTGCTTAATGCCCAAGCAAAATTGCGTAGCTGTAAGCAAAACCAAAATGTAATTGTGTTAGTGTGTGTATATTTTATTTATTTATATTTATAACACCTCAAAGGCATAGTCATGATACCGTACCCTATTGCAAGAAGCACTGGATAAGTGGAGAACAGAAATATTATCTCTGTCCCTTAAGAATTTGTGATCTAAATTTAAGACAAAAGAGAAGAAATTATTTCAGGAGAACAAGGAAGAGAACAATACAGTATTGCTACAGTTACTATTACAATACAGTGTGTCAGTCAATACTGCAAGTGGTAAGTATGATAAACGATGACCTTTGCACAAGAGCAGAGTACCATCTGCCTAGCTTTTTGAGGTCGGGGGCAATGGAGAACTATGGGAGGAGATTTGAAGAGGAGTTTTGCGTTAAATTGAATGTATGTGCAGGCCTTAGTGATCTCAATAAACACCTAAAAAAAAAAAAAAGTAAGCATTAAATGTGATGTACAAGTTACAGGTCCAAGAGATGTGTTGTGGTGATCAGAAGAAGCAAGAAAGGAGGCATGCCTTCCTTGCTTAGTCACGTTGAGCCTGCATTGGCAGCTGTAGGGTAGATAGGGATGCCTGTCAGGGTTTGTTTTGTGGATTAACTTTACCCAGCGACATCTGACTGAGGTAGTTGTTGAGATTCCTGTTATAGATGGTGCAGAGAAGCAGACACTTCTAGGGGCACAACTCATCTGTCCTCTTAAAAGGTGACTTGAGGGGGAAGTGAATTGTGCCCTAAGAGGACGTATTTCTCTGTTGATGAAAAGGCAAGAAATAACCAACTGAGTCTAACTGGCTGCATTGTAGACATGTACAGTGCAGATGTGTCTAGCGTGAGGTGAGATGAATCCCAGCTGATGAGACAGGTGGGAAGCGCAGCTGTTATGGGTGTCCTGGTTTCGGCTGTGATGGAGTTGGTTTTTCTTCCCGATAGCTGGTGTAGTGCTGTGCTTTGCAGTTGGTATGAGAACGATGTTGGTAACACGCTGATGTTTTAGTTGTGGCTGAGTAGCTGCAGTGCTTATACTCAGCCAAGGACTTTTCAGCTCCCCATGCTCTGCCAGCAGGGAGGTGCACAAGAAGCTGGGAGGGGGCACGGCCAGGAGAGCTGACCCAGACTGGCCAAAGAGATATTCCCCACCATATAACGTCATGCCCAGTACATAAACTGGAGTTAGCTGCGGGGAGGGAATCGCTGCTCGGGGACGGGCTATCGATCACCAGGTGGTGAGCAATTGCTGTATTGGGCATGACTTGTTCTTGCACATTCCTTTGTCGGTATTATTATTGTTGTTATCATTGTTGTTTCCTTCTCTCTTGCTGTCCTATTAAACTGTTTTTATCTCAGCTCACGAGTTTTTCCCAATTCTCTCCACGGTCCCACTGGGTGAATGGGTGGAGTGAGCGAGCGGCTGCGTGGTGCTTAGTTGCTGCCTGGGGCTAAACCACAACAATAGGAGAAAGAGAGATGGGGATCATGGCAGAGCCAGGTTGTCTCATTTCTCTCCATGGAAAGTACGACTGAAAGGCGAAAGGCCAGAATAATTTTTCATTTGGTATTTTTCAAAGAATCAGCAAGATTCTGTGTGGAGAGAGAAGCAGAGACAGGAGATGCTTTGGGAATTTTGAGGAAGAAGTCATGGACATGGAAAAGCTTTCTGGGACTGTCAATGTGGGGTTCCTTGAAGTTAGAATGAAGGTATTAAAAGGAAATAGAGGATGGCTAAACCACCTCCAGCTGAGATGATGGAAGTAGAGTGGATGAATCAATGATGGTCAATGTCACTAGGGATACTTTGCAGTGTATACTAAAGGTGTAGCGTAAAAGTAGATGCAGGGGAAGCAAATGTTGAAATGATCCAGGCATGGGGACTGGCAGCATGGGCTCTGTATAGAGAACAAGAGCAAGATGATTGAAAGATGAACAGTTTCATCAGTTTTGTCACTGGAGAGGCATGAAGAAGGCTTGAATTCTGCTAAAAAGTCATCAGACCTTAATGCACTATAAATCACATACAAGTTGGATGCCAGGACGTAAATAGGGAAGGGTGAGGAGGAGCACCGGTGGTGCCTGGAAAGGGAGAGTGTAGCAACAGACGCTTCTGAGAGAAAAGCAATTTTTGTAGTGAAGATGAATGGGCTTTTGTGAACAGAGGAGATAAACCATGGCTGCAGGTCAAATGAAGATCTCATGGTGATGGGAACAAGGAACTAAAACAGGTCAGGCAGGTGGAGCTTGAAGTCATTAGGAAGAGTGTGGGACAGCTCATTAATGCTTCAGGTAGATAAACTGTCTCATTGCTAAATTCTTACTGTGATTTCTGCTCTATAGTCATTAGTGATCACAGTCTGGATTGCAACAAGTTTCCAAGATTTATATAATTAATAATAACTCTTACACAGCTTTTTGGTTTGGAAGAACTTTAGGAACAACACAGATGATACTCATTTTCTTTCTATGTCAAGGTGAAATTAAAACTACATTTTTCTGTACCGTGGTTTATTTTTCGTTACAATAACTAAAGCCGGTCAGGAATGCTTACTTGTTCTGTTTCTCTGAGCTCTAGTAAGTGTTCCTTGATTGAGGTATTCTGCAGATATGTACATAAAATGAGAGAAAATCATACATACTGAATTTACTTTTTTTTTCCCCAGAATATCAAGTTTTCCTTAATTTTCCTTACAACTTTTCTATATGTGATTTCAATATTTTTCTTCTATAAGCGGTACTAAGTCCTTTCCTCTGCAGATGCTCTCCACTAATCTAACATCTACCAGCTTCCGAAATCAAGCCTTTAATTTTTAGTGACAGAGGGCTGGAAGGGAGATTACATCCAGAATGGAAGCAAGGGTGATCAACAAGTATTTATTTCATAGTTAAAGTTAAGTATTTAATAATATACCATTAACTACTGAGATTAGAACTGAATCTTTTTAAATATGTTAGGTAAACATGTCTGGTAACAAAAAGACTTAAAGTTGGGCAGAGAGGTTTTCCTTCTGGAAGCCTTGAGGGACACCTGCCTCTTCCCCACTGCCTTGAGGAGTGCTTTTCTAGGCATCTAAAATGAAGTTTGCAAGTCTGGCAGTATAGATCCTGAGAGGGTTTTTTGGCTTCTTGCACTCGTTGAAAGCTGAGAGTAACTTTCATTAAAACAAATTGTTGTCCCTATTGTATTAACCGCTATTACAGCTGGCTGCAAATTTTTCATTTTCTGTAGGTGATATTAATCACAGGGTGCCTATAATGTGCTGCTGCTTATCCTGAACAAATACAATTAAACTATATTAAAATTCCATACGGAATTGTTTAAATACATCTATTCCTCTGTGAATATTAATCATCTTTTCCACTTCAGGGCAGATGTTCACTCTCCCTCTTTGAATTCCTTTTTCTAGTACATGCTGTGTGGCATTGAGGTACAAGTCACGTAACGTGGCACATGTGTTTGGCATGAGTTCGAGCCAATTAGTGAGCTGTCACTCATACCCCTCAGGTTTTGCTTGATTCCTTGTCATATAGGACTAGGAGTAGGGTCGTATAGGTTCATATAGTCATATATTGCTAGCTCCTGTGTCACTAGCGCAAACGCTTTTCATGTTGGGAAGACTCATCGTGTGTCTTTGCTGAGTGTAAAAGGCAACTTTTTAGAATGATGTATCCTATAATGCTTGAACTGAAAGCAGATAGCATTGCTTGTGCTTTGTTAAGCCAATATTTTTCTGTTGGGAAAAGGCCACTCGGGGCATGAGGATGCTCTTTAGAGAAGCTCAGTTGCACAAGATGACACACGAGGTTTTAAAGCTTTAAACTGCTTCTCAAGGAACCTCACTTCTTTTATCACAAACATAGATTTGTCATAATGTCTCCTACAGTGGAAAATAAGAGATTGGGTAGTTTCAGTGTTCTGTTCATGGAACAATTGCATAACCTCATAGTTATGGAAGTGAGTTTATTTTCCATTATTCTAATAGAGGGTGGCTGTAAACCTCCTTGGAAAATTAAGTACAGCTATAAAGATTTTCATGGTAGTTGTGAAAAAAATTTTCATCATGTAATTGGACTGATGGGCGAATGATATTATTTAAATTTCTAAAAACTACAGTCAAGGAATATTGCCTGGACAAGAAAAAAGACAAAACCTTTTCAAATAATGTAAAAAAACAAAAGGGAAGCTGCAATGTATTCACAGCCTATGGGTTAGTAAAAATGTGACCCTTCAGACTCTTCTTTTAAAAGTTATTTACAGTTAAAGCAAAACGTTGCTGGCACACAGCAGAAACATTTAAGATCATTGCCTTTAAATATAAAGAGAAAATACAAAATTCCTGGCACAACATAATTCATTTAGCAGTTTAAAATGATGGCCTGATAACAACAGTTTCCTCATGTGAAGTGTTGAAAAGGGTGGAGAGAAGCGAAATCCATCAAAATCTATCAATGCCCAGTTTTCTTAAGGAAAGTACATGGAAATGGCTTTGATAACATATTTTATAGCCACAGAAAAAGGACAGACAAACTGGCAGTTCTTGAACGGTTGGCTTCAATCCTCTGCAATATGGTTTGCATTCAGGAGGGGTGATGATAAAGTCCAAATCTGACGAGCAGCCACACTGCTTTCCCTAGACCTTTTCTCAGGGTTAAATCTGGCTGCACCCCCCTCCTTCTCAATGAGTACTGAATATGAAGCTGGTGTGGATGGTACTGTTGTCACCTGGATATTGCATTGCTGAATATAGTTGTCACGTAGATATTGAAGAACAGCCTGGGCAAAATCACTGACTCGAACGTGAGCCTGATGGAAAAACATAACGGATCATGGAATCGTAGAATCTTTGGGTTGCAAGGGACTTACGAAAGCTTTAAAGCCCTGTCAATAAGCCTCACTAGCTTGTGAGCAAAGACCCACTTCCCCCTTTGAGAAAGGTTAATCCCATCTGACACCAGCAAGCCAGGTGCCGTGTAGGCCATCCCATTATCTAAAAACGTGATATTGTGGCAGTGACAGCAGGCACGGAGCCATGCATTGATAGACTGGGCCCGTCTGTTTCTTCCAATGTCACTGCCCGCAACTGGAAGGAGAGAGGAAAAAAAACCCTGTGCTCCAGATGCCCTTACCAACCGTCCCAAGGCCCTGAAGTCTCTTTTGATCACCCTTGGACTTGTTGCAGCTTCATCACCACGCACATGGAGGACCAGTAATGGGTAATAGTCTGAGGCCCACACCAGGCTAGGGAGTTTCCTAGTGATGCCATTAACCCAGGCCCCAGGGAGGCAGCAGACTTCCCTAAGAGAAGGGTCTGTCTGGCGTATTGGACCTTCTGTTCCCTTCAGAAAGGAGTCGCCTACAACTATAACCCGTCTTTCCTTCCTCGAGGGGGGTGGTCGTGATGTGGGGGGTAGGCCTTTCTGACTTTGGCAGCACCTCTGCTGTACCTGGACCATCATTCACATCACCCATGGACTGGCCTTGCACGTCCAGAACTTCATACCTGTTGCACAGAGGCACCTGGGGAGGCGAGGTGGGCAAGGACAGGGTTCGCTTGCCGCCCCGACTGTGGACTTGCCTCCATTCGCTCCTTTTCTTTAAGCCACTGCCCTCAGCCTGGCAGGGGGAGGATACAGGATCCCCTTGATGTCATTTTTTTTCTAGTGTCTGTTCCTGCTTCTCTCTCAGGGAGGGCAGAGCATGGTTCCATGAGTCCATCTCTTTCTCGGACTCCCTGGTGCTCCTTAACCTTTCTACTTCCTCTCGTAGCTCCGCCACCAAGCTGAGGCATGAAGAATAAATATTTTCAAGAATTAGCTAATACGCTGTTCTCACCTTTTGTTGCCAATTAGTGCTCTACATATGCCTCATATAAGGAAGAATGAACACTAAGTGTTTTTTTTGCAAATGTGAAGGTGGGAAGGGGGACAAAGTGAGTGAGAACTCTGAGTGAGAATAGTGGTAGCAGCATATGGAGCTGAAAAGCATATCTTGTGAAAAATATGCTCTAATTCTCCATATTTGTGCAATGTAAGTGGTATTATGATGAAGTAGCTGCTGCTGCTCTCCAGCTCTGCCGTGCCATGTGGGAAGCGCAATGCTTTCCCAGCTGACAGTGCCAGGGGAGCGTGTCCAGCAGAAGAAGCTGGAGTGAAGGGGGATGGCAAGGATGAAGGCCGTAACTGCCAGCTGAACACTTTATCTGACAATTGTATCCTGGCTCAACTAATTATAACTTTCCTTTCCTTCTCTGTTCACCTTCAGGCAATAATCATTAGGGCTGTGTGAGTATGTTTATATTTACTGAGAAACAGCAAATTTGCTGAACACAGTGATTTAACATCTCAGAAGCATTGGAATGCATCAAATAATTGTGGCTGGAAAAAATCCAAGGCTTAATTGGAAGTTTTCTCTTTGTTAATCCCATAACTAATTTGGTGATTAGGGCATTCACGCTTGATGTGGGAGAACTTTATTCAGTTCCTCTCTCTACCTCAGGGGCACAAACCCAAACTTTCCAAATCTGAAATACACCTAAGCACCAGATCTCATCCTCCACCTTTCCTACCGACATGGTTTCACTTTGGATAAGAGAACAGTCACTGGGACAAAAACTAGGACCCGTGCCTGCAATCTAATCGCCTATATTAGAGAGTATTTTTCTTCTTGCTGTCTGTTTCACTTACTGGTAAAACTTTTTGTGCAAAAGGCAACAGCTCCAACAAAATATTAAGGACACTATTTTAGGCTCTCATGTAATATTCTGCTCCGGGAGAGTTACTAAGAAGGGAGACTTTGGCAGAAATTCCTGCGTTGAACTAGGTAGAGAAGGTGTTTCGGTCCAATTCTTTTGCCTTTAAAAAAATTCACACTGAATACTGTCAGTATTTTGACGTGGATAAGGTTCAGAGACATCTTCAGCTACTTCCTAGAAGAGTGTAAGGGGCACTTTGGAGGCTGTCCTGACTCAAACACCTCTGACTTAGTAATTTCTAGCTGGTTCCTTTGTGATCCTGTCCAGGTGTTAAAGCTGGGTTAATTAATTTGGGGTGGGGGAGAATACACGACTGAGAGAAGGTAGGCATTGAGTACTTCCCTGCATCACCCATTATGTGGGTGATGCTCTCTTTTCCCATTACAGAAATAAACTATTTCTCTGTTTCCCTATCTATTTCTTCTAACTGGTAACCTTTTTTTGCCTCTTATGTCCCTTACAAACTATAACTTGTCCTGTGTCATAACCTTTCTAGTGTTGCACTCACATGCTAGTGCTGTTCCTCTGGTCTTGTACTTAAATAGGTGGCCTTATTTAAGCTTTCTGTATAGGGTTGTTTTTTTTTTTTTAGTTCTGATGTCACTGAAGAGCTCTAAATGCAGTCATTGTTTTATCACTGTTCTCTGTACCCTTCCTCTGCAATAGCATAATATGTTGCTGTTGTATTTAATAAGACTCTTTCAGCTCCCCAAGACGCTTCCATTCTTTATGCTTCTCTCCCAGGAGACCCTTTCAAACCGTTCCCTGGTAGGTTGAATTCCACTTTTCAAGATGGTAGCCCTTCTCACTGATTCTTTTCCTTAAAATAGCAGGTTCTTTTGCTTTATTCTCAGCTTCACTGAGCTTGCTTCCACTTAGTTTTACCAATTATTTTCCACTCAAATCTATGAAATCTAAAATATTTGCTTCTCTAGTAGCTTCCTTCATCTTTAGGAACAGTCTCCTGCTGTACCTCCCAAAGCTTGGATTGTCCCCTAAGCATTTTCACTGACTGTAGAAATAAATCCTTTGCCTTCTCCCAAAGTGGTAGCTCCCCATCATGACTTTAGCCATGTTCTTCATGGCCTTTATCTTCAACAAGTCAAAACTCTGCTGTCAACTTCTTCCAGAAGGTGAAAGGGAGAACATGTTTGTTTTTTTTTTTTATTATTACATAGAATGCAGCATCCCTTTTTTCTATATGGTTACTTTAATTTCTGATACAGAAACTGCTGTGTGCTTGGGCTTTTACTTCAGTTTATTTTTGCTTTTGCCATTTGTGCATAGAAGGATTGTGCTGTTGCAGTGTTGAACTGGTTCTTCATTTGGTGTAGGTAAGGATTTTATCCAAAGAAATGCTTTAAATGTTGTATTTCCTTACAGTTTCCAGAATAGCAGTTTAGTAAAAGATTCAATTTTAGTTTGGATTTCATGTGAGCTGTTAGTAATTACACTAAGTTTAAGAGCAATGAAATGTTAATTAAAAATCTGCATTGTAGGAGAAATTAGGAAAAACTGGCTAATTAAACAATATGATCATTTGTAATGGTTCCAGTTGCACAGTAATGCAATTTAGAAAATAAATTCTTTGAGAACTATTTTAAATAACTATAGGACATAACTATATGTTAGTGTTTGCTTAGAAAATATGCACCACATAGTAAAATATCTTTGAAATCACTGACCTAAAACATATGAATGGAAAGAACTGTTTGGGGCTTAACAAATGTGTTTGGAGTGGCTATCCAATTACAAGTAAAACATTACACATCTTTCCCCTGGATGAATCTGCCTTCTTCAAGTCCTACCTTCATCCTTGATTCATCTAAGAATAATAGAATCATAGAATAGTTTGGGTTGGAAGGGGCCTTCCAAGGTCAGCTGGTCAAAGCCCCCTGCAGTGAGTAGGGACATCTTCAACTACATCAGGTTTCTCAGAGCCCCGTCCAACCCGACCTGGAATGTTGCCAGGCATCTACCACCTCTCCGGGCAACCTGTGCCAGTGGTTCAGCACTGTGAAAAATGTCTTCCTTATACCTAGTCTAAATCTACCCTCTTTTACTTTAAATCCATTACCCCTTGTCCTATCACTACAGGGCCTGCTAAAAAGTCTGTCCCCATCTTTCTTATAAGCCTTCTTTAAGTACTGCAATAAGGTGTCCCCAGAGCCTTCTCTTCTCCAAGCTGAACAACCCCAACTCTTTCATCCTTTCTTCATGGAAGAGGTGTTCCACCTTCTGATCATTTTGGTGGCCCTCCTCTGGACCCACTCCAACAGGTCCATGTCTTTCCTGTGCTGAGGACTCCAGAGCTGGACGCAGGACTCCAGGTGGGGTCTCACCAGAGCAGAGTAGAGGGGCAGAATCACCTCCCTCGACCTGCTGGCCGTGCTGCTTTGGATGTGGCCCAGGATCCAGTTGGCCTTCTGGGCTGCGGGCGCACATTGCTGGCTCATGTCCAGCTTGTCATCCACCAGTACCCCCAAGTCCTTCTTGGCAGGGCTGCTCTCCATCCCTTCATCCCCCAGCCTGTACTGATACTGGGAGTTGCCCGATCCAGGTGCAGGACCCTTCACTTGGCCTTGTTGAACCTCATGAGCCCTTTCACACATACCCATTCCTTGAGCTTGTCCAGATCCTTCTGGATGGCACCCTGTCCCTCAGGCGTGTCAGCGGCACCACTCAGCTTGGTGTCATCTGCAAGCTTGGTGAGAGTGCACTTGATCCTACTGTCTATGTCATTGATGAAGGTATTAAAGAGTACTGGCCCCAAGATGGACCCCTGAGGGACACCACTCATCACTTCTCTCCATCTGCACATTGAGCCGTTGCCCACTCCCCTCTGGATGCAACCATCCAACCAATTCCTTGTCCACCCATCAAATCCATATATCTTCAATTTAGAGAGAAGGATTTTGTAGGGGACCATGTCAAAGGCCTTACAGAAGTCCAGATAGCTCTCCCACCAGTAGCTCTTCCCTTGTCCACTGATGTGGTCACTCCATCCCAGAAGGCCACTAGGTTGGTCAGGCAGGACTTGCCCTTGGTGAAGCCATGCTAGCTGTCTCAAATCACCTCCCTGCCCTCCATGTGCCTTAGCATAGGTTCTAGGAGGATCTGTGCCATGATCTTCCCAGGCACAGAGGTGAGGCTGATGGGTAAGTAGCTCCCAGGGTCCTCTTTGCTACCCCTTTTAAAAATGGGTGCAATGTTTCCCTTTTTTCAGTCTCCAGAGACTTCACCTGACTGCCAGGACTTTTCAAATATCATGGAGAGCATCTTGGAAACTGCATCAGCCAATTCTGTTAGGACTCTGGGGTGCATCTCATCAGGTCCCATAGACTTGTGTATGTTCAGGTTCCTCAGGTGGTCTCTTCTCTTCCAGTGGGAGGGACTTTGCTCCCTCAGTCCCCATCTTGCCGTCCATCCGTTCAAGAGGTGTGGGAAGAGAGACCACCAGTGAAGATTGAGGCAAAGAAGTTATTGAGTACCTCAGCCCTCTTCTCATCCGTTGTTACCAGTCTGCCAGTCTTGCTTAGTCAAGTGGGGTACGCTTTCTCTGACCTTCCTTTTCTGACTGACAGAAAGGATGGCTCTTCTTATTCTTCTTTGCATCCCTTACCAGTTCAGCTCCAGCAACACCTTGGCTTTCCTGACCCCCTCCCTACACAACTGGGCAGCATCCCTCTGCTCTTCCCAGGACACCTGTCCCTGCTTCCACCACCTGTGCATTTCCTTCTTGCCCTTTTCTTTGACCAGCAGGTCTCGAGTCAGCCATGCTGGTCTCTTGCCTTCCTTTCCTGATTTCTTACACCTGGGGATCCAGAGTTCTTGCACTCCATGGAAAGCATCCTTAGAGATCTGTCAGCTCTTTTCTGCTCCCTTGTTCCCAAGGGCAGTGTCCTAGGGGGTTCCCAATGACTAACTGCCTGAGGAGCTGGAAGTTTGCTTTCCTAAAATTCAGGGTCCTGACTTTACTCTTCACCTGCCCCATATCCCTCAGGGCTGTAAACTCCACCAGTACATGATCACTGCAGCCCAGGATGCCTCCAGTCTTGACATCATCCATCAGCTGCTGTGTGTTGGTGACCAACAGGTCCAGTATGGCATCTCCTCTGGTAGGGCTGTCTATTACCTGGCTTAAGAAGTTATCCTCAATGCATTCCATGAATCTCCTGGATTGCCTACAGCTTGCCATGCTACTTTTACAGCAGATGTCGTGGTGGTTGAAGTCTCCTAGCAGGATGAGAGCACGCGAGCACGATGCCTCCTGTAGCTTGGCGTAACTTCAAAGTATTCTTCCAAAATACAGAGTGAGCTCTTCTCCAGGTCAAGAGAGGCAACAGAAAGACACTGTAGGTAATATGAGTGTCTCCAAACTGCCCTCATGTTTCTTTGTGTCCTGAAATGGTGCTTTACAGGGGAAACAACGTGTCTGGAAATCTCAGCTATGAATTATTCTGCCAAAATAATTTCAGTTATACTTACATCCTCAGGAAGGTGACAACTGTGAAAATAGGTGGAGACACTATTCTACAAATTCTTCTACCAAAATAATATTTAATATTATGAACAAAACCCTCGGCTAAGCATTTCATCCAGTGGTGGATCCTTTTCCAAGTGGTTGAGTGCTTAACTCAGGCTCACAGACATTGCTGAGTTGCAGGAACACTTCCCCCAGCTTAGTTAACCCTCGAGCAGACTTTTGCCTCCTCTCACTGCCTATAAAATTTCCAGGGCTTTTTAGCTGGAGTATGTGGGCTCATGTCTTTGTGGATGACAAAGAAAAGCATGGGATCTTCACACACAACTTGACACATTTCTTTACCAGCTAATTCAACATTTCTGATCTAGTGTATTCTCTTTGGTAATCTAAATCAAAGCTTGAGAGTATTTTATCAGCAGATGGATGGTTTGAGTGACTGGTTATTACCTCTATGGAAATACAGTGGCACAATTTACTACCACTGCGACAGTCGTAGATACTTTACTAATTCTGGTAATGAATGCAGCTGATGGGGAAAAAGGCTGCTGGTCTTTTAGATGTGCCTTACTTGATGTAGGAATATGGCCCGTTCTGGAAATCCCATCCCTTTTACAGGTTTGATGAAATGCTTCTGACTGCTTCTTGAAAACACAGAAACCAAAATATTTTTCCACTGGGTGGAAGCTAGTAGTGTTTTCTTCTGATACCAAGCCAACACCAGGTGTACAAGTTAGCACGGAAGACATCAGAACTGTGCTAGCATGAATTAGTTTGAAGAGAGGTAAGGCAAATGCCACATTTATTCTCTTCACCTCTGAAGGGTATAATCTGTGATGACTGATAGAATTGTTTTGAAAAGAGCATTTCATATAACAAAGCTGAAGAATACTGAAGGTATTTCACCTTCTCTTTATTATTGTAAATTCTGTGAATGCTTCCATCTTACAATGTTTCAAAACATACTTTGGTACCTTAGCAGATGTTTTCTTTTTCAGCAAAAGTAAAATTGTCTGGAGGTTTTATAAAGTTTTAATGAGGAATCTCAATGTTTTTCCCCATTCTGCTGCCTGTTTATGCTGAGATTGATCTACTAAATCAATCAAATGACAAGGAATCTTTTCCAATCCTACCCTTTCCAATCCTACTCTTCCAAGAGTATGATCGTCCTTGGGGCTCTCTGAACCAAGAGGTATATTCCTTCTGCAGTCCTGGTTCTCATTAGTTGCATTGCTTATGCTTTTTATTGGAGAGTAGAGAGTTTATCCTGGTGTAGCTTTGATCTTATCTTCTAAAGCTGGGAGGTGCTTGAGAGAGAACAGGATTGCTGTTTGCTGATGAGTCCTAATTAAAAATGAAAATAACATTTCTCGAGAACCGTCAAAAAGCATGAAATCTGAGACACCTCCTAGTCAAAAAAGCTCAAAGAACACAGTACTCAGAGGCTTTTGATTAAATAGTACTTCATGAGAGCGACACAGGAATGGATTAATTGGTATTTACATCTACTACTAGCAGGTGTCCAACAGTCCATCGACCTACCAGGGCAAAATCATTTGGGACTTTACTACCCCTATTCTCTCTTTGCCAGAATCCCTCCTGCCCCACGCATGGATGTGACTGCCTGCCAGGATTTAGTCCTTTATGATTTAAATCAAAGCAGTGTTTTTGCATTATGTGAGTTAAGTCAATGTATTTGAAATTTGTGACACAGATTTGCTCTGGACTCTGACTTGATAGCAGATGCCAAGTTCCTGCCCAGAACAAATTTTACATCTCAATTCCTTTTTCCCTAGCTATTGGAAGGTGGGTGAGCAAAGGGTCAAAGCTGATTAAATTTACAGGCAGTCCTTCTGTACTGCATGTTTTGGTCTTTGTTTTAAATTTAAGGCAGATGCACCCAAGATGCAATATATAGAGCTATGCTTTTTTTCCCGTAAGGTATGTTTTATTAATTTAAAATAAATAAAACAATGTAGTGATCAGAAACCCTGATTAGTTGAGGATTCATGCTAATAAGAGGAAACAGGTTTTTTGCATCTTGCGTGTTTTCCACCAGGTTACAGTAGAGAATGTTTCTCTCCTGAAAGTATCACCCTTTGCACAATTGTTTAATATTAATTTAGGCTTAGGGAAGGTGGCAGGTTGTCATTCCTGACCTCCAGTTTTTCTTCAGACAAACCAGCAAATGGGGCAAAGTGTCCTGTGAGTGAGAACTCCAACCACCCTCAGTCCTTTTGTCTCTTCCAAGAGGCTACCATATTCTATGGTACTAACATGGTTGCTGGTCTGGGGAACTGGACAGCAACCCTCAAATATGCCAGTATGGTCACAATACTTTCAGCTATAGAAAATAACAGTTAATTGCAATTAGGAACTTTTTGGATCATGATGGTGCGCTTAGTTGGATGGGTGTAATTCAGGCTTGTTCAAATGGCAGTAATTACTCTGAGTTAATGAAGCAGCTATTACACTTTATGAAGCGGAGATTTATAACTTTGACATCAGTGATACTTGGAAAACTTAAGAAGAGGTGTCCAATGAATTAAGGAATTTTTTGCATTAAAAATGTAGTCTTCATACATAAATGCTGCCACATGGAGGAAGGGGCAGGGTAGCAAAATTATGGACTTCATTACCAAAAAAAAAAAAAAAAGATTCATGTCAGATATTAGGAATATCTTTTAATGATGAGAGTAATGAAACACTGGAATGCACGAGGTGATGTGACAGTTTCTATAGGCAGTGCTAAAGGTTTTTAAGACTATCTATCAGGAAGGCATTTGTGCATACTCATGGCTAGGTGACCTTTTGAGTTACTTACTGATTTCATTCACCACACTTTATAGATACAGGTAGTTCAGGGCTACATAGGCAGTTCAAAGCCATAGATATCAGATCATTTCTGCTTATGTGGGAATTCAGCTGAGGCCTGGATCATGAGCTGTTTATGATGCAGCTCCTGTGATTTGTAGATGACCATGAATGAGTATGAGATTAGACTTCTAAAGCCTGCTGCGTTAAGACTTCAACATCTAGAGCTTAAGTCCAGGCAGACACCCAGTCTGAGGACTTTCCAGGGCTGCCTAATAGCATTCTTGAACTCATAACTTATTCTTTAAGGTCTCTACATGCTTAACTCCAGTGGCTTGGGAAGGTTCAGGCCCTGTAGGTGTCATCAGATGATTTTAGGAAAGTAGTGTATAAATCTTCAAGAGATGCCCAGAAGACAAGATATGGGTGGGACTGAAATGGATTTCGGTGGTAGGCACTTCTCCATTCCTGATTAGAGCTGTCAGCCAGGGGCCAGGGGACACAGGTTCTGGCTGCTGATCAACCTGGAGAAGAATATCCTAACCTTCTGGTAAGGGAATCGTCCTGACTGTTTGGTCTTGAGCTGTCCTCAGCAAGAGCTTTCACCTTCCTAGGCCCAGGAAGATCACAGGTAAGAGGAATGTTGGTTTAATGGGTGAAGAGGATGCCAAACTGATCTTCCCAGGTCAGGGATCCCCAGAATATGGATGTAAATTACACCATTACTGATAAAAGCTAAATCCAGTCTTGGATCTGAGTGACTGAAAGTGCCTCACATTTCCAGTTGGTACCTTATTCTCTCAGTGAAGGAAACAGATGCACAATCTGAGAAGGCTTAGGCTCCCTCTGGAAGTGCACAAGTTCCTTGTGAGTTAGTAGAGGCAAGAAGATGCTCCTGTTAGGTGAACTTTCAGTGGAATGTACTTGTTCCAGAGAAGAAATGTAAGTAGTTGTGGTGGGCAGACAGGATGCTCCCTGCTCCCCTGCTCTGGTCAACATGACTAAATTAGGCACATAATTAGTGTGAGTTGGATTCAGCCATTCTGTTTCTTAAAAGTATATTGATATTTGCTTTTCTAAAGCTGGAAGGCAATGGATGTAAAAACTGATGTAAGAATTTCAATTCAATGCATTTCCAGTATGTGCAGAAAGTTCGGGTCTTCAAGCAAGTGCTGATGATCACTAGGAGTGGCAGCCTCATGCTAGTGAGAGACGAAAGGCAAACTCTTATATACCAACTCTATGCATAAAAAAATGAAGGAGTGTTGTCTGCTTAGTCTTCAGTTGGCCAACTTGAAAACAAGCTGGATGGAGAATATTTGCCTTCGGTAAGCCACGTCCTTTCAGACTGGAGGTAGACACCAGAGAGACAGTGGCCAGTCATGTGGGAAGCGGTTGGGGGGTGGTGCAGAATGATGCATCAGGGATCTGGAATATCATGTGCCTTCTGTTCCCAAGTATCTCTCAGTGTCACCTGCTTTCCATTTGCAGTCCTTGCTCCGGTGAGACTTGTAACCTGAAATATTACCAAGAACCACTAACTTTCTCCAAATTCCCTGACTACTTGTAGTTGGGGCCCTCACTGCTACTTGGGGAAAAATGTTTGCAGACCCATAGGAAAAAGGACAGTTAGGGAGTGTGGCAGTAGGATAATTTTTTAACCAATACAACTCCTATTAAGCATATTTTTATTCAGTTCTGCAAGGAATAGTGTCTTTGAATGCCAGTTAAATTTTAAGGCCTCAGTCAGGCATGTGCTGTAAAACAGTGTACAAACTGTGTCAAGTTCAGACAATTTTGACTTGGCAACAGATGAGTAAATAGACAGAATGTAGGTAGAGGCATAGGCACTAAAAACAGAAGTAAGTTTTCATAAATTCAGCATTAAAGTAGTCATATTTAGTAACGCATGTGCATCACAACAGAAGTCTTGCTGTTAAAGAAGGAACCAAAAGAGAAGAGGAGCTGGTAATTTCCATGCTGAGTTCTTCTCAAGCCTAAGAAGAATGGAGAAAACTAAGGAAAAGGCTTAAAAATAAAGAGTAATTTAAAAAATAGGTGACAAAAGCTGCTGGTAGTAGGAAGAAGATGAGAGCTCACAGTAAGAAGACAAATTAGATTTTTTTTTTAGGAAACAAAAAATCCTTTTACCATTTTTACAGTTTTTTTCTGCTCCCCTGTGAATATTTATAACAGCAAAAGATGAACTAGCAAACTACATACAGCAATAATAAAAATAACTTTTTTTCACTACCTTGTTTGAGTCACTGTCATGTAAGATTTTAGTTGTAACAATGTCTAATATTTTCACATAGCTTTGTGATTTTTTCAAGTTGAGCAAGCCCATTGAGCTCTGAAATTCTGTAAGCATCTACCTGATATTTTTAAATTTGGCTATTACATATGTAAAACCAAAGACAATATGAACCTGTATTAAATTTGGGTCGAGTCCTGCATAATTCCTCTGGACTTTGTATGGAAGTGCCATACCATTTTCTTTTCTCGCTCCCTGAACAAGGTGCTACAGCACCTGTACCCTTTTGGAATAAATCAGTAAATCAGAGCAAGTCCGGCTGTGATAGCTCAGGGTGAAAAATGAAGACTCATTTGAATGCCACATCTGGAATTGAATTGTGTACAAGTTATACTAATGAAACAGGTTTTTTAGTATGCTCTATTTATGTACGAGGGTGCTTATAGAAAGTGTGCTGTACGTGGCAACATAACATACTGTAAATACTATGCAGATCTTTTTGGCATTCATTTTTAGGGAGCAAGGTGGAATTCAGTAGCATTCAGGATGATGCCACAAAGTCTGGGAAACACAAGGATTTAGGTTTCTCCAACTTTATGGATGATGCTGCCTCCTTTGTGAGGTGACTGAGACATGCTTTAAGTATTAAGGTAACTTTTTTAAATGAATTGAAAGGTTTTAGTAGAAGAGAAACCTAATTAAGTTGGTCTGTATTATTCCTACTGTTGTCCAATCACCTAATTGTTCAGGGTGGACTTTCACCCCCAATGGTACTAAAAACTGGTGTCAACCACAATACTTCTTGTAAAAGCTCTGAAACCTTCTTTAGTTTGAAGGCCACAGATCAGTGGGATGCTGCACAGGACCCTGGGGAACCATTTCTATTGAAAAGGAGAATCAGAGAATCAGAGAATCAGTAAGGTTGGAAAAGACCTTTAAGGTCATCAAGTTCAACCATTAATCCAGTGCCACCATGCCCACTAAACCATGTCCTGACGTGCCACATCTACACGTTTTTTGAATAATTCCAGTGATGGTGACTCCACCACCTCCCTGGGCAGCCTGTTCCAATGTCTGACCACTCTCTCAGTAAAGAAATTTTTCCTAATATCCAACCTAAATCTCCCCTGGCACAACCTGAGGCCGTTTCCTTTCATTCTATCACTAGTTACTTGGGAGAAGAGACCAACACCCACCTCACCACAACCCCCTTTCAGGTAGTTGTAGAGAGCGATAAGGTCTCCCCTCAGCCTCCTCTTCTCCAGACTGAACAACCCCGATCAGTAAGTTTGGAAAAGACCTCTAAGATCATCAAGTCCAACCGTCAACCCAACACCACCATGCCCACTAAACCATGTCCCAAAGTGCCATGTCTATACGTTTTTTGAACACAAAATGAAGCGATGGAGAGGGCAACGGAACTATTTGGAGCTGGAATGATGCGTGGACTAGTACCAGCGCTGCTCTAATGGTGTGGGATGCATTGGCACGTATGCAAGTGCTCTGACTGCTTTTCACGTTCGATCGAGACACTAGCAGCAAAATGTTGGGATAAATGTCAGCGCTTTTCCGGAGCACCTTTTTCTCTTTGCTTTGGGCCACTCACTGTAACTATGACCTGTGTGTACTTGCATGAAGCCTCTGGAAGCCATTTCAGGTTTCTCAGGGCCCACCCCCAACCTGGATAAAGCCTTTTGATTGCAAAGCTTTGTTCGGAAACCGTAAGATAATATCAACATTGTTTGGAAAAGTACTGCTACAGTGCATGTAACCACTACAGATAAAATTGTGTAGAGACTTCTTCAGAATGTGCTTTTCATAATGTTCCGGAAGGATCAAAACCAAAATCAATGCAAAACAGAACGGAGCTGTGCAGGAAACAGCACAGAAATGAGAAGGGTGAGCTGGCTTAAATAGAAGAGATTTAAAGTCTTTGGTGATAGCTTAATGTAAGGAGTGATAAAATAAGCAAGTATGTTTTAAGTGGTTTGTTTTAATTTTCCTTTGTATTTGTTTCCAGAAGACCAAAGAACAGGAAAAACTGTAATCACTCATATCTAGGTTTTTCTAATTGAAACAATCTTTCACACTCAATTTTGAGTCCTCTCTTTGCAAACCCAGAATACTGCTTATGCAGAACATTAATTCAGGCGGTTTAATCATTAGCAACCTCCAATAAAATTATTCCGTTTAATTTTTATCATGCAGAAAACATTGTTTAATATATTTCATATTTGCTTATTATTTCACTCATTATTTGTGCCCTTCCCATTTGGATCGAAATGGGTGCATAAAAAAAAGGCGCTACAATTTTAAATCAGATTTCTGGTGATTGCATTTATTTTATCTTTATTACTGTAGTTCTTTCAATGTCTATTTTTCACTTTAAAGCAACAGATTTACTCAGTGTCAGTACTGTTTCTAGTCACTGCTGGACTGAGTTTTCTGGATATCTAAGCAGCTATCAATGCAGAGATTTCAACAGTGTGTCCCAGCAGGTGAAGTTTCAGGGGTATGCTTGCAGCCAATGAAAGGAGACAACGTTCTGTAAATCGTCCATCTTCGGCAGCCTTATTGTTGTTATAGTTATCAGCAGAGCTAATAAAACTGGCTAGTAGGCAGAGCTCAGCCCCTTCAAGCTACAGCCTATGAGAGCCTTTGCATCCTACGTTTTTCTCTCTTCTCTTGAGCATGCCTGACAGGACGCACCACACAAACCAAGGACTGTAATGGCTTTACAGCTCAGAGCCTGTAAAGGCTATCAATTGCCTGAAAGGTCTATCAATTGCCTACCTGTATCGTTGCGCACCCATGAATACCTGTGCATGTCCTTCAATTTTTGTATTTACTAGGTCTCCCTTCTTACCATGTAATTTGTATTCATGCGTTGGGAGAGGAGAACAAGCTTTTTAGCTTTTTCGATTTAGAGTTGGTGTCTTAACTTTTGATGAACTTGTGCAATCAAAGAAAATACGCTCTTGACACCTGCTAGTTGTGCTGAAATCTAAAGTAATTAAGGAAAAAGCTCCAAATAAAAACTAGAAAATTGTAAATAACAGTTTTTCTCCAGTCTAATAACTAAGTTAATTTAGGAGCTTAAAGGATTATAAGATGCAGTGATACCTATGAAACTATATTAAACCCCCGAATTTTGGATTTCTCATAATTGTCTATTTTTTAAATATATTACATGATTTATTAATTTGTACATGATTCAGCAACGTATGTTAACTTTTAAAAGACGTTTGTGTTATTTTAATTGAAAGCTGTGAGTTTAAACTTGAGTGGTTTGTCAAAATTACCCAATTGTTTGTCAACAACTATATTTTAAAGAGAGAGGATATTCTTCTGTGAGTTTTTTTAGGTCATACATTTTTGTCCATCCTGACATGAAGATGACTTATGGAGTGACTATTATGCTTTTGGGCACTTTTATAGCACTTTTCAGTTTGGTTTGTGACTTTAAACAGCATTATGATTTCTGTAAGCATTTTGTCTTCAATGGATATAATATAATCAAATTTGTATTTTGAAGTCTATAAAGTGATTACAAGAAGAAAATGCTATCTTATTGCAATGGAAAGGCAGCTGTCTTTGATAGATGGCTTACTGAATCATATTTATTTGATTTTGAGGATGAGTTAGTGTCTTCATTGAGCCCTCCTTTCCATACACATTGAGCATTCAGTTTGTGGTTTTTTATTTATTTACTTAAAATCTTCTTTTAGTTGGCTGTGTTATAGCAGATGTTTAAAGAAAGTTAACTTCATGTGTTCTGCAGTTCCCTTGGCTTTCTGAAGAGGGTTTTTTTTTTTCAATAGCTCTGATTTATGGTCTGTGACCTGCTTTGTTAGATGCTCAGAGTTGCTGTGAATGCATACTTAAGTTTAACAGTTGTGATCCTCAAGGTCTTCAAGCATTTGGTGTTGTGTTAATCTACCTGCAGGGGACTATTAACTTGTCCTCTTAGCTTGAGGTCATTATTTCCTGTCTGAATGAAGTGAAACTCAATTAGCATTCTCAAGTGTTTCAAATGTTAATTTGGAGAAAAGGGAAGGAAAGGGAAAGGGAAAGAGAAGACAACGAAGAAATAGAAGGATTTGGCCTTTAAAATAAAAAGCTGAAGATCCATTTCCAGTTACAGCGATGCAAAGCTACCATAAAAAGCTTTACCTTCCAGGGCTGATTTATGTGCACTCACTCCCGAGTTCAACTGAGATGACAACCTGTCAATAGCTGCCTGTTTTCCAAGGGGGCATCTCTGCTTCTTGTAGCAACGGCAGTCAGCGCTGTATTTTTGATTGGTTTCAGGAGAGTCTGGAAAAAAACATTGAGATGGATGATGCCATGTGCATTTGCGTTGTACCTGTAAAACGTTTGTTCTTGGTGGTACTCAGCCTTTCCAGGCCTCCAGAAGAGCATCCATACCTGTGATCTTGGGGCCTGACTTCTGTTTACAAGATGTTTGGAGAGTTACACACAGAAGAAGTCCACAGTGCAAAGCAATGCCTTAAATCAAGAAACTTAAGTTCAGGCTGTATCTTGAATTCTGACCTTTTCCAGGCTTAATTGCCACCTCTGAGCCATTGAAATACCCTCCATAATCCTCTCCAGGAGTCTTATACAGGTGCTGTTCTTTGGAAGTAGCTAAATGGTGCAATCTTGGTTTTAACCAAAGGATGTCCAAAGTGATGAGGAATTGGCTCGTTTGGTTTAAGGGTTCTTTGTTCCCCCTCCTTTCTTTGCTTATGAAATGAAGCGTTTCAAAACACTTAAAGGGTAAGCACAAATGAGAGAACAGTTATAACTGAAAACCAGTGGTCAGGTTACTCACCCAAACAAAATTCTGGGGTACAGTGCCCGGTATTAAACAAGGTGCTTTGTGTTAACAGCTTAAAATATGAAGACACGGATGATTTAAGGTCCTGGCTTTCAGGCTGAGAGCTGACCTACTCAGAAGTCCTGCTATAAATGCCTGAATCCTTTTATGAGGCTGGTGTCGGGGTGCGCAGCGAAGAACCTGGGTGGCAGAGCAGGGGAAGGCACCGATGGGTTTTGGGTGTCAGGGCACGGACGGCTGTGTGACTGGAGGGAGGGCAGTCAAACCGTGACACACCTCACGCCCTGTACATTTCTTCTTTCTACATTTTTCAGCATTAAATGTTTGGAGACAATATTGACAGACATAGGTCAAGTTGCTAGTTACGTAACACCTAAACAATTTTTACTTTTAGCCTGGAAAGTGAAGCTGAGTTGATGGTACAGTCTGTTTTAGGAAGCATGGTATCGATAGTTGCATCTTAATCCCTTTTATCAGCTACTGTATTCCTTAGCCTTATTGTCTTGTTATTTCTGTAGCAGTTGCCTATCTATGGGGATTTGCAAACACAGAAACAGTCCCCCGCTACCAGATTCCTTTACGTTAGTGATGGCTGGCGTTTCAAGGTGTCTTGACTAACAATATTTTAGCTAATTCAAATATCAAATGAGGAATTCTAAATAAAAGCAAAATTAATCGGATCCAGAGGGAAGGTTGATTTTAGATTATGGTCCTAGTGGATTATCCATTAAAGGCTAATTCTGTTCCGTAGCATGTGGAATTTTGTGTGGAATCGTGTTGCTGGGATGAAGAGCCAGAACTGCTGTTTTCCAGGCAGTGTATTGCCAGTTTCTCACCATACAAATTTAGTCAGGTAAGAGTTTTAACAATACCCTTACTGCACACATTTAAATTATTTTGTGGTTAGTTTTTAATGTCTTAGATGTATTCAATTTTGTAGGAAAGAACAAACACTAGCTGAGGTTATTTTCTGGGAGACGGGAGGGGAATGGTGTTAAAGGTCTTCATTTCTATGTAGCTGCCTTCAAGAAATTGTTCTCAAAATGTTTCATTTGATTTTCATTACTAACTCAAATGTTTTCATCTCTTCAGGCAATGGAAAGTTTCCCATCAAGTAGGAGTGATTTAAGGCAACATTCAGCATCCTGATGTTAGAGAATCAGTTGATTACGCGTAATTAGTCAGACTCAGGAGTGCATCAGCAACACTTCAATGAACACTGTTTCTCCCTGTCGTCAGCTGTGACTTCCATGTTCAAAACTGATGCATGATTTTGAGGCAGAAGTGCTTATCTGGAGAACTGAGTAACAAATGGGACATGTAACTTCCCATCTTAAGGTTACTGATTTGAATCCAGCCTTAAAAATGGATAACATTATAAGATTATCGAAATATCAAATGGGAAACTGTAAATGAGAGTGCAGTTAGTTGCATCCAGAGCGAAAAGGTATATTCCCCAGCTACCTGGCAGGCATAGTCATTGCCAGAGGATTTCATTGTACTCTCTTTTGTTTAAAACATTAGTGTGAAGGTTGAAAATAGCAATTTTCTTGGGGTAAGTCTAATTATATAATTTTCTTGTTTTCTAAACTTACATGAAATCTACCCAGCAAATGCTTAATTTCTGTATTAGTATGTGTATGGTGCAAGGCTGACACCCTGTAAGGAGAAAAAAAAAAAAAAAGTTATATGTTGTCTCCAGGAAAGTAGTAAAAAGTGTGATGTGAAAATAGAACAAAGTGTCTCCATGGGCTGAGGGGACAGAGAAGGCTTTGGTATTTCTTGAAGTAATGCAACATGTATTATTTTGTATCACCTTGCACCCTCTGTGCATTTACAACCATGATCATTGAGATACCGGCTGTGCAAAAATTCTCCAATTCTGGAAATTGCTTTTTCACAGAGTGCCTTGGTCTATGTGAATTGCCTGCCAGTTCCTCCACATGTACTAGCGGTTGAGGAATACTGACGAGATGTCAAGCTTAATGATGTTAGCAATGACTAAACAGCAGGCATATTAAGAGGATACGCAAAGAAGCAGGTGGGGAACAGTGTAAGTGTCTAGTTGCAGAACAACAGAAATGGCGTCTGGGAATATAAATGCTCTTGTAGAGAATACTCAGAAGATTTAAGCAAGAGAGAATGAAACAGAAGCATGTTTTCCCTGGATAGGGCTGGGGGGAAGGAGTAAGGAGGAATCCTGTTTAACCAAGGGACAGACGAAGGCCAGAGAGTGCTGTCCTTGCCAGAAGATGGGAGCAATCTCCATCATAACTTGGAGACACAAGAGGAGCTCACGTCTGTTGGTAAAATGCTCCCAAGCGGTAAGGGAATTGTGAGAGACTGATGTATGTTTCAGCATCCTGCACCAGGTCCATGCCTGCAATGAACTTTATAAGACACTATAGCCATTACACTATCAATCAAGAGAGACAAAGATGTCCACATTCAAGGAGAAAAGTGTGCTTATCAGAATTGTTGGGTAGAGGGCAAGGGAGGGCAAAACAAGTTCTGAAGATGCAGATTGGGTAAGGTATGGGCTGTTTTTGCAAAGTAATCATAGGATGAGAGCCTGCTCCCAATAAATACACAAAAGGATACAAGTAAGACCAAATCCTAGAGCTTATCCAGACCAATGAAATCTCTTGAGCCTGTTGGCGCAGCAAACTGCCACATGAATACATTCAGGTGAAGTGCCTCTATGAAGGCCACATACTTGACTGTGACATCCAATGTCTGTATCTCTGCATGCTGGAAGTGAAAGATGTGTTGTTATTCTGCCATTGTTTGGTCTCTCCAATCTGTTGCGAGTTTTTCTCCTGAAGTCAACATTCAGAATAAAGGGAAGGTAACTTCTGAAGCCCTTTCCCAGTAGAAGCGGTTTCACAAGTGTCACAGTAGAGTCATTGGAAAGAGGAAAAAGATGTAGTATAAAGATAAAAAATTGAAGTAAAGGCCTTAAAAAGAGAATTAATGAAAAACTGTACTTAGCACCTGGCCACAGAGTGCTGCTTCCTTCCTTTATTATCTGAGAACGGTTCTGTACATGTTCATTGTTATTTTGCTCCTCCTTTGTCCATTGAATACCTCACCGGATCCAAATGGATCTATAAATGGACATTGAACTTTTTAGCTGAGACAACAACTGCTGAACCGCTTGTTGATAATATAATCACGTTACAGTAGACTGGCTTGAATATAGCATTTAAGATATGAAAGGCATCTACTATATCATCAAAAGCTACCTGCTGTTTGCATTTTGCCTTACTAGTGACTAAGGCATGTTTCCTGAATAAATTCTCTTTGGAGTCTCTTGTGTCACCATGAAGCATACTTCAATTTAGTGACATGAGCTAAACTCTCAGTTACATTGAGAAGGAGACTGAAGCACTGGTGAAAAGAGAAAAGGGTCTGAGTGGAACACAACTGAGCCCATAGAGAATATCCTTCATCTGCAACAGAAAGCAAAGATTTCTTCCTAAATACAAGAACTGACCTGTTCTGCAGCTGTGCTGTCATCAAGTGCTCAGTGAATACTATTTCATTTAGTTCATGAATATAGATGGCTAATTCCTCGGGGCAACTGCTTCTATTAATACAAAGCATATGCACAATCACCACTAATAGCAGAACTCTGCTCAGTTTCTGGTGGTTTGACTTTATTCACTAGAGAGAAATGGCAATCGCAGAAGGAAAGGTTGCTGACAATAGGGTTCCTAAGACTGCAGTAGTTTTGGTTTAGTAAATACAGACTTTTAAAGAAAGTGGTAATGAATTTATGTGCTTGGGCAGTTGATTTGAGACCTTGCACGTCTC
Source organism: Phaethon aethereus (assembly GCF_964289735.1). Taxonomy (NCBI): domain Eukaryota; kingdom Metazoa; phylum Chordata; class Aves; order Phaethontiformes; family Phaethontidae; genus Phaethon; species Phaethon aethereus. The sequence goes on along the minus strand of NC_138575.1, from coordinate 162,826,112 downwards.
TTAATTTTGAGGCAGCTGGTGAGAGAGTTTTCACTCTGAGTTCATTATGGAAATTACCATACAGTGGGATGATTATCATGCTTAAAGTTAAGCATTGTGCATAAGTGCATTTTGGGCTGACTGACAACAGGAAAAGTTGGGAAACTGACCTTGAGAAGATAATCTCAAAATAGATGCAAATATATTTCCTTTGTCTGTATAGTAAAGCGTGGAATAGGAAAAAAACCTACATAATTCACATGACATCAGAAAGTAGAAAAACATCAACTGTAGTAACAAAACACAGGAATATAAAATTTGGAAATAGTGAATCATGAAAGGAAAGGGTTATTAAAATATCAGAGTGTGACCATTGCAAGACCTTATCTAGTGGGGCCAAGAAGCTTTTAAGTCTTTTAACTCCACAAAAAAATACACTTTTGCCAAATGTTAACAAAGCTTCTTCATACATGTAAGAAAATTTAACAGGTGTAGAAACCTGCCAGTGGGAAAGCTGAGGGAAGAACTTCCACACTTTCAATAGGAGCAGGAGGAATTTCCCTTGTGTGGCTCTTGAAGACCTTTTGTGTTTTTCTCTGAAGTGACAAGAGGTTCATCTTCCCAAGGTATTGTTGAATGGATTCCATCTTGAGTCAGCAGCTTGTACAGGGAAGGTATAGTTAGCATCTCTTTCATTTGAATACACTGTACATTTTAGCTGCCTGAGAATTTGTAATTATTGGGATCTTCTAATTTTCTACAGCGTAGTTGTAAGTGGTGCGTATTTTTCCTCCAGATGTTCTTGGCTGCAGCAGAGGACCCAGTCAGCTTGTGAAATGTTTTGTCTATTGACTGGTGAAAACTGAAAAAGAAACTTTTCAGGTCATCTCTTCAATCCCCCTCTTTATGCAACGTTACTTCCTAGCAAATATTTCTAAGTAATTGAAATTATGTAATTGATGGTGTTTTCATCATCTGTGATTACATTGCATATTGCTCATCCTATCTTCACTATATATCTTTTGGAAAGGTTCCTTTAGATTAGGTATAGCTTGGTCTGCTTGGCTGGACACCTCTGCTACAAATGTAGTATAAAGCCTTCTGAGGGGATACTGTCCTATGGAGCTGTTTAAGCGCCTCTAGAAAGGACCACCGTGCCCTTTTGACAGCCTAATGCAGATGACGTGAACATAGTATAGTGCTTGTGTCAATGCTTATGCCACCATTGGTCACATAAGGCCATGAACCCAAAACCTTAATTACTGCTTGTGTTGTTTCTCAGTGATATCATGGTACTTGCTTGACCAAACTCATCACTTTCAGTTCCAATAATATGGACTGCAGGACACTGTAGTGGCACAATTAATCTTGTGCGTGCAGCAGGTGGGCTGGGAGGAACCCTCTGAATGAATTGATATTGCCTCAGCCATGTTGCTTTTGCTCTGAAGACGACAATCAAGGTGGCTTTTCTGTGAGTCCTTGCTAATGTGGTTGTATTGTCCACAGACAGCCAAGGCTCTGGGCCTGTCAGTGAGCTGGAACTGTTGGGACTGTATTATCCCATGTTGGGACATAAGGTGACCAGGAGTGCATGGAAAACATGTAGATGAGGAGGCCCCTTTTCAAGGTCTGCTTGGGAGAGTTAGTGCTGTGTGTTTGCCTGCCTTGTGCATTGGGGTGGCTTATGGAGTCTTCTAACTTCCCAACTCTTTGAAGTCAATTGGCTGCTCAGCTTGGTGGAAAAGTAATGATAGAGGTGTTCAAGGCATGGCTTGATGCTTCTGTTACCTAATCTTTTTGGATTCATAGGTCTTTTCTGGAGCCTGTGCAACTTTTGTGTAGAGTAGGAGATCAGTCCAAACTGGAGTAGTGAAAACCAGCATCTGCAGCAGCAGTCAGGATGGACCTTTGCCCCCCCGTACGTGCGTGGGGTGTGCTGTGTAGCACTGTCCAGTTGGTGAAGGCTGTGAATACCGCTATACCTTCAGGAGCGGGCTGAATGGGACCACGGGAATGCACTTCAATGCCAATGCGCTACCAAATGTAATTATGGTAGTGTGGAGACTAGAAAGTGTCGATGCCCCAAATTTCTGCTTGCCACATTTTCTCCCTGACCCTAATGAGGGATGGAGTGCTTTCCATACCCTGTACATGCCGCTTACTTCATCTGCGCGCTCCCTGGTGGCCTCGATCCACAGTCCCTCCCGAGCAGAATGGCTGCTCTGGGTACATCTTTTCCAACCTTCGGTGCCCTGTATTTGGTGTCTGACACCAACACAATCTCCAGCGCCATCACAACATCGCTCCCCACCTTGTATCTTGAGTTACAGCCACTTCCCACAGAGGCCACTTGCTGGTTTACCAGTCCTGGTACATTCAGCTCAGAGGAAGGCAAGGGAAGGTCAGGAGGACATTACGTTTTACTTACCTGTGGCTCTACAAGGAGCTGACAGGAGATGGGGCGGGGGGAAGAGGAGCTTCACAGGGCTGTGAGAATAGCAGCTGCAGCTTGGGAGGGAGAAATGCAGTTGGGTGTGAAGGAGGCAGAGGGCAGAACTGACTAATAAGGCCCTGGAGGATGAAAAGAGACCCTTGAAGAAACCTTCTAATCCTTCCTAAGTGAGATATAACCTTCTTTCCCATCCCACTCACCCTCTTTCAGGTGGTGCTCAGGAGCAGCCACCCATCTGTCCCATTTCTGAGCTTTGGGATGGAGTACTCTGTTCAGAGGTTAGCTTCTCCTTTCCCATCTCCCTCTGGGCATGTAAGACTCCCTGCCCGAGAGGGTCTCAGACCTTTTCAGTCCCAGACACCATCCCCACTTTCAACACCAGAGTGCTGGGGCCAGACTCTCCCCATGCCTGGTCCTATGTAAAAGGTTCTAGCCAGCTCCCATGGACCCACCATGGGACACAGCTGAGCCCCTCAGCCAAGCTGGTGGCATCTTGGGGAAAGCATATTTAAGAAAGGGCAAAATGTCATACAGGCCAAGGAGGAAGGGACAAGAAATTGAGAAACAGCAGAGGGAACACCAGGGCTAGAGAAGGAGGAGGAGGATCTCCATGGTGCCAGAGCAGATATCCCCTGCAGCCAACACTGGAGCAGAGGAAACATGAGAGGGAAGAAGCAGCAGAGAGAAATTGCTATCTACTGCTCCCGTGCCCCCCTTTGTGCTGCTCAGGGTGGGTAGAAGAGTCTGGAGTGAAATTGAACATGGGAAAGGGGGGAAGAAATGTGTTAATGTTTGTCTTTGTTTCTTACTACCTGAGTCTATTCTAATTGGCAATAAATTAAATTAATTTTCACCAAGTTGAGTCTGTTTTGCCCATGATGGTAATTGGTGGGTGATCTTCCTGTCTTTATCTCGACCCATGAGCTTTCTCATCCTATTTTGCCCCCCTGGTCCTGCTGAAGAGAGGGAGTGAGTGAGCAGCTGGGTGGGCATTTGGCTGTTGGCCAAGTCTGACCCACCACAGCGCTCTTGCACAGGTTGGAAACAGGAGGTCCTGACGCTGGCTGTGGCCATATCAAAAGATATATGGTTCTAGTTATTGTGTGAGACCTCCTGATCTATGTGCACGGTGGCCTCTGAAACACGTTCTTGTGGCGGCGCTTGCAGAAGGCAAACTGAACAGTGGGTAAGGTGGCAGCCGTTCGTGGTGGTCTGATCAGATGTGGGTTTGGCCGCAGCCTTCACAGTGTTTGCTCTGTCTGTGCAAATTGGCAAGCTTGCTGTGCCTTCACCACAGCCGTGTCACGTGGCAAATTAATCTTACTTTGCTGTTCTCTGCCTGCATCTACTTTCGTCCCTGCTCTTGCGGTCTCCGTCTCTTTTGGTATACCAGTCATGCATATTTCTCTTTCTTAGATGTTTGTCTCTTGTGTTCTGCCTAGGTACTGCTTTCTGCCCATTCTTTTCACTCCCCCGATCTAGCCGCTTCCTACTCCCAATTTAATCTGTCAAATTACAAATTAGTGTATTGTTTGTTGTTTTTAAGTTGTAAATGAGGATGCTATATAGATGTGTCATCAGTGCCAGTCTGGACTCTTCTTTATTTGTCCTTGTTTCGTACTGTTTTCACTTGTTATCTGTTAGCAATCTTCATTTATATTCTTTTAAGAGAGTTTTCAGTGTGCGTGCATTTATTTTTCAGGTGGAGCTTTGCGTGGTACGGCGTTATACTCTGACTGAATTCTGAAAATACTGCTTCTGTTTCATTCCCTTACTGATTCTTTAACTAAAAAATCAAAATCAAGTTTCTTCTTTTTGAGGCAAGTTTTAATATTTTTGGTAGTAACGAACATTTTTTCTCTAACATAAATTTGCATAAATAGTTTCATTTTTAGTGGTGTGGCCAGGAAAAGTAGGTAGATCCTTCAAATATAAAATCAGTATCTTATTTGTAACTCTGGCTGAAATCAACCTGTTAAAAGTCTGAATAAGTGTATTATAATCTGAGGTAAATACTAAAATCTTGAAAATTATTTCCATCTGTTACAGGATATATTTATTCACCTTCGTATTTTTATTCATGTTTATTTCTCTAAGTATGGAAAACACAAAGCACTGTTTGAGCTCCGAGGATAAGCTGTTTGGCAGTGCCAGATACTGGTTCAGCATTTTCATCTTTAATTGGGAAAAAGGGTGAGGCTATTTTGTATTCGTGTGTGATCATTATAGTTTAAATAATACAAAAATGACAATTGCAAATGCAACCTTTCTTCTATGTGAAGATAGACCAAAAGAGCAGGAGGATGCAGGTGGCATCTGGGAGGAATGACATTTTTGTCCTCTTTGGAGGATAGAAATTGAGTTCAGTAGATAGAGGATAGGAATCGGGTGAGTTATTGAGTTCAGCAGTAAAATCTGTAGTGATTTTAACTCTGTAGGTCTGAAGTCTGGCAGAGGAAACCATTGAAGGAGATGCCTTGGTAGAAGAGCCTGTGTGTTGTTGCTCCTCCTCTGCCAGGGAAGTTCCTTAATGAAGTAGGGATACCTCTGTAGGATATCTTTCTTAAATGCTTAAGCTCTGCAAGCTCCTTGTTGCCCAGGTCTGTCTTTGTGTTTGACAAAGTAGATTTGGGCATGCCTGAGGTGAGAGGGCACGTCAACTGTCACTGTCTATAGCTGGAAAAGGGTTTTCCAGTAAAGGAGGGATCCATGTTGCACGCAAGAGCCTGAGAGCCATGGAGCTTGGGAGCAGAGCTTTATATGGAAAGAAAGTTTGTGCCATGGGCAAGTCTTTGGGGACTAAAGACACTCTGCAAGTAAACAATCAGGACCCGCATTTCTGTAATGTTCCCCTTGTGGTAAAGGGAATGGCAGCTGTAGTCGCTTTACACTGTTCCCAGTGTGATCACTATCACATCAGTGCATTGAGCATTCAAGTGCCTTAGCAATGTCTTCCTCTACCAATACATATTAGACCGGGAGACAGATGTTTATGTCATGTTATTTTATTCCCCATCAATCAGCAGTTTCCCAACCATCTTATTTTTAACTTGATTATTTACTAATGAGCAATAAAACCCACAGTGCCTACAGCAATGTTTGCATAGTGGGTCGTGAAATAGCAGCACACACACTTGGGTTTATTTCTTTTCATGTTTACTACAAATCAAATCCTTTCCTAATGTCTGTGTCCTTGTTTAAACCTAAAGTCCTGTTATAAGGTCTTCCCCAGAGCCTTCTCTTCTCTAGGATGAATAACCCCAACTCTTTCAGCCTGTCTTCATACGAGTGGTGCTCCAGCCCTTTGATCATCTTCATGGACCTCCTCTGGACTCACTCCAACAGATCCAAATCCTTCTTGTGTTGGGGGCTCCAGAGCTGAATGCAGTACTTCAGGTATGGTCTCACCAGAGCAGAATAGAAGGGGAGAATCACCTCCCTTGACCTGCTGGTCACGCTTCTTTGGATGCAGCCCAGGATCTGGTTGGCCTTCTGGGCTGCGAGCGCATGTTGCTGGATCATGTTAAGCTTCCCATCAACCAACATCCCAAGTCCTTCTTGGCAGGGCTGCTCTCAATCCCTTCATCCCCCAGCCTGTATTTGTGCTTGGGATTGCCCCAACCCGTGTGCAGGACCTTGCACTTGGCCTTGTTGAACTTCATGAGGTTCACATGGGTCCACCTCTCAAGCCTGTCAGGATCCCTCTGGATGGCATCCCATCCCTCCAGCAGATCAGCCACACCACACAGCTTGGTGTCATCTGCAAACTTGCTGAAGGTGCACTCAATCCCACTGTCCATGTCACCAGCAAAGATGCTAAACAGCGCTGGTCCCGATACCAACCCCTGAGGAACACCACTTGTCACTGGTCTCCACTTGGACATTGAGCCGCTATCCAGACAATTCCATATCCACCAAGTGGGCCACCCATGAAATCCATGTCTCTTGAATTTAGAGATGAGGATGTCATGCAGGACAGTGTCAAATGCTTTACACAAGTCCAGATAGATGAAGTCAGTTGCTCTTCCCTTATCCACCAATGCTGTAACCTCGTTGTAGAAGGCCATCGAATTTTTCAGGCACGATTTGCCCTTAGTGAAGCCATGTTGGCTGTCACCAGTCACCTCCTTATTTTCCATGTGCCTTACCATAGTTTCCAGTAGGATCTGCTCCATGATCTTACCAGGCAGAGGTGAGACTGACTGGCCTGTAGTTTCCCAGGTCTTTTTTTCCCTTTACAAAAATAAGGCTTATGTTTCCCTTTTCCAAGCAGTGGGAACTTCACTGGACTGCCACGACTTCTCAAATATGATGGACAGTGTCTTAGCAACTTCATCCGCCAGTTCTCTCAGGACCCGCGGATGCATCTCATCAGGTCCCATGGACTTGTGCACCTTCAGGTTCCTAAGATGGTCTCAAACCTGATCTTCTCCTACAGTGGGCGGTTCTTCATTCTCCCAGTCCCTGCCTTTGCCTTCTGCAACATGAGCGGTGTGGCTTGAGCACTTGCTGGTGAAGACTGAGGCAAAAAAGTCATTGAGTACCTCAGTCTTCTCCATATCCTGGGTAACCAGGTCTCCCGTTTCCTTCCAGAGAGGGCCCACATTTTCCCTAGTCTTCCTTTTATCACCAACATACCTATAGAAGCTTTTCTTCTTGCCCTTGACATCCCTGGCCAGATTTCATTCTATCAGGGCTTTAGCTTTGCTAACCTGATTCCTGGCTGCTCAAACAATTTCTCTGTATTCCTCCCAGGCTACCTGTTCTTGCTTCCACCCTCTGTAGGCTTCCCTTTTGTGTTTGAGTTTATCCAGGAGCTCCTTCTTCATCCCAGCAGACCTCCTGGTGTTTTTGCCTGACTTCCTATTTGTTGTGTTCTTTTAGTTGTTTCCTTCTAATTATGGTCACATTTCGTCCACTGAAGTCTTAGCAGCTTGTAGTAGTCTTGGACACCAAGCTTAATAATTTCCCTAGAGGCTATACGTTGGGATCCTGGAAATTAATTTCTGAATTTTTTCTGGCTTCCTTAGCCTACATTAATTCTGATTTGTTATGAAGTGGATCAAAGCTAATAGGAAGTGAAGCTTCTTTCAGTTATATAAAGGGGTTGAGGTGCAGGGGTCCAAAGATGCCACGGGGCAAGACGGCTGTTAAATTTCAGTGACACATATAAAGCTCTGCAATCTTGAAACACACTGGTTCAGATCATCTATCCGCACAGCCCTACCCCTACAGAAAGGCAAAAAAGCTTCCTTTGTCAGGGTTAAACAACAAAGAAAATATTTTGGCTTTGCACCAAATATTCAAGTTTGCAATGAGAAGCCAGAGTTGTGAGAACTGAAAAGACGACACAATCCAGGATGTAAGAATGACATTAAGTGGAGTGGGGAGTAAAGACGGACTCCGTTAAAGTGAATGGCTATGGGGAGAGGGATTGTAAAGCCACCATTCACCAAATCCATGGAAGAAAAAACAAAGAAACTAGTCACGTTTGTAGGAAACACCAAAGCATATGGAACGGTAATGTAATTTTCTTGAAAACTGATGTACATAACAGGAAAGCAGGGAGTGTATGTGTGTTAAAAGGGAGTGAAGACCGAGAAGACAGATTTGAAGCTATAATTGTAAAAACACAGCTCTAGAATAAACTAGCCATTGCATGATAGCAAATTAAAAATGAAGTGCTGTGCAAACGGAACTGTCTTTTCCTGTGCTAAAGTTCCAGTGCTTACAAAGGTATGTCATCTGAATTCGAGCACCCTGGTACTTCCCAGAGTACGCTAAGCTGCCTGTATCATACCTCACTCTTTCTATGTTCCTTTTCTTGGAGGAAAAATTAAAGCCTGCTGTGTCTTGGTTTTCTTTAATAATTCAGTACGCTGCGGCTCGGTGCGCCTGCTGCTGAGGGCAGCGTCAGTCACGCGTGCTTCGCTCCGGCAGCGGAGGGTGGTGTGGGTTGGTGTTCATTCGTGGGTCTTCCTGGAGTTTATTTCACAGCCGGTGACTTGCTTCTGAAGAAAGCCCAGTGGCTTGCAGCAGTCGGCTTTATCCTGGCTATAGATGACTGCGTTGCTTGTCTAAACTGACACGTTTGAGTGGCTGCATTAAACTTCGTAAACGTTTAAGCTGATTTAAAGCCTGCCATGACAGGATGGGTGATTATGGTTTCTGAGTGAATTAGTTGAGAGTAACTGGAGAACAGTAGAGAGAATAGCTCATGGGTATTTTCAGTGCCAGTGCCTGCTCCTCCACTCCTTTGTTGACTATAGCAGTGTTAGGGCTTGTCTGCATAGCAACTTGCACTGTTGCAGCTAATTTTTTTTTTTTTCCCATGTTAGTTAAATGGCTAAAAATGGCGTATGGACTGGCCTTTATTTTGCATCTTGCATATTCTTTTCCTCCAGCCAGGGATCGAACTGCCTCTGCAGGGGATACTTCCTCTGCTCAAGGTGTGGTCCCCACTGTGAAAGCCTGAAGGCACGTTACCAGAGAAGAGCTACGTCTGCTCACGTTTTTATGTATCGTTGCACATTTTTAAGGTGCAAGGAGGGAAATAAGACCCAGCCTAACAGAGCTCCCGTGATTAATATGGGATTAGCCCAAGTAAGTGTAACGAGGTTTCATCTCCTCCTTTGCGGAAGAGATGCGGGGGCAGATGGAGGCCAGCCGATGGACAGCTGCGCACGAAGCGGATTAGCTCAGCGTAGCTCGCAGCAAGGCCAGCGTGTAAACGATACTTGATCAACCTGGCGCCGGATACCAGCAAGCGGTCTATCCTGGGAGGGCAAATCTGAACCATAAGGATGTACCTAAGCAAGGACAGTATTAAAATTGAGGGGGCTTCTTTCTTCTTTTTTTTATAAAAAGAGATGTAACACCCCAAGAAGAAAAAAGTAACTTTTTCATTCTAGTTTCAAAAGTTTGGGCCTGTTTTTTTCCCCAGATTCAGACACATTTTGTAGCTACAGCGGAAGATTTTCTCATGAAGTTCTGTATTTTTATTACCAGACTATAAAAGACCTTGAGACCCACTTTCAGTCATTCTTATAAAAGTGATTGGTTTAGCAAAATCCCAGTATCTTCCTTGAAAAATGCCAGTGTCTCCTTGAAATCTGCCTTGTCCTATAGTAGATAGTAGTTTTTTTCAGCCTGAGTACGTTGCAGAGAGTGCGTTATACTCTTTGCCTAATCTGCAGTAAGCAGCCAGAAAAGATCCACCAATTCCAGCATGTCTCAGTGCAACGTGTCTGCTGCTGGCACCTCCCTCCTCATTACGAAGCTCTGTTCTAGACTGGGAAGAAAAATGCTTGCACTTCAAAATGTTTCCCAGCCCATTTGCAAACTCTACAACATTTATTATTTTCATCATGTTTAATAGCACAGCTCCTCATTTTCTTGCCCTTTTATTGCTGTTACAGTAATGTGGGCTATGACTTCATTTGACTTTTCTAAGTAGGCAGTATCACCTCTAGTTAGCATTTAGATGGGAAAATATCTGAGGGTGTTCGGGAAGTGTAATGGCTGTTCAGAATGTGACATGTATCCATCTAAAACGAGACTGAGAATATGGTGGGAAGTAATTTATCAGAAAAAGTTCACCCATCAAAACTGAGTATTTTCAAGTGAAAATACCAGTTCCAGTAAAACCTTAGTAAAACAAAGAGTTTAGATCAAAACAGGAGGGGCAGTCCGTGGTGCGTGTAATAACATGGTTCCCGATATCCTCACCGGGTAAGTGCGTGAATTCACCACTCAGGTGTTCCCACCTCTGTTCTTGCACACCGCGGGCGACTGGCCAAGCCTCCAGCCCACCGGCTGTCTCCGAGTGCCTCTCCACGCCGGAGATCTTTCACCACCTACGAAATTATTTGGTGTAGCAGTTGCCAGCTCCAGGCGAATAATCCATGTGGATCTTGTTTCTGCATATACAAGCTCTCAATCGGTCTTAAAAAATAGGACAGCTTCAGCAGGAAAGACTTAGTGATCTACCCTAGAACAGCGGAAGTGTGGAACAGGCTGGAGGAGGCTTAGGTTATGTCTTTACTCTGAATTGGACAGGGAAAGGACTTGCGTGTGCAAGTGTGGCCTTAACCACTGTGGTGTGGAATCGATGCACGGCTTTGTCTCAGTCTTCCTGCTAGAGCTGTGCTGCGTTGTAAGAATGATGGAGTGTCAGTGCTGCGGAGAACTGAAAAAGCATCTTCTTACACATTGCAATCTAAGGACAGATTTTGTACCAATATAGCTGTTTCACTTATGGGTATGTGTGAACCAGTATGTCTTTTCAGTATGGCTGCTAATTTCTATGGAAGTGTCTTACACAGTTTGTTTTTCATCCTTCTTAGAGAAATTGCTAGATGTATGTAGAATAACATCATTACAAGGTGAATTTATTGCCCTAGTTTTATTGCTAAAACTTTATGCGTGGTCAAAACAAAGCTGGTTCAGTTCAACTTTCTAGAACTGTTAACTGAGGCCCCTGGTACGAATTCCATGTTAGTCTGCATGCCTTTGCCAAATTCTCCTGAAAATTGCAGCCTTCATGACCGAAACCAGAAATTCTTTTGAAACTGATGCTAAAACTCACACAGATTTCACAAGATCAGCTTCATCCACTAAAAAAGGGAAGTAAAAAAAAAATTGAGAAATGAAGTATTTTATGTTTCCATTGCTTTCAGCTCGGTTTTGTCAAGTTCCAAAGGTTATGTACTTTGTTATACGGGAATAGTGAGGGTGCAACCTGACCTTGCAGTTTAATTAACAATTCCATTGATGATATGCTGACCAGAGCTGGAGCTTTTGCTGTCATAACTCTCTTAGTTAGGCAGAACTAGAAGGAGGAAAGGAGATGTTAGACACCGAGGAAAGCAGGTGTTACTAGAATTACACACAGAGAGGAGAACTGTTGAGTAATAGGTATAGAATTTTTTTTAAATCAGCTTGCTTTCCTCCTGGCATCTCACTTTTATCATAAACTGTTGTGTAGTGTGATGGAGTTCTGTTAAGCAGATGGTACATTTTGTCCCAGTGGTGTCTGCTTATTGCTCGTGGATGAAGTGATTTGTCTATGTAGTTAGTTAAAGTGCAACTTGAGGTTCTTTGGCAGTCCGAGTTGTTATTTAGAGAGTCTTAAAATGTAAGTCATGGTTAACTTATTGCTTATTTTGGTTTATACATGCTTAGCAGTAGGCATGCTTCTAAAAATACAGGTAAACTCAGATATCTAAGTGCATCCGTGGAGGTTTTCAACAAGCTTAGTCTCTGTTTGGGGGAAGGATTTCGTATTTTGTGCCAGCTACAGGTTATATTAGGCAAACTTTGCAGCAGTAGGGATAATGAAGAAACAGACGGAGCCTGTAGAGCTCTTTAGGAATAGGTTGGACAAACATCTGTCAGGAATAGCGTTAAGTGTGGGAGGATGCAGTGAATGGACTGCCCGAGGTATCTCCATCAGCACTCACATCCAATGCCCAACCTCCAACCACGGGATTTGAAACCCTGGCTCTGGGCAGCTGCAGAGGAAATACATGTGTTTTTTCCACTCCAGTGTTCAGGCTTCCCAGGGAACTCGTAGGATGTGGCTGTTACAAAGGCAGCAAGTTTTGCCTTGCTTTGTTTTTTGTTTTGGGGTTTTTTGATTGGTTGGTTGGGGTTTTTTTTATTTGTTTGTTTGTTTTTCCCCCAGTTCGTTCCTTTTTTCTGCCATCCTTACATCTGTGCTGGTTTTCAGCCTACTTGAAGATTCCTACTCTGGTCTAGCAACAGCAGATCATTCCTCCTGTTGGTTTAGCGTGGGAGTCAAATTTGAGACCTCGTATGTGTTGGGTTGGAAACCTGGGATGCTACTGACAACCACTGACATGACAAAGCGCTGGCTGGGATGCTGGCGTCATTCTTTCTGCATCACTAAAGGAGTTCTAGGAGATTGCCCTGAAGTGGCATCACTAACCTGTATTATCTTTTAAAAGGATTTTAGCAGCTTGGGCGATATGTGATCTCCCTTTGAAACTTTCTGAGGAGAAGGGCTTTCTAAACAGCCATTGCACTACTTGCTGTTCCCTACCTCCTGCTACTTTCTAACACTTGGTGAATGAGATGAGCTATTAATAATTTGTACCATACTTTTCTTGCCGTAAATAAGTGAAAGCTCTCCATCACATGCTAAACACTGTGAAACATTGTGATCAAAGGAATTACGAGCATGTTAGCTCCAAACTTGCCCGACATTCATTTGAATGCTGTTGCTCTAATAGCACGCTTTAAATTATTCCTGTATCATTCAAGCTACAGGTAGTTTTTTGACGCACACATTCCCCTTTCTTTTCTAGTGCGCTTTTTTATCACCATTGTCTAAACTGTTTGAATAAAATGTCATTCATTTGTATCATTATTGGAAATACTGACTGTGTATCTGTCACACACTTCCCACACTAGCAGTGAAGTTCAAACACTTAAAAGGATGGTTAAAGGAATAGTGTCAACATCTGTGTCTGCTGAAGTGCCTCATACAGGAGACAAATGTAGTGCCCCTACATGAGATCACTGCAGGGAGGGTTTTTCAGCCTTCTTTTTTCTCTGGTTTCCTTCTGCCCAGATCTTCAAAGGAGAAGGTGCTGATGGCATCCCAGTGTGATTAGTGAATAGAACTATATTGTGGGCGCAGGCAATGCTTCATCTTACTCTCTAGCTATATATCAACATTTATAAATAGATCGTCTTGATACCTTTTCAAGACAGCTAGTGTTGTGGTGATTTTATCTGATTTGTGCTTCTTCAGAAAGGATAATTATGACAAATGTTTCCATTACCTATTGCTAGTGCTTTGGGAAAGGAAGAAGTCTGTGATTGCAATTAGCTCCTGTAGACAGCAGGAAAACTGTAACTAAAACTAGGTTTGCTTTAGTGTTAACTGTTTCCTTTGCAGAAATCAGTACTCACTGCAGACTGACTTTTCCGTGGGTAAGGAAGACACTGGATGTTGGAGACAGCATTTAGACCAAGTGGGCACAATAGCTTGACACTGAGCGACGGCACTACAGAAGTTGCACAGGTTTGAACCATGAAGCTTACTTGCTCCGTTCCTCTCCAGACTGCAGTTTGTCTGGCTGAAACTCTCACTTTCCAGTTTCTATCAGTTCTGTCTCTGATCTTCCCGAGGTGATCCCTCTCAGACAAAATCCTTGGCTGACTTCTTCCAAGCCTGCTGCCTCACTCGGTGGTTCCACAGTCTTCCTCCTCTTTCAACAGTGACTCTTTCGCTGGTGGACACTCAGCTCTCTCCAGTTTCAAGACTGACTTTGGCAAAATTCTCTAATCTTCTCTCATTTCATGAGATGGTTCATTTTCCAGGAAGAGACCACCCATTGCTAACCTACTTAGGTAAATTTTTTCCCTGCATGGACATGTCATTGCTCTCTGCCCCAATCAGTCAGAATAGCAGAGAGGGCTCTTCATTTCAGCTACTTTCTCCTTTCCACCTCCAAAATCAGAGATACTGTAAGGCATTGCACAAAAGAAAAAAGTACTGTCCTCAAGGTTGCAGAATAGAAAAGGCTCATTTTCTTCCCATCTTTTGGGTCAGCAAGTCATAGCCACATAAATTCTAAATCCATTCAAGAAGACTTGTACAGGCTTTGGAGGCTGGAGCAGGTCCCTCATACCTATTTGTAGCATTTGAGTCAGGAAATCCTTTATATATAGTCGGTTGAATTTTTAGATGCTCTTAGTATGCAGTAATAACATACGCAGTAATAACAACGCATCAGTAGGTAGTACTCTATTCTCTATTTATTTCCAGTAGCCCCAGCTAGACTGTTTGTATTGTGCAGTCTGATTTATACCTCGCAGAGTGTATCAGGATGTGGTGTTAAGACACGTGGCGGGTGAACACCATCATTACTCTTGGGTAGTAAAGTACTCTAGTGCACAGTTCTTGAAGTTGTTGTGGAAGGAAGTGCTTTAAATGGACTTTACCTGGGAAATGTGACTTTTTGTTTCAGCAGTGGTTTGCTGTTCCCTTCTTTCTTAAGAGTAGAGACCTGCAATAAAACTATCTACAGCAGAATAACCAGAACAGTTAACCTCCATCAGTCAGTTTATACATCTGGAGTCTGGCTTCCTTTTCGGTTACTTAAATTAGCCTGCTTTATTGACAGTCAGGGTATGAGATGAGGGTCTTCTAATAATGTTTACGTACGAAGTATTAACATAAGGTGATTCCCATTCACTTTCTGGTTAATACTTGGTGGCTCAGCTTGTTATCCTGTGCAGATGACCTACACTTACCATAGTTTAAAGTTTTCCATGTGCAAAATCTTTAACTCAATCTCTGTTCCTAAGGATGAAGATCTTTTTACCTCCTTTCAGATGGCTGAGATGCTTGACTGCCTTTGCCCATTATGTCTGGCTTTTGTTCTTCCTCTGTTGCAAGATTGATCAGCGCTACAGATTAGTCTGTAGTTTTCCAAAAGGGAAAATTATAGGTAACTTTCCACTTGCCATGTTTAAAGCTTCGCTTAATTCTTTCAAGTTCTAGGTTATGTCAAAATACAGAGATTGTTGAGATTACAGTATGCATACATATCCATTTAATTGTACTTTACTCACCTAATTTTACCAGTCATCTGACCAGTATGTGGCTATTTAAGTGTCTGTAATGCCATGAAACTATTCAATGGGACCAGTTGCATGTAAAGATGAATGTGTTTGAGTCTTCTGTAAGTGCTCCTCAATACTAGTGCCATGCATATGCATAACCTCTTTTTGCCTTGAACTCCTTCAATAATCTTGGATTCTAGTGAAGATTTTATGTACTTTAACCAGATCTTCTAAGTGCAGACTGCTGTTATTCACTCTTTGTACCATTGTACTTCATGACTGTACTTAATCAAGGATTTGCAACTAATTTCAGTACAAAAAGCGTAAGATTTCCAAAAAGCATGTCTATTTACATCTTGTTGTATCAGGTCATGAAGGAATGTAAGTGGCAAGGACTCAGTAAAGTTGTCCTACTATTATGACTTCTTGTATTGCAAACTTTGAACATCCCAAGCTTGCATCATCTATGAATCACCCAGCTTTTCATTTTTACTCATTAAAAAGCTGTAAGGAAGCTTGCAACACATTTATCATGATTAGTTCTATGAAAATGCCAACACAATTCCACAGTGACTTGCATGGAAATACTCTGTAATAAAACTGAACTGATATCGTACAGGGCTGAGCACTGGGGCCTTCCTAAGGAGCGATGAATGCAAAGGAGCCACATCCTTTTGTTGGGGATGATCATTTCAGATCCTCCAAGTCAGATGACTTCTTGCTTTTTGCTTTACTCACAGTTCAACTAACATCTTATTGCCTCATATGCTGTACAGGTCTGTTTGTAACACCTGTTTGTAGGCACACAACAGATACAGTTTTAAAGACTGACTCAGAAAATAAAAAGCAAGGAAATTTGTAGAATATATTTTCTCTTTGGCGAGTGAACTTTTTAGAGCAGGGTCATTGCTACTTTAATCGCAGACTGTGGTTGAGGCCCCCCAGTTCCAGAGGACAGCAGAAGACAGATTGGTAAGTAAGGGAAGGGAATTCTCCTGGAACCATCAGGGACACAAAGGCTTATTGGGTCTTGACAGCTTTTCAATGCTTGGCTTCTCTTAAAGCCAAGGGTTCAGCTCTGTGATGGTGGGGAATGGTGCAGAGAGCTGACTAGAAATAGGAACCCCAACTGTTCAGTCTGTTTCAGGTAATAATGTCTTTCTAAGGCTACTCACTTCAGCTATAGTTGAAGCCACGCACCTGGTGTCACGAGATGTGTGACAGAAATTTACGGAGAACGGCAAGTGATCAAGACTCTGTGAGCCAATCCCTGCCTGTCCATGTGCTTCTTTAAAAAAAGGAAAGAAAAGTGATCTTTCTCAAGGAATTTTCCATCCAAAAAGTATTGTCAAAATTCCTCACTTAACTAAAAAATAGTCTGAGGGCCATAAGGAGCTCCCCTGCTCACTGCAGGAGCTACCTGCATTCAAAGGCATGAAGCAGCCAGATAGGGAAGCATCATCTTTACAAATGCTTCCCTCTCTTTTGAGGCTGGGGGCAAGGAATGGATAAAACCAGCACAAGTGATACTGTGCTTTAAAGGAGGCAATGGATAATTGTTCCTGTCTTTCTTCTCCTTCCCCATCAATCATTTGCCCGTGATCACTGAGGAGTTTTGGTTCAGTTTTGGTCCTTGAGTGGTTCTTGATGCAGCATGACTGCATTCCCCTTTTACAGTCAGTAAACAGTGTAGTCTTGCTCTCAGCTGTTTCTGTACACTAGCAGGAAAAAAAATTCAAGCTGGGTGACCTGCCAAGGTAACCTTATAAATTTCAGTGACTTCAGAAATTTCATCAACCTTAACCATATGTGCTGAATGCCCCCAACAGCTGCAGGTTAAGAAGGGCATTCAACACGTAATTACCTCAAAATTGACTTTTTTTCTTTTAGTGCCTATGAGTCTATCCTTGCCATGGCTGGCTGGCTCCCATTCAAGTGATGATCCAGCATGCTGCATGCTGGTGATGTAGCAGCCACCACTGAGGCCACTGAAGCATGGGACAGGCGGGGGGGGGAAGTGCTGCTCTTAAATCTATATATTGCCTTCCATCTTTTACTTTTTTTTTTTTTGCAGATAATTTTGCAAAAATATGCAATATCAATTTCTGGTTTGGTTTGGTTTGTTTTTTTTTTAAAATGGCCACTTAATACTCCTTCTCTGCAAACAAGCCATTCTGCATACGGCTTCTTGGACAATTGCAGCTTTACTCATGGTGGCAGCTGGGCAGACCTGGCTCACACTTATGAAAGGGAAGCCTGACTCAGACCTCACTTATTTATAGTTTAGTGCTGAGTATTGCTATTGACGTCCGGGCATTCGATATCTGTACGTAAGTTATGGATGGCAGATCACTTTTGAAAACGGAACTGTTAATTTATGGAAATTGTGCTTAGATCAGTAATTTTCTGGAATAGATTGTTTTTTCCTACTAGAAATGTTGGGTGAGCTGATCATGATCCCTCTTGGAGTGGGAAATGCTGGCTGAATTATATCCTTCAACAAGTTTAGAATTACGATAGTGCAAACAGAGCTATCCTAGGTTTGATCCGTGATGCTGCCTGCACTTCTGCTGTACAACCTCAAGTTTCTATTCACTGTGAGGCATTTACACCCTCTCACCAGAGGAGAAAGATAGTATCTGTTGCATGGAGGTTCCTCCTGGCTGTGAAGCATATTTTGCTGTGGCAAGTAACTTATTGCCTGTGTTACGCTGGAAGTAGTGAGACTGGGAAAGAAGTTCTGTGCTTACACTTGAAAATATTGATCCCCTTTGTATGAGAAGTGTACATCCAAGTTGCTGGGCTTGAGTATCTGCAGTGGGGCTATGGGTGGGATTTATCTAATTGTAGATGTCTGCATCAGAGTTACTTGTCTGGGCTCTTCTTATAGTCTATGGAAGGAAATACACGCTTTTAGGGCACGATGCACTGCATCCTAGACGTATGTATTTATGCATCCGAAAGGGTCAGGTGACTTGTGGCCCTGAAATGCCAGTTTCTAGCGACCTGTTTGGCTGTTGGTGGATGCATCTGCAGATGTCCTAAATAGGTGAGGTGACCCCTTGAGGGCCTGATGAGGGAGACTAAAACTGATTCCTGAAAATGGCTGATGCTTGAAAAGAAAACAAAGATCACATAATTTTGGAAGTCTTTGTAATGTCCCATAGCCTGTGACCTTCATAAAGATTTTTAGCAATACAGTGGCCCATGAAAGGACTTACTGCAATGCTGTGCTACTAACTGTATTTCTTTCGGATCACTGATAAAGCTGGAAGATAAAGCATTCATGTGAAGTGCGCTTGTTCCTAGTTAGGAATTGTTTTTTATTCCTAGCAGGTTTGCTCTTAATAATGTTCATGAATCTGACTTTGGCATCACAATCACGTATTGATTAAATTCAACAGTTGACTCAAGTTTTTAAACTTGAGTAATCTATCACCATCTATAGATAACCATTTTTCTAAATATTCTTCAAACCAAACTTCTGTATATTTAATACAAACTTTTATCTGATACAATGAAAGAAATTAATTCTGTGCTTGCATTACTGTCCAGGAAAAGGTCTTTCTTCATACAGGATATTTACTTAGGTAGCAAGTGGATATCAGTGTATTACCTCTCCACACTTTAAATACCGGGAACCATAATCTATTGCAAGTAGTCATGCAGGCACAGTGATACAGAATCAATTAGTTGTTTTTACATTACACATGCAGACTCCACATTTCCTGAAGTGTCACCGAAAGACAAGCTTTAGGAAAAATCCTGTAATTAAAGTAGAAGTTCCGCCTAATGCAAAGTGCTAGCTGCTGTTTTATCAGCATAACGAATAGGATGAGAAGAGATTGCCTCCATAATCAAACTCCTGCTCTGGCTAAAGTTCAATGCTATTTCAAACCAACAGCAAAGCCTGTACATAGTCATCAGTGGTGGAATTGGCAATGTCAGTGTCGTAAATCAGCGAGTGCTCTGTATTTTCAGAGCCGTTTGCAGTGCAGCAGCAACATAGGTCTAATTTCCTGTGATTTCTCATTTTAGTGCTCAGAGGCTGATTTTAATAAAAGAACCATGCATCCTAACAATTGTAGTGCTGAATTATAATTTATTTATTAGTGGTTCCCCTAAATCATGATGAGTTTTGTTCCTGGTACTTTTTTACTTAGAAAAGAGAGAAGCATCCTAAAGGATGCGTTTTGAAGATGAGATGGTTTTTGCTTTAAGGAAAACTATGATTTTTTTGTGTGTATCTATCTTCAGGTTCCTTTATTTCAGTGATGGCAAGATTATAAATCTGAGAAGTTGGCTTCTGGTCTGTCATACTCAGGCAGACAGAATGTATATTTTTATAACCTTAATGTATTTTCTGATGGTATGTATAGGAAAAATACTTAATGAGTAAAAGCATGTAACACAGAGTTGGTAAAAATGTGGGTCTTAGTGACTCAGCTACAAGTTTCCTAGTCAGATCCCATGATATCTCCTGGGTTTGTCTCCTTGTTGAATTGAGGTGATGATACCAAGGTTTCAGGTGAGCATTTTTTTTTCATCATTTTGATTAAATTTTTGAGAGGACAGAAATTAAGCCTGCCACCCTACTCTGCTAAATATGTTCTCCCTTCTGTATCGTGCTGGGCTGAGGAATTTTTTGAGGAAGTCTCTTTGCCACTTTACAGTTACCTGTGAACTCTCTTTGTAAAATGGGAACAATAATGTTAATCCTTCGATTTCTGTTAGTGAAACATACTCTGTAAAAGCTAAATGTAATTCACTATTCAAATTCCATTAGATGAAAAGTATTGTGTTTTGCAGTGATTCTCACTGTGGCCAGAGCTATGAAGAGTAAATTACAAGTGAGCTATGAGGGTGAAGTTCAAGCACGTCCTATAGTTGTAATTGTGGGTCGCTGGGTATCAGGACTCTATCTGTGTGCACACCCAAATTAGTAATTTCCTGTGTGGTCTGGGAGCTCCCCAGTTAGTCATATACATAGATGAGACAATAGATTGGCTTGAGACAATGGACCAAATTGAGACAAGGCAATTGACTCAACTCTGAGCCACCTTCACAGCAAAGTATTTGAATAATTGGTGCAGGAGCTCTTGAGATGAGAATTTCAGAATTATAAATTCACCCAGGCAGCTCCTGCCATGTCTGCAGCAATGGGTAGGCACTACTTTTGTGCCTTCACCTGTTGATTAACGTCCTGGGTGGTGAACCTGGCCATGAGACTCTCCCAGGTAGCTCCTTTTGCAGAATTGACCAGATTGTGCCTAGACAAGACACTGACCCATAATCAGTGAGAACTGTTCCTGCAGATGCAGAAATGGTCATTCAGGACATCTTTTGAATGTAGATGAGATATTTAGGAGATGTTTTGTAGGTAATTTAAGATAATGCATAGCGAAGAAACACGCATATGCTGGGGTTGTCATGTAGGGCCGTGGGCCAGCTGGATGCAAGAATTCAGCAGGCTGGGGAGTCTCACGTTTCCTTCAGGAGCCTCATTAAAACTGACAGATTCACAAAATCATTTGAAATTTTTACACTGGAATTTTTGAGTGGAATTCTCCTATTAGAGAATGTTTAATGAACTTCCTGTGCAAGCCGTGGCTTTGAAGGGGTGGTGAGACCACAGAGAAATGTATTTCTGGGTATGCATCAAGTTGGGTGTGCAGTTGAGAAAGGAGCTGGTTTGGTGAACTTTCCCTCACCGGTCAGAGTTTCTGGTGGTTTTAAGAGAGGTGTACTAGGCACTGACTTTTTGCTTATACTCAAGAAGTTTGAAATAAATTAGTTTTGACAACAAGGCAAGCAGCATTTTGATTTTTCAGCCAAGCTGAAGGAGACTTTTTAAATGAATACACTTAAAAATTCCATTTTGGTTTTCCTCCCAGCAATATCCCCTTTTATACATACAGGAAATAGCACTGCGGTCAAAAATACCTCAAAGAATATGTAAAGACTTTCTAAATGCAACACCTCAAAAACTTAGTCAAACCTGGTAGGAGATACATTGTGATTTGCTTTTAGGGGGGACAATGAGTCACCTGTGTCACAAGGGAAGTTAGAGTTCACATTTCTATTTATGGGTTTTGGGGGTCATGTGTAAACTGTAATGCAGTCATTTGATGCTGGAACTGCAGAACATTTAGGTCTAATTATTAGAATCTTCTTTCCATCAGTTGCACTCTTTGCATTGCAAACTTTGGAGCTGTCAGGATCAGGCAGGTTTTTATTATAGCATATTAATTACTTGCTATTTAAATATTTGGGGGGGAGGTACTACTTGCACAAACTTAGCTGATCTATCTTTAAGACTGCCTGTAATGGATCATTTTTAACCCTGGCAAAATAGCCAGCCACAGTTAACTTGAAAAGCCTGAGCCAAAGTAGGGGGAAGCATACTGCACTAAAACAAGCATAAAACAAATCGAAACTTAAACATATTTTCTAGGAATCATAGAAAACTGTAGACTTGACATTTTGCAGTGAGGAATACAAAAATGCTTTGATTTGTGGAATGACAGTTCCTCCTCTTTTAAATATAGGGAATATCATTGCAGTCAGAAATAGCTTGTGAGTGGGGTGGACTTTTTAAATGCAATGTAGAAAAGTAGAAAGTCAAGCAGTGAATGGACATCTTTGGAATAAATACACTTGGGCTGGGTCACCACAATTTTGTGAGCCTTGTGCAGTATCTTCTAGGAGAGGAGAGATGTGGCTGGTGGTGAAATCTCCGTTGTCATTCTTGTACCTATGTACTGTAAAAGTCACCCAAGTAACCAGCAGATAGCAAGGATAGACAGCACTGTGTCATCTAACGGTTTTCTTTCCCTCACATGAACTTTTCAGAGAGCAAACCTCTGTAGGTGAGGACAGGATGGCTTTGGGGCGGAAAAGAGCAGAAGAAAGAAGTGGCAAAAGTTTTTCTGGGCTCTGGAGCATGAGAAGACAAAAGTAAAAGGATCAGGATGGGTTAGATGGAAAGGTGGCTAAGACTTGAGTGTGGTGACTGTCATTTTTTTGTACCTGGTTTGCATATGCATTACTTGATGTAATGTAGGGATTTTACTCTCCATGATGTCATGGTGGCAGTGAAATATAATTTGCACCTCAATTAAGATGCCACCTTTTTGTAATAGGGAAATTCAGTTAATCATCCTGTTAAGAAACATGCATCAATTTATTACAGTTTCATGCCATATGATACGGTGGTAATTCAAGAGTGAAACTTTCCGTACCTTATTAAATGAAACGTTATTAAAACTGTATGACTTAAGTGCCACTCTGTCCTTCTGGGTCTTGTGACGAGTTGGAGGAGTGAGATGGTGCATCAGTGCAATAGTTGCCATCAGTCTGGTGAGCATTGTCATTATTCCCAAACCACATCCAGCCACTTCCACGTGGAGGAGAGAGCACATTTAGAGGCGTGAGTAGGAGTTTAGGCAACGGGGAAGTTTGCATGACGGACACCACTGAGTTGCTTTCCAACTGTTGTAATGAGAGCTTAATTACCCTTTAGTAAGGTGTGTGGCTGAAAGGGGCTGGGCAGAAGCAGGATCAAAGAGCAGTGTGGGATCTACCAAGAACACATGCTCTTCCTATTGACAGTCCAGTAACGGGCCCCCCAAGTGAAAATGCTGAATGGGAGCTATGTCCTGCCTTGCTTTTAACGTGGAAAGAGAAGAGGAGCAGTTTAGTCTTGGCTTCTTTAATCTCTTTATAAAATACGCTGAAGCTTTTCTTACTTTGGAGGGAGCTGGGGTTTTACAAAAGTGAAGGTGTTAGTGCATAAGGCTGTAGTGCTGTCATTCAAGAAGTGAAGTAGATTCCACTCTTAAGGAAGTCATAGAAAAACTTCGTGTGTTGGAGCCCATTGACCTGTTTGACTAAAGGATGTTTTCCAGAAAGTCATACAGTCTTCATCTGAAATTTCAATAAATGGAGTATCTAGCACTTCCTTTGGTAGTTTGTTTCAAAGGTTAATCACCCTTTCTGCTAGAAGTAGAGGCATTAATTCTCATTTAAATTTAGCTAGCTTCAGCTTCTAGCCATTGGTTCTTATAATGTCATTCCCCATTAGATTAAATAGGCCTTTAATATTGGCATTTTCTCCCTGAAAAAGTACAGTTTTGCTGTAATCAAATCTCTTCTTGGTCTTATTTTGAAAAGCTAAACAGTTTTAACTTCTTAAATCCCTCACTATAACACCTTTTCCCAGCTCTCGGTTAAGTGTTACATAGGTTCTCCAGTTTTATTTTATTCTTGTCAAAGAAAAATAACAGAATGCAATGTGATATTCTAGTATTGCTCCCATCGATGTGATATGTAGAGGTAAAGTTATCTTTCTCCTAGTTGTTGCTCCGTTTTTCCATCCCTGGGTTACATTTGATATCTTCGCTGCATTGTCTGTGTCACGTCTTCTCTCAGTCCAACTTACTTGGCATTTTTGAGAGAAGAGGGACACCATAGCATTGATTGTCAGAGAAGGAAAGAGGAGAGTTCCTCTTTATTTTCCTATCTTTTACATGGTCCCTACTAAATAAAGAAACTACATTCCAAAGAAGAAAATAAAAATTTAATGTGGCAGTCCAGAGATTACAGAAGGAATGGGCACTTTTAATGGCAAGAAGATCTACTGTGTTATGTGCTTTTGCTTTATTGCCAGTAGGAGACTTGCTAGAATTATTTGTGCTTCATCTTCAGCTAATTCCTAAGCTGTCGGGTGCAGCCACTGAGTTTGACGTCAAGCTTTCCGAAATAAAACTCTGATGTAGTGATTTAAACTCTGAAACCACCCTGTGCAAAAGTATCAAGAAGCCATTTGTGAAATCAGTTGGTAACATCTAAGGACACCTTTATAAAGGAGGTTTGTACACTCCTCCAATTACAGAACTGACCATACTGTACAATATATGTGAACTTTTTGCAGCCAACTGTCTTTCATGTCAAATTTTCTTGTCTTTTGCTTGTCAGATTACAGAATCACAGAATCGTTAAGGTTGGAAAAGACCTTTAAGGTCGTCGAGTCCAACCATCAATCCAGCACCACCATGCACTAAACCATGTCCTGAAGTGCCACGTCCACATGTTCTTTGAACACTTCCAGTGATGGTGACTCCACCACCTCCCTGGGCAGCCTGTTCCGATGTTTGACCACTATGTTGAATTGCAGCATTTGGGTTATTGGTTGCTGGTTCTATTCTGTTCTCTGCTCTTAACAGCACTTTAGCAAAGTCGTTTCCAAGTTATGTGATTATAGCATGTTTGTCTGCCTGTTTTTCCTCAGTGAATCTGCTGGAAAAATTAGACAGAGGTGGAAAGGTCTCAGGTTAGTAACACTGTGCATTTCATGAAGTGAAGGAGCTGCATGGAGGAGCTCTGCTTGGAAGGTCTGTAGCATGGGCTCCCCCAGCAAAGAACAGGGGAAAGGTTTTGTGTGTTCTAAGCGTGATAAATGGATGCGGCTGGAGCTCGAGCCTTAGCCCAACTTCTGTTCTTCTTGCCTGTTGATGCCACAAGCTCACGTGGGGCATCTTCTGCTGCATTTTGATTCCTTTCATATAGTGCATCTACAGGGCATCCTTTTCCAAATTAAATTACATTTTGTCATGCTTCTTTCTAAGCAGAATTCCAAATACTGAACAGACATTCATAGGATGCAATGAAAGTACAGTGTACTCTGTAACAGTATAAGAGGTGGACACGCATGCACGCAGGAGAAGAAAAGGGTTTCAGAAGAGTGTTAGTGTCAAATTAAGCATGTGGAAGTCAAGAAATGCTAAAAGTAAGGCTGTTTCACGCTGTTTTAATTTAGTTCTTTCATGTGTATGACTTATAATCCAGATGTTAGACTGACAGGTGCCTGTTATGTATATTCACCATAACACCGGCTTATTTTGTGGTTACAGCGAGAGGGTGCACAAGGACCAAATCTGTGTTATGAGGTGGATGAGCTGTTGTATACAGAATTCTTCATTCACTGTACTGTGAATGTACTGTGGTACTGAATGCACTAAGGTACTGTGCCACCTTAGCATTTTTAATTTAAATATTAAGAAGTGGTGCTGGGTAAAGGGCAGGGAAAAGGTAGGACAAGGTGCCAAAATCCAGCAGTTGATGCAAACTGTTTGACACAAATTATGTGCAGAAGATTTATTTGCATCCACAGCAGGGACCAGACCTTTTCAGTTCATGAGGCAGGAGGTGACTCTTTGCTAGTGAGTAGACCAGCAGCCAGGCTGAAGGACTGTGAGGTTCTTATCCCAGCATTGCCGAGAGGTCCCTAGATTTTAAATTCCGGGTAGAAGCGTGTTCCCAGTCTTTCCTCGACCGCCTTTTTCTGCCACCATCCTTCCCTCCTTATCCATCACAGGTGTTAAGTCCTGTCTGCATCAGCATGTATGAATTGTTTTACAGAAGTGAATAACGTGGCCAGATTTGGATATCACCTCGGCAAGCACGTGCTCCTGACACTAGGGGAGCAGCTAAGCTGTGGTTGGTTGCTCCAAAGCAGGATCATGTTCAGGCTTTTCCATGAAATGAATTCTGAATTCTTACATGTGAACTAGGTAGTAGGGAAATAAAGATTATTTTTTTTCTCTGATGCTGACTCTTCAAGAGAAAAAAAAAGAACTTTGTGAATGTAGTAGCCTTTTAAAATCTCATCCCCAAATATTCAAATTTGATTAAATTGTGAGTACTGGAATTATCATATAAAAGTATGGCACTGCTTTAGTGGGATATAATTCTGCCAGCTGTCAATATAGCAACATAAACTAGTACATATAATTTGGTATTTCATTATGTAAAACCTGCTGAAAGAGTTCCTCTGAGTCCTTTGTGTTACAGATTTGCTTGAGTTCCTCCTCCTGAATTTTACACCGGTGAATTCCAGTTATAAGAATTATGTATGACACAAGCCCTGTTTAGTAATTGTTTTTAAGACTCAAGTGGTTGTTCCCTGCCCTGGTGAAGGTTTCATATATTGCATCTTCAGTGATGAGGGACTCCATTTGACATTGTTTAGTCCTTATTGGGAAAGATACTGCATCAAACAAGAAGTTTGGTGTTCATGATGCAGTGCCCTTTTTGATATTCCAGATAAATAATTCCATTTTAATCTCACAGTAGGAAAACAACTGATTGAGATTTAATGTCATATACAAGAAGCTGCACAATGTGTTAGTTATTTGTCAGTCTGATGGAAGAGCAGAGCAGTTTGCTTCCTTTGATTCCAGCCACGCTATATTTTATCACTGACTTTTACTCGTTTTACTCATTCCAGATAAAATCTGTCATGATTACACATCAGAAAACATTTCATTATTCCATCCATGAGAAATAACTGTAGTCAGTGGAGAAGCAACAGATTGCTGCCTCTCGCAAGCTTTATGGAAGTGTGTTGTAATGGGATCGTGTAGCCTGGATCGATAGTTCTCTCTAGTAATACAATCCACTGTCAGATAACTTCCAACAGCTTTACAGATTTAATGAACTCCCTGGGTTGATGATAAAAATATAATGTAAGGAGGAAACTAAAACGACATCATGTATTAGATACAGCCCTAGGCAACATTTTATGACCATCTTTTCTTCAGTTGTATATTTTTAATTATAAAGCCGGTATGCATCAAGCACTGTCCTAAAATTCTCCATCAGTGAAATTCATCTTGCTCTTCTCAAGTCAAGGATAAAGAGACTTCATGTAGGGAACTAAATGAGAATTTCAAGCTCTGCGTTCACACTACTTTGGTGGTAGTATTTCAACCTGTGAGCTGGAGGAGAAGCCATTTCTCCTTGTGCCCTCTTTGGGGCCATTAAACTCTTCTGGAGGAACATCCTTTGTCTCCAGTTCCCCTCTGCCCCATCCACGGTAGGATCTTGATTCCCGCAGGTTTTTGGAACTGAGGAAGTCAGTTTGTGCTGTGCTTAGAAAGGAGCACAAATCTGTGGTTACCAAATCCATGAGAACAAGCGTCTGAACTGCTAAAAATGTTGTTTAGGAGTAAGGAGTAAGTAAAGTCTTAGGCAATTAGACCTATTGTAAGGGTTGTATCTACTACGAAGAAGCAAACTGCTTAGATAAGGCACTGTAAAGTAACCTTAAGTGTGCCTAGCACACTTTGAGCACACTGACATGTGAGTTAAGGATTTTTGCCTATGATAGGAAGGTGGAAAGCTGTATAAATATCTTGGAGAAAGATTAAAAATACTTTCCTCCCTAGAAAAAGGTCAGTAAAAAATTGCCAGTGCCATACAGTAAGAATTTATATTTTCAGATTTTCATCAGAGTAAACAGGAACTCTCATGCAGGTCTCAGACATGACACAACACTTTGTCTAAGAGTTAGTAAAAGCAAATGTAGCAGCAGTGTGACCTCTGGACAGACTGAAAGATACACTGTGGTTGTTCTTATTTCTTCCTGTGTTTGCTCTCCAAATGAAAAAAGAAAGTGGCATTGTGACGATGCTACTTACTATATTTCTGTTGAGCGTACCTAAATTTCCTCCCAGTAGTTTTGATGCGGCCCCTCAGTGGTGCTAAGTTCTGTCATTCGCGTGCCGCTGCCGTTCAGCCTTCCTTTGCTCCTTTGTGGTGATGGGAGTGTGGCATCCATCGAGGTGCTGCTGCCAAGCCGTAACTCAGATGGTGCCAACGTCCTGGTAGCGCACTCCTGAAATAGGCTTTCCTTGCACAGCACGTTTGAGGTGCTCGACCCCAGGGGAAAAGGTGGGGCTTATGCTTTTCTCATTGAGCGGTCAGAAGGATTGAAGTTCAAGGCACTGTTGGATAATTCAGGTGTAGGCTGGCGCGTGTGGTCAGGCCTTGGGCCGCCTGAGACAAGGTCACCTCCAGAAGAGCAGCAGACAAGGTAATCCAGGAGCCGTAGAGGCTTCCTGATTAAGACTCACCTCTAACAGGAGGCCAGATGCGGACATATCCTTTCCTGAGCCAGCTCCACAAAGAACAGTAGATCGCGAAAAGGGATTTGGCCCGAATGCTCCGAAAACCACGGTGTCTCCTGTGTGCATCCCAAGCAAGCCTCATCCCTGCCACTTCAGCTTGGTGACAAGGGGAACCCATGGACCCCCACAGTGGGGGGAGTTGCCCAGGAGGTGGCTGGCACTCTGCGCCATCCATCAGGCTGACAGTGGCCGTAAAAAAGAGAAGGAGTGTTTATGGCTGATACGCAGAAGTGCCAGATATTTCTTCCCTGAACAGTCTAATTTTTGGCCTATTTCAAAAGACCAAAGTGCTGCCTGCACTGAGTTATTAGAGGAACAAGTTCATAAAAATGTTGACACTGCTTACTATCATATAGGTTTGATTGGTAACATTAGTGGAAAGAAGGCAAAATTTATGTAAACAATTTAGTTCTGTTAGAATTATGGGAAAAGGGAAGTATCTCCAAAGCAATAAAAGCAAGAAATTATATTTATGACAGTACCAGAATTCCTGGGGAAATAGTGCATTAAGTAAACAGGAACCACATCGTGTGTTTTGTTACTATGCTCTTTACAGACCAGAAGATTTTAAACTAAACTGGGTCACACAGGCCCATAAAAGTGAATTCTTCCCTTTTGGCATAGATATATTTTCTAGCAGAAAAAATGGAAGCAGGTGCAGAAGACTGGAGTGAATGTGTAAACTGAATTTTAAAAGAGGAGGTCCACTTAACTCTCCTTACGTTATTTTCCTGTGAGATCCAAGCTCCGAGAGCTGGCAGATGTTTTTATAGGAATCCTTTCTATGTTGGACAGACAGCATTTCATGCATGCTCTTAGACCTGCTAAGTTTTTCTTAAGGAGCCTGGCTACTACTTCAGCCAGAATTTCCAGTGCAATTCATTCTTCTTTAGCTCTAGGATTTATCAAGTTAGTGATCTGCTGCTTCTTAGAAGAAAGAAACCTCTCATAGCGTTGTTGAAGACCACTGAGATTCCTCAGTGCTAGCTGCATTTCATTGACCTTGAGTGATTTTGAGACTTGACTGGTCTTTTGATGTGACTTAGTTTGAAGGAACGTTGCTTTTTGTTGTTGTTTTTGAAACACCTTAGGGGAAGTAGACATATTTTGTTGAAAGAGGGAGAAGGAACCTGTGAGCTGAATATAATAAGCTTTTAGCTGAATACCGTAAGCTGAATATAATTGCTTAATTTGTCTTTTGGGAAATTATATTCCAGAATTTCCTTAGGAATAAAGCTGCTGCTTTTAAAAGTGAGGGCCTTCCTTTTGGGACTATGAGCTGTTTGCTATTTACTGGCCCACGAGCTTGGATGGGGAGTGACGTACCTTCCCTGATGAAGTCCCAGTCAACACAGGGATGCCAGTAGAGAATGAGACTAGCAAGCCACATCGCAGCCGTGCAATTTAATACTGTAAGCGATTGCAGGCAAATGGACATAACATTCTCTTGGACACAACTTGAAGCAGTAACCCCTTTTTCCTTCTCTCTAACTCCTCTTTCATCATCATTTTCTATATTGCACTTTTATCAGTCTGCTCTTTCTGTGTCACCTGTTGAACCATGTGGCCATCTGGTCAGCTTAAGTAAAGAAGCCTACAACGCGTCTACCTTGTGCTTGCAGAAGTCTTTGATCCATTAAGCATCAAAATGTAAACTGTAACTTCTTCACAAGTGTTTAAATATATATGTATATATAAACTGGTAACAGTCATGGGCCAAAGGAGGAAAGAAGTTGGAAAAATCTAGTTATAATGGCAAAAGTCAGGAAAAGATTCACTGATTAAACTACTACACGTGACAGAGTCTCATGAATTGCAATTGTTTCCTGGTAAAAACTTTACAGAAAGGCACAATTATTTAGGCCTGTCTGAAGAGTTGTGTGGAATAACCCTTCCTCGCTTTCATGAGCAAACAGAAGACCCAAAGGCAGGAGACATGATTCGCAGGATTACTCTTGCCCCAGTCAGACTTTTTGTTGCTGTAGTCTGGAGAGAAACAGTTCTTGAGCTTTTATCATACTAAGCAAGAACTGCTGGAAGTGTACATGGTTTTCCCTCAGTGTTTAATCCTGTTTGTAACCTCTCTTTTGAAGTCTTAGTCTTAGTAGCTTCTTAAATCGCATCAATAGCAGAACTGCTCATTGCTCATTGTAACTGTCAGAAATATGTTTTTAACATATGGTATCACCTTCATTTACACAGAGCAGGTATTTTTGATCATGATTATCCCTGCAGGGTTCCTTTTCTGTTATCACTCTCAGAATTAAGAAACTTTTTTCAGTTCAGAGGTCCCAAAAAGTCTGTTTTCTAGTTCATCTTCATCTCAGAGGAGAGGAGCTTGTTTAAAGTGAGATTCAGTTATCTGGTCCTGGAGTCTTATGTGATTTTAATAGCCAAACTTTTTCTCTTCTAACTCTACTACAGCAGTCATTTTTCATAAAGCTTACCTTTGATCTTGGTATGCTTTCACTCTTCTAGTGCATTCTGAAGCAAAGGCTTGGCAACAGCTGTCACAACCTAATGAACAACATCTCTGAATATCAAATGTAACACAGAGCTCTGAGTGTGGTGACTTGTTCCCAAGAAATGTCAACTCTCTCTCTATGCACCGTGTAGGAAATGAAATAAATACCGTTTATACAGCTATCCCCCAATATGTAACTGCTAGTCTTCAGCCTAAAAATAAGACACAACTTTTATAGGTGAGAAGAAGCAATAATATTTGGTTGAGGTATTAATGGATGGAAATATTACTTCCATGTACAAAAAGTCTGTGCTCTGCTGATATCAGCATTTTATAAGAGGCAACCTGCATGTTTCTTTTTGATGATTTTCTTCTCATAGCCCTGAGGGTGTCTATAGAGAAGATTAAGGCAAAAGAGGGTTTTAGTAGCAAAGCAGAAGCACAATCTGCCTCACCTTTCCAGAGTTTTTCACAGAGGAGTATTTATGCCCCAATGCCCATGTCCAGTTATCCTCATAGAATATGTAAACCATGCAATTAAAAAAAGCATAATTTGGAATTTGCAAAAATGCAAGAGAAAGACAAAAATTGGCATTAACAAAACTGCAAAAAGTTTTAAAGCAGCAGGCTTGGCTGGATTTCACTACACTGAACAGATTTGCTGATTGTATTTTATTAGTTCAATCTTGTTTTCTTAGCATGAAAGATTAACAACAGATCTTTTTTTTTTTCTTTCCCTGTTTGGAAGCAGGAGCTCTCCAAGGAGCTCTATCCAGACAAAGCCATATTAAATAACAGTTTATGAGAGTTGGATTGGATAAAATTTGGAGGTGATTGATGATTGCTACTGGTTGTCTATGGGATATCTCAAGTTTTCAACTTTTCTGCTGGGAGTTCCACGCGTAATACTCCGGCTACATAGATCTCAGCAAGGCAGCTCTGGAGAGCCACAATGTTTAAATGTCCCTTTTAACAAGAAGTGTGCACTAGAGATAGCTTTGCTAGAGCTGAGCCTTTATGAAACATCTGTTTTTCAGATTTTGGTTTTGGTTTGGCTTTTTGGGTTTTTTTATATCAAAGTAAAGTATATGTGTATATATACCATGGCAAAGATTTTTGGTAGGTCTGTCCCACAATATTATATTCCCATGTAAACATCAACTCTGAGCATAGAGTGGGGAGGAAAATGCAATATTCAGCAAAAGTGCTAAATTTCAAAGTACCTGAGATAAATACTGCATACACCTGTCCTCAGACCACTCCATAACTTTTCTAGTTAGGACACGAACTCTGGACAAAGCTCTGGAGCCACAAAGCTCTGGAGCCCTCAGCACAGGAAAGACATGGACCTGTTGGAGCGGGCCCTGAGGAGGGTCACACAAATGCTTAGAGGGATGGAACACCTCTCCTATGAGGACAGGCTGAGAGAGTTGGGGTTGTTCAGCCTGGAGAAGAGAAGGCTCCAGGGAGACCTTACTGCAGCCTTCCAGTACTTCAAGGGGGCCTGTAGGAAAGATGGGCCAGACCTTTTAGCAGGCCCTGTAGTGACAGGACAAGGGGTAATGGTTTTAAAGGAAAAGAGGGTAGACTTAGACTAGACAGAAGGAAGAAATGTTTCACGAGGAGGGTGGTGAACCACTGGCACATGTTGCCCAGAGAGGTGGTAGATGCCCCATCCCTGGCAACATTCCAGGTCAGGTTGGACGGGGCTCTGAGCAACCTGATCTAGCTGAAGATGTCCCTGCTTATTGCCCGGGGGTTTGGTCTAGATGAGCTTTAAGGTCCCTTCCAACCCAAACTGTTCTATGATTCAGTGATTAAGTATGTCTGTGGCTATGCTGAAAGTTTAGCGCCGTTGTCCCAAGAATTCAAATAGCACATCTGAAGGTACACCAGTGCCTACCTGGTTTTTACTGACCACATTATGTTCTACTTCAGGGAAGAAATATTTGTGGAGAGTAGCTATTGCCTGCTGTAGTGCAGCAGAACAGGGTAGACACAGAAGCCCCAGCATGGGTCAGTGTAAGGATATTATAGGAATCGATCAGGG
This sequence comes from Phaethon aethereus, assembly GCF_964289735.1. Lineage (NCBI taxonomy): Eukaryota > Metazoa > Chordata > Aves > Phaethontiformes > Phaethontidae > Phaethon > Phaethon aethereus. Next base: position 162,793,602 of record NC_138575.1, on the reverse strand, counting down.
CTTCAAGCAAAATAGACTTGGAATCCTCCCTGGAAATACATTTGCAGAAAGCAAATTCTCTCCTCATCAGAGAATATAGATTCAAAGGAAAGTGTTCACTGCTGTTGGATGCAGCTTCTCACTGAATAATCAGTGTACCTAATGCTGAATTGAAGGTATGAGAATCACAAATTTTGTAATCTGACTGCTTTTTTGAATTTTTTACATTTAGGAAACAACACTTTCATTAAATAATTATTTCTGGGAAGTATACTTTATAGTTCAAACCTTAAGGACTATCCTCTTTGTATACCTTTTTGTCTTTCAGGACAATTGCAATTACTGTAGAAAACCTCATTGCAGCAATTAGCTTTTTATCAATGGGTCTCAGAGCAGTACCTAAAGGAGCTAAGAGTCATTATCCCTGTTCTATGTGTGAGGAAAGAGTCAAAAGATGATGAAAAGACTGGCAAAGGACAACTGGAAGAGTATAACAATGGCAAAAACAGGAACAGAGCCAAGGACCAGCCTCATACATTATCCAGGAGACTATTCTTCCCGAATCTTTGCTTTCTAATGAGGTTTTCTCCCAGAGATTAATATTGAGGTTATATTGTTTAGTTCTGTGATTTTCACTGACGTAAAGAACTTCAAAGCATGAGTTTTATATTTAATACAGCATTATGCATGTATTTAAACACTGAACAACTGTCTCCCTTTGAAGTCCGGTGCTCTTTACCCAGATGTTTATGTGCTGAATCAGACATTTGCTACATTACACTCCCTAATGCAGAACAACAACATGATCTATTAGGTTCTTTCCTTTCCATGAAGATGACTGTGGCAGAAAAATAGAATAGTTTGGTTATTTATACCAATGACAATTATTGAGTCAGATTTTTCTGAGAAAAGGAATTTTCCCTTCCATTCACATGCGTTATTCTGTTTAAAACACAGTAGATGTTTCTAATCCAAATGCATCTCATTTCCAACTAGGTGCAGACTAAGCCATCTTCTACCCGCAGCGGGTCGTTTAGATTACTGAATCCGAATTGCCTTTTCAAGGTGTTTCTCCCTCCCTCTTGAGTGCAGAGGCAACTTGTGGTGACCAGTATCCAACCTTGCACATCTCAGGAACTCCAGACTAGGTAGGAAAGGCCGTTTTGGCTGTTTAGGGAGAGAGAACATACCTCCGTTTTTTTGTATGCGTGGTTAAACTTTTCAATAAAAGAGTATGTCAGCACATCTTCACCAGAGGTTACTTGAGCAGGTAGCGCTGCTGAAGCCTGCGTGTGCGCAGGAATGAATCATTCACGACAACGCTGGTTTTTATACAATGTTCCCCAGTGCATCCTCGGAATGGAGAGAGCTGACTTGTTGTTTGAAAAGGTCACTTAAAACCTATGGGCAGTTGGCAATTATTAATATTTATTACTTGTCTAAAGACATTTATGTGCAGATACTTACTCCGTAAAGGTTGTGAGTGATGGCAGATAAAACTGATAAAGTTCCTGTTCTTATCTGTTAGGAACTTTTGCCCCTTTCTCCTCCTTCTTTGAATGTATTCTGTGCATCATTTTTTTTTTTTTAGTTTTGCTGAATGATTCGGAAGTGAGGGGAAATCATATTACTATTATTATTATTTGGAGCTACACAATTATACTATTAAGGTTAATGATGCCAGCAATTAAAAGGCATCTAGTTATTTGGAAACTGTCAGTTGGGACAAATTGTTCTTTAATGTCTCTACACATGGATTACTTTGATGGGAATGTAGGAAATCAGTAGGTCAGTGCAATATTTCTTGTTGCTTTTTGCTGTCAGGAAGCTTTCCCTGCTGTCCTTGAAAAGTATTGTAGGAAAGTATAAACCGCATTATACCACCCCTTATCTTTCTTATGGGTATTAGTTACAAATATTCTCATTAACTCTCTGTCAATGAATTATGGGCCAGCTATTTATGGTACAGAATTATAAATTGTCTGGGACTGTTTGTACTCACAGGTTTCTGGCTCTGAAATTTGCCTCCTTTTTACAAAGCTGTTGGTTATAAAACACGGCTGGATTTCTAGGGGGTGAGTGGCTTTGTCATGTATGCCTCCCAAATAAAAATCTCCCACTCTGTAAGATACTGCATTGCTTGAAATTTTTTTCCTTATGACAAATACCAGGCCAGTTGCTCAGCTGTGCTCATATGGTGCCACAACTCCACATGCAGCTAAGAGGGAGGAATAGCTATAAGCTCAAAATTTTGCAATCACTAGTTTTGTTAAAGTCCATGGTATTTAAAACCTAGGCGGGAACACGAGTATTTTCTGCCATTCTAAGGTCTGTTTTGACTGTTCGCTAGACATCCCTCAGTGAGCGTATGTAGTGATAGCTGCAGTGCATTTCCCTAGAAGATTGTCAGGTTTATTTTGGGCAATTAGATGTGACAACATCAACATTTAGAGTATTGCTTGTATTCCCTGTACTTAGTAAAGAGAACAGCTGCTTAATACTGATAATCTATTGAAATGAACACATATGGATGCACAAATGCATAAAATTATCTAGGGAATAGTTGGCAGGATTTTATGATGCTACTCTCATGCCAGCTAACAATTAAAGGTTAAGAAAAAAAAAGGTTTCATTTGTTTCCAGTCTCAAAGTGATAAAACACAATGAAAGGTCGATGTCTTGATCTAGGAAACACTTCAGGTTAAAATGCTATTTGAATGCTTAAAGTGAAGAACAGCATAGTAGAAAGTAGTTAAAACTGCACTGCAAAATGTTACCCATAGCCGCAATAGCGGGTAGATGCTATCCTACCCACTCTGTGCGACTTCCAGCAAAAAAAAAGTCCACAGCAAAGCCCAAACCATACATTGCACGTTATTTTCAGTAAAGGTGAAATACACTGTTTAAGTGGGAATGCAGTTAGTGGTCTTGGAATTAGAGCAGTGCTAATGAGCTGCTGGTGAGCTTCAGGGAGAGCCTATGCAAAGCTCCTGATCACAAAGACCCATCTTAATGTACTTACTGGTATTAAATGGGCTACTTGCTGGAACTGCTTCATTTCTACGTTCCTTTAAATGTGTGAATACGTTTTATTGATTCATCCTGCAAAGCAGCAACGCTGGAATGGAGCGGAACCAAATGCAGAAAAATTTGGAGATGTTCGGTTTTTTTGTTCTACCCTGTTTCAGCTTCCCTGCCAACCTTTCCTTTCCCTTTAGAGGAAACTGAAATCTCACTGGGGAGTCTTATACTCAAAAGTAGCTTGTTTTAAGATGTGAAAAACGTTCTTTGGATTTTTTACCTCTGTTGCAGATATGGAACCAGTTTGCAAACAGCTCTCTGAACTAGCTCAAGTCTGAATTTTACAAGAAATTAAAAATCCTTCCACCTTTACTAAGAAACACCAAAAATGGTTTCTTTCCCAAAGGCTAGGAAATGTAAGCTATGGATTTACTTTTGTTTTCCGAAATAATTACATAGTTCAATATAATTATCCAATGAATATTGTTTATTTAGTCTTAATATTTAATTGCTCATGTGAAACAATTATCCAGGTTTTTCAACAACTTTGAAATCTGTTTAGGAAAATAAATACTGTAATTAGAAATTAAAAGTCCTGTTGCTTGTTATAATAACTACATTAGTTTTAGGCAATAAAGTAGAGCTAAGCTTTGTTCTTTAATTACTATTATTATTATTTTTCTTAATATGTATGTGCCCCATGCCTATTTCCTGCCTGGGGCATCACAGTTGCAGAATCTGGTCCTGAGACTATCTCCAGCCAGTTTTGCCTGTACATCATGGTGGTTAGTTCATAAAGAACCAGGTGACTGATTACACTGGTAGAATGAAAGGGTAAATGAGAAAACATTTAACTAACCACAGGAAACCTAATTATAATCAAAATTGAGTTATATTTTCTCCTAATTTCTGAAATATTTTTGGCATGGGAATTATTTCTGCATCACTAGCTGTAATTGTTTCTTGAGTATGTATAAACCTTTTCACAGTTGCAAGTTTCAGCATCAGATGGGAGAATCATCTCAGGGAAAGGCTCAGTTGCAAAGCTACTGATTCTGGATGCTGTAGGGGTGTAGCCTCTCAGCTTGGTCCATAACAGTACTTTTCTCAAGTACAATTTTGAATTCAAATATATGCATGGTTTTGGATTTCCCAGAATAGTGGGGTCACATCTGAACTTCGTAGCTTGGGTCAAACTATGGTTTAGGTGCAGGAAAAATAGTTATCATGATTGTGACCCCTACCAAATTAATATCTATCAAGATCCTAATGAAAACTCATTCATGAAAACTCCTAAGAAAAACTCTGCCCCCCAAGAGGGGCCAGAAGGAGGATCTGGGGAACTACAGGCCTGTCAGCCTCACCTTGGTACTGGGGAAGATTATGGAGAGGTTCATCTTGAGGGTGCTCACAGGGCATGTGCAGGACAACTAAGGGGTCAGGCCCAGCCAGCAAGGGTTCATGAAAGGCAGGTCCTGCTTGACCAACCTGATCTCCTTCTGTGACCAGGTGTCCCGCCTAGTGGATGAGGGAAACACTGTGGACATTGTCTACCTGGACTTTAGTAAAGCCTTTGACAGCGTCTCCCACAGCATTCTCCTGGAGAAACTGGCAGCTCATGGCTTGGACATGTTTACTCTTCGCTGGATAAAGAACTGGCTGGATGGCTGAGCCCAGAGAGTTGTGGTGAATGGAGATAAATCCAGTTGGTGGCCAGTCACAAGCGGTGTTCCCCAGGGCTCGGTTCTGGGGCCGGTCATATTTAATATTTTTATTGATGATCTGGATGAGGGGATCGAGTGCTCCCTCAGTAAGTTTGCAGATGACACCCAGTTGGGTGGGAGTGTTGATCTGCTGGAGGGCAGGAATGCTCTGCAGAGGGATCTGGACAGGCTGGATCGATGGGCAGAGGTCAACTGTATGAGGTTTAACAAGGCCAAGTGCCGGGTCCTGCACTTGGGTCACAACAACCCCATGCAACGCTACAGGCTTGGGGAGGAGTGGCTGGAGAGCTGCCTGGTGGAAAAGGACCTGGGGGTGCTGGTTGACAGCCGGCTGAACATGAGCCAGCAATGTGCCCAGGTGGCCAAGAAGGCCAAAGGCGTCCTGGCCTGTATCAGAAATATGTGGCCAGCAGGAGTAGGGAAGTGATTGTGCCCCTGTACTCGGCACTGGTGAGGCCGCACCTCGAATCCTGTGTTCGGTTTTGGGCCCTTCACTCCAGGAAGGACACTGAGGTGCTGGAGCGTGTCCAGAGAAGGGCAGCGAAGCTGGTGAGGGGTCTGGAGAACAAGTCTTGTGAGGAGCGGCTGAGAGAACTGGGGTTGTTCAGTCTGGAGAAGAGGAGGCTGAGGGGAGACCTTATCGCTCTACAACTATCTGGAAGGGGATTGTGGCAAGGTGAGTGTTGGTCTCTTCTCCCAAGTAACTAGTGGTAGGACGAGAGGAAATGGCCTCAGGTTGTGCCAGGGGAGGTTTAGATTGGATATTAGGAAAAATTTCTTTACTGAGAGAGTGGTCAAACATTGGAACAGGCTGCCCAGGGAGGTGGTGGAGTCACCATCACTGGAAATGTTCAAAAAACGTGTAGATGTGGCACTTCAGGACATGGTTTAGTTGGCATGGTGGTGTTGGATTGACAGTTTGACTTGATGATCTTAAGGGTCTTTTCCAACCTAAATGATTCTGTGATCCTGTGATTTAGCTAGAGTGGTGTTTTTAATGAAGGAGAACTAAACTCCGTCCAGGTGGTAAAGCAGAGGACTTTCTGTCTATGCTCAATGCAGCACTAAAGAGCAGTAAATCAGATGTAGTGAACTTAGGGGTAATTGTGTGTCATAGCTGCAGGAGGTCTCTTAGAGTTACTGGTGGACATTGGCTGTAGGAGGCCTTTCCTAAATGGCTTCTGAGTTACTGCCCTCCAGACTGCGATGGTAAACTCTGCTCAGCAATGCTGACCAAGCGCATTATAAGGCAGGTGAGCAACGTCACTCTGACATTAGTGCTCAAGATATCTTGACTTAGCAGCTTGACCAAGCCAGTATTAGAATGATTAACAAAAACAAAAGGGATTTGTCTAGGATGTCTTAACTCATGCATTAGCCCCCTTGCCCCTGCCAACAGCAGCATCTGGTTTTGTCTCAGCCAAAGCAAAACCATAGTATTTGTTTTTTCAGGAGTGAATACTGTATTGCCTAGAATGATGACGTCCTGGTGGGAAGGTTGAGGACCCACAGGCATCATCTCTGCCTCAGTGATGCCTGTGCATGGGAGAAGGAATTGCCTTTCTACCTTTCCAAAAAGTAAGAAAGGTCTGACAGCAAGTATTGGCCTTCTCTGTGCTCCCCTGACCACATGTTGCAGTCCAGGAGGCTGTAGGGAGCTCACTAGCAAGAATCTTGACGTCAGCTGAGCTGCAAGGACACAGGCCACCACCAGTTCCTGTTCGTGCAGGAGGTTGGATGTTGGCCAGGCTGATCAAGAAACATACGGGACTCTGGCACCCTTGAGACTCTGCTTCAGTACTTCCCTGCCTCAGGGGCTGTCCCTCGGCTTTCCATGCTGAGGGTAAATTACCATGCAGTGATCATGCACTGGTGGAGTTTACAGCCCTGAGGGATATGGGGCAGGTGAAGAGTAAAGTCAGGACCCTGAGTTTTAGGAAAGCAAAATTCCAGCTCCTCAGGCAGTTAGTCAATAGGCCCCCCTGGGAAACTGCCCTTGGGGACAAGGGAGCAGAGCAGATGTGGCAGATCTTTAAGGATGCTTTCCGTAGAGCGTGAGAGCTCCGGATCCCCAGGTGTAAGAAATCAGGAAAGGAAGGCAAGAGACCAGCATGGCTGACTCGAGACCTGCTGGTCAAAGTAAAGGGCAAGAGGAAATGCACAGGTGGTGGAAGCAGGGGCAGGTGTCCTGGGAAGAGTACAGGGACACTGCCCTGTTGTCTAGGGATGGGGTCAGGAAGGCAAAGGCATGGCTGGAGCTGAACTTGGCAAGGGATGCAAAGAAGAATAAGAAGGGCTTCTACAGGTATGCCAGCCAGAAAAGGAAGGTCAGAGAAAGCGTACCCCACTTGATGAGCAAGAGTGGCAGGCTGGTAACAATGGATGAGAAGAGGGCTGAGGTACTCAATAACTTCTTTGCCTCAGTCTTCACTGGCAACCTCTCTTCCCACACCTCACGAGAGGATGGACTGCAAAATGGGGGTGAGCAAAGTCCCTCCCACTGGAAGAGAAGATCAGGTTCGAGACCACCTGAGGAACCCGAACATGCACAAGTCTATGGGACCTGATGAGAGGCACCCCAGAGTCCTGAGGGAACTGGCTGATGCAGTCAGACAGATTATAGGCATCTATTTTAAAAGTTAGTATGTTTAAATAAAATCTGATTAAAGGATATTTTAACCTTTGTGAACTATAATTATTTCTGAACAGTGGTTTCCTTTTATCAGGGCAAGTTTTGTGTTTCATACGGCATGAATAAATAAACATTGTGCAGAATGACTTCATGAAGAATCCATATTGCAGAATTAAAATAATGTGATCATATGCACTTTTTCTTGTTAAGGCAGCTGCATAACTCACACGCTGCAATTTAATGCTTCTTTATACACAGTAAAAATTCGTGCCAGCAGTTCAATAACCGATATGTTTTATATTGTTTCTTGCCATGACATAGAATGAGGCTGTTTCTGAAAATCTTTTAGTTGAGTGCTGTGTATGTGGAGAATATTAACTATGCATGTATTCTGGAGGTACCTCTGTTTAAGAAAAATGTCCATTTTTTTTCATAATTTTTGTATTCTTCATTCTAATACATCAACAAGCCACCACAAATTACCCAAATGCATTTATTTGTACATATTTTGTATTAATGTAGCTTTGAGACATACTCTTTCACAAGAGAATGCATTTAGTATGAATACTGAAATAAAACTTTTCTTACCTATGAAAGGTAATTAGGTGTGGAGCTCCCAGGAGCATACCATTGAGTTATAGTTAATGACTATGAAAGTATCAAGAAGACTTAAAAAGTGTTAAACTGTTTTGGTCAGTCTATAGTCATACTCCAAGATAACTTATGCATTGTCATTAATTGTTTTGGGGTCTAAGTGAAATTATGTAAGCACTCAAAAAATTGTATGCCTTTCCCTTCTTTAATTTAAAAATGTAGTCACAGATCTTAAGAAAAAACCTGTAATCTTTAATTTTTTAAAAACATTAAATTCACTTGGCTAATTGATTTGAATTTTTTTAAAAATATGGTTAATTAAGCATTTTTCTCATTGTTGAGAAAAGCAGCAATTATGCCATGGTTCAGATGTGATTTAAGTGTTTCGGCTCATCTTCAGGTGAGGAGTAATCTCCATAACGACTTTCGATGGCTCATGGCAAACTGTGCCTTTAATGCAATAAGACACAATCGTTCTTCATGGGATCAAAGAAGTTACACTTACACTTAATATACATTAAGTACGTGTACCAGGATCTCTGTGCAGTCTGCACCCAGCGTGGCTTGGGTTGGAGCAGCACCTCCTCAGCGCTGGTTCCTCACCGGCTGCGGTTACCCTACAGGATTACCCAAAGGGTGAGTGGTTAAGGCTCGAATTTGGCGACGGCATCACAGTCTCTGCTTTTTTTTTTTTTTTTTTAAGTGTTTTTCTGGCTGTTGAACCTAGTGAGAATAGCCATGGAAGAAGGGATCTGAGTTTGACTGATGGAGGCCCTTGGCATGTACTTCCAACCAGCCTTAAGAAATACAACTGAGAGAGGGGGATGGCGGCATCCTTCTCTTTTCGGTTGTCTGTCCGGATGCTTGCCAGCCTGGTGTGACAGCGCTTCGGCAAGGATGTGTGGGCTGGAGGAGCATGGCTGCCTTCACCGCTCTTGGCTGTCACAGCTTCAGCTGGGTGCAGGAAGGACTGCCATCCGGCCCCAGCACCGACCCTGGCTTAGTGGCCAGCCTGTTTCTGGCACGGCAATGGCGAGACAGGCCCATAAGGCAGCGATATGGCCAGGGAGGCTTTGAAGCGGATTGCCTTGATCTTGACTGATTTTTCTGATGTTCCTCCAGTTGTCTCGGATAATGATATGTTCTCTGCGGGAGCCTCTAATGGCCTTGGCCGTTGGTGGTAGCGTGAGGTGACTTCCCAGCCATCTTGCTGTGCGGCTTTTTTGGGAGGAAGGAGTTTGCTGCTGCCTGAGGACTTTCTCTATTCCCTGTTTCAGACAAAATGCGTGCAAAAGAATACGTATTTCGTATTTTCCGTCAGATTTCTGCATTCCAGGGGACAGAGGTTTTTGGTGAAGGTAAACTCAGTTGCCTGGGAAGAGCCCAGAGGCCCACTTGGTATCTCCAGATTTAAAACAGTGCTGGGAAACAAGGGGTGTTCCCCCCCCAAATACTTCCTGAGTGTAAATAAGGACTGCTGCGGTCAGGACCCTCTCTTCTGAACTTACCTCATGTTTTTGTTCTGTAAGGATTTTTTTCCCAAGAATGCCTCAACAATTCGAGCTGCAAATCTGTAGACTCTGATACATAAGATTTTCCTGGTGACATGTTTATTAATCTTACTTGTACTGCATCTCTCCAGGTGGGCAAGTTCGACATATTTGCATTATCAATCTAATCTAAAACCTTCTGACATAACCAGGCTCTCTGAGCATCTCCCAAGTGTTTAAAAGCAAAAATATTCTATTTCTTACAATTCTCTAGATGTGATGAGTTCTTGTAATTATGAATTTTTCTGTGCTTCTATCTGTAAATGACATGTTGAGGAAAAGCTGTGTTAAATTTTTGCAGCTTGGCACATGTTTCATGACTATTTTTATCTCTGACAAAATAAGTAAGTAGATAAATGAAATGTTCAGTAGTCCAGGTTTGGCTCTTATGTCTGGTTGGCCTCCTGCACTCATAAGCTTCCCCCTGTTAGGTGACAGTTTAATTATCCTAAAGGGGAGTTGTGATTACGGAGTGCAAGGTGACTTGTCAGGTATCCAGGCATAATCCCGTGTGCATTAGAGGGAAATGCAAATACTAAATGTCAATTCAGAAAGCTGAATCACACTACACACCAGGCTTGCCAGGGCAGAATACATGCCTGAGAGGTGGTTCCATCATATCCTTGAACTTTTTCATCTTGTGTCTTCTCCAGGTTGAGCTCCTTACCTACAGAACTGCATTGACCTGGCACAGAGGCAGCACACACAGGGAGGGCCAAGAGGCTGGGTGGGCAGTGAAGAGTTGTCTACCAGTCTCCAGTGGGTACTTGGTGCCCTTGGCTCCTGTGGCTCCTCAAGGGCCCCAGGATCTGCCAGTAAACCTACTGAATTAAGGAGCGGTGTCCTCCATGCGGCTTCAAAACTCCACAGAGTTTTGAATTCTTGAGAGTGCTGCCTATTTTCTTTCAGCCCATACCTCGGTCTTGAATTTGGCTTTTGCTGGCTGTTCTTCGTGCAGCACCCATGGCACTTTGGGAGATGGCAGAAGCCAGTCAGTCTTTCAGAGGTCCAGCGGAATGTATATTTCTTCACTGTGGAAAGGAGATCTTCCATCTCAATGAAAATCTCCAGCCCGAGAGCTGGCAAAGAATAATCCCTAGTCCCAGCAGGACCCCGTGTGTCTGCCTTCTGAGCAAGGCATTTCAGAAACCAACAGAAAGCACAGGTTACATGTTGTGCTGGTTTTGGCTGGGATAGAGTTAATTTTCTTCCTAGTAGCTAGTATGGGGCGATGTTTTGGACTTGTGCTGAAAAGAGGGTTGATAATTCAGGGATGTTTTAGTTATTGCTGAGCAGTGCTTACACAGAGTCAAGGCCTTTTCTGCTTCCCACACCACCAGCGAGGAAGCTGGGGGTGCACAAGAAGCTGGGAGGGGACACAGCTGGGACAGCTGACCCCAACTGACTAAAGGGATATCCCATACCATATGACGTTGTGCTCAGCAACAAAACTAGGGGGAAGGTTGGCAGGGGAGCCGCTGCTCGGGAACTGGCTTTGCATCAGCTGGTTGGTGGTGAGCAATTGTTTTCATTTGCATCACTTGTCTGTCCTGGGTTTTATTTCTTTCTCTTTTTTATTTTCCTTTTAATTACAATTTATTATTATTGTTGTTGTTGTTGTTATTTTATTTCTCTTATTAAACTGTTCTTAACTCAACCAGTTAGTTTTCTCACTTTTACCCTTCTAATTCTCTTCCCCCATCCTGCAGTGGAGGGGAGTGGGCGAGCGGCTGTGTGGGGCTTAGCTGCTGGCTGGGGTTAAACCACAACATATGTTCAGCAGTGGTTTGTTAATTTTATAGAAACATGGTAATTTCTGAAGTTATGATAATACTATGAAGTGTTTTAGGGTAGAAAGTAGATGTTGGTTGCTCACGGAGTGTGTCAGGGCTAGTATCATTAGTATCTTTTTGGTTGAGCAGCTAGACAAGTAGGGAACTGCGGGAAATCTGCCCTCAACTCCTAAATCATAGAATCACAGAATCTTTGGGTTAGAAGGGACCTTTAAAGGTCATCTAGACCAACCCCCCTGCAATGAGCAGGGACATCTTCAACAACATCAGGTTGCTCAGAGCCCCAACCAACCTAAATATTGCAGTACTCCAACCAGGACTCTTAAGAAATCGTCTTGCAGCTCTGCAGAGCTCTCGGAGCTGTTGCTCAGTCTCCATCGTACCATTTCTTTCAGTCTCCGAAGCACGAGTTGGCTGTTTTCCTGATTCTCCTCCTGGCAAGGCGCTCAGCAGGTTGCTCGGCCAGACTGGAGGTGGGTGAACCCTGCGCCTGGGAGGATAATTCTGCGCCGTGAGAGGCGGTGTCTGCTGGGGACAGCTCAGTCCACACGTCTCTCGTACGAAGCCTTTGCGATCTGGAGGGGTGCTGTGCTTAGATCCCGCGGCGGCAGGAGGTGCCATCCCTTTGCTTTGCTTTGCAGTGACTCAGCTGAGTAAAAATCTTCCAGGTCCAAGTACTTCTGAATCAGCCTGTACTTCTTTCAGCAGCAACAGTCAGGTTTTCTTTGTTTTTATTTTTCTTTGTCAGTGTCTGCCCAAGACTGACTTTAACCTCTGTGGCAGATGAGATGGTGGAAGCTGCATTTGTTCCAGCATACCCACGGCAGGCAGTAGGGCAACAAGACTGTACCTTGATCGTTTATGATTATCATTTATTTTTAGGTCTATTCACTGCTCGTATTTGAGACTAGATTCTCCAAGAGGTGCTAGAACCTTTGGAAAAGGACCGGGCGCCTGCTCTCAGCCAGGCGGTGCCCCCGCCACACGCCGGGGCTGGACCCCCGTGGCACCCAGCAGTGTCCAGGGGCTCGGGGTAGCGCTGTGTCCGGCAAAAGGCAACGGGTTTATCTCCAACTAGAAAGGGAGTTGGTGGGACCACACCAGAGCGCCAGTAGGTCTTTGGTGCAGCGGTGTCACCCGCCCTGGGCTGTGTGACTGCCCCGCCTTGGAGCTCGCATGGGAGACTCCGAGAGATAGAGACGGAGGGCAGCCACCAACCTCCTCCCTGGACAGAAGCGTTATCCACAAGGAGACCAAAATCTATTGAGGTGGTGGCCGCGCGGACTTCTTGGCATCGTCAGGCAGTAATTTCCTCTCCTAAAGTCTGTGGTTATCAGGTTTTATAGCTTAGCAATACAGCCTTATTTTACCTGTTTAGTTTACGGATTAACCCTGCGCACAAAAGGGGTTTGAACAGGAACAAACTTCTCAGTGTTGGAAGCGTGGAGGGAACGGGATGGCCGGTCTGTTCTCCCCGAGTCTGCGCTGAACAAAAAGCTTGGGGCAAGGAGCAGAAAGAGCTAATGCCAGCTCTGCTGCCTCAGCCAGAAAAGCAGCCCGTTAGCTAAGCTCCTAAGCTTTCCTTCTGTCCTTATATAAAAACATACCACTATGGCTGAGAATTATTGACATCCAGTTGTGTGGCCTCTGCATACCTGGAACAAAAGGGAACGGAATAAAAGCAGATAAATCACTTATCTTTGTGATTTTATCAGAAAAAAAAAAGTGCGAGCAGGTGTTCATGCCAACATATTCTAGTCTATGACCTTTAGTTTAAAGGATTTATTTTGCATTATTCCTTGCGTTCCAGCATTAAAGACATCGTAATGAGGTACTCTCTGTGCATCCTCCTACTCAGAGAAGCTATATTGAGAAGTACAGCTGCAGCCAGCGGGGTGTTAATCACCACTTACCGACAGGCAGGACTAACACAGGCAATTGGAGAGCATGGTAATTTTCTATAGGACGTCTGCTCTCACCATCCTCTCTTCCATTAATAGGGTAACATTTGAAATGCTCAAGCATTAGCTATTTTACCATGGAGAATAGATTTATGTAAACAAACATTATTCTGGGGTGAAATTAGCCAAGGTATTAAATTGATAAACGTGACTGTGAACAGTGCCGATGACAAGAACGCAGGAGAAAAACGGTGGTCTTCTGTGAGATACGGGGTACCTCCCACAGCCCGGGATGGTGGACTTGCTGAGCCCTGGGTTGCTAACGTTAACATGAGATTTCCCCGCACTCCATCAAGTTGAAGAGGGATTTACTGTCTTGCTGCCTCTTGCTGCTGGCCTTGACAGTAGGGAGTTTCAGTGCCTAGTGTTGTTTCAGACAACTATCATTAGAATGATGATTATTCAAGATAATAATTAAATCCTTGTACCAGGGTCCCTTCACAGTGTTGTCTCCTGCAAATTATGTTATCTTCTGTCTCTTCACAATTTGCTCCCTTGTTCTTTTTTCTTCTTTTTTTTTTTTTTTTTAAAAGCTTCCATTAGGGATAACATTACAAGCACAAAGGACTGTATTAATTTTGGATCTTTATTACCTTTTCCGGTATTACTCAAAATTTAGATTGTCTTGAATACCAGGGGACCGACATGATGGATCCAAGTGACTAATCGCAGTAGGATAAGAGGTTATTACATCTCAAAGAATTATGAGTCTCATAAAATATTATTAAAAGTTAATGTGTTTGATTTTTCTCTTAAAATTATTCAAACAATTTTACTATCACTGGGTAGCTGACAATTTGCAAGAGGGTAATCAGAAAATATTCCAAGGAAAATGTGAATGCATAGCTTTTGGATTGTTTCATTATGTGTTATTTTACATTTGTTATGACTTTTAAACTTAATTATCTCACAGGGTATATAGTGATGCACTCAGTGATTTGCCAGACACCAAAATATTAAAATATAATGACTTATGGTGGAATATGTGCATCCAGATATTGTCGGTGTTATCGCTTGCCTTTTAAAATATTTAGATCCAGAGCATGGATTGACACTAGCTCTCATTTTAATAGCTATTTAAATAGGAAGAAGAATCCCCATTTTAAAGAGAAACAAGAAAATGGCTAAAGAGCTTTGAACCTCTCCTGGTGGTACTCTGGCTTCTTTTGGCTTACCCTCATCTTCGGGAGCTAGATGGTTACACATCAAAAACACCTCCCAGAGCCACTTCAATGAACATTTTTTTCTCAATAAAACCCCACCCAGAAATCGAAGGGAAATTTGACAAGTGATTTTTCTGTTCGGATGTTTTTATTATTTGCATGTACTGTGCGTTCTGTTTTTCAGAGACTGCTCTTAGTCTTTTTGTGATCAAGTCTTTTGATTTGCAAATTGGAAGATGGAGAAAAATAACCAACTGACCTGAAGCACTTCACCAGCTTCTTTTCTACAGTTTTGTCTTTAAAGGGCAGGGAGAAATAGGTTGGGTGAGTTAGTTACTTTTTCTTCTGTGTTTTGAACTTAACGTTTAAATTTGTCAGATACGATAGGTACGAACACAAAGAGGTTGGGGTGGTGCCTGCCTCTGACTTCATGCCAGTCTATGAACGGTGCAAGGAAAATACACCAGGTATGAATATTCAATATTCGCTCACCTACCGTCTCTTCTTTAGTCAGGAATTGATGAAGTAGAAGCGGCTTTTTTGTCCATAAGTAGTTGATGGTTTGGTCTTGGAAAGATGCGTTGATGGATCAGGAGTGACCAGAGACATAGGGAAGCTGGGTGCAGTTTTTCTCTCTCCCCGCAGGCTCCTTGTATGACTCTGAGATTACTTAACCTCGCTCTCTAAAGGCAAGGATGATAATGTATTCCTACTTGAATGGGATGACACATCCATTCCTTGGGCTTGAAACACTGATGGCTGGATACATACGAATATCCAGAGAGGTCTAGCTTGGGGATCGATTTTAGCAGCATACAGCGCACCAGCAGAAACTGCTGTTGAGTCTGTAGGTGTTGCATCCTCCCACAGAAAATTGCCTCCATTTGCTCCTGCGTTAATCCCTTTCCCTTTCACCAGAACTAGTGTCCATGCTGTGATTGAAGTAACTAACGTCAATCATTCAGTGGACAGAGAGGATGGCATACACAGGACCTAAGGGGAATTTCAGCTGCGCAGACCTTCAGCAGCAACAGATTTCTCTCTGCTGGCTGAATGTTGATCCTTGGGAATCGGCAGGTAAAAATAGATCCAGAGGACAGATAAAAGACTACTTTTATAGCAGCTGAAGGATATGACGGTTTAAAGCACTAGCTTTTTGCTGTGTGTAACAGCCCTGCTGCATTTGAGATGCGTATGGAGAAGGTATTGCTTTGGCTTGCCTCTCAGCCTGCAGGTTCTTGGCTGCCTTATACTTACAGTTTATAGTTTGATGTGGAACTGAATCTGAAAAAAAAAAAAAAAAAAAAAGCTGTTTTAAAGAGAGGGATGAATACCAGTGAATGAGGATGGGATTTCCTCTGACAGAGTAGCATCTGAACCAGAAGAGAGCTGACCCACCTCCTCTAAGCAAACACCGATGTATGGATTTGTCCAGGGTCTGCTCCTGGCGCAGAAGGCTTGCTCTCGCCGTGGCCGGCATCACAAAACCCTTGTGTTGGCCGTGTGAGGGGGAGATGCTGCTCCAGACTGTGTTTGGGTGTTTACAGCATTTAAAGGCTGTATGATCACTCCTGCGTCGGCTTAACAGTGCTTCAAAAACCCGCTTTGTACTAAGCATGGATACTGTTGGTTACGGGTCAGCCTCCCTGTTAGCGAGAGGATCCGTCACTCGTGGTAGCACGGCAGCTTATCACAGGGGAGGGCTGCACGCTGCTGAGATAAATTACAGTGCCAGCAGGCAGGAACTGATGCCAGTGGTTAATCCCATCGCCCGCTCTCGCCACTATTCAGAAAAAAAAAAAAATATGTTTGCATGTGGGAACTGGACAAGGAATTATGAAATGAAAAAATTCCACTGTGGGTTGTGGGGTTTTTCTTTTCCTTTTGGTTTCGTTCAGTTCCGTATTATCCTCTTTTGAGGTATTTCTGAGGCAGTGTACGCTCTGCTGAGCAGTGGAGTGTCGTTTGGCAGGTGTCACCAGGTGGCACTGCTTTCAAAATGTCACGGTGCGCTAGGAAAATGCAGAGATTGGCATCTCCTTCCTGCTGACATTTTAATACACCTTTCTGATGAGGGCATCGCTGTGTGAGAGGCCGGAGAGTTTCCTTTCGGCCGGTATATTTGATTGAAGTTGCTCCCTGGGAACAGGGCACTGGGGTTTGGCTGAGTGTCTTGAAAGAAGGGATCGCCTGCATGTTATTTATGACAATCTCTGCTCCAGGATGAGTGTCTAAATGTAAATTACTCAGTTTGCCTTTAGAGTATATCCACTCTGATTTCTCCTCCACTGAGAAACCAGTCTGCAGGGCGCTGACATCTGCTAGCATTCAGAAAAGAAGCAACACATGTTCCTAGAAGTTAAAAATGGAAGAGACATATTGCATTTTCTAACATTGCTTTTCCCTCTGCCAGTGCCAGTGCTTGTTCCCAGTGCTTGGGTCTGGCTATGCTTAATAGCCAAGCAACTTACGTTGGTACAGTTGCCATCAATTCTCAGAGAAAATAGTGCCTCCACCGTCCAGGTATTTGTTCTTCTGCTTAATTTTTTTTATTATTGTCACATTTTCCATACCGTTCAGCCATTTACTTTTCCCTAATTCATATCTTTCCCTTCTTTGTATGCTTTAAATGACATAGTTTTAAAAATTGCGTCATTCTTAAGGGACCCCAATCCTACAACCGTTGACATTAAGGGAGGTGATTCTTCCCCTCTACTCAGTGCTGGTAGGACAACATCTGACAAGACCATACCTGGAGTGGTGTGTCCGGTTCTGGGCTCCCCAGTATAAGACATGGGCATGCTGGAGCAAGTCCAGTGAAGGGTCACTAAGACGGTTAAAGGTCTGGAGCACTAGACATACGAGACGAAGCTGAGGGAGCTGGGACTGTTTGGCCCAGAACAGAGAAGACTCAGGGGGTTCTCACCAATATGTACAAATACCTGAAGGGAGGGTGAAAAGAGGACGCAGCCAGGCGCTTCTCAGTGGTGCCCAGTGACAGGACCAGAGGCGATGGGCACAAACTGAAACTCAGGAGGGTCCTTCTGATCATCAGGAAACACTTTTTCGCTGTGAGGGTGAGCAAGCACTGGCACAGGTTGCCCAGGGAGGTTGTGGAGTCTCCATCTCCAGAGATACTCAAAACCCAACTGGACATGGGTCCTGAGCAAACTGCTGTAGTTGACTTCCACTGTCTTCAGGGCTCAAAAGGCAAGAGATAATATAGCCCAGCTTCACAGATTTGCTCCTGTCCTGTCAACACTTTGGTGTCATTCCCTCCAGCTTATTACTATTTTTTCTTATCCCAAAAGGTCATTAATTCAGAAATTAATACGCTTAAGTCAGCAGAGTCACACCATGCAATGGGATACTTCTGAGTGTGAAGTGACAAATACCCCTTTTTTCCCCCAAAGTGTATATGTAAAAAGCAATCCCTATATTATTTCGTATTTCTGAGTCCTAAAATGTTTACATCCCATAAAATACTTGTCTCCGATTATATTTTTCTTCATGTGTTTCCATACAATTTTCTATTATTTTTTTTTACTAAATTCTCAAAGTGTCTTTATATTGTTTTCATGCAGTTACTTGGCATGTTCCAACTTAGTGTCATCATCACAATTAATTAGTGCACTTGATATCTTTTCTTTTAAAGTATTTAGTCATAGTATATCACACTAAATAATATTGCATCCAATAGCATTGATCAAAGTAGCACGCATTATAAATTCCTCCTTGCAGTATTTCCAGACTTGATGTTAATTTCTATTTTTTCCCCATCATTTAATTACCAGTCTATATGACCATGTCAACAGCTGAGAACTGTTAGCATTTTTTTCATGGATTTATGGAACAATACCAGATGTTACAGCACTTCGTCTACATTGATTGCACTCCTCTAATACCTGCACCATGGTGATTGAAATCCCTGTAAGTTCATGCTGCGCAAGAAGTCAGCCTTCTTGTACTGGGATCTAGATGCAGGTTTAGAAGCCTAATTTCCATCCTCTGTTTCGAAAACACTGGTGTTTGAGCTTACAATTTATGGGCAAAATTGCTATCACTTATCACGCTCTTGGCTCAGGCAACCAACCCTTACATTTCTCAATGAAATCCCTCAATGGTATTGGTTCTTATCAGAAGCAGAGGAACGAAATAACCCCACGCTTACCACGCACACACCAAACGGTATCATAATTTTCTCTGCCAAGTGACAGCGATGAACAGGTCTTGGCAAAAGCTGCGACACAAAAGAAGTTTGAAAAATGAATTGGACCATCATTTATTTTGAATGATACGGCAATAAACCAATGACTCAATGGATCACTGAGCAGCTACACTTACGAAGCTGGAGAACTCAGCACAACAGTGAAACAAGATAAGTAGCTTTCAACTTTTTAAAGGCCAAAGAGCTAACCATCTTTTAAAAGTCAGTGTTTTGTAAAAGAAGTGATGCAACCAGGTAATTTTACCAGTAATGTAATGCATGTCATCTGGGGAAAATATCTTTGCCAGCTGGTCATCGAAGATGGTGAGTGATTGCCATGTTGCTCACAAATTGCTGAAAAGAGCATCTACCAAGTGCAAGCAGTTAAGTACTCAATGTGATGACTGTCAGTTGTTGAGTTACATTTGATCTAACCTCATTGATCTCAAGAGTGGGGGGGTGGTGGCTGTGGCAGGGGGTTGCAAGCAAAAGTGAATGTAACTGTATAGAGCTCAACTGGAGCACGCCTTCAGAGATGGATTTGTTCTACGTGTCACAGACGGCTGTCTTAGGAGGGGATGAACCATCTCTGGAGGTACTCACCTTTCTCAGCTGACTGCAGAGGGAACTGAAATGCTTAATTGAGACTGGATATTTAACACTGGCTGACAACAGGTGAAACACATCTTACCCTAAAAGTCCTGTGAGAGGAGGTAAGTATCAGCAGAAGTCAAAAGGCAGTATGTTAAAGTGAAGATATTTTGAATGTGCTTACGCTACCATTTTCGTCCTAAAAGATAGGTTAGAAATAGGAGAGGCTAACATTTAAGAGATAGCCCGGAAAAAAAGAAGTGTTTGAATGCCTGTAACAGTTACGTGTTTTCTCTCTTAGATAAATGTTCCCATTCTCAGTGCCAAATTCCCAAGAGGAAGGTTTTTATCTACATAATTAAATTAAAATAAAATGTCAAAAGGGTAAGGCAAACCAGACACAGCTGTTCTCAAACCATCAAGATCAGTGCTACACCATGGTGCACTGGCAGAGTGCACTCCCAAGGCTTCCAGAGTGAGGACATTTAAGCCAAAAACAGTTTACAGAGACCAGTTATTTCAGTGCTTCACAGCAAAACACACGCATAGCAATTCTGAGGTCACAACTGGGAAGAGTGAGAAGAAACTCTGCCAACAGGGTCTATAGATCAGGGCAATGTTTTTTTAGAAGAAATCTCACAGAGATCAATATTTCAATTTACTGAAGGTTTGAGGAAAAAAGAGAGATTCAAAAGTTCAGTAGTATCCTACAGACTTCAAAGCCAGAGGAAATACAAGAAAAAAAAGATGTTACAGAATTATTGGCTCCAAAGAGTCTCCAAAGCTTTGAGTGTCTGAGGAAAAGAGATACCTAGTCATTGAAAAAGAAGAAATCAAACATCAGATATAATCTTGTTCATAACCATTGCTGTTTTATCCCACAGAGTCATATGATTTTATTTTGGGCATATTTCCATATTACAAAGACAGAAAACATCCATTTTATCTGAAAAATTAAACTGAAGGAGCCTGTTGTCTCTGAAGCACGCTTGTTTGCCCTGTCCTGGTTTACCCTTGCACCATGGTGCTGTTTGATGAGTCAGGGACAAGGTGTCTCACTGGGTTTACCCAGCCTTTCACCTCTGCCTTTCAACCTGGGCTCTTGCAGGCGTTTGGAGAGAGGTAGGTCACCCGCAGCCCTTGCTTCTCCGTTCCCGTCAGCTGTGGTGCCTCGCTCTCACACTCTTGTGGGCTGAAGCAGTCAGGTTTCAAACACAAACGAACGCAAAACATCTCCAGAACTGAAGCAATATTGCAATAATTATTTGCTTACCCATATTTATATCCTTTATTTGTGCTTTGACTAAATAAATCCCTGTTGGAGAAAATAAAACCATAATTACTTTAATTCAGAGCATGTGCAGTCCGCCTATCATCCAGCTAATTTACTGTGCTCACAACGGTTTCTCTGCATAATGAGTTAGAGAATAACTTTGTGCAGGTCCACAAATAATTGAAGTCCTGGTTTGGCGAGGCAGTTAAAGCCCGTCTTTATTCAGCAAAGTGCACAGGCCCACCTTTAACTTTGTACGAGGTAATGATGGCGACAGGATAGCCAACCGGTCCCTCATACCATCTTATCGAAATGTTCTTTTTTTCTTCACGTAAGTTTGCCTGTGAAGTTGTTCTTGTTACTGAGTATAAAGTGCTAGGCTGAAGTTTTCTATGTAGCCTAGACGTACTTCCTTTTAAAGGATGTTACGTTACTTGTTGATTGGCTGACGATATATTGCGTCCATAGATCCTCTGGATTAAAAAAAAAGAGAAAGATTTGCATTATTTTTGGATGTATCAAATACTCCTTTTGTATTAGGCATTTTTTTCCCTATCAACTACTTGGAGACGGTTCTTGCACTCAAGAATATATCTCTTGATGAGAAATATGTGGACAAAAATAAGCCATGCCATGTGAACGTCTTTCTTTTAATTGTCCATTACCTGTGTCTTAGTTATTCCTAGTGTCTCCCACTAAGTGATATCTCCAAAAACACATTACTGCTTTATTAATGCCAGTTATTTCCTTATTAAGATTTGTACTGCCTGAAAGATGCAATGAAAAACAAGAGAAAGCCATTTCCGAACAGAAAATGAGAGAGAACGGATCATGTAGTAGTGGTGGTATTTTCATACTGATAACCGTTTCATCATCCTGGGCCATGCACGCTTGCAGTCAGTACACACAGGAAGACTATAAGGTAGAGAAATTCCTAAATCTTCCAGAAGCTGATATTTTAAAATATTGTTGCTCAAGTTCAGGATTCCAGCTGGAACTGAAGAGGGGTGGCCTGATTTCCAAAGATGCCAGTACTAAAGAAGGAGTCTGAGACCCCAACCCATAAGGAGCGAGTACCAAGGCTGGGACTCCGACACTCAAAACCTTGCCCAATTCCACCATGACGGGAGGCCTCAGCTGTGATTAGTAAGGTTTCTTAGGAGTCTCCAGTTTTGTTTCTGTGGATGTGCGGTACAGCTGTCTGCTTTGGGGGGTCTGAGAAGCCCCGCAAGTGCCTCTCGGGGGGCACAAGTGGGGAACGCCCGGCTTCAGGAGCCGTGCGGCGCACGTGGCACCCGCAGGTGTAAGCGAGTGCCCTGACACTTAGTAGTCACGGATGCTTTTGTCAAAAGCCGCTGCTAGAAAGCAAGAGATGTTTCTTCATTTTCTTCCACTGCCTGAAGAACTCAAGCTTGCCTCTCCCATTGCCCACCAGTCCGTTGCAGCTCTGTGCCTCCTGCCTCTTCGAGGAAGGAATTTGTTCCCAGTCCTTGGTGCTGTTTCATTTTGACCCGAAAGAAATCAAGATTCAGTGGGCAAAAGTGCGAGGATATGACTGTAAGGATGATTGTGATAGTAAAAGCGATGAGATGTGACATTCTGTACCCTGAGCGGAGTCTGTGCGACATGCTGTAAATAAAACATTGAACTACATGCTTTCAGATGACGATAAAAAGAAATATTGAGCAGGCGTATCACTTGCTGAGTACTGCCTGTTCTGTGTACTGAACAAAGCAGGGGTCCTGTGGAAAAATAATAATTTTTATTGCAAATAAATAGGGTATCATAATGGCAAAATAAAGCTGCACAAATAATATTATTTCTGGCATTTCTAACTCTGAGAACAATATTTCACCTCGTAATGGAGGCTTTTATACATTTATTTTCTCACGGAATTGACATGGTATTGTTATTAAATATGTTGTACTCCTTTAAATTCTATGTGCGATACTCAACATTTAAGGAATTTTTAGTATTTCAGTTGTGTCATTTACTTTCTTCTCGTTCATATAGTTTTAGTACAGTGGAGCGAGGAAATGTATATTACGTGGAAAGAATCGCAGAGGTTAGGTAAGTTAGGACAGACACAGAAGCAGCGCGCAGGGCAGCGAAACTAAACAGATCATCCTGGTGTGGTTGCATGCTCATAAATCCAAAGTCACTCCTGCACACTCCTGCTGTAACAGGTTCGATACCGAGGCCATAGTTTGACAAAACGGTCAAACTGGCTTTAGATCTCCTTGTACTGACTCAAAAGCGGGGTGAACAAACGATGCAAAGTACTACTGCAGCATAAACTCACTGTGCCAATTCAAGCTGTTCGGGAGAAGTCAATGAATTGTTTCTGTGAAGACTTTGTGCCAGAATAAGTGGTTTTGCTCCTCATCACCCTGTGTCCCATCTGGTATCATCTGCCCCCTCGCTTCTGGCACACATGAACGTATAAAACCAGCGTAGGCGTGTCACGTGTCACGTACTCTAGCTAACTCGCGTTGCCCATGTTTGCCGTGGGCCATCTTTGCATTGCCAGGCCACCCAGCCTCACGTGGACCTGGCGTTGAACAGAGATGGAGCTCTCAGGAAGGGTTGAGCCATCCTGCAGCCTGCCTGAAGATCTCCTCAGCTGCCCTTTCTGCATTGTGGCCTCAATGGGATGCTCCTCTCCTGCATCCTGAACCTTCCTTGGCGGTCGGCTCCTGCGTTCGGTCTGTTTCCGTAGTTCATTTGTCTTTCAGAGCTGACATGCTGTCTGATGTTGCCTCCTACCAACCCCTGGTAATAATATATTTTCTCATAGTCTTTTTGTAAATGAATGGAAAGTGTTCATTTTTACAAGCGGTAGAGAAAGAACTGCCGTTTGTAACACCCACATTGCGAGATCCATTTTTAAGAAAACAGAAAACAGATTTCTTATTGAAGGTGAGGGAGCATTTTCTATGGCAAGCACAACATCCAAATTCTTCTTCACACTTATGACTAAAACTGTATAGATCTTTTGTCTTGTTTTTTTGCTTTGAATTAACTCATCAGCATGTGAGAGACTTCTCTCATCAATGTTAGTTAAAAAAAAGTATGACTATGTCATATGTGACTATGTGGGTTGCTTGAAGTAGCAGAGGAATGGCTAAGCTGAATCAGACTCAAGGTCCATCTAGCTTAATTTCCTTGTCTCCAACAATGAACTGATGTTCAAGGAGGACAAGAACAGGGCAAGCATGTAATGATGATACCCCTGAATGTACTCCCTCAGGTTGAAAAATTCAAGGCTTGAGAATTTCTTGCTTAGTGGAGATGTCTCTGTATTTAATAGCTCTTGATGCATTTCTCTTCCATGAACTAGTCGAGTAGCTTCTTGAACTCCTTTTTAATACGACATTTTTCGTTCAGCTATTTTTACTGAACGTGATTCTTCTAAAGCCTTTTTAGAAAGCCAAAGCCAAGTTCAGGCTGGGTTTAACAGACCTAAGTCCTACTGCAATACTATAATATTATAACTGTTATAAGATGTCCAGTATTGGAAGTTACACTGAGGATTTTCAAAATAATTTCTGGCTCTCAGATTTGTTACAAAAACCTGAACTGACAGTAATGTACCTAATGCACAGGGATCTAAATCGAGTCCTTGGAGACTTTGTGTAACTGGGATGCAGGAACTGGGTTGACCCGCTTTCAATGAGCTCAAATTCAAAAATCCCAATTAAACCAAAATCCCTGTCCCGGGAGCTCGTAGAGGGCAGCGCTGGGAAAATGGCTTGTGGGGAAGCAGCCACGTACCTAAACCGACAGGTCTCTGGGTGGGAGCTGCCCTCAGCCCGGCTTCGCGAGTCAGCTGCAGAGCCCCTGCTCCGACCCCAGCAAGCTGCAGGCACAGCACTGCGGCTGACAAGGGGTTCGAGTGACACCGTCCCACTCAGTTTTTCTCTGCAGCCAGCTCCATGTGCAGAGAAATTTGGTGCAGGAGCAAATGGGCTTAACCCTGGCTAGGAAAAAGGCTCCGTTTCCTCTGCAGCTCCTCCAGGCGTAAAGTTATGCTGCTGCTGTGTGAGGGCACAAATAATGAGGGGAGAAAGAAGAAAAGAAATAGAGAAAGAAAAAAAAAAGAAAAGAAAAAAAGGTGGTACCAAAGAATGAGAGAGAAGCTGGGAAGAAAAGAAGAAAAATGCACATGTAGTAAGCGCATAGTAAGAAGCTGCAGTTTTTGTAGCTCTGATGAATCACAACGTTGTCTTCCCAGTTTGAGCATTGAGATTGTGCCCAGGGCTCACCAATTTAAGAATTTTCTCCCCAGATTCTTTGCTGTAAGGCATTCAGCATGGAGTTCTCGTTAAAATCGGGTTTGTTTTTTCTTAAATTCAAGGTTCAGTCTCTGCGTTATGTGTGTTTGTAGGCCACTGGTTGGTTCTATATATTCGATTTGCTTGCCTGTTTACCATAAATGCAGGGATGTTTTAGGATGAGATAAAGAGAATTACATTAAGAGTAAAAAAACTTTCAAGAAAAAAGAGAATTACGTTAAGAGTAAAAAAACTTTCAAGAAAACCATGTGTTCTTCTCTCATTGACTTGGGGAGACTCCGCAGTGGCCGCTGCCCCCGGCCCTCGCCTGCGGGCCCCGCTGTGGGACGCCGGTGCGATGAACGAGGAGGGTTGCCCGTGCCCGCGTACCCTGCGCGCTGCTCGGCCTTTTCCTTTGGTGCTCAGGGAATACTGACGTGACCCCTCAGCTAGTCCCCCGCTACACCTCTGAGGATCCCTGCTGCTTTTCCGAGTGGGATTTTTTTGCTGCTAAATCCCCGCCTGCGCTAGTCATTGTTCCTAGCAGGAAGAGTGGTGTTACTGGAAGCAACGTGGGAAAACACTGAATGTCTAAGTGAGTTATTTTTAGAGCTGTGGTTTGCATGAGCGTGCTTAATGCTGGTGTTATTTATTAAGGCCATGGAGCAAATTAAAGTGTCACGAATAAAGGTCTATATGCATGCAAAGTTCTTTGTCACCTAGGCAGAGCCGTAGGTTAGCCTGAACATACAGCGGCTGCTATCTCAAGATGAAGAGCAGAGATTCAAGCGCTAAAAACAGCACTTGGTGAGACCATTGGGATGTATGGTTTTGTCGTATAGGAAAAATGATACAATGATAAGCCAAAATTTTGCTTTAGAAAAAGCCCATTGAAAAGGAGCATTTTCAAAGCAAAAACCCAAAACCAATGCAATTGGTTTTCATCCTTTTGTTGTTTTTTTTTTTCTCTTTTCACTAGGCCGGTAACATATCTCCAGTGCTCAGGAAACTATGATGAGATTTCTTTTTTAAATTCACAGGTATTATCTATGTAAAATTATGTAATATTCAGTATGTGTATCAAAAATAAGATTGACCCAGAGTAAGTAATCTACTCCATTAGATAAAAGATATGACCATTAAAATCATCACAACTGTAAAAAAATTACTCTTTATATTATGACATTTTCACCTGAATTTTGCTTTCCTGTTTGCATCACTGCTGGGTTGTATTAATAATAATATTCTGTATGAAACAGAAAGCAACTTATACAGTCCATAAAGGAATGTTAATGAATGTTTCATATTAAAATTTTTGTGTTACTTCGGATACATCAGCAACTTTTTCTCCTTGTTAATGCAGAAATATCTTCCATAACGCTGTTATGATCCCATTTCCTTTAGAGCAAGATAAGTTTGTGATCTGAAAAGTACTGTGACTCTTCAAAGGGAAGGGAAGAAATCCTAAGCTTGCCAAGACAAAGATCCTTACCATTAGGTATTCCTAGACCTTAAGCTCAGTTTCAGCTGGGTTTTGTTTCTGCTCCCTGAATTCACATTCAGCGTCTGCACAGATGTTCATTAATTTCTGTGAGAGATACATTTGAAAATAAAGTCCTGCACACTATTCCCCTGGCCCTTAGTTCAGAAAGATACTAGATCATGTTGAGTCTCAATGTCAAATATCTCTGTGGGGAAAGACTAGAAAGCCTGGCCTATTTGCATATGTGAGGGGGAACAGCAACAGTCTGCTGCACTAGTATAAGAGGAGAATATTATTTTACAATAATAAAATTGCAAAGATGATAACCTGCAGTTCAAAAAAAAGAGAAATGCCTTCTTGTTTTTACAGACAAAAAGGAAGAAGAGTGGGAACATCAGCTCAGAGACTGTGGCTGGATTTTGATAAGGGCTGGATGGCCTCATTGCCCCTAACAATATTTCTATATAAATGAGTTGAGATAATAAGGCTAATCAAATGTCATCCTTCACGTAGTCAGTTCATGGCCTGAAGTGATGGGAAGTGCTTTTCCTCCACTCTACAGATGTGCTTCATTGATTAGAGATTGTCCATTCCAGAGGAGGCTTGCAGAGCCATAGGCATCCCCTATGAGTTGCTGCAGCCAGTAAATCACATGGAGTCCCATCAGCACCTTGGGTATTTTCTTTTACCTGAATGCACAAGTATTGCAGCAGCCTGAACTCTGTCATCGACATCGGTTAGACGTGACTATATCATATGGCAGTATTGCTGAGCGATGGTGAAAACTTTGCTTAAAGTTTGCACTGCAGATCAAGGTGCAGAGATTTACTCAAATTTTAGCAGATTGGTGAGTTTGTGCTGTATCAGCGAGGCTGGATTCACATCATTGCTTGCCAGTTTTCCTGAAAAGTAAAGAATCCCTCATAGAAGTTGGAGATTAGAAGCCTAGGTTTCTTGATTTCTGGAGCTTTTTAGCCTGGAGAAGAGGAGGCTGAGGGGAGACCTCATCATTCACCACAGCTGCCTGAAAAGGGGTTGTAGTGAGGCAGATGTTGGTCTCTTCTCCCAAGTAATTAGCGATAGAACGAGAGGGAATGGCCTCAAGTTGCGCCAGGAGAGGTTTAAGCTGGATATTAGGAAAAATTTCTTTACTGAGTGGTCAAGCATTGGCACAGGCTGCCCAGGGAGGTGGTGGAGTCACCATCACTGGAAGCGTTCAAAAAACGTGTAGACGTGGCACTTCAGGACACGGTTTAGTGAACATGGTGGTGTTGGGTTGACGGTTGGACTTGATGATCTTAAAGGTGTTTTCCAACCTTAATGATCTGTGATTCTGTGATCTTCTTACTTTCTTTCTCAGAGCATAGCATCCACAGCCGATAGTGTTACAGCAGTGCCCTGCCTGGTGTGTGTGTCAGAGCCTTGATTCATTAAGATTTGAGGTCAGAAGAAGGAGATGGTCCAATTTCTATTAGATATTCCAAGGTCAAAGTGATAGTAAATAATAAAAACCTCACAGAGCTACAACTGAGTTAAGAAGATGAGGACATACAACACTGTCTCTATAAAACACTCAGAATATTGAAGTAAATAACAAGGTATCCCAAACAAGATTTGTTTTCCATATCTGCTGGGAGTTGAGAGGACAGTGCAAATAACTTTAATACCATTTGTAGCTTAACTGTTGTGCCTATGGGATGCATTCACACAGAGCTGAAATTATTAATAGCACTTACTTTGGGCTTACCCTACAAATTACAATATGTAACACAGAGCCAGCCTGCACATTGGAGGCTGCCTCTTCATAGCAGCATGAGGTGACTCTTGTGGGGCTGTGGGTGTGTGTAAAAGGTCTCATTTTTGGCTGGTTATTGCAAGTAGTAAACTTGCAAAAGCTTTATCAAAGTTGTCTTCATACCAGGTATATAATGGAAATTGTACATAAAAACTGATTCCCTTTCAAATTCCAGGTTTTGTTGTACAAAATTCTATCATAAATTCAATTCTAGTTGGTAAAAACCTTGTTCTAAGATACCATAGTGTCTGTAGACAAAAGCTTTATAACATAAATTTTGGGAAAGCAAGTTATGCTTTTGCTAAGATTTGGGGAAGATAGGAGGGCCCCCTTGTGGAGATTATATATTTAATATACACAGTCCACATAGTCTAAACTGATGTGGAAAGAAATCTGTTAGGAGGTCAGTGGTAGGGGGAAGACGGCAATTTTGCTTAGAGCTTTCAGTTGTATTATTTGTAGCAAACATTTCTGGGCTTCATGACATGCTGTCAAGTATTTCAGTGAAAAACTCAAAGTGTAGGGTAAAACGGGAAGTCGGTGGTCTGTCTTGTAAGTATTAAATTGAAATACCCCATCATCTGCTTGTTTACTGCCTTACAGGAAAAACTGTACAGTTACATCACAAGAAGAGGAATGTTAGCAGAAGCCAAGCTGGCATTTTTGCCTTACACTTGAGCAATTTCCTTAGGTTTTGTGAATTGTTTCAGTGAATGAAGAGGAAAGACTACCCTTACAACGTTTTCACTACTTTCAGGTTTCAATCCCCTGGAATTCTTTAATATCCATATTGTCATTTTGTTTACCTTATGGGAGGCAAATCTCAAAAGTTTGGACCAAACCTAGATATTTTAAAACCTCAGCATGTAGGACAAGAAAATGGTTGTGATGCCTGGATTTTGTGATGATCATTTATAATTTATGGTCGTTATGCTTGATGTCAGAATTAATAAAGACTTGAGGCAAAGCTTAGAGAGAATAAATTGATGTATTTTCAAAGGGATTTCAATTACTGGGCTTTTTTATTGTTAATTACTTTATTAATTGAGCAGAATTACTGCACTGATTCAAAATGCGTTGCAGTGAAAAATCCCACAGAAATTTCATCTGAGCATCCCAGGTTTGGAAGAGAACGTCTGTAACTGAGCTACTAGCTGGAAATCTGAGACAGCTCAGGTAGGGAGGGAGCACTGGTACATGCCACTTGCAGCACAGACTGGTTTCCAGTGAAGCCAGCTATACAGAAACACTGGTGATGCCTGTGCTGCTTGTCTCACCTAGCCAGAGAATAAAAATGGGATAGCAACAGCTCCTTCAGAAACGAGGAAGGGGATAAAAGTAAACATTGTCGTTGAATTTAACATAAATATTTTTGCTCTGTTTCAGACCTAACAGAATCTGACTGAAGAAGTAAAAATGTCAGAAGATTTACGAGTCTGGCTACATTTATTTGGCTTTTCAGGGGCTCTTTGAAACGGAATTTTACCAATCATCAGGTGTATTCTTGCAGGCAGCCAGGACTCTTGTGATAACAGTTCTCCCATAATTCTGCATGAAAGTAGGTAGGGTTTTTTTTCTTTAAAACCATTACAGAAGGTCTTATGTTGTTTAAGGTACTGAATAGGTGGAAGTCCTGCGTCCCCATCGCTTTACATCAAAGCTGGAGGAGTGCTCGGTCGCCCAGACAGTAACCTGCTCCAGGGACATTCCTCCTGAAACACAGACTTGCTGCCTTGCTGGCATCTGCTCAGAGACTGCAACCTGATAGCGAGGAGGGTTTTGTGGCTTGTATGGTGTGCACAAAGGATATTTTATGAATCCTGTTGCGCTAAACTGTTACCTGTGATTACAGGCATCAGACGACCAGGACGGTCCCTTCCCAACCTGGTTTCTGTAACCCGTGAAGGCCAAGTTGGCAAAACAAGCTCAAACTGTGGGTCCCTCTTGCTGCGCTGTCTTCAGGTTTGCTCTTCTCTTGTCTCTTGCCTGTCATCACCTTTCTTTTCTCTGGGCAGCCCTTGTTTTCTGCTGCCGCCTGATGCGGCGGGTCATCTCCTTAGCTTGTCCCCGCTGTACTCGTAACACCTCTCTGAGAAAGGCAAGTTCAGTACTTCCTCCCCAAGCCGGGGCTAGAGGCAGCTCTGGGAGGAGGCAGGTAGTACAGTAGTGCAAATACATCCTTATTTCATCTTCCCTTCCGTGCAGTGGCATAGCAAAGGCAGAGACAGGAGAAAGAACATTTTTGAGTAAAGATGTCACATGTGCCCCAGACTTTCGCGGTTCTTTTGAGACACAGCACTGATTTGTGCGCAGTAGGGACGAGATAGAATAGGGGCGGTGTGAGCAATGGATTCCTCCTTTGCCGGTACTGTCCACAAAGGATTTATTATTCTTTCTGGCACAAAGGTGTGCATGGTCTTGCTTACAGTATCTTTAAAGAATCTTATGGACGCTATATGTGTTTATTGCTTTTGAATAGTATTTTCTCCTAGACATGTGTGCTCACACACCATGTCTTACAAGGTACCAGGTTTTTATAATGCATGTGCTTCATAGAACAACCAAATTCTTATTATTTGATTTATTGTTGTATTTTGTATTTATATTTCTTTGAGCGACACTCTTGCTACTTCACTCCTTTCAGCAATTTAAAGAACACTTAGAACAACTGAGCTTGATATAATTTAGGCAAAGAACAAAAATCTCTGGAGAGAACTTTGTTAGATTTGTGTCTCATCAAGAAATGATTTACAATTTGTGTCAAGGTTGTTTGATGGAAAGTGGCAGATTTGTTTTTCTACCAAATCGCCTAATATGTACATTTCTATTCCAGACTGCTTCGCTCTCAAATAAATTGTCATTTCCCCATCTTAACCATCCTCTGTGTTCTCAGAGGCAGCAAAGCTGGGGCCACCATTCTCAGCCTTTGGGCTGAGCCACGTAAATACCCAACATCTGTCTCTGATAGGAGAAGGGGAATTTACCTTCCGTAAAGTATTTGTTAGAGCTGCATGTGCAAAGTTATTATACAAGCAGAAAACATAAGAATTTTCTGGTGGATAAGAAGCTGCTAACAAAATGGGATGTGCTGAAAGAGGAACTTTCTGGTTTAAAGGAAAGTTATTAATGAATTTCCTCAGGGCTAGTCTTAGCTCTGATCCTATTTCATGTTTTCATTAATGATATTGGCACAAAAAGCTGAAGTATGTTAATGGCATTTGCTTAACGACCTTGAGGATTTCAGTAAAAGAGATGGAATGAACTTCGGTAGCACAAAGCGCAAGATCACGTGTTTGAGGCCAGCAGAAAGAGATTTCCTCAATCAGCTGAGTGCTTATCAGCTGAAACGTGGGGAGCCGAAGGACCTCTATATATTAGCCAGTAACACAGTGAGTATGAGTTTCCAGAGTTACGCAGCCCCATAAAAAAATACATGCAACGTGAGGGTGTATCAGAGCATACATTGCTAGTGGAGATAAGGAAATATTTATTGTACAAGGCACCTGTGAGGCCTCATGTGAAATTTTCCCAATTTTAGCTATGTATAGTGAAATGTGAAGTTGTGCAAGGTCAAATGCCAGGAAGGACTGCTTGGATGGTCAAAAACCTGAACCGATTTCAGGAGCTTCCAGAATGTCTTACTCTTGTGAGCCTCCTGTCAAAAGCTAGCATGGAAGGCTGAGATGTTGGAAAACTCAGCATATAACTCTGGGTGAAGTGATCTAAGCATGACCAAGGGGATTTGGGGAACTGCAGCGTGGTCACTTCTGGCTTGTCTTATCAGAAAAGACAATAACAACTAGTTCAGCTTTGTAAAATGAAAGCCAATGTGATTGCTCTCTGATCTCCAACTTAAATAATAGAGTGAGGATAATAGAGTGCTGGTATCATCTGCAATGGCAGAGAAGGGCACTTATGGCTCTGGGAGCCTCTTTTGCTAAATAAATCATCAGACCTTGTTTTCTGGGTAACTGAGCATCTTTATCTCCTACTACTGTGTATTTTCTTCACTGGCAATGAGGCTGAGTTTATCTATACATTTAAATATAGAGTTAGATGCCTAACGTTATGCTCTGTGTTTGAAAAGTTATGCCTAAATCCTAAAGGCAACAAACGGGAAAAATATATATTACCTCAGAAAGCTCAAATATGCTATTTGTGTGCATTTTCTAAAATACTGGCGTTAAAACCATGGGTAGTTACATCATTTCATTAGTCTAGGAGCTGTTCAAGATCCAGACTTGATGCCTGTGAACAGAATTAATTTATTTAGGGACATGTTGCTGCTGTACTGTCCTCTCCAATTTCTAGACACTCTATATTGAACACAGTGTCATTGAAATAAATATTCATGAAGTTGCTCAATAATTCAGGGTGTGCTGATTCAGAGTGTTATAGCCCTAGTTAAAATCATACAGAAAAAACCCAGTCTCGTAAAAGGCAAAGCACATTCCCTGTACTCTGCCTAGGGTAGCCAGGAGAGAACAGGCGTGATCTAGTTGGTGAGTTGGTTCTGGTTTGATGTGTTTTCTGACAGGACTGCACATTTGGTGACAGAAGACTGTGCACTGTCATGCAGAATCATAGCACCTCTGGGGCGGGAAGGGACCTCAGGAGGTCTCTAATACAACTCCCCGCTCTCTCACTCCAGCTCACCACTGGGCACAGATGGGGTTGCTCAGGGCTCTGTCCAGGTGGGTCTTCAAAGCCTCCAAGGATGGAGGGCACACAGTTTCTTCGGACAAAGCTTTCCCAATGCTTAATTATTCTCATAGTGAAAGTTATTTTCTATGTATCCCTCTCTTTTTCAATTTATGACCGTTGTCTCTCATTATCCCACCATGCACGTCAGTGAAGAGCCTGGCTCCATCTTCTCACTGACCTCCTTTTAAGTGCTGGAAGGCTGCTGTTTGGTCCCCACCTAATGTCTTAGACATGTCTTTGAAATACTTCATTAAAATCAGCATCCTCACAGATTTATATTCTTCTGTGTCACAGAAAAATGTCTCAGCACTCCCAGTTTCCTTTTGCAGCAGTAAGTCCTGAGATCCATTTTCACTAATGATTTTGAAGGGCATGTGGCAATGTTATATGTAGAAAACGTGATTATTATTTTAATGGTTATTCATTACACTTAGAAAGTGCAAAATCATATGTCCTAACTCCAAAAGCCTATAGTGTTTTAAAAGTTGTCAGTTACATAGTCCCAGGCCAGTTGTCTTCATTGCTAAAGTATTTAAGAAACAAAATAATAATTAGAGTCTCCACAAATGTGTTTTTTACCGTTGTTTGCACTGCAGATGTAGCGCTGGATTTTGAAAGTCATCTTTTTTTCTATATAGTATAAATCTAAAACAGTGCTATGTTCAAATAGCTTACCTGGTATCTCACTCTTCTCATATCCTCACAGAGCTCTACACCGTTACTGAATTTGCCCTAGCTTCACGTCAAGGAAAATTAGACTCTTTAGGTGGAAGAATTCCTAATGTTGTACATGCAGCATTTGTGTTACCACAGGTTCACTCTTTCTTCTACCCTTCTGGATTACCCTAAATCACTGCTGTTCAAAGTCATTTGATGTCAGAGAGTGAGTGCTCTCTAAAGACACTCTTGGTCGTCTGTCATTCTTTAATCAGGTGTGGGACGCTAATCTTCTGATCAACAGCTGTGCAAAAAAATAAAATAGTGCTGTAAAGTTATCCTGAGGTTTTTCTGATAGCATGGACATAGAATTTAATCTGATATTTCAGATGATATTAAAAAAAGGGGGGGGGCTTGCAATTTCTAAACAGAAAAATTGAGGGGTTTATAATGAATCCTAAAGCAAAAGAAACTGAAGTCGGTCACAGGGAGTATTCCTCCTAAAAAGCAACGAAATGTGAAAATGTGAGGTTTCACATTTCTTGAGTGCTTCCCAGGGCCCAAACACCACATTTCTCTTGCCTGTAACAGACTGTGTCATCACAAGTAACTTCCTGAGCGACCGCCTTTGCTTTCCAGCACCAGAAATACAATCCCAGCTGTCTGACTCCAAGCCCCCCCCCATCTCACTGATACATATATTGGCAAGGACAACAAAATCATGGTAAGCTGGTTTTCTAACTGCTGGTTTGGAGGTTTGTGTGAAGTAATACAAAACTTACTTACCACTTCTGTTTACTTTGGGAATGCTCCAGCCCTAAAAACATGCTTAGAAAGAGATATCCTAACGTGACTGGTGTGTATATATCACAGGTACAAAAAGTCATGAAATACAGGTTGTCTGTAGTTCTTGCTCGTTCCAAAATGTTATGTTACTGGTTAGTTTCTGAGGTTGGCCTGAAGTTTGTTCCCTGTGAATACAGGGAATCTGACTCCAGGCATGGAGTGCACCTATACATACACCTGTATGTAAGTGCCTGTAATGTGGACATCTCCAGGTTAGCAGGTATCTAAGCTCCCATTGTGGTCAAGGTACGCAGCCCAGTGCATAGGGAGCCTCTAAAATGAGACAGCTCGGAACTGGCACCCATCCTTAGCCAGCGCGTCACTCTCCAGACACACATCATTGAGTGTGTTGAGCAGCTCCCTGCTGGCTTTAGAGGTTGCGTAGACGTGCAGCCTGTATGTAGACCACTGCATTTAGATGTCTTACGCTGGAAGTAGTATCACATCCCTTCTCTGAGCAGGCATGTCCTACAGATTTAGTTGCACTATATATCACTGGGGTGGTGAAGAGGTTAGTTAAACAACAGAAGCTTGTGGCCAGTTTGGAAACAGGAAACAGTGGCCAGGGTTTGGGTTTTTTTCGTGGTTGGACTCAAAGCCATGGGACAAAATCCCAGAGGACTAATGAGACACAGCTAAAATTTAATAGTTGTGTTCCTCAAAATGCAAGTTATAATTTTTTTAGTTGACTCTGCTGAAGTCTATGGCAAGTTCTCCTTTAATGTGGAGTAAGCATCTGTAGGACATTCCTGCCACTGTTTTGAGTAACCACAGTGCTCATCATCCCAGTTAAAATCAGCAGAAGTGGTGGGTGCTCAGATCCTCTGAGAAAACAGCCAATGAAGTGTTTTTCCTACATGCTGAATGGGTGATGTATGTGGTAAGAGTGGATAAATGTTCACTTCTCAATGGTGACTGCTGTTCTTTCAATAAAAGATTTGTGAAGAAACCCATGAAAACTTGAGAGGACAGCTAACAGTGTTAAGGTCACAAACTTTTGTAAAGGATGTCTTAGAAGACCATTCCCATCACAGCGATCTAGCATCCTGCGACAGATACTAAGCTTAAGAAACCTACGTGCTGTTGCTACATCATCCTTGCAAAAGTTTGTCGGCTAGCCAGGGTTTATCTGTCTGGCTTGGTGGATAAGCTGTACGCTGCTTCCTGCAGCCAGATGGACAGGCATACAGTTTGTGCACTGCTGCATAGCTCTTCCAGTACAGCGCTGCTGTTCTGAGTAAGAAGTGTATGGTCAGCTCTTGTCACGTTGGGCAGGTTACCCATAAATTAAGCACAGCATAGATGCAGCGATACTCTGCACAATAATGCTGCCAGCCATCAGCTAATACATCTGCATTACACTAGGATGACTTTGACCAGCCCAACAATGTTTCTTTGCTTTCTGCCTCCTCCCGTCATCCTTGGTGTATGCTCCTGTTCCCTAATGCATGTATCGCAGTATCCTTATTTTTGTTTCATTTGTTTACCCGCTTCTCGTGGCCATTACGCATACTGACGATGCTTTGCCCTGAAGAGGGGTTGCTGATCGGTGGTCAGCTCTGTTACTGCCTCTGTTTTATCCAGCTTCAGGGTGAAACTGGGAAGCATAAGGCTTTTGTTCACAGATCCTTCTTAACCCTTCCTCTTCCCAGAACCTCCGTCATTAGCAGAAGTGTGCTGCCAGACTGGCTTTACCCGGGCATTTCGGACCCTTCCTCAGGACACTCACCTCCAGGATTAAAGCTGCTAACTTCTTGTCTCAACTTGGATCATAAACTTGACCAGGGCTTTTATTTTCCCTGCTACCAAGAACAACCAGAAAGTGGATGGTTTTATGATGCACCTGTGTTTTTCGGTTGTTTTGGTTCTTCTTTCTTCTGTCTGTTAGTGTCTTCCAAAATATTCTCCAGTGAGTCATTTTCCCCACCTCAGATATTCCTCTGTCTCTGCATCAGCTGCTATGAGTATGCTCTTCTCCTTTTATGAAAGTCATCACTCTCTGCACGTAAAGTCCTGCCTCACGCTTTGAAAGAAGAGGGAGTAGCTTGCTTTTTCTCCGCTCTGAGCCTCCGAGAGTGCTGCGTAAGCTCTCCTTCTGCCGGCCGCTCCGCACAGGAGGGGGAGCGACAGAGAGGATGCCGCTCGTCCTTCTTCCCCAGGAGGCCCTACAGGATGTTGTTGTTCTTGATGTGCGGTGATCCTTCCCGTATTTAGTAAATCTCCCTCAGCCGGGATGTCTGTTCCATGGTGATAGAAGAGGCAAAATGCCCCGGTTTGGGATCACTTCCACTAACATCAGAGTCTGCTCCTCTGGAATTTCTAAAACGGAGCAATGCTATTGAAGGATTAATGTAAGATTAGAGTATTTATTTTAAAATACCTTATAATGTGAAAGAAATACATGTTCTCAGGTTGTGACTAGAAGCCCATTTTGGCTGTTCTATTAATTAAAGGTTTTCTTTGCCTAATGCTAATGAAGAGACTGGATTTCCTGCGACTGGGACTAGAGCCTTCTGAATTCCCAATTGCTTTTTAATTCTAATGTAAACAGTAGTGTGCAGCCCACGCTTCACACCGGTGCTTGTCTGGGCCCTTGCATGGATCATCAGGCCCTTGCCCCAACCATCACGGTGCTTCGCATCTGTCCAAAAAATCAACTGCCCCATAGTGGCGCCTTCAAAAACCCATTAATTGCAGTACATTATGCTCAAAAGGAGACTCTTTAATCTGGGGAAGTTGTATGAAGTTCCCTTTCAGGAGGAGCTAACATCATGACTAGTGGGCTGGTGTTGTTGGAAATGTAATCTAAAGTGTTTGTACATGTCTACGTGTTTATATAGGCAGTCACAAGATACACTGGCAAATACACACTATGCATTTCCGATCATTTTTCTTTCATCGACAACTGCAGCTTATGGCCAGATTCCAATGTAAATTTTTACACACACACATACACGCACGTGCTGATATAGATGATATGGACGATATAGATGATATAGATTATATAGATGATAGAGATGATTAGATATAGATATAACTTGTATGGGTTTTAATTTAATTTGGAATGTTTTGTGTAAAACATCTTCTCACTGACGTGCCAGCGTGTTCTGCTTGGCTAGCCTTTAAGCACTGAGGCTGCCTGTGACAGCAGTTTGAGTAATCGATCATGGGAGTCCATTGAAACGAAGCCAATAAATCTGTGATGAGTTTGCTTTGTCAAACAGGGTAACAGAAGTTATTACTTAATTCTTTGCTATTTCCCACAGTGGGTAGCTGTGGAGTTTAACACAGCCGCATAAGCGCAAGCATGGGCGACGCAAGGGGGTCATTTACACCCACAAGAACAAGTGCACGTCTGTATTCAGAGTGGCTCAGGCATGTTCAGTATATGGCTGACTTGCTGCTCTTTTACTGAACAGTGAAGGAAGGAGATCCTGAAGGCCATCCCCGGTTTCATATTTTTATGAACTGCTTCTTGTCTTTATTATGAGCTGGCTTCTCAGCCATTCCTAGTGTGATTAGGCCCTGAAACTCTGCTGTATTTAATCCATAAATGTCAATATTTGAAAACAATTTCCTAAGGTAATTTGTATAATTTTCCAGCTGAAACAAATGTGCATGACCTATGTGTTTTTACTTATATCGTTATCCTCTAGAGACATGACATCCTTTTCCCTGAAAGAAAAACTTGTGCCACAGCTGCTGTGCAGCATCCCCCAGTCCTCTGTGTAGCATTGTAACAGCTTCATCTGGACAGTGCCCAGGATCAGGTGGAAGAAACCTTAAGATCTTCCAACCTCACTTTGCTTAAAAGGGTGATGGAGAGTCACAAACAGAAGGTTAAAGAGAAGGTTGTAAATTGTGAATGCGGCGGGGATGGCTGCACTCTTACATATTAGTATCTCGGAAACCAAATGTGCACCAGGCTGCTGCTTAAAGGTTGTCTGCCAGATGAAGCAGCCATTCAGTTGATAACACAAGAAGGCCACATTCTGAAAGATGCACAACCAGAAGCAAATCAATCGGGATAGGGAAAACAGAAGTCAGGCAGTCACAAGGAGGAGCAGCGACAGACCGGTGAAAGTTTCTTGCCCAGTCTGCATGAGGGAAGCTGCGGGTGTTATACAAAGACGCGCTGTTCTCATTTCCCTGCATTTGCGTCGTACTCCTGTTTATTGCACATCGAGCATGTTTACTTATCCAGGGATGACATGGAAATGATTGATGCAAAGGCGGTATTTTTGTTAATTGTTGTTGCTCTGAGTCATGCCTGACTGGGACTGTTGGAGATGGGTGAGGAAAGAGAGAACTATTATTAGAGGTATAAATAATTGTCAACAGCAACTTTTAAACCCATCTGTTAACACGATCAACACCCAAAATTATCCAAAGAGGGGAGGGGCAGCAATACAAGGACTAAGCCAATGACACATTGATGTAGATGTTGCCTCTGAATCTTTGTCCCTTTTTTTTTTCATTTCTGCTCCCTTGGAGCTTGAATCATTTTCTGTCACAACCCTATCAGTGCCTGCTGGATGTTGCAACAACATCAGAGCTGATGCGAGTTTGAGAGTCGGGCTGCTTTATCTGCACAACGCTAGTGAAATGTGTCCACTTTTTGTCCTGTAGTTGGAAAGCAATTCTTAACGTGCTTTCATACCTGCAAGGTAGAGCCAACATGAGATGAGCATCCAATTTGAGAAGGGAAAGCTGTGCTTGAAGTGCTTAAAGACAGTGCTTTTCCCAGTGGAGCTATACTGCAGAGCACACAAAAGGATTTCTGGTCCTTCCTGCTCTGCAGGAGTAGGAGAGGGGTTTTAGAATTATCTGTCTCTGAATAGCTGGACGATCCTTGGGTTCACTGTTGATATGGGCTGTGTAAGTAACTGAAGTGGATCAAAGCAGCTGAAGTGCAGTTTGGTCATGTGTGAGCAGCAGCCAGAAAGCCCCAGGTTCAAATTATTTTGGTCTGAGTATCATCTGATGCTAACACAACTCATGGCTTCCAAAGCAAGTGATCATGAAAATACATCCATGGCACTCCCTAGTTTATATCCTTCCACCTGTAACCCTTCTGCTGTGAAATAATTCTAGAAACATCTGTTTCCATTAGATAGTAGTTCAAGAAATGACCCTGCAGCAGAACATAGTCCACCATTTGGCCTCATAACCTTATTTCCTTATTATTCCAGGAAATATATTACAAATCCTGTAGCATTCAGGATATTCAGAATGAATAAGGACAAAGCATTCAGCCCTGTTTCCCTTTGCTTTGTCTGCACTGGGGAATATACCTGCATTTTTAGGAATATGTGGGGAAATATCTATTTTTATGACAAACCTGAGGCTTACAGTGAAGTTACTGGGAATCTTTAGGAGCAGAAAATGGATGGTATCTGAAAAAGAAAGGTAATTGTCCTGGAGATTGTTACCAATTTTGAGATTTTTCATTTAACTGGACTTAGCCCTTGTATGAGATGGCCCTCACAAAGTGGTGGTTTGTTTACAGGGTAATTTGTCTTCAGAAAGCTTGCCTCCTGCTTACTTGCTTTAATCTTCTCTAGGCTCAAGAAGGAGTACTGAGACCAGACTTTTCTTAAGAAATCTCAGGACTCACAGTTTATTAATGTATTGTTTGCAGTCAGATGAGTCATGCAAACTCACGAGCCTATTTTTGTACCAGACCGTGTGTTAATTTTAGTCATGAATCTTCTGCTGGTTATTCTAGCTGACAGAAGTCATCAGTATTTTGGTTTTGCTTTGTCTTTATGATATCACTCTGTAATTCAGGTGAGTTATTATTGAATAAAAGATTTCTCTGTAAAAAACTTCAATCTGTGAAAGCCTGCTTGAAGCATACTCAATTGCAGTCCATTTCAGATTGCCATAAATAGATGTACGAGCTGTATTCAATAGCTCAAAGATGAACTGACAATGTGAGTTCTGCAGCTATTTGCTCTATTTCAAATCAATATTTCTTGGTGTCTCTTGTATTTTTGACAGGTGAGGTTGAATAATGATAATCTTTATGTCAACAAATGCTTTTGTACTACACAATTACAACAAATTCCAATCAAGCGCTTGTCTAAAATTAAGTCATATGAATGGATTTTAGGTCTCTCGTTATCTTCATTCCAACCCACTTAATAACAGGGTTCTTCTGAAGTAGGTGGCTCATGCCAGTCTTCCACATGGTGTTATTTTTAGCACTTGCAGCATCCACATGGAATTGCTCATGCTTCTCTTATATTCTGACCAGGTGCTGTATGGATTATATCATCTTGTGCATCTTGTGAGACATGCATGTCTCAGTCCAGAAGAGAAGTGGCAAGATTATATAAATCTCTTTTCCCACTGTTTCTGATAT
Organism: Phaethon aethereus; assembly: GCF_964289735.1. Classification (NCBI taxonomy): domain Eukaryota; kingdom Metazoa; phylum Chordata; class Aves; order Phaethontiformes; family Phaethontidae; genus Phaethon; species Phaethon aethereus. The sequence continues at coordinate 162,752,988 of NC_138575.1, read as the reverse complement.
TATTGAGGGTTAGCGTTTTAAAGTAGAGGGGAGTAGAGTCCAGTTTATTGGCTTCTACATAAAGTAACTACCACCGACCTGTTAATAGGTCAAAGTAATTCCGTTCCTCTGATAGCTGCTTATTTCCTTTAATCTCTCCCTCTTTCTCCCAATTTACCTTGTATTTTAGTCACAGTATTTATGAAGCTTTAAGCTTTTTACTGTCTCAGTAGTAGTCATTTAAAGTGCCTACATTACACCGGAAAAAGTGAAGGGGGTGGTGGCGATGGCTCGTAATCGTTTTATTGGAGAATAAAAAAGTGAAATTCACTGAATCTTAAAACTGTGTTTAATGATATGTTTCAGGAACTTCTATTACATCACGATGCTGAGGGATCCGGTGTCACGGTACTTGAGTGAATGGAAGCATGTCCAGAGGGGTGCAACATGGAAAACTTCCCTGCATATGTGTGATGGAAGAAGCCCGACACCAGACGAGCTGCCTACCTGTTACGAAGGAGATGACTGGTCTGGAGTCAGTTTACAGGAATTCATGGATTGTAGCTACAACTTGGCCAACAACCGCCAGGTGCGCATGCTGGCAGACCTCAGCCTGGTGGGGTGCTACAACTTGACTTTTATGAATGAGAGTGAAAGAAATATGATTCTTCTCCAAAGCGCCAAGAACAATCTGAAAAATATGGCCTTCTTTGGGCTCACAGAATTTCAGAGGAAAACACAGTATCTCTTTGAGAGGACATTCAACCTGAAATTCATTTCCCCATTCACCCAATTCAACGTTACCCGGGCCTCCAATGTGGACATTGGTGAGGATGTGCGGCAACGGATAGAGGAGCTGAATTTCTTGGATGTGCAGCTGTACGAATACGCAAAGGACCTGTTCCTGCAGCGCTTCCAGTACTCCAAGCAAGAGGAGCATCAGAAGAACCGGCTAAAGAGGCGAGAGGAGCGGCGGCTGCTGAGGGAGCAGAGAGCTCACCAGTGGCCAAGGGAAGAGGCAGCAGAAGTAGCCGTTACTGAAGATTATAATAGTCAGGTCGCAAGGTGGTGATGCTCCTCCATCTTGACTAACTGAAGAAAGGATCAGAGAGTTTTTGCAACTTGGCTACCTGGGAATTAATTAGCCAAGGAAGGCATACTGCTTTGGTAAATGAGACCATGTCTGACAACTGCCCCTCCTTGTCTCAGTTTTTCTTGGTTTCTGCCAGTGAGGAGAATGTATTTTTTTTTCTCAATAGGCATTGATTAGTGTTATTAAATGGCAGTAGAATAGATTCCTGTCCAAAAAGACTTCCTTCAAAGCCCTAAGCTATGAGGACAGGTTGAAGAGAGAGCTATATCCTTTGCGTTAACAGATGTACCCTATACAATCTGAGCTACCAAAACTTGTGCAGACATGAATGAAAAAATGGGAAAAAATACCTGGTTTCGTTCCTCTGCGACATGAGAGCTTGTTTATTTCATACTGCCCTTTGCAACTGTAGTGCGTAGCCTTCTGGTGAATGAAATGGAGGAAAGCACGTTGCCGTTCAAACTTCTATGTGCTGTGTTCTGAGTAAGGAAAGAATTTGCTGAGGTGATTAAAAAAGACCTAGGAAATGTGGGATTGGATCATCACTCGTTCTGTTCTGTTAGCCAGCAATCAGAGATGACTTATAAGTAAGTGAAGTGGTGGAGGGGATAGCTTATTTATTCACAGATGTTGAGAGTACCAAACCCAGCCATCTTTCTGAGTGCGTGGGGTAAAAGGAAAGCCTTGAGAAATGAGGTCCACGTGGCAGCTGGGCACACGTCACAGAGATTATCTGGCTGGAGGCAATGAAATCAGCCTTCACGTTCACAAAAGATGAAGAGGGGCCAAGCAAACTACAGGGAAGAGGAAAGAGAGAGCAGGAGAAGCTTAAATATTAGTGTGACATTTTCCAGATTTGCTGTAAAAGCCTGGAGATATATTGTCTGTGAAAGTAGGCAGGTTTATAGTATTGTCTGTTAAAATACATTGATGCCAAGTGAATATAATTTAAATTGGTGTTCTCTCTAACTACGGTAGCGGCTAGAAAAAAATCAGCTTTTGTTTTTAGAAGATACCTAATGGATATGTGGAAGGTCTTCATATTTATTATTCTGTATGAAAATTCTTTGTAAATTTATTGTTTTCACTATAAGAGATCTTCATCTGTTTTTCTTTGTTATCTAGAAAAAGATTCAATGGGTTCTTCCTCCACATGTTACTTTCTTGTGGCTAAACTGCATCTGTTTATTCCAAGATTTTATGTTGTTCCATTCATAACAGTGAAATTTTAAAAAGAGGGTCCTATGAGAGATTTTTTTCCTTCTTCTTCTAGCATAAATGTAAAGCATTAGGAGGAAATTTCTCTAAGTGCCTCAACGTGGCTGCTAAATTGAGATTCTGAAAGTATATTATTGCATGCATGAATGGCTTTTACCTTACAGATTTGCTGATTAGAGACACCGGAGTACCTGATGTGGATGCACATTTCTTGTTTATTTTCAAAAGTCAAGGTTTTTATCCAGTTGGTAAAAAAATTATGTGTTATAGAAAAAAGAGGCTGAATTTGAAAATTTGTCCCTTCATTTCTAAGTCTCTCTCTTTTTTTTTTTTTTTTTAGTGCATGCTGTATCTTCTTTTCTTCGGACAATGCTATTGCTACTTCTCTATGCACAATATCAAAAATATGATCTAACGATCCTGTTGAGAGTTAATGCATATAATAATACATTGAACGTGGAATATCATAACGGCTATTAAGAAGTGAAGAGGGCTACCGGGATGATGCCTCATTATCCATGTAGTTTAATAGCAATATGCTCCTTTACGCCTGATTGTCAATGATGTGCTACATTTGGGGTGAGCAGCGGTGTTTTTTGGTCCGTAGTATCTGTTCCACTGGTGGATCATGCGCACCTCCTCCCACCTCCACATTCAGAAGGGAAAACGCAGGACTACAGGTGGGTATCCTCCTGGCCGAGCGTGAGATGTCTGCCTTGGAGAAGAGCGAGGAGCTCTCTAGATGCCCCGGACGGTGCTGCTTGGACCCCCGTTGCCTGGAAGAGGGGCTCAGACACCTCGCTGACCTATGGACATCCACCCCCGGAGATCTGGATTGAAACGCTTACAGGCTGGGACTGAAGCTCGCTCTGTGCCTCCTGGCTGCAGGACGGCGAGGCCACGAAGAGCGAAGCCTGACCGGTATTGCCACACCTTTAGCACAGAGCAGGTAATTCGCAGAGAGCCGCCGTCTTACCCGCCGGCCGCGGGGCTGCGGGCTGGGCTGGCCCAGCCCCGCGGAGGGAAGGAGCTTTCTGGCTGCTGATGGAGGGATGGTGGGGAGCTGCTGTGTCTCCCCGTCCCTGGGCCTGTCGCTGCATCCGGCTGCAGACCCCGCAGCAAGAGCGGGGAAGGATGCCTTTGGCACCCAGCGCACCGCATCCAGGGTTCGCAGGCGTGCCCCTCGCGCCCGTGAGCGCAGGGGGCCGGGGGTGCTGGGGGGGACGCCGAAGGGCCCCCCGGCAGAGGCAGAGGTGGGGTGGGCGGTGGTGCAGGGGCTTGGCAGGAGGCAGGGGAGCCAGCCGCGCGGAGCAGAGGTGCAACGCCGCTCTCACGTTAAGGAGGAACATAAGTGAGGAAGTAGAATCGGTCCCAGCCTTTTGTTGTAAAGCCCCCCTTCTTTTTCCTCCCAAGCACCAAAGCAGGGTCCCCTTCCCCGCGTCCCTGCCTCTTTGCCCCGCAGGCCACCGCTCTGCGCCGCTCACAGCAACGGGGGCCTCGTGTTTCATTTAGAAAATGCAGCGTTATCTTTTCAGGGGAGAGGAGAGAGAGCTCAGAAATTGTTCCCTGCAGCCTCACCAGTGACTGTAAGTATCAGTTTCAGCTGTCTAAGCGCACCAACCGTTCTGCCTGACACAAAACAAAGCCTAACGAGGAAAATCGAAGCAGTCTTTGAGCGGTTTACATTAGCTTTAATAGTTTGGCAATACCTTAATGCAATGCCTAACCTTTTCGTCAGTCATTTCCCAGGAGAAAAGATTAGGGGCTTGAAGAGCTGCTAATATGCTGTAGCATCTATGTTAACGGGATTTGCCTTAACGCTTGGGATTTAGTTAAAATTGAAGTTGGTTTGTTGTTTGTTTGTTTGTTTTTTTCCTGGAGCCTGTGTAGCAGATAGCCTTGGTTGTACAGGAGCAGTTGAGGAGGGGGGCAGCCAGCGGCAGAGACCGTGCCCAGAGCCCCTGGGACTGGAGGATCCGGCACCTCCTTCCCCAGCTCCAGCAACAGATTCAGCAAACTCGCTGTGCCAGCAATGCTGGGGTTTTCCGCAGAATTTCCTGGCACGTGGAAACTAAAGCAGCTTGGAAATATTCTCAGGCTGACTTCTAAGACACAGGCTTGCAGCTTTTTTCCTCTTGGGCGCTGCACCCGAAATAATGTAATGCGAAAGCAAAGGCCCTGGTTCGTATCTCTGTTATTCCAGGTTTTCGTTGCTCCGACAGCACGGACTTCGCTGTAATTACACTGGCTCGTCTAAGATTGGAGCGCAGTGTGTTCCTTTCAATACCTTCGTGGGCAAGAAAGCTATAGGATTTCTGTCCATCTTCCTGGCATTATTTTATTGCTTAAACAAGGCAATTTGGCTTCTGCTACTGTGGTGCTGAAACAGACCTCATTCTTTTGTAATGGAGATGTACTTGCTAATCTCTCCCATCACATCCTCAGCACTGGCTGCCTTTTCCAGTTATAATTCACTGTAGGCTTGGAGCAGACAGAGAAACATGCTGTGTTGTTAAAACTTGTTCCTGGTAATTTGATGTCTAGTCCAAGAACTCAGCCTATTGCCTATGGGCCATGCTTTATTAAGGAATGAAAATTTGTCCTCTGTTCCCCACCCATCAGCGCTAACAATAAAAAACTTCATCACCATGGGGAAAGAAAAAAACACCTTTTCTGATGTTGGGTTATTCTTCACTGCAGTTGTGTTAACAATGAGGCTGCAATAGCCTTGCCAGGGCTTCTACCCAGAATGTGGTGGTTATTTGCAGTTCGCTAAAAACAAAAGTACAGAGCAAAAAAAGTGAAGGAAGTCAGATCCAGAGCCAAACTTCCTCACTGCAGCGTATTCGTTCAGCTAAACCAAATGGCAGGTCACATCACCTTTGCATCTGGAGATGTTTCAGAAACCAGGAGGTTTCTCAAGTTGGCCTTCTCGTTAACGCACTCTTCCTTCTGCACTAGTGGGTTCTTGTTTCCCACCTGCAGTCTTGTATCAGTTGTGAGCACTGATGTTATAAAACTTGATCTTTCACTGACACTTCTTTTTTTCATCTGTTGCTGTTCCCCTGATACATGCAGAATCGTTCTTTTTTCGTCTGGTGTAAGGAATATCTTGTTTCCAGGCTGGTGGAGACTAATCAGATGTACAAGATGAACAATCACAATAAAATCATTTTGCTGGAGCAGATTGCTGTATCCTCCCTACATGTGGCAAAAGCATACTTGGAAAAGGTACCCAGTTTGCACTGAAACACTTCTTTCAGTTTGGTTCTTGTAGTACTTTCTCTGTTGCTATTTTGTGGAGGGAAATGGGTTCCATAGCCTACAAAGTCCTTGACTTTCTTCTTGGCCATATCATTAGCTCTGTGATTTCAAATAAATGTTGGAAGTGAAAAAAAATAAAATCAAGAGTTCCCATCAGTTGCCATATTTAAGGTGAAAGGGTAAATTAATAGGCTGTAAATTACTTTATTCTTTAGGAATTTTCCTTCTGTTTATGTGCAATCATGTGTGTGAACTCTGCTACTAAGAGATTGTATTGTGAGTAACCATATCTACTTTTATTCCTATTTACAAGATAGTTTGTAGACTTAGGGATTTTCATTGATGTAAAGCACAATTTAATGAATTATTTAATGTGTTTAACCATTGTGATGTCAAAAGCAATTGTTTTCATATATTTATTTGTTGGTGGTTTTCTGTAAAATTATGCTCATTAAGAAATCTGTTAAAAATTAAGAAGTTTTGTTGAATATTGTTGGGTCCATGAATTACTTATGAGCAACAAATAAACATTGTTTGCGTTTTTGAAACACTAAAGGTTGCATCTTATTTACATAGCCATAAAAATGACTAAAAATGCTTCTGTCGGACTGGTTTCAAGAATTAGTAAAGATCCACCGTGACCATAATTATGTTTTTTTAACAAAATGTACATGTTGATGTAACTTACTATTTAATTATGTTGGGGTCCAATAACGAATCTTTGGATTCCAATTGACGTTGGTGGGCTTTATCTCAGATTGAATTAAGACAGAAGACTTGAGACTTCAGTAGTCACCAGCACTAATTCAAGTGATCCCAGTGTCAGAATTTCCATACTTGGATTGAATTAAGACTTAAGTATGCAAATAGTGCTCGTGAATTCATTGGACTTCATTTCCACTCCAGCAGCACTGAGGACCCATCCAAACTGTCAGGATAATCTCATGAGCTGCTGTGGGGAAGGATGAGGAGTTGCAGTATGTTGCCGCGCCATTAGCCTTGCGTGCGTGTTCCGATATCTTCTGAGGCTGCGTGGACCTTGGGAGGAGCTGACTGATTATTCAGCCGTGCTATTTCATGTAAGGGCATGAATACAGTGAACTACAACAGGGGTGGGAGCATGGAGGAGCGCGGACAGACCTGAGTAAGGAGAAAACACTGACTTCTCTTTTACAGAGTAACTCGGGCCCTCCGTTAGGTCTGTTCCTTCCAAGAGTACTCCAGGCCCCTGTTCTATTTTATCAGACCAAAACTTCACATTTCTCGATTTTCTCAACAACAAGCCTTGCAGACATGCCATATCCCTGAAGGTGAGTCTGGTTCAAAGAGAAGACCATGCCGTGGCAAATTAGGATGGACTGACCATGACCCACCCCTTTTTGGTCAAAAAGTCAACTGACTTCTGCTAAGTGCTGTGGAAAGCTCTATTAATGGTAAAAAAACATATATAGTCTGCATGAGAAATTACTCTTGGGAACAAACAAAGACAGCATTAAATGAGGGTAGCAGAAGAAAGGAAGCTCTCAAAGGTTCTGGTTAGTTTTGTTTTCTTAATTGTTCTGCACAGCACCTTAGACTCAAACAGCTACTGTTTAAAAAGCACCGTTGTAAGCAGGGGCTGTTTGAGCCTATAGCAGTCAGTACCTCTCTAGAATTTCTTTTCATATCAGTCTCCCATCTTTTTATTTCTCTAGCTCCATTCACTTCAGCACTGAATTCATCTGTACTGCTGGCTTGCTTTTGAAGTCTTCGTACACGTGTATGTATACATGTCTGGACTCTTAATATATCGGAGAGCCTTATGACCAGGTTAATAATCATGAAGAACTAGGTAGAATTGTGCATATGCCTTGCAAGAAGACTGTGTTAGGTAACCTTTTGTAGCCCCTTTCAGTAATGAAATTCCCACTGCAAGTTTATATTTTCATGCCACCTGTACCTCTGTTAGGGTATAACATTTTAGGGAAGCAAAAGGGTTGGAGGACTTTGTAATCTCCAGATTTCTGTGGTAGCATCTCATTGCTTGCGTGATTGCTGCTGTGAAACAAGCTGGGTTCCTGGGGGACAGATGTCAGCCTCTGGAAGCCTGTACTATTGCTTGAAACCAAATGCCTGGAAGCTGATGGCTGAGTGCACACGAAGGCTGGATCCTGACAGTAAGGCCAGATGGCACGAGCGGTTCATGCAACTGGGAAGCAATTCAGGCTGCTAAACAGAATCATCCAGTGCCGTTTATGGTGCCCCGAAGTTGCCCGCCTGAGCTCCAGCTGCTGCTCCAGAAGGACACGAGTCAGAATAGATGCTTTGCCATATCTACAAACCTTGTGCAGATGTCTCAGATACCTGCAGGTCTCCAAACAACAGTCTCTCTCCTAGAGACTTACAGTTAGGAACCCAAATAGCTCCCACAGTGTTTGCACCGTTTGGGAGCGTCACTTGAGACAATCTGCAAGCCGGGAGTCGGTCATCATCACCAGTTGTGAGCACAAAATCAAACGCACTGCAGGGCAGTGTGAGTGATGGAGGAGCAAAATGAACGTTTTTACATTTCTGGGTCCTGCACTCTGATGAAAGCAGCTATGAAGCAGGGTCAGCAAGGTGGTAAATGAAATAAATGTCTGCACTGCTGATAAATATTACTATATAGCAAAAGGAGAAATGGATTTTGCTACCGGAAGACAGATAATTTGTTTTCACGTATACGGTTACATTTCAAGAAATGCATCAGAAAATTGTACTGTAATGTGCAGTTTATGGCACAGTTAAAAGCAAGAGTGAGACTCAACGTTGCTGGACTGTATTATGTGCAGTTGGAGAAAGGCTTTCATTTTTAAGATTTCATTCACATTCATTTCTATTTTAGCTACAGAGGCTATACAAGGTGTGACACCTTTCATCATTTGCTAAGAAATTTGTGAGTATGCCCCTAAAATCCCAAATACGAGCAAGTGAGATTAGACAATATGGAGGTAAGTCGATGACTTATAAATCCTACTGTCCTGTGAAAGCGCGGAGTGCTGAAAACATGTAATGGTGAGAATAAATAAGGCCTGCTCTGCTCAGACAAGGTGAGGGGCTACCGCGGGAGTTTGTCCACTGGGTAAGCAGCTCGCACTTCACTGTGAAACATACTGAGTGAGATTCCCTTCACGCAAGCAGAGGTCAGCTGGCAGCCAACCTCCTCGTGCAACCCCCGGGGACCTCCTTACAGGCAACGGAGGCAAATGCACTTTCAGGGCACGCGCATCTGGCCTGCTTTGGACATTTACAATGGTGTAAGAAGACTCTCATCCCAGAAGTGGCTCCTTCCCCTCTGTTTGTAAATGGGGAAAAAAATCCCCAAATGTACTTTAGAGGAGGCAAAGCCTCAGCCGTGAAAGAGGATGAGGGGGTGGCACTTCACTTTTGGGAAGACTGCACTTGAAATGAAGGCTTCCAAGTCGATAGGTCTGGAGACATTTGAAGATGCGGCCAAGACCAGAGGGGGAGAATTAAGGACAGAGAGAGCTGATCTGGGGACCCTCTGTGCAAAGGTGGTTGTCAAAACCACCGTAATGAGTGAGGTAGCAAAGAAATAGGAGAGAAGTGGGGAGGTGTGCTGGCATCAGAGAGACGAGACGCCCACTGCAAAAGGCAAACGTGGGTGTGGAGATTCCCTGAAAAATCTGCTTAATTATGCACATTTCAGTGAAATAACTGGCAGTCAATTTTGGTGGATTTCTGTCTTGTTCAGAATCTTTACACTGAGTATTTAATGTATCCTCAGGCCCAGCCCTGAGGCAGGGTCTGTGGGGTCATACAAAACTGCCCGTGCTCTGCCAAAAGCAGGCAAGATCGCCCAGCAGTCCCTCTGGGGCTTCCATGGCGCAACATCCAAGTGACAAATAAACATCCCTCTATTGCTACACAGACAGACAGAGGCCAAGCAATGTCTCCTTCTGTCTACGGCAAGTTTAGAGTTAGGTTTTCTGCCTCAACTGTGAGATTGGAAATCTGGGACTGGTGATGCTTGTGACAAGCAGTGATGACAGTGTCACAGCTACAGAAGTGAAGATGTTTCTGACTAACAGGATGCGGGAATATGCATCCTAATAAATGGATGGATGTTAAATAGGAAAAAGAAAACAACCCTAGGTGAAATCCGTCAACAGCAGACCAAAAGAAAACTTTATCATTACTATAATTAACATTGCAATCTGACTGGTCTGAAGATGCATGGTGTTCTGGTCAGGACAGTATTTCAGCAAATAGATCACATGAAAATAAACACTGCCAAGAAAGCATGAACATTTTGGAAGTTTTTGATGCTGCACAGCTCCAGGTGTGATCCAGGGGAGTGGTGGGGTTTCTCTTCACGAGTGACTGAAGGTTAATAAGTGTGGGTGGGTGCTTGTGTCTGCATCCCCACGTGTGCACACACATGATGTGTCTTGTCAAAATGCCACTGCTGGCCGCTTGCATGCGGTTTGGATTAATTCTTGCATGCTAGACCCATGTGCTTTGGATTGCCAGACAGAGAGAGCCCAGCCATGCATCTGGCTTTGTTTTGGGGGGTGTATTTATCTCAGGACTAGATACAGAGAAATGGTCCTCCATCCAGAACAAACTGCTGAGAGCAGGGGCTTTTTCTCATCTGCAGGACTATTGCCAAAAGCTCAGCGATTGCTTGCTAGCTTGAGCGTGTCCATCTATGAGGTGGAGCCTCACGAGCTTTCCAATCCGTCTACTATTTTTAAATGCTTACCGGTGGTAGCAAATGGTTTTGCAGAACATTTCTGAGACAATACTCTTCTTAGAGATGAAGGTAGAATAAGAAATACTAAACCCGTCGCCCACCATTCTTGCGCGTGTTGTAGGATTTGTGTCAATGTCTTCTTGGGGACTAATGCTTCTTTAGAAGCATCAAGTTGCTTTTATGAACCATGGAGCAAGTCCCTATCTCAAGTTAGCTTCTTTGGACCTTAGCTGGTTTCTCAGCTTTCCTTGCTTTCTCTCCCTCACTTTGTGAGTCCCTTTGACTTCTGATATGCTCACACAAGCACTTAGTTCTTGTGGCTGTCCACGAACTCGGAGCTCTTCTTAGCTTCTGGCTCACAGCTTAATATTTGAGAGGCATGGGCATACCTTGCCCTCTCCACGCATCCTGCTTTCCATCCTTTCCATGCAAGGAAAACAAGAACAGATGAGTCAATTGGGAGCTACAGCCACTCCAGTTGTAGAGAGTCATGTGGTGACCAAGACTTTAGGATGTGGCCTCGGCACTGGCTGTATAATTTGCACAAACATAGGTTTACTCAGCAATATGTTTGTAAGAATTAAATGGCAAATAAATGTGTTGCAGTTTATGAAAGATTTAGATAAACAATCATAGAATCATGTTTCATTTTCTATTTGGATCAACTGGGCAGCTAGCTCAGCAGATTGTGGGCTGAATTTAAACTTTTTCTCATGGCTCTGAACAAGGCTTGTCTTTCATAGAATCATAGAATAGTTTGGTTTGGAAGGGACCTTTAAAGCTCATCTAGTCTAAGCCATGTGCAATGAGCAGGGACATCTTCAACTAGACCAGGTTACTCAGAGCCCCGTCCAACCTGACCTGGAATGTTGCCAGGGATGGGGCATCTACCACCTCTCTGGGCAACCTGTGCCAGTGGTTCATCACCCTCATTGTGAAACGTTTCTTCCTTATGTCTAATCTGAATCTGCCCTCTTTTAGTTTGAAACCGTTACCCCTTGTCACACTGCAACAGGCCCGTGCTAAAAAGTCTGTCCCCATCTTTCTTATAAGCCCCCTTTAAGTATTGAAAGGCTGCAAGAAGGTCTTCCCAGAGCCTTCTCTTCTCCAGGCTGAACAACCCCAACTCTGTCAGCATGTCTTGATAGGAGAGGTGTTCCATCCTGCTAATCATTTTGGTGTCCCTTCTCTGGACCCACTGCAACAGGTCCATGTCTTTCCTGTGCTGAGGGCTCCAGAGCTGGACACAGGATTCCAGGTGGGACCTCACCAGAGCAGAGCAGAGAGGCAGGATCCCCTCCCTCGACCTGCTGGCCATGCTGCTTTGGATGCAGCCCAGTTTACGGTTGGCCTTCTGGGCTGTGAGCTCACATTGCCGGCTCATGTCCAGCTTTTCATCCACCAGTACCTCCAAGTCCTTCTCAGCAGGGCTGCTCTCCATCCCTTCATCCCCAGCCGGTACTGACACTGGGGATTGCCCCAACCCCGTGCAAGACCCTGTATTTGGCCTTGTTAAACCTCATGAGCCCTTTCACACATGCCCATTCCTTGAGCTTGTCCAGATCCCTCTGGATGGCATCCCGTCCCTAAGGCATGTCAACTGCACCACTCAGCTTGGTGTCATCTGCAAACTTGCTGAGGTTGCACTCGATCCCACTGTCTATGTCACTGGTGGAGGTATTAAACTGTACTGGTCCCAGTAGAGACCCCTGAGGGACACCACTCATCACTGATCTGCATCTGGACATTGAGCCGTTGACGACTCCCCTCTGGATGAGACCATCCAACCAATTCCTCATCCACCCAACAGTCCACCCATCAAATCCATATCTCTCCAATTTAGAGGGAAGGATGTTGTGAGGGATCCTGTCAAAGGCCTTACAGAAATCCAGATAGATGACATCCGTAGCTCTTCTCTTATCCACTGTTGTGGTCACTCCATCGTAGAAGGCCACTAGGTTGATCAGGCAGGACTTGCCCTTGGTGAAGCCATGCTGTCTCAAATCACCTCCCTGTGATTCACTTGCCTTGGCACAGCTTCTAGGAGTGTCTGCTCCAGATTTTGTCTTTGCCAGGTTTTGTTTTAAAGAAACATCTTTATTTATAAACTCCAAGCAGAATTTATCAGTCAACATTGTTTATGCCACATTTAAGCCTATTTAAATAAATCACAAAATGGAATATGTATCTGAAGGAATGAATATGTAGGAAATACGTATTTCTGGTACTCCTGGGCAAAATAAGCAATCTCGTTGAGTCATAATGGTCCCAGGCTTGGAAATGTAGGCACTAGTAGAAGGTGATTCATCTCCTGAAACACCTACCTAAACCAGGACATACAAATCTGCCTTTTTATTTGTGTGTACTATAAAGGGAGGTAAACTGAAGAAATCTAAAGCATATGAATAGTATCTGTAGACTATAATTTATCTGCTTTGATGCTATGCCCACTGGATGAACCCTGTATATTTCAAGCTTACGATGACCTCTTTTAATGTAACTAAAAATCTGGTTCACCTCCCTCTGCCGACAACATCCAATGAACAAAACTATAAAGATTTACATTAAAAACAGTTTTTTTGGAAGAGCTGAACTAGGGACAACTAGACCTGCATCCTTTCTCAGATAGCAGCCCAGGTGGCTTCTTGTAAGAGCGGGAAAGCGTATACATTTGTATATATGATCAGTTGTCTCCTAGCTGCCAATAATTTTCAGGTCAAGGATTTCGTGACCAAATTTAGCACTTCTGAATCCAACAGGGTTTTTCATGGGCTTTTGCCCTTTTAATTATCCAGCTGCTTCTTGAACATAAATAAACTTCTAGTACCTTTACCAAAGAGTCTTTTAGCTTAACTGTGATGAAAGTTTCAGTGGAACAAAAAGCTACCTCTTTTGATTGTTTCAATTCTGACACCTTATAGTTTCATGTAAGCATGCCTAGTTCTTACACTGAAAGAGATACCGAACAATAAGCACCTGCTTATCTTCATGCAACTCCTGATTTCATGGTCCTCTATCATAACCCCAGTCCTTTGTGTCTATGGGAGGTGAAAGACCTAAGGCTATTCAGTAAGCGTCCATGTCTTTGATTGTCCTGGTTGAGCTTGCCTGCAGCATTTCCCATTCTGCTACATCTTTCTTTGGAGGTGGGAGGACCAGGGCTGCCCACAGTACTCAATACACAAGTGCACCGGGGATTTGTATGGTGTATAGGTTTTCCACCATGTTTACTGTCCCATTCATATTATTTCCTAGAATTCAGTTTTGGATTTTTCTGACCAGTTCTGAGCACCAATCCAATATTTCCATAAAATTATCTATTACAATGGCAAGATCTCATTTCCAAGTAGCAATAGTCAACTCAGAACTCAGCACAGTGTATGAAAAGTTGATTGGCTTTTTTCCCCACACGTGCCTTACTTTAAATTTATCTAAGCTAAATTTCATCTGTCATAGTGTTGTCATCACTCCATGTCATCAGGATCTTCCGCAATTCACACTCAGCCCTTGTCTTTAGTATCCTGAATAACTTAGCAGCTATTCTCCAGCACAGATTAGCGTCCCCAGAGCTCATTCTGCAACCTGCCTAGGCAGCAGGGGAGCAGAACTTGAGGCAAGCCAACGTAATATCCCAGTAGCAGATATAAAGGCTTCATTTGCCTTCCCAACCATTTAGATGAAAGTGCTGAGATGTATGCTGCCCTTCTGCTGCTCTCGCCATGGAGCTGAAAAATCAGTTTTTATTAGTGTTGAAATTGCTTTTCACATGGGTTGCCATAAGCAGAAAGGTATTGCTTTTTGGTTCATTCTTTCAGCAGAAAGTCATACTGAAAGGGTGTTTAATCCCCTTTCTCATCGGTATTCTCAGATTCTTTAAAAACTTTGGAAATTTTATCGCTGCCTCCCTCTCTCGCACACAAATGTTGGCAAACGGAAGTTTCTGTCTCTCCGTCGCATAAGCAGCTCCCGTCTTCACTTGGTCTCTCTGCTGTAAGGCTATAAACAAAGGCATATTGAGTGAACTGGCAGTGAAACTACAGAAAGCTGAAAAGGTCAGAATCTTAAATGATAGATCAGATAAGACAAAGAATTTCAGATGTCTTACAGCAAATAAGGTATGGAGAATGTCATGAACGCTGTTTATAACAATGTGTGAAACCATACATGGAAAAATGTAGAGTCCTATAAACTTCCTTTTCTGATTTGATTTGCTCCAACCGCATTTAGAAATTATAGCAAAGAAGCATTGATAGCCACATTATTATTTACACGCAGTAGGAAGCGAGGCTGAGCTACATGCAGAGATTGTCAAGAAGGGGAGGGGGGTGTCTGCAAAAATCTCATTAATTGTGTTTTGGTTTGAAAATTCAGAAATCAAACTTGCCACCCTAGCAGCTGCCAGAAAGGTATAATTACAATGATTTAATGCTTCTATTTCAATGCCATGCAAGAATTCAGGCTCGTTTGCTTCTCTGGATGTCTGCAACAGGGAGACATGGGCAAGGAGGCACCTGCTCTAGAAGCCATAAAAAGTGGGCTCTACCGAGGTACCTTGCTACAGCCCAGTCTGTATCTATCTATCTCTGGCGTTTTTTCTCCAGGAGTGTGCAGATGACCCAGGGTCAGTGCTCAAGGATACCAAAGCCATTTTGAGGTAAATAACCCCAATTCCACACTTGTTGGAAGCAAGCCAGCCTTCATCATGAGCAAAAGCCGGTTTCATAAACCAGTCCCCCAGAAATCCCGGATTAACAGGAGAAAAGTCGCAGCTGAAAATTAGGTGGACGTCTCTCTCCTTGAGGTTAGTTACTGGAGAGCGGCAGGCAGTGGAGGTGAACAAGAGATGACCGGAGAAGTGAGCTGTTGCAGAAGGAGTTAGGTGACTTTTTTGGGTGAAACCATCCCTCTTGTTTTGCCCTTTTCACTGGAGCAGCAGCAGCCGCCTGGTTCCCCTCTGCTGGCAGGAGGGCCCTGGGATCAGGCTGGTTTACCGCAGAGGCGAGCTGGGGAAGAATCAGGTTTAAATAGATTTTGGCAGTATTGTGGAGTGTATTTTCTTCAGCTTTTTCCTGTAAGGCTCAAGGACAAGAACTTTAATGTTTCTTCTTAAAATATAAGACTTGACTTCTTATTTATGAGCTGCTTCGGAAACTGAAAATGTCTCGTAGCCTTACTTCAGTACCCCGGTGTTTGGCCTAGCCCATAAATAATACAGCACTCTGAGGAGATGCATTTCCATGCCAAGGCTGTAACTACCTAGTGAATATTGATACATTCTCTTTTAAAGCAGGCAGGAAAAGCTGCCTGCCCACAGGCATGGGGTGACTCTGGAGAGGGGTTTGAGGGACAAGGGGAGTCCTTCTGCCCCGTGGGAATTTTGGGTTGTGGTCGCTCCATGCATTTAGTGCACTGCTTTGGCTCTTACCAAAATCCCAGGTAAGGAACCTCAAGCTGACAGACGTTTTAATGTCTGCAACATTATATCAAACTTTGCTTCTTGGTGAAGAGTTAATTCAAGACTGTTAATTAGCACTGAGACCCAAGCTCTGGGGACCCTCTCTCCACTTGATGGGGAGGTCTTGGTACCGTGGGTGAGGGATGCAGCATAGAAGAAAATCACACGTGTTGTACCTGTGCACCACCCGTCGAGGGAGTCCCTTGGAGGTTTTTGAAGTATACACAATATATCACGGAAACCTCAGAATTAAAATAAAGCTTCCTGAGACCATATCAGTCAATGTCTACCCCCATGCAGCTTCACTGGTGGGAAGAAAGTTGTGCTGCAGGGATGTTTTTCCATGCTCTTCCCTGCACATGAAAAACTTCTTTAGACTACATGTCATTCACGTGCACGAAATTACGATGGACCTTCCCTGCAAGCCACCCACTTTCTGGTTTGACTTCACAGTTCATCACAGCCAAACAGGCCCAGAGGAGGGAATGGAAAGGGTCTGGACCCGCTTTGGGGGAGGAAGTTCCAGCACAGTGGTGCTGGGTTAGTGGTTGGACTTGATGATCTTAAAGGTCTTTTCCAACCTCAATGATTCTGTGATTCTCTGACACAAGGCAGGGGAGGAGGGAAGCCGAGAGGGGCTTGTGGGACACCAGGTCGAGTGCGTAGGAGGCAGACAAAATCAGACTCTTCAAGAAGAAAGTGTCTGCAGAAAGCAAAAACAAACCGTGCTCAATACTTTCAACCACATGGAGAAAAAAAGATGGGTAGACAGCAGGAACTGCTGGAGACCTGGTGACATCAATTATTGACTTCCTAATTCCACTGGAAAAATGTTTTCAGAGAGGAGTGTAGAGCCAGTGACGCGATCTTGAAGTGCAGTAATCAAAACAGAGTAATCTCAGGGACCAGGGATGGTATTTTCTGGGCTGTAATTAGTCAGTAAGCTCTCTGCTAATTCTCTCTTCTTAATGCCCTCCCTTTTCTGGCAAAAATTGTTAAAACCCCGAAAATCTTTGTTCAAATACTTAAACCTGCAAAGACCCCCACTGTTATCAGAAATAGCGTAATTAGAGCGCATGGTCATGTAGTTTTCAACTTTGCCTCTTAGATATTGGCAAAATGGCTGAATCTCTGATTAAAAAAATAAAATCCGAGGGACTAGAGTTGCTCTCTGTCGATGCAGAGAGCATCCCACGGAGCAATTATTATCTAAACTCTGTGGTGACTGCCATGCCAGGAGGCCAGAAGAAAACCTTTAGTCCCCGAGAAACTTATCGGGGACTTAGAAAAGGCAAGAGAGATCCGCCTCTTTCTCTCTGTGTATCAGAGATGTGAGATAAATCCCAAGGAGCCATGTGCGTTAACCCCACCGTCGCTGCAGCTGCCTGGGAAGCAGGAACGGTCGCACGAATTCCTCCCTCAGATCTGCTCTTTGCGCCTTGCCATCTTGTGGGAGCTGTAACCTTTCCTCTGGACAAGGATTTGTCCGCTGTTGTTTTTAATCGGCATCGTTAGTGGGAAGATCATTAACAGATTATACGCTGCCACGTGTCGGTAAGTTTACATCAGAAGTCATCTGTTTGTGGGAGCCGCAGGCGTCCCACGAGGCGCCTCCAAGGACTGCAAACAGGCAGAAAACCAAAATCCCAGGCCCTTCCAGCAAATCCATGTTAGAGCACGCGGCAGCAAGCAGCTCAAGGTCTGCATCCTAACGCACTGCTTTAGCTAGTCCCCATCCATCCCTGCGTTCATTTGCTGCATCGGTGCCCGGCTAAAACCCAGCCCTAATCCTGGCTGCGTGACCCGGCCCGGGCGCTCTGTGGGGTTGCTCATGTGTGTCGGGTGGAAGAGGACTGGGACATTGGGGTGTATTTTTATATTATGCTTGTTCTCCTCTAACAGGGGAGAGGCCAGGTTTGCTCTGCCCTGCCTGAGTGTCCTGACCCACGGCCTCCCCCACACCGGAGACAGCGGTCATGTGGCCACCAGGTAGATGGCAAATGCTGGAAGACCTGGAGAAGGGGCTCAAGCTGACCCTCACTCCCTCTGTGGGTGCTCCAGTGCTTGAGCTGATGCCAGGAAAACGGGGGGAGAGGGAAGATTGGGGTTATCTCTTCCAGCAGCCTCTTGCAGTGAGACTGGGGCAAGCGCAAACCCCGCTGCTCTCCAAGGGTACATTTGGATTGACCGTGGCACGATGGCTCTGAGTGTTACCGAAGCCTAAGGTTGCTAAGGATAGCTGGTGAATAAGGACACTGATTAGAAAGGAAAACCAGGCAAGAGAGGGTTAGTAGCTTCTGTTGAATAAAGCTTGGGTTTTTCATTATTCCCTCTTTTTTAATTCAGAGTATGGAAATATATTAACTTCCAGTGTCTGGGTTTGATTAGATAGATACCTGAGCGTTGTCTTTTCCCTAGGATATACTACTAAAATGGTATTTCCTTTTTAATCCACTCTACACATGACACCTTGTCTTAGCGCTCAACTTGCAAGATATTTTCCCAAGCTCTCCCGGTGGCTATTTACCTGTTGGAACATTTACATTGATGCTCCAGTGTGGGCAGCTGCTCTTCGCAGCTTTCCTTTCGGACCCAGTGGGCCAGACTTTGAACTTTTTCAGCTTGAAAAGGTCAGGCCATTACAGAAACTGACAATTTTTAATCTGGTAACTTCTGTGGGGAGCTGAATGGCACTAACTGAACAAATAAATTAGTGTGAGACTGACTGCTTTGTCCAAGCTGCAGATGTCATTTGGGGGAAGAAGTAAATTAATTCCAATAAACAAAGAGAAATCCTTGATGTCCTTCTGACAACACTGGGATCTCAGTGAGGAGGAAAAGAAATTTACCTTATTAATTGTTTAAGTCTTTGGCAAACTCCCAAAGTTTATCTTTTCTGTTTGGGTAATGCTAATGTTTGGCAGTTGTGTAGACAGAGGAGACTCAGCCATTAACAGCCCCTTTGCCACGCAGTGGGCTGGTGGGACCTTGCACGTCGTGAGACATTGCATGTGGGACGTCACCCCCTCGGGAACTGTTACAGAAGCTACTCACAGCCACAGTATCTCATGCGGGAGGCAAAGTAACCTGGTGCAGAAAAAGCTGCCCGGGTGTCGTCATGGCCACACCAACACAAGGTTATGAGAAAACTCGTACCAGAAGCACGGTCCCTTATAGGCAAACCCTAAGGTTTAGGGTGTTTGGGTGGGTTTTTTTCTTTCCTTGAGGATCTGGTAGAGCCTGTAGAATTGAGCAACGTGGGCTTTGTCCACTAGGTTGTGAACACTGTACCTCTGCCGCTGAGCTGGATGGACCAGGGCTGTGCTTCAGCCCGTGGCACATCCTTGCTGGCGTCCTGCCTGCCGTGCCCGTGGCACGCAGCACCCTCCAACGCCATGCCCAGGCACAGCCCGAGGCATAACGCAGGCCAGGGACTACCCTCAAAAGCCGTGCAGACAAGGCTGCCGTCTTTCATTGCCTCGTGTTGTGCTTTGCGGCTGTTGCAAGAGGGAGGAGAGGTCGGCCATGGTCTCTGACCCATTCTGAGGCCAGCTGGGGAAGGACATCTTGCTTTTTTGGAGGGGAAGAGCAGAGGAAAGGGCCAGGAGAGCTGCTGCAAACCCGGGCAGATCCCTGCTACTGCGGCTGGCGCCAGCTGCGCAGGTGACAGCAACACCAGCTGTGAGCAGCTGGAGGCGGGGGAAGAGGCTCACCGCTCAGTTTCTCTAAGCCCTCCAAGACTTCTTACTGACACCAGGCGCAGGAGAAACCGTCCTGGTTATCCCTTCTCCTGCCTCTGAGAGGTGGATACATCCCTCTCAGGGGCGACAAATCCTGTCCCTGGTGGGTTGTCTGAGACAAGTGAGACAGAATAAAAGCACTTGTGAAATGCCTTCAACTGCAACCAGCTTCACAGGCTTTCTTTAGGCAGGTGCTGTGGCAGAGTTGCTTTTACTACTTTTTTTTTTTTCATGACATCTCATCTGTAAGGGAGATGAAAATCAGTTGTAGGATCTTTAATGGCTATGGTTGCGTGACTGAGAGATGCGTCACTGGTGTCTCTGTAGACTTTTGTACCCCGAGCATAGGGCAGTAGACCTCTGGTGGAAAGGCCAATGCCGAGGCAGTACACCAGGTCAAATGTAGAGTATTTCTGTAACTACCAGCCACTGACACAACAGGTTTCGTGATATTTGCACTGAAATACCTACAAGTTGGCGGTCCGCTCCTGCAGTGGCACTTAGAGGGCCGAGTTAGGGATTGGTGGGGAGCACAGAGGGCTCCCGTGGGACCCGTCACATTGAGCCCCGAAAGAGCTGGTCTGAAGTGTCAAAGAGAGGACAGTGCCCAGAGCTTCTGCCTTCCCACCACCTCAGCATCTGGCACCTACCTAGGTGCGGTGGGCCACCTCTGCCAAAGCAGGGCGCATCATTCCCTGTGCTCTGGTGCCGACCTTGTATATGTGGTTCTGGAGGCCTCACTCCTCTCTTCTTTGCAAATGTGATGGGAGGAGGAAGTAAGATTAAAATGCATAAGTGTAGGTTGTAAATCCTTCTGGCCCAAGGAGGTTTGAGCCTATTGGTTTTTCTTCCCAAGAGCCTGGCATGGCCACCCCTTCAGCTGAGGACAAAGTCTCGCTGAATGGGGAGGAGGAGGGTAAATGGCAGGTAAGCAACCTTCTCCTCTCCATTTTCAGCTGAGCTGGGGGGCCGTGAAGGAGGCAATAGCCTCTTAGGTGCTCATCTCAACACAGCAGAAGTTTGGATACCGGTGTTTCCTAGTGAGAGTGGTTGGCTGAGGTCTGTGGATTTGTTTGGGTTGCCCTCTTAATTCATTTCCATATGGAGGGTTTTTTTGGTTCTGACCTCATGTTTGTTTTGCCACAGAGATCTTACTTTGAATCTTGGTTTGCTTTCAAGTTGAAATAAATTATGCAGCACAGAGACATATTTTCTTACACATCAGGTGCCACTTCAAGGTCGATGTTTAGTATGCAGCTCTCACACTTCAGCATTGTTTCAGAGATCTTACTCCATCTCTGAGGATGTGCCTTAATCACTAGCAAACACAAGATCCAGGCCTGCATGTGGGTCGGTCTAATGTGAGATAGACTTCAAAAACGGCAGGGAAGACATTACCATTCTTTTCCATGGTGATCAAGTTCATTATGAAGAGACTTTATAACCCCTCCCCTACCTTTATACCTACCTCCCCTCCCTGAATCATCCCGTCTTGTGTTTGCAAACTATGCCCTAGGTGCCAGTTTACTACATGGAGGCATCTGTTGCAGTCACCAGTCATCTCTGAGTTCCTGCTGAGACACAGAAAACACACATGAGACCATAGCTCTGTAACCTACTGCTGGCTGAACCTAAGGCACCAGCTAAAATAATAAGCAGGTTTTGAAGGAAGACACAAGTCCATCATTAGTACTGAGAAAGGTCAGGAGCTGGTGTTGGCCGGGCAGCTCCAGTGCAATGGGACTGCACCTCCTGCTTGGAGAGGGCCAGCATCTAATGACTCTCCTGACAGGGTGCTTGGGAGGAGGACTATGTGGGGAGAAAATTGTGGGATTTGGAGGAGTTTGACTGTCAGAAATAGAAATGGTTGTGGGGGTGAGGACAGGATGCGTGGGTTTTTTTAATCTACATAGCTTACTTCAGTTTCTGTTTTGTTAAAAGTGGAAGACACATTAGGTTTAGGACCTTCCAAATCTCTACTTGGGTTAATACAGAAGCTGTTATTTAGCATAACACGGCCCTTTTCAGAACTGCTGTAATAAAACAGGACATTTGAAGTTTCATTTCAATAAAACGGGGAATGAGACCCTGTGTCCTGTTCTCCAACTGGCTAGGTATATCACAGTGGTTTTAAGCTCTATTCTGTAAATCAGCATCCAAATTCATGCAGTCTGCCAAGCAGGTAATGAATATCAAGGAGGCTTCTGGGAAAACTAAGGCAAGTTGAATTCTTTAGCGACTATAATTGATATGGCCTGTCTTAAGAACTAATAAACATCATGTTTTTAGGGAGCAGAAGTTTGAAGATAGAAAAGCCCTTTGAAGGAGAACCATGCAGGGGACAGCAACAGAACAGCCAGTTAGAACATAGGATGTCCTTAGGTGGTCAACACATTGGTCAGCACAAACACACATAGGTTACACGGTTGTTGAATATATGTCACCCAAGAGCTAAAA
Organism: Phaethon aethereus; assembly: GCF_964289735.1. Lineage (NCBI taxonomy): Eukaryota > Metazoa > Chordata > Aves > Phaethontiformes > Phaethontidae > Phaethon > Phaethon aethereus. The sequence goes on along the minus strand of NC_138575.1, from coordinate 162,731,047 downwards.
AGGCTTTTCCTAGTGCCAGAGCCCTGCATGTGGTGATGCCTGGCCGAGCTGTTCAGTTTGTTAGCTGAAATGATAGTAAGCAAACATTGTGATGTTTTCTGCTGATGATCTCTGACAAGGTGAGAGAGAAGTTGCTCTCCCTTCCTTACTTATCCGAGCTTCAAACACAGGGCTCAGGGTTTGATGTACAGTTCATCTGATGAAAACGTTTTGTCTAAGAGGTAATTTAGGATGTCCAAGGTATAGGAACGGGCTATTACTGTTTTCATTTGCACTGCAGTTGTCTACTCATTGCTCATAGACCTTCCTATGGGGCCAGATCTTGAACGTGCCTCACATGCACGGCATTATAGGCTCTCCAGCATGCTACAGTAAAATGTCATTTTGGGGATGATTCAATTCCTGGGTCTGCAGCAGCTACTTTGTGGGAGTGCATTGAAATGGTCTTGCAACGGCCTCCAGAGGCCTGAAATTATTGTGCGAGCATAAATTGCCACAACCATTAAACACAGGTAATGGCAGATGTAGTTTTGTAAGGGGAGATCCCCACTCGGCAGATTGAAGCTCCATTGCAGCAGGACATGTGACGGTGGCGCAAGAGAAGGATGGGTGGGCAGGGGTTGCACAAGTAACGCCTGTGCCATGGCTTGCACTTTTGCCCCATGGGAGACTGGGTTGCCCAGGTCATGTCCGCATGGTCAGACGCCCTTTCCTGCTCCCAGGCCAGGCTGACTTTGCCTGTGCAACTCCTTAGGAGCCGCCCCTGGACCGTGCCAGCCCCTCAACTACCCCCAGGCAGCGGCTGGGAGAAACCCAGGTCAGACCCGTGCTGGGGAGCACATTAACAAGGCAACAAGTGCCGCGGTTTGGCCCTGGCCCGCTTTAGACCACTCGTGTAGACGTAGCCAGCTGCCTCCTCCATTCCCCCACAGAAAATAGCTTGTAGACTCACCCAGCCCGAGCCGGTGGGGCTGGTAGGCAGCAGGCCAGGAGACACCAGAGGTGTTTGACCAGACCTTGAGCAGCTGGTGGGAGCAGTAAGTAACTTGGGGAAAAAAAAAAACACCGAAAGATTATGTAAGTAAGTTCATCCCGCCAAGCAGGTGCCTGTTCTGAAGAGGACAGCACTTGAGGGCAAAGATTGCCACTCCTTCCTGTGGCTTCTGCAGGTACAGCTTCGCAGTGATGGAGAGCAGTGGTGATCGAGGAGTCTGGGTCAGAACCTCATAAAAGGGCTTGATAAGGAAAGAGAGGGCAAAGCCGGCTTCCTTCAGCAGCAGAACGTGCTTGACTAGAGTGTAGCAGGGCTGCTGGTCGCAACTTCAGGAGTCTGGCTTTTCTTAGAGCGGGTGACAAAGCAGAAAAGCTGAGGAGTGTCTGCGGTTGCAAGTCCTTCAGCACGGCTCCTCTTCTCTCGTCGGGCACGCTCTCCATTTGCTCCTCTGCTCCCCAGGGACTCACCCTGCCCTCTGCACCCTGCCTGAGACCCAGGGCCTGCCTGCTGAGACCCCTCTCCCCCGTCCCCCATCCGGAGAGACCGGGCGGTGTGGCAGAAAGTCATCGTCAGGCTTTCAGAATTTTTACCATCATGGACTGCCTAAACATTGTGGTCCGTGCTCATAGCAGCGAGCTCAAAAAATATAATACGCTTTATCCCCCCTGCCTTTACAAGCATTGTTACACTCTGACTGAAGCGGATCTTTAAATAACGAATGCGCTGTCACGTCTCGTGCTTTCTTGGCTACAAAGTGTGAGACTGCGACAACACGAAACTCACCATCTCTCAGTAACATGGTTAATAATTTTTTACCTTCCTTTGATACCTCTTGCGCTGGCCCTGGCTTTCCCAGTCTGAGCAGGGGCACACGTGCGAAACGCTGCAGGGTGTAGGAGTCAAGGGGTGTTGGGGTGTCCTTCCCTCTTGCCCCTTGCAGGGAAAACCGCCGGGAGAGGCTCTGTGTTACGGAGGTTTGTAGCGAGCAGAGAATGAGGGTACAAAGGTCATGTGAGATCTGCATAACCTGCGTTACACCAATTTAATTGAGAGACGTAACGGCCCTTTCACTCGCTGGCGATTTTGTATTAAATATGCAGAAGCAGCGTAAGTGCTACTAATGGAGAAGCCTTTTTGGTGACGGGTTACTGCTTTTTGAAAAAGTTGCATTGCGCTCAGCCGAGAGTAATGTACTTAGGCTAAACTGTGCCTTTAAAAAGTGTCTAATTGTAAGTTTTTATGCTGGGTGCAAACCGTAAAAAATGTACCGAGAAAAATGCCTACGAACCTTCAGTGCAGAGCAGGCAGAGACGTGCCCCGTGGGCTGAGCGGTGCAGGGATCCAACAGCAGCTGCTCAAAGCCAGCAGCCAGCAGCTGGCAGGGGGTCTGGTCAAAAGGAGAAGAGGTAGGTCAGTACTTAGGTCACACATACGTAAGCTACTGACTCAGGAAGGGATCTTCAGAGATGTAGCTCTGGTAAATGATCACTGAAACAGACTTTCTGTGCTCTTCCACATTAAAATAAAACCAAAGCGCAGGACGGTCCCACCCCGCCAAGCCGTGCAGGAGATCTCGGGGACGGTGCCCATCTGTCGGTGGCTCACGCTCACCGTTGAGGTGAGGAGGAAGGGCTGAGATGGAGCAATCCCAGATGGGGTTTTGGCACAAGAGGTGAGCTGAGCGTGCCCAGCAGCCATGGTGCTGTGCAGAACCCCTCCTTCCCTGGGGGTCCGTGCCAGCTGTAGTGACAGGTTTCCTGCTGTGCCACACCCCGTGCACCAGGAGGAGCATGAGGGAGGTAAGGGCATCCTCTGACAGACACATGGTGGCCATGGTTGGGCTTTCCCTCGACCAAGCTCTGAGCCTCTGCAGCCTCCAGACATCCCTCCCAGCAGGGCAATTCGGGGTCCAGAGAAGCCCCGGGAACATCCTGGGCGCTGGTCTGACCACCACCGTCAGTGGGGCTTGTGCCACCATGAGTCTGAGCAGGAAAAAGGTGAGGAAAAGAAGACTAAAGGACATCTGAACAGAAGCTGAAGGGGCAAACAGGTGACTGTGGGTTTGCAAAGAAATTGAGCACCAGCCTGGCTTGCCCTGCTACTAACTCCATGTCCTAAACCTGGCGTGGGCTCACGCTGTGCAGCGCTTGGTGCCTACACCCTACAACACTTAAGGTTGTCCCCATGTTGGTACCCACTTGTCTGCTTCTCAGGCAGCTTGTTGCTCCCTGGCATCCCACCCCACGCCCCCGGTGAGAGGCTGGGGGGTTGCATCACCCCAAAGCAGGCACAGGCAACCAGAGCGCATCTTTCAAACCCAGATCAAACTTTTCTTCTTGATGAAGAAGAAAAAACACTTTTCTGCCTTTTCATCTTCTGCTGGCCATTTCAGGGGGACGCCCAGTTGCTCAATTCCTCCCCAAACCGCAGCTATACAGAGATGAACTCCATTTTCAGTAGGACTTACGGGATGACTCTTTTTTTTTTTTTTGCCATTTACATGTGACAATCACGTTGGGACCTCACAGTTAGTGTAGATTTAAATATGCTGAGATATGAAATGCTGTCAGTTATAACACAGGAAATCCTTAAAAACAGGCCTATTCATTTAAAGCTGTGTCTACGGCTATAAGTTGTGATAGGTAAACTGTGGAAAATAAATACGGTAGAAATGTTGATGAGCCGAGCTGTGGTTTGATCACACTGCTGCCACTTTTTAATATTTATGTTTGGCTACTGCAAATTCTTGCTATAAATCCTGGCTACAGTAATCTGCATTCATATTAAGAGCTTGGTTTAAGAAAAGAGGAAAGTGTGGGAGGTAAAGGATTAAAAAAACAGTTTATGCATGCTTCAGATACCTCTTCTTAGCAAAAGCTTGCTTAAATGAAAAAAAAACAACAACAAGCCCTTATATCCTCAGGGGGGCTGGCTAGAAGCTGGAAAGGGAAAAATCACATGCAGCTGGTGGGTGAAGGGCTGAGACATCAGGTGAAGCTGTTTGCAGCGAGCTAGGAAGGATTTAGAAAACAGTCTATGCTTTTGATAAACAGACACATCATCATAGAGGAAGATAATATGCCAGTAGAAAATTAGCTTAGGAGTTATCTTCTAAGGACAACCGTGGGCTGCTTGTGGAGGGGATGCTGTTGCCTATGGTAAGAGGACCCAGAGGTCCCTGCTCCCCCAGCCCCTGCCTACCCCGGCAGTGTGCCGCTGCTGAACCCTGCCACAACGCTCCGGGGCTTCGCCCACAGATTTTTGCCCAGCAAAACGGCACTGTGGGCCTTCTTCCTTCCCACTCCCCCTCCTGGAAGTCAGGCTTCTGGCCTCACCCTGTCGATGTGCAGCCAGCTTGATGATGAGGGGACCAATCCCCAAAACAGTCCCTTGTTTGAGGTGAGTGAGCTGACCTTTTAAATATCGTAATGTAATTTTTATAGTGCGACTTTTTCTCCCAAGTTCTTCTAGCAGTTCTTCTGACACTGATTTTTTTTTTTTTAATTATTCTCTCAAAAGTGACCCAACCATTAGAGTCACCAGCTTTTAATTTCAGCTTAAATGGTGGTCTCCTCAGATTTGGAGAAGTACCAGGCACCCTCATCTGGGCAAACGCTATCCATTACCAAGAGAGCCTTGATGGAAAGAAAGTGTATAAAATTTAACCTGGTGTTTCAATGGAAAATGTCCTTTTTCACCGCAAATGCCAGAAACACAGCTATAGCTATATCTACATCGCACATCGGGGCTGGGATCTGGCCCAGCAGAGCTCTCAGCTTCTAATTGCTGTATCCAAATTAACAGACAGCCAGACCCCGCGTCTCAGCTGGGAGGCAGCCTCTAATGGCAAAAAGGCACTAAAGCACTTAAACCTTCTCTGAGCCATGCCTAATTGTGCAAAGGCTCCTCTCCTGGCTGCACTCGTGGAGTTTAAATGAACATATTTTGTTGTTGTTGTGCTGAAACAGAAGGTGAGTATTTACGCTGACAGGAGGAAGGAGGAACTTCACATCTGAACAGAGACAGCTTCTTAAGCCCCCCGGCTTCCTGCGGTAGGCATCCAGACATCGATCCCAGGCTTTCTCCATGCAATATCCGACATGTTAGCATAAATCACCGTTAACATCCAACTTTGCAGTGCAATGGGCTAAAAACGCTCACAGCCAGATGTAGATGAGAAACAGTTAAAGCAGCTGTTTCTCACCTCCTCTTATTAAAGGCGGGAGCCAGTCTGCTAATTTGGGATTAGAGACTGACAGCCTTGCAATTGCAAATTAAAATTGGACAGCAGAAGCTTCCTTCCACCCCCAGAAGCCACCTCTCCTGGATGGGCAGGATGCTTTGGGCTTTCAGAATGAGCAGCATCCAGCTTCTGTGGAACGTGTGGAGGGTGTCCCTCTCCCTAAAACACACCAGGACCAAAGGAACGGGACACCTCCTGGCTGCTGGCATTTTTAAAACTGAGAGTGCCAAGCTTCCCCTCCCATCCTCCTGGGAAAGTTTTAGCTACCTAATTGTCCATGCTACTGTCATCATCTAAAGAAGGTGGCCTTGTTGCATTAGGTGCCTCTGCTTAAAATTGTATAGGCAAACCAGCTTGTAAGATGACAGAGGTGCCTAGAATTTCGTCTTGGACTGGATCAACCTCTGGATGCCTTTTATAGCAGCCCAATTCTTCTTCTGCTGGAAATGGACATGCTTTCCCTCCAGGCCTGTGTGCAAGGTGTGCTAGCTCCAACATTGGCTTACATTCCCAATAGCCACCCAACCTCTTCAGCTAAGTTTTGCCATTACTCCATATCATTGCTTTTGCAGGGTGGTTGGGAGGCCGTTTTTTCTCGCCAAGTATCCTCTGACCTCAGGGACCGTGAGGATTTCAAGCCGTGTGCTAAGGGCTGGCACAGCCTGGAGGTGGAGGGGTAATCACACAGACAGTGGTAAGATTGAAGAAAAGCAATAGTTTGGGCTCAGTGATGTGCCATATAGACAAGTGGTATGTAAGTAGCAACTTCATAGCACTGTCCTTGTAGCATAGAGGAATACTAGCTTTGTGCCAAAATTACAGACTTCTGTTTAAATGAAAGCTTTATCTTCAAGTATTTTTCCAGTTCTTTGTAAAATTACATTGTTCTTCAGTATCTGGCTTTTAATGAAACACACATAAAATCTAAAGACCGTATGCTGAGACCGATGACTGCAGAACTGCTATTTCAGTTCCAGGAAGAAGCTCTTGAAATCCCCATTTTTCTTCCAATTTGTTGTAAACCTGAAAAATCTAGTTCTTGCTGTGCTTTTCAGGAAGGCTCCCTAGTGAGAGCACTTGCGAGGGGAGAGAAAGGGAATTTGGGCTAAAAGACTTAAAATCATCTGCGAGCCAAGCTGCTGACATGAGTGGGAGTGGAGTGAATTCAGCATTCAAGAAAGCAACCACCACCTTGCAGGTTCTGAAAGAAGAGTTTGTCTGCGAAACAGGTTATATCACTGGCTGTCCTTGGAGAAAACTAAATATATCCTGATCCTGATATCATTGCTCCTAAGTTTGCTCTTTAATTACACTTCATGCATTTATGCTCAATAAAGCACCGATGCCTTCCCCAGAAATCAAGGAGGCCGGTCACTCCAGTTGTTCCAGCAAGGAGCTGCACTGGGTCCCGCTCGTTGACGCTGCTAAGCCCTGTTAGCACCCTGCTCCCCGTGTCTCTGTGCTTCTGCTCGAGCTGGACAGAGAGAGGAAAGAGGGAAGCCTTGCAAAGTCCCTGTATTCATGGGGCACATCAGTCTACTTCTGCTGGTGCTCTTGGACAGCACCTCCATCTCCCGAGGTATGATCAGCAGATAGCTGTTTGCCATAACGAGTTACTGCCTTGCTGGCTAAATATGTTTATGAGCAAATAATTTTTGGAATGAGCTGAGGTCTCCTTGCTTGGACTAAAGCGTTATCGCTGGGAGGTGACCATGCGCTCACCTTGCTCCATCACAAAGGAAGATGTGGTCACCCCTGCAGTTTTTTTGGGGCCTTCATGCTGCTGGAACTTGATATGGCTGTGTTAAAGCTGCAAGGGTAAGCTGAGCTCTTCGGGTGTTAAAATAGGATGGGGATAAGTACGGAAGAGTGTGACTAGAGGTCTGGAAAAAACCCAATCAACTCGGGCTTTGTTGGGACAGATGGGGAGGGTGAGGTGGGTAGGGTGGCCTCTAGGATTGGGGGGTGCCTGCTGCTGGCCCCCCCTTTGCTGCAGGGAGGAGGAAGCGTGTGTGGAATGGGGCTCCCTATCAGGGTCTCACACCCGCTCTTCAAGGCTGCTCCATCTTCCCTGTGTCCCCTTTGGCAGCTGGGGACTGCTGGCTGGTAATTTGTACCAAGAGGTGACTGACACCTTGTAGCATGTAGCAGTGCTGCCAACCATGTCTGCTTGCTCAAACACCTCAAATATTACTTTAATATTGAAAGGAATAGATTCAAACCGCACAGATGCCAACTGGAGAGATCCAAGAAGACTACAAAGCCCTGAGGGACGGTGATCATCCTGGCTGGAGCATGGGAAGTGTTTGCATATACCGGGAAAGAGAGAGGCTTGTTGTTCTTGCCAGTGATGCTCATGGCATGCACCTTGGGAGGAGGGCTCTGCAGCATGGTTTCCACCTCCTACCCCTCGTACTTTGGCAGCACTGGCCTCTTCCGTACCTGCTTTTTTCTACCCCCCACATCTCACACAGAGACAGAGTCCCAACTGCACGTTGCATTCGGGCTGGTGGTGGGTGCCTCACGGGGCAAACCTCTGCAGTTCAGACTCTGAGCAGTGATTTCTTCCATAGCCGACAACCAAAAAGGTCCTAAGGGAGGGCAGCAAAACCAACAAGAGGCGAGAGTCAACACTCTCGACAAGAGTTGGGGGCGGGAGTCAACACTCCCAACACGCGAGAGGAGCAGGGTGTTGTTACGGGGGCTCATGATGTCCTGCCGAGACCCGGGCAGCCAGGCCTGGCCCCGGCTGTGCTTGTGTTGCCCGTTGCAGTAGTGGCGTGCGCGGCTGTCCAGGCAGTTCCTGAGGTTTGTCAGTTTAGGGCGTGTAAGTCCCTCACCCCGCCGGGGCGCAGAGCTGGGCGCACGCTGGGGAAGTGCAGCTTGGCTCGTAGGAGCCCAGTGCGCCGCACGGGACGCACCGGTGCAGCAACAGGACCCACATTTTGCTGTTGATTTTGGTCCTCTAGCAATTTTGAAGGCAAGAAGGGGCTGTGTATTACGTACCACAAAACCGTATGAAGAGATTGCTGTGTGAAGCCTGTGATTTCTTGTTGAGCTATGGCACAGCCTTTAAAAGTACTGGGGAATCGACCATGTCCGCACACCTCATTTCGAAGCTCAATTAGTTTAGTTTCTGTTTCCTGCCCAGAGGGTGTGCGTGTTTTGCATTTGTTTGTTGGATTAAAGAGTTTTCTATTAGCAGTGATTGCATCATCCTCGCCTGTCCCTTCTGCGCAGCCTGTAGCCATCGATGGCCGCTCCCCAGTCGTGGGATTCATCCCGCCAAGTTTCAGTAATGGCGACCAGGTTGTAGCTTTCTAGCAGCACGGTGGCTTCCAGCTCCTCCTGTTTGTTGCCCATGCTGTGTGCATTGGTGTAGAGGCACTTCAGCTGGGCTGTCGGCCATGTCACCCTCTTAGAGGAACACCCTTTGGTTCCTCTAAGATCTTTCTCTGCTGTTTCCCTGTTGGCTCCTATGACAGGGAGTTGGCTCTGGAGCCCCTGGCTCATCTCCGTAAGACTTCACGTGCGCTGCAGTGCACCAGCACGTCTCAGAGCAGCAGGCTGAGGGTCCTTGCTGGCACCCCGTCCCTCTAACCTTGGCATGTCATCCCACAGCTTGTCATGGGTGAGCCTGATATCATCCCCCTCCCCCTGCAAATCCCCATTCTTTGCCTGGTGACTCCCAGAGCTCACTCACATCCCCCTCTGCAGACAGATGGGCCAGTTTCATGGCCCCTCATTGCTTTTTCATGCTGATGGGGGGAGGCTTTAGCTCTTTCCCTTCTTTACTACTTGTCTCCACTCCTCTCCTTATACTCCTTGCAGGCTCGACTCTTGTTCTGGATCTCCTGGGAATGACTGACTGACTGACTGACTCCTTCAGCTGACTCCAACAGCACAAAACTGCACAGGCTGAGGTTTTTTCTGAGGTAGTTTCCCACAATTATGTGAGGGAAGGCGGCTCACAGAGGGTCGGCCACGCACAAGGCAAGTGGCAGGAGCAAAGGGCTGGGAGCGGGGAGAGGGCAGAGGGAGGTAGGAGAGGACATGTCCCCTCTTGGTGCCTGTGCGCAGGCTGAGCTGGTCCTTGTGAGGAAAGCCTGCCTCCTCCCAAGCCCTTAGACGCTGGAGATATGAGCTTGGGAGCAGTGATGCTAGGCTTTAAATGATACTATTTTTCCACAGTGGTGTCATCCTGAAGGTAGATCTTAACTGATGAAAGACTTAGCTTGTGAAACAGCTGTGTGAGCATTTCCAGGAAATAAAAGGAGCTGGTCTTTTAGCTAACAGGCTGTTTAAATGGGTTGTGCATCCTTATTTTGTAAATGCCTCATCCCCCATGGTGACTATGGGGTGAACTGTTCCATACCCAGAAGAAAAAAAATAGTGACAGCACATCACACTTACACATCACTGACTATAGGGACTTGCCCAAAGATTTTTGCAAAGATGAGCCTGTCCCCATTTATACATGCGCGAAGGAGTTAAAATGACTTGCTCAGTGCTCGTGGTGGCTCAGCAGTGGAGTCAAAACAGGGTCCAGCGGACATTGTGGAAGAATTTATCTTTACCAGCTCGTTTTTCCACCACAAGCTGCTGAAACTTGCAGCAAGATGTTTTTAATCAGCCAGGATTTTGTATTGAGCCAGGTACAATCTTGGGCAGCTGCAACAAAACCATCTCCTTTTCTAGCTTATAAATGCTGAGAAATTTCTCGGGCATCCTCTTGCGAGAGAGGATAATACGGTGGGCGCATTGTCATCATCAGCTATTCAGACAGCATTCCACCTGGATTTTGTCTTTACAGAGCCCTTGGTGCTTTAGATAAGACAGTGATAAAAAAGATGAGTGTATGTTTTTGTGTGTCTAAAAGCCTGGCTTTCAGGGCATTACATTTGCCTCCTTGTGAAGAATTTCTTTAGAACTGTATGTGGGTTTATTATTCTTCACTTCAACTCTGGACACTTGGTGACTGACTGTTTCCACCTATTTGTTCCAGAATGATGGCAGCTTTGTTTAGGTGATAATAGGAGGGTTGTGCTCTTTTAGGAGGCTATAATCCAATTCCCAAGTGGATGAATACTCTCCAAGGCCACGTAGTTTATCCTGACAATCCAAGAAACTGAATTACTGACCAGAAAAATAGTGGTGCTCCTGCTCATGTTGTTGTGCTCTAATTCTTTGGTATTTGGGCTAAATAAATGTTCAAAGTATTTGTGACATGAGAAGGAATAACACAGGGAAAGGATGGGAATGATAGTCAGGAGCAGACTGGCAGAAGGAGCTGGAGCTGGGGATATTTTGTTGTTTGTTTCTTAATTATTTCAGGAATTCCTTGAGGACATTCCCCACCTTTCAGACAAGGATTGCACCCTGAGCTAAAATCCCCTGGCTTGGGGTTAGATGATGCCTAAATAACTTCCTCAGGTCCAAACTGCTGAGAGATAAAGGCTATTCACAATTGGCAGAGTCCAGTCTGTAGCTGAACATCCCATGGGATAAAAATGCTCCATCTCATGGGTGGCTTTGATTTTTTTCTCTGCTTTGCTTTGCTGTCCTGCTTGCTTTTGAAAGAGATCTTGAACTGATTTTTCTGTTTTAAATATTAGGGTTTTGATATAAATGTGCACGTTGTGTAACTACGCAACATGCATCAAACAAACACCTACCCGGTGGCTGCATGTGCAAGTTGAACGTTGCAGCCCTCAATACCGTCGGGGTGCACAGGCTGCAGCTCAGGACTGGGGCCGTAGTCTTTAATTAGAAGGATGTTTATTACTTGACTAAAAGTGCTCCTGTTAAAAAAAGCTAGGTGTGAGACCAGGCTTTTACAGCAGATACATGAACTCACTGACTCTCCTTGTCTGCTAATGTGTTACAGACTGCAAGAAATACACCACTGAGAACTATTATGCTCCCTTGTCTTGCTCTGAGGCTTTGTGCATCTCCGTTGGCAATGTTTCTGCAAGCCCAACACGAAGTATTTTGGATTAGGTGTAGAAATGGTAGCTTATCTTAAGCATTGCAAAGATGGCAACTGGATTTTAGGGCCAACTTATTTCACACTGGTGGAGGATGTTTTCTGCTTTTCTACAGGACATTGGTATAGTGTCTTGCTCTGATACTGTCAGACATAGACATCATCCATCACCTCTGCACTGACCCGAGTGTAGGATACTCCCTCTAGGCTTAGGGGGGGATCCTGGGAACCCAAAGTTACCTGGTTGCTTCTCAGCGCCAGCTCCTGGAGTCAGGTGAATTTTGCAGGGGTTGGGGGCAGTTGCCCTCTAGGCACTACAGAGAGAGCCACAGATCACATTTCAGCCCAAGGGTTCAGGTCAGGAGGGAGAAAATCTGTAGCTGTCACCAGAGGTACTCAACACCTCAAAAAGAGCCTGCAGTGAACAAGACTCCATTTTGTGAGTTTACAGAGCATTGAAATACTAATTAAAATGACAATTAATTAAAATAAGAGATAAATATTACCTCTTCCAGTATACTTAGTGTGCTGGTTTTGGCTAGGATAGAGTTAATTTTCTTCATAGTAGCTAGTATGGGGTTACGTTTTGGGTTTGTGCTGAAAAGAGGGTTGATAATCCAAGGATGTTTTAGTTACTGCTGAGCAGTGCTTACACAGAGTCAAGGCCTTTTCTGCTTCTCACCCCACCCCAGCAGTGAGCAGGCTGGGGATGAGTGCAAGAAGCTGGGAGGGGACACAGCTGGGACAGCTGACCCCAACTGTCCAAAGGGGTATCCCATACCATACAACGTCATGCTCAGTATATAAAGCTGGGGGAAGAAGAAGAAAGGGGAGGGATGTTTGGAGTGATGGCATCTGTCTTCCCAAGTAATCATTACGCATGATGGATCCCTGCTTCCCTGGAGATGGCTGAACCCCTGCCTGCCCATGGGGAGTGGTGAATGAATCCTTGGTTTGCTTTGCTTGTGTGCACGGCTTTTGCTTTCCCTATTAAACTGTCTTTAGCTCAAGCCATGAGTTTCCTCACTTTCACTCTTCCGATTCTCTGCCCCGTCCCACTGGTGGTGGAGCGAGTGGTTGTGTGGGTCTTAGTTGTCGGCTGGGGTTAAACCACAACACTTAGAAAGTCATTCTTGGTGTGAGCAGACTTGATTCTGGCCTCGTTTTTCCTTTGGACTACTTAAATGTTCAGGCTCATTAATCCTTACAGCTCTTAGTCTTGATATGAAAAAGCATTCAATAAATGTACTGCCTTTACTGTTTAGTCATTATTTAATAGTGTTTATCGGAGTTATCAATCTGAAAAGCATTACTGGCTGAAAAAGCTCCATGTTTAAATTTTTACCTATGTGATATACATGGAGGTATTTACCTAAATCCCAGTTCTGTAAAGCAGTTAAACGTCACTGACAGTGGGACTAAAACCAGGTTTGAATATGAGCTGTCTTCCATATTTACCTCAGTGCAGTTGTAGTCTCTGTTCAGTCTTGTTTTTCTTGTTTGGGCAGTATCGTGCCGTTCATTCATTCTTACCTGAGTACTTGAGTCCATACCAGTGAACCCGGTATCAGTTTGTCCTAGTATGTTTACTGTGACCCTTTTGGTCAACCCTCAGGTTCAGTTTCTTACCAGATGAAGAACCGCCCGCTCTCCCTGCTGCCGTAAGCATAAGGAAGCCTGGCTGTGGTACTCCAGCGTTGTGCCGGAGGGAGGCTGCGTGCCCAGGCACCAGACCTGCTCTTGACTTTATCTTCTGCTGGTGGCTCATTAGTACCTTTCAGACGAGCAGTAGTCTCCCAAATGCTTGGCTAGGGAAGCTTTAGAGGATTTTTTTTTTAATAAAATTAAACAATTCGTCCACAAGCTAGTGAAACTTACCATTTGGTTTTCTAGGGTAGCACATGAATCATGAATTTGAAGATAGGATCCATTTACCTCTTGGTGACAAATCTAGGTAACTGACATGCAATTTTCGGGGCAGACACCAGTGATTATTCAAATAATAGTCACGGATAGAATTTACGTACGTTAATTACCCTATGACAGCTGCAGCCAGATTTAACAAAACATTCCTCCACCTAGAATAAGGTAAATAAACTCTCTTGCTCCGTGGGGTGCTTTTGGCACGGTACTTTCCACACGCCCGAGAAGCACATCTTCTGATAACCAGTGCTGCTGGTGATTGCAAAGCATGTGTGAGGAACAAGTCTTGGTGAAACTGTTTAAAGGGATGAAGGAAGATGTTGGCACTGACTGGGAGCTGTTCTGGATCAGTATTCATCACTGCTCTGGTCCTTTCTCCATTGACCCTGCCACCGAGTCAGTAGTTACACTCAAATACGTTGCCTCAGTGGTGAGGCAAGGGCTGGCAGCGGTGGCCCTGGTCAGCCCCAGTGCCATTAGTCTGTGTCAGAAAACCCTCCACCAGACAAGTGAGGGTGACAACCACGCGGTAATACTTATAGAGATACGTACTTTGTGACAAACGACCACTGCCTCAGAAATGAAAGCTGAGTAGTAAGTAAATCTTCACCTTAAAACAGGAGAAAAAGGATCACACGGGTATGCAAGCGAGCGATGAAGGTAAACCTTCATCTTCAAACTATTCCCTGGAGGGGCTCCAGGGAATAAGAAGAGGTTCCTGGTGCGTGACTTGTGGTGGGAAGAGAGGGATGAAGGAACTGGCTGGTTGCTGTCACAGCAGCTGGGAATGGCAGGGTGACACTGCAGACCCTGTGCCCCTGCATGGACTGTGAGCTATGCCTTTCTGCAAGAGATACCCGGCTGAAATGCCCTTGGTCTCACCAGACTGAGCCCAAGGTTTTCAGTATGTTTTGAGGGTGATGTAGTCACCTCCAGCTTAGCTTCCCTATATGTATAATACACTGGAAAAGGTTACACAGAGAATTTGTGGATGCCTCATCCCAAGGTCAGGGTGTATGGGGCTTTGAGCAACATGATCTAGTGAAAGATATTGGATTAGATGATCTAGGATCATCTTGTCATCTCAGGAGGATGGTGCCAGTGTCTTTTCAGCAGTGCCCAGTGATAGGACCAGAGGCAATGGGCTAAACTGCAGCACAGAAGTTCCACCTCAACATGAGGAAAAACTCCTTTACTGTGAGGATGACGGAGCACTGGAAGAGGCTGCCCAGAGAGGTTGTGGAGTCTCCTTCTCTGGAGACCTTCAAAACCTGACTGGACGCATCCCTGTGCAACCTGCCCTAGGTGATCCTGCCTTGGCAGGGGGGTTGGACCAGATGATCTTCAGAGGTCCCTTCCAGCCCCTACCATTCTGTGATTCTGTGATCTTTGAAGGTCAATTCCAACCCAAACCATTCTATGATTCCTGAGTGTTGCCTGCGTGCAGATGTGTAACCTGCAGAAGTCTAGGTGCCTGGAAATGAGACCCCATGGCTTAGGAGGAATCAAATCCCTTCAGGCATACCTGCCTCCTTCCACCATCTGGAGGCAGGACCAAGTGGGTGAGCTCAAACCATGGGTCAGAGCTGTGGATGGATAAAGAGAGGGCCCTTCTTCCCCCAGCCTTCAAGGGTACCTGCCTTTCTCCTCTGGTGGGTGGAGGCTCTTAACATTTTGGCCACTGATTTTCCACCTTCTGAGCTGTAGGCACATATTAGGCCCCATCCTGAGCAGACGGATTTCCTTGTGTGATTGCAATGAACCTTGCGATCTGCTGGGCTGGATTGCAGAGGGTTCTCTCCAGCTTGTGGTCCCGCGGAAGTCCCCAGGGCAGCAGAAAAGCACAATTCTCTTAGGGAAACAACACTGCCAGCAAGATAGGAAAATGTATCTGGATGACCTGTATTTATGAGGCTTTTCGGGTGTCTGAATACACTTAGATTCTGAACAGCTAGGGCAGATTATTTGAAAATGGATCTCCCCCCCCCGGATAAGGGGCTTTCTAAGCTTCTCCTAATTTGTTGCTGTGGTTGGTAGGTATATCTCTGTAAATTTTAAAGGACAAAGGTAACGTTGAACAGTGTAAAAACAGCTGGATCAACATGACATGAGGAATAAGTCACATACATGCCCCTATAGCTCTCTCCTCCGTGTTCATCTCACTATGTTTGTTTAAGCCATTATGCTGCATTGTCCTTGTGGAAATGGCAGGTATTTTTGTACCATATTTTTTGACGTGGGCATTGCCTGGGTGCAACTGAGGCAAATTGTCAGCTGTGTCATTTTTTAACAACACATGTAGCTTAGAGATTATTAAGTATTAGGAATGAGCATGAATGCTTGTCAGTTGGGGAGCAGGTTCCACAGGTGGTGGAGATACCTCTCCAGCAGCTGTCATCCCGTGGGCTGCCACTTACTTTAATCTCCCTGTCACCTGTATTTCTCAGGCACTTGGCAGTCCCTCAATTTCGCTGCTGAAAATTATGTGCTTCAGATGTTTCATGAAGAAATTTAATAGTTTGGTTACATTACAGGAAGGAATCTCCCATAAATTGTACTTCTGAATTTCCTTAATATTTTTTTAATACCCCATTTAGGGCACCAGTCACAGCGTGTCCCATCTTAGAGCTATGGCAAATTAAGGGGGGGTCTAATGAGAAAACCTTTTTGAATAAAGTCCTGTAAGGGCCATTCAGAAAAGTTCTCCAGCAAACTCAGAAAGTTTGCAGAGGTAGAGAGGAGTGACACTTCAAACGTGCACAAACAGGACTCAGGCATAAGCAACCTTCTGAGTGTGTTTACACACTATGTTTACACACTGGAGTCTTTTTCTTCTTCCCTTGTGACGGCTCCCTGCCTGTTTATTTTATTTATTTTTTGCTCATTGCTTTTCATACCTTTTTTGAATCCTGTAAGCTCAAATCCTGTCTTAGATTTTGCTTTTTCTCTTGTAACTCACCAGGCTCTTTCTTTTTAGTCCTAGAAAGGGCTCCTGTCATCCTTCCAATTCCCTTCTCACCACCCTCTGATGCCCACAGGACAGCCCCTTCCCCTGGCCTGCCTTGCCCTCCCCGACGCTGTGGGGTCCCATCAGCACCCAGATCACACGAGTGAATCAACCCCTCAGATGGGGTGTATTCCCCCATGAGTGCATGCAGGGAGGGTGGGATGCTCCCTGAGGACTGGGGGTGGGGACAGAGCCTGGGGCACCCCGATTCTTATGAACCACATATTTGAGCTTAAAGGTTTTTACACTTATTTCTATTTCTTCACAGTTCCATATGTTCTATTATATATTCTCTCAATATATAGAATGCATATAGAGGACACATATAGGATATTATATATTCTTCTCTTCTGCATAACTGTAGCCTCTCATTTAGCAAGGTACTTGAATATAAGCCAGACTTCTTAAACTACGTTACCTGAAGATAATGTCAGAATCACAGAATCATTAAGGTTGGAAAAGACCTTCAAGATCATCAAGTCCAACCGTTAAACCAATACCACCATGCCCCCTAAACCATGTCCCCAACTGCCATGTCCACATGTTTTTTGAACACCTCCAGTGATGGTGACTCCACCACCTCCCTGGGCAGCCTGTGCCAATGCTTGACCACTCTCTCAGTAAAGAAAATTTCCCCAATACTCAGTCTAAACCTCCCCTGGCGCAACTTGAGGCCATTTCCTCTCGTCCTATCACTAGTTACTTGGGAGAAGAGACCAACACCCACCTCACCACAACCCCCTTTCAGGTAGTTGAAGAGAGCGATAAGGTCTCCCCTCAGCCTCCTCTTGTCCAGATTGAACAACCCCAGTTCCCTCAGCTGCTCCTCATAAGACTTGTGCTCCAGACCCCTCACCAGCTTCGTTGCCCTTCTCTGGACATGCTCCAGCACCTCAATGTCCTTCTTGTAGTGAGGGGCCCAAAACTGAACACAGGATTCGAGGTGTGGCCTCAGCAGTGCCGAATACAGGGGCACTATCACTTCCCTGCTCCTGCTAATGATGATCCAGAGGACATTGTAAAAATTCACTAAAGGGCCCTGCAGATATACATTAAAAAAATGCCATAATATAAAAACCTACACCTCTTTTTTGCCAAATTTTTCATATGGAAATAACAAGCAACCTACAGATGAGACACAGTGGACCAGGCCCATCATGCCAAAGCCTGGGTGTTGAAGTCAGAAGTGTGGACACTGTTGACTCCCTGTGCAGGCACTTCTAAGGAACAGTTTATCTGGTCCACTTTGAGGGGAATAATTGGACCCTCCAAGCTCCCATTTCTCCCTGCAGACTCTAAAAACACCCTAGACAGCTATCTCAGAGCTAGGCCTATATGTTTATTTGAAGTTAGTTGAGGAAATTTTACCCCGGATGACTGCTAAGAAAGAAGAAAATTTAAAATAAACTGAAAAGGGATGACAGAGAGACACTTAATTTTTTCAGAGAAGAAACCAGTTCCTTTAAGTGGGGCACAAATAGTCGCCTTAAGAGGGTGTATGTACAGCTCAATGTAATGTAAGATATATATTTAAAATAGGTCAGATGAGAGTGCTCTTTGTATTCTAAGTACGTGAATAAACCTAAACTGCTGGGACAGTGGGACACACTCAATTTTGCAGTGCAGAAATAAGCCAGAAAAGACGCAATCATCTTGAAATATCAACATCTTAACAGCAAAATTGACATCAAAATTTACACAAGCAAATACCCCAGACTTGAAAGCCCACCCTTGAATGCCTGTCCAATTCCATTTTAGTACAGAATATTATAATTTATCACACAGGCAAATACAGGCTGTTTCCATGGCACACACACACAAAAAAGCCACTAAATAGCCAGGTGCTACCAATATTAAAATAAATAAAACAGCATACTTTGAGACTGGTCTTTGAATCAGTAGTAAAACCTTATTAATTTGTATATAGATGAAAATTATATCTAAAAAATTGTAATGTTCATTTAAGCCAGTATGTCACCACAAACTTTTGGAAACTGCTCCAGAAGATTTTGCACATCGCTGCAATTACTTTCATTGCAATTGTTTTTTGTCCTGAAAAGTGATTTCTGTTCAGCCAGCTTCTGTCCCTAGTGCCGCGCTATTTTTATTTTACAGGTGAAATGTACATTTATATCCAAAGGAAGGGACTTAAATACAACATAGGGCTGTTATTTTAAAAGAGTTATATTTTTGCATTAGGCACCGCTTCCCTGTGCGTGTGCATCTGCATATGTGTGTTTATGTGTCTCGATATGCACAGATGATAAATAGCTACGTCATTTACATCTTTATGGTTGAAGCCTTTGATTGAATTTTCTTAACGCCAGGAGAGCCCATCCAGGATTCAGGTCCTACTGTGTAAACACTCACTAAGACATCTGCACCAAAGAGCTTGTAACTCTACGAGGATAAAATGTGGCAGAGGAAATAATTAGGGGGAGATAAAGCGACTCTCTGTGGTTAGATGGGAGGGTCAGTCAGCTCCAGGACCAGAACAAGCGTTCGTACTTGCCCAGCACTGATTTACTGGTGAATCAGCAGCACCAACAAGGCTTTATACTGGCCTCACGGTCAGATCGTCCCTCCACCTGGCGCTGGTGGGTGCCAGGGCATCCCAACCTCAGCTGAGCAGCACAGCGATATCGTCCCCTCCCAGAGAAGACCCCCCTCAGCTCCGGTTTTCCACATGCACACTTGCTAGGAATCACGCCCAAGACTCATGTAAGGAAAAGATTTTGCTGTTGTTGCACTTCTTTTTGAGGCAGGAGGGGGAAATAAAATGTTTCCCTGCTACAGGCTTGTTTCTCCATCACATGTAAAAGGAAGGACAGGTATGAGGAAGATCTTGAACCCCTATGTCCGTCCCCAAGGGGACATCGCTGTCAGATGGGAACCCCCAAGGGGCAGTGAGCTCTGGCACATCCCCACGAGCTGCCTTTCCTGGCTCTGCACGTTGACATCCCACCACTGTCTCCCAAAACACCAGCATCTACATGCCTAAAGTCCAGGCCCTCTCCTCCAACACATGGCCGTAGCCGGGCAGGGAGGAAGGGAGGTCACCTTGAACACTGGATGGAAGTGACATGAAAAGCGAGGCACGGGGACATCCCTGAACCCCCTGCCCTCTCTGCACCCCAGAGCCAGCTTGAAAATCAGGCGCCTGCATTGGGTCAGGGTGAGGAGGTTTGGTTTTCACTGGTGACTCTTGCAGAAGATTTCTGCCTCTGCCTTTGTATAGGTTGTCAGCTCCGCTGGTTTTGGGATGAGCCAGACTGCTGCTGATGTACTCAGTTAAGCCTCACTGCGGGTGGTGGAGGAGAAACACGGCGGTACCAACGCAGCTGTTTGGCCTTTGCTGCTGCTCCCGTGTTTCCATACCTTTGGTGAGAAACTGCTCAAGCGACCAGGAGAGCGAGTGAAACGGACTGCTTTCTTAAGCCTGCTCAAATCACTTTTGAAGGGCAGTAGGAACTATACCTTCTGTTGTGGTTGTGGCACTCAGTAATGAGAATAAAAGCTGCAAACTGTCCACTGTACCTCCATTGGTGGATTTGCTTGAGATTCAGAAACTTCTAAGACCTTTATTTCCTTCTACTGTACAAAACCATGACTTATTTGGTGTTGCCACCATGCCTGTGATCCTGGCCCAAGATATTGCAGGAGGATGGGAAGGGCTTTAGATAACATATGCAAAATTTCAACGTAATTTGTGGCTAATGCCTGAACCCCTGTTTCATGCACTCAGCCTAGTGCACGTGCTTTCTTTCAAGTTAAGTCATCTTTGTCTCCGTTCCTCAGGGTTTCCATATGCAAACTTGTGAGCAGCCACTGAGGTTAGTGTTTGGGTAGGTGGTTTTATAAAGTGGAAATCTGCTGATGGATCTGTGGGGATATTCTAGCTGGCTATTTGCCTATATATTTGTAGATATAAAGAAAGAAAGGTTACTGGCAGTCATAGTTTTTAAATACAGCACTTAAATAATGGTATGTTTAATTGAAGCTCAGGTTTACTCCTTGGGAATGGATACAGCTGTTAAACTGGCAGAAGGTTCTTCGCCTCCACCGCTTCTGCAAGACCAAAGAGCATTTAGTATGTCCATCTTTGTGTGGTTACACTTCTAAACCAAATGTAACCAGCTGACTTGGTTTTGTGGGTTGCTCTACAAAGTCTTTGTGTGCAGTGCCTTCCCTCCCCACAGCCGTGCTGGACATGTGGACCCATATCTCCTGCTCCGTGTGGGGTCTGAAGAGGTATCCCAGAGCACAGGCTGCCAGAGAAAAAAGAAAACAGTATTAAAGAAGGAAAAGGAAGGGGTGTGTGTGTGTGTATCATATTAATTCAGAGTAGGTGAGAGTCTCATCAAAGTTGAGATGGGTTTTCCACCCCTCCTCATTTCACTGTCCTTCATGCATGACACACCTGTGGGTCTGTAGTAAGTCCAGGCTACTTGCTTGGGTAGGCTTAGGCTATCTGCTGGGCTCTTTAAACATCCTAAAAATAGGTATTTCTGTGTCCTTAGATGTGGGGATAAAATGAGGTGTGTATGTTGTACACTTGATGAAACTACCCTTGTCCCCTACTTTACTGGCACAGTCATGAAGTCCCTGAGCCACTGTCATGCTGCTGGCACCAGCTGGGTTTCTCCTTGAATGGGTTTCTTCTATGTTTGTGTAAAAAGCTTTCTCACTGTTTTTTCTGGCCGTTGGACAGTGACTTGGTATAGACAGGTGGAGAACAGTTCTGCTCTCTGACATTTTGTCGAGCCTACAGCCTCCTCCTTCTAGTCCTGCTTTCTGATAGCTAAGTCTTTTGTGGGTTTGAAGCTGGTGGATCTGCCCAAGGGGTTAAAATGTTATCTCCTACACCTCCAGAGATAGAACTGTTGCCTTAGAGCAGTTGGAAATCCCCAGGGGAGCAGAGCCCTTGCTCTCACACTGCTGCAAAGATCCCAGATATCAGCCTGAAGATCAGAACACGTGCAAGACGGTACACACAGTGATACTCCTAAGCCTTACTGTTTGCTTTACAAGAGTGATTGCTGTTACTTACCTTACAGAAGGAATTATTTTAGGAACTGACATTTTTGCTTTAATTATTGCTGGTAATCAGACACCAGAGAAATTCTGTACTTGCTGAGAAAAAGTAACTCTTGTCCTCTTCCAGTACATCGTTTCCTCCTGCACATCTGCGCAGGCAGGAGCTGAGGTTAGAAGTATGGATCTGGAGTTTTGCTGAGAACAGTAAAATACAAATTTTGACTTTATGTCTCTTGTATGTGGATGTAATAATGCTCTAGTCTTGTGAGAACGTTACAAACATAAGCAGTAAATGATCATAGTATAATACTTATTTAAGGATTGGTGCCCTACCCATAACAGATTGAGTATATAGTACTGTCTTTTACTCCTTGGACATGGTTAGTTTCTTTCTCCCTAAGGCAAACATATTAGAGGTTGTTGGAAGTAATATCAAGCCTTTGCATTGGGAGATTTCTGAAAAACCTACAAGAACATTTAAAATTAAAGCTAAAAAGCAAATATAACTCTTAGAGATGTCAAATAAAAAATTAGTAAAATATGAACATGACTGAACTGTTCTCCATTTTTGAGGTGATGCAAATCTTAAAATACAGGGATCATGTTCTGCTGTTGGACCTGTCATGTCAGCTGGTAGCAGTTTCTTGACACCTTGTTTATAGTCTTGCTCTTTTTTTTCCTATCTCAGTTGAGGGTGAATTGTAGTGGGGTGAAGGATGCTGACAGCTCCACAGCAACCATGATTATTGTCTTGGTTAGCTAATGTCACACCATATGACACCAAATTGGGGGTGAACCTGCCAACAGTTATGGCCCTATAGCAATCCACATGGCAAACATGCAGAGGAGCAGCAGAAGTTGCGAGTAGGAGAAAGATACAAGAATGTATGCACAAAGGACATGCAAAGGGGGTAGGTTATTGCAGCATGGAGAAATATGAAAGTGGGAGGCCAGTATTTATCGGGAGGGGGGCAGGGGAGCTGGCAGGACTCTTGTATAGATCTCTTTTTCTCTTTCCTATGACTTCTATTGAAATTGTAAATGTACTGTTTATAATAGTAGCTTATAGGTTTGTTATTCACAGTTTGTAGAAAAATCTGAGAAACCAGATCTGGTTCATCCCCGTGGCAACTCAGGATAATTTCTGCCCAGATGATGCTAGTACTGAAGATGTTCCGGGTGTCTCGCATTTAAAAAAGAGTACATAGCCTGGATGTAAGAACAGATGAATGTGCTGAGTAATTTACGCAGAAAATATCAAGTAGACCTGAAAGGGGACTAACACAGAGCTTCATTTGAAGTTGAAAGCAAGTTCCTATATTGCTGCAAAAACAGAGTCGGTTCCTTTTCTATCATCTCAAACACCAGAAGAACCAGACTCCATGATGTAGTTGTTAAGGTAGGACTCAGTTTGAGTTAATGAAACTCTGGTGTCTATATGCACTAGAGGCTTAAAAGATAATGTATGAGCCTGGTTTTGCTCAAAAAAAACCTTGGTGGTTTGTTGATAGGATACCCTAAACTGAAAAAACCAGCTAAGATGCCATGTTCAGTATTGCCTTCTGATGGTGGTTCAGCTGCCTCCGGTGTCTCAGGAGGAAGCAATAGAGAAGGTGGTGCTGCACCTTGGAGACTGGCAAAACCATTGCAGCATGTGGAATGGGAGGTATTTTCTTTACATATTTGCCTCATGTAACAGCTCTCCAGATATGTACTAGGTGAGCTTCCCTCTTCACTTAAAGAGTTCATCCACAATTAAGCATTTTCTTAATGGAAATGAAGGTCTGGTGGTCTTGGTCTGGTGGCCACTTCAAGGCCAGGCCATGCATAGAGGGACTGGATAGAGAGAAGGGTCACATGAGACCCTTGCAGCAGCATGTGTTACCATTGATTAATGAACATTTCAGAGTGGAGAGCAAAAGTAATGAAACATGAAATAAGTTTGTTATAACAGTGTATTGGAGGATTCACTCTGTGGTCATACTTTTGGGCTCTGAATTTTATGTTGCTAATATTTTTGTATTGCTGTTAGTTGGGGTACCTCACCTGGTCCTGGGACCTCTCTAGATGGTATGTACAAGTATTGGATTCACATTTTCCTGCAAGTCTCTTTTTTTTTTCCTGTGAGACAGCCCTTATTGCCCATCAGATGTATTATTACCCAAAGCTGTTCCTCACCTGGTGTGACCAAGCAGAGCTTCACTAAGTAAAGAAAAGGGCAAAAATAACTTCGTATTTTCTATAGATTGTGGAGAAGGACTTGGCGATACTGGTGAATGAAAAAATGGGCATGAGCCAACAATGCGCACTCTTGCAACCCAAAAAGCAAATTTTCTCCTGGGCTGCATCAAAATAAACATGGCCAGTGGGTCAAAGGAGGTGATTCTGCCCCTTACTCGGCTCTGGTGAGACCCCACCTGGAGTCCTGTGTCCAGCTCTGGAACCCTCAGCACAGGAAAGACATGGACCTATTGGAGCAGGTCCAGAGGAGGGGCACACAAATGGTCAGAGGGATGGAACACCTCTAACTGTGAGGACAGGTTGAGAGAGTTGGGGTTGTTGAGCCTGGAGCAGAGAAGGCTCCAGGGAGACCTTACTGCAGCCTTCCAGTACTTAAAGGGGGCTTATAAGAAAGATACTTTTCACTAGGACCTGTAGCAATAGGACAAGGGTAATAGTTTTAAACTAAAAGAGGGCAGATTCAGAGTAGATATAAGGGAGAAATGTTTCACAATGAGGGTGGTGAACCACTGGCACAGGTTGCCCAGAGAGGTGGTAGATGCCCCATCCCTGGCAACATTCCAGGTCAGGTTGGACGGGGCTCTGAGCAACCTGATCTAGGTGAAGATGTCCCTGCTCACTGCACAGGGGTTGGACTAGATGACCTTAAAAGGTCTCTTACAAACCAAACCATTCTATGATGCTATGATTCTATGATTCTATGGATCTGGCACATTTATGAATCCATTCACTTCTCACTTCTGGACTAAAATTAATCCAGAAATCACAGGTAGTAGTATGGAAAACCCTTATAGGTGTGGTCTTGTATTATTGCACCATTGATCTTCAGGCAATCACTGAAGGCAGTGAACAGGGTCTTATTGTGTAAGCTCTGCTGTTAGCCACCTCTGGAGAGTGATCCATCCTACTCTGTACTAGAGCTGGGCCTGAGCTGTGTAAAGGCAGGCGTGAACATTGGGTCTCTGTCTGATCTACTTATCTTTTATGGCCAATGGAGAGAAACAGGCACTTCTAGGTCATGATTCATCTTGTCCAAATGTAGGCATCAAGAATAATTAGGTGAATCACACTGTAAAACTGCTTATTTCTCTCCAGTGTAATGGGAAATTATAAAGGAAGCACCAGGTGATTAGCTTATATGCATACACCTACCCTGTCAATGTCTCCAGGGAGATGAGATGAACCACCTACACGTCTAAGACAGGTGTGATGAATTGCCCTTTGGGGGTCTTACCCCTCTCTATTGCTTAGGAAACAAGTCAAAGGCACACACCTAACTTAGGCTAGACACTTAACTTCAAAGTTACTAAAATTAATTTAAGTTACTCCCACCATGAATCTGTATCTGCCACTAATAAGCAACTATTTTTTTTCTGGAACTATTTGCCATTCTCCAAAAGAGATATCAAGGATTCAGGAAGAAAATGCAGAGAAATTTCTGAGAAGTTTAACTCTTAATTTTTTATTTTATTTAAAGCTTTTTATTTTAAATCATAAGTTTTCTCTTTTGATGATCAATTTGTAACTCCAAAACACAGAATAGATTAACTGTCCTTTGGCACTGGCAGGGTTAACCTGAGTACTCTGATGGTAGGGAGGTTGTGTCTAGCTGGTTGAGAGCAGGTTTGAACACTTCCTCCATAACTCTTTTACGGCATCAATCTCTTCTACTTCAAGTCCTTGTTTGTCTGAAACATAAGGAGCGAGAGGATCACCTGCTGGAAGTTGTCTCCTGTCACTACATAGAGCAGTAAGTTTCCAAAAGTATTTAATGCTGCTAAAGGTTTAGCTACAATAAACATAAAAGGGATCGTGTTCTTCAAGTGGCAGCTAACCAGTCGCACTCGGAGCTCCAGCCGAATCCCTCGAAAGACGTGGAAGGGGAGGAAGCACATATAGAAGACCACCACAAGGATGATGGCGAGTCTGCGAGCCTTTTGTTTGTAGCGAGCCTGTGTGTAGGGCCCAGTAGCCAAGGTGTAAATAATAAGTGCGTAGCACAGAGTCACCGTCAGCAAGGGCAAGAAGAAGGCAAACATCGTCAGCAGCCAGTTATACCACCGACTAGTGTCCAGGTCCTCAGCAGCAGCCAGGTCCAGGCAGATCGTTCTGTTCTGCATAAGCCTCGTGGCAATCAAGATGCCCAAGGGGCTGGTGGCCGCCCCGGAAATCATCCAAACTACTACACAAGTTACCACTGCCCATCTCTGTTTTTGAACAAAAAGGCATTTAATTGACAACTACAAAAAAGCGGAAGATGCTGAAGCAGCTAAGGAAGATAATACCACTGTACATGTTGAAGTACAAACAGAGGTGGGTAAACTTGCACATGAAGTCTCCAAAAATCCAGTTATTTCCGTTAGCAGAGTAGTGTATAAAGAAAGGAAGCGTGGCTATATAGAATAGGTTGGTGATAGCCAGGTTCAACATGATGATGGTGCTGCTTTTCCAGGGCCTCATCTTGATAAAGTAAACAAAAGTTGTCACGATGTTGCCTGGGAAGCAGACCAGGAAGATTAGGCTGTAAAGGATGGAGAGATAGGATTTCATCTGTAAGAAATCTTCATCCATGCAGCTTGTCAACAGGTCTGCGCGGTCCGGCAGAGCAGTAAAATTGCCAGCATGTTCAGATGCCACGTTTGCAGAAATCTTAAAGCTTTACAAAAATCAGATGTTTAGTTTTAATTGATTTGTTGGGACAAATACATTCAGGTAAATCTTTTGTCGCTGGAGCAAATATGACAAGGCATAGTAGAGGGAGGGAACAGGGCTTTGCTAACGTACCCAGCTCTGACCTAGAATAACCCCCTCCAATGTTTAATTTTGCCCTTCCCTCTTCTTTATGTTTAATTTTGATAATGATTAGGTTTTTTCCTGTTTTATTTAACCTCCTACACTGAAGAAGACAATTGCTTCTTATCTGCAAACATTCAGGAGTAGGAAGCACACATTTAGAGAGCTAGAGAGAATTTGGATTTAGATTTTGCAAAACTGTGAATTAGTCTTAGCCTTCCAGAAAGTAGAACTGTACCTATATCTTATCTTCATTAGTCTGAGTTAATCAGTGTTCTGTGTTTATGAAACCAGAGGTGCTGTGTCCTGGTTTCATGAAAACCAAAATATGTTAGGTTCAGATACAGACCTCAGGACCTGATGCTCCCATAACCTGACAATCATAGCTTGTTCCCTGCATATGATCTCATTCTCTTGGAGTCACCAGAGTATAAAACTTGTATGAATGCTTATTAAAAAAAATAAAAATCAAGCTTCATAGTGGCATAAAACTGATTTAAATGATTAAAGACTGCTTCTCAAAGCACAGAGGGAAGGTGGAAAGCACAGATATCGAGTGAAGGCACTGATTTTGCTTCCCATTTTGTGTGAATTGGAACTAGATACACTTGTCTCTGAAGAGGTTTCTTGTCTGCCATGGCCAATTTGGATCTCTCCACAGTGAGGTCAACACATAACCATTCTTGGTAGCATTTTAACCTGAAAGAATGGTAACCAAGGATGAAAATCATCTAGGATGATTCTCATCTAGGATGAATCTCATCTAACTTCAGATATCAAAAAGTTAGATGCTTAAAGTGGAGCCAGTCATCCTAAGCCCCCCTTTATCATCAAGGGAGAGATGTAGATTCCTCCAGGACATAATATATCCTCCCAGAACAGAGGTTTCTAAGATAAATGATTTACTCTTTTGGCATACCTATTTCTTTCCACTGATGACAAAGGCAGCCCAAGGTGACTAGTCCAGACCTGTGTGTCTAACCTTTAGATGTCTCAAGTGAGGCAAGAGGCATGCCACTGTGGGTCTTCAGCGTTGCAGGTGGGCATCACTGCTCCAGATCCTAACCTAGTCCATCAGAGAAAATATTTTGAAGTGACTTCATAAAGTGCTAGACAGGGTACTATCAAGCCCAAATGCCTCTATCTTGTCCCAGCAAGACAGTCTTTAAAGTAAAGCAACAATACATTCAACATCCAGGATGAAGTTACCGCATGAAAAAAAAAAAAGGAAAAAAAGACAGAAAAGACAGAAGTGTACCTTATTGTAGTCCTAGAAATCCTGTATATAGGATTAGTTTTTGAAATGACTCAGTTAACAGCATTTAGCACGTTATCTGTATGGATGTTTCTACATTATCTCCATGACTGGTAGAACATGATAAATTTTCTCTGGCAAAGCCAGTCATTAAAGGTGGGACACAAACAGAAATTATTTGATCATAACCAGTCAGAAAGATGGGTATCACTTTGTTGCTCAGGAGCACTCCAGAGAGAAATGTGAACAGTCTCCCCATAATTTTGTTAAAATGTTAATGCTTTTCGACATGAATATTAGCTCTGGTATATCCGCTTTGCAGTCAAAGATGCATTAGGTAAAGGCCATGAAGTTTGTTTTAAACAAATTCAGATTTACATTCAGACAAAAGCTAGGGATATATACATTTTCTCTCTTTTCTGCTGCTTGGTGATACCACTGTCACCCACATTCATGCCTCTCACTGGTATATTTCAAGTAAAGTTAGACAAAATTTTCTAGAATATTTGATTCATTCCCAGTTTAGCTTTCCTGTACTGCTGATCAGTTCTTCACTGCAATCTTGAGCCTTCCAAATTGAAAATGGAGAAATATTGCTTACCTGAAAACTTGCAATTCTGCTTCTCCCTTTGATATTGCTTTGAGCAAAAAGCACTACAAATGAACTGTATTTATGTCTTTCTTACAGTGAAGCAGGTTTTAGTATGGCTTTGCAACCATATACATTCACTCCCTGGAAGACTGAGCCTCCATGTGGCCATAAATTAGGAGACTGGTACAAAACCTCAGTTACTGGCTCATGTATCAGCTCTTAGACCTGGGTGGCTGCATGAGATCTCTTGCCCTCTGTCATTCATGCTGTCTTGCCTTCAGTGGGCAGATCACACTTTGCTGGCAGCATTTCTGCGTGCTGAGGTAGATCTGTACTATTCAAATAGCAGCGGATCATATTTAAATTACTGTGTATGTGTACGTGCATGCTTTTATAAAAGAGAAAATTAAATTTATTCTCCATTTCCTGTAAAGTGAAAACTGATCTCCAAAGTGAATAAGGCATGTTGCCATTTTAAGGTCAGGTGAAAAATGTTATGACATACTGTCTTCGTTAAAAACAAATTTCTAACAAAGTAAAATTTTCACCTCATGTAAGACGTGAAGGTTTCTTTTGGCATGATGTGCTTTTCAGGAACTGTGGCAAACTTTCTGCTTATTTTTGGTGAATAAAATATCTACAGTTAACATTGGCTGGTTATTACTAAGGTAGCTGAAGTTGCAAACATTTTTTCTTTTGATTCTTTGCTTTTGGGCTTCATGTTTCACAGAAGCTGAAATTTTCTTGAACCAACAGACTGTTCTTGAATAAAAATCTCATTATCATCCTTAACTTGAGAAATAAAATCAAAAGAGATTATTACTGAAAGAGAAAAAAAGTCATAGTATCTTGAATTTTGAAACTGCAGGCTTCAACCCCTGAGCTTGCAACTTGGTCCATGCAGTAGGTCCCAAGTTCTCAGCATGGCCAGCAGCCTTTTGGCCTTGGTACATTTTAGAGGTCCTGATGAGGCTTATGATCTGGCACCAAACGAGCAAGATTTCATTTCTGATCATTATGTATATTAATGTAGTTACTGAAAACCACACAGATAAGAATATTTTTAGGAAGACTATCTTGACTCTCCTTGAGTGCCTGTGCTGGAGGCATGAGCTGGAAGAAGGCTATCTGTTTTGCTAATCATACTGCAGGGAAAGAGTAGTAACAGCGACAATCAAGACTGGGGCAGCAGTAATGTCTGACAACTAGAACATTATCTGTTACCATTAGGGGAAGGGCATCATCTCTGTTCTCATGTGACCAAGCTTTTCCCTAGGTCAGTGCCCAGAGCACTTTTAAAAAATGTCTCAAGTTTCTCAATAATTGTAAAATACACTGTCATGTACCAGCTCAGGGATCAGCAACTGTTTAAATAGCTATTACCCTGTTCCTAGACACGGCATGTGTCATTAGAAACCATTTGTATGAGGCTTTAGTGTTATAAGCACAGGGGGAGCTAATTACAGTTAGGGATCATTTAATGCGTCCACTACTTAATACATTATACCCCTGAGCAATAGAAAACCTGTGCAGCAGTGGCTGGATTTATCCTTCCTTGGCAGTGGCAGTGCCTTATGTGAAGCAGAAATGGGCTTTCCCAGCACTGTGGCCCAGAACTGCCTGGGATTGGGGCACCGAGGTCTCAAGCAGGCACTGGGGTCACCTCTGAGTGTCTGACTCTGGGCAGGAAAAGGAAATAAAACCCCCATTTTCGGATCAATGTCAGGAAAAGGGAACTAATAGAAGGTCATTCATGCAGAGCTGCTCTGCGTGGAAACTGAGCTGTGCTCCTTGGCTTACCCAAATCTTGTCTCATCATCAGCTGTAGAGACCATGTGGTTCCTGCCTCCCCCTGGGCTCCCTGCACCCTTCACCAGGGTTTCAGCAACTCCTTGTTGCACATGGTCCTTCAGAAACATTGGCTTTGATTGCAGCCATACGGCCAGCCCAGGGGCTTGTGTCAGGCACTTTGGAAATTACGGATAAACTAACGAAGACCACTTGTGAACATATGATTTAAATCACTTGCCTGGCATTGTGTAGGATTTCTATGAATAAAGGCTGATCCTGCAGTGTGACCTTTAACTCTTCAGTTTGTGGGCCTTTCCTCTTTACTTGTATTTTCTCCACCTCATGTCCATGGACTTTTTAAGTCTGCCCATAAGTAGACCAATCTGATTCTTATCAAAAACATGGCCCTTTTTGTGCTTTAAGGCTATCCTCACCCTGCTCCCCTCTACAAGCATTGGAGGGAAATCAAAATACCCTGTAATTTCATAGCTGGCTTAAGTGACTCCAACTGCAGACTGCTGTCAGAAGAGTTGGCAGCACCACCTCCCTCCTCTCATCCTAAACCACATTTTCAACGGTCCCAGTGCTTGTGCAATCATGTGATGTGTTGGACAGGTATGCTGACTGAAAACAAACCAGCTTTCTTACTCTCAGGTTAGCTTTCTGGCACTCTGAGGGGCTGTGGCTCCTCTCACGGATGCGCGGGCTTCAGGGCTTACGGGAAGCAGTGAGAGGGACTGAGCGGGTGAAGAGGAGGATGGCAGAGGCAGACCTGCTTGTGCTGACAGTGAGGTTTCACGGTGGGTTCCTGCTCTGGAGTGGTGTTTCTCTTGCTGTTACCAGCAATCAGCCGCCCTCAGCTGAAGCTAGACTCCAGCAACGGTCCCCTTGTGGAGACAGCACTCGTCTCTCGTTTCAACAGTCTTCCAGGCAGACTGGATGGATTTGTCAGATGAGCTGTCATTTTCCCTAATTTGATGAGTATTGAGAAGAATTGCAAAGACCAGCAATCCAACAGCAAAAAAGTAGCTATTTGCACCTTTCCTGAAACAACCATTATAAAATGCTACAGAGTTCATGTGTATGTATAAATGTTGCTCTTAGTCAATGTATACAGGAAACTGGAGCGATTTAGTGGCAGGATTATTAATTAAATACTTCGTCTTAAAACTTCATACTTGTGGTGGGTTGCCCCTGGCTGGATTTATCCTTCCTTGGCAGTGGCAGTGCCTTATGTGAAGCAGAAATGGGCTTTCCCGGCACTGTGGCCCAGAACTGCCTGGGATTGGGGCACCAAGGTCTCAAGCAGGTACTGGGGTCACCTCTGAGTATCTGACTCTGGGCAGGAAAAGAAAATAAAAGCCCCATTTTCAGATCAATGTCAGGAAAGGGGAACTAATAGAAGGTCATTCATTTGAAGGTGCCCCCCAAAGCCGCTCTGTCACTGCCCTCCTCAGCTGGGCAGGAGAGAGAGAATGTAACAAAAGGCTCGTGGGTCAAGATAAGGACAGGGAGAGATCACTCACCCATTGCTGTCACGGGCAAAACAGACTCGACTTGGGGAAATTAGTTTCATTTATTGCCAATCAAATCAGAGTAGGGTTATGAGAACTAAACCCACATCTCAAAACACCTTCCCCACCACTCCCTTCTTCCCAGGCTCAACTTCACTCCCAATTTCTCTCCTTCCTCCCCCCGAGCGGCACAGGGGGACGGGGAATGGGGGTTGTGGTCAGTTCATCACACGTTGTCTCTGCCGCTCCTTCCTCCTCAGGGGGAGGACTCCTCACACCCTGCCCCTGCTCCAGCGTGGGGTCCCTCCCACGGCAGACAGTCCTCCACGAGCTTCTCCAACCTGAGTCCTTCCCACGGGCTGCAGTTCTTCCCAAACTGCTCCAGCCTGGGTCCCTTCCCCGGGGTGCCGTCCTTCAGGAACAGATGGCTCCAGCCTGGGTCCCCCGCGGGGTCACAAGTCCTGCCAGCAACCCTGCTCCAGCCTGGGCTCCTCTCCCCATGGGGCCACAGGCCCTGCCAGGAGCCTGCTCCAGCGTGGGCTGCCCACGGGGTCACGGCCTCCTTCGGGCATCCCCCTGCTCCAGCGTGGGGCCCTCCCCGGGCTGCAGGTGGAGATCTGCTCCAGCGTGGAGCTCCATGGCTGCAGGGGCACAGCCGGCCTCGCCATGGGCTTCCCCAGGGGCTGCCGGGGAACCTCTGCTCTGGTGCCTGGAGCCCCTCCTGCCCCTCCTGCTGCTCTGACCTGGGGGTCTGCGGGGCTGTTGCTCTCACGTGTTCTCACTCCTCTCTGTGGCTGCAGTTGCTATCCTGCTCGCCCCCCGCCACCCCGCCTTCTTAATTATTACCCCAGAAGCGCTGCCACCATCACTGATGGACTCGGCCTTGGCCAGTGGTGGGTCTGTCTCGGAGCCAGCTGGCACTGGCTCTGTCAGACACAGGGGAAGCTTCTAGCAGATTCCCACAGAAGCCACCCCTGCAGCCCCCCTGCTACCTGCCACGCAAACCCAGTGCAATGCTATAGACTATAGATGCAAATAGGATCACCTTTTCATATTTTATTTTTCCTTCTGTGCTGGCAGGGTTAACAGGCTGCACGGGATGACAGATGAGTTTGCACACCTGGAACACACAATCTGTCTAAAATAGAGAAGTGGAGAACAAAGTCCAACGCTTTTGTTTTGCTTTGTTCTGTTAAATCACACGTGGCTGGTTGCAAACAATGTCTCTCTCCTCTGAGTGGGCCGGCCGTTAGCTTCTGTGGGCACCGGGGCAGAAGTCATAGCAGGGCTTTTTGTGGTGTCTCAGCATCACCGCAGAACTTGGCTGTTATTAGGACTCCTAGGCCTGAGGGTCCACAAGTTGCCTCCAGCTCAGGGGCCGTTCTCATCTCATAAAACCTGATCTAAAATCCATGGGCATGAGCAGAAGACTCCTTTCAGAGTCAGACGTGACAGCACCCGGTGCGGCGCAGTAGAAGTGGCAAGGATAGCTCTGACTAATAACTGTGTAGGAAAAGAAGCAGTTTGCTGGGCACGGGCTGGGCTCCGAGTGTTAAGAGCTTTCATTATGCGTTTTACTTTTAGTTCAGCAAACATATAATCTTTCCATGGGCTATTTTCCTGAGCAGACATACATTTGTTTGGCTGATCTTACTCTGTGTTTGATTGAGTACCTAATTACAGTTGTTATCAGACCACCACCGGGAGATGCTCAGTTCTGTTGAGAGTTATACCGTGTGTCTTCATCACGTAGGGAAATCAGCTCCAGCTCTCCCTTCGTATTTCTCTCCTGAGACAGACTGGCAAGGGCAGCATTTTTTTAATCCATAAAATGCACGGTGACTCTAAATTAATCACAGTTAAATGCTGCCATCCAATTATGTAGGTAATAGAGACTGAATAATGAAAACATTCCTTCTGGAAAGGAATATTTTACCTTAGGAAAATTGAATATATAATCTGGAATACAAGCAATGCTGCTGCCACATCATCTGAGCAGAAGTAGCTCGATACAGTTCCAAAAATAGCCTATATGGATCTGAGGCACTATTTTATGGCTAATATTAGTCTTTGAAGTGAATTGGTGCTCATCAACTACAGGGCATAGAAAATAAAATCTACTGCAGCCCTTAGATGAGCCCTGAACTTTCAGAAGGTGAGTTGCTCCATGGGGAGTGGAGAGAAGAAAGACAATGGGACAATTTGGCTGCTCAAAGCCTGTATGTGCTCAGGTACCTCGGTACAGCACAGGCAAGACCATAAACCAGTGAATAAAAAACACCACAGGAGCACCCAGCTATGAAGTGGCCTTAAACACAACAGCTGCACCAGCTAAAGTTTTCCCAGCAGACACTAAAAGCCAAACTAAACTCATTGGAGATGTGACAACAGTTGTAATTGTTTTAGGTAATGGGGCATTTCCTGAAAATGACCCAGCTTAATCTGTCTGAAAACAGAGAGGACCAATTTGCTGCCCTGTTATTTTAGGTTTTTTTCAATTCCAAGATGAAGCAGCCTCTAAACTCTTGTGAGATGAGATGTACATCCTTGGCTTCCAATAACGTGTCAGTACAGGATTCAGCAAAGAGTGTTGTTAATGTGGCCTCCAGCGTACAAGCAAGTTTTCAGTCATTGAAGATATATTCTGTTGTGGTGCCATCGTTCTTGTAATTCGTTTGCAGGGTGCTATGGCACATCTGCCCTTTGCCTTAGGCCACTCTAATAAAGCTTTGTCTTCAGAAAGTGACTTGTACCATCACAGCTCTGCACATGAATTTAATATACACAGCTGAAGATGAGCCTTACTATTAGCCAGATACCATTCCCTCAGCTCACACAAGCCCTCAGCTAATGCCTGGCTTTTGGCAGAAGGACCCTGGGTCGCTTCGTTACTGTGCTGGTCTCCCTCTGGGCCCAGGTTCCACCTGCTGAAATTCCTCCCATGCTTTGGAAATGAGCCTTTCCCAGCAGGATTGGTGCCAAGAGGAGCACAAGGAAGACAGGGAAAGGAGCTCAGCCATGTAGGATACACTTAAGGATCATTTCCTTCTCAAGCTTGCCTCTTTTAATTCTTTTCTTCACAGAACCACTAAAGTTATAAACTGGTAAATTAGTTGTTTGCATTACTAGTGCTTGTCTCTGATAAAGTAAGGTAATTATCAGGTAGAATTTTACTATCAGAAGGCAATAAGCAGAAATAATTCTCAAAGTGAAATTAGGAGGTTGCTTTACCACAGTGACAAAACAGATAGAACTAGAAACCCACAAGGAAATGCCCTGCAAATTGTCACTTGGGTGCAGAGTCAAAGGTCTCGCTTTTTTTTAAGCAATCTCCCTTGCTTCCTGGGAGAGATCTGTGCAAACAGGGAAGGCGTCCAGGCTCCTTGTCCCAAACCCTTCCCATTGCACCCCTTCTGGTGGAGTAACCTCTCTACCAGCGTGGGAGCATGAAGGCAGCTCCCTCTGCTCCCCCGCTTGCCCAGGTTGTTCTGCTGGCCTCATCCCCAGAATCGTGCATCTTCCCTGCCTTTGAGAGAGTCTTGTGCTCTTTAAATGATGCTTAAATGCTAAGTATTATCCTCAGGCAATTAAATGGCTCTCCAACTATTCAGATTAAGTGGACGTGCGGGCTGTTGAAATAGCCTTCAAAGAGATAATTCATGCAAGCTGAGCCTGTGGAATTCATACTTATTTTTTTTTTAATCTAACCTTTTTCCTCTGGCTATTTTGTGCTTATCTAAATCAAATGTAAGAAAGATAGGTGCTCTTCTCTGCAGAGGCTTTCTCTTGCTTTGTCTTTCTATGCTACCTTTCACCAAGAGCTTCAGGGCCTCTCCTGGGCTTTGTTCAGATCTTCTCCCTCTGAGCTTTGCAGGATTTGAATTAACATTGCATCACACTTACCCGCCGCGCTTGGGATCTCTGCTGTGCATGTCATTTTGTCACTCTGAAGACAGAGCAGTGGACTGATTGTATTGGTTTATATAGGCCAAACGCAAAAAATGTGGAGCACTGGAAAATCAGCCACATAATTTGGAAAGTAACATTTTGCCACCATCTGCGGTGAAACTGGTTCCTGCTGGAACAGTATCTTCAAAGAGAAATACCTAGGAAAGTAAGAGATGAGGGTGTGCATTTCACAGTCTCTGCCCAAGCAGAGAGTTAGCAGCAAGCACTTAACCTGGCTACCTTCGCAAGCAAATGCTCTGTAAACCCAGTGGTACAAAATAATGATGCAGTGTATTTTTGTTGTTGCTCTCAGAGCTGGCACTGCCTATTTTAAACACTGTGACAGTGTCTATTTAAGTCTTCAATAGTAGGGAGATGGAAGAAATCATATCACCATGGGACAGAAGATTACACTTCTCAAGAAAAGTGAGAAAATAAAAGACAGTTAGAAGAAGCTCTGTGCACTTTGACCCTGACTTTTTGATTTTTCAAAAGGGACTGTTTAATAGTTTGCGATAAACTGAAATGGTACAATGTGTTGAAAGATACAAAAAATACAATGCCCTGCATGGTTAGGCTGCTTGGGGTCAGGCCAAGTATTTTAGCCATTACTCTGCCTTTTGCCAACATACAATTCTCCTGCGGCATATTGGTGTGAATGATGGCCTGCTGGAACCAAAGGAAGGAGTCGCTAACCGGGCTTTTGCTTTAGATTTCGCATACCATATTCAAAGGAGGTATAAACTGCTGCGTTGCCACTGGCTTTGAAGCCCAGTTAATTCACCCCAGCAGACTATCATGGCAAGGAGCCGAGCGCAGACACCTCCCCTCTCTATCTTGGTGTGCACAGCAAGATGCCTGACTTTCCTGTAATCCTCCATCCTGATGCAAAGGGGTTTTGCCCACGGCATTGAAGGAGGTGGGGTAGAAGGAAACTCCTCAGGACAACCCTCCATCTGCTCCAGACAGGGTCATATCCTTGGCAGTCCCAGCAGATGCGTTACCAACCTCTTCTAAAATCTTCTCTCTGACAAACTACTCCTCTGCTTCTCTGTGCCCACAGGATAAGTTGCCTCATGTCCTACATCTTCGCAGTCCAGTCCTAGCCAGGAGCATTCTGCTTTCTGGATAGGGGTTACATGTGTGAAGGTCACCATCATCTTTCCTTCAGTAGTGCTCCTCCTAGACTGAACAACACTTGGTCCTACAAACTTTTCTTTTTTGGTTTTGTGCTTTTGAACCTCTGTTCTGCTCCCTGTCCAGCAGGTCCCTGTCCTTCTTGAAATGCAGTGTTGGACCAGACATGCCACCCCAAGAGACACGTTACCAAAGCAGAAGGGCTACTCATCCTGCCTGACAGCCTGTGCTCTTATTTCTATGTCCCATTCTACTGTTTGCCCTTTTCACAACAGCACAACATATTTGACTGATGTTCAGCTTATGACCTGAGTAGCCCTTCGATTCTTTACTGTAGTACTGCTGCCTAAGCAGATAGTCCAGATTTGTGCAGTTTTGATTATTTTCCTACAATCATAAATTTTGCATTTGTCCTCATTGTATTGCATCCTGGTTTCAGACCATTTCTCCAATTTCTGTGAATTACTTTAAATCTAATGCTGTCCGCCAGCGTGCCGGCAGTCCCCTCACTTGTCATCTGCATACTTAAAGGGTATACTTTCTACTCCATTGCCCAAATCACTAGTGAATACAATAACGGTGAACTCACTGCATAATGTGGACTTGGATGGAAAATTTTGTCATGCTAAACATCCTAGAGCTGGGCTTTGCACTTCTCTCCTAGAAACTCTCATCAGTATTCTCTGTGCCTGGAGTAGCAGCTCAGCCACAGCTCTCAGCAGCACCGGCTTTTGTGCAAAATCTGAGGAAAGAAGCAAAATATCAAATTTTGTGTCTCTTGTGTCCCCCTCTCAGACCATTTCAGAGAGAAACCTGCTCCATCCCAAGAAAGGAGCTGGATGCTGCTGGACGATCCCGATGGACGATGCAGCAGCCCTCTCCCTCCCATCATCACTGGCTCCCCCATTGTCTGTCTGAGACTGCTTGGCTAGCTGGGTAGCTAACCTGGATGATGCCTACTTGGTTTCTATCAACATTTTTGGTACATTCAAGACATTCACATGAAGCATTTTGATTCTGCAGATTCAGCAGTTTGCAGGGGAAAAGCATTCTGTCAGAAATTTTTTGATTAGCTGTAATCAGCATGTCTGATTTCTTGCCAAATAAACTGGGTACAGAGAAATCAGCCCTAATTCAGGGAGCAAATGGATCTCTCTTATGTCAGGCAGGGCAATTTTGCCTAATTCTCTCCCTCAGTGATTGGTGTACACAGATAAACCTCAGTACTAACATGGCAGCAGCTGGATTGAGCTGAAGTCTCCAGGACAGCAAGGGTAAATTGCTGATCTCTTTGCTATGTGGCAGTACAGTATCGTGCTGCCTCTGCCTACCAGGGTGGAGGACAATCATTTAGGTTGGAAAAGACCCTTAAGATCATTGAGTCCAACTGTAAACCTAACACTGCTGAATGCACCACTAAACCATGTTCCTAAGCACCACGTCTACACATCTTTTAAATACCTCCAGGGATGGTGAGACAGCCACTTCCCTGGGCAGCCTGTGCCAATGCTTGATAACCCTTTTGGTGAAGAAATTTTTCCTAATATCCAATCTAAACCTCCCCTGGCACAACTTGAGGCTGTTTCCTCTCATCCTATCACTTGTTATTTAGAAGAGACCAACCTCCACCTCACTACAACCTCCTTTCATGTAGTTATAGAGAGCAATAAGGTCTCCCTTCAGCCTCCTCTTCTCCAGGCTAAACAATCCCAGTTCCCTCAGCCGCCCCTCATAGGACTTGTGCTCCAGACCCTTCACCGGCTTTGCTGCCCTTCTCTGCACACGCTCCAGCAACTCAGTGTCTTCCTTGTAGTGAGGGGCCCAAAACTGAACACAGGATTCAAGGTGCGGCCTCACCAGTGCCGAGTACAGGGGCACAATCACTTCCCTACTCCTGCTGGCCACACTGTTTCTGACACAGGCCAGGATGCTGTTGGCCTTCTTGGCCACCTGGGCACACTGCTGGCTCATATTCAGCCGGCTGTTGACCAGCACCCCCAGGTCCTTTTCCACCAGGCAGCTCTCCAGCCACTCCTCCCCAAGCCTGTAGCCTTGCTTGGGGACCTCTTCCATCAGGACCCTCAGTACCCTTAGGTGGATCCCATGCAGCCCCATAAACTTACGTGTGTCTAAGTGGTATAGCAGGTGTCTAACCATTTCCCCTTGGATTATAGGGGCTTTGTTCTGCTCCCTGTCCCTGTCTTCCAGCTCAGGAGACTGGGTACCCAGACAACAACTGGCCTTACTGTTAAAGACCGAGGCAAAGAAGGCATTTAAGTACCTCAACTTTTTCCTCACCCTTTGTCACTATGCTTCCCCACATATCCAATCAAGGACAGAGGTTCTCCTTAGCCCTCCTTTTGTTGTTAACGTATTTAGAGAAACATTTTTTATATCTTTTAGCAGCCAGATCAAGTTCTAGTTGGGCTTTAGGCCTCCTAATTTTTTCCTTGCATAACCTCACAACATCCTTGCAGTCCTCCTGAGTTGTCTGCCCCTTCTTCCAAAGGTCATAAACTCTCCGTTCAGCCAGGCCAGTCTTCTTTCCCGATGGCTCGTCTTCTGGCACATAGAGACCATCTGCTCCTGTGCCTTTAAGATTTCCTTCTTGAAGAATGTCCAGCCTTACTGGACTCCTTCGCCCTTCAGGACTGTCTCCCAAGAGACTCTGTCAGCCAGGCCCCTAAACAGACCAAACTCTGCCCTATGGAAGTCCAAGATACCAGTTCTGCTAACCACCCCCCTTACTTCTCCAAGATTTGAAAATGCTATCAATAAATTTTCTACCAGAGAGGGCTGTGCAAGAAATAGAAAGAGGTGTTCAGCAGTAATATAGTTTATTCTTTCTTTGAAGACCTGGTTCAGAAGCTGCTTAGTGTGGCATTTGATCCTCCAGTATCTCTAGCTCATCCACCTGGGAGCAGAAAGGTTTAGGATGGAAACTTGTGTTGATGAGATGATGCATTTCATGGACCCCAGAAAGACAGCAAAAAGGAGGACTGTATGGCTGAAGCCAAGTGTGTGGTTTAAGCTTTGTTAAACTGATCGAATAGCTTCCAATTTCTCCAAAGGCCTCAAAAGTGAATAGGTAAGAGGATCTCAGAATAAAGGTCACCTCTCTATATTTCAGTATCTTTTAATTCATGCAAGAACAATGAAATTTTGTACAAAATTTAACATTAACTTCCCCCCTGAGGCGACTACTTGGTGAAAGAGCACAGCTGCCGAGATCCATCTGTTCCTTACCAAACCCAGCTTCTTGACTACCTGTAAGAGAAGTTTTCTACTTTTCACCTGCTGTTGCAGACATTTGCATAATAAATCCTTCTTCAACAAAATATTGCTTTTTCCTTGGAGTTATGAAGGCAGGAGATTTTTGCATGAGATCTACATCACTTGAAGTAGTTCTCCTAGTTATCATGGCAAAGACAGGTGGTAGAGGTATTGATAACCACAGGTAGGGAAATGCGATCTCTTGAAATAGTCTAGTAGACACCAAATGCAGCCCTCTGCCAAATTCCAGATACTTCTCCTTAGCCCATGTCAGTGTCCAGCAGAGCTATCACTCACAACTTACAGTACAAGAGAATATATAATTTAACCTCATTTGGCATGGCTGTATTTCAGGACTAATGCTTCTTCCTTTGTTCCCAATATTGTGCTGTGAAAATGTCTTTGCAATGGGTTCATATGCATTAATGCAGTGAAAACACATGCTGCTACTTGAAGGGCTCCTCTCTTTGGCTCATTAGGGCCACAAATGTAATCCTTCTCCAGGCACACCTCCTATTTAGCCTTTGATGTTACAACTGTGGAGACAACTGCCTGTAGTGCCACATCTCATCCAGTTTCATGGACTCACTTCGGAGGGAGCGTCATTGCCACCCACAAGACTATGTGGGACCAGTAGATGGGACCCATCCAGAACAGAGGGGCAACGTTTCCTTTCAAAACCCCACATCTATTTAGGGGGGAGACAAGATAGCACAGCGCCTGTGGTAGCAAACATTGCCATACCTGTCTTCCAAAGTGCAGTTAATTCAGCCTTTAATTATCCTAGCTGTGGGAGGTGTCCCAGCTGCAGGAACACCTCTGAGAGCTCTATGTCTTTGATGGGCCTTCTTTGTTTCTTACCTCTGCCAGCATAAACAAGTCACATTTAAGAAGATCGAATCAAATCCTTGCTTAGCATTCAAAAATGGCATTTAGCTCACATAGGTGGTGCTTCTGGGTCTTAGGTCATCTTTGTAGATCTGGGACTAAATTAGAAAATAAACACTGAACTGCTTTGGCTTCCCTAGTATTGGGCTTGTTGAATCAGTGTGAAAGCCTGCTTTGGAGAATTAGGATGTGTGGTGAGAAAATCTTTTCCCAGTGCCCTTATCTGCAATGCAGGGACCTCCCTGAGACAGTCAGGTTCCCCTGGAGAAGGATCTGCTCTTTTGGGGAGAGTGAAAAGAGGAAAACATGTTGATGCCTACAGCCATACTTTCCCCTCCTGCATCAAGGTTCAGAGAATCCTGTCGGCATTTCAGCAGTGGAGAAATATGTGAGGAGAAAATGCAAGCCATTATTTCCTGCAACAGTAGAGCGGTCAATAATAAAAGAGAGATATAAATCCACAGTTTGATGTTTCTGGCCAGACAGTCAGAAGGGGGTGAATTCACTATTGCCCCAAACTGGATAAATTCTAATTCCCTATATTTATCGTTTCTAACTGTTTGATGCACTTAATTGGCTCCTATCACTGTAAGATAACAACTGTAGGGGCAAGATCAGCTGTATTAGATTTATGATTTACATGTTTATAACCACATAGCCACTCTAGCTGTATTTGATTGAAAAGTATAAACCAGGGATTGTGTTTCTTTAGAGAAAGTTGGAACAATGCTTCCACCTTGCTCTCGCAGATGGTATGAACATTGTTTTGTTCTCTCTGCTGCTTCTCCAGCCCAAACCTTTTCCAACTCAGATGCTGTTTTCCCCACATACTTACGCTTTTCCAGAGTGATCCTTTCAGTGGAAGAGTTTTGTCTACCCTCTAGTGGGAATTGGAATGATAGCACCTGCAGAGCCCAGATGCTGTAGTACGGGAGGTTGGAGCCCCTTGGGCACAGCCTGGAACTACTGCAGGACCGATCTTCGTTGTGTTTCCAGCAAACACAATGCCCCATTGCTGTCCTTTCCCTCCCTCAGTGAGATTCAGGTTTGCATTTTGGGAAAAAAAGGATGGGGGCTATGTTTGCTAGGATTTTTTCCTGGAAGAAGGACAGATTTAGATTTTCACTGGTGTTTGTCAGCCAAATATTTAGCTCTGATAAGTAGGTATAGCTGTATTAGTCATGTTGAGTCAAAGTCATGATGGAAATTTAGAAGACATATGATAAATCTGCATCTTAACTCCATTTGCCCTTCTGCCAGTAGAAGAAAAGTGCTGACAGCTGTATCCGAAGGCAGAATGTGGGCCACTGGATCTGAACCAGGGTGTGCGGGGAAAGGACTGGCCCCAGCTCTGAGGTGTGTTAGCTGAACCCCTGTGCTCTTCCAGCGCTGGCATACGTATGTGGTAAGCAGTGGTACCCTGCCCCTTGGGTGAAGGCAGCTCGTTAGTTCTGGAACATATTTGTGACCTTTGCATCCCAGAGAGAACAACTTCCCGACCTGTGGTGCGATGCACAGGTTTCAGCCTGGAAGGTTCCCCTACACTGCTGACAATATTTCATGTTGACCTGCAAATTAAGAAATACGTGATACAAGTTTATAAATGGGATGAATACAGCTAATTACTGTCTCTTGGCAGAGATCACACACAGCGGTAGCTAAACACCTTTGATGATAAGGAGCTGATCCTCCAAAACCTCCTCTGGATGAGAAGTGCTCCTTCCACAGATGCAGAGTACGACATTAGGGATGAATCAGGGCCTGAGTAGTGCAGATGCTGCTCTAACTCAACTTTTATTACTGAAGTGCCACAACTGAGCAATCAAGACTCCCTTGAAAATCTTACCCTAAGCCTAAAACGCACTTTGCAAAAGCTCTGGGCTGGCAACTGATCTCTTCCCTGCCTGGCTGCTAATTTGGTTTGTGACCAGAGGCAAGTCACTTAACTCCACTGTGCCTCAGTTTCATCACCTGTAAAATAGGGGAGATGATAGATAGATGTAGAGATATATATATAAAAATATCTCGGAGCAGCTTACTAGCAGAAAGGTAAATGTGAGGAAACTACTTTAGGCAGGCGCTGCTGCCTTGTCTGTTAAGATAACTCCCCATTGATAAAAAGCATCATGAAGCGAAGGGAAAAGGAAATTTTCAAAAAGATTTATTGCTTGAAATTGCTGCACAGTACATTTGTATGCCTCTGTCTGCTAGGTCTTCTTCATTATTGCTGAGGCCATAAGCGATTGGGCCAGCCTGGCTCACTCAGTGGAAAATTGTGCCTTTGGGATCATTTGGAGCTGGAAATATATCCACCCATAATGATCCCCTGCTTTGTGCCAAGGCACCTCCTTTTTGCCCAGCTTAACAGATCTGTAACAAGAGCAGAGCAGGAGCCTTTACCTTGGATGCCCTTTGAGGCACCCCGAGAGAAGGTATTTTTGAGTCCTGTCAGCTGCAGGTCCAGGACATCACTTTGCACAGAGGCGGGCACCATGAAAGTCCTTGAAACACGGAGGAGAGATGTGAGAATATCACAGGATGCTCTTGCAGTGTGGTGGGTTGACCCTGGCCAGATGCCAGATGCCCCCCAAAGCCTCTCTGTCACTGCCCTCCTCAGCTGGGCAGGGGAGAGAGAATGTAACAAAAGGCTCGTGGGTCAAGATAAGGACAGGGAGAGATCACTCACCCATTGCTGTCACAGGCAAAACAGACTCGACTTGGGGAAATTAGTTTCATTTATTGCCAATCAAATCAGAGTAGGGTTATGAGAACTAAACCTACATCTCAAAACACCTTCCCCCCACCCCTCCCTTCTTCCCAGGCTCAACTTCACTCCCAATTTCTCTCCCTTCTCCCCCCGAGCGGTGCAGGGGGACAGGGAATGGGGGTTGTGGTCAGTTCATCACACGTTGTCTCTGCCGCTCCTTCCTCCTCAGGGGGAGGACTCCTCACACCCTGCCCCTGCTCCCACCTGGGGTCCCTCCTGTGGCAGACAGTCCTCCACGAGCTTCTCCAACCTGAGTCCTTCCCACGGGCTGCAGTTCTTCCCAAATTGCTCCAGCCTGGGTCCCTTCCCCGGGGTGCCGTCCTTCAGGAACA
This sequence comes from Phaethon aethereus, assembly GCF_964289735.1. Lineage (NCBI taxonomy): Eukaryota > Metazoa > Chordata > Aves > Phaethontiformes > Phaethontidae > Phaethon > Phaethon aethereus. The sequence continues at coordinate 162,687,326 of NC_138575.1, read as the reverse complement.
GACGGCTCCAGCCTGGGTCCCCCATGGGGTCACAAGTCCTGCCAGCAAACCTGCTCCAGCCTGGGCTCCTCTCCCCATGGGGCCACAGGCCCTGCCAGGAGCCTGCTCCAGTGTGGGCTTCCCATGGGGTCACAGCGTCCTTCGGGCATCCCCCTGCTCCAGCGTGGGGCCCTCCCCGGGCTGCAGGTGGAGATCTGCTCCCCCGTGGAGCTCCATGGCTGCAGGGGCACAGCCGGCCTCGCCATGGGCTTCCCCAGGGGCTGCCGGGGAACCTCTGCTCCGGCGCCTGGAGCCCCTCCTGCCCCTCCTTCTGCTCTGACTTGGGGGTCTGCAGGGCTGTTGCTCTCACATGTTCTCACTCTGCTACCAAAACCTTGCCACGCACCCAATACATGCAGTAATACCCAAATACCTTGTCACAGATCCACAGGCAAAATAGGGATTCTCCAGATGCACAGGAATTGTCTTCAAAGTGCCCTGGGATGCAGGCAACTAGTTTGTGCTGAGCGGGGGCAAACGGGAATCACAAAGATTTTTGCAGAACCATTAGAAGGGACAGAATTGATTTCCTAATCCCTTTTCCAAAAAGCTGATGGGTCTTGAGCAACAGGTTGGTTGTGGTGAAGGGTGAAGGAAGGACTGAGTAACCTGATATCAGGTTTGCTAGCTTGGGTAGTAGGGAGCGTGCTGGAAATACAGCCGTATTTAATGAAAACAGGTGAAGGAAGATGTCTCCAGGAACTATACCTTCTACCCTTCTTTATCAGGATTCAGTGTGGCATTATCTGTCTGTGCACAAAGTTGTGTTTCTTTCTTATTTGCCTTTTCTTTCACTATTTTACAAAGTAAAAGGAAATCCACAAAGTAATTTGGAAAAATGCATCTTTCTCTTTTTTTATAAAAACAGAAGCTCAGAACTTTGTTTTCCTTCTAAGAGTGGAGACCATCACCGGTACTATAGCTTCCAGGCAACCACCCCTCTTTTGGTTTAGAAATCAGTGATATCAACCGTTTTGGGGAGCAAAGAAACCAAGGAGAGATCTTAGAAGATACCTTTTAACCTTTTTAATTCAAATGTCTTTTAAGGCACTTTAAGGTTTTAGCAATGATGAATTGAACATACTCTGCATTATACTTGCCTGCAGCAGCCCTGAAAAATCACATTCCCTCTGTGTATTTTAAAAAAATCATCATTTGAGTTTTAAATTTTCTTTTGGAAAGACACTTAGCTCAGTGTTTACCAAGTTTACTTTTTCTCCTTGTGGGTGCCCAAGTACAGCTCTGACTAAAAGCAGGAATGTATTTTTTGTCCTGCTTTAGGAGGTATCTGACTCGCTCTGCTCTCCACCACGGCACCTGGTAGGCAAGGGCACCAAGTCAGCAAGACACCCTAGTCAAAAGTGCTGCTCTTTTCCACCCTCTATTCAGAAAACAGACCTTGAAATACACTTTCTTTAGGGTAAACTTTTTTTCCCCTCACCTAGACTTAATTGTGTGGCCTTTAGACTGAAGTGGCATCAGCAGGCACTGTTGAATGCCTCTGCTGTCACAAAACCTAAGGGAGCTGTGAGGAAACACACAAAGTCTTTTCCTTTGCATGTCTTTTCTGCTGGCAAGGAAAGGCAAATACAGTTTGGGGCCGGTAAGAGTCGAATAGCAATGTGTTCGTTTGTTGTTTGCTGCTTTAAAGTTTAGGTTCACTCAACCTGCATTTTCAGAGTACAAAATATTGACAGATTGACAGTCATTCAAAGTTTATTCTGCTCGCTTAGCCTTATCAGCAAAATGACAAGATCTATCTGAGGTCTAAATGACTCCATGATGAGGCTGGCACTACCCTCTGCTTCATGTGGTAGATCTCCGCTGTATAGTTACCCTGTACAACTAATGCAGCAGCATCCCAACAGCGTGTACCGTTACATGGAGATAAAATTGCAGCCTTGTCTCACATCGATATCCAACACAGACCTTGTAAGGGTAGACTGTTCTCAAGCTGTTTTAGCTTTTCTCTCTACTAGCTGTTTACCAAGCTGTTCATTTTGATGCTACATGCAGTCTGCTTCACACTCTCTTCTTAGGTGTTCAGTATGACACTGAATTGCTTGAAACGCAGCTAGATGCAGTCAGGTTAGGACAGATTTTGCAAAATTTTTCCTATGCAGAACATTACAGTCAATATTTTTGCTCTCTGGGTGGTTTCAGTATGAGGAGGGCCTTTTGCTTTCACTTCTTATGGGGACACGTGATTTGGGGAGAAAAGGAAAAAAATTTCTGATTGCCTTTCCTGACAATTAAGGGTCGAAAATAGCTCTGCTGCAATCTCTGACAGTACGTGAGTCACTGTGAAGAATAAGGTTCGACATGTCTACAAAAGCAGTCGGCAATTCCCAAATTTCATCTTTAGTATCATCAGAGTTGACAACCCCCTGAGAGGTTTACCTTGCAAAGTTATTCTCTCTGTGTCTCTGTGGTCCCAGGCAGAGCGCAGCTTTCTGGTAGGTACTTGGGTTGACATGGCTGTCTTTGCAGACAAACATCCTAGAGACTTTTGACAGAAGCCTGGTTACTGGAGCATAACTATGCTGTGAATTAGCCCGCAATAGTGTAGTAATCTATGTAGCTGTGCTGTCACACTGTATACAGAGCTTGGAAAGTGTCTCCTGTTTACTGCAGTTGAAGCACTTCTCCTTGTTTCAGCAGTAAACTTAACAGCTGCTAAGAATAGAAGCTACCGAGATGTCACCCTTCACACTAAGTAAAAGGAATGACTCAGATGAGATAATGATCTCTCAGTCCTGCAGAACACCTGAGCAGTCCTTGAATGCTTTAAAAATGTCTGCATTACAGTTGAGCTTTTCTCCTTTTCCAGGCCCAGCCATGCTAATGAAAGACGTGACTGCCCTTCTCCTGGAGGTTCTTGCCTGACCAGTGAACGACAGCTCCCAGGAGCATTCCCTAATCTACTTCAGCACTTTAAAATCAGCTAGATTAGCCCAAACTAAATGAAAAGGGGCAGTGGATGAACAGGTGAGATAGGAAGAAGGCAACCAAACAACAGCTATGTTAAGGACAGAGAGGGGGAGGTGGCAAAAAGATAGCCCCTCTCCAAGTCACTGAAACTGTGGGACTGTCACTCTTTTTGCTGCCAGAGATGGAAAGCCTTGAACACTTCCATTTCATACTTTTTACCTTTAGCTGCTCCATTTTATATTGTATGTGTAGTTGTATTGAAGAGCTTCTGCTCGTGTGTGATAAGCTCGGCTTGGGCTTGAGAAGGAAGAGCTTCTGAGAACAGGAATTAAAGATGCTCTGAGAGAGGAAAAATGATAATTTTTAATCCACTCCTTCAGATGTGTATGTGTAAGTGGTAGACACATTTTCTGCTTTCACTTATGTGGAAGAGGAAGAGAATTTATGCAGTGTGTTTGTACTTTTTGCCCATGTTGGAGAGCCGGGATGTTATGAATCTAAGTCAGAAAATATTTATTTAATGTGGATCGTCTTGTGTATTTGTGTAACTTGCAGATTTGAATCAAACGTGCATATGTGAAATCAAGTAGCTTGACCATGAATGATCATCGTCTACTGGCAACCAAGACGGCAATCTAAGATAGAAAGCAGGTCAAAAGGCCTGTGGCACTGCTTCGAACAGATGTATCTGATGGCTGAGCCTTTACCAAATAAAGTATTTGAAATATCCACAAGGCATGTTAAAACACTACGGTGTCATTTTTTGTCCTATGTAGGTGCGGTACCTGTGCATTGCTGCCTGTGTGCCGTAGGGCACAGTGCTAACCCATGGACGGTGTCCAGGCTTTGCTGGCAGCTTGCTGGCTGTTGCAACCGTTACCAAATTACCCCCTTTTTAGTTTAAAACCATAACTCACCTTCCCCTGTCCTATTCCAACAGGCCCTGCTAAAAAGTCTGTCCCCATCTTTCTTAGAAGCCCCCTTTAAGTACTGGAAAGCTGCAGTAAGGTCTCCCTGGAGCCTTCTCTTCTCCAGGCTGAACAACCCCAACTCTCTCAGCCTGTCCTCAGAGGAGAGGTGTTCCATCCCTCTGATCATTTTTGTGTCCTTCCTCTGGACCCGCTCCAACAGGTCCATGTCTTCCCTGTGCTGAGAGCTCCAGAGATGGACGCAGGACTCCAGGTGGGGTCTCATATAAATATCCACCCTTGAGGGGTTTTAAGACCATTTAGTTTTCTGTTCGGTTCCTTCCCCTTTGGTCATTTCTCTGAGTGCTCTTACCATGCTCCTCTCATCTGTGTCTTCCCTGAAGGGCAGCCTCCAAGGCTGGACACAGTGCTCCCACTGGGAGGGTAACAACGGTGCAAAGGGTGTAAGGGCTGCTTCACACATCTCACACGTTATATTCTTATTTACACATCCCAGCATGGCACCTACCTTTTTTACCACAGCAGATGCTGTTAGCTGACTGAAACTGTCGGCTCCTGTCCGGTCTGTGATTCACAGTAACCACAGCTCTTTCTGTGATGAACTGCTACTTGAATATTTTTTTTTGGCTTTTGCATTTTTACGGTTCATTATTTCTACTTAAACATAGTACTTTGCACCTGTCACTGTCTAATAGCATCCTGTGCATTTTCCAACTGTAGTTGCAATTTGTCAAGGTAATTTTGTCCTCTCAGCTTCATGTCAGCTGCAAATATAATAACCAGGTTTTATTTCTTCATCCAATTTGTTAATGAAAACACTAAATATCCCTAAACCCAGGACAGACTGGTCAAATCCTCACTTAGTGTCTCTCCCTACTCTGATAGTAAATCACTAATATCTCTACTCTGAGCGCAGCTCTGTAATCAGCAAAAGTAGTTTCCTCCAGACTGTTTCCTTAGCTTATATTTCCTTAGCTTACACTTCCTTAGCTTACACACACAAGTGTCATCTCAGACAGTGTCAAAACTTCTTTGGGAGTCAAGCTGTATGACATCATCTTTTCCTTCATGTATGAGCCTGTAAATTTGTTGTAGTAGGAAATCAGAATAATCTGGGATTGTACATAGTTGATAGATCCATACTGGCTGGTACTCACCTGTATTCATCTTCTGTAGACTTATCATCCATTAATTCCTTGTTCCTTCATTCTTTCTATATATGTATAGACTCTATCTATCTATCTATCTATCTATCTATCTATCTATCTATCCCCATGTGTATATATATATATATCTCCTTGTATTCACCATGTACGTCCTCCTCTGGTACTCCTCTCATCCTCCCCTAGGCCAGCTCTGAGATTTAACCATTCAGTTCCTCAGAGCCCTGTGCTGAAGTTCAGCAGGTCTGTCTAATTTGAAAACATCTGATTTATCTAGGTACTTTCTAAGTATGTAATCCAGGGGCTTCAGCAACCGTGACAATATCTGCTGCATTTCACTTGGTCTGTAATAAAGCACTACACCAGTGACAACACAGAAATCAATGGAAGTTGTTCTCATGTCCGGACTAAGCTCTCCATGTTTCTGTAATCAACCGCAAAGGCCAGAGCATGAGAACCCTGCATTTCTCAAATGTCTTTGGAAACAGTCTAGTTGGGTAGTTTTAAATTTCACCTTTGAGGTGACTTACAACCTTTTCTTTTCATTCCCGTTTCTTTTGTTGCTAAGAGAGGTATATATAAACCTGCTCCCAAGACAGCTTTTTGACAAGTTGTCTACTGCCAGCTACAGTTCTCGCTAATGCATCAACACACCTGCCTTTGCAAGAGCTTACAGCACCAAAGCCATCCTGGGTTTGCTGGGATTTTCTTCAAGGGATTCCTTCATAACTTCAATGCGATTTCTGACTTGGTCACATAATTGTTGCTCCTGGGCTGCTGGACGCATTTGCTTCACTTACACCTTGAAAGAGAGAGCACGGCCTGCTGGAAGTTACCTCCAATCACAACATAAAGTAGTAGGTTGCCACATGTGCTGAGTGCAGCCAGTGGCCGAGAGATGATATAGGCGAAGTGGATTTGCTTCTCCATGTGACAGCTGATTGGACACAACCGTAGTTCAACCCGAGCCACCCGAAAGATATGGAAGGGGAGGAAGCACACATAGAAGACCACCAAAAGGACAACAGTGAGTCTGCGAGCCTTACGTTTGTAGCAAGCCTGTGTGTGAGGCCCAGTAGCCAAAGTGCAAATTATGAGTGTGTAGCACAGAGTCACTGTCAGCAAGGGCAAGAAGGTGGCAAACATTGTCAGCAGCCAGTTATACCACCTGATTGTGCCCAGGTTTTCAGAGCTGGTAAGGTTGAGGAATAAGGATCTGTTCTGTGCCTCTTTTGAGGAGATAAGAAGTTGACAGGGCTGACAGCTGCCAGTGAGATCACCCAAATGGCTGCACAAGCCACCGCTGTCCACCGCTTCCTCTGGATGTGGAAGAACTTCATAGGGTGGACAATCACCACATAGCGGAAGGTGCTGAAGCAGGTGAGGAAGAGGATGCTGCTGTACAAGTTGCAGTGGAAGCTGAAGCGGATGAACTTGCACATGAATTCACCAAAGATCCAGTGCTCCCCGCTGGCATAGTAGCGTATCAGGAAGGGAAGGCTGGCGAGGTAGAGCAGGTCTGTGAGTGCCACGTTCAGCATGATTATGGTGCTGCTCTTCCAAGGCCTCATCTTGAAGCTGTAAACACAAATTGCAATGATGCTTCCTGGGAAGTCCACCAGGAAGATGAGGGAGGTACATAAGTCTTCAGACCGACTTCTACATCAGTGCAGTTGGGAAAATCACCTTCAGTGTCTAGCCAGGTGGTGGGGTTGGCTACGTTGTCATTTGTTGTGTTCATGTTTTTTCCTTAGTGCTTAAGGAAGAGAAAAATGTTCACTGACAGATAAGACCTTCTCATAGCCTGTTAAAAACAACTAATAACCAAGTCTTTCCTTTCAACTTCCCAACAGTGCCACTATTAAAGTGCCTTTATTGAATAAGGAAAGGCATTGCTGCTTTGATGAGAATTGATCCTGATCTAGAGGCCTTTTACCATATCTATATGGAGATAGATACAATTTTATTTTAAAATACATATTTTCAGGGAAGAGTCTGCACTGGCACAATGAAGCTGTAATGTATGGGATTCCCAGCCCCATGGTGTGAGTTATGTGTGCCCTGGTATATAAAGTTCACTTTCTGCTCTCATCAGGGGTCAAGTGGAGCAGAAGGGCAGACTAGTCACATTGTGCTACTGGCCAAAAGCATAGAGAGAGATGTCCAGAACATAACTGTTCCATAAAAGCTATTTGCAGCCTTGTTAATTAAGTGGAAAACAGGACAATGCTGAAATGATTTCATATTCTTTTTGATACTGGAGTTGGTTAACATTTTTCTCCCTGCTCCCTGAAAACAAGTGATAGAGGAATATTCCATTCTTTTAGTTCATTAGCAAGATTGATGTTTCAAAGAAATAGGTTATTTTTAGGCTTGTCATTAACTGCTATGTAAATTTCTATCCCTGTAAAAATTTTAAATGGTGTTTTGCTTTGACATTTTAGACATCTTAGAAGTTTTCTGGAACATCAGAATAAATTCGTCCAACTTTGCAAAGCAGCCATTTGCAAGATACAATATGGGACTTGAGCAGGATTCAAGGGGAGTAAAGATAGCCCAGTATACAGTCTCTACAACAGAAAATATGGGGCCACTGAAACACGTGGCAAATAACTGCTGACATGGAATCCAGTAAGTGCATTTGTGTGAATGTCTTCTTTCTTTTAAAGTGGAGTAAATGTTTTGATGGAAAAAAATGAATAAATCTCTAGCGTAATTTTTTCCAGAGGAATGCAACTTCTTACAGGATGATGCCTGTCCTCAAATTACTGTGGCCTGGATCTGTTAAAATGGATCCTACTGAATAGCTGTTTCTATTTCTTGTTCCACTGAATTTTTTTGATGGAGCTTCTACCCTCACTCACTTGTGAGATCTCACAGAGACAGGTTGCAGGATTTGAATTAAAATTTGTGTAGGATGTTTGGTTCAAACATATTTAAAACACTTTGAAAACTGAAGCTGGAGCTTGAGGAGATTTGTTTTTACAGAACACTAGCATTTGTTTTTAAAGAGCAAAACTGCTTCAAACCTCTTCTCATGGCTGAGTATGGTGCAGGGGATGGTTTGGATAAATCCAGTGGCTCTAGTCAGCGATACTGTTGTCCCCAAACAAACTTGAAGCCTCTGGTATGGCTAATGGTTAACCAGGCTAATAGCAAAGGCCCCATCCTGCCGTAGCAGGTCGCGGCATGCTGTCTGCCGCTGGAAGCACCAGGGCTGCGCACACCGCGGTGTTTACAGCGCACAGCTATTAAGCGAGCTGAAGGGCACAGGTGGGTGCTGCTCCCCACATCACCTTCTTGTCGGTTTTGTAGGACTATTATTTTGTCGGCAGCCTTTTTTCCTCCAACCAGCGTGCTGCTGTAGCAAACCTATGGGTGCTGGAGAGCAAATACCTACGAGCGCTGAAGGGCATGGCAGTGGCACTCAGTCCCGCACGCTCTCAGGTGCTTTCGGAGCCATCCCCTTTGCTATCGGGAGGTACCTGATAGGGCTGAATTCGGGCTAAGGAACTCCCTCGCAAGCCAGGCCACCCCCCAAGCCCTGGTTACGGAAACACAAAGTGGGGAAAGGTATTGCAAGAAAAGCACATGGGTGGGGGTCTCTGTTCTGAACTGCCCTAAGATTACATCCAACCTAACAGGTTACCACAGGGACCACAGAAAGGAGACAGCAAGTCTTTGCTGTTGGCCTTATTATTTTGCTGTCTGAATTACAAATAGGATTCAGACAAAACTTAAATCTAATTAAGGAACAGTTTGTACTGTGGCAGATTTTATCACACTAAGTAATTGGCCATAATGGGACTTCTGCGGCCCAAGCTGAGGGCAAGTGATATATGCTGTAGACACGTAATGAACTTTAAATAAATTATCCAAGAGCAGAACTCGTAATAAAAGGGAACTAGATTATTGAAATAGAAGCCCTCTTTCAGTCTTAACGGTGGAGTCACCGCTCTATTACATGGTATTCTTTACTGTAACCAATTGATTGGAGTCACTTTAACAAATGTTGTGATTGCATGTCTTTAATTGCAGTCACGTATAAGGGAAACTTGTCTGCTCCTGCATTGTGATAATTTAATTAGAGCCTGCTGGAAATAAAAGCCAAATGGCTGCAGCCATGGTAAAGTAACCTAATGCCTGTAATTGGACTATATTTCACACAGATGTGTTGCTGAATAAATTAAATAGGATTTGGCTCGCAGTGTTTGTCTCTTCCACTGGCTTGGATTTAAGAGACACAAATGATATATTTAGCGATGAAGATGTGAGCCCTCCTTCCCTCACCCTTTATAATTCAAGGAGGTATCTCCATGCAGAAAGTGTATGTGGATTTAAGGTGAGTGTTAGAGGTGTCCCAGATAAGTTTAAGTTGTTCCTTGCTTCCACCATCCTTTAACCCTTTGCTCATTTCACTCCACTTTGCCCTGCCTCTGTACTCGCACCTTTAAATCAAAACGTGCATTTTACCTATAAAGCCTCAGTGCTGTCTCCTCTTCATAGCTGGTTCCTTAAACACCCTACTCCAGCTGGCAGTTTGCTTTTAAATCTGGCAGGCTTGTGCAGCAAGACAGTCCGGGAAGGCTGCTGCAACCCTCGCGGGCTATCGGGCAGGCTGCGGGAGCGCGCTACCTCTGTCCGCAGGCCCCTGCCCGGCGAAGGTGGTGCAGGCCCTGCGGTGCCCAGCGGGAGCTGCTCGGAGGCCTTGCCCGGAGCCCTCCCTGTGGGCCAGCTGTCACGTCCCCCGTGGCAGGGCCGCGCTGGCGGTAGCTGGCCTCCCCTCTGGCCTCCGCTGCCTGTGCGGGACGTGGGGACCAGCCCGGGGTCACTCAAGTCGGTGGGGAGTGCCTGTACCCTGTCCGGCTTGGCTGGAGCCGTTTGTCACGGCCAGCGAGGCAGGCCGGCAGCGCCTGCCTGAAGGGGTGTCTGCTCTCTGGCTCCCAAAGCACCGGACAGGAGAGGTGGGAGGTGGGGAGAGAGCAGGGTTTCGCATAGGCAGGAGCTGCCCTGCAGAGGGTTTGGTGGATGCTGGGGGCTGAGGTCAAACCCTTGCTTCTCAGGGAGGGTGAAGGTACCCATGCTCTCCAAACCAGGAGCTTGGTGGGACCAGCTGCCCCTCCTGCAGGGAGGGACCTGACTCTCAGAAGAGCAGGAATTGTGCAGCTGGGGCACAAGCAGGGTCTTGTGGCTGGGAGAGGTATCGAAGACCATGTCCTTGTGAGGGCAACCTGGCTGGAGGAGCGTTTGGGTGGAGTAAGGATTGCATGGCTCTGCCAGACAACTATCCTGACTGTATTACATGGGTAATAAGCTTTTCTGCTGGCATGACTTGTCAGAGGTCAGAAGAATGAAGTAGCCTAGGAAGGAAGTCAAACTATGTGCTCCCTTGGCATATAGTTTGGAAAAATACCCAGCCTGCTGTGTCATCTGAAGCATTTTACAGTCCCCAAATATCCAGGCAATAAAGCAGAAGAAAGACCAGCACTTCCTTGAATGTGATGGCCAACCCTCAAGAAGGGGCTAGCAGAAATCCCCTCTCACTTTGGAGAGGGAAGAAGGGCAGAGGCACCTTCTGGGGTGCCCTAGGACAGGGGGTTTACTTCCTTTGCACAGTGAACCGCAAGGAGCATGGGCCCACCCGGAGGTGCCAGGGTCACTGTGGTGTGGAAGTTAAGGATTTTATGGGGTGACTTAGCTTTCCAGTGTGTGGGGCTAGCTGAGACTATGACACTGCAGAAATTTCCTACAGAGGCAGTATCTACACATTTTGGTTGATCTTCTTTCCCCCTTCCTTGTCAACAGGTTTTGATTCTTGGGCAAACTGTGCTGCCTTGACTTTCACCTTGTTTCAAAGCGCTGATCCTTACACCAGTTTCAGGCTTCTCTCCCCCCCCCCAATACTTTCAAAAGCATAAGCATTCCAGATTTGATTTTGAATTAAATATTTGCAAACTTCTGTGAACAGGGAGGAAAGTTATTATCTTGAGAGGGAAATGTTTAGATGAGGCTGAAAGAACTTGAATGTTTTCCAACGCTGAACTTAGCTTCAAATGAGATCGGAAATTATTATTTACTTTCTCATGATGATAAGAGATGTGAACCTGGAAACATGAGCAATTATGTACTGCATAATGTAATGGTGAATCAGGCTCAAATTATTTAGTAAATATAACTTTGAAAATGATTGCATAACTGTCCTGTTTCTTTACCTGATGCTTTCAGTATTTGCCATCTTCACATGAATGCCTTTCAGCTTACTGGTTATACATAACCTGTTTTCCTTAATTCTTTCTGGTATAAGTTTGCCACATCAACCTTGAATGTGAACATTGATTTTGGACTCCTAAATACAAATAGTCAGAAATAAACTGACAGGTGTCAACATATCGCTGAGTAACAGCTGATATGAGCCACTATTGTTTATAGAAATAGTTGAGACCACTTTTTACCATGTGACTAGCTACCAGTTAGTAGTAATTTCATTATTCTACATCATGGACACTGTACATTCTGTAAAGTGCAAAAATACCCTTTTGCAAATAGCATATGGGGAGTCATGGAGAGACCAGGGGCATGAAACTGTATGTTCTCAGGAGTCCCAGTTTATCCCTACACACATAGATGAAGAACTCTCTGCATTTTATTTACAAATTCCTGTCAATGCATAAAGAATGTATTTTTTTATTCATCATTTGATGTTTTGTCTGCTCTGGTATGGTATTTTTGAATAAGAATGGATATTGCTCTGAATTAATGATGTAAATGATATTAAAAGTGGATCATTACTTGAATACTTCAGTGTTTGTACTTCAGGAAAAGATTCTGAAAAATTGCAAGGAGCTGGAAAAGAGCTTCAGGAATGAATGGAGTACTGAGAAATGTTGTGACATGCCTTGAGAGACTTTTGAGGCTTTAGAGATTTGGTCTGGCTAGTTTATTCAAGAGCAGATTTAAACAGGAATGGATGATAGCCATGATCACGTCCATGAGAAGAGACTCCTGGCATCAGCATAGTTGGAGCTATGCCAGTCCAGGCTGGCAGTGAAGCACAGGTATTTCTTGGTGAAGGTGAGTAGATACTAAAACAAATCCCTTTACTAATATGGTAGATTCTTCAACTTTTGGAATTTTTAAACCAACATTGAGTGTCTTTTGCATAAATATTGGCATAGTCACAGAGTACTATGAGATGACACAGCCATGCAGATTTGCAGGAGACATTAGTAGGTTTTAAAGGCTAGAAGGACCTCTAGAAAACTCAGTGTAAAGGATTGTATACCCAAGGCCATAGGATTTAGCTCAGAATTACCAGTAACTTGTATTTGGTACTTTTGTTTAATAGGAGGACAATTTTTATTTGAAGAGACAGGCAGAATCCTCTTATTCCTTTGATGGCTTGTTCTAAAGATGAATCATGCCCACAGTGGAAATCATGGGCTTAGTTTTTAATATGATACTCTAGTTTGTGCTTCCAGACTTTTGCCTTCTTCATGCCTGTCTCTGCTATAAGGAGAAAGCCATTTAGCAATGGCTGATTTGTTTCTGTGGAAGCATTTAAACATTATAATACAATCCCCTTTCATACTTCTTTCTGATGAGCTTGGCAGCTTAGGACATCCTACCATAACATCTGGACTTCTCCAGCCTATTCTTTTTCCTACCATCAGCTTCATTAGGTAGAACATGAGGTCCTCCAGCCTCTATCCTGGGTTTCTGTGTCTTGGGCAACGTGGCTGGAGTCATGGCTCTGCCTGAATGACCCAACTTGCAGAAATCCCAGGCATCCCTGGTGTGCATGCACCAGTGAGCTCTGCCCAAGCTACCCCACAGGATACCGCTGAGGGGTGTCAGTGGTGGCTTGTATGGCACACATGACTCTCCTGAATCCTAATGTGCTCCTGCAGCAATCAGGGAATCCTTCCTGCTTTGGGGGTTCTCTGTCCCTTCATCCACTGATTGCATCCTTCTTACCATCGCTGGAGCATCAAGTGATGATGGTGGGCACACTCTGTCCTGCCAGGGGAAGGGAAGAAAGGAGGGAAGATTATTGCCCTCTTGAAAAATCTAGAAATGGAGAAAAATTTTCCTCTCCACCACCACCACGGTGGAAAGACAGGTATGTAAATAGACATCCTGTGCTAGGAAACCATCACCCAGGGTGGGAAAGGCAGAGAGAAGATGGATTGCAATGAATGGAGTTAAAGGAACACAAAAAAATTGTTCTGCTGCTGTACCAGCAACAGCAAGGAATTAATTATTCTGCCCAGCTCTATCATATAGAGCAATGAAGTCATGAAACAAAGCAACGTCTGTCAGGCAACGTCAGTGAGGAAAGCCTCAGTACCATAGGCCTTGTGAGAGTGTCTCTCCTGCTTGTCAGGTCTGACTGCGATGTACTACATTGTCTTCAGCTTGCTTCCAAAATGTGTGTCATGGTGAAATACCTTAAGGTGATCTAGTTGTCAGAGACTGCTGCCTTCTGTCAGAAAATATATGGGATTTCCCTGCTGTCTCTCCCAGCAGAACTTAGTAGTTTTTTTCCCCTTGGAAAGAGTTTTTCTTAAATAATTTAATTAGCTTGGATTCCTTGCTCAAATTTAGATTTTCTTTAGCATGTGTTTTTACACAAATTCTACATGATCCATTGTGTAATCTCCCTATATACAGTTCTGAACCATTTTCATCCTGTGCAAAGAATTTTCATCCTGTGCAGTCTTTGAAACTTCTCTGACTTTGCCATGACATTTTGGGTCCCTTATAACTGAAGACTTCAAAGATGTTATCTTTGCCAGGTTTCATGTTGACTGATAGGAGGTTTTCAAAGGTGTTATGGGCTTCAATAGGGTTTGAATACTAATTGCCCTTGATTCCTCTAATAAATCTCTTCTTCTGGCTTCATTGACCACCTGATTCTTTCCTCCTGTACTGGTCCCATATTTTTCTGCCAGACACATTTCATACTTGCAATGGAGACATTTTAAGGACCCACCCTTGAAATGCATTCACCGATTGTCATCAAGGGGATTCCAAACATGCACAACACAAGCATATATTTTCATTCACACCCACAGTTTTTCCTTTGGGACAAACTTTCCTTTTCCTTTGACTCTGTATAAGATTCCCAGGGTGCAGCTGTCCTGTGAGAGTTGGCAGCGTGGCAATTTTCGCCTCTGAAGTGCCTACACCATGTGTTCTTCCGGCCATTCATTGCCCCTTCCTGCATTGAGTACTTCCTTCCTGCACTCAGTGGGAAACTCCAGCTGCTAAAATGTGATGCTAATACCTCTGTTTGTACTCCTGGTATGATGTCTTTGCCCCCAGGGGAGTACTGGGTGCACCTGCAGGACCTGGCAGGGCGGATGGGTGCACACGGATGGATGCACTCCCTTCCTGTGCATGACAGCTCTGCAAGTCAGACGTGGATATTCCAAAGGTGTACGTTTGTTCCCGAGTTGTTTTCCCATGTGTTTTGTAATTGTTTGTTGGAGTCTAAGGAAAAAAAAAATAATTTGAAGAACACCAAAAATACCCGTGGGACCTTGTACAACAGGATATGTAATTGGTACATTAGTCTTTGGTATGTTTTATTTGTAGTGCTTTTTCTTTCTGTAAATTCAGTGGGATTGTAGTGCTACAGCAAATTAGGCAACTACTGCAGACAATATATTTCAGGGATAGGTTATCATATATCATATGATAACCCCTCATACACTTGGGGGCCCACAGTCTGTGTCTCAACTAGAAGTTCATGCTTCTTAGTTTTATTCTCAGCTTTCACTTCAGCTTTCAAGAGTTTGACTTTTTTTTCTGTCTCTGGCATGGCATTGAGAAAATTCTCCTTCCTTGTTTGTACTACACCCTGTTGAAGGTTTCTCTTATCTTTCAGGACGTGTGTTCTGCCAAGAGTCAGTGTTACTGATGGATCTTTCTGCAGCTCAGCTGAGTCCTCCAAAGTAATGTCCTCATTGCCCTTCCCTTTACTGGGTTTGCAGTGTGACTTACATGCCAGGTTCATAGTAGTTAAGGACGAACCTGCTGCTTTTCTTTAGGTGCAGAGGTCCTG
Organism: Phaethon aethereus; assembly: GCF_964289735.1. NCBI lineage: Eukaryota > Metazoa > Chordata > Aves > Phaethontiformes > Phaethontidae > Phaethon > Phaethon aethereus. The sequence goes on along the minus strand of NC_138575.1, from coordinate 162,672,198 downwards.
TTTAGGCAAAACAAGACGAGCATGAATGCAGAAAGTCAAGGAGAGAGTCGTGGCTAGCAGAGAGGCAAGGAAGTGAAGCATGGAGCTGGCTGTGAAGGGAGGAAGGTGAGGCTCAGGAAGCCTGTAAGATCCCATCCAGTGTGAAGACCAGCTCAGGCAAAAAGCAAGCATTGCCATGGATCTCCTTTACCCTTACGTCCTTTCACTGTAAGACAGAAATAAAACTCCTGTGCATGACACCCTTGTCCAGCACAGACATCAGTTACCAAACACTGAGCATGCACTGTGCTCAGTACATGACAGTACAGATCAAGGTGTGATTGTCACCTCCTGTGAAACATTTCTTAGTCGCAAGCAGTGCCTGAATCAGCCTGCTGGCGTCTGCGTATTCTTCCTCTTGCATGCTCAGGCCTGCATTGTGGTGTTTCACTGTGGAACAGGGCTAGGAGCTCACACAAGTCCTGGTGGGGAAGCTCTGAGGTCTGCGTTCACAGATTAGGTTGTAATCTGTTTTCAGTATCAAAACGCTTCAGCGTTCAAATGGCGTGTTTCATTTGGGTTTGATTTCACAGCCCGGATTCTCATCCCCTGTAGACTCCTCTTCAAAATGAAAAAGGATTTGGCTCTCTGGTTACATACCCCCCAGCTCTTGAGAGCTCCGACTTTCTTGATTCATTGGTTTTGAGTTGCTAGTAGTAACGCTTTGTTCATACATGTCCTAGCTTCGGTACTAACAACTCCACTTTTTTTTTTTCCCCAACCAGAAGTTTTGGTGATTTACAAATATTTATTGCAACACTGACTATCATTCATTTTAATTGACGATATGGACTGAAGACTTGAGGGCAGAAATCTGCAGAGTCTACCTCCACCTGTGTCCTTTTATAGCCCGGGGAGGTCGTCAGCTCTGCGTCTGCTGGTCGTGACGGACAGTAGATGTCACTCTTGCCTAACGTATAGAGATTGGTCTCCCCACTGGGAGGATGGCGACTCTATAAACGTGTGTACGGGGCGGGAGGGAAAGGGTGACTGCTGGTCATAATTGCTACTGAGTGAAAACTTTCTTTTCAGGTAGAATGTCTACACAGAGAACTGTAGCTTTTATAGAATCACAGAATGATTTGAGTTGGAAGGCACCTTTAATGGTCATCTAATCTGACGCCCCCGTGCCATGGGCAGGGACACCTTTCACCACATCAGGCCACTCAAAGCATGGTCCAGCCTGACCTTGAACACTTCCAATGATGGGTCACCCACAGCTTCTGTGGGTAACCTCCTCCAGTGTCTTACCACCCTTGTTGTAAAAAATTTCTTCCTCATGACCGATCTAAACTTACCCTCTTTCAGTTTAAAACCATTGCCGCTTGTCCTGTCACTATAGGCCCTGGTAAAAAGTCTGGTGATCTTGCATGTCTTTTCCAGCCTTAATGAGTCTATGATTTTTATAAGCCCTCTTTAAGTATTGAAAGGCTGCAATGAGGTATCCTCAGAGCCTTCTCTTCCCTAGGCAAGATGTTGTACCCACAACTTGTTCTGAAAGGTGTATTGAATGCTTAACAAAAGGTACATTTCTGGGGGGTTTTTTTTAGCTCAGTCTTTGAAATATGTGTTGGGGGCCTGCTAAATTATGCAGAACTGCCCATCACATCGTAAACTTGCCATTTTGATACACAAACCAGTGGAAACTTAATAGTAAATCTTGGAACTGAGGGGCTGAAGGAGAATTTCTTGGTGACCCATCTTATATGTGAAGAACAAACCAAAGTTTGTTCCCCAATATCTGTGATAGTGTAATGTCTGGCAACAAAATGCTGCCAGCCTGTGCGGTGCAGGCAAATCCTGCATTCCTCTCCACTCAACAGCTCTGTGGCAGCTGTGCAACTACCTCGTCGCCATTACCCCTCAAGCACTGAGGGCTGGAACCTTTGGAAGGTTGCAGAGAAATTCATACCATGATCACGTGTCACTTGCATGTTCAGAGTCCCCTCAAGTATCTTGGGAGACCAGACCTAGGCCCAGACAGGGGTAAAAGGGCTGCAAAGTTACAACCTGTGTGAGTACCTGTGCTATTTGTTCTGTTCTTTTTTTCTTGGTAAGAACGAACCAAGTGCCTGGAACAGAAACATTAGATACTCTCACAGGGGTGGCAATTCTCAGTGTACCTCAGAGTAAACTTCATGTTTTAGAGATGTAGGGAAATCATAGTTTTCTGGTTTCTGCTGGAGTTCTGGCTGGTAGTTTCATATAGAAATCAGGTTCTCTCTCAAATAGTGACCATTTTAAAGACTTTTCACATAAGTTAATCTTCCTACCAGAAAAAAATCCACTGATTTGATATATCAACTATATAAATGCTTCCAGTTGTCTCTGGATACCTAGAAACTCAGTTCCACTGTACAGGACCAGAAGGTGTTTACAAAAAGAGATACCAATTGTCTTTATTATTAATGTCTGCTGAGGATATGCCATTTCAAGAGCGAGGCGGAACGGAGGAATTACACAGCTGGGACATCACTTGAGACAGATGCTAAAGGTGAGATATTTCACTAATACGCATCTGCCACAGACTCCTTTCTTTCTGAATCCCGCCCCCCCGCTATACTCAGTCCAACAGAGATCTCAGTCAAGCATTAGATGCTTGTTTTTAGAGGAAACTTTGGAAAAAATCTATGATTTATCAAATTAGTAGCATTATTAATAATCCTAGTGAAGACAGTGACAGAGATGTACATGAGTTTAGCAGCTCTTGAATTTCTCCAGAGGAAGTCAATCTACGGCTTATTTGATAACAGCGAGTCACCCAGGAGATTATGCCAGAAGACGGTAGTGTATCGGGAGAAAAAACAATTATTGGCAACTGTACAAGCCCAATTAAAGCAAGTGGTTTAGGTAACATCAAGGGAAACCTCATGGATCCAGCCATTTGCATTATTTGGGAATTCTATTTGGCTGAAAAGAATAATTTGAAATGGGATGCTGTCATGAGCAAGAGACAGCGAAGAACAGCCCACAGTGGCTCTGGATAACTGGGGTTTACGTAAGAAACAGCGAGACAAGAGTCTTACCCTACTTTCTCAGGGTACCCCCTCGCTGCCCCCAGCACTACAGTCGCAAGGTCTCACTACCCGTCTCAGCAGGGAGGGTGCTGCTGGCCCAGGGCGGCCGAGCAGAAAGGCAGGTCGGTTCTGCTGCTCTTCATTAACAGTCTCGGGCATTATGGGTCACAAGCTGTCTGGTCTCCTGCATCTTCCCCCACTGCCAGCTTATTCCTTTAGCTCTTTACTTTCTTTTTTCCAGGCTCCCTTATTCTTTCTGAGACTGCTGCTTCATTTTGGGAACCCCTCTCACTGGCACCAGCTTTTCTTTCCAGCATCCTGAACCCAGTTTTCCCCGTCTAAATAGTCTGTGTGCAGAAGCACGACGTGCAATCAGCAGGGTTTGTCTCATGTCTGTTTATTAACTGGAGGATTCAGAACGTGCCGTGTTTGTTCAGTTCAGGCGGGATGAAAATTTACAACCTGCACATCCCGGCTGCAGCCGGCAAGCAGCAGGCTTCAGCTTGAGAATTTCAGAAATTCACCTCCACGCACACAAGTACATACAGTTTTTAGCTGCCTGTTTGCAAACACGACTTAAATTATTTTTTGCCTATGACAAGCATACTCTTTTGAGCACCTTCTCCAAGCCTTAGCAGATTTGAATTATGAAGTATACTGAATACAGTTTTTTTTTTTTCATTGTCTGCCATGTCAAGCATAGAAACTCGCGATACCTGATATTTGATCCAAGACTCGATACCAGTTTTGCTATGTTCTGAAGCCTTGCCACTAGGTGGTAACGTCTTCATCCTTAAAAAACCCAGAACTTCCATCACCCTCCTTTGGAGCTATAGGCTCAAACATCAATTATTTCAGAAAGGTTTACGTGTTTTTATAGAAGGATCAGGAAAATTATGGCTGCTCTGAAGCATTTGATTATCACCTCACTGCACAGCCACATGCCTGTCAGGCAAACAAAAGATGTGGGAGACTTATGCTGGCATCACACTTTTCTTTACTATGAGCAGAAGTTTGGTAGGACAGGAAAACTGGGCTTTGTAGGCACACTTTGAATCGCATATGTGATTATAAAACATCATGTAAGGATGTTCTTTTTTACATTTCTTGAAACAGAACTATTATACTGGACTGTAATGCCTCTATAAACACTGTGCAGTAGCTATATACACATTTACCATGCCAAAGGGCAATATTCCTGAGCTTTGTGTGCTAGGATATTAGTACAGAGCATAAAGCAGCCCCTCAGCAGCAAAGACTATTGCAAACAGCTCGGCTGTGCCATCTCCCACTTGCAATGACCTTCCATTCAACACCAGCTCACTGTGAGAGTGTCTATCCTTACCTTCAGGATGCTTCAGTGAAGTTTGTCCTCAAGTGCTGGGCAACTGGAGTGCTAAGGTAAGGATCATAACCTGTCCTGAGAGGAGATGGGACACTGTGAGACCTCCATCATGAAGGTAAACCTCACCCCTAGAGGTGGATTCGTGCAGGCTGTGAAAAAAACTTTAATTGTCTCACCAAAGCCATGCCGGTATCACCAGCTCCATCCTAGTACAGGTACTCTGCTCTTCACTTTTACTGCAGCAATGAAGACAGAAAACTGATCAAACATCACCAAAAAAACCTAATAAAATGCATTTTAGAAACTTCCTAACAAGATAATTAAAAGGTAGACAAATGGCCTCCAGGCCACCCACAGCCTTTTAGGCAGTGTTCAGGCACCACGTTGGTGTCCATGGAGCTATATGAACACTTAATGGACTATAATCGTGTCAATAATTGTGGGGTTTTTCCTTCAAATCTCACACTGTGGTTTTGTTTCTTTTAAAAAAAAATTTAAAAAAAAAAAAAGATCCTGGGACACATCTTAATCCTTTTTCACTTTTCACAGATAGAGTGTATGCTCAACAAGTAAATAAAAAGAAATAAAGTATGCTGTAATATAAAACACTAAGCTACATTTTTGATCATCAAGACAAACAAAAGAAAGAAAATGCTATACTATATTGCCAAAAGCCCCTCAAAAGCTGACCTGCTCCTGCTGGCTGTTACCCAGCAGCTCAGGGAGAGCACAGCTGCCTGTCCTAAGGAGGAGTTACACTCGCCTGCCTCAGCGGCCTGAGAAATATGTCTAAGCAGGGGCTTTTCTAAGGCTGGCTGGCTGCCTGTCTCTCCTGTGGCACAGCCCCATGTTGTTAAAAAGTCTTTGGGAAAGGAAGGAGAAGGAGTGTAGTTGCTTGCTGGGGAGGGCTGGCTGCTCACCTGGGGACGGGGTGATCGCCTCCCCTCCTTGCTTCGCTAGATGCCCAGCTGCTCAAGGTCTCATGCCATTGACAAGAGGGCTTAGGGGCATTTTGCCTGCTCCATTATCTGTGTCTTATATCAAGGAGGGTACAGCAAGCTCCTGAGAAGCAGGATATTTGGGTTTAAAAGCCTGGTGAGAGTACCAGGAGTTAAACCCAGTTTCCCCACTTCCCAAGTGAGCACTGTAGCTTGCTGGCCACCCAGTCAGGGGGTGGTAGAAACTTGTCTGCAGTGCGTATGACCATAGCTTCCCATTCCACCTCACCCCTGATTCCAGATTAAAAAACAGGGGAAAACTGGTATTGGTTTGGGGAAAAAGAAACCCACTATTTTTGCCCTGTTAACTCCTCTCTCAAGAAAATCTTACTCAAGTCTAACAATAGTAATTCCCATTATATCATACATTGTTAGGAGCTCAAAGGGAAAACTCCCAAAACAGTAATATGGACATTAAAATAATTGCTGGAAAGGGCTTTTTTTCACCTCTCTTTACAACTGTTTGTGCTCCTACTGATATGAATGTGAGTGCTTACTTTTATGTTTGGAATCATCCTTGCCTTACATGCTCCCCTATAAAAAGTACCTTACCTACAAAGTCTCCTCCGTACCTTGCTGAGCGTGTGCTGAAGGACAAGTAAGCTATACAGTGAGCCACGTGCACATATGTGCTGGGGCCTTAGGGTCAATGCATGGCTAGACTATACAAATCAAAATATGTATCGTGTTGAAAGAACACCACTTTTTTTTTTAAAAGGATCATCACTATGAAGTAAGACAATATACAGGAGTGCCAAAAGGCCCTCCTTTTGGCTATATTCTGGCCAATTTCAGTATCTTTCCCCAGTCACTTTGCCTAAATAGTTGTTTAGAAAAATCAGTAAGCTGTGCATATACAATATGTGTGTATATGTCTATATATCATAGAAATATAGAATCATAGGGTTAGAAGGGACATTTAAAGGTCATCTAGTTCAATCCCCTCTCAGTGAGCAGGGACATCTTCAACTAGATCAGGTTGCTCAGAGCCCCGTCCAGCCTGACCTGGAATGTTGCCTGGAATGGGGCATCTCCCACCTCTCTGGGCAACCTATGCCAGTGGTTCACCACCCTCATTGTGAAATGTTTCTTCCTTATATCTAGCCAAATCTGCCCTCTTTTAGTTTAAAACCATTACCCCTTGTCCTATTGCTACAGGCCCTGCTAAAAAGTCTGTCCCCATCTTTCTTAGAAGCCCTCTTTAAGCACTGGAAGGCTGCAGTAAGGTCTCCCCAGCACCTCTCTTCTCCAGGCTGAACAGCCCCAACTCTCTCAACCTGTCCTCACAGGAGAGGTGTTCCATCCCTCTGATCATTTTTGTGGCCTCCTCTGGACACGCTGCAACAGGTCCATGTCTTTCCTGTCCTGAGGGCTCCAGAGCTGGACGCAGGATTCCAGGTGGGGTCCCACCAGAGCGGAGCAGAGGGGCAGGATCACCTCCCTCGACCTGCTGGCCACGTTGCTTTGGATGCAGCCCAGGATCTGGTTGGCCTTCTGGGCTGCGAGCGCACATTGCCGGCTCATGTCCAGCTTTTCATCCACCAGTACCCCCATGTCCTTCTCCGCAGGGCTGCTCTCCATCCCTTCATCCCCCAGCCTGTATTGATACCAGGTTATATGTATACATTTATGTCAGAAGAGGCATTTTTTCCAGTGCTTTCCCTGCCCAAAGCTCATCTGACGTTTCTGCTTAAACATCAGAAACAGGTTGCCTTTCAGGAGGGACCGAGATTGGAGCGTACTGGACTGGACTAGACTAGACTAGACCAGAGTATTTCAGTTGGAAAGGACCTACAGCTAGTCCAACTGCCAAATTTTCTACCAAGTCAAGAAAATGTTACAAATGTGCAGCTAGAATGGAATTAACTATAGCTGGAACACTCTTTGGTCATTTGCTGTCTTTTAAAGAGTGTATGATCTTTTAGTGCTGACAATTGAATATTTTTAATCAGTGCTTTTAAATCACTGATTAAATTGTTGACCAGCTCCATAGCCTTCAGTGGCAACTGATGTTTCTGACATTATAATATAATGCCTTTCTTATATCATGTGAGCTTTATGTATCGTGGTTTAAAATACTTTTCAGTGGGCTGCTTATATTGTAATATTTTCAAGGTAAAAAGAGTGTTTTCCAAAAAGATATCCTCAGCTGTTTTTAATCACTAACCTTGTTTACCAAACTCTAGCCTATACAGAAACCATTGAAAGTTTTTTCACCGGGGGGGTTATGCCGGAAAACTGTCCTGGTACAGCCCAGATTTTTTTTGCTTCTGTTAAAAGGAAATACGAAAAGAGCAACTCGGAGCCGCTATTATTACATCAATAATTTACCTGTTAAAAACTTAGTCTGAAGTTTCACAGAGGAAGGTCAAAAGGTAGAGTTAGTGCAACGCCAAAGACTTCCCGAAGTGAGAAAAGCACCGAAACGAGTGTTAAGACCGGGAAGAGAACTGCAGAAGAGCTACCAAAAAAACCAGAATGGGGGAAGAAAAGCTTGTTGTGTCTGATGCTACGCCTAGCATGTGATTAAATACTGTGGCACAGCGAAAGCCGCGCGGCTGCCAAGGGCACGCGTTTGTTTCCCCCTGCAGTCACGAGCAAGTGACTTGGCAGGAGCTAAAAGGCATCGCGGATACTATGCAGTTTATAGGATATTCTGACCTTCATACCCTGACTCGTCCGTAGGCACTGCGGAGGCATAGGTGGCTATAAGGCCAGCTCGACAGCAGAAATATTTGCCAGAGTCACGCTGCTACGGGGCACAGTATTTTTAAACAACACCTCCGTACTAACGCGGCTAGATGCAAGTGCCGAGCGAAAGACGGTGGTGCTGCCGGTGTCCCTCACTTCGTACAGAAAACCGGAATAACGAACACCGGTCTAATTTTGGACGTCTCCAAAAGTCCACCACCTTTCTGGGCAACCAGTTTCAATGCTTCACCACCTTCATGGGGAAGATTTTGTTTCACTACGTACTGCTGGCATTTTCCTTGCTGCCACCAGTGACCATGTCACCTCTTGTCCTTTGCCAGGCACCTGGGAGAAGGGTTGGGTTTCCTCCCTCTCTCACCAGCCAAATTCTGCCTCCCCTCCTCACAGCAGAGCCCGGCCGCCCCTCGCCACCGTGATCATCCCTCCTGTGGGGCCTGGATGATTTTTGCAGAGGGGAAGCCCTAATGCCTCGTTCCTCGTCCCCTGGGTAGTGGGGACCGCGGGGAGGCCAGGGGAAGGCAGGGAAGGGCTCCTTCCCTGGCCTTTAAAAACATGCTGCTCAGCATCTTTCTGTCATTTCGTTCTCATTTACCATTTAAATACTAAAAGCTTCATTATGATGCCGTTCATTATTTGGATCTCAAAGTAATAAAATTCCTGCTCTTCCACCTTGACATTTATTTGCTGTTAATGCACAGGCCAGAATCATTGCAGTTTATCTGGCCCAGGTGAAGGTTATTTGCCCGTGGGTGAGAAGCAGACATAAGATATCATCGTGATATTTGCAGGAGCTGTAGCTGAACTTGCTTTGCGACTCTGCAACACTTAATTGCAAACAAAACCGGCACTGCTATGTGTTATTTCCATGTGTGCAGTGCTCAGCTTGAGTACAATTCAAATAATTAAGAGAAATCCATTTAGGCAGTCACTTTCTACCTCTTGCTAATCAAGAGATGGCGAAAACGGAGAAAAAACCACACAAATCCTCGTCATAGCAATAAAAGAAGTATAAAAATAACTATGACAGTTTAATGGAGGTTTGTTTGAACAGTGTGTTTTTCTTTCAACCAGTTATTTTGGTGCATTACTGATCGTTTTCAACAGACTGAAATTGAGCTGCTGAAAACATTAAGAGGTTTGCAAACATCTTGTATTTTGAGCCACTGGTTAGGCACATAAACAGTCCACCTGAGCTTTCAGAGGTGCAAGAAATGTGCTAAACCTTGGAAAGCAAGTCATCTTGCACATATCAACCGTCATGCTTGAGTTGTCAGCCTGATTTTTTTATATACAAATTAGCTTTTCCTAACAAAGAAGAATTTGTCTATTACCACGGGATAATGCTGTCACTTGATAAGACTTAATTTTATGGTCATTATAAACAACTTTGTGATTATCAGTCTTTACCCTCTTTTCAGCCTTCTTTCTTGGCAAAGGTCTTTGGCTTACAGTAAAGGCTGAGCAAAGGAAAGCACTGGAGGGTAATCACACAAGTGACCTACTATAACAGCCTCTCTCCACAAAGCGCATTGGAAGACTGGAATTTCCTTTGAAAAGTTTGTATGAATTTATAGATTTCATAGTAATTGCTTCTGGAATAATACCATAACATGGAAACGAAAAAGTAATGTCACAGACAAACCCAAAGCAAGCTACCTGAAGAAACCTAACAATAGAGTATTTTTATATATATTTGTAAAGTAGACATACAAGTCTTGGTTCTCCCTACTATTTCTTGTGCTTCTATTGCTTCTGTTATACACCACCAAAAGAAATTCAAGGATCTTGACAACCTGATCGGGGCATCACAATAACCCACGCAGCACTTCTCTTATGCGCTGCTCTCTCGCTCTTAAGCCGTGCTGGGCTTTCCTTGGTGGCTGTCAGAGCACAGAGCCAGCTGTTCAGCTGTGTAACAGGAACAGCACAAAAATAGCCATTCTGCTCAGCACTTCCAGCCACATCAATCTCCATAACAGGCATTGGGATCTGTGCATGACACCCCTCCGTAAAATTACTGCATGATGTGATGGTTGGCACCCGAAATAGTGTTTGAGCCCTGACTGCCAAGGATAAATCTCATTAGTCATTAGTCATTAGTGCCCTGTCTGCAGGACAGCGGGGTTTTGGTGTGACAAGGACTGAGCCACAGTTGCTCCCTGCTGGTTCCTGGTGGAAAGGAGGTCGGCGGTGGAAGCTGCCTTACTCATCACTCCTTCCCCAACCTTCTCTAGCTGCCACAATATTTTTTCACCTGAATTCTAAAGCAAGGACATTCATCTCTCCTGACAGCCTGAAGGGCAGCCTGGGTCCTGGGCACACCTCCCTCCTCGTCACCCTCTTCCCCACAGCCAAACACAGGTGGAAATGCTCCCACTCCAGATGCCTCCACGCCTTTCCACAAACCCTATGAAGGGGATACCTGGCTTCCTCCAGAAGCTTTCATCTCCTACCTTTGCCCCAACAGCAACGAGAAGAGGTGATGTATTAGGAGGAGAAATGCCTCCAGTGGAGAAAGATCACATTACCGAGGTCTATTTGTGTCTCCTGCTGCATCATGCTTCCTCCGTTTCTCCTCCCCTCAACTGCCCTTCCGCTGGTGCGTGCCCTAGTGAAACTAGTGAAAGCAGTGCCACCTCCTTTGCACTACATTGGACACCCAACAGGGAGACCATCTGCCCCCCCAGAAAGCCTAACGAAAATGCTTATTTATATTTTGCAGGCATGGGTAGACTAAACTCATTGCCAACCATTTGTAAACGGCCCGTGTTTTCTCTTAGTCTCACGCTAGTGGTTCCCACTGTCCATTGGCAGACCTTCATGCGTAGCCTCACAAAGTAATGTTTCGACTAATGCAACTTGTCTTCTCAAATGTGACATTATTTTGCACTTGAGTCAGCCTGATTAAACCGAGCAAGGACGTTAAGTGCCAGCCAAGGCCTCCGTGCTGCGCCGACAACAGCCCTGCCAGAGCTGGGGGTCAAAAGGGAGCGGGCAAACAAAACACCCTGCGAGCAGCTTAGCTGCGTTGTGCTTAGCATTGCTCTTCTGTCCAGACAGTTAAAAATGGCTTTTGCTTTTCCATATATTCTTATCTGTGCTGTGCCAGGTTCACCTGCCAGCATCTCTGAAACAGGCGAGCGATGTACCCCATTCAGACTAAACTTCGGTATGAAGTTGCAGGCAAGCAAACCGCAGCCCGCGTTCGTAGCACAGGTATCCTGAGCTGGGCATCCAGGTACTGATGTGCTTCAGAGACATTCAGGGTGGCTGATTGATAGAAAAAAGCTTCTCTGCAACACAGGGGAGGAACGGCTTTGTGGTTTTCACTCTTCTGGACCTGGCTTGCCATGCAGCCCCGTAAGAGTTGTTGTCAGCTGCTTAGCTAGATTTGCTAGTTCTTCTACTTCCCTGGTTGCCTTTATCTGCAATAAATGTAGAGCTCTCTTTTTCCCCTCAAGATTTCACCATACTGATCCAGTGTAAGAAACAAACGCATCAATATACACCGACGACACCATGCTCTGTGGTCAGCAGGAATGTCTTCACCTCAAAACAGCTAAACAAATTATCCGGGTTGTCTTCATGGGGGATGGAAAGTAGTGTATAGGCTGCAGTTACCTCATCCTACAGTGAGCAATGATCCACTTGATCTTAAAACATCACTGACATTACTAACTGACGAGACCAGTTTTTGGTAAAACGGGGGATGAGATACCCAGCTGAGGTGTGGACCCCACCACCACAGGCACTTAAACTGGGGCTAGATGAATCTGGAGTGAAGGTCACAGCTTGCTTTTAGTAGCTGACCTTGGAGCTGACCTGAAAAGTGAATGCAGGCACATGAACAGCTATTTTTTTCCATCCTTTGACAACAGAAGTGCAAATTCATGTGGTTTGCCTGATGGTCAGCTTAAAGAACAGCTTCACCCTGTCAGGTAAATGGTGCTAAGGACAAGTATTTCTCCAGTGGCCTTTACATCAAGTAGATTAGAAAAGCCTCTGAAGTTTGTATGCTGTATTTTATACACTGTAAAATCTAAGCCACGGTAAATAACCTGCAATAACACCATGAGAGCTGATAAGGACAGAAAGGAGCAGGATTTTGAAATTGATAATCTGAAAAATGCATAACCACATGTGTACACAAGACAAGAAAAACTGATACTTCTTAAATATTATCACAGAGCAGAAGGATCTCAACTGAGTATTAGATCTGCATTGCACTGAAATTCACACAAATGTGCAAAAGAGAGTCTATGCCTTGTAACATTAAAATGTTTGTAACGGCTGGATGAACTGCAGCAGAGGCATGGAAAAATGATGCTGGTATTATTTAAAGTAGTAATTTTAATGATGATTACAACTGAAATATACTTTATAGGATTCTCACAACATTTTAACTGATTATATATGTGTATATATCAAAGTACTCACAGGTAAACCTGATGGAAGAAGGAAGATGTTATGGAGAGTTACAGTAAACATTTTAAAATGTAACTGGAGATACATTTCCATTCTGTTCTTACTCTTACAACCCAAAAAGTAGAAAGCATTTCATATAAAAAGACTCTAAACCAAATCCCCTCTTCTCACTTTAATTGTACTCATATAAGAGTATAACCATGAGACCAGGACTGTCACGTCCATGCACATGTTCTTGCCACCGGGCTGTAAGGTCTGTTCTTCCTGCTTTCTTTTTTTCATTTATTTCTTGGCCTCACCCTGCACATCCTCCTTCTTCCATTAGTTCTCTGACTATTTGGTAAGAAAACTGTCATATGGGAAAAAGAAAATCTTCTTAAAAGAAAGCAGTAGTGGGATTTTGATAACACCTCAGGGCTTCGTTACCTGGGAGGGGATAATCTGAGGCTGCCGTGCAGTGTCGGGGCCCAGAGGGAAAAAGAGCCACTACTTCTTGCATCCCTGTTGGGCTAAGACATGGCATAGGTATCAAGTGGTTTAGATAGAAACTCCTTCTGTGCCCAGAAGCACAAACCTAGGCATTTGGGGAACTTAAACCAAAAGACTAAAGCGGCTGTAGACCGCAGGCACCCCCAGGGTGACAGAGCAGCTCAGCGGGGGGGTGCAGGATCTTTTGTGTTGGACAACTAAATTCTACCCAGATATTTACAGGTTGTGTCTGGACCTTAGAAATTTCAATCTACAGTCGTTCCAGGACGCGTTCATGTAACAGACTAATGACCTGTAAAATTACAGTTTAAAATGTCTTTGGAGAGTTATAGTAAACATTTTAAAACGTAACTGAAGATACATTCCCATTCTGTTCTTACTCTTACAACTCATAAAGTAGAAAGCATTTCATATAAAAAGGCTCTAAACCAAATCCCCTCTTCTCATTTTAATTTTACTCATGTAATCTACAAACAATTTTATATAAAAACACTGTAAAGTGCAAGCCTTTCTGCTTCTTCGCTATTGAATTTTCAGAGTGGTATGAATTTCTAAGTCTAAGCTTCCAGGGAGAAGAGCTTATAAGAAAACGTCGATGCTCTCCTAACTACTGTGCTCTGACCAACACTGCAGTAACAGAGAACATCAATAAAGTACTGCAGTGCTGTATAATTGTCTTATTAATTGGAACATTATTTACAGAGAGGGCTGCCTTCACAGCGTGCACCTACTTTCTGAAATGCTCGCAGCACTCAGGACACAGCAGGCAGCCAGCATAAAAGTTCAGTTAAAGAAACAGTAAAATAGCCATCCATATAAGTGCAAGTTAATGAATTGAGTCCTCCTGGCAAGAAGACTTGAATGTGAGCAAGCATTTTCAAATTTAAAGAGAAGTGACCTTAAAAGCCTGCCAAACCTCAAAGGTAATGCAGCATTTATGATGATGGTGGTGAGGCCCTTTAATTTTTAGACTAAGAACAACCCATCTCAGCTATTGTATTAAAATATGTTGTATGATACTTTGTAAATTACATTCTGACAAAGGTCCTTTTTGGAAACCAGAGGGTAAGAAAGAAAACAACCTTTTGGGGGCACTACCTCATGTTTAAATTAACTGCTTAAATAGCGTTCTACATACTAAATCCTCTGCATGGCAGTGGTTTATGGAGTCCCTCATTGATGCAAGTTCTCCAGACACCATGAAAAGGAACTGCCGCACTCCCTCTGTGCTTCTGAAAGAGACATTAGTGCTAGCTATCCAACTAAGCATTTCATATTTTCAATGTCGCCATAAAATCCTTTCAGCTGGCAGAAGGGAAATTATGCCTGTCCCTCCACCTTTACAGAGTCCAACCGATTTTTTAGCAAATTCAATGGAAAAAAGCAAAAAGTATGCAGGACCAAGGCTTACAGCTTTGAAGGATTGTTTTTCCCAAGATTAATGTTTCATTATCATATATGAAGTACAGCACAGCTACTATATCAATACTTACATTTACAACTTCAGTGCAACTTTCATAAATGACTATATGTCGTTTATTCAGCACAGGTACACAACACCGGGTTTTCAAAGAATTTTAGGGCAGTCAATATTTTCACAAAATGTCTTGTAAAATCCTTTTGGTAATGTGTTTCCTAAAGTATCTGATAATTGCAGACTTTTGGACAGATTGCCCATCTCGCTTAGGACTTTCCAACCTAGCTCAGTTGCAAAGCAAGAAGATGATTTTTGCCGTCAACACTGAGTTGCCATAAATCAGGCTTTCATTGCGGACTCTTTTGATGTGTCATTCATGATGCTACAACTTGCATTCAGTTCTTGGAAACTGCGGCCAGTTGCTTCCTTGGCAATTATATGGTACAATAGCAGCCTAGATCCCAGTTCATCTGCAACGAACTTTAAAGCATTTTATGTTAGGTATTCAGTGGAAAACAGAGCACTCTAGTGCCTAATTTCCTCTGCAGATCTAGTCATTCCTCTTTTCCTCAGAAAACACTGAAAATCAACATTGGTTTTGTTTTTTTTAATGTTTCCTCTGGTGCTTTGAGTTAAAAAAATCTGTATTTTTAAAACAATAATATAAAAAAATGTATCTATATTTTTAAAACAGCTATGTCTAGGTACCTGAGAGAGACCTAGGTCTGCTTTCATCACTTCACGCAATCCAACCTCCATTGCTCTGCAGCTCATGTTTGATTACGGCTGGGTCCGCCACCATCCATCACCACCAAACCCCAACAAGCCCAAAGCAAAGAAGTGCCTTGTGATTCAGACAGCGCCGAGATGCAGGCGCGTTACAGGCGCTGCCCGTATTCGGGTCCCTCATGTGCATTTGAGAAAAGGTACGGTGCTCTTGGAGAGCAGTCAGCTGGAGAGCAAGGAAATCCAAATTCCTGACTTCTCTTTATTTCAAAGCCCAGTTACTTTTTCCCCCCTACAGAGTAGCTATATTAACTTCAGCGTTCTGGATCAAATTCAGTTGAGAGAGGCAACAGGCCTATTACTCCTGCAGTTGCAAATACCGGTGGCATTTCCTTGGCTCTCTGTCAAGTGTAAAACTATTACATATTGTTCTTAGATTTGTATAAATAGTTACCAGCCTTCCTCTGAAAACCGCTTGCACTTTGGTACTGTTTTTAATACTATGGAATAACGTTTTGCATTAGCTAAGGATGTAAATGGTATCATCTTCCAATATGACCTTCCATCCAAAAATGATACTCCATACTACTGTTTTTTTTTTTTCCAAACAAAGTTGCCTCAAAATTGAGTTTTTCTGTGTTTCCATTTAGCAAAAGGAATTATAAAAGACTTAAGTCAATTTAATCTACCTCAGGTAAGGTAAGCGCGGAGATTTAAGTGGACTAGTGTTCCCATAACATAGATCAGACCAACTTATATTTGGTTCATGGGTGAATCAAGTTACTAGAAGTTCACATTTCAAATGCAAACAACTGTGATGAAAGAAATTACTTTTGTGTTACAATGCTGCTGCCCACTTCTAATAGATGATGACCCAGACGCAGGCAAGCCCCATAGCAGGCTGGTTGCATATCATGGCTCTCTATTGGACTATATTCTGGCACTGGGCCTCTTGTAGGCATTTTCTCCTGTTTCTTTCCTTAATCCTTGTCAATGACAAAGACATTTTCTGGCTGCTGTAACTGTGGTCCCTCTTCTTGCTTCTGTCATAAAGTCATGGAACAAAGTTTGAGTTACCAATGTGAAATATGAGTTGCTGAAACGTGTGAATTCATACTCTTTTATTCTCTTTTATGATTTCTGGAAGCTTTTCCAGGTCTACTTTTGCTTCTGAGTCCAAATATATCAAAAGCTGTTTACGTTACCAAATGCCAGAATACACAGATGGCATCCATCTAACTGAGTAGATTTTTACTATTGGTTATGGGCATATCATATTATCAATCTGACATCTTCCCAAGGCATCATTAATTATATTTTAAGTTTTCCTTAAGATAAATAAGTGTTTGGACAAATCCTTCTGGCTCTACTTTTATCAATTAATTTCACTTTGGCTGCTACAATATAGAGAGAACACTGCTGGGCCAATGATGTTTGATTTATTATTTCAGTTGAAGAGCTCTTGAAATTCCTAGTAAAACTGATCTTTCTGGTAATTCCAAATACAGCATCTATATCATAGCCATGTGCACATTATATTTTTTTCTTGATAGAAAAATTAAAAAGCAACCTGCAATCTCCTCTAATATAAAATAAATTGGTAGAAATAAGAAATACACCTCTATACATGTATTCTTTGGCCTAGAATATATTTATTGATGCAGTATATGGATCTAAACTATCAGGAAATTATTCTTCAGAAATCATGAGCCTTGTTCTTCAAAGAGTCTGAAGGTATACCTATGGAAGATGGATGAATTTGACAATGGTTTCCTAAGCTTGAGCTATATTAAGAATAATAGGATTATGTTATTAGAACTCTAGCTGTGATAGGGCTGGAGAAGGTTACTTAGACCCAGTGGCTACACTGCTAAATAGAAGAGAGCCAGGAGCTAATCCTCAGTGCTGAGGCCAAGTGGTAACACAGACAGATCAATACTACATAGCTCTTGTCCCCACAACTTCTCTCATCCCATGTGGTGCCTACGTGGTCCAACGGAAAATGCTTTTTTTCCTGTGTTTTTCTTCCCAGTTCAAGTTGCCTGAAGTAATGTACAACCTGCGTTGCAGCTTGCCAGAGTGGTGGCTTTGTAACATGAAGTTGCGTATATGTATGGCATGTCTGAGGGTGTAAAACCTGCACTGGAAGATTGTGTAGGATGGAAGGAGTTGCATCTGGTGCAGTTTTGTCCATGGTGTCCTGGACTGAACTAGTTTGCAGAAGTGAGCCCAGGAACTGGTGAGAGCCAGGAGCTCAGCAGAGAAGTCCATCCCCCACTGACCTGAACTGGGGACACAATGCAGCTTACTGTGGTGTACAACTCCCCACAGTTCAGCCTGAGACTTAGTCTCTATTTTGGTGTCCAAGAACCTCAAGAAGTGACAAAACATTGCCCATATTTTTACCACTGCCTTTTTATAGTCCAGAAGTCCAGTGATTCAAATGCTGGGGAAGGATGAGCTGAGAGCGCTAACCATGTGGGCTAGGCTAAATATACCATAATCTCTGTCAGGCAAGAAGACGACACTGAATAATGTGTAATCTTTCACTTCCAAGCACAAAGAACCTTCCAGGTGCTTTTCCAGTCAGAGGCTGGCACTTGCAGGACAGGATCCTAGAGAAACTGGTTTGACTGAGGAGATTCTTGGATGCAGTCTGGGACAAAAGAGGCACTGCTCCCTTCTCAGGACAGAGGAACAGAGGCAGGGAAAACACCAAGACTGGGGAGAAACCTTTTATACCAACTCTGAACAGAGCTCCCTGGGATTTCAGATTCCTGCAGAAACGTTATGTTTTCTCCCTGCCACATGCAGTGACTCATGTTAGGAGAGGGAAGCAAACTTCTCATGCAGGACACTCTGCAGATCTTTCCAGACCAGTAACGGCAATTCCCGGGGAGCAGAGTGCTTTTGGTAGCATTCCCAGATCTTGCCAATGAGCAGCATGGCACTCACTCAGCAAACCTAGCCAAAGCTCTACTGTTGATCTGCAATGTCCCCTCCTTTTCCCAGCAAGACACTGGAAATAGCATAAGGCTCTCCATTCACTCGACAGTGCAGCCTACTGACACCGCAGGGAAGTGCCATGGGACTCGTCACATGGCAGAGGCAGATGGGCTCTTCCTTGCTCTTTACCTCTGTTCTCTTTGCCTGTGCTTACATGAACACCCTCCTTGCCTTCTCTTGCAGACTAAGCCTTAGAGATATTGCATGGGTGCACAGTAGTACTGATAGCCGTGACCATGCTGTCTCCTCTAGGCTCATGGTCTCAGGGGTTGCCATGCCATCTGCTCTTAGACCTTTTCTCTAAGCAGGTCTTGGGGCATGGTTTGCAGAGGCATCTGTCTAGCTGAATGTTCTCACACAAAGTATCACAGTTTAGGTGTGAGATGTATGTGCAGCAAGAATTTTGGTCTAGATAATCACACTATGTTTTTAGGATCTCCATGCACTACCAAGAGTACTGGGGATGTTGGCTTGGGCTTGCCCCTCAAGGTCCTCCAGCATGGACCTGGCTGCGAAAGGCATGCTCCCCCTTGGTGCTGAAGGCGGTGGAGGCCTAGTTAAAGTCTTCTGAGGGACTGATGAAGGTGTCAGGTAGGGCTGCCTGTCTCAGTGGGATGGAGCATGGACCACAGCCATGGAGGTAACACTCTCATACTTAACGATACCTATGTCTGGGAGAATTACATGGGAAACACCTTCTACTCCATCTGCTGATGAAATCATCAAATACTCAAGTTTGATTCCAAAATATCTTGGATCTCTCATACTAATCATAACTAATGTATGCTACAGCTATGGCTTGAGACTATAGTGGACACTTGTTACCTTGTTGTCTGGTAGTATTTCCCTCCTCTTTTTGTCATTGGTAATTCTTCTCTTGATCACCGCTGTGTGGCCACTACTATTATAGGGAACTTACAGAATGCAAATAAAGGGTTGGTTGGTTGTTTGCCTCATTGGTACCTTGAGGCACTTCTCTTGTGCTTAGTGCCCATGACTGGAGCCTGCCCTGCCTCCCCTGGGTCTCATTTCCAGATATGGTCTGTGGCCTCAGGAGACACTTTGCATCATTTAGAAGTTAGCACTCAGTCTGAAGATGGGAGGATTGCCAGCTAAGCAAGCAGCACTAAAACATCGATGCTTTTTTATTCTGCCTGGCTCAGTACTCCACATTCCAAAAGCAAATTGTACACTTCAATTTCCAATGTTTTCCCTATTCTTGCCGTACTGGCTGTCGTGGTTTAGCCCCAGCCAGCGACCAAGCCCCACGCAGCTGCTCACTCACTCCCCCCACAGTGGGACAGGGGAGAGAATCAGAAGAGTGAAAGTGAGAAAAGTCGTGGTTTGAGATAAAGGCAGTTTAATGGGTAAAGCAAAAGCCGCGCACACAAGCAAAGCAAAACAGGGAATCCATTCACCACTTCCCATGGGCAGGCAGGGGTTCAGCCATCTCCAGGGAAGCAGGGCTCCATCATGCATAGTGGTTACTTGGGAAGACAGACGCCATGACTCCGAACATCCTCCCCTTCCTTCTTCTCTTCCCCCAGCTTTATGTGCTGAGCATGATGTCATATAGTATGGAATATCCCTCTGGTCAGTTGGGGTCAGCTGTCCCGGCTGTGTCCCCTCCCAGCTCCCCGTGCACCCCCAGCCTGCTCGCTGCTGGGGTGGGGTGAGAAGCAGAAAAGGCCTTGGCTCTGTGTAAGCCCTGCTCAGCAATCGCTAAAACATCCCTGAATTATCAACATGTTTCCAGCACAAATCCAAAACATCACCCCATACTAGCTACTATGAAGAAGATTAACTTTATCCCAGCCAAAACCAGCACACTGCCCTATACTCTCTATTGAATTTTATTCTTATTTGTGCAGAGCACTGCCATACTGCAATGAGATACAGGACTTAACTTTCCGAGTGCTCCTTCTGGGTATTTTTGGTTTGTTTTTTAAATTTATTTTAATTTAATCTTTAAGAACCAAATAGATGGGTAGAAGGAAATAAGGAGGAGATGGTAAAAACAAGACTGATGTGACCCTGAGGAGGAAGATTAGGGGAAGGAGAGAGACAGGTTAGCAGCCGGTGGCCAGAAGTCATCTGCATTTGAGCTGTGTACACAGGCTGTTTACTTCACTGCTGTCTGGGGGGTGTGAAAGAATGAGGTCATGAGGTGCATCTGCTCAGCTTTTTGCTACTTTTGCTTTGCTTGCTCCACTTCAAAGTTGGTTTAATCTCTGGAAAATCTTTCTCTCTTGTCTAGTGGTCGTTGCAAACGGAGGATGAGTAGGAGGCCATTCAAGCCCATATATTACATATTTAATCATTGTTTCCTCTAATGCAAGGCTTATTGCTATAGGCATGCTTTCCATTTTATGCATCCCTCCCTTGGGCCACATATAATTCTTCCTATTGTGGCTGACATTTGGGCGTTTAAATTACAGCTCTCTATCTTGCCTTGCAGACTGCAATGACTTTCTTGGCTTTAGAGTATTCGCTGTCCAGATGGTTGCTGTCAAATAAGAAACAGGTGGCACCACTGATGTATGGTTTGCCTATCAATTTCTCCAGAAAACAGTGTAAAATTTCAAAATGTTCTAAGCTTGATGGTCTGTATTATTAAAAGGCATTTCACTCCTAGGTAGTTTACTAATCTCTGTGGAACTTGAGGAGAGAGGGCCTTGAAAAAATCTCTCAAGTTGAAGATGACTATTTATGAGACTTGCACCTTCTTTCCCCAAAGATCCAATGCTGCCCTGATGGGCTTGGCTCCCACCTCAAGTAATTTCTTCTCCTTTTTGCAAATTCTGCAGTTGCTTCTGGAGCGAGTGCTCAGCAGTGGATGTGACTGCGGCAGCACAGAGGGCACCCGCAAAGCGGGCGAGGGAAGGAGGCCAGGAAAGCCCCAGGAGAAGTGGTTGGTTACAGCATGTTCCTGTAGATCTCTCTCCACCATTCCCTCCACTAGATGGTACTCGGGCAATGCATTTGTTTTCACAGGCTTTCCCAGCAATGATAATCATAGTAATATAGCAACCCTGCATAGAGAAAGCAGAAAATGGTCACACTTTTCGAGATGCAAGAAACTTCTGGTGAAGACCATTCAACTTACAAGGTGAAAAACTCAAAATTTAGCAAAGAAAACAGGTGGCTTGAGCAAGCTTAGTTTGCTTTTGCCTCTGTTATGACAACCTTTTGTTGCGTATATCACGTTCATTTTTCCATATTTTTGTTTTTATTTGTCCTCTAAGGGTATATATAATTTATAATATTGTTACAGAAAACAAATGGTAAGGTTTATGTTAAAATTAGATCCTACCACTATCTTGTCCCAAAAGTTACCATTCAACAAAAAACGAAATTCAATTGCCTGTCCTTACCAACACACACAGTATTTGCTGCAATATATGGCATCCAAAGCAAGGCAGAACTAACCCTTACAGCTTATATAGCTTAATCCAATAGCTCATCGGTGTCACTGGCAGCCAGCAGCCCAGTAAATGATAGTGCCATGCACTTCACGATGTTCATACATCTTACATTGACGTTTTTAATATCTGGACTTTTCTACCTTTGGGACTTCTTTCAAGTGGAGGGGTGAGTGATAATGTAGAGAGATGAGTGAATCTACATATTCACGGTTGTATCAGGATTCTTACGTCCTCGACGGAGTGTGGTACCTTATTCCATGACCAATGTTAAAATCTATGGCTATTTGAGCTGTAAGATCATGTGAGTGCGGTGGGTTACATTTTGCCATTTCTGCTCCAAGACAAACAGAACTGCAATAAGGTTTGTACAACTTGTCAGCCAAAAAAAACATACAGCAATAACAGAGCAGGACTTCCAGGCTGTGCTGGAGGCTCTGACAGCTCAACTGATGAGCACAAAGCTGTTGGAAAGAAAAAAAGATGAAATAAACACCTAGCTATTAGGGCTTGCTGGTATGACTCTCGGACTTTTAAACCCAAGAATCACCAAACTTTTTTGGCAGAAAAATTTGCACGCTGCCTGCAACAATTAGCCTCTTTTCTCTGTGTGTAACTAGAGGATTTAAAGCATTTTTTGTACCTCCTTCTCACATCCTCTAACTGTAAGACCTCCATGAACTCTAGAAAAACATTAGAAGAGACAAAAGGAAAAGATAACGTATCTTTCAGGTCATTTATTTCTCATAACTCCAGAAGCTTTTATTGGTTATTTATGTTGCAATAATGTATGACATCCCTCAAGAAGCTTCAGGCTGACCGTATCAATCTCTGGTCAAAAGTAAGATGCTTTGAGGGCATTTTTAATGAAGAAAAATGGGATTTTCATAATCTTGTTCTTTTAATGTACACAATTTCAGAATTCTATTTTAAAAAGTTACTTGAGGGAAGACAGTTTGAGTTAGTTCCACCAACATTAAAGCAAGATTAATTTTTCCTTTCTTTTTTTTTTTTTCAGAACTGGTTCCATTTTCATGCATCTAAAGAGCTTTTCTGCCTGCTAACAACTCTTTACTTTCTAACAAACCTATGACTGACAGAAAGTTGAGCTTTTCTTTCCTCCCACTAATACCACCATTGTGTGTGCCTTGTTAACCAGTATTGTGTATCAGTCACAAGCTGACTCCTTTGTGCCTTTGTGAAGTATCAGTTTAGTCAGCACTATCTACTGGGGAGACAATGCTGCTGGTAAACGTGAACACAAAATCCTGTAGCGTTACGAGCCCTAAAAACACTGGTTCAGCCAGGAGCGCTGGAGCCTGGGAGGTGGCGAGGCTGCAGCCGGAGCGCCGGCTGCCCGTCAGGGCGGGAGCAGGCAGGCGGCCAGGACAGGACGCGGGGGCGGCCGGGAGCTTGGGCAGCATCTTCCTTCTGGCTGCCCTGGTTGGGTTGCTTGGCTGGAAAAAAAGACTATGCCATCCAGACCTGCCTGCCAACCTGCCTGCGACTTGACTGTGCCGATATTTGACCAGACTGACACATTCCCAGCGCCTATTTTGATTTTTTTTTTTTTTTTTTTTGCTCAATCAGGCTTTTCCAATAGTAAACGGATTTCTCTGCGTGAAAAAACCCATCAGCAAACCCAAACCCCGTGGCATATGAAGAACGTAGCAGCTCAAGTCACTGGACCCCACGCTCCGCAAGGAGTCTGTGGCTCCTCGTACCTGCAGGTGCGAGTTAGCTCCCTGTCGCTCTCCAGGTAGACTTTAAAGGGGAAGGTTAGCCCAGCTCTGTCTCTGCTTTCCTGTTTTCCTGCCTGGGCGACCGGTCAGCAGAAACACCCAACCCCCCATCGCACTAGAGAGGGGGAGGGCAGCAGCTCTGTGGGGGTTCTGTGTCTATGGATGAAATTGTCCCTTTGTTAGTCCAAAATAGCTCAAATTGGGCAACTGGCCAAGCATGCAGTGAAAGACGTCTGTTTGAGACAGTGCTTAGAGAAGGCTGAGGATGGAGGACTAAAAAAGAGGTGCCTGACTGGCTGAGTTCCCACCGGAGTGATTAATGTAATGTTGCTGGGATTTTACTGCATTATTAATGAGGTGTTAGGGTGCCTGGAGCACTGGAAAAACACCTCTGGAAAATTATTACTAAAAATCTGAATTGGTCTATTGGATAACCTTTCATACATGGTTGTTTTTGGTTTTTTTTTTTTCTTGCCCGCAGAGCCCTTATCATGCCGGAGGAAGGTTATAAATAATAACGAGCAAGGAGCGGGACCACGCAAGCGCTGGTCCTTCCACCTCCCCGAGGAGCGGTGGCCCCGCTGCCAGTGGGCTCTGGGTGCCAGCAGCCCACGGGAGCCTTGCCCAGGCGCTGTGCTGGGGCTCGGGCTGCACCCACCGAGCCCCTCTGGACTCCCGGCCAAAGCTGGGGGGGCCGGGGAGATGTTGCCTCTGGAGTTCTGCTTTGCAGAACAGTATTGGGATCTGGCAGGGAATAGCCTGGGCTGGTTTAGGGCTATTGTTTGCATCGATGAAGCTTGCATCTAGAATGATCAGTGTAAAAATATCTCTCCTTTTTTTTTTCCCCTAAGCTGTTATCTCCCTTTTTATTGGCTTTGTCATGCCTTTTTTTTTTCTTTTCTTCTAAATCCTTAATTCTCCTGATCTATATTTGAATCATCTCATCTTTTTCTGATGATAGCAACTGTGCATTTGTTGGGGGGGGGGGTGAGGGGCGGGTTTTTATTGCTTTTTTTGTTGTTGTTTTTTGGTTTGGGTTTGGTTTTGGGGTTTTTTTGTTTGTTTGTTTGTTTCTCTTTTTTTTTTTAACTGCTGTGCTTTAAACCAGCTTTGCCTGTCTAAAGCTTCCAGTTGCTAAGCGACTTTTCCCCTCCACCCTCCCCGCAGCCCGGTTGCCATAGCGCTGCCAGCATCGGCTACCGACTAGCAGACAGCAGTCATTACTCAACCGAAAAAAAAAAAAAGAAAAAAAAAATTCACCAAAAAACAGGGCTGCACGGGCAAATAAACATTGTCTTTCCTTTGTAAGTCCTTTTTAATTCCTTTTGTGAGCCGGCGGGAGCATCCCTGCGCACAGTGCAGCCGCGGTTGCACGCTGCGTTATTTTCTTGCGGAAGTTTTTGGTTCGGTCTCTGCATTAAAAAGGACGGACCCGCAGTGCTGACTCATGGGCACCTGTGACGTTGTTCATGGCAGCAACAGATATTTGTGGATATACTTTCTAAGATGCTGTTTCTCGTACCTGGGTGGCTGATATTGCACCCTTCGTGGCTGTAATTCACCCAACACAAGCAGGTGCTCTGCAGCTCTGCGAATCTGAGCATCTTTCTTTAGAAAACGGGTGATACGGTTAGAGCTTCTCTCCTGAGACATTTTTTAATAACAATAACATCATACGTACATCAAATGCGTGGTGTGCTACCATCAAAGACTAAAAGAATACACACTGGTGAAAAATCAGATTTTTTTTCAAATACACTCAAAACAAATCTGTATGAAGAATCATGTACAGAGAAATAGAGGGTCCTCTGGTTTTTAAAGACAAATCATATCCCCACTGGCTTCGTTGAGACAAAAGCTAGTGGCCAGACCTAAAACATTACAAACAAAAAGGAAAATCTCACATCTTTCCACTTTAAAATGGTGAGCTTTCCTGTCATCCGTCTACTGATTGCCAGGCTTTACCAGCTGGGTGCTATAGGGGGACATGGAGCATGGAAATACAGACCTGGGGTCTCTAATCAGCCACGCCATACATCATACCCAGTCCAAAAAAATAGAAGTATTTGACTTCCGTATAAAAATGAAAGCTTTAAATGGCCTGCTAATAAAGAATTTGGTAGTATAAGATTACCTGTGTGAGAATATAAATCATATGAGTTAAATCTGAGTTGATATTTGGGGGGAGAGAGGCTTTTGCACCAGCAAATGTTAAAAGCGGTACGTCAGTTGGCCATAGAATAGTTTCAGTTGTTCTGTGACTTTAGTTTCCATTAATCACAACAAAACCCTCCGCTTCGGGTTGTCAGTATAAAGCTTCTCTTAACATCCAGGGAACTTTCTTCCCACGTTCTGCAGTCGGTGAGATATTGTGATAATAAATGCAGCGAGGAGCTAGACTCCGTGTCCTTACATGCCCTTCCATTTACCCAATCCAGCATCTGCCTATTTGAACGACTGCATCAGATACAGGCAGCGTGCCAGCTATTAAAATGTTACACCTACCGCCACGAAACTGAATTGTACATTTTGTTTTTCCCTTGTCCTTGAAAAGGACTCACTCCTGACGAAAGAGGAGTGTGCTTAATGACTCCTTGTCTTAAATTCCCTCTTTACCCAGCTATCTGTTCCCTGATTTGGTACTTTGTATTCTGTTCTCTTCATGCTATTCTTGGGAACGTTAAATATCATCGTGCAAGAAAAGTCATTTAAGAAAGAACCTTTGTCAACTGTATGGAAAACTGATTTAAAAATCCCCTTCTACTCTGATGAAGCATGCAAATCAAATACTGTGAGAAAAAAAAACAAACAAGATTATTTTAAAAGTCCCTTTTTTAAAATCAGGTTGTTTTTGTTGTTTTTAGGAGCTGACCTGACATAACTTCATCTGGGGGTCCCTGTGCTGCAGGCAGAATCCAGACATCACTGAGAAATGCTTTGGAAAATTGACATTTTTCTTAATGAAAAAAAAAGCAGCAAAAATTATTATCATCAGCTTTACTATCTGTTCTTCTATATGAACTCTATAGGAATTCAGAATTTGAGAATGGCTGTGTTCAATAAATTAGGAATTGAAGGCCTACAGAACAGACCATTTTGTCCTGGAAATATTTATTTAAGGGAAAATATTGCCAGTTTTATCATGTGAAGGCCCTTGCCTAATCATAGAATTAGGTGAAGATCCTTATTCCCAATTAGATTGTTTTAGCTCTCGGCTTCATTTCATCCAGAAGATAAATTACTGGAATAAAGGTTAAATATCCAAATCAGACATATTATTGCCTGTGTGCCTTGATGTTTGAAATGGTAATAGAACAAATTGAACATTAACCTAGTAGGACCAAGTCATCTCTATTTGCATGGTTTTGACATCTGAATTGGGCAATAACTTCTCCATGCTGAAATTATGCAATGGTTGTTAGTCAGTCTTTCATTTCCTCAAGCATTTGTGCACAGATTACATCCGCATATTATATTTTATTATGACTCATTAAAATGCTAATCGACAAAAGCAGGCTATCACAGTTCCAGGAGAGATCTACATGGTTAAATGGGTCTCCATTTTGATACCTTTCTTACAGCCAACACATCAACTGAAATCCACATCAACAGCTTTCTAAGTCTATGAGCAATGTTTGCTGTGTGCATTGCCAGTCTCACTGTACCTCTGGTTCTCTACCCATTTTGTTCAAGTCCTCTCCTTTTGCTTTCCTTCTGGTTTCCTAACCTCTTCCCCTGACACCCTCAAGCAGTTTTCAAGGTACAATCACTCTATCATGGTTAAGGTACTTCCGTGAGAGCCACCTCCTCTGCTGTCCGATTCCTGTACTTCACCTACCTATCACAGTCCCCTGACTTTTTTCTCTGCTCACATAAACCCTTTGATTACTGCTCTTTCTGTCACTTCCAGATCTGCTTGTTAGCTCTTGTATTTTTTCTTCCCATCTGAGTCACTTCTCCAATTGTCCTATGCAGTTATTTGTGTTCACTGCAAAGTACCTCCAGTCACCTATGTTGTTTATCAGCAAATTCTTTCACCATCCATAAATTCTGAAAGCCAAGATATCAAATTGACCCACTAGTACGTTGTCCTTACAACTGACAGACAGGATACTTATGTCCCTTAAAACTTTCAGGTAATGATAACTTTACATCAGCAAAATTTCCATCTTGCTGAATCTTAGTTACTCTGATGCTAGAATTAGATTCTGGGAAATTGTTATTTCTCACCAGATATATGCTTATCCTGTTTCCCTACTTTCTACCATTGACCATACTTCGATATTATACCGATATTATACCTTGTGACCCAGACTATTTTTTTAAAAAATGTTATGTAAAATTACTTCCCTCTGATGAGTTAAAATTCCTCAATCTTTGCATCTATTTCGCAAACATTCATATTGAAATCTAGACTCTGAATCCCAATATTCAAAGATATTTTTCTTCGCTTAGTGAAAATTATTGAGAAGGAATGGCCAGTTTTGATTCAGAGTTGCAGTCTACCTCTTTCAAAGATGCCACTATACTGGCGGGAAGAGTCATATTCGTCCTTCAGCTCCACTAAAGCAACTACATCTCCTCCTCTTGGACTTTGTATCAACTCTCTTCTTTGTGTCACTGGCTTATTTTCTTGTGTCCCTGGAGCCTGGGGCAGGATTTGTGGACTTCTCCGTGTTTTAATTTGGACATTGAGTTACGTCAACTTAGGTCATGGCTTTAGGAAGCCCCAGGTTAATCTGACCATGGACAGAGAAAGCAAACAATGATGACAGTTGTGAAAAATCTGAAAGTTGGCCCGACTAAAAGAATTACTTTTATTCTCACCTGATAACAGAGCCATAACTGGTATTAGCTGAATCTGGGACTACCATGACTTAGTTTAAATAGTTGTGACTGAAGAAGGTTGAGGCATTCCCACTGCTTTCAAAATAAGTATGTCGATCATCTGCTCTCATTGGCTCCCACTCCAGTTGGCTTACTTGAGTTTTTTAAAAGTAGCATGTCTGTTTGTTATGCACCTGGTGTAATTCTATTTTTGTGCTACTATGAGGCATTTTATCAACTACATAGATCATGCTGAGTACAGCAGTATTTTCAGCATGTGTATGTACATGTAATTCTAACACATAGGCTCTAAGAAAATCTTTGTCAGAATTATAGATCGATAGATATTCATTGTTCACCATTGTTTGGATTTCTGTCCAAAACATTTTATTATTCTTCTAGTCTGATAGCAGTTTTCTAGACCACTGTGCATGCTTTAGTGTTACTTAGCAGTTTCTCTCACCCAAAAATGGTATTACAGGCTGCTTTGTCTACCCAAATTCACGCTGTTTGCTGTTTGATCCAATCAAAGAAAAGTAAACACCATTCATTTTTATCCTACTACTTTTCCTGCCACTGTACTCTCCAAATACTAATACAGTTCATATATACCAGTGGAAAGTGAAAAAAATGCATGTAGAAGAAGTTAAATTCCAGACTGAAACAACCTGTGATAGGAAATAATATCCGTTAAGAGTAAATAAGAGAAACTCTAGCATGTTCTGTGGATGTTTTGAAGGTCTGTCTGAGATCCATGGATGCTCAGATGTTGCTGTGACAGAGACCTTCAGAAATGAGAAGATAGATAAAAACCAGTATCTTCTTGTTTGCTTGGTTTTTTGTTTTGTTTAAGCTTTGTCTATATGGGATTTCTTTCTTAAGTAACAAACATGTAATGAGTTTCCTCTTCACGTGATGGTGACTTTAGGTAAGCACTTTTCTGAGTGCATTACGGGATGAACTTTATATTCCCTTTCTAGCAAAGTGATTATTTAGAGCCATCAGTATCTGTTTCCATTTCCCTACTTCCATGCCTTTCAATTGAAGATACCTAAGTAGAATTCTAATCTTTCTTCTCTCTACAAAGAATAGAATGTAATAGCCCATGGCTTCAGAGATATATGTGGTTTTGTTCCTGTTGCCATGTTTTTGTCTCTTGTACCGTGCTTCTTTTTTCCTTTTTCTTAGCCTAATTCTCTATTCTCTTGTATATTTGTACTTCAGATTTTAGCCAGCGGCATAACATACTTCTCAGAAAGCCTCTCGAAATTTCTCAGTCCATTCCATGAAATCAGCATGAATGTTCTTTTCTCATGGGACTCCTAGAATAGATAAAAGCCTGCAAGGGCATCTACAAAGTGAAAAACCACAAAAAGAAAAAATAAAGTCAAGTTGACTACAACTCAGCCTGTCTTTTGACCATGGGTGAGAAAAACCATCCTCTTATCTCTGAATCAAGGCCTCAGTCCAGCTTTCACGGAAGACAGCGGAATGTTTTCCCTGGACTTGAGTCAGAGCTGCATCAGTCCCAGCGCTCTTCTACAGCACTCCCTGTTAAAGCAAGCGCTTGCGTGACAGCCAGGCCACGGCAATACCCCAAATCGCTATTTCCTTCTCAGACTAAGCAACTCTCTGGCAACGTTTTGCACTTGTACATTTCTTTAAGGTTTTTATTACTTTATCGAAGCTTGAAGAGTGCAGGTTACATTTTTCAAGATTCCGCATGCACCTTGCAGCCTAACTTTTAATGAAAGTCATTTGGACTTTCAAGTGAGGTTGATGCAGAAGGAAAAAACTTACCGTGCCTTTGAGGTACGAGTTACAAGTATTATCATTCCTCTCTTTTGTTTCAGTCTTTTTGTGGACTTAAGTCACACTCTCGCCATCTTATACTACTCCACTGATGCAAGATGAACATCAAATTAATTTAATCTGGCCTTTTATGATCTGTCTTACTGTGTGGGATCTAGGAATACCAAACAGCAGGTATTTACTGTTAATATAGGAAAGAGAATTAAAATTTATCCTCATTATTAAATAAAATTTATCAGCATTATTTATATGCCTGTAAACAAGGCCTTCATAAATAGACCAGAAGCTTTTCATATCCCTGAACTTAGTGTCCACAGGCCACAATGTACAGAGACAAACAGGCTCCTAACTCTAAGTTAGGTTTTACTGGATGTTCAGCCACTGTATCAGCTGGCAGCCTTTGAGGATCTGGGCACAGAATATGGAATACACAAAAGCATTCCAGAACAATATACATTTTAATACCACTGTTCCCCACCCCTTGCCCTGGAAAATCCTGTAAAGAACCTTGCTGGTTGCTTAACAGCACCTTTCATGTTCACACATCACCCTGACCTGGGCATGAAAGCTTCCTCATTCTGTTCACTTCACATCTGAAGTTGCAGATGACAACGGGATGCCAAGAGAGGTGCATCTAAGTCCTCTGTCTGCAATAAATTCTGTAAGGAGCCCGGGCAGTGACTAAAGACATCTCGGAGCAATAGCTCAAAGATGTGGATAGCAGAAATCCCAGGGAGGGAATTTCTGTTTGAGAGCTTTGGGAAAAATTCATGCTCTCTTATTTTAGCTACTTAAGTGAAATACTTGAATGAGATGCAGATTCTGAACGTTTCCTATGGTGGTATCTCCAGAAAGTAATTCATATC
Source organism: Phaethon aethereus (assembly GCF_964289735.1). Lineage (NCBI taxonomy): Eukaryota > Metazoa > Chordata > Aves > Phaethontiformes > Phaethontidae > Phaethon > Phaethon aethereus. The sequence continues at coordinate 162,641,355 of NC_138575.1, read as the reverse complement.
GCAATAGGGCAAAACAGACACCTCTAGAGGGCTGTCTGCCTCCACTTTCCCCACAGGGACCATGGGTGACTAAGCTTTCAATGGAGGTGCCTCATTTAGATGCCCTCAACTAGATGGTGTGAACTTCTAAGTTTGGTATGTGCAGGAGGTTATTTAGATGTTGAGCTAGAATTTGCAGGACAAACTTCTACTCTATTTCAGTCAACCAAAGTTGGGTCTTCAAACAGAGGGAAGAATGAAGCTTCCTTCACCCTTTCCCGTAAGTGGTGGAGAAACGTATTTTTGCTCCACGCTGGAGCATATTAATATCTGGTCTGGCACTGTCTAGTTCAAAACCTTTCGCTCTTTAGATCTTGTACAACAACTACCACACCACACATTCAGCAGAACAGAAAATCCTGGAGAGAACGTGCTTGTGGAGAAGGAGGTAGGGATTGTTGATGTACCTGTGTACACACTGCTCACACAGTTATATATACCACGACTACCTCTTGTTCCTGCAGAAAAAGTGGCTCACCATTTGTGCTCAGCAGAGCAAAACCCAAACTGTGCTTGTTTTTTTTCATTTCACAGGACATTGGAGAAAGGAACTATGTAATGTACTGTCTAAAGTACAATACTTAAGTATTTTCCATCTTCTTGAGTTATGCTTTTTGTCATCCATTCAGTGAGTCCTAACAGTTTGAAATCCCTCTGACAGGAACTTCCCTATTTCCCCACGCTGGCTCCCAGTTTGCCAGAGATATAAATCTTTTTAAAATAGCAGCTTCCCCCCCGCCCCCGAATCTATTTCTGTGATACCATAATTATAAAAATAAATACACAGATAAGGAATGACTGAATTCAGATGTCTTTCACTCTGTAAAACTAAGAAGGCAACATTTTAGCTCTCACCATGCCCAGGGCTTCCAGAACGCTCCCAGCAATCATGAATCTGTTCCAATTCCTTTAAATACAGCTGTTTAACCTTTGAAGACCTTGTACTGGGAATTGACAAACTACTTCCAGCAGCAAATTAACCATGTTTTCAGCTCTTTAGTGGCCTTTCTTTCAGAGGGGAGTAAATGTCAAATGCAGGTTGTACACTTATTAGGGATATGTTAGACAGTTTTCAAAGTAGCTGCTTCAAATGGAGTTTGAGTAATATATTTATTCTAGGATGTTTCTGAAGTTGTAAGAATTTTCAGTGATGAAGTTTGGAAAACCTGTTGCTGCCTCTAGAACTGCAAGCCTGTGTACTCTAGCTCTAGTGGAACACCCTGCCAGGGGTGAAGTCCTCTCTCAGGCTCGGCTTGTCCCCACAGAGGTGCCCAATGTCCAGGGCTGGGGCTACCCCAGATGCCCCCTGGCTGTCCTGCTCCTCGCTGGGGTGGTGAGATGGCCTCTGGTTGCCAGGACCTGCCCTGATGCCCCCCATCCTGAGGGGCCCTCTCCAGTCCCACCACCCTGGCCCTAGCGAGCAGCCCGTGCTCACTGTGCCCTGCCAGTCCTCCCCTTCTGGAGATGGGCATTATCTGTACGTGGTAGGTGCTGAAAAAACACCTTGGCTGTCTTGGGCACATAGAAACAAAACCAACTTTATCTGCACTGTAGAGGATTTCCTTCAACATATTCCTTTCCACAAAGCTACTGCATGCTACATGCAATCATAGACTCATAGAATCATAGGATAGTTTGGGTTGGAAGGGACCTTTAACAATCCCTATGCAATGAGCAGAGACATCTTCAACTAGATCAGGTTGCTCAGAGCCCCATCCAACCTGACCTGGAATGTTGGCAGGAATGGGGCATCTACTTACTGTGAAACATTTCTCTTTTCTATCTAGTCGAAATCTGCCCTCTTTTAGTTTAAAACCATTACCCCTTGTCCTATCGCAACAAGCCCTGCTAAAAAGTCTGTCCCCATCTTTCTTAGAAGCCCCCTTTAAGTACTGGAAGGCTGCAATAAGGTCTCCCTGGAGCCTTCTCTTTTCCAGGCTGAACAACCCAAACTCTCTCACACTGTCCTCACAGGAGAGGTGTTCCATCCCCCTGATCATTTCTGTGGTCCTCCTCTGGACCCGCTGCAACAGGTCCATGTCTTTCCTGTGCTGAGAACTCCAGAGGTGGATGCAGGACTCCAGGTGGGGTCTCACCAGAGCAGAGTAGAGGGGCAGGATCCCCTTCCTTGACCTGCTGGCACTCTTCCTTTGATGCAGCCCAGATACACTGATAAACAGTGATATCATCAGCTACCATTGCTCCTCAGCAGGTCAAAAAGATGTAAGTACAACTTACACTGAGAATTAGGTTAATTTTTAGGCAATGAGATTTACTAAATGTGTCGCGACAACTGCAGAACGTGGTGGGGACTATTACATCCATGAGCAACAAGGATCTAATTGGACTTGCCCATTTCACCTCCATTAAAGCATGGCCATTTCCTCTTGGTTAAATGGGCACTGGAAATATAGCTGTTTTGGAGATGACTTTGGTCTGATACTCTGCAATTTTTCACTAGATTATGTTGTTCAAAAGCCCGAAAGTAAAATGTCATTGAAGAGCATTGTTTTTGGGAGTAGATGTGACGAGTAATGGGGGCACATTCACTCACTCACTCACTCACTCACTCACTCACTCACTCACTCACTCACTCACTCACTCACCAGCCACAGATGAGAAAACATGACTGGCAAATATGACTGTCAGTGGAAAAGCAAGTGGAAAGGGAAGACACATGAATAGTATGGGTTTTCGGCAGATGTAGGATTTTGTGACAAAAGTGCTTTGGATTTTGATGAGCTGCACGGCTGGCATAAGAACACATAGAAAACTCCAGTCTGTTGGTAGCTCAAGGTCTCCTTCCCATCCTATGTTCTTCCCACAATGGGTCACTGATAAGAACTAGTATATTTGTTTTGGTTAGTGGGTTTGGGTTTTTTTCTCCCTGATGTAGCCATTTGACAAACCCACAACATTATTTCCCTCCTCCTTTGTCCCTGACACACTAGAAAACAATGACAAAAAGAAAGCAGGAACAGAAAGCAGGATAAAATAGTGATGATAAAAATGCGAAACAGCTACAGCGGTGCAGTGGGAGCACCGAAGTTCAGAGGTACAGAAGAGCAATGCATTACTCTGGGAGCGGAGAATACATTAATTATATGGACAGTTTTATTTACCCAGTCTCGTGTTCTCATACAGTTTTTATTGATCACAGAACAGTTTAGCATACCAGCAGGAATGCTTTTCTGCATCCCCCTGGGTATTACTAAAAACCCAGCAATATTTTACATTCATTGGGGTCAAGAGAATTTATTTGTTACATTTAGTCTCATTGCAATACCCAATTTTTAGCAGCACTAGTCACCATTAATGTGTCCGCTGATGAATGCATGTAAGGGTTTAATAGCTGTAAATGGCAAATCACAAAATATCGATGGATTAGTTTAAACCTCATCTTAAGTTCAATAAACCAAGGATGCTAGACACACCAAGACAGTTTTAATGTCTCTTCAAAAATATTGATCATTGCGTTGTTTATTTTTTACAAAGTCTTCAGTGAGACCAAATCCTCTACACATTCACTTAGAGTTTATCAGAAAATGCCACACAGAAACAATCTTTCATTCCATAGGATTTCTTTCTGAGGCTTATGGTGACAGTATTTTTCTGGGTTCACTTTCCTCTAAATAAAAGCCACAGCCAGCATTTTCCTTCCACAAAAAGTGGTCTGAAGGTTGGAGTCTCAATCATATGTGTGGAACTTCACCATGTTATGTCACCAGCCACAGATGCATCCTCTGGCTTAATTGTCAGTCAAGGCTTGTACCTGACTGCTGATGGCATGGACTTGTTTCCCTATTCTTGCAGACCTGCTTAGGAGTAAAAACCTAGGTCAAGAACTTTCTGTCCTCTAGACACCAACTGGCCATGGCCCTAATGAAGTCTCCTTCTTCATCCCGCGTTAACTGCCAGTGCTGGTCTTTTCCTTCATATGTCCTGTCTTAAATTGTCTAGCCCGCTTCTAGGGCTCCCTCTTTCTTTTTTCCCTGTCCAAAGGAGCAGACAGCTGGTTCTTAAATACACTATAGAAAATCTCAGAGTAGACATCCTTTTTCTCTTTCCTCAAGCAGCAAAGCAGTTAATCTTTGCTTCTTGCTTAGTAGAAGTGTGCTCCTATACAAGCTTTTGGGGCTAACTTCTGGCGCACAGTCTTGTCTCAAAACGTTGGAAATTACACTTGTTGGTTAAGACACTCATTACCTGAGAAAAGCATCCTTATTTCTAATCACTGCCCTAATATTAGTGCTTCTAAAAATAACTTTCTTGTCTCCAGTCTCGGTTGCATTCTTCCAGTGCTGTTATTGAGAACCACTGAACCTGAAACATGGTCATCGCCTGTCTCATTAGGTCAGTCTCATACTCAGTTATTGGATGTAAGTTGTGTTGGCATTAAAAAGTTAGGCAGTTTAACATTTGTCTCTGCTTTGCTTCTCTTGGTAAACTCTGAACCTTGTGCTTCTGCTGACATAATAAACAGCTTGCTTTCAACTAGCAAACAGTGTTGGTCTATTTTAGCTAAGTGGAGAAACACTGGGTTTCTTTTTATCTTTCTCACTTATGCACAGTGTTTTCTGCTCGACTTCACTGGCTTATTGTAGCTCTCCTTCAAAACAGTGACAGGACATATATTGAGGTTAGAAATCAAAATGGTCTTCAACTTTCCTCAGAGAAAAACATGCCCAGAATAACATCAATTTTGAGCACTTTTATATGGCTAATATTACTTAACAAAAGCTGTTACAGAATGAATGTGATGACCTTTACCTTTACAAATAGGTCATTTGGATTTAGTACTGTCTTGCTCTCTCTCTTGTCTCTTCACTCAGTAGATATAGAGGTACTGTTCAGTGCTACTGCCAACATCAACTCCACAGTTCTTGGCACAGGCACCATTAGTACCAAGCGAGCTGTCTCTTCTCCTGTCCTCAAGTGTGATACATGACAACTTCGGGGTACCAGTTCTGCAGTTCTTCTATTACCTTGGGTACCAAACATACTGGCAGTCTGGGTATAACTCTTCCCCTTAGTAGTCTGTTAACACAAGATTGTTTTATCAAAACATTGTTCAGAGATTAAAGCAAATTTTAGCAGACAAGGAAAAGGATAATTTAAAAGGATTTGCCGTGCCCCAAACACTATAAGGACTATACAGATACCTAGTTTGGCAAAGCTTTGCCATCAGAAACCCCCCAGAATGTACTCTTCCACTGTCTTCTGCAGCCTTCCAGGCAGATGCTTGTTCTGTGCAAACAGCTCCCCAGGTCTCCATAGAAAAACGTCCTTGTCAATTTAGATTGTTTTCTGGTTCATCTCCTACAGTTTTTGACCTGGCTAGTCAAGAATTATTTGCTGAGCTCTTTGACAAGTAGGTCCTAACCTTCTATGGACAGTTCCTATGCTCTGTATGAAATTGCAAGGACTTTGCTAAATGATTGTCTTGTCTTCTGCTTGTGTTCTCCTGGAGTGTCAACAAACTGCCACCAAACTAAAGTAATACAATCTGGCTGTGACTATGCTAATAACCAAGCCCAGACCCTCAAGTGTTTTCAGCCCTACTGAAGCCCTATTAAAAACAAAAATGCTTAGATACTTACAAGAGTGTGGGCTCACCTTATATACCATATATATATATATATATATATAAAAATTACCATGGGGCTGCTGTATCCCTCACAAACAGGATGGAAGGGAGAAGTCAGAAAATATATATTCAAAATTATACGTCACAGGAAGGCAAAATTCTAACCATAACTAGAATGAGTAACTCTGCTCCTTCCTAAGCCCAATCACCAAACACAGAATAAGATAACAGAATAAAACCCAAACATTATTAAAGATGAAAAACTGGGCGAAGGAAGAGAACAGATAACAGCGTATGTAAGTCTATGCTGCATAAAGACATAGCAGCAGGTAATTCCAAAACAAAGCAAAGAAGCCACTGCCACAATTTGGTTTTGGATGAGGCAGGGGAAGAGTGACCTCGGTGGCTGCAGGGTGGGTCAGCAGAGGGGACTGAGGGGGAGCAGAATGGCTGGCCTGGCAGCGCCAGCTCACCAAAGAGGAAAAGAGTTTTAGAGAATAAGCAGGCATGGTTGACAGGACAGAGAAGGACCTTAAAGCGGGAGAAATCAATATAGTTAGTGTTCCTCTGGGTCTCTGCTTCCCCCTAAAAAAAAAAAAATGTAGTAAATTTGTGACTAAAATTATAGCAACTGCCCAGTTTTCCTTCCTTCCTTCCTTCCTTCCTTCCTTCCTTCCTTCCTTCCTTCCTTCCTTCCTTCCTTCCTTCCTTCCTTCCTTCCTTCCTTCCTTCCTTCCTTCCTTCCTTCGGAGGGGTTGTTAGCTCCACAAAACTGAAATAAAAGCATCTCTTGTTTTTATGTTGAGCCCCAACCGTATCATGCGGCTTTCTCTTCTCCACCTGTAGTGCCAATGCAGCGTTACAATTTCGTTTAGGGTTGTTGGGCCCAATACACCTTGCGCTTGAAAACCACGCACCACGTCGTCATTTTCCCAACACCCTCTGCAGGTGCTTTAACATCAAGCCTCAAAGACCACTGTGTCACGGAATGGAGGTCACGCTCCCAGATGAGGAAGCCCGTCCCTTCGTGCCCTCATGGCCTGGCCCCAACGGCAGCCAAGGTGTCACCCTCCCACACGCCTGTGACACCCTGGGTAGGTGGGGGCACACCGGCCGGCCCAGCCCTCCTGGCCGAGGAGCCATGTCGCGCATCAGCCTTGGCGCCGGGGCCAACCACCCACTGTGGGGGAAAGGAGTCTTTAAAGGACGGGGTTTTCTCCCGGTGCTTGGCTCTGTGGCCTCCGTGGTGTGATGTTTGATGGTGGAGAGAGCCACCAGCCCCGCTGTGACAGGGCCTGGGGACCGGCATGCTCTTGTGTGAGGCAAAATCCTCCTCAAAGAAAGCCCAGTCCGGTGACACCAAGTCACAGTCTCATGGACACACGTTTTCTTAGCGAGACACTATGGGAGACAAAAAACCCACCAGTGAAATACAGCTGCATCCAGCATAGTTCTGTTCAGCAAGTCATTTGTCTTTAGCAGGTGACAGGATAATGTCACCTGTCAACAGTCTGCTTTGAAGTGTTGCTTTTTTCTTTTCCCCATGAAGCGTTTTATGTGCAGATTTTTTCTTTAATTCTGACAAATACAGCCTTAGATCTTGTTTCCAAACTGATTTATTTTGATGATTTCATGTATCGGTCTCCACTGCTTGCCCAATGGTGGAAAAACAGGAGTTGTCACCTCTGCTCCGTACCAAGGGTCAAATTGTCCTCAATCTTTAGACATGGCAGTTTATCTCTTCTGAAACAGAACAGACATTTCCTGTGGTGATGTATCTCTTCCGTATGCTGCGAAAGTCCCCTTGTAGACCTTTCTGTTTTAGGAAATCCCCTTCTACACAATTCTGTGCTTGCATACATTTAATCTCATAAAGTGGATGTCTTTGACTTCCTTTGAAGAGCACCCCTCACACTAGTCAGAAGATGGGAGCCTTGCTGTTTGTTGAATTACGAACCCCTCAGCAAGACAAGAGGTGGACGGTTACAAGTCAGGACAGATAGCAAGCTAGTGTAGGTCAGCAGCTGGTGGCAATCAGTGTTGCTCTGCAGTAACTGCCTAACTTCATGCTTTTTTACCTCACCCTGCATGCTAAGTAGCTTATTCTTTTACCGAGGGGTAGGCAACCTCAAATTACCCCATACACCCCAGCCCCTGCCTCAGCACCATGTCGTCTAATAACATATTGTGCTAAAAAGTGTTATATTTTATCAGTTTTTAATGTGCTACCTTGCAATTTCACTGAATGCCTCCCAAGTCTTGTGTTGAGCCAGAGAACAAAGCTGTCTCAACAAAGCTTTTTATCTACCTTGCCTGTACCGTTCCTTCCTTTAAATACTATTATCATGTTCTCTTAAATGTCTGCTTTGTGAAATGAACAATCCCAATCATTTCAATCTATTTGTGCATGGTTTTTCTGTATTCCCAGTCATTCCTGTTGCCTTTCTCTCAATGCCCACAACCTCTGTTCTGTACCGTGTCTGTTGGCAGATGGTGCAACCACTTCTATAACCTGTTTTCTTTTCATATAATGGGTACGTAGTATTTTTTGCTGGTTTTCTCTGTGCCGTTCTCAGGCACTCTAATGCCAGGTTTTGTTTCTGAATGTAGTTGTGTACTGAAGAAAGGTTTTCACTTGACCTGTCGCTAGTGGTAACCAGGTGTCTTTCCTGAATAAGAATCACAAATTTCCAGGTTTCCCTTCACGTGTGCGTTGTCTAGCGGCACTGAGCTTAGCCTGCCATTGTGCTACTTGTTTACCTCACTAGGTTATATCCCTCTGATCTTCCCAGGGCTCTTGTCAGGACTTGACCAGCCTGAGTAGCCATCACTGCGTGTGGCTCATAGCCAAGCCTGTAATTTGAGGAACTCTTTAAGCCAGAATAAGCTTTCACTAGTCCCCAGCTGCTCACTCCCTGCTTTAAAGAGTCATACCTGTTTGCATGGTTATGCCATGAAATAGGCAGGGGAACAGACTGGGCTAAAAGCTAAGACAGGGCCTGACCCAAAATCTCCCGTCTGATTGAGCACGTAGCTGTGGAAGCAGCTTGTTGTGTCCACAACAGTAGCACAGAGGTGGGACTGAGCTGCGGAGACTGGAGGAGACTGGGGACCTCCTCTTTCAGCGGCAGTGCTATCTTCAACTATTAAGCACTCATTGACTTACAGCCTTTTTTAGGAATGACAAATTATCCTTTTGTTAGAACAAGCTTTGTACAGAAGTATCTGTCATCAACAAACAGGCTGACGACACCTGAGCTGAACACCTCACCTGAAGTCTACCGCTGCAGCGGGGTTTGCTTTGTGTGCCTCTCCATGCCCTGGAATTCTCCTTCCTGCAGTCCCCTCAGAAAGGAGATCTCAAGAACTTTCATCCGGATTTTGATATTAGATATTGGTGAAAAGCAGAGCTGGGGCACTGCATTAAAAATCAAATTTAATTTGTTTCGTATATATCAAACGTTGGCTACATAGCCGAGGCTATCAAAAATTTCCAACAATAGGCACATGAAGAAACATTGGCCTCGAAAACCTAGAAGATGGGATCACGAACACACAAACATCACAAACACAATAAATCACACAGGCTGGTTTTGGAAAAGCTGATGTGGTATAGCAGCAATTTGTTTATACTGTGACGGGTCAATTGGATCAGTGTCAGATCTTCTGTGGGATGAAAGATTTTGCTTTTAATGCATGCTCTTTTCCAAACGGCTTCTATGCAGCCTTTATATCAAACACCTCTGGTCAGCTTCAGGATTACAAAACTAAAATAGATGAAACTGCTAAAACAGAATTATTGCAGGATTATTTCGAGATGCAGATTTGGCACTGAAAGATCTCCAGAGTAAAGTCGCATTACACGATTTAACTTCAATTCCATCCCAATCATTTTCAAATATTTCTAGTATATTCTTATAACCTCAGCTTCAATCACATCTCCTTTTGAGAGAAGATTCCCTAATCCATATCTTTCTGAGGGAGACTTCAGATCGTTTTTTACCTTTTCTAAAACCTTGACAAAAGCTGTCTAATCACAGAAATGGTAAAAAATTTGGGAAGCATGATACAGATAGAGAACCTTATGCTTTTAATGATTGTAACACTGCTTCAACTGCTATGAAGTTGATACCAAAAGCCTACACTTACAAAAGCCTTCCCTGCAATAACATCCAAGATATTTGTAGCGTAAAAAGCAGATCTATTAATGTAATAATGAAAATAATAAAATGCAATTAAGTCAAAGAAGAGTTGATACTAGTCTACTGTCACACCATGCAAAAGATAAGGTTGTTACTGTTTTTTGGTGTTTTAACAGAGGTGGAAGTGGTATTTTATGCTTTGTGCCATCTATCCTTTTGTCCCAGTTTACTTTGGACTTGTCACTACTAATAGATATACAAACACTTAATCTGAGTAAGTCCTTTCTGTCCTCCTGTGCTCACTTTCTACCGGTACATCTCAGACAGCCATCTCTTTTGTTCTCCACCTATTACACGTCAGAAATTAAAATGTAACCAACAGGCACATCGAAAATATTTTCCCAGATTGCCTCTGTACTTCATTTAAGAAAAAAACCACAGAAATTTGGCATAATCTCCACTTTATTTTCCTTTTTAGGTCACCTTTTGGTAGGAAATGAAGCTTTGATAGTGAAGAGTTATCTTGTACTTAGGGTGTTTTCTTTTTCATTTAATGGTGGTTTCTGCTGCTGTAAACCAAAAGGGTGATAATTAATGTCTCCTACTGTTTATGCCTGCTGTCATCTACAACGATGAGCTATTATTATTCTGTCTGCTAATACTTGGAAAGGATATCACTTGGACGACTAATACAAAATACAGCAAGTAAAGATCGTTGTCGCAAATGCCTAAAATGGAGACGCTGTTACAGATGTTAGAAATGAAAGGTTTTCATTATATTAGATCATCCAATCCATCTGGCAAGACTGTGCTTTACTGAGCACTCTCTAATGTCTCATACAAGTGCTAGGATACCGTAAGTTTAAAACACATTATATTCTTTCAAACACATCATGTGCACTTGAAAAACTGTTCTGTAATTATGGTGCTAGGTAGACCTGATCTTGAAAGGTGGTCCAGTTCAGTGGGGCTTTACACCAACGCACTGGTCTTCCTGCTCAGATCCAGTTACCGGCTGGGAGTCAGTCTGAGGCTGTTGTTAGATTCGACAGGCTTCCTGCACAGAACTGGACTGCAAAACAGCCCAGAACAAAAAGCCAGGCTCATCTCTATACCAGTGGGCTGAATAAACAGAGAGGAGAAAAGGCTGGGGTTTCTTTTTTTTTTTTTTTCTTGGTATTTTTTAGGAGTTAGGATTTTGTGGAAAAGAAGTCCCCACCTCTGTAAAAACTCTTGTCAAGCTGCAATTCTGAGTCTCCATATGGTTTCTTCATGGGGATACGTTTGTCAAATGAATATAGTACGTTCACTGTTATTCTCTTGTGTTTTCTAATAGAAATCCAGAAGACAGGGGCCACTACAGAACTCCCAACATCTGTATTTCAGTCCAGTCTCCCAGCTACCTGGAGTGCTTCATACATCACCCTGCTGACTGATGTGATGGGGCACCCCTCCTTGTAGTTGACCATGAGTGACAAGGGATCTTCCGCACCCTTCTTTTCAGTTCTCTGCTGTGGGTGTATGTCTCAGAAGCCCTGCCGCTCCACACAAATGATGTAGAAGCCACCCCTCCTGGCAGTCCTCCTGTTGCAGGGGGTATAGGACCCCCTCCACCCCTCACAAAATCTTCTTTTACCACTTCTCATTGCCTTCACCTCCCTGAGAAAATCTGTCAGTACGTGTTGCAATTGATACCTAGTGCTAATTAAGTCCTGGCCACTAGCAGAAAGCATCACCAATGCGTCTTGCTGATTGTAAGCCATAAGTAAAAGACAACAATGTTTGAGTATTTCAAACAGAATTTAATTCTTGACTACAAGCCCTTCCAGTCTGGTGGTCTGTGGAGTCTTTAACTTTTGACTTGCTTCCTGGAAATAAATGTGACTGAAAAGAAGTTAATTCCCTCATAACATGTAAGGGAATAAAAACCAACATTTTGTTATGGAAACTCATGAATGACAGCAGCTGAAATGTAAATCTATTTGATCATTCCATCAGCCTTCCAAGCCAACTCCTTAACTAGATTGAAATGTTTCAGTGGGATGTTGAAATTTTGAATGTAGGTGGGAGGGATCTACACTTTACAATGCTGGGGACCTGGAAACAGTGTTGTTCATAGTGTCCATGTAAAAAATAATGAAAGTAAGTGCTTTCTTGCAATTGGTAAGGTATTGATTAAAAAAAAATAGGATTTGAGAACATACTTCACTGTAAGGATCATGTGCAATCCACTCATCTTGGATATTTGACACATACCTCAGTTTTAGATGCCTGTTGAATCACCATTCCCAAAGTAAGGGCCTACGTTCTTTAAGAAGTGAAGGGATAGAGGTCCTCAGAGACACCCATCTCTTTCTTTATATGGGTACCCTGGTGAACCAGTCCTCTTAAAATAAGTTGTTGAAATGCTAAAAGGTAGCACATACAGTAGGCAGATGGTGTTGCAACCAGATTCACTAATCGCATTGTTGGTTTTTTCCCCCTCAGTGCAATTCCTTAAACTATGAATGTTGTAATCTAAAATAATAATATAGTATGCTGTTTATTGTATCTTTTATGTAGTTGTTCCTACTTGCAGTCTGTATTTGTTTAATGGAGAAGCTCAAAATGTAATACACTGCTCCTGCTGATCAAAGTCGCAAAAGAGCTGTTTTCTCTCTTGGCTTGTGCAATGCATGCAAATACCTCTTGCTTGTCCCTTACCTCTCTATCTCACCATTTTTTCCTTGTTTCAGATATGTTTACTGTCACTATACATTTTTAATAAGGTGTCCACAGCTGCTTCCCTAAGAAACTATTGATTCTGTCTGTCTGTGAATCTGTCAGTTGGTTCATTTCAGTCTGCCCTAGCCTCAGTGTCTTTTGAAGCCATGGTTCAGGTTCAGCTGAATTTGTCAGAGGGACTGAAAGTTCAGCTATTAAGTTTTCACGACTTTTAAGGCACTAAAAGTTTCGCTAGGTAGGCAACCATATCAGCAGGCCGCTGTTGGAGAGGCTCCAGCATGACTTTGATCTTGTTCGGCTTGCCTGTTAGCCAGCTAGCACGCGTGTACTGGCCTGCTGGTCAGGATTCACACGGCTTAGAACAAGCCCAAGCGTATGACATGAATCATATTCCCCCACGGTCACCCTTTTGCTAGACTAAGCAATCCAAAGCTTTTTAGTTTCCTCTTGTAAAACAAGCTCTCCATTCCTTGGATTATCTGAATATCATTTGCAACTGTTGGAATCTCAACTCCTCTCTCTTAACCGTGGGTGGGCAGAGCTACACGCAGGAGTCCAGCTGAGGTCACATTAGGATTAGGTGGTATTACTTTTTGCTTGACTCCAACAGGACTATCCTGGCTGATTTAAGACTCATTCTCAAAAGGAGTAAGAGAGTGCTTACATTTGTGCAGCAAGCGTGAAGAATTGCTGAGGGCAAGAGGCCTTTTTTTACCCACAACTAACTCCTTTGCCACCTATTGAGTTGCACTGGAGCAAACTTCTTTCTGCTGCTATACATCTCCTTAAAATGCCTTGAGCCCTATGATGACTTTGAATCTCCGGCTAGTGACTACAGCTTCAGTATCTCTAGAACAATGAAGATTACTTGTCTTGATCTAGGACAGTGAGGAGTTACTAACTTAAGCTTTCCCTTGCGTTTCTTTTATTTGCTTGATGTGTTAAGCAGTAAGATCAATTTTATGGAAATGAAATTCTGTGAAATGACAGAAAGCGTTTCAAGGTTATGTTCAGAATTTATCTTCTAAGGGAGATGAATAACTTCTTGACTTCTCCTTCATATACCTTATAGGAATAAATCTCACAGTAGCAAATTTTGCTGCTTGGCCATCAAGTCCTCTGTACCCTGCAGGAATAATGCCATTTTTTGAAAAAGCTGTTACAGCTATTAGTCTTACAATGTCTCTGCCTGATAAGAAAAGAAGAGATGAGTACAGGCAAGCTGCTGAACTAACTGAAAGACAGAAAAAGAGAAAGTGAAGTTCTTTTGCATGGTGGCTGTAGAGATGGCCGAGCACTTAATGCTGGGCATTAGAATTTAGGACTTAAATGTATGCTTGAACTGTCATTTCTGGTTACTAAGAGGTTCTCTGGCCAAGTAAGTAGATCTTCTGGTAAGTGTCTTTCAAAGTTGTGTCACGGGAGAGAAAATGCCTTCTGGCCTGTTTGAAGTTTGGCTTTTTCAAAACCACTGGTGGATTTCTAGCTGAAATACTGAACATGTGTTTTAAGTTTTCTCATCTTTACTTTGGTTGATAAAGAGAAAAGACTGAAATGGAAACAGAGATTTTTTTTTTAACAAGGAAGGATTCATTTTCCTACCTAGTGGAAAAGTACTGAGTTAGGCTATTTCCTATAAAACCAGTTCGCAGTAATGAAAGTGTTTTTCCTTTTTTGTGATAAGATGCGTGGACTATAAAGTATCTATAAAAAAGAGGAATAGGAAATATATTGCTCTAATGAGCTACACCGTGTGCTTTTTGTTAGGATCATTTTGTAAAACCAACTTGCTGGAAGTAATCCACAAATAGGCTTAAAAATAAGCCTCAGAATGTTATTCTGAATATCTCATCAGCAGCAATAAGGGGAACATTATGTACATTGACAGAGATGTCTCTTTGTGTCAAATATTCATTGTAGTTTCAGAGTTGTTGCATTTTTAAGTGTGTTTGCAAAACATCTTTGGACCTCTTGGACCTACTGCAGTTGTGATTATTTTAATCCCTTATCTGAAGGCCTCTCATGATTTCTATCCATTAATGTGAAAAAGGCAACCAACCACATACATCGAGATAACCAGAGCTATGAGGACCATCTGTTTTCCAGACATCTCTGTGTTGTACGTGACCTATGGTCCCGATCTGGCTGAAATCTGATAGCGCTGTATAATTTCGCATGCCATCATTAGAACATTCCTCCGAGGGGCACCGGAACAGGCCTCGAGCCTGGGAGCGGCGTCTTTGGGTGATCTTCCTGCTCTTAAGGAAGCTCGGTGCAGAATCACGTCCAGCACATGTGGAGCAGTGCCCTGAGGATGGGCACGCAGCCTTTGGTGGGCAGGCATGAGCGGGCCTGCACGCTGAAGCCATGAGACAATGTTAGCACGATGATCGGCACATCTCACAGCAAGGGTTCGTAGCTGTGATTCAGTCAACCACAGCAATGGCTGCCTCGGCACGTGGGTTCACACGTTGGCTTGCAAAAAGCACGCAGACACGTCCCTCCTTCTCGCTGCACCAGGCCAGCACACGCAGAGAAGCTCAGGCTATGTGTACATCAGCCAGTAACGTGATGCATTAGGAGCGGATCAATAGACCTACTGTTAGATGCTGAGCCTTTCGCACCTTCAATAAATGTGGTCTGAAGTTTTGACTCAGACCAGGTCTACCCTGGTGCTCGGGACCAAATGTCTCTGGCACACGTGCGGTTAGAAACGGTCTGAAGTTTGTTTTGGGCATTGTGGTTTGGACCCCCTCATGGGGATGGAGCACATTTGGGGAGCACCTGGTGTGGGGCTTGAGATTTAATTTCTCTGAAAGAAATCTAGTTTGTATATACCAAACTCATTCCTTTTACGCAAAAATGTGCAGTAAGTGTGAGCTGCTGGGGAATTTGATTCAAAACTGCTTTAAGGCTCCAAGCCAAAATGTCAACATAGACACAGCCTAATTAATTTTCTAATATTTTTGGTCACTTGCTCAACATTTCCTTTAAATCAAGAAGATGTGTATAATTCATGTACCTTAAAACCAGTATCATTCCATATGCCTCTTCTTGAAAGAGCACATAAAAGTAGCTTGAAATTGAAGAATGGGCTATAATGAGGTGGAAAAATCCAAATGTTTTATTTCAATGGCTTCCTCTGGAAAGAAGCATGAATTTTATCAATATTAATTTCACTTACCTTGTGATGCTGCATAGATAATGGATTTAAATGCCAGAGAAACAAGTTAAGCTATCAAAAGTTCTGAGATGGTGGCTACCACTGCAATGTGATTGTTTACACAAACTTGTGTCATATTTTTTTGAAATTTTCCGCGCAGTGTATACAGGAGGTTGGAAAATGAACGTGATTTGAATGCAAAAGCCTACCTAAATCCCTTGAATGCTCAAGTGCCTCTACCTTTACAAACTTGGGAAAAATGTGGCAGAAGAAAATTTTAAAATATATATTTTAATCAAAATTATAATTTCTAATCAACACTGGGAGTTGTGCCCAGGATGAAAGGAATACGAATTATATCCACTGACATTCAAGCAAGAAAAAATCAACTATAAATCAAGTTTAAAGTTAATCCTTTGATCTGTGATTCAAATCAAATCCAGGCCAGTAATGACTGAAAGCTGTTATCATCAGCATGACCATTCCCTAAAACAGTCGGGGTGATGTCAGGCTGATTTCCCTGAAGACAGGTGGGTGTATCACAAAATGCTCCACCACACTTTCACCAGTCCTGACAAATAGCTCAGATATCTGGACAATGAGCAGGTGGAGGAGCGTAGAGACAGAAATGCCTTCTTAAACCTGCTGCCGCTTCCATTTGAGGTTTGGGCAGAATGGTGAGACAAGGTACACAAACCTGCAGTACTGCACTACTCAGCATTGCACCTTCTCTGCAAGTTAAGATCTCAGGGCTCTCCCAGCCCATCAACTTTCATAGCTGCGTAATTCTTTTAAAAAACCTATTCGTTTGCATCCAGGTCACACTTAAGTTGAGTAATAGAGTAATATTTTAAAGCAGTTTACTAATGTTTAGTACATTGAAGTTCAGAGGTAGTAGTTGCAAACACTTCTCGTAAGTCTCAACAGAAAAAGAGCATCTGTGAGGGTAGCTTAAATCTTACCTCCAAAGTAAATCCTCCAATGAAGACACGCAAAAAAATGAAAAAGTCTATGTAAAATTATAATAAAAGAAATTCCAGATTTTTACCGCCTATTTTATTAATCAGGAGTAGCTTTGAGATCTGATATGAGGCAAACCTAGGTTTACCTCGTTACACATGAGGATAAAAGTCTGAGCATCTTTAACCCATGCTGCCTACAGATCTGGTGCCAGAATTATTATATTGAAGTCACCACTCCAGATGACAGCAATCTAATGTGTTACCAGCCAAATGAATATAAAAGGGAAAGATTAAAAAAAAAAGCATCATAAATAATCTTCTGTAACAATATTGAAAGTGCTTTGAAGCAACAGTTCATTTCTTACCCAGAAAAGCTGGAGGCTGCAAAGGTCTTCTAGATTACCATAGTAACTAAAAGAATAATTTAAATCTGCCTTTTAAAGAGTTGTAAATAATGCAAGTGTAATATCAGTCACTGCTCATTGCAGTTTCACGTGCTCCAGAAGACAATTTGAAGAAGATTGTGGTATCGCAGTTCCTCTTGTAAGGAATTCCAGCATAATGAAGCGATGAGTCCAAATCTATCCCTTTCTCTGCTGTTTCCTTCTGGATGTATCTGATGAGAAACAAGAACTTGTACATCAGGTTTCATTTACATGTCTCTTTGGGAAGCTGAAAAGGTTGTAGACATCCGCTTCTCTGGTTGTCCAAAAACCATCATCATAAGGGATCAAGAATATTAGTAAGACTGTCTCTATGTGTGTGCGTGCGCTGAGCGTTGAAGGATCTGCTGGAAGCATTGCAGTGCTGGTACATAGCCGCAAAATGCATGTAAGAGTTCTTCAGCATTACCTGCAAGATGGGAAACACACAGATATATGGGTGCTGCTTTCAATACTATTAATAAGATTGTAAGATAAAATCTTTTGGATGGGGATTTAAATACAAAGACAAAATGGTACTGATGATCTGGACAGGCTGGATCGGTGGGCTGAGGTCAGCTATATGAGGTTTAACAAGGCCAAGTGCCGGGTCCTGCACTTGGGTCACAACAAACCCACGCAACGCTACAGGCTTGGGGAGGAGTGGCTGGAGAGCTGCCTGGCGGAAAGGGACCTGGGGGTGCTGGCTGACAGCCGGCTGAACATGAGCCGGCAGTGTGCCCAGGTGGTCAAGAAGGCCAAAGGCGTCCTGGGCTGTATCAGAACTAGCGTGGCCAGCAGGAGCAGGGAAGGGATCGTGCCCCTGTACTGGGCACTGGTGAGGCCGTACCTTGAATCCTGTGTTCAGTTTTGGGCCCCTCACTCCAAGAAGGATGCTGAGGTGCTGGAGCGTGTCCAGAGAAAGGCAGCAAAGTTGGTGAGGGGTCTGGAGCACAAGTCTTATGAGGAGCGGCTGAGGGAACTGGGATTGTTTAGCCTGGAGAAGAGGAGGCTGAAGGGAGACCTTATCGCTCTCTTCAACTACCTGAAAGGGGGTTGTTGTGAGGTGGGTGTTGGTCTCTTCTCCCAAGTGACCAGTGACAGGACGAGAGGAAATGGCCTCAAGTTGCGCCAGGGGAGGTTTAGATTGGATATTAGGAAAAATTTCTTCACCAAGAGGGTGGTCAAGCATTGGAACAGGCTGCCCAGGGAGGTGGTGGAGTCACCATCTCCGGAGGTGTTCAAAAAACGTGTATGTGGCGCTTTGGGACATGGTTTAGGGGGCATGGTGGTGTTGGGTTAATGGTTGGACTTGATGATCTTCAAGGTTGTTTCCAACCTTAATGATTCTGTGATTTTGTGATCTTCTACAGATTATAAGTATATATGTCTATAAGTAAAAAGGGACATAAAATTCTAATCTTGTGTGTTGGAATAAAAGATACAACAGGCCAAGAAATTCCTGAATAACTGCACAGATAGCCTTTTTTGTCACCTAGAAACTAGACATTATAAATAACTTGGAAGATAACCAAGGTGTATGTACGAATAGGAAAGTTATGGCTGAGGATTATATGGAAACTTGGAATTCTGAGCCAATTCCCAGATGCTATGTTAATTCCATAATGGTGCTCAATGATTTTATAAAATCAGTAAAGCAGTGGTGTGTGATTTGGAAGAGCAAATAAGTGCATGCTTTTAAACATTAGGCCTTAGTCCCTTTCATGGCTAGGTGTGGAATTTCATAGCAGTCCTGCCCTTTGACTGAAATCAGAGGGTGCTGCATCTCCTGGGACAATCTCCCATTGTCATGGTAGTCACAGTAGGGATCAGAAAAGAGCCTTCTGAAAGCGAGTCAAAAATTATTAGCAAATTGAGTAAAGTGCTGCTTAGAAATTATTTTTTATAGCAAACAACCTACACGCATTTTCATCTCATCGAATTACTGGGGTGGCCCTCTTCAGATACAGGAAAAGAAGAGATCCAGTTTCCATCCTTAAGGCAGCCCAGCGTGTTTTGTGATCTGGATAAGTCTGTTTTCTTTCCAGAGCCTCCGTCACACACATTCATCTTCCCCCTGGAAAAGCCACATTTTCTCAGAAACATTGTTTTCTCTAGGCTCTCTGGCTCTGGATTAGTATGTTGCTTATTAGCTTTGTTGCAGGGACTAGAAATAAAGTCCTCCTTTTGCTTAGACTGGTCTTGAGCCCAGGCAGCCTGGTGTACTGAGAATATATACCTGTGGTGTGTGCGCCAAGGCTGTTTGGCCACGGTCCAGGCAGCCTTTATGTCTTCTCCAAAGGGGAAATGTGCCATTGCTGCCTGCTCTCCCTGACGTATGAGGTACCCCCTCAGGAAACCTATACATAAGATGTAGTTTGAAAACGGTAATATTTACCACTGACCTTCAATGTATTTATTGCAGGCGCAATGGGAGCAGATAGGAAAATCCTCTAATATAGAGACACACACCCATAATTAAAAGAGAAAAAGAAAAAAAAAAAGGTCGTTGTGACAGACAATCTGTTAATATATATCCAGTACAAAGAATTAAGGTCTGTGCAGATTATTAAGACATGAGCCTTTGCCTCTTTAAAGATATGGGGACATTATATTGCGGTACTGAGTATAAGTATATGAATGACAGCTCAGGCAGGGAAAGAGCAAAAGAAATAAGGCACTTTAGGATTGATGTTAGTCATGTGTTAAAATGGACGGGACCCATATAGGTGGGCATAGCCCTGAGTCTTAGAAGACAACATAGCTAGTTCTAATCAATAACACAAATAAGAGAACTTTAATGTAATTTCTGATTTGATAGCATTCTCTTAAATAAGTATAATCCTTAGCCTATTAAACTTTATTCTAACATTATATTGAATTTGTAGCACTTACGTTGCACTTTGAAAAGGCAAAGTGCTGTGAAGTATTGATCATGCAGCAAAAAGATATTATTGAGTATTTAAGATGACTGTGGTAGTTTTACTTGGGGGTAGAAAGGACTGTATCCATCTCCCAGCTCTTGTTTTTGGCAATGAGAAATCGAAGCCCAAAACTGAGATGGCCACCGAGTTAATTATTCTGTGTAATCCTCTGGTTTTCAAAATTTATTAGAAAAATCAATAACAGAAATAGTTCTGCAACAATGCCCTCAGTTTATACACTTGCGCTTATACAGTGCGCTTGCTTTATTATTCAGTGATTTCATATCCATTTTGCCTGACTCATTTTTTCTATTATGCCATTCTTACTTTGTATTATAGTTCCATTGAATTGAATTTGCTCTGCAGAGAACTGAAGTGCCCCAGCAACGGTGCATTTAAAGGTAGATAATGGTAGGTAAAATGACAGAATAAGAAGAGCTAAATCCTGCTGATCTTTGTTATTACCTAGGAATTCATATGGTTGCAATTTTTAGTTGCAACTGGTTTTCGCAATCCAGTTTAACATCCATCAAAAAGGAACAGAGATATTCTTACATAATTTCAACTCTACCCAGCTCCCTTCAGATGTGCTGCTATAAAATAACCATACTTTTAAAGATGGATGTTTTATCCATAAGATTAGGTAAAATAAATTTATATTGTATATCTATATACTATCTAACATCTTCTAGCGTCACAGACCACAACTGAACTTTCATGGGTAAAGTAGCATGTTTCCATAATGCTTCCAGGTGAAACAGGTTTCACAGCTCCATTTTTTAATGTTGGGGTTTTTTTTCCCATATAAAGGTCTACTTAAGTTTTTAAAATAAAGACGACTCTAACCTGAGCAGGCAGAGGACTTCCACTCTTAAGCTCTTTTGAGTTATGTTGGTTAAAAAAAGAAGGGCACTCAACAAATCGAAGGAGAGAAAAACCAAAGATAAAATAATGAGGATTACACCCAACAGATGTGCCTCTTCAAATTTGTAAAACACAGTATAGATAGCCATTTAAGTGTAAAAGCATACATTCAACATACTTAAGACGCTATTTGTACCCTACATGCTGTAAATTTGGTCCAGACAAATCACAATTAGAAATAGGATGCTGCCAAATCAGTGTTTGATTCCATATGAAACATCAGTACAAGATGTAAAATCAAGTACAAGATTTCCCCATTCAGTGCCAGACACCCTTTTAGTTAACCTACAGATGCATCGCTTCTTCACAGTGCAGCGCTGGATTTATCCCCAAGAAAGCGTTGATATGAATCATACATTAGTGGCGAGTTACGTAGATGTGAAAGCATGGCTCATTTTCCCATCTGCAACTTCGCTTTGTATTGCTCTCTCTATTGAGTTGGAAATAAAAACCCCTCTTGGTTTTGCTCTAATCGGTTGCTCAGTTCCAGTTCCGCGTTCTGCCAGGGTCGCCCAACTTGATCGTCTCATCTGCAGCTCCTGGCTGACCTCTCCGAGCCTGTGCCCGCTGATTGCACCGAGTGTGTGGCAACACCCAACCCAGGCGGCACAGCCGCAACTGGGGCGCTCAGTATCGCCTGCTTCTCAACCTGCTTCTTTGCAGTTGGGACAATTATATTGTAAATTTTTTACTTTTTTTTTTTTTTTAATTTAAAGGGATTTAAAAAAGATTAAATGGATTAGCTGCCTCTTGCTTTCAATGCTCATTTTTCATGTCAGAATTTACTCGACTTACTTCATTATGTTACTTTTGCATCTTTGTGCTTCCAGAACCTCTCAATTGGTTTTTCACACCATAACTGAGGCTCAGGTAGCTAGGAGGGCACCTATGCTTGTCAATGCATTGCATGTAGAAGGAGATGAATTATTTAAACATTATCCATTTGCAGCAGCGCTGCATTAGTATAAAACTCTGACATAACTTCTGTGAAGTTGTGCCAGTAGCTTCAGGGATCTGCTAAGTATTCATTGAGCATATCCCTATAAGAGTCATTTGCACATTTTAAAAATTTACTATAGTTTATAAGCCACTGGATATTTCAATGCTTTGTTCTCTATTTTAAAGGATAAATTATAAAAAGCATTTGCATATATTTCTTAGGTAATTTTAAAATTAAAGTTCTTAAACAGCTATCATTGTTAGACAGTTAGTAGGAGAAACACTGAAAGTGTGTATTAAATTGCAGAAGTCTCTATTTCATGAAAAAAAAAAACAACCACAAAACAAAACGTGTACTTAAATTCATCTCTATTCAGCAAACCATTTAAACATACCAAGGCTCCACTGGAACTTCAAGACATACTTAAGTGGCCTGACAAATAGCAATGAACTTAAACATGCTTAAAGTTAAGTGCTTTGTTGAAACAGAATTCAGTGATGCAATTCTCACACTGTAAATTATTAAATAGATGTAGATGAAACTGTAAAGTATGAACTTTACCAACCTTACTAATAAGTCTGAGAAAACTTCTCTGGTAGGGAACTAACAATAGTTAAAAATACCTGTGTTGTCTTTTCACAGAGTTATACAGTTTGGTTACATTTAGGTACAAAAACGGTATTTTAAAAAGCATGTGTAGAAACAGATACATGATGGAGTTTTGTATAAAACCAAAAAGACTGTTATTTTAAAAATACAACCTTCCCTAGCAGATGAGCATCTGCAGCATTAAATTCTGCCCTGATTTAGACAATGTCATAGCAGTAGGAATAATTGGTGCAACATCTGACCTCTTGACACTATGAGTTTAGGGGGATATAGCTTTGATGTAGGTCCTTATTGTAATGCAGGTCTGATTAAATTATCGCTGTGGTCTCTACTAGCCTAAAAAAACTATGGGGTTAAATGCATGAAATACGTTCTTCTATAAGTGAGTTGTCAAAACATTTGGATCTTAGTTTATGACAAATTATTTCATGCTAAGGCTTATGAACTACATATAAAAAATCAAGATGGAAAATACATACCATTAGTTAATTCAATATAGGGAACATTTGCTGGATAGCTTGTGTGAAAAAAAATAAGTGACAAACTTCAAGGAGAAGGGTTATTTTGTTTTTAAAGTTTCTTAATGCAGTATGCCCCGCTCCCAAGGGGAATGACTCATTATCACACCTTCTCTTGACAAAGCATAGTTAATTGTCACTCTAAAAATTACTCTGTTGTTTATGTATTTCTGATTAGAATCTGATTACACTCCATCTGCGTAACCATATAATGGTAGCACCAATATTCATCTATGAAACTCTAAGAGAGCTAATTACCCAAAGCTTAGACTAATTGTCAGCATAATGGACAGAGAACGCGGCTTTAAAGTAGGTAGTGTTAACAGAAACTGCCAGTTGTTCAAAGGTAGACGGTTGGATATGCAGATAGCCTTGATTTCATTAGCATGTAAAGCTTTTACTGGGCAGAAAGCCACCCTGGTTAAAAAATGAAATGAGGAAATGAGAAAACAGAAAATCAATTTGTAAAGACTTAGGTGGGGAAAAAAACCAAAACAAATGACAAGGATTAAAAGTAACAAGATTGAAAAAAAAAGTTACTTGCTGGAGTACTAGTGGGTGACTGGGCTAAATGCAGTAAAAGGGCACCTTTAATAAGCATTAGGAGGAAAAGAAAGGAAGGATCCTACATCAAGTATATGTGAGGCACAGTAGGCAAAGAGTACAAGAGATTTCTGTTTGGTATTTGGAGCAAAGGAATTGTATGTCCATGTGAGAAAGTGGCAAAAAGAATAAATATCACCTGCAAGAGAGCAAGCAGGTCAGGATCTGTTCAAATTAAACTTCGGTCCTAAGCGAGTTAGACAAGTACCTGTCTTCAGCTGCTAATAATGCATTTCCTTAGGTCACGGGCAATTCCAGAAGAATATTGACAACATTGCCTCGGTTTTGAAAAGCTTGAAAGGACCTATTGAATAATTAATTACATCATTCATAACCATAGCAAAGAGATTGCTAATTTGGGATCTTATTAACAAAAATTAGAGGTTAAAATATAATTAAGATCAGTCAACATGGCATTCCAGAATGTAGATCTTACTCCTGCTCTTTTGCAGTCTTAAGCTGACTGCTTATTCACTTGCTTTGAAAAGTATGTAATTCTGAGTGCTGAAGACTACTGTGTTCACATAGCAGCCATTGATTTCTTCAAAGCTTTTTAGTCAATACCATAATAACACTTTGATTTAAAAGAACTTCCATTATGTGAAATTAGCATTACGTGGATTAAAAACTGACTCTCTGGTTTATCTACAGATGTCAATGTTGACGAAAAGACATAAACAAAGAAAATTATTGTGATGAGGGTTTTTTCCCCGAGATCAATTTTTTTTATCTAATACTAATTTACTAATACTTTTATCAGCGATCTAGACAACATAAAATATTATGGTAAAGTTTGCAGATTATAGTAAATATTGGAAAGCATGTACTACTTCTGCCAGTGGGGCTGAATCATCTCATTGAGAGTCACAATCCAACAAGAAGGCAAATTAAAGGTCCAAATACAATGCATTCCATGAGGAATCTGACAAAACTAGCTATATCTACAGGGTAGGAGACTTGAGGTCAGAAAGGAGTTTTACAATTTGAGGCTTGAGAAATGCAGTGTGTGTGGTTTATCAAAGACTGAAGAGAATTTGACTGCTAGGTATAGCAAAGAGCAAAGGAGAGATCTCAGTCAGGCTGGCTTTTGAACCTGGATGTCAAAAGTACAACGCTATTTGGTGGCTGGAAATTTGAACTTGGCTGAAAACAAACTTTAAACGAAGAGACGGAGGGCTAGCAGCAAACATAACTGTCAGAATAGGTTATTGTGGAAGAAGGAGGACTCATGCTTACTAAGTGGGTGAAAACCTAATCAGAATTCTTCTCCACACATAGAATTTAGCCTAGTTTCAGGATGGATGGTCATAGCGCTGCATTTTTCTCTTGGCCAAGGAGCCTATGAGGTTAGGTGCGCACATGTAAACTGCACAGGGCAACGGTATGGCATTGGCAATTTGCATTGGTCCATGCTGTTTAATGACTTCCTAACACATGGTATAGTTACAGAACAACTAACACGCTTTCAGACAATACTGACCATGCAAACAGACACCACCATCGCCTAAGCTCAGGGGATAACCGTGCACACCAGGCAGCACAAATTTGGCCGGCTTTATTGGGCGTAGAAAAAAGTTTAGGCATCTGCATGCAAGACACGCTGTGTCACTTGGCCATAGGGTCAGAGATGAGTCATATGTAGTAGTATAGAGATGTCCTTCTGCAGGCCTGCTGGAGGATATGGGCACTGTATTTCCCTGAGTTTGTTCATTACATTTGCAGCTCCTCATCAAGACAATGAATGTATTAAAATCTTGTAAGTCTGGACTTCAGCTGGTTGGCTGTCACAGTAAGGAAAGGCTCCTCTCTCGTGCACAATAGCCCAATTGTATTTTGTGGGTAGAGGGTTAGCTCCCTCTGATGCATTGGAAATGAGTCTTTCCTAGAGCTGGAACATAGGTGGAAAAACACTCGTTTTCTGAAATCATATGGAGAACCTTCCTCCTCAGATGCTTGTCTGCTACGGCTTTTTCACACAGCACACAAAGTGCCAAAGCGTTCAACAAATTTATAAATGGGAAATAAATTTCTTCCAAGTCAGGGAGATCCTATCTTCCTTTGGAGCACAAGGCATGGGTTTTGTCTTAGGAGCATCTGGAGATATGGCACCACTGCAAATTAAAGAAGAAGCCAGCCCCTACCAAGCCCTTGGTCAACCTCAGTTTCTCATTTTCTTTGAGTGTAGCAAGCAAAGCTCAGTCTGCTGTAGGACAAGATGGCTTCAGCTATGACCGCTGGAGACGAGTAACAAAGTCACTGAGCTGACTCTCTGTGGCTGAGTCTTGAGAAAATCTCATAGTGCATGGCACACCACAGCCTTAAGTGCTGAAATAATGAAGGTCTATGAAACTTCCTAATGAATGTATCATGAAGGTATTTGAAGTATTATTTCCAAAAAGCATCCTGAACAGATGGGGCAGATGCCCCAATCGTCATATGAACAAATTTAATGTTGCATACATGAAAAAAGGCATTGTAAAACCTGTACAGAAGCAGCAGCTTGCAAACTTATGGCACTGCATAAACTTTGGGTGAATTGTTTATGGAAACCTGATGCTTCAGCGTTAAGTAACAAGCCATTTGTTCTATTAACTTGCATGAATTCATAGGTTAAGTTTCATGTGTTTTCTTCTTATTAAAAAAAAAAAAAAAAAGGAAAGAATGAGTTATGGCACTGGCTATGAATCCTAATGGGCTCTGTATGTACATATAGGTGCCCACATATAGGAAAACTTCATACTCAGCTGGATTATCCTGTTCTTTTAAAAAAAAAGATAGAGTTGAACTGACTTGACTGCCTTTGAAACAACAATTTAATCTTGACTTGTGTAGACAAGCATAAACTCAGTGAAAGCATGCCAAATTTCCCCAGCTGCAGCATGTGAATATATAGATACTAAAAAGGGTCTTTTGTGAAGTTTCTTTTTACTGGTAGCCTTGAAAATTAAAGGGCAAAGAGAATTCACATCTGAACCTAGGAGCTTGCCATGATCCAAAACAGGTTGTTGGATTTTCTTGGTACATACTACAATTAAATTAAAGGCACGGCTTATGCCAGTATAGGTTCTAGTTATTTCACTCCATACATCTTCCCTTGTAGGAAATTCCCAAACTGATTTGAGGCTCCAGAGAAAGGGGCTGCACAGCACACAGATTGCATACGCCAGATTTCTAGTGTCACATAAAAGTCCAACAAATTCCTGGAACCCCAATATTTGAAATTCATGTGTGGGGACACACGAGGGCACCATTTGGGCGGGCGATGGCTGCTGGTGTAAAATTGATGTCTATGGGCACCTTCTGCAAGCTAGCTCCTGTGACGCTCCTGGACTCCAGGCAAGTGACATGGCTGGTGGCCTCAGGGCCAGCCCCCGAGGTGCAGGTGGTGCAGCAGATGAGTGCAGAGTGGAGACCAGAAGAATGGATCTCATGCTCTGTTAAAAGATTTGACAGATCAGCTTTAAGTGTACGCAAAATTTCTGGATATTATTGTATCGTTTTGTAAAATATGAGTGGCCCTATTCATACACCTTGTTTTAATGGTAAGATACCCTCAGTCTTTGTGGTATGTTCTTAGTAAAAAGTAATAATACAAATAAGACAAAAAACCCTTGCAAATATTAAAGTTAATGGTATTTAACTTTGTCTTGCTTTCTCATCAATTTTCTAGGCTCCACCTTCCAAAGTAGGACGATACTGACTAAGCCTCATTAAACTGATAGAGTATTTTTTTTAAAGAAAAATGTAAAATTAATGATCCATGTACTAATATCAATAAGCCATTTCAGAATGTACATTGATGAACTATTGCTGCTGAAAAACACCCTCCGTTGGTGGAGGGTATGCAAAATGAACAAGATGAGGGCAAGTGCTCGGTAGGCACATGAAATTCATACAGGGAATAGCTGGCGAAGAAAGGGTGCTGTTGGCACTGACCCCTTCATGAGTCAACATGAAGTTGCCATTGCAACAAGAACAAATCTCATTGAGGGATTTATTGGCTAATACACTATATGTAAGTTACCATTAATTATTCTATTTTTTTCATTACTGATGAGGCTTGGCTGTTCCACAATGTGGACATTACATTCAAATGTCCTGAGGAGAGCAACAAGAATGATAAAGGTTTGGGAAAATGTGACAATTCTAATCAAAAAGAGAGGTCTGAAGGGAAAATATACCTTATGATAGCTTTAGACGTATATGTAAAAGATTGTCGTAAATAGGGTAACGTCAGTTGTCCTCCACAGTCACAAGAGAAAGACAAAACCTAATCAGGTTAATTTGCAGAAAGAGAGGCTTGTGTAAAAACAGTTAATAGGCACAATAAGTTGCCTGAAGAGAACGTAGTCTTCACCTGAAGTTTTTAAAAGCAAGGTAAAAAAACATATTGGATTTGGCCTCAAATATATTTAATCCTGCTTCACTGTGAGTAGATGCCTAATAGAAGGCCTCAGGAGATCCTGCGTTTTATGATATCAGCTGTGTACTAAAGTCTTATTGATGGAACATCCTGTTGAGGCCTTTTGCATATTTAACAGCGTCTTTTTCAGTTCTACCTTCTCTCATCTAACAAAGATTAAAAAATAGTGTGCCAGGAAAATTTTTTACAATCTTGCTTACTTTCCTTCACAGAACTGCCATTCACCAAGACCAAAATCGTACAAACGGAGGGAAGGAATGGGTCGAGATGTTGCAGTTGCTGCTCCTGATCACCTGGGGACTACTGCCTTCAGCAGTGGGTTAAGCTGGAGCAGCAGCAGCAGATTTTTTTTCTTATTTTTGCCCCTCTCTTTTCAAAGCCATTCTCTCCTCCTACCAACTGGAGGAGGGTGCTTATTGTACCTGGTGGTATCCTCAGCTAGGCTTTGGCTGTGCTTTACATTTATTCCATTTGTTGTATTTCCCTTTCAAAGTAAAGCAATATTAACACACTTTTTCTCATTGGTTATATTCAAACAGCCTTATCCACCAGGTCGCCTTGAACAGACTGGTTAGAACTGGTTTCCAATTAGCCTTAAAATATTAATTCATCACTCTGCTCATTACTTTAAAAAAAAAAAAAGGGATTTTCTTTTTGTCTCTTTTTCAGCCTCTGGGCGCCAAAGGAGGTGGCTCAGTAGACAGGCTCACTTTCTTTCTCAAAAGGTAACACATCTTGCAGTAGCAGAAATATGAAAGTTCAGTTACTGATTCTTGCAGAAGACCTCAGGGACAGACTAAAGGAATTTAGCTGAGGCTGAAGTGCAGATACCTTCTGATTTATCCCCGTGATGCTGCAGCAGTTTAGGTCCGCTTAGGGTGGGGCAGCTGTGGCCTTGCTCCTGGCCATGCCCGACCACCTCCTCCGTCGCCCAAGGTTCTGGAGAGCCTGCTTGGGCACCTAAACTGCCTGGAAACGAATTCAGCCCCTCCAGCCCACAGAGCAGGCATTAGCGGAGATGGTGGCGGGCGAGGGGACTGCGGGGGACGCAGAGCCCAAGTCGGCAGCGCCCTGGCAGCTCCGCTGTATCCCGCATTTAGCTTTGCCCGGCTGAGCAGTGTGATGGGCTGGAGGCAAACTGGGAACCGTGGCGGCTCTCTCCTCTCTCTGGCTGGGGATATTTCGTGGGTTTTAGGGAAAGGTGCCAAGCCTTGCTCCAGGGAGAGCAGCCTGCGGGAGGACTGGGGCCGAGGGCCACCGCAGGCCTGCGCTGGCTGCCGCGGGCGCTTTTATGCCTGTGAATGTCGCTCGAGGGGAACAGAAACGGGTCGTGAATTCGGGTCAAAATCCGGGGAGAATGAGTTCTGGGAGCCAAACCATGCGTTTGTTTCCTCCAGAAAATCCCCTACGGTCATGGCGACACTCCATGGCTCCAGCAATAAAAGGGAAGCGGAGCAACACGCCTCAAACCCGCGCCTCAAACTCCGCAGCACGCCTCACATCACTGCCCCGTTGTTTTGCGGAGCAAAGGCTCGGGTTTGTCCCCGGGACGGGCCAGCTTCCCGGCAGAACACCGCGCGGCCGACGCGCACCTCCCCCGGCGCCCCAGCGCCAGCCGCGGGCCGGCGCGGAGGGCGGTGCGGGCCGCGGCGGGCGGCGGGCGGCGGGCGGGCCCGCCCGGCCCTGGGGCGGCGCGGCGCCGCGCTCGGCCCCGGCAGGGAGGGGCCGGACCGCCCCTACGCGAGCAGCAGCCGCCGCCGCCGCGGCGGGGAGAGGTGACAAGTCGCTGCGCGGAGCCGCGTCCGCCCGGGTGGGCGAAGAGAGTGCCCCCCTCCCCCCCCCCCGCGCCGAGGTGAGTGAGTGAGTGAGTGTGTGTGGCCGCGGGGGACGTTGCGGGTGCGCGGTGGCGGCGGCGGGAGTTTCGTTTCCCCGCCGCCCCGGCGAGGAGTCGCAGCGGCGGGGCCGGCAGTCCCGGGGGAGCCTGGCGGCGGCGGCGCCTCCCTGCGCGGGGAGCGGCCGCCGGGGCGCGCCCGGCCGAGCCGCTGCCCGTCCCGCCGCACCTGGGCGGGCGGCCGCCGCTCCCGAGCACGCCTCGGCCTCTCTCTCTCCCCCTCCCGCCGCCGCCCCGCCGAGGGCGCGGGAAGACGCCCCGAGCACGGCACTTGTTCGGGTCCCCGCCAGCGCCCCCCACGCCCGCGCCGCTCGTGTCCCCTTCGCGTTTCTGGGGTGAGCCGGCGGGACGGGGCGGGAGGCGGCGGCGGGCGCTGCTGGCTGCGCCTCCGCATCTGGTTCGGCGGTGGCGTACGGTTTTGTTAACTCAGCGTTTGGCGGGGAGCGGCAGCCGTAAGTTTTTGTTACTTCGGGAAGGCAGAGGAAAAAGGGCTCCGTGGGGCCGTGGCCGCCCCAGCGGCTTCCTCCAAATTCCCTCCGAGCCCTCCGTGCCCCCCCGCGTCAGCGCAGTCAGCAATGACTAACGCTGGGCAGGGTTTTTTTTTTGGGCGGGGGGGGGGGGTCGGGGAGGGAATTGCCACTCGTGAAGGCGAGTGTGACGGGATGGCAAAACTGTCAGAAATTAAATGTTTTTCTTGCTACTGGTTTTGTGCGGGAACCCCATATATATATGTATACACACGCCCCTTGTATGTGCATACATGTATGTACACATGGAAAATACACACGTATTTTTTGAGCTATGAGAACATTGTCTATAGGCTTCTGTTTCCAGATGTTTTGTTTTCTGTTTCTTGTAGCGTATTTGCATTTCTGCTGGGAGGGGAAGAGGCAGCGGTAACGTTGCTGAATATGTATTTGAACAGTAGCGTGGAACGACTTGTGTGCCTTTAATTCAGCCACAGAGGATATCCATGCGGGATTAATATACTTAAGTGATCATGTCACATTGACGTATCTTGTTCAGACTTGTAGATTTTTAAAGCAGCGTGGACTTGTAGGTAGTAGCAGAAGTGTAATTAATTTTAAACACGTGACTTGGCCTAGTGCTTGTAATTTTAACGTGGTAGTCATACCTTGGTAAATGGGCATAGATTTAGCCATCTGTCCTCCCTTTTTCCTTCATGTGTGCACGCACCACACTGCACAAACAAAAAGGGTACCCGTGGTAGGTTTTGGGGCCAAACAGGTATTTAAACTTTTCTGGGAAATGCTCTAAAGTTACTGTCAAGGACTAGCGGAAAGCCTCTTTCATATGGTTTTTGAGTACGTTTCTAAAATAATAAAAAAAGAAGAAAGTTGCTTCGGCATCAGTGATGCCAACTTGTAACTTGTATTTGGCGTTAATGCTGTTTGCATACATCCAGTACAGCTGATAGAGCTGCTGGGAGGTATGTAATTCTTCCCACTGCGGACAAGGCCCTTTTGCATAGTGTCAACTTCGTATGCTTTTAGAGGGTGTATGAACCCCGGGTAGAGCCCTGCGGTTTCTCTCTCCTGTGATAAGGAGGTGGTGGGGTGCCAGCCAGTATTGCTCATTGGAGACCTTAGCAACAAAACTTCTGACACAGGCTGGAGCTCCCAGCTGGGGCTCTTGCTGTAGTTGCTGGCGTATGCTGCGCTCACCTACGTGTGAGTGAAATTTGGAATAGCAGTGGGCTACAGCAGTGATTTGCACTAGTGTAAGGGTCTGTCTGTCCGTCCAAGGTAACTTGCAGGATAATGGCTATACAGTAATGTTTTCCTATAGCCGAAGAGATGGGCTGTTTTGTTGTGGTATCCCTGCTGTCACCACAGGAGTGGTGCTTCTGTGGTGTGCAGATAGGCGGGTGGATGACATGACGTGTCACCTCAACGTACTCTCCCTCTGAAACTTCTTCATTGTTTATTCCCTCTCTCTAAAGAAGTTGCCTGTTTTTATACATCAACAGACCTGCCAAAATCTCAAATCTTTGGCATTTGTATGTTTGGGATTGCTGAAATCTTCATTTGAGCATCATTTTCTTAAATTTGGCTTTTATAGAATAACAGTTGTCTAAGATTAAAAATAAATTCTACTTGCTGCTAGCACTTGGCGGGTGAAATTTTAATCTCTTCTACTACAGCTGCTCTGATGTTTCTCTGCTGATTGCAGAGTCTCTAGAATTGTAGTATGCAGTACTAAACAGACTACTTTTTCTAGTAACCTAGGGATTCTGTGGTATACCCACCGTAGCAAAAGGGGTACCTGCCACCAGTGGCATGTGACTGCTGTTTTGGGAACCTTCTTATTTCTGTTTTTTCTTGGGTTAAAAGCTTGGTTACAAGACACTGGAAAAAGTTCTGTTAGCAATTTATGGCAGGAAGAAGAAAAAGCATATTAAATTGGTATTCCCATTGCTGCCTGGTGCTGTTAGATGTTTTTGCTTCCTCTGGGTAGCTCTTGGAATCTCAGCAACACTGCATGATTATTTTTACTCGGCAACGTGAGGAGTAAATTATACAGCCTAATTTATTTAGGTTTGGCGTGTTCTCACTGAAACTCGTGCCATGCTAGGTGAATGAACGGCCTGCTTGTTTATATTGCCTTTTTTTCCCTCCACTTTTAATGGGCCCTCATAGGTCTTACTGTGGTTCTACTGGAAGGTTTCAGAATTTGGTCCAACCTGCCAATAAAAACAGAAATAAATAACCATGAACCATGTTAAACCTGTTACGGAAAAAGGTATTTTCATGCTGTCAGTTATCAGGGTAGAAATCTCACTTCAGATGGCTCCAGCCAGTCCTACAATCACATTTACTGCTGTTCCATAAATTTTTTTTTTGGCAGTTTATTGTTGGCTGTCTGGGGCTGAAGTACTCAGGACAGATGTGAATGTGCTAACCTCTTCCTTTGCAGAATTACAAAGTAACCTAATTGGCTTCCAGGTCACACTGTATCTTTCTTCATGTTCCTTTATCATAATTCAGACTCTTTCAGTCTACTTATTTCTCCTTTCCACATGTCTTTTACCGGTTGGATCTTTGCTGGATCGCTTTTTTCCAGGTGAATTATTACTCATTTTCTCAGAGGCATCCAAGAAATAAAATGCCTGATGGAATTTTCTCTCCCTCCGCCCCTTACCTTTCTTCAGTGTTCTCCCACGTTCGTTTGCGACTTTACGTAAGTAGAGCTAGTTAGAAACTGTTCATTAAAATGTCATTGAAGTGAAAGTCAGGAAGAGTGTTGATCAAAAATGTTTTTCAGTTTCAAGTCACTCATTTCTGGTGAATAAACCTTTAAAAACAAAAACAATCTCTTTCTTTTCTACTGCTGATATTTCACCTGTGCTTTTTGATGTCTTGATCGTTGTGGTTGGATTATTTGTGGTAACTGGGTTTGACACAATCAATTTGCTCTTGGCTTCAGAGAAACCCAATACCAAAACACTCAATTAAATTTGGAATAAAAATGTAGTCAGTATGGCTCAATAAACTACAGGTATGAAGGAAGAGTAGACTTCTTCAGAGAGCTTAAAGTGTTGAATAACTCAACAGTTTGCCCTGACTTGCAGCTGCACACCGACATTTTTGGCTCACGTTGGGTGACAGATGGCAATGATGACCATCAGGGACTGCTCCTCTGGGGAGCCCAAGGTAGCCTTTTTGCTGCCAAGGACTGGGGCCAGAGAGAGCTGTAAGATGGCGGGTAGATGTTTGAGCACTGTGAGGATGCAGCCCGGAAGATGGGAGGATGATGGTACACAGCTGTATTACCAGGGAAAAGACACAGAAAGTTCTGGAGTGATCAAATTTCCTAGACTAGAAGAAGGCTTCATGAGTTGCCTGCAGCGTACTGGAGACGCAGGTTGCTCTTTGCCTAGATAGAGCTGAGACAGCAACATTGTCACTGAGTAATGTTTCAGTATGAAAGTATAACATCAGTGTAAAGTCCAGAAATACTTCTGACCTATGACCAGTTGGGATCATGTATCTTAAAGCAACAAAACCAGGGTCTGTCTGTGGGTGCAGACTCTTGAAAGTGTTTTCCTCTGCTCACCACTGAATTCCAGACTTAGGTTTAACTTCAGCTACTCCTCCTTGTTTTAATGGTGCTGCAGCTGTTTGTGCTGAAGGATGAATAGGTCTGTCGTGTCTCCACATTATGAGAATTCGAGACTGTTTCTGTCTATCACCTCGTGGTTTGACGCTGATGTTGGGAAGTAGTGTAGGGGGATATGAGCTTTGTAGGTGTCCAGAGGGGAAGGACTGAGTGATGGGGGAGCAGCTTCCCACTGCTGCTAGATTGTATTTCTGCTTGTTTCCCCATTGCTCCTAGTTTATCCAGGAAGGACCCAGACCGTTCGTCATATTTTTGTGGGCCCTTGTGAGGTGTCCTCATCATTTTGTGCCTGACGGTATCAAAAAGGAGGTCTGGGAGGTTGAGCATGTATCAGTCCACACCTCCTCTGACAGGAGATGATTTGAAGTATAGGAAGGTCCATGTCCTCTCTTTAGTTTGGTGTCTCTGGTCTATATAGCATTAGGTTCATTTAAGCGAGCCAGTAGTTGACTTTGTTAATGACCTTGTTTAGGAAAGGGAAGTCTGAATCTAGCCAGTGGTTGCTCGGGACAGTATATCCATGGCAAGTTTCTTCAGCAATGGTAGGATTATTACATTTT
The DNA here is from genome assembly GCF_964289735.1 of Phaethon aethereus. Taxonomy (NCBI): domain Eukaryota; kingdom Metazoa; phylum Chordata; class Aves; order Phaethontiformes; family Phaethontidae; genus Phaethon; species Phaethon aethereus. The sequence continues at coordinate 162,606,784 of NC_138575.1, read as the reverse complement.
CAAGGAGGAAGGAAACTTCCGAGTATTTTGTTAATGATTTAAGACTGGAAGGAGTATGGGCTGAATTCACAGGTCTCAGGAAAAAAAAAAAACGTTTTAAGGTACAGGGGTATCTAAATGTGCTCGACTTGAGCTGTGTAAGCTGGCTGTTGGTGGGTATGGGTGAAGCGCATTTTTGTTACCTGAGAGGACTTTCCAAGTGTGCACAAGGTTTTCACGAAGTAGAGCGTTTCCTTGCAGTATGCTCTGGTCTATATGGACATTGAAGGCCTTGAGCATTGGAGGCCTCAGCATATGCTTTGATACATTAATTATTTCACCCTTTATTTGCTGTTCTCAAATCTGGTATTTCTGTCCTCTGTGTGTATATGGTAAGATATCACAGCATCAGGGTGTTTCGGGGGTTTCCTACTGGAGAAGTGGTTGTTAGGAGTTGACTGTATTTTTGATCATTGCTATGCTAGTGGTACTGGCTAGTGGTTCCCTGAGCCCTCAGGCCCTTGCCCTTCTGTCCGTTTGTGAGCTGGAGAAGATTTTGGAGTTTCTTGGTCTTTGCTCTACTGAGGCTTTCTCTAATTCCTTGGAAACTGGACATTCTCTCACTTGCTTGAATGAAGTGATGCTCTATCCATAACAGCAGTAGTGTTGCGATATCCTTGATGTTCAACTTCTCTGTTAAGGGTTGGATCAAAAATATGACCAACTCCGCAGGTTGGACCAGAGGTGACCTGAGAAGGTGCTAAGGGAACTATGAGGAAACTGTCTTTTCCTGCAAAACATGAAGAGATTAATTTTGGGGACTTCAGCATGTTCAGCCTTGTCAATGTATTGAAATTCCCAAGATCATGGAATCATAGAATCTTTGGGTTAGAAGGGACATTTAAAGGTCATCTCGTCCAACCCCCCTGCAGTGAGCAGGGACATCTTCAACTAGATGAGGTTGCTGAGAGCCCTGTCCAACCTGACCTGGAATGTTGCCAGGAATGGGGCATCTACCATCTTTCTGAGCAACCTCTGCCAGTGGTTCACCACCCTCACTGTGAATCATTTCTCCCTTCTATCTAGTCTGAATCTATCCTCTTTTAGTTCAAAACCATTACCCTTTGTTCTATTGCTACAGGCCCTGCTAAAAAAGTCTGTCCCCATCTTTCTTAGAAGCCCCCTTTAAGCACTGGAAGGCTGCAGTAAGGTCTCTCCCCGGCACCTCTCTTCTCCAGGCTGAACAGCCCCAACTCTCTCAGACTGTCCTCACAGGAGAGGTGTTCCACCCCTCTGAGCATTTGAGTGGCCTCCTCTGGACCTGCTCCAACAGGTCCATGTCTTTCCTGTGCTGAGGGCTCCAGAGGTGGATGCAGGACTCCAGGTGGGGTCTCACCAGAGCGGAGCAGAGGGACAGAATCACCTCCCTCGACCTGCTGGCCATGCTGCTTTGGATGCAGCCCAGGATCTGGTTGGCCTTCTGGGCTGCAAGTGCACGTTGCCAGCTCATGTCCAGCTGTTCATCCACCAGTACCCCCAAGTCCTTCTCGTCAGGGCTGCTCTCCATCCCTTCATTCCCAAGCCTGTACTGATACTGGGGGTTGCCCCGACCCACGTGCAGGACCCTGCACTTGGCCTTGTTGAACCTCATGAGGTTCACACGGGCCCATTCCTCAAGCTTGTCCAGGTCCCTCTGGATGGCATCCCATCCCTCAGGTATGTCAGCTGCACCACTCAGCTGGGTGTCACCTGCAAACTTGCAAGATTTATCATTTTGGGATGTTTTGCTACCTTCCGTTACAAGGTATTAGTGATAGTCTTCCTAAAGCTGTTCGTTTATTGTAGTCTTTAAATGAATAAATGTTAGCTTTAGCTTTTCAGTTTAATGAAATTAGATAATGCCTTACTAGAGGCACCTTAGATTTCATGTTTGCAGAACGGGTGAACGAAGTGATCTGCTTGTGCCTGAGTCTTTGATTCAACACTGTGAGGGGGAAAAAGACATGGGATTTAGATCTCATTTAGACTGCTTTGGGTGATGCAATGCATATCAGGTATTTCACTCTTGGGGTTGTGTATTGCCTGTTGGCAGTTAGAGGTACGTCTTATGTTACTCAGTTCATTCACTTAATTTCATAATGCTTTATGCTCTTAGCTTCCTGTTTGTGGTGGAGTGTATTTCTCCTGCTACTTAAAGCTGTTAGAAGGTATCTGATTTCGCTGGTTCTTTTCCCAATTCCTTGAGCAGCCTGTTCCAGTTTGGCAGATGAAGTGGGCTGTGACACTGGGATTGTTGGGTGCCATGGGAGAGGCAACGACACCCTGTGATTCTTTCTAGAGGTGCAAGCTGTTGAGTTCTGGGAATAGTTAGACCTGGATATGCATCCTGTGGGAGCAGTGGTGAATGCGGACAGGAAGAGTGAGGGTGTAATAGCCCTAATGGTAAGATTAAGGCACGTTCCAGCCGAAGGAGGTGTTGTTGGCGGCCTCAGTCAGTCATTTTCTTGAAATAACCTGTCCTCGGTATTGTGAATTAGAGGAAGGGGGAAGAAAAATCAATACGCTTTCTGAGCTGTAAAGAGGCCTAACGGTGTGGCAATAACTGGAGGCCAGAGCTGGGTAGAGCTCAGTACTCCTCCCTCACGAAGCAGCAGAGCACTTTGGTCATCTGTATGGTGGCAATGGCTCTAGGGCTGACAGGAGGATTATTACAGTATTGTTCTCGCTTTCTAGAAAGCTTACTTCATTCTTCTTTACAAATTTCAAAGATGATTGAAGCACCTTTTCTTATGTGGTACCAGCAATGCCAAACTTCTTAGAGCTGGTCCCTGCTGCTGCTGAGTCCCTGGTGGAGTCTGCTGTTGGAAACAAACTGGAAAGGGGGAAAATGTTGGTTTGTGTAGAAGTCTGTGCACAAGGCTTTTAGGATTGAGACGATGAGTTTTCTAAGCAGGAGGAATGATTGAAACTGCTGTAGTTCCACTTTGCTTACTTCAGCAGGATTTTGTCGGTGGGTTCATAGTTATTTGTTGCTTTCTGCATAATAGACTGAAAAATGGAGCAGAATGAATGGGATAGCCTTAAAGGTTTTTTTCTGGAGCTGCCAATACGCTTGAATTTACGTTGTCTTAAAAAGAAATCTTTGAAGATGGCCATAATTGGAAGCATCTGCATGAAATTTTGGTTTTTGAAGGACCTATAAGAACTCTTCTAGAAAATAAGCGCTGGTAACTTCTTTTTTTTGTTGTTAGGTGGCTTGTTTGTAGATATCTTTGTAAAATGGAAGTGCATTCAACATGCAAAATATCCAAGTGGACGAAAATAGTAAGGTCTAAAATTCTGTGAACCTTTCTGTGCAGGATCCAGAGCTTTTAACCTACCCCTCTGTCAGCAGTTCAAAGAAGAATCAAAAGAAGCAAATGCAAAACATCTGAGTGATATTCCCTTGTATATGCTGCCAACAGTGAAGGGAAGAGATAAAGACAGAAGTCTCTCTAGTTCATCCATTGGGACCTGAACACACGTTCACTGCTTTTGTCAAAGACAGTAATTCTAGCTCAGATGAAGTCCTGTTGCAATGTCTAGATCCAGTGAAGAGCTACTGTTATGAATACAGGTCTCGGTTGAGGGAAGCTCATCTTCTTTAATTGGATGAAAAGGAGGCTAAGGATCAATCCAGTAGCTGTTTACAGGTTATGAAGATGGTTATGAAGATGGATGGTTATGAAGATAATAGGGCCGAACTCTATGTAGTAGTGCCAGATGGCAGCAAGGGACATTGTTGATTTGGAGATTCAGGTCGGATGTTGGGAAAATCTTATTACTGGGAGGGTAGTGCAGCACTGCAGCAGGTCATCCAGAGAAGCTAGTAGCTGTCCTCAGAGCTTTTCAGGACTCATTAAGGCAAAGCCACAGCTGACCTGATCTGCTGGTGGTGATAGTCTTGTTTTGAGTCAAAGGCTGGACTAGATAACCTCCAGAGGTTTCTTCCAAGCAAAGTTTCTAGGAGACTGGCTTGGATCCCCCCAGAATGAAGAATTTTTTAAGACAGCTTCAACCTGAGCTGACCAGCTACTGTGGGATGCTTGGTGGTAAATTTAATTTCATGTCCTCAGTACAGCTTTGGTAGTTCATACAATAATGCTTCAGTGACCAATACTGAGATCAGTATTGTGGGCCTAAGTATTTATGAACTGAAGACCTGCAGGTTATTTTTGTCAACAGGTTTCTTTTGGTCTCACCTGTCCCAGAGGGAAGTGGCAGAACTCTTTGATGGTTAATACTATCCAAACAGGCAAACCCCTCCTTGCCAGTCCACCAAAGGCCTCAGGGATATAGTGGCATTGTGATCACCAAGAGAGCAGGTGGACTGCAGTGAAATTTAGCTTATGATCTGGAAACTTGCCTAATTTGATTTGAGAATTTGGCTTATCCTTGGCAACATTCAAGGTCAAGTTAGACGGGGCTCTGAGCAACCTGATCTAGTTGAAGATGTTCCTGCTCACTGCAGGGGAGTTGGACTAGATGACCTTATAAGGTTCCCTCCCACCCAAAGATTCTATGATCTTAAGTTCATAAGACTCAATACCCCACAGCAAAAGACATGTGTAATCTTAATCTTCATTTTGTGCTTTTCCTTTGCAGTCCCTTTTGCCTAGTACTACCTTTAAGTAAGCCAAAGGTAGCAGACACGATGACATCTAATCTTATTTTGTCTCTACTAATATGTATTAGTGCTAATATTTTATCATTAGTAGAGGTCGTACGAGGTGGAATAGCCAAATGAATGGCTTTGTCAGTTTTATAACACTTTTTTTTTGAGAGGTTGAGAGAGAGAGAGGAGAGTTGGAGAAAAATACAGAAGAGGTGAAGTATGCTGTGTTAGAAAGCTGGACTCTATCCACTTACAGACTTTGCCCTACAAGTAAACTCTCTGTTCCTTCTTTGGACCTCTGGTGAATGAAATCCTGTATATGTTTTAATTTTTGAGGCATTCTTTCTGTAATCTATTTCATTTTTGAGGTGGCAGGGTTAAATCTTGATGTGCGCTGCTCGAACCATGCTGTTGTCAAAGATCAGGCTTTTGGATGCCTTTTTATCCCACACCTGGTGCTTCTGCTACAGGACCTTGCTTCTTGCCCTTCCTTACTCTTACTTGTTTGCTTATTTTTCCAGAGTGAAAACAATGCTGCTTTCTTTCTGTGTATACAGCTACTTACTTTCTGATTTCTGTTACATGACATTGGGGAAAAATGAAGGTTCGTGATTGCGTATATGGTATTATGTGGCAGAGTAGTTAAGCAAAGATCCACATGTAATGTTTAAAAACATTATACAAACAAAAGTATTCCTGGAACTTCACAGTAAGCAGGGAGCAAGCTGAAACAAAACTACCTTTTTTGAGTTGAAAAGAGAAATTTTGTGCAAAACTCGTAACTATTTGAATCCATGGAACTGCTGTTTAAAGAAAAGCTTGTCTATGTGAACGCAAACCTCATAGACTTCAGAAAACAGAGCTGCCTGCTAACCACAAGACTAGTTGCTTGCCAGCAGTTCACTTGGCATAGCTTTCTCCTACCTGTCATCCATACTTTATAGAAAGAAATAAAACCCTGTACTTACATACTCCAGGCCTTCCCTCCTTGCCAAAGTAATGCTTTGTTAATTATATGGAGTCCTCTGCTCTTACATGTGCAGGTTATTAACTGCTATAAAAGGGTGAGGGATTCAATCCTACTCTTACTGGTTTTAAAAAACTAAAAATTATCCAATTGGGTCTCATTTTCTGTGAAGTCTCCTGGAGCCTATTTGCTCTGCTTATAGTGGAGATTGCTTGCTGATTTTCCTGCGTGCCCCTGAGCATCTACCCTACAGGCTCAGGCTGTTAAGTGGCAGCTTGTAGGGGAGCGGCAGCCTAGCATCACCTGTTAAATAGCAATGGGATGTTTTACACCTGTATTGCAGGAGTGTGCAAAAACAACAGGGTAACTTTAATGAATTAGAGCGAGCAGAATTATTTTTGTGCTAATTGAAGATGGGAAAATTCAAAACGTAGCTTGGTTTCACTGGCATCTTTTTCCCTTTGGGTTTATAATAGAGTAATAAAATAGAGCTTTTGGATTTAAAGGATAATTAGAGAGTCCTCATTACGTCACTGGTCAGAAGATGAACTATTTGCAGCCATTGCTTGAATTATGTGCACATAATTAAAGCCTGATAACTGAAGCTTCATAGCAGATTAAAAAAATACTTGGTTTACCTGCAGAAAACATAATTTTCTCTTATATTATATGAAGTAGTATTTTTGGTAATTTAGGAATTTTTGGGGGACAAATCTTGCTCCTGCATCTTCACAGTAGGTTGGCTATTAGGGGAAACCAGCAAATTCTCCGGATAAAGGGCAGAAGTTTAGTATATGCATCCTCCACCTATGCTCCCTGAAACACAGAAACGTAGGAGGGTTTTCCTATGCCCACATGACTTTGTGGATGAGGTTAGTAGGTTCTCTGACAAGGTGATTTATCAAATGGTTTCCTTCTGTTCTGGGTTTGAATAGGAGCTACTGCAAATCTGAGGCCAGAACAATAGCTACAGAGGAAATTAGTCATGGAGGCATCTGAGGAGGAAGGGGCATGTTTTTATCAGTAATGGAAGAACTTCCCAATACACAGGGGTCTCACCAAAGATAATTTAGGCTTTAGTGAGCAGCGGCAGTTTACACCTTCGCATTGTTTCCAACACGGTATTAAAGATTGTAATATAAATGCTTGCTTTCTTCTTAATTTGGCACATTTGGAAAGTATTCTTCATAAGCACGTGGAGTCAAAATACATTTTTATGAAGGCGTAAGCATTTGGTGTTTATTTCGGCTGGAGTGAGAGGCTTGGGAGACTCCCATCAGATAATTCCCTAGTTATGATAGATGCTGTACAAAAATAGGGGGACATGAAATCAATTAGCAAAGAGGAGGATTTATCTTGAATTTATGGTATATGTGGTTGGCTTAAATAGTGCTTGTGCTTTTACACTATGATTCCTTGTGATTCATAAAACATCTATTCTGAGTAGGGTTCAGCAGCTGAAGATAAAGGATTTCTGTTTTGTATGTAACCCTTTTACATTCTGCTAGAAGATTTGGGAAGGTCTATTCTGATACGTATTGAGGAAATGGTTTACATTTTTGTATGGGTACAGGTACCTAAATATATGGCATCTAAAATGACAGTAGACCATTTTATATCTGGTACATCTGCACGGGGCTGGCAGATGTAAGCCAGGTCATACCAGTAACCCAGTCTTTCCAGCAGTGGCCACTGGAGGCCACGAGGAATTCCCTAGGGCATCTAAGAAGGCACTAGATGTCTGGGTTTGGATGACTAAAATTTAAACATGAATATTTTAATACTTCTGTGATTTGGTATTTCAGATCAGCAAACTGCCAACAGCTTTTTTTTTTTTTTTCATCTGTCATGAAGAAAAATAGAATCGCTTTCCTGAAAAAAACTTTTGCGTAAGTCTGCATTCTAAGAGTGAGGTAATATAGGTGGTTTGCCAATTTATTCTACCTAGCTTGTTATTTTGCTGTTTATATTACCTAGCTTATATAGACAGAGTCAGGAAGATACTGGTTGTTTTGCCAATCTTCTCTCCCGTCAAAAATGCCCCCCTCGAAAATCAAAAAGAAAATCGGGAGGAGGATCCCCGTCCAACTCCTCTTGGGTTAATTTGGTGTCAATCAGTTGTTCAGAGGAAGAAAGCGTGAGTGAGTGCAAGGATTGATGTTCAGTTGGGGGAGGGAAACGCTGGAACATGTTCAGCATAGCTTAGAGAATAAGCTTATGTAGCTTATATAGCATCATAGCTGGAACATGCTTATGGCAAGCTGAGGATTTACACCAAAGCTGTAACTGTACATTGTCAAAATACAGGTGTTCTTTAGCTGTACGTTCATGTCTTTAGTTATTTTAAATGAATTTGAAAATCAAAAGTGCTATCTGGTGCGTATAACTTTAGTGTCTAAATATTTATGTTTCTAATAAAGCTTCTTCTATAGTAAGATTTCACCTCTTATATGTTTGATGAAGGACATGATGGAAGGAGCCTAAGGGTGACCATCTCAGGCAACCAGCAGAGAAACACATGCTTTTAGGATGTGATAGAATCTCTTAGAATAGCTACTTTGGGATAGGATGAATCACATCCCACAAATGCCTATTTCTCTTCAGTGACTATAAAGAGAGAGGGGGAGTAGAGTGACTCAGTGAGATGTGGTTGTTTATATTTGGTCAAATATATTTCAAGCTAAGTGCATAAGGCTACAATCCAGAGGCAGCTCAGCCCTCCATGGCACCTGGGATACGTCTCTCAAATGTTCAGCTACAAAGCCTGGTTGGAGCATACTGCAGCTCTCCTCTGGCTGGTGCCTTCATCACCCTTCTCAGTTAGAACCACCCTGCGAAGGGAGGCGGTGCATGTGTACTCAGTTTTCATCCTGACGGGGAATTGGTGTCATCTCAAAATAAAGTCAGGATGCAGATTGGGTGCGTGCCTGTACCCGTGTGTTTGGTTCTCACGATTTAGACATGGCTTAAATTCCTTATGTAACTGGAGAGGGGGGATTTGGAAGGTCTCCAGAAGCCACCTTAATTTTGGTAAGAATGAATCCTAACATGTAACTTTAATATATGCTTGCTTCTGTGGTGCAGAATTTCTCTCAGTTTACGTGATGAAAATTGAATTGTCCTGTTTTCATGTCTGTGCACAATACACCTCCCGTTTTCCTACGTTAGGGAGATGTTGGGATGTCTGGGTGCTAGGAAGTTAAAACAGTTGAAATCCTGGACTTCTGGTAAGTATATTTTTTAAACCAAAATTAGACCTAGCAGTGTCCTTTCAGAACAGCACACCTGCTTCCAGGTGTAATTAGTAACTTGAATTTTGGCATTATTCTTTATTTTTGTAACTTATAATGATTTCTACCATCGCTTCAGAGAGGGAGAGAGAAGGAGAGGTATTTTGCAAAGGCTGGCATCAGTGATATTATCCATTAATATGTCTAGGTGCTTAGTTTGAAAATCTTGGCAGCTGCCTTGACTTTTCTTTATGCTGTCATTCAGACCATAGCGACCAAGGCTGAATGTTGCTGGTAGTAGCAGTTGTGGGAAGTTACTAAGGGAAGAGTGTTACTGACACAAGAAATAGATTTGAAGTTGTTCTTGCCATTGCTGAACTTACCAAAATGTCACTGTTGCCATAGGTCATCTATGCAAGGCTCAAAATCATCCTTCTGCTGTACTGAATGTCACATAAGTTGCTTGGTGTCTTTAGTGTTAGCGTTATATATATTCCATGCTTCTTGCAAAACTCCCTTTACATTGAGAAGTTTTGTTGTTTCTGGGATTAGATGTAATCACTATGATTCAAGAGTAAAGAAGGAAAAACAACTATGTGGGTTTTGTTCCGGTTCTCCTCTTTATTACTCCCAGAATGGTCCACTTTTCCCCAAAAGTTATATCCACACTCTTCAAAAATGGTGTGCAATAGTCACCTTTAGCAGCATTTTCCCCTTGATTCACTAATTATAGGAGCATGTCAAGCAGAGCAGATGTCATTTTCTGAATTGGGAATTTACCTTTATTTGTTATTCTTTGCTGTATTTGACATCTGAATTTCTCAGCTTCTCGAAGATGATGTCATTTTTCATTAAATATATAATATAATGGTACAAATTTGCCTGAAATTTTAAATCCTGGCCTTCTTCCTTGTAACTGATGTGAAAAACAAAAGGGTGCATAAGCACATCTCAATTAGAGATCAGTCACTTTGGAACTCCTCACTCCTCAATGTACAGATCAGCTATTTTTAAAAAATATCACTTTCTTCAGTCCATGAACTCATGCCTTATTTGCTGCACACTACTAAAGAGACATTTTTGAGAAAGATCATAGATTTTCTCTTGGGCTTTTTGATAGGGCCTGGCTGAAAGGTTGACAAACATGACATGATTTATTTTCAGCACGCCCTATTGGGGCTTCTGATCCTTTGGCAAGGGAGGAACTAAAACATAATAACCCACATGAGGAGCTGGGTGGGCGCGTGGCTGCTAGTTTTGTGTTTGTGATTCGAGAGTCCTAGGAACAGTGTCTGGGAGCCCCTCAACCCCGTTTGACTGCAGCTGAAGCTCTCCAGTGGTCGAAGACTGACATACGTGCTGTGAAGCAGTGGCACTGAAATAGGATTGTGTAGGCAGTTGCTGAACCCTCGCCTTCTGGGGGGTTGTGTTAGTGACTTGTCTTGGGTCTGTGGTTTGGTTTGGTTTTTTGGGTGTTGTGTGTGTTTGGTTGTTTTTTTTTTTTTTTTTGAGGTGACTTGCAAGTTTCCTTTCTCTTTTGAAGCAAACCAACAGACTGCAAAAGCTCTCAGCATGTGTTGCCGTAGGAGTGTGCATGTGGTCCACAGGGAGGGCGGCTGGCTCCTGTTGACTGGTGGTGACTGTGCCGCTTACTCTCCCTGACGTCTCAACTGGTTTGGGCACCATCTTCTTCCTTGTTGTAACCTTCTGCTCGACCAGACCCAGGATTTCCAGACTCTGGCTCTGCATCTCTTCCTCCCTTTCCCTCTCATCGCTGTCTCTCCCTCTTCTGCCCAGCTTCATGTCACGCTTTGGTCCACCCGACCTTTCTCACACCTCCTCTGCAGTGCGCTTTCAAGGGCCTGTCTCCTGCATGTCCGTGGGGCACCAGCCGAAGGGTCACGAAAGCAACAGGCGAGGTTGTCTTCCTGCTGTCAGCTCCAATGTCTGGTCTCTGGCAGATGGGAGCAGCAGTTACAGGGGAAATCCTGCTAATCTCCTGTAACCTGAGCCCATTACATGCTCAGTCGCACTGTGGGGCTGGTGCCTTTCCAGCCGCATACGGACGGACAGACGGACGGCTGGAGGAGGCGGTGGACTCTTGCTGCAGCACGTTTTCTGAGGTTTGCACTGTAGGCATCAGAAAAAACAAAAATTGAAAAGATGGTGTCAGTCAGCTGAATTCTAGCAGGTTTTAAAGCTTTGTCAAATAGGAAAATATTTTCATAAGTATAGCAAAAAAACCCCATAGCCTTTATTTAACAAACACCGCCCGCCTCCCCCCCCCCCAAAAGAACAAAAAAGCAAAGGATCAGCACTCTGCCAAATTTCAAGACTGCCCCAACACGGGCAGGGGAGCCAGAGTCCCCCAGTGAGTGAGTTACAGCAGCAGCAGAGCAACATGTTTTTGTCTAGGCTATCCCAGAAATGGGCAAACTGTGTTTTGGCAGAAAAGTAAATAAATCCTGCAGCAGATGTCCAGCATGGAAAATTTTTAACACAGGCAGCTTGAGTTTGGCAAAGTCAAAAGAATGTGGAAAATACCAACAAGATGCACTAGGCCATCTTAGTAACAGATGGAGTTACCACCCCTGTCCCCAGGGTCTCCCAAGACCCATCAAAATCAACTATTTGTTTTTTGGGGGGGTTGTTTTATTTTTTTTTTAAATAGGGCAGAATAGAGCAGAATGGAGGGGGTGATTGAGCAGAGAGTGAGGACTGGCTGGCAGGAGCCTCATTGGTAGGAGCACATTTGAGTCGTGCCAGGGAGGGGGGGGGTTCACAAATTGGGTGGGAGATGGTGGAGCCTGAAGGAGAGTTTTTGCTTCTGGGACAGAGGAATAATGGATTTTTGGGAAGCCGCATTTATAATATGCAAAACAGTCCATAGGAAACAATGGGGCCTTGGGACAGAGCTGCCAGTGAATGAGAGCTTTGTTTTCCTCTTGTCTATTCATATTTCTAAACTTTTAGTGGAATTTTAAACACATTTTACACATTTTTATGTAATGGCTTGAATTGCATAAACTGCTGTCTAAAGTAGTATTGCACTGCAATCTTCACCCTTTTCTGGATAAAGAATGACTTTCAGCTTAAGCTCCTTTTTCTATTTGTCTTAATTGCAGCTATTGTTCAATAATCCTTGGCTGCTTTGTTCTCGTGTTTTAAAACTTCAACAAAATTTATGGAAAAACTGATTGACAGCAGACCTTGCGTACCAACCGTATCGAGCTGCCTACAGTTTGACTTGAAAATGGCAACTGGTATCATGGTCCTTATGCCAGAACCTTGATACAAATGCACATCAGTCGTGAGCTAATCACACGAACTGCAGCTTGATGCTGCTGATGTGATTTGTCTGCCAAGGATATTAAAACACCATCATATGGATTATGTTTTCATTGAGAAGCATCCCATACTTGCAGTCGCTAACAACTGGTCTCAAATATTTGGAAAGACATTATGCCTATATTGCTTTAAGTGCCAGTGCTGCACAGCAAGATTATGCAGTATTAAAATGAGAATATTTCTGCCTGAATTGCAGTGCGTTTTGGCTGCGTGTTAAAATAAAGGCTGGATTGTTTCTTTTATAGTGCATGGCTCACCTGTACAACCGAAACAGCATCACTGCAGTTCTGCAATTTCAGAAACGTTGTTTTTGCAAGCATTTATGATTAGCGAAAGCTTTGAAAATCCTTGTGCAAGAAATGGTGCAGCTGCCGTTGCAGAGGAAGGCAAGGGAGTTGTTTGCTTTTGCTGTGTATGTTATTTCATGGAGGTATGGCTTTACCTCACCAGTAAAACTCCTTCCCTGTGCGAGGGAAATTCCTGGTTCATCAGTATGGATGCGTTGTTTTTACACATGAGAAGTGCTGTGTTGCCGTGTCAATCATCCCATTAGGATCAGTTTAAGAGCAGTAGGGCTGACGAAGCTGGGTGTGATTGGCTGCCATATGCTGGGAGGGCTCTGGGAGAAGGAAGGGCTGCAGTCTTTCAGTAACAGAGTTTAGGCTGTGTCTTTGCTTCATCATCTGAGAAAAAATCGGCAGATAAGGCACAAGGCTTTCAGAGTGGAGGGGGGAAAAAAAAATAATTAAAAAAAAACCAATTACGGGCTGCTCATCGTTTCGTGTGAAAATTACTTACCATGATGCAATGGGAAAGACACGGCTGTTTGTTTATATCGGATGTGCCTGTTCACGTTGGGAATGTGCCGAATAGAGAGGGCTAAGCAAGGTAGGGGGATCGCTGTCTTTTATTGAATGTTTAAGGAGTTTGCTGCAGTATGCTGCATGCTGTATGTGTGGCTCGGGGGAGCCGGGGAAACGGCGCTTCTCCGGTGAGTATATACGGTTTGGGTGCAATACGTGGATTTAGTGGTGACTTGTTTTCTACAGGGATTAATTTCCAATGTAAACAGCTCTCTTCAGAAATAGAGTGTGTGTATACACACATTAAAACAATGCAAGTAAAAAAGGAAATAGGTCAGTATGTTTCAGAAGTGCTGCTCCCCTAATTGGATTTTTAGCTGGGTTGCCGGCTGGTAGTGCTTCCTAGCTGTAAGAAAGAGAAGGAGCCAACCTGGAAATCTGTGAAGCTTATAGCAGATATGTTTGAAGATTTAGGTGAATTAGACTGGCTGATCTAAATAATTCCCTATTGGAGGCTTTAACTAAAGCCAAGACTGCCTGTCTCAGACTTGTAGGAGCCGTACAACAAGATGACAGTATTTTACCCCATTATAAAAGTATGGGTGTTTTTGACCGCACCGTGATTCCTTGTGCTCTTGAAGGCAAGCTGGGAGAGTTTTTCATATTGTAGTTTAGTTGAGCGTTTCCCCTGCACTTTCCAGGTCTTTTGTCTTGGCAGCAAAACAGAACCTGTACACGAAAACAAGGAAAACAAGGTCCATAATACGTGCTGCAATTATCTGATCTTTATACATTTTTAATGAGTGAACACAGAGCTAGCAGAATAATTTAATGAGCAGGCCGGCTTTTAGAGGAATGATTTCACTGTGCTGAGGCACATCAACTTTATTGCTGAGGAGGAGCCTCAGGAAGGAATGGAGAAGATTTATGTTAAATGCTCTGGAGAGAAGGAGAAGGGTTATTTAGGCAGAAGTGTGTACAATTTGGAAGCATAGAGGAGTTATTAATCATTATTATCTGTTAGACCTCGGAAGCAAACTTTGCTGTCATATTGTGGGGAGGGTCTGAGGACATTGCCTCATTATGTGATGTGCTGAAGCCTCTTCAACTTTCCAAGACTGCCATATGCATTGATGGTGCTCAGTACCATTCGAGTTCCTGCCTGGTTAGTGACCCGAATTAGCATGCTGTCATCAGCTGCATTATGGCAGCATTATGTATATATACAGTATATAATAGAGGGTGATTCCCCCCCCCCCCTTATTTTAAGAGACTAACAGTTGGTGGAAGAGCAAGAAAATGTTATTTCTCCTGTAGTAGCCACAAACTTTGTATATAGATACTCGTATTCCAGTAGTGTATGAGTAGAAAAATTAAGTCTGTGAGCTGAGAAGGACTGAAGATCAATATCTCAAAGAAGAAATTAGGTAAAAGAACCTTTAACTGCCTAGAAAAGCTTTTGATGGTGTAATTTTGGGGGAAGTTAAAAGATCTTTTTTTTTTTCCCTAGGAACAAGTTGTGCTAGTTTTAAAACTATTGCATTAAATCGGCCCTTCTCGACTAACCGCCCCCGCTTTCCCAAGGAGAAGTACAGGGCACGGGCTCAAAACTTCTGATGTCGCCTTTCTGATTCAAATTCTCCATTCCTTGGCTAAACACTTGCTGAAGACCTGCAGCTAGGTTGTTGACACATCTTCAGTTTATGAACTGGTTATTTTTAAACTGTATGCATTTCTAAGTAAAATCAACCTTGTGTCTTTTGAGAATTTCAGACTCTGCTAACAAGTGCAACACATGTCAGGGTATAGAGCATTATTATTAAAAATCCCTGGGGTATGGATATATATTTTTAAATATCTATCACTGTCGATGTTTACATGTGATGTTGAAAGTCGAAATAATCTTTTATAAGCCATAGAATGTGAGCTAAATTTTTAATTTTTGCAAATAAAATAATTTTCATGCACAGCATAGAGAGAAAACTTTTCAGTCTCATGTTTTGAGACTCTCTTCCTTTCAGATAATTTAAGTGGCTGGTTTTTGTACCTTTGAGATTGACAGTTAGGCATAAGGAGGATAATGCTATACGCTGCAAAGTGAAAATTTGCATTCATCACTCAATCAAATAGTTTGTATCAAACTATTGACAGACAATCAAGCGACAAAGGGAGTAAAAAAGAATTCTTTCCTGCTCAAGGAATACCTTATATAGACAGGTAGGTGTGCTTTTGTCTTGGGGGTAGAGGGGGCAGTAAATGCGCTGTATTTAGTTGGTAATAAAGGTATTTCATACCAGATTCTGGTACATCTTTTTGTTTTGTAATATCTCTTCCTCTTAATTGCTCTGTGGATTTCATCAGAGCTATTAGTGTGGTAATGTCTTACTGTGTGCAGTTTGTCTGTTTTCAAGGAATAATTATTCTGTTTAGAATTAGTTTTTTCATTTTCGTAAGGTAGGGTTTACTAATGAGTTACTTGTTCTGAAGTATAGTGTTGTGACTACAGAGTGCTCATAAAGCCAAATCAAGGTCTTAATTTGTAAGCATATGTTTTATAGAAATCTAAAATAATTGTGTGCTACAATTTTTTTTTTTTTTTTTTTTTAAGAAAGAAAAGTAGCTCAATGTTGTGTGGGATTTCAGGCACTAAGGTCTGGTAACTCATTTCTGCTGTGAATGAACGTTCTCTGCTTACAAGTATGTCAGGAATAATCTGTACTGTGTTTATTTGTAAAAAGCTTTGTAAAATGTTCATTTTTTTACAGTATTGAGAGATGAGAAAAAGACTCAGTGTTCAAATGAAATTCCTCATTAATGATTTCACATATGGTTTTAATTTCCTAAATTATTAGTTAGACACATTGCTAAGATTTAAATTTCACATAACAGCTATAAGTGATACCTTGTTTTCTAATATTGCTAGAAATTTCAGACTTGGAGAATTATTTTTTTTTTCTCTTTCAGGGAAGAAAAACTTACTTTTTTTTTTAAAGCCCAGTGATTTTTTTTTCCCCTCTTTTTTGGTCAATAAAGCCACATGGCTGTTAATACAAAATTGTAGAATTTGTTAGTATGTTTCTTTTTAAAACTATTCTCCAGCCTTTGATTGTGCAGCTAATTTGATATGCTTAATACAATGCATTATGGTTAACTGATGTGAACCAGTGTTCTGTAACTGGTCTGTAGACAGGCTGAAATTATAGCCTGAGGAAAAGAAAACTCATTTCAAGAGGGTGTCAGTGCTGAAAACTAGTTCAAATAATAGTAGTATTAACTGCTTGAGTAATTAAACTAATCTCCTTATACATTATTAGCAAATGCAGTGACAGTTGTCGGTTATTGATATACAGAGTCCAAAGTCGCCTTTTAAAAATAAACTTTTTGGCTGTATTTGGGGTAGAGGGTGTGTGAAGAGAACGAAAACATGCAGCCCTTTTCTAGAATCTGCCAACTTCTTAATCACACCATTTTTTTAAACTCTTTTTTAATAAGGCCGTTAAAACACTGGACTGTCCCTCTTGACAGCATTGGCAATGTAAAAACACACTAAAAAAGAAAAACTTTGGGGCTGTGAAAATTGAAGAGCATACCCAAGAGGAGATTAAATGCAAAATCCTTATAACTAACACAAAGGAATACTAATTATGTAGGGAATTTTTTGTGCTAGTGGTGATTACTGAAGCTGTTGAGAACTGCCAGCGTGCAGCTTGCCGCTTCTGCAGAAGACCTGTAGGATTCCTGGAGCCGAAAATCTGGCAAAGGATCTGGTGAACTTGTGATACCTTAAACTTTGCAAGTTAGAAGAGCTCAGCTGTAGTTATGGTAAACAGAAGGGATACCATGTTCAAACACCCCCTCCCCCCTTTTTATACCTAGATGTATGTCCACAAGTGCATACACACACGTGTCATATACACACACTCAGCAAAATACAGTTTTCCATTTTTCTGATTTTTTTTTCCAATACAAAACCAGTTCCCAATAAAGGCAATAGCTGGGATTTAGTGGTACAGTGTTGAGTAAAGAAATGGATCAAAAAATAGGATCAGATAGTTCATATCAGGGTCTATTAATTTTTTTTTTCTATTTTAGATCAGTAATTTTTTACTAGTTTCTGAGTGGATGATGAACTGTGTTTTGGGAAGGTCTGTGTGTGGCTGCACGTTGCTGAACTCATAAATAAAGACAAGGTTGGTCTGGAGGTTCATGTGCTGTAAAATCTTCTCGCCTGCAGAGAATAAAGCACCTCTGACAATAGGCAGAATTAGAGAATACAGGTGAGGAAAAATACAGAAGTATTTTCCCTCTGTAGTTTTATGGAAGGAAGCTAGGACTGAATTAGAAATGCCTTTTTTAAAATTTTATTTTTGTCAATTCTGAAGGCAACTTTTCGGTATGTATTTTGTGTGTGATCACTTTTAGCAGATAGGCCTTTTTTTTAATAAGATTATTTAAAAAAAAGAATTTTTTTTTTTTTAACCCTCTAGTGTTCTCGCCTATCCAGGCTGAATACTTTTTTTCCCCTGGGTTTCTGAGGATTTTTATGGTTGTTTTATTCAAATGCTCCGTTATATATGCTCCAAATGGCTCACCTCCCCACCTCCCAATTTCCTGAATCTGGTCACGATTTTTGCACTTTATAGGTATTATGGACAGTGTACTGAACTTAGCCTATAACTAACCTTAAATTGCAAAGTGGCAAGGTTTCCCTTCGTTTTCAGGCGCTCAGGAGGATGGTTGCCCATGCTGGGTTTTCAGCGTGTTGAGTTTATACCTTAACCCTCTCCTCTGACAGCTCGCTCTCCTCCTGACATCAAGGTGGGGGAAACGGCTGCCTTTATAGGATATCAAAGCCTAGTTTTAGTCCGTTTTTGTCTCTTTTGGGTACTCCTTCCCCCTCTTCAGACGGTCTGCGGTGCAGTGACCCGCAGCTATATACGTATTTCAGGCCTACAGCCGCACCGGTTTGTCAGCAAACCCTTCTGGCTGTGCCTCTGGTGGGACGGGCAGGCCCATGGCTGGCAGAGCGCACCTCTGCGCCCGGTTAATGCCTCAGGACTTCGGCGCTGCCCCGCTTGCGTTGATTTAAAAGGCCACGATAAACACCCACGGGATTCCTCCGACGGCTGGGTTCATCCATGGCACCTCATCCCCCAGCTGCGGCCTCCGACCGCGCCACGAGGGGACCGACGCCAGCTTCCCCACCTTCGCCTCCGCGGCCCGAAGGCGGCGGGACCCGGGGCGCCTCCGGGGGCTGCCGAGAGGATTTTGCGGAGGCGGCTGCCGGTGTGTGGGCCGCTTGTGCGAGGGATTGCGGTGCTGCGGTCCTCATTGGCATGCTGAACGCGCGCCAGCAGCACGGCGCGCCGCCGTCCTGGAGCTCGAGCACTTGCGTTTGAAAACTTTACTCTTAGCATGGTTTTTGTTTGGTGGGTTTGGGGTTTTTTTTTTTCGGTTTGGTTTGGTTTTGTTTTGTTTTTTTACAGCTCCCGTGTGTATTTTAGTCCCCTTCTGCTAATCCTGAGACACGCTTTCGGGGCTGGATTGTTTTATTGCCATGATTTTAAAGGGGTGGGGAAGCCAAAAAAACCCTAAGATTTTTCTTTGCCACAGTAGGGAAGGCATGAAGGGCTTTGCAAGTGGCTGCACTGATGTGTTTATAAAGCCAGTGCCTTTTTTCCCCCCTCCTTTTTTGTTTTTTTTTTTTAAGACCTCATTTAGTGCTCATGACTTTGTGCAGTGAGGCCACTTTCAAAGGCTTTGGTATCCACAGTAGCAGCTCTTTGAAGTGGAAACGCCAGCGGGGGACAGGCTGGTGACTTAATCCTTGGTGTAAAAGGTCCCAAGTGTGAAGAAGCCACAACATCCATCTCAAGGGGGGAATCTGGAGGGCAATACCTCGAACTAAGGCCATCTCCTGGACCTGGGCCTCACCCGTGGAGCTGGAAGGGGTTGGGCGCTTTCATAGGACATGAGGGATCTGGTCCCTCTCCTCTCTCTCTCTGGTTTCCCACTCCCTTTCTGTCACCCATTCTCTCCCCAGTCTCTTGAGGAGCAGGACACAACCACTGAAGGGCAACAGAGTGAGGCCTGAGAACAAACATGTGTTTCTGCAAGTTTTTTGGGTGTGGGTTTTTTTTTTTTCCCCCCAGTTGGTAAGTCATCCCTCCGGAGTGCAGAGCAGGTGGCACAGTCGCTCGTGTGTTCTGTTGGCCCTTGTGGGCACGTGTCTGTCTGGTTAGGTCGGTGGCTTCGCGGTGGCCCCAGGAGATGAAGCTGCACCTTCACATTCTGAATCGCCCTTTGGAGGTGCCTGTCTCCCCTTTGGCATGAGGACGATGAAGGAGATTGTGCTTTTTGGTCGCCAGTGGCACATTTGATTGCCTGAAGATAGGTGGAACGGAGTCTGCCATCTCCGAAATCTGTTTGTTTGAAATAGGAGATGAGAGTGTTGAGTTTCTCATGAGAGGGCTTTGAGGATCAGCATGTCCCTATGGATCCGTAGCCAGCCCTGGCTGCCGGACCAGGCTGCTTGTAAGGAGCTGCCATCCCGAGGTGGAAAAGGCAAAAGGGTAAGCTGAGGGTAGGAGTACGTGCCTTTGCGCCTTGGCTGGTGAGTGACTCTAGCCGCTAATTGCCAGGGGTGAGAGGCTTTCTGACGAGGACTTTCCTTCTCAACCGCTGAATTTAGTAGCCACCAGTGATTCTGATGACTGTTTAAATAATCTGATTTTCAGGTTGAAAAGTTATTTTAACTTGTTCATATTTTTGACCTTCAGTACGTCACCTGCCATTTAACTTCACGCTCTAGGTGTGTGCCATGTGCCAAGATAACTGTCAGTTGTATGGCTTCCTGACTGGTAGTTCACTGAGTGTCCCCTGCCTCTTAGTCAAAATTTAGCGGTCCTCATCATCAGTCTGTATCAATGTCATATTCCTTCTGTGGTCAAAAGCCTTGCTGTTGCCTCTTCCTATGTGCAAGCCTTTCTTTAGCGCTGATGGTGCTCTTCTGTTCCCCCTCTCTTCTCTAGCTCTGCGGTAATCTCTTTGAAATGGGAGGGTCCTAATTTGATTTATCACTCAGTTGTTGCATGCTCCATGACTACATGTAGTAGCATAATTCCTTTCTGCTTTCCTTCGATATTGCCAAATGTTCCACTTGCTTTATATTCTGAGTATTTTGCTGAAGTTTTCATCAAATTGCTTGTGACGTCCACAAGAGCTTTCCTCTGTAGTAGTGTCTTATTTGAACCTAGTGTTTTTGTGTGTACTATTTATTACTTTTCAGATTTTCCCCTCATCTGCATTATTTTGCCTATCTTTATGTTAAGCTCTTACGTCATTTTATCATCCAGTGTACTCATTATCATGAGATCCTTTTGTAACTCTTCACATCTGGCTTCAGGTATGACTCTGCAAAAATTTTATGTTAACTGCAAACTATTTTTTATTGTTTATGGTTATGTTGCAAAGCAAAGAAGGACAACTCCTATGACAAGGTTGGTGAACCACTGCACAGGTTGCTCAGAGAGGTGGTAGATGCCCCATCCCTGGCAACATTCCAAGTCAGGTTGGACGGGGCTCTGAGCAACCTGATCTAGTTGAAGGTGTCCCTTCTATGGTTCTATGAACTCTGTTGGTAAACTTCATTATGAAAATTACAGCAGATTATTAGAAGTAAAAGCATGATATTTAACCACGTGAGTTTGTTGGGTTTGAGGGCTTTTTGTAGACTTTGTTGACCCTGAACTTCTTTGCTGACTTCAGTCTTTATGCCATCTGCAAATGCTTAGCACTTTTAGCTACGCGTTTTAATGGCATTTCTTTTAACATTCATAAGACTCATGTCATCATGAGAACTAGGTCCCACAAAAATCATCAGCTTACAAAGGTGAGATGTTTCTTTTGCTTTTAATTTTGCTTAATTTTGAGCTTGTAGGATTTGTATTTTATAGCTCTTCCCTACAGTTGTCAGAATTGTACTGTTTAATAAAAATTGACAGTTCCTTGTAAACATACTTGTAGGTGATAAGGCTTTATGAAATGCACTTGATGTTTTCAGGCTTCCAGTGAAATGGGTGAGAGGTGTGGTAGTAGGCTTGTGTAGTGGTTCCTTTAACTTGAGGGTTCATGTTACAGGAATCAATATAGGTATGGTGTTTTGGTGTTTCTTCTTAGAGAGAAATGAAATTAAAACAAATTTAGTAGTAATGGTCCTCTTTGGTAAAGATAACTACCTATACCTCAACCCTCTTGGCCTCCAGACACCAAAATGTTGGCAAACTTCTCTTAGGGGAGAGGTAAAGGTGATGGTGTTCATCTTTGGAGCGCTTCACTGCAAGGTAAAGACGATTGCCCTGAAATAGGACTTTAGAAACAGCTGGCGAGTGTCTACTTTTCTGATTTAAAAATACTAAACTTCTTTATTTGTGTGCCTGTATTGACTCCAGTGCTGCAGTTACAAAATCTAGATTGTGTTGTGGCTTGTGCATCAGCAGGACTGTTCTTTACAGTTTTCCTGTGGATCTTGCTCATCTGGTGAACATTTGGCAATAATGAAGCCAGAAAGAACCTGGAACCTTAAATTGTGGATTTTCATCCAACTTTACAGAACCATAATAATAAAATTTTTTAAAAAGTTAAAAGCCCCTAGACCCCCTTAATATGTAAATTGAGTGAACTTTGTTTGTAAGAAATCCTAAAAGCATAAAACTAGAATACCACTGCATCTTTTTAGACTCTCCCTTTTCTGTCTTTTCAGCATATAATAGTGCTTTTTTTGGTAGTGGACAGGCAGTTCTGTTCAGTTGCTGTAAAGTGGTGCCATGGTTACTACTATTTCAGATGATGGGCAGAGGCATAAATGTGGAGAAGGGGTTTTCAAGTAGGTTTTCAAGATTTCTAGAATCTGTGCATTGTAATAAAGTGGGTATTTCTGTGAAAACCAAATATTGGTAATGTATACTTTGCAGCCCATAAAGTTGCAGAAGGTTGCTAGAGGGCATAATTTTGACTGAGAGGTGGTTAATTTGTCTAGGTTGTTTTTTCTGGTCTGGTTTGATTTTGTGTCTCACCTGCTTTGTCCTGGAAATGTCCTATGAAAAGGAAAGAAGCCCTATCAAATGGCAGGGGCCAGTGGGTGGACACAGGCTGGAAGTTAGAAGATACAAAATCTCTTATTTAAAAGCTTAGCAAATATTGCATTAAAATGAGGCACATTCAACACAGAAATCTGTTAAGTCATTTTTGCAAAATTGTTTTTTGGAATAGAAACGTGTGTAAGTATAACAGCAACAATCCTCTTTTTATGTTTATAAATGGACAATTTTTAATCTCTGAATATTTTTGTTGATGATATTTATTTGACCAAATCAAATATTTTTTGTGCTATTTGTTGACTTTGTAACACAGAAAATTTGACATTATCTTTCAAAAATAGTGCTGTCTATCAAGGTGAGATTTATGCAGGGTTAAAGGAAGTTTTTGAATTATGATTTAACACAGAAGTTGTGCAAGGCAATACAAATCGTACCGTGCAAAACAAAATGTGGCTTTAAATACACATTTGGGACTAAGCTTGAAGTACAAAAAATGAATTAAACCTTTGAAAAGGACAAAACTGTCGAGACTTATTTAAACCAATCCAAAGTTTCTGCTGCAGCGTGATCAGAAAACTCTCTCTTGCCAAAAGCCAGTTGCTGGTGCTCCATGTCACAAGCATATCCATTGCTTTGGCAGCGCGGGTGAGCACCGTCCTGTGCTTAGCTGTACCGCTGTCCCCAGCAGGAGAGGGAAATCTCTGTGGTTACAGGTAAGCAGAGATAGTAGAAAAAGGTCTGGAAAACTGCTCTGCCAAAACATTTCTGGGAAATTTATTCAGTTTTCACTTCAAAAAATATTGCAATTCTTTGTGTCAGTAGGATGAAAGAACTCTTTTTCAACTTTCCTGTTGAAACTCCATTTACATTGTATTCCTGAGAACTGGGTGCTTATCCGTGATAATATTTAAGTTACGATAAAATTAGTCAATTGTATGAAAATGAAGTGTTGAGGTGGAATTGTTTCAGTATTGCTAAAATGCTTCTACTTTTTCCGTAAAAATTTTCAACTTTCAGTCTAAGGAGGCATTCAGATGCTGAAATTTCCTTTAGGAAAGTTTTCAACAAGACCTAGTGAGAGTAGGAAAGACTTTTTCCTATTGCTGTCTTTCCATATTGAATAGCTGAGTTAAAATAGAGAGGAATTGTCATTTAAATATTGCAAAAATTGTAGTTTATGTCCCCTTTTACTGTTGTAGACAACTGAACTATGCACATGGCAGAAAAGTTGAGTATGAACTCACCTGGTGTCCTTTACTTGTAGGCCAATAAACTTTTTGAGTTTGTTCCTGTGTATCCTCTGTGCGTTGTTTTAACTGCTTTGTCTCCTGTTACTTATTAAAAAAAAAAAAAGTTTTTAGAAAATGAAACTGGGTTAAAAAGTAACTCTCTTCAATTGGCAGCGGGTGGTGAGCTTTTTGGACCAAGGGAGACGTGTTACACAAATTAAAACAACAGATCGATATGACCAATTTTTATTGGGTCAGTGCTTCTTAATTGGTGTTCAGGCAAAAAGGTCAGTAGCAGTACTGCACACCAAACCCAAAATTCATCATCCTAGAGATCAGAAAAAAAAATTACTGTTTGCTCTGGTAGGTAGTATCTGCAGGCAGTTACTGTGCGTTCCTTCCAGCTGCAACTCCATTATTTGCCTCAGGATTAAATAGAAGTTCTCAAGCTTTTCAAGAAAACAAAAATTCACCAGAACTTGCAAGTACTCTGAGAAAAGCTCGTCTTTGTTTCTCTGCCACTAGTTGCAAAACCAGTTTTCGGGGAAAAGCATTCTTTTTTCAAACTCATGATATCTATTTGACAACAGAATAGTTGTTCACCAAATGCAAATTTATTTTATTCCAGGGAGGGTAAATTTCCATTATGTGTTGTCAAACACAACACAGGCAGCCTCTGAAGTTTTACATGTTTTGGGTTTTTTTGTGGACAAATAGGTGGTGTCCATTTTGAAAAGAAAGTCTTTTACTGTCATCTTCACATTGAGCTTGTTCAAATATTTTCTGTATTAGCTGTAGAGGACCAAAGATAATCAGGCAGGAAGCAGTCTCTGTTCAAAACACACAGAGGCAACCTACCTTCAGAAGAGACCAATAACCTGTTGAATACTACTTTTTTTTCTCACGGGCCATGACATTACTGGTTTCTCCTTGACTGGGAAGGGTGTTTGAAAATTGGCTTTTAGTTGAAGATTTCAGCTTCTGTTATATAAAACATTTGTTGTCTGCATGTTGGCATAAAAACATTATTTTAAAATAATAAAATTGCCTTTGAAGGTGCTTGATAACAGTCTACTGTTCCAGAGGTGGCTTTAAAGTTAGGTTGTTGTTCCGTCTTTCTAACTGTCGTAAGATATAAAGTATTCTGACATAGACATTTAATCTGGCTTTGCAGTGTATCCCATGAGATACATAAGAAGTAAAGCATTTGCATATGCTCCGCATGATGAGGATTTCTTTAGTTTTGGAAGTATAGAAAACTGTTGTTGCATGTTATGTGCATGCCACTAATGAAGAGAGAAAGGGGAATTGAATCCTTGTGATAAAATGGATGGTGATAAAGGCTTACTTGGGCAACACTTTGAGAAGTGAAGACACTACTGAGGTTGGTTCTTTTCCCTGTTGGAAGCGCTTTCCCATTGTGATGAGTTGCTGCTTCCATAACATGTTTGAGATGGTTGTGAAATGTTCCAGGTCTGGCAGAACACAATCAGAGTGTGTCACTTGGACTCCTTTGGGCATGCTCTTGGGTGTTCCTTCTTCTTGGTTGGATTGCTAAGAAAGCATTGCTTCTGGGAACAGTCCTAGGTGATGCAGCTTGGGGTGCAAAAGAAGGGGTCTTGGTGTTTCTTCCTTTTCTGGTAGGTTTTAAAAGTTCTTTTCTCCAAGTTCCATTTAAAGGTACGTTCGCTCTTCTAGTTTAACCCATTCAGGGGTAATAAAAAGCCAGTAGCCACACAGATGTACTTAAAGGGTTTTGTAATGAGTCATCTTACTCCCCAGCTCTATTTGCTCTTCTCAAATTTTTGTAAACCTCCGAAGTCCTGAAGTGTTTCCTTCCGTATTCACACTCCTCTCCCAAGAGTCTAAGCTTTTGTCAACAATTGTAAAAAAACAGTCAAGCTGCCTCTTAGTATCCTACTTTCCACACATGTAGTGATGAAGGACACTTCTGACAGAGCAGTGTTCAAAAAGGGAGTGGGCAAATCCATGGAAGAAAAATCCAACGAGACCTATTAAATACAAAGACATCAGTTGCTGGAGGCTGGGAGAAGGTTCATGGAAATTATCACGCTCTGCCTGCCCTGGTTTTGCGCTTTTCTGTAGACCTCCAGTATTGGCCATGGTTGGAGACAGGATATTGGGCGATATGGACTTTTTGACTGACCTGCTAATGTCATCCTTGTCTCCTTTGTTATCCTGTTCTCAGATAAAAAGCAAATGGAGAAAACAGCACAAAAATGCAGGTTATTTTGTCTCGGAACAGCAGTGTTGCTTGGATTTTGTGCAGGGAATCTGTTCAGCAGAATGGGGTTAGCACTTAAGAGGCAGTTGGAGTTAATAGCATTAGGTAGTGCTCTTGGTGCCCTCACTTTGGGAGCTTTGTTTGGATGAGCCATGCAACTTCCCAGAGCTGGGTAATATGTTGGAGTATATTATTAATAATGCTGTTGGCAGTCTTAAATATATTTTCAGCTGGCAAATTCAACGTATCTTAATTTACATGAAGTCCTTGGCTTATTCAGACCTATCCTTGTCTTTCAGTGTAAAGGGATGCTGTTTGTCACACAAATACCTTGGTAAGAGTTCTGCCTTCTGGGCTTAGTGTGAAACCAGAGTTGAGAAAACAGAAAATTGGCAACAGCCTGAGCTCTTTTAAATTGTGCTCCTATGTAACAGCATGTTATTGGTCCTTTGGCAGGTGAGAACACTCATTTGATCACGCGTTCCCTCCATGCCAGTTTATGAAAATTTCACAGTACGTAAGCACACTTCTCCATAAATATTTTTACAGTCCTACAAAAAAAAAAAACCAACAAACCCCCAAAAAACCCCAAACACAATGCATGTCTGCAGCCGGGTGTGAGTGAAGCTCCTAATGCACTGGGGTACCCTTCCCTGGGGAATTGGGTTTGACTAACAGCTTTGCGTGGCGCACTCTGCCAAAAGCAAAACATTTGTGTCCACAAGAGGCCAAGTGATAACGTCATTGCTGCCAGGGATGATTAACTCTGCTTGCAGAGGCACAGAAACAGAAATTGCTTTTGCCCTCTCGTCAAGGTGGGAGCAGAATTTTGTGTATGAAATTCGTACACCTAGAGGATAAAATCAGGTTTCTTTCGACTTAAACACTTCTTGTTTCTAAGTTACAGACCAAGAGAGGAGGAGAAGGTTCAGTAGAGCGGGATGAAAATCATTGTACAAAACAAACAAACAAAAAGCCAAAAATGTTTGCTAGAAGAAGAAGAAGAACTGTTTTCTGCAATTGCATTTTAACTGAAGCGTAATGAGCATTACTTTCATCAGCATGACTTCGAAGCACTTTGATGTTAGAAAATACTCTTGTGGTCTCCAGTCATCTACAGACTTAAAGTTCAGCACAAATACTTCATGGTCCGTTAGCAAAGTAGTACAGTGGATGAAAAGGTCCCAGGCTGAAAAGGTCCCAGGCCGCGCCTGTTGCTTCGCAGCCAGTAGTACACCTTCCTCCTCACCTGCTTCCCTGAGGACAAGGGACATTAGTGTTGTTATATTGTAAAGCCAGATTCAAAGTCAACCAGCAGGTTTTAATAAGAAGCTTACGGCCATACTGTAAATAGCATGGAACATACTATAAAGCCTGAATCTGGCACATGAGTGATCTTGACAAGAATATGGCTCATTTAGTGAAACTGATACTTGGAGGTTGTGCTCATTTTAAATAAAACAGGCTGGTGTTTTCTAACCTGTCCCTGGACTTCTCTCGGCTCAAATAAAATAGTCAGGGTCGACCCTGGGTACAGTGTTCAACTGAATTATAGTTGACAAGTGTTCGTCTCGTTGTGTAACAGGCAAAGGGAGATGTTGCAATAGTTATCTCCAAGCCGAGCAAATAGAATAAATAATGGTTCTTTTGTAAGTCAGGACACTTTTGACTTCAGCAGAATTCAGGTTGAATTAATACAGGGTCCAGGATTAGAATTTTAGTATTTTTGGCTCCTGGCCACCTGGTCAAACTCATGGGCTTCTTCTCTGATAGGGCTGTTCTGGCTTCTTCCTCATTTGAGCAATACTGGTTTGCTCAATTCAAAATGGAAGCAGCGTAACATCTTAACAATGCGGGGAAAAAAAACCCCTCAAAGTGATTAGAGAAATGTTCACAAGTTTCATTTGTAATTTGTGGAAGAAAGTGCATTCATCATTTTCTACTGTAATTGAATGTTTTTTCTTAAAAATGTTATAGTGGCAGAAAGATTTTACATTCTTATTTGCCATCAAAGAATGGGTGATGTTTCATGGAAATCTGTCTTGTTTTCTCTTATTTCTGGAATATAGGGAATATTATTTTTGTGACTTCACAACAGTTTGGAAAAGAGCCAGAAGTCTGATCTGGGTTTTAATGCTGTAGTTTTACTGAACTATGCAAAACCATTTCTAAACTCTACTGTACATTGTCCAGTCTTACTGGATACTCTAATATTAGGCTACATATCATAGAATCATTAAGGTTGGAAAAGACCTTTAAGATCGTCAACTCCAACCGTCAACCTAACACCACCATGCCCACTAAACCATGTCCCGAAGTGCCACATATGAATGAGATGTTGCAAACTGGTTCAAGAGAAAAATATGAAACTGTCATAATACTCACTGATTAATGATACCTCTGTGCTATCGCATCACTTTCTGGTCCCATTTCCTAACCTGGTGGGTTGATGGAATGAGAAAAGCCTGTCCACCACAAGAAAATCTATTGAACGTTCTCCCTTTAATAATGTAATTTATTTAAATGTGATTAACAAGCGTGCCAACTGCCACATTATTTGTCTGTAAAATTACCTTTTTTTTTTTTATTCATGTTACCATCTTTTGACATGAGATCCTGTCTGTATTGGTTAGCGGCGGGATTTTGCACGGTGAGGCTTAAATTAGCGTGCGATGACTGAGAGTCAGCCTTGCTTTCCAGGGACAAGGAGCACGCCCCATGAGATACGGCATCCTAATTACAGGCGCTTGCAATGAGGAGCCAGACCTGCCGCAGGTGGGGCACAGGGAGGGAGCGGGGCTGCAGCCCGTGCCATCACGCCCCATCATGCCTGCTCTGCTTTGTCCTCTGTCGGGTGCAGGACGTGCGCAGGTTGGCATGTCTCGGTTGAGTTGGCCGCCATGCATGACGCAGGGTGCTTTATGCTGCTGTGTTGGCTTTGTTCTGCACCTGAGGAGGCAGATTATAGCGGATCCAGCTTTAGCCTAGGATTAAGCTGCAGCCTTGCCTTCCTTGGCAGGGAGCCTGAGGGAGGGCAAGAGAAAACAGTGCAGGGGAGCCAAGGAGATGGCAGGAATTGAAAGCAATGCTGGAGTGTGCTCGTGGGGTCGCGGTGGTCCTTTGGTGTACAGCTTCTCTTTGGTTTGGAGGCCTTGAATGCTGTTTAAAGCACAAACAATGAGGAAAAAATGAAGTTTAAAAGAATGTAACAGTGAGGTTTAGTTGAAAAACTGAAGCAAAGTCCAACCATCTTTTGGACTAAAGCACCTGCCACTGTCTCCTAAACATGTGGCAGCATCCTGAGCACTTTGAAAGTGGACTCCACTGTGCAGCTGCAAACAAGCGGTACAACTTTGTAGGATCTGGATGCCTTTTCCTGGCCTTAAGGGTGAAGGTTCAGTAGTTGTCGGTCTTCAAATACCTGTATTTCCATTGTGAATGTTCAAGATACTTAACTTGATCTGGTTGTAGAAGGATCCGTACGTATTAGACTTACACAGGGAATCTCTCCATTAGGTTTTGGCTATAGACGTCGTGAACTGCAAAGCAAGTTTCCTTTGGAAATGTGGTTCAGCCACTGAAAGAGCAGCAGCTTTTTGAAGGAACACAATGCTTGTCAGTAGTCTGAAGATGCATCTTCAGATGCCCATGTAGCGTGGGGCACACTGGTTAATCCTTGTATTTAGATGTCATGGGATGTCCTGGGGCATCTGGGAGAGGTTGTATTTTGTCCCACATTGCCTGTCATAGGTAAAATCACTGACTTAAAACTAGTAAGTCCAGGCTGAAGGGAGTGGCTAAAC
Organism: Phaethon aethereus; assembly: GCF_964289735.1. NCBI lineage: Eukaryota > Metazoa > Chordata > Aves > Phaethontiformes > Phaethontidae > Phaethon > Phaethon aethereus. Next base: position 162,577,428 of record NC_138575.1, on the reverse strand, counting down.
TGAGGCTATTATTTCTTATAGATTAGTTTCTCTCCTGGACAAATAGGAATGTCATGAGAATCTGAGGTAAGGTATGTGGTTAAGATGTTGCTGCTTCATGAACTTGTGTTGTAGAGTGTGAAGCCAGCGATGCTTACAGTTAAACGTGTCTAAGGGTTGAGAGCCTGTTTTCAGCTGCTTGCAGCTTCCAGACAGCTTAAAATTTCAACCTGAATTTCTTTGTGCCTGGTACCTACTGCAGGGTCATTGTTTTGGTTCTTTGTTAAAAGAAGCAAATTTAAGACTATGGACATGATTTGCTCCAAGTAAGCAACATGACTTTGTGTTTACGTGTAAGCGTATAAAAGTTATAGCAGCAATCTGCTTTGGGTCAAGGGATTAAAATTGGGCAATGCTATTTCCTCAGGATTAGAGATGTGATTTTGGTCCTCTTGAAAGCATTCCTACATTTGGCTAAGCTAACAGTCTCTCTCTGAAGAGTTGCAGTATATGCATGCTGTGTTTGAAAACTAAGTTCTCAAGACATTCTCTTGGCATTACAGTATCCAGCAGGTCAATTTTGGTGCCTGTAGGTAGGTCCTGAAGGTGAGTTTTATCCCACCCAAGTTCAGGTGTTTAACTGAATTTGGGCAGCTATCTATTCTGACAGTCAACAGGTTTCTGCCCTGCTAGTGACCTAAAGGAGGAACACCTTGCTTCCACAGTATAGCGAGTCTTTGGTTTTGGTTTTTGTTTTTGTTTTTTTAAAATTTCTTATTTTTAAAACAGACCATTGTAAATGACCAAAATTATAAAGCTAAGTATATTTGGCACATCTGTCTGGCTTGCTGGGAAAAAAAGAGGTTTTGTACTTTAAACTGTGCAGTCCCTCAGGTACAACTGAGGGTTTTCTAAATTCTTAATTCTTGAGTTTCTGGTGTATATGTAGGAGAAATATATGGATCATATTGATAAGCTTTGACAGTAGGAGCAACAAATGGAGTGTTGACATCTCATTGAAGATTTTAATGTGACGAATAATACAGAGTGCTTAATTCTATGAGTAAAGTGAAAAACTCTTTTAATGCCTTTTGCGTTAACTTAGTGGTTCCACTGGAGATCTGTGGTGGCACCACGCAGAGGACCCTGCTCTTTTACTGGAAGTCATCACCTGTAGAATTGACTTTTTGAAGATGGGGTCTTCGGTCATTACTACACGTTACCTACCGAAGCATGAATACAACGTGTTCAGGAAGTCTCAGCTTCTCCATTAGACAGATACTACATAATCCATTGCCACTTAATTTGTCTGATAAGTAAGACTACTGTACCAGAGCAGTCCATGTTTTGTATATAGCAAGAGCTCCTATTTTCCAGCTGAGAGATCCAGCTGGTTTGTAATAGGGCAAGGCTGTGTGCTCGCTTGCAACTCCTAAAGACACTGGCTGCTTAGTGTTCCTCAGTACGAGAACCTTTTCTGAGGGCTCCTAGCACCTGTGTGCTTGCCTTGTTTAATAATTAAAAGGTTGGTTGTTTTTTTTTACTGGAAATTTTTTTTTGCTTACTTGGAAAAGAAAAATGATTTTGTGGTTTAGAACATAAGGAAGATCTGGAGCCTAACACAGGCTTTTTCCCGCTTTCTCAGGAGAACATGAGGTTGACAAAAGCCTCCTAATCCATGCCTTGCTAGCTTTCCGCAGATCTGAAAAGAGGGGTCTAAAGCTAAATAGTTTTTGCAAATACATGTCCGTGAATTTATTTAACTTAGCATGCAAAAAACTGCATTTGTAGTTGTGTAGTCTGGATCAATTCCATTGATCCAAGTGTGCAAGAGACTGAAAATAAACAGCAATAGTTGTAAAAAAACAACCGAAGTTAGTGATTTTCTACTTATTATGTTGGGTGTTTTCTTCAGCTTTAATAAGAACATTTTGCATCTCAGTTGTCAATGTGCAAGTTTTGGTAGTTTGTTTAGCTACAGAGGGGAGTGTAGGCTCAAGCTGAAATCATTAACAACAACAACAAAACAACTAAACAAACCCCCCAAGCAAACTGAAGAGCAAACCTTTTGTCTGGATAAGGGACGGCACTGGTGGTGAGGGTTCAAGGCTGGTGAGGTCCTGTTGGTTTTGGCAGGACAGCTAACTTTGCCTGATATGTTGAGACACAAATAGAAGTTACAAGTGGTAGAAAGAAGAGCAGAGTTGACACTTGCTGGAGGCCCTGGTGTTCTCCATATGGGTGGGTTTTGCAGTAGATGAGGTCAGAGTGGGCTGTGATTTTAGTAATGGCCTGTGGCTTCAGAGTAATTTTATTGAGCCTGTTTTGCTACTATTTTATTCATATTTTCCCATGCTTCTTTTCCCTCACTTCATTCTGTTTATCAAAACTGCTGGATTTTCCCTTGTAATCATAGTCTCTTCTGCCTTCCTTCTCAAACTTCTCTCCCCCAGTGTTTGCATCCTCCCTCCATCTTTCTTCCACGCCCATCTTGCTTTTTCCTCATTTCCCATGAAGCCACTCCTTCCTCTTCCACAACCAGCCATTTCACTTTCCTACTGTCCACTCTCATTTTTTCCTTCTCTGGAGCTCTTTCCTCATGTCGTGAACTCTACTTTCCTTGGTTCCTTCCATAATTTTTTTCCCCAGTTTGTCTTTCCTTCTCCTTGTATTGCTTCCCTCTCATGTTCAGGCTTTCCAGGTGGCATCTCTTCTTTCACCCTCCTGGTGCAAGATGATGGGCAGAGGAGGTATGGCAGCTGCCTTAGGATGTGGTCGTGAACATGTAGGCCATGTAAGCAGTAGGGTTGAAGCGCTCTAAATTCTTCTGTCCTCACCGTGTTTGCACCTGCTTCCTGCTGAAGGCATGGCCTCCTTCAGAAAGGTCTCGGCTCTGTCTCTCCTAAGCCTGTGTTGGTAGAAACTGCTGAAGCACTCAACACCTCTTGAGAAATCAGGTAGCGGTGTTATTTTTGCGGTGTTATTTTTGACAAGATGTGGATTTCTGAGGAACTTTTCATGCTTCCCTTTCTTTAGAAAATGTTCATGTACTAAGAAGATAGGAAATAGGATGATGCTGTACTTCTCTACCTCCCAAACACTTCTTGATATTAGTTCTTGCTGCAGTCTCATGAATCTCGTATGTGATTCTCTTATGCATTTTTTTTTTTTTAAACCATGCCTACTGCCATTTACATAACGCGTGCTGTTTGCTTTGCTGCCATGTGCAATGTCTGGTTGTCTTCAGTCTGAACACCTACGACGTGAGAAACAGCTTTGTCATTTTTAGTAGTATGCAGCCCAGCAGAGTATTACTACTTGTGGCTTTCAGCAGTGTGTCGTATAACATATAGCCTTTTCCCAAAATTTCTGTCTGTCTCCTACATCTGAAACTGTTACTGAAAACCGTTACTGACATTTTGGGATTGGAATGGGTGACCCTCGGGAGAGTATTTCCTCTTTTATATCCATCCAGCTAAATAATCAGCTCAACAAGCTCTTTTGGAGTGGCTCTCCTTGTCTTGCCCCCTCTCTTTCCTTTTCATCATTTACGAGTATATTCTCACCTCTTTGTACGTTTTCCAGCTTAACCTCCTCACTCTTTATTGATGCTGTGGGACAACATTGATGGAATATTTAATTTGAGGAATATTTAATTCATGTACTGTATAATACTAGAGTTGTGTAGAATTATTTAAAAATTTACTAATTCTCTTGCCACACGTTACTCTTGATGACCAGGTAAAGCTAGCTAAGTATCATCCAGGCCCATCTTATTGCACATTGGACTTGAAACTGAATTTTTGAGCAATTAACACTGCATTGCCTTTATTCATGCAAGCAGTAGCAAATTTTGGTGTAGGTATCAGTCACATAGTAAAACCCTTTCTGGCAGCATTACTAAGTAGTAGAAGAGCCTTTCGATGTGAAGACCTGAAAGTCAGAACTGGGATCTGATCCTAAAACTGTGTGTGAGTAATTCCTACTCGCATTACTAACAATACTGACTTCAATTAAATCAGATGAATACAAGCACAGAACAATAATTATTCTGGCATGGGAAAGCTGACAGTGTTTTTAGAGCTATTTTTATTGATGCATTTTAAAACCTCACTTATTCCAGTCCTCCTCCCTTTCTTTATTCTTCTTGCACAAAAATAACCCATCAACTGTTTCTGGCTGCTATCTGCAAAGTGAAGGTTGTACTCCTTTGAAGCTGAATAGAAGGAAACATTATGTCCATGGTTTCACCATCTGTGTATAAAATATAGCAATTATTAAAAATACTTATATCGAAGCCTTTGATTTTTCAAATCTGTTTATCTATAAAATGTCCTAGGTACTTTATAGTCCCCAAATAGATTAAGTTCCATATTTAAGTCTTAGATTTTTATGCTCTACCATGTGCTTCTAAAGGTACATGAAAGCTAATTTAATCAAAGGAAAATTTAGATAAAGACGGCTTCATATTATAAAGAACTCATTAGAGGATGGTGACTTAGAGTGGTGAGCCCTTTTATGAAACAGCCTTTAGCTTAACAGGGAAACTAACTCTCTTTTCTGGATATGGAAGGTTTTTTCCTATAATTTGGGAATGACTTTTTGTTTTGTTTTGTTTTGTTTTTTTCCCCTTGAGAAAGAGAGAAGGAGAGAGACAAAAAATCTGAACAGAATGCTACCATCTTCATTTCTAAGGAAGAACAAAAACCAACTAACAGCTTATAATGTAGTAACACAATCTAAAGGGCCAAATGATAAATTAATGGAAATGAGTTCTTGTATATTGTTTTGGAGACTAAGCACATTAAATTGAATTGTTTCACAACCAGCATGCCTAATTATTGTGTCTGCCACATTCATCTATTTAAATCATTCCCAACTTTTGGATTGCTGCCTAGAATATGACTGCAATACGTGTTTCAACTGGTTATTCTCTTGTCATGTGTAACTTCACGAAAGAGGCTGATTTTGTTTGGAAAAAAGAAATACAAGTGAGCATTGACAATATATTTATAACACCTGATAAAACGGGATGATAGGTTTCGTAATGTTGATTTGAACGTGTTGCACGTGAACTGATACTGTATTTGTTTTGTCAGGTCAGTGACTTAAAAAGTGCCTTTGTCAAGTCACTTTTATGAGCGAGGACTGCTACGCCTGTGTTCTCAAAATCCCGTCTTTGCCAGCCAGACATTGCCTTCACCTTACACCTGGTGGAAGATACCTCAGCTGTCTCCATTTGCCAATTAGTTGATGGGAAACTGAAAGCAGAAAAAGAGGAAGAGGAATTATTATTATTCCTGGGACATGAACAAATGACTGCATCGCTTTTCTTGTGTGATCAATACCAGCAAGCAACCATCAGAGAATTAACATTCTTTCAAGGAGTGCCATTGCATTGAAGGACCTTGGCTTAAAACTGGTGCATCTGTGATACAATCAACAAGCCCACGTGTTTTACAGACAGAAATGAGACTGAGCATGGTTTTTCCCAGCCAAAAGTCTACAAGCGGGACTTAATGATTGATGAGTGACTGCTTGCTGATAAACTTTCTCTGTTTATTCTCCTTTGTGTGCATTGGACATAGTTAATCGTCCCCCACTTTTTTTTTTATCTTTCTTTTCAACTGGAATTGAAATTATTTTTTTCTGGTTGGGTTTTTTTTGTTGTGGTTTTTTTTTCTCCTTTTCTCTCCCTTCCTTTTTGTCATTAGTTTTGGAAATTTCTTTGGCATAATTCACTTGACAGCAATTTACAAATTTGAAATCAGCTTTTCATCATGGCTTTGAATGTTGCTCCTGTAAGAGATACAAAATGGCTAACATTAGAAGTGTGCAGGCAATTTCAGAGGGGAACTTGTTCGCGCTCTGATGAAGAATGCAAATTTGCACACCCCCCTAAAAGTTGCCAGGTTGAAAATGGAAGAGTCATTGCCTGCTTTGATTCCTTAAAGGTAAGAAAAAAACAAATTACATGTGTAGTGAAAATGCTAATACGTTGTACTGAAAATAAAATGTGAAATGATGAGTTACAACTAAACCAAGTTAATCAGAACGTGATTTGTTCTTGGCAAGGTGTATATTAATACCAATGTTATTTGTCATAACTTTTATTTATTGAAGCTTTGAAAAGATTTCTTTCTAAGGATCTTCTTTTCCAGTGTCAATAAGTTGTTTACAAAAATTGCGTATGACTGTGGGTTACAGGATTGCTTACAGCTGGTGGGACAATTGTATTCTCCCGAGTACAGTTTATGAATTACTGTTTCATGGCAAATGAAAATACATGGTGGCACAGTACTAGGCTATTACCAGAGTCTAATGAAACAAATCATATGAAAAGAGTGCAGACTTTTTCATTTAAATCAATAGAAGTACGAAAACTCTATCCATTATTTCAATTTTGCCAGTGTAACAGGTTATTTACCCTTGGTATTGGGGACTCTCAGATAAATTAATAGCATTGATAATTACATATATGGATAGTGCAGATAGTGTTGGTTTAGAACAGAGTGAAGGGATTCTCTCCTTTAGAGGATATTTAGCAATTATGTTGTTAGGCTATCTGACTTGCTAATGACATCAGGCATGCTTTAGAAAACTATTTTAAAAGTTCTGTGAAAATATGTCATGTACTGCATAAAAAAAGATTAATGACCCCGTGGGATTTGGGAAGTACACAGTGTTTTCTGTGATGATACATTTGTGTTCTCATGTCAACAGAAGGAAAAAGCTTATTTCATGTAAATAATAAAAGGGAAAAATTGAGCATTTCAGATTTTAGTTTGAAGGTTTTAGTTGTGGCTTTGTCTTTTGGGCATGGGTGAATATCTTGGCTTCTTTTTAAATTTAGGTCTGTAGATCCAAACTTCTGTTACTCAAAAGAACTCTTTTACTGTGAAAACACCAGTGTGAAGGAGAAGAAAATTCAATGTTATTTGAAAATATTCATTTATTTTCATTATACTTTTTTCTTTGGTGCAATGCAAGATACTGTGCTAGGCATCTTTCTTGGGGGTTTTCTCATTTCTTGTTGTCTTTTCAAGATTCAAAAGAAAATAACTCAGTGGAAATGTTTGTGAGGGGGTTACTTTCTGTATATCCTGCAAGCCAGAACAGCACCTTTGGAGTCAACGCAGTATGTCATCGAGTGCTATTAATGACCTTAATCTGTGGATTACTGGACGATAAACTGTAACAGCTTCTTTGTAGATGTTCTCGTATATCGGTTGCTTGCCAGTGGGATTTTTTTTTTTTTTTAAAAATGGGCAGGCTAGCATCTGCAGGAAATGGGCAATAAGCAGCTTTTATGAAAAATAAGCAAGTCAGTAGAAGGTGAGGTTTTTTAAAATACAACTTCTAACTATTGTGTAGACTCAGGGCTGTGGCTGGGAGGCTGGAGGCAGCTGGCAGGGCTTGGTTGCCCCGACTGGTGGGTTTGCGGCACAAGGGGTGCTGCCACTGCTTCATCCTGGCCGAAGCAGTGACGTGCCTGTCCTCGCTGCCCGAGGACAGCATCGCTCTCCCTGGCTGCATAGGGCGGTCGCAGCAGAGGTGCCAGCTATTTGAGCTGGAGACTTTTGTGCAGGAATGGTTATTGCCCGTGAATCGAAACTGGAGTCACAGCCTAAGCTAGTAATACCGTGAAGAGAAATCCTGAGGGACAGCTCTGGGTAACTTACGGGCAACCAGCATCATTGCTCAGTGGAGAGAAGTCCAAAACCGTGTGAAAAATGCAGTCAAAGCAAGCTGGCATGTTTTGTCCTAGTGTGGGAGGGCATCTGCTTGCTCCAAGGGGGCAGCTGGCTCCAGCCTGGATCAGGTGGCTGAAGTGATGCTGCTCCATCCTGCTGCCGGACATCACCTTCTTCCCACACGGTGGAAGGGAACGTGCCCCTGGGCCTCCTGTCTTGCTTTTTCTAGCTGAGTCTGTTGGGTTAAATTGCTGGTAAATGGGATTATACCAAGGAACCAAATTTAGGGCTGGAAGCAGCAGAGGTGGAGGTACGGGCTTCTTCCCGCCAACCCTACTACAGGCAGAAGGAGATTCTGTAAGGGGATGATAAGATCTTCAATTGCTGCAGCTCCTTGCTGCTGCACATGGGTCAGAGCCATGCGTTTTTGTATGCTGCTGGACCCCTCAGTGCATAAAAAGCTTTTAGGGTTCATTGTGAGTGCATGGCTCTTGGCTATGTCAGCTGGTATCCTCACATCCATTATCTTCATTGTTCGGAAGAGTGACTGCAAATCACCGTACGTATGGCAAGAATGTGCCTGGTTAGCTCAGTTTGCGTATACCGCTGGTTGATGGACTTAGGTCATTAGTCACAGAAATCTATTTGATGCATGCCTTTTGGAAATAATGGTGTTAATCATACTGTTTCAGAATAACACTATGGCACTCAACAAGCAGGATGACGTTTCGTGTAAATAAACAGAATAGTCTAGAATTAGAGATAAAATCAGAACTTAATTAAAAAAAACAAGAGCTGTTTTCCTTGCTGAACGCTGAACCACACTTTAATGCAGGCAATTATTTAGAGTTTATTTACATAATATCTAGAGCTTTGGAGTCTTAGCATTTTAACTGTCTTGGTTGGGTGTACCAGCTGTAAAAATAAATTGTAGTGAGTCTGCTGAGTCTCTCTGAATATACATCTTCCCACCCAGAGAAGACAGAGAATTGTTTTAGTCTCAGATGGAGGTATGTCAAATTTCGGTGATGGCTAGTTACAGGTCCTCTGCTAGAAGTCCATCAAACATAAGATACAGCACTCTGAAACAGTCTGTCCTTTACCCGCTGTTTGATCAGAAGAGCCCCTGTTTGGGGAAGGGATGTGTGTTCTACTGCATGCTGCCTTCTTTCCAGATTTCCAGGGTAGACGAGGGAGCATGGTGTCAGTATCTGCCAGCTAGATCAGACTGCCAGAGCACCAGTACTGGAGCTACTGGAGAGTCCAGGAGAGGGCCACAAAGATGATGAAGGGTCTGGAGCATCTCTCCTATGAGGAAGGGCTGAGAGAGCTGGGACTGTTCAGCCTGGAGAAGGCCCGGGGGGGCCTCATCAATGTATACAGATACCTGAAGGGAGAGTGTAAAGAGGACGGAGCCAGGTTCTTCTCAGTGGTGCCCAGTGACAGGACCAGAGGCGATGGGCACACACTGAAACACAGGAGGTTCCCCCTGAACATCAGGAGATGCTTTTTCACTGTGAGGGTGACTGAGCACTGGCACAGGTTGCCCAGGGAGGTTGTGGATTCTCCATCCTTGGAGATACTCAGAAGTCATCTGGACAGCGTCCTTGGGCAGTTGGCTCTAGGTGGCCCTGCCTGAGCTGGGGATTCGACCAGGTGACATCCAGAGGTCCCTTCCGACTTCAACCATTCTGTGATTGTGTGACCAGAAGCATCTTCATGCTGACTTGCCTGTAGCCTCAGGGTTGTTCTAAGCTAGCAAAAGCTGGCGTTGGGACTGAAGGAAATAATCCTGGCCAGGGACACCTGTCTCCACACCGTGCCATGTTCTCCTTTGTGCTCGCACCACTGTCTTTGTGATTGTGTGGTGCACCAGGTTGGGGAATTGATTGTGGCTAAATCTAAGTTCTTGTTGTAGTTGCCGCTGACACAAGGGAGAGGGGCTGCGTGGCACTGCCAGAGCACTGGGTCGCTTCTGCCAGTGACAGTGCCATGGCCTTAGGCCAGGCTTCTGGAGTAACATGATTGCATCAGAATCCAAATTTTCCTGTATTAAAGAAGTATATTTGTAGGCCTGTTGGTTCCAAGTAAAAGGTCAACAGAATTTAACAGACCCTGTTTGCTTTTAGCTCAAAAGGAATTTTTGGCTCTGAATACCTGTCCTTGTAATACTTGACTTTAAACCCAGCAAAAGTTGCAACAGCAACCCATTGAGCTGATTCCAGTTTTGACAATCCAAAATGCTCGCTGTTGAAGATTGTCTGGGCTTTGAATATCCTTCATCTTTGAGATGCTCCAGGCTAGACAGGAATAGCTGAAGACTAATGAGCCTGGTTCAGATTCAGGCCAGAAACTTGACGATTTCAAGCCAGGTTCTGCCTCGGGGGCTTCTGAGATGCGACGCAGCATTTGTTTCTTGCTCTTTGGTGAAGGACAGAGCCTGGTCTGCTCTGAAGAGAGCGTTTTGGGGGGGTTAGGAGAGTGTAGGTGGATCATTCCTGTGCACCTGACGGATGTTGGATGCAGCAGTTGGCCAGATGCGTGCCTGTTAGCTGGGCACTGCACCACCTCCAGCGATGGGGCTCCCTCCAGCACAAGCCTCCCATGACTGGGCCAGCTGGCGTGGCCGTGTGGGCACACCCAAAGCTGTACTGGGCAAGCGGCCTCAGAGAGCACAGTGTGAGGATGAAAGTGGCTCCAAGCTAATCTGGTTGACAGCCTGGTGTGGCTGAAGGGGTACTTCCATGGTGAGGCCCAGAGCCCTGCTGGTGGGTGGAAAGATGGAGGATGCTGAGGAAGCAATGCCAGAGCCGAAGCCTCGTCTGCTGCTTTAAAGCTTCCCAAAGCCTTGCAGGCTCCCCTTTGGATGCTGTAGCATTTTTGCAGTGGGAAGGGTCTGTGAAGAGGCCTGTCTAACTGCAAAGTTTCAATTTCAGGAGCTGCTCTGTATATGATTTTATACTTCTCACTGGGTTCAAGTAGCTTAATTTAACAGTGAAGGACTTGGATATATAATACTTAATATATCACATTTAGATCCCTCCAAGTTGGACGCTATAAGCAAACCTGTTTTTGAGGCTTTCTTGTCCTGCTAGTAGTAAAGAACAAAATCCTTTCAAAGGAATACTGATATATATAATGTAATGCCTGGGGACAAGAACAGGCAACACTTTGCTGTATTTGAGCTGGATTTAAAAAAACACATACATTGAAATGAATGGTGATGTCGGGGGGGTGGAGGGGAAAAGCTTGGCAGATAAGAAAATCTGTTCATGTGTGTTTTAGTGGGAGTTGACTCTCATGTTTGCAGACAAGTCCAGGTTTTAAATTCTGGTCTTATTTTTCTTGACTCAGATTTATACCCTTTCTGCAGGTGAGCTACTAGAAGGATATGTTGTCTAAGCTAACACAGATAACAGAGCAGGTATCTTGAAGATACTGTCATTGCAAGTTTTATGGTGGTGGTAGGAAGAAAATGAAAGCTCCTTTAGGGCCACAGATGGCTTTTCCTGTTTTGGTTTTTTTTTTTTTTTTGTCTATTTACTAGTGTCTAAAAAATTCAAACTGTTCTATTTATTGAGCCAGCAGACTAGTGTGAACTGTTTATTTGCATTTTCATGAAAGCCTTTTAAGAATATGCCTATCTTGTCTCATTTGGCACAGCAGAATAAAAGGTAATTGAAAGCTGTACACAGAGACCTGTTTGCCAGGTTAAAAGGGTTTCAGGAGAAAAAAAAAGAAATTTTAGGAACATCCACTTTGTTGATGTATCTGGAACTGATTAAGATGGACTCAGCTTTATTTAGAAGAAGGGAAGAAATGTCTTTGTAAAGTGAACAGGTTCTTTGTAAGAGAGTGAACTCAGAGCTGGGATGCAGTAGGTAGTCATTTGCCTTCCTGCAATTCTTTTGTGGGTCTCTAAATGTTTTACAAACATCAAGGACCCAGGATACTCTCAAACTTTGAAGTAGATGGTACCTGCTGTCACTTGGCAGGTGAGGCAGTCTGGACAGACTGTAGATGTGCACCATATGCAGAGGGGATTGTCTAGTTTTGTCTGTATGAGAAAGCATTTAAATGGGTGTTTATAGTGTCCTAGTTGGCTGAGTTTCTGCCCGACACTCAGTTGTGCGGTGTGACACTGTTCAAAGACAAGGTGAGTTCCAGGGCTGTGCCTGCAGCTGGTGGGGAAGAATGACTGAAGCAGGCAAACTCATTTCTCCCGGGTGACAGAATGGCATATTCCTTCTGGGCCCATGAATTTTGCCTGCTTTGCTGCCCAGTGACCTAGTTTCGGCAGGATAGGGGTGTAGGGGTGCCCCTTTCCGTGGCTGTGGGCTCTGGGGACGTGGAAGTTGCAGGCTGAAACCTTGCAGGTGGGGGATGCAGAATCCAGATCTCGTCCTTCCTGCAACACAGTGAGTTTGGTCCCACCCTTCTTTTTCACCCACCTTTGGTTTTTTTTTTTCTTTTAAAAAGTCCAATAAATTACAGGTAGTCTGAGAAGACCACCTCACAGAAGCTTCTGTGTGTCTGAGTTGCTGCGAAGTGTGGGCATGAAGAGAAAGTGTCAGTCGAGGCCAGTTTTAGATGACTGAGAATTAACGCTGTAGGCTCCCTCTGTGTTCAGAAAAGCAGTGGCCACCCTGGGTCAGACCAAAGCCCCGTTTAGCCCAGTGACCCAGTAGTGGCCAGTAGCGGATATTTAGGAGGTGGCATGCAAACATGGCTTCCTGGAGTGCTCTGCTAGCTCCTAGTGGTGTGCTGCTCAGGGGCGTTGGGAGCCAGGCATGATACGGTTGTACTTAATAGCTCTCAGTCCCAATCCTTCCCCTGGGTTTTTCCCACTGCTTTTTGAACTGTGTACACCTTCAGCACCCGCAGCAGGCCACAGCTGAGGACTTGCACAACTTCGCTACGTGCAGCCTGGAAGCCAGCTTCAGGTGTTCGTTTCACCCCTCCTTGTCTCATGGATACCCCCAGTTCTTGTACTGGAAAAGCAGAAGAGAATTATCTGTGAATTATCCTAAGGATCAATCTGTGTGAGTTTCTTCCATTGACTTCTCCCTGGAAAGGACATGTTTCTCCCCAGTGAGTTCAAAGGAAGGCTCATGAGAGAAGACTCTGTTTTAAATCTGTTCCATGAAAATACTGTTCCCAGGACAGGTAGGCTTCCTGAAGGCCATGCTTTTCCAGGCTATGGGAATTTTGTGGCTCAGAATAAAGTGCAAGGGGTCAGATGTTGCATGAAATTATCCCATCCTATTTCCTCAGACTGTATTTCCCTTTATACTCAACCCGTGCAACTGTGAGCTGCTGCTAAAAAGAGATGGTTACATCCAGTCCCGTGTCCTATGACACCTAGTTCCCCTTTTTTATCTCTTTCAAGTGATCATGCAGCCATGCAGTTTGTTTGAGTGGATCCAAAGGAAAGGGAAGAACTGCATTAAATGTAAGATGAAGCTATGAATTTAGGCAGCAACATCTAGCATAAATTGAGATACGACATGGTTGAAGAAAGGAGAATCTCTTTCTGAAGGCCCTCCTTATCTCTGAGTTTAGGGACTCGCAGTATTCCCTGCCCTGTCCATCACCTGTTCTTGTTTGTTTTCTGCAAAAACTTCTATTTTTCATTTTTGAGTTGTCTCCTGTAGTCCTCCCAGTGTGCACAAGTTGCTTTAACACTTCCTTTTGCCTGTTTGCCTCCTTCCCGTCTATTCATGTAGCTGTCTCCATGCCAGCCCTTCTGGCTTAAACCCATAACTTAAAACCCATAAAAATCCATGAGCTTGGCTTAAATTGGTTAGGAGAGAGCCAAACAAAACTGAAAATAAAAAAGAAGCTGGGGACGTTTGCTCACTGCAGAGGGGGCCGTGCCGCTCAGTAGGATTTGTCCCTCCTTTGAGAGGGACGTTTCTCGCCTGTTCTGGAGCAAAGTCCGGAGGCGCAGCTCAGCCCCGCCACCCGTGGCGTTTCGCCCGCGGGGCGGGAGCCCCCGCGGGCTGCCCGGGCCGAGCCGAGGGCTGGCCCCTGCAGCGGGGTAGGGGGGGAGGCACTAGCCGCCAGGTCAACTCAGAGGAGCAAATCCTAACCTGCTGCCACTGTCTCTGCCCTCAAACCGAAACTATGAGAAGCAGAGGAGCTGAGCCAGTTCAGGCTCGTTATGTAGGCTGTTAGAAAAGCCGTGCGTCTCCTTCAGGCCCTGTGTTGTTTCCTCGTTTGTCTCTCTCGGCAGCAGCACTGAGAGCGTGAAGCTATCCTGGCTGTGACTAGTATCCCCTGTCACCACCTGACCTGCCAGATTTTAAGCCTGGGCACCTTGTTTTAACTGGATGTAAGTTACATTCTCAAAGGAGAGCACAGTTGGACGCTTGATCGCTGAGCTACCCAGACCCTCCTTCCCTCTGAAGGCGTGGGAAGCCCCTCTTCCCAGTCAGACGGTTGAGTGGCAGAGCCTTTCGGTGATCACAGCAGATGCCTTTCGCAAGTGGGAGACCTGTTGCAACAGCTTGTGCCTCCTTTGGCCTGTTAGGACCGCCTGGTGTGAGTGAGTGGGTGTTTACCGGCAGTTTTCTCTATCGTTTTCATTGTGGTAGAACTTGCTGAGCAGGTCACCGGGCCCCTGGCCTGCGGAGAAGGATGAGCAGAACAGTAACTGAAGGATGTAATAAAATATATCATCTTGTTCACTGAATCCTGTTGTCCTGAGGGACTAAAAGAGTATTTAGTTAATTCCTGGGCAGTGGTCTTGCTGGGTTGAGTTAACTCCTGGAGCTTGCTGCTTCCAGAAGCCTCAGTGGAGGCTCGTGAAGAGCATTCCCAAGTAGTCTGCCATGCCCCTTCATCTCAGATGCAGCTGCTGGTTTGTTATCAGTCCAAGTCTTACTACATGAAGAAGAGCAGCTGGGCAGACTACTTAGAGCTGCAGGAAACGTTGTGTGAAATGGCCTGGTATTGGCAGATGTTCTTCAGATTTTTGGGCACTTGGGGATGCTTCATATGCCCACCGATTCATTGTGTAGTTCCCATTGCTGCACCCACCTGTGCTCCCCTAAGCTTTATAATAACTAGTCTGTGGGTGTAGTGAAGGCAAAATTCAATCAGAGTCTCTGACTCATCCCATCACTAGGATTTTCAACACAAGAGCAATTGCTCGCTGCCCCCTCCTCCCCCACACTCCCTATTAGCTCAGGTCACTGTTCCCACAGGCTTGGTCTCTCCAGGTCTCCCCACCTACTCCTTTATTTTTCTGGCAGGTGGTTCCTCTTTCATTCCGTTCTTTTTTTTTTTTTCTTCCCTTCCCTTGGCCCTGTGTATGTAGCCTTCCCTCAGCTCAGGTGTCAGCTGTTCTTCCCAAGCTGTTACAGTTTGACTGCATCATAAATAAAAAAGACAGGGTTACATTCAGATGCTGGGAGCTTCCTGATATAAAAGTCTAGCAGAAACAAGACCCATGTTCCTATTAGTCCAGGTTATCCCTAACACTGGAAAGATACTTTAAAATCTAAAAAAACCAAACACAACAGGAATTGGGGAGTTTATTTGCAAGTCTGTTTGACAGCCGTACCCCTCTCCCAACTCATAGCTCCTCATATGAAGACCGGCACCTTGTTTTTGAGGAGGTGGATTGTATCGGAAACCCACTGCAAAAAAAAAAAAAAAGGAAAACTTTTGTTGTTTTAGAGACATTGGAACATATCATTGAAAGCCTGCTGTGAAGTACCCGTCCCACCACTGAAATGCAAGAGGAAATCATAAGCATCTGTTTTGTTCCACATTGATGTGTTTCTGGTGGCTGTGGGCATGCTGTGCCACCAAGGATTAGATTTCTGCAAGGTCTTGAGACCACAACAAAGAAGAAGTTAGAAACGGGGAAAATAAACTGTCTTCTCATCCGCTTTGTCCGTGAGCCGTATGGTAATGTGTTGTGAACAACACCCCAAAAGTCAGATAGCCACAATGCTTGGGAAGACAAATCGTTGAGCGGCAAGAAGAAGGAAGGAGACAATCAGTGGAAAACTGCATGAAAACTTAGGAGGGACGTAGCAGCAGTGGTGCAACACCCTTTGTGTGCGTTCGGTGGCTCACGGGGCCAAGGGAGCCGTGCTGCTCCCTGCGGGCTCAGGCATTGCTCCGCAGCACGGCACTGTGCGGGGCCGCGCTCCTGGCTGAAAGATGAATTGGTGCGGTCGCCACAGTGTAGAAATACCCTTTTCCATGAGGTGTCGCCAGGTTTCAGCCCTCGCTTTCGCTCAAGTTCGTTTGGTGCGAACGAGACGGGGTCCGTGGCGCGCAGTGTCGCGGCAGCTGCACCGATGGCTTGGGCTAGCAGCCCACCAGGTTGCTGCTGCCACCTCACCTGCGTGTGCCATAGGCCAGATGCCTTTTAAACTTTGTAAAAAAACTGATTTATTTTCTTTCGTTTGGAATTCTGTTTGGACCTTGAGCACTCCGCAGTGAAGCTGTACCTCTGGGTGAACTGCTCACTGAGCTGTCAGGAGAGGAGCTTACTGAGTGTCAGGCTGGTGGTACCTGTGAAAATAATGCAGTGGCTGTAAGAAAAGCTCAGTTGTAATTGAGAAGCTGACAGAGCTGTTGGGACCTTCTCTGTTGGTTCATAGTGAGCCAAAAAAGAAAATCCAGTGTGTCAGACACTAGACTAAGCCCCACTGGCTGTTGTCAAACATCCCCCCCACGCTCCCACTCCCAGCCAAGTAAAAAACAAGCCAACTTTTTCAGCTAGATGTAACATGTGAAAGTCAAGAGACGTATAATGCTTTTTTTCTGAAGATCTCTTTCTAGACTAGGCCATCACTTTAAAATTAATATGCATTTATTTGCTGTGGATAGGACCTGAGTCTTTGGGCTTGGTTCAGTTGCCCAAACAGAGGCATCTGATACTCTCTGAGATGCCCTAGAGTGCTCTTGATGGCTTTCCAGTGACGTGTCGGAGGAGTGTGTCATATCTGCTGGCATCATGCAGAGGTCCAGGATGTGCCAGGGTGCTCCAAATGGTCCTGCTGACTTCTCCATGGCAACAGAGTGAAGCCCTTCTCGGGAGGCAGCATTAGCTCTTGTACTAACTGGAGACTGACGTCAACTGCTTTGAGTGAAGGGTGGACGATGCCTTTGCCACAGTTACGACCTGGCTAAGAGGAATGGTGGGGTATAGGCCAAACCGAGAAGCATGTCTGTCTTCTGTTGCAGAATAATGCCCTTGTGAAGACCAAGATGGGGATGAACATTTCCAGCATGGACTTTATTGTTCACTATCAGTAATGCTAGCAGGCAGTGTAAACGAATTAATTTGAAATAGGTGTGACCCACGTAACTGGGCTCATCTTTTGCTATCTATGACAAGAAAGAAGATCTTTCTAGGCACAAGGATGTTATGACTGTGAACTCAGTTTGTTTAAAAACAAGAAGATAGGCAACCTTTTTCAAATGTAAGCTGAATACCAACTGTAACTACCTCTTCATGAAGATTTTAAAGCTAGAAATTAACCGGAATATGGCCTATGCATTTGAAAAAACATGAAAGTCGCAACAAAGAAATCCCGTTCCTCTGAAGTATAATTCTCAATTACTTCATTTGCAGATGTGAACATATGTCAAGTGCCATCAAATATGCATGTAGTTGGTTGCTGATAGAAAATGGGAAAAAATATTTGTTTTTCAAAGAGTATCTTAATGGTGATTTTCCTAAGGTAGTGGGTAATAATGAATGTCATGAAAATTCAGGCTACTCCCCAAACACATTTGCCTTACCTGTGTGCTTCATAGCACTGGTCATACGTCAGTGTCGTGAAAAACAAAGGTGTGGGGTTTGCATGCGCAGAGATGGAGATGTGTGGATATAGCTATGGAGATACTGTCAGCATCTGTAAATTATGGTGTTGGTATGAAGGTGATTTCGTGCTTCATGCTGAAGTTCCAGCCTGTGACAATCCTCAGTATAAATCAATTCAAATATTAATTTGCTGCAAAACTCTCATTCTTTTGGTGAGAGCAGGGTTAGCTGACTAGCATGGATGACCCGGTTTGTGTTCAAAGTGCAGGAAAAGTCTACAGTTTTCTTTCTTTAATTGAACCTTCTGGTTATAATTGTTTTTAGCCTGGGTTCTTGAGGAAATGAGGGTTATGCAGCCAGGCTGCCTCTCTTTCCCTCCTCCCCCACTAACTTGTGAACCCACTGGCCAGTTTCAGGCAAGTTTGACAAAGAGATCATAGTCTCAAGGATAATTAAGTTCCCACAAGTTTCGTAAAAACAGGCAGCCAAATAGTAGGGTGGAGAAAGGGGGAGAGACGTCTAAGCCCTGCTAAAATGAAAGAAGAGATTCTAAGAGAGCACAGGCAAGAAGAGAGCCTTAAAACTCGGTTAACCACAAGGAAGCCCAATTGGGTATTTGCAGTCAAATGTGTAAAACCCCTGCCTTCATTTGTGCCGGTGCTTGCAGAAGTACCCGTTTAATGATGCTAGCGGCTTTCCTACCGAGCAGCAGCTGTTGCAGAGGACTGCTTGCAGTCATTCCCATTTACCTTTAGCTTCTGCTTGCTTGCTAAGCTTAGTTTTCACAGTATTTTCTTTTTCTGACCTTTTCAAATAGCAGATTTACCTTACTGGGTCATTGGTACGTACCTTTACTTCTTTTTCTTCAGGAAGAAGGAAATATCCATTAGGAATGCAGGTTTAGGTCTTATTTTAGATGGGTGTGCAAGGGAGTGAAAGGATCCCAAATGATAGGTGGGCAAGGTCAGCAATGACATCCCTTACTGAAGCATGGCTATTGTCTAGAAAGCACCACGGAAAGTATAAAAGGCAGTAAGAGAGAGCAAATGAAGGTGTAACTCTAGAGTACGTGGTTAGAGCTCATCTGGAAGGAGGGAGTTTGCAGTTACCTACCACCTCTGCTGCTGGGTTTCTTGAGGCTTTTTTTTTCTTTAGACAGCCACTTGATGACAAAAATGAAAACTGTCCTGGAAGCAGAGCTGACCCATGTTTTACGTAAGAACCACATGCCACTTGGTCCTGAGCACTCAGCATCTCGTTTTGTTTTCAGGGCAGCAGCCCACAAGGTTCTTCTTGTGTCCCGGCGCAGGCGTAAGCTGCTCTTTGGCATTACTCAGGGCTGGCCGAAGAGATGTTTGCTCTTTCTGTCTTCCCCTAAACTTGCCATTTTTTGCAGTGTAATTAAATCCTCTGCTGTTCCATGCATAGATGATCTTTCAAACAAGTGCTGCTATAAAAAAACCAGAGTTAGCCAACTTTCCCTAAAGCACCGACAGTACTATAAGCAGGTTTTCCTTTATCAGATATTTCAGCACGCCAGCTGTTACAATGCATGTAATGCGTTTAATGAGCAAGGGAGTTTATTATTCGGTAATTGCATAAGGCTGTTCTTTCTAACGAGTTCTTTGGCTGTTGGTCCTGGATGTTGCAAAAAGATCTGCTCTGGTCTGTGTCAGTTGTATCGTGGTGTGCTTTGATTTGCTATAAAGCAGCTGTGCATCTCGGTGATGCACATGAGAATCAGGGCTCTGAAAGTAGCCAGTGAGGTTTTTTGTGTGAAATGAGAAATGTTATCACTGGCTGATTAAGTAGCAAATGAAGGTCAATTAATTCATAACATATCTGTACACATGGTCAAATTCTATTTAGTAGGTTTACTTACTGAAACAGACGTGGAAATATCAAATGGAAAAGTAGTGCAATAAGTTGATAAATGCATACCTTCTTTAGATACCATAACGAAATGATGGCAAATTGTTTCTTGGTTCAGTTTAGCAGAAGTTAACTAAGTGATATACCTAACGGCTTTTGTTGATCCCAGCGTGCTTGTGATCTTAGACTGCTTCATGGCTTGAAACAAGGTGCAAGGAGAGCAGCCCAGAGGAAGAAGGTGGCACTGCTGAGGTGGGGCAGCCCAGTGGTAGACACTGGTGCCCTGCATCAGTGTGGGTGCCAGGAGGAGACCACAGAGAGGACAACGCCGTGCGGATTTTTCAGTGACGCTTGTAAGAACGAAGCAAGCGGGTAGAAAGGGGAAAGCTGCGGGGAGAACTGCGTGCTGCTGTTGCACGTAACACGAAGGAACCTTCTCTGAAAACTCATTTTCTTCTGGCATGATGATAAAAACTAGCGGGTATAGAGAGTACAGGAATGACAATGCTGTTACGAGGGTGTTCAGGCAGTATTGCATGTTCCCTGGCTTGGCTGTTTAATTCAGATTGGTGTTCAGAACAGCCTTATTATGCAGACTAAAACTTTGCTGTGCAACTATAGACAAAGACAAATTAATAAAAAGACCTCAAATGATCTGAAAGGAGGGCTGAAATTTTCTGATACAGCATCTGCAGGATCGTTATTAAAATTTATTAGTTCGATTTTTTTTTCAATTTGCATTTCTTATGTGCATACTATGTGCAGTTAAGTCTCCAGTTTAAATTGATAACCATAATTTATCAATATAAATACAGTGACTTTAACATGCTTTCTTTTCCCCAAAGCATGTGGGACATGCTTAATTTTTATTTAATTACAATTTCCTAAATGTGGTCTTTTTTCACTTTTCTTTATAAGGCTGCATTTGTCTGATGATGCAGCACAGACCTCTTAAAAACCTGTCTAAAATTTACAGTATTTGTAAATCTTTTCTTTGTTATAGATCTGCTATGGGTATGGCTTTCTCTTACACCAATCTGAAAATTAAAGTGGTAAATCAGAAGATATTAATCGTTAATATCTTCATCAACGACATAGACACTGGGATCGAGTGCAGCCTCAGAGCAAGTTTGCAGATGACACCAAGCTGAGTGGTGCGCTTGACACACCTGCAGGATGGGAAGCCATCCAGAGGGACCTGGACAAGCTCGAGGCATAGGCATGTGTGAACCTCATGAGGTTCAACAAGGCCAAGTGCAGGGTCCTGCACGTGGGTCGGGGCAAGCCCCAGTATCAGTACAGGCTGGGGGATGAAGGGATGGAGAGCAGCCCTGCTGAGAAGGACTTGGGGGTACTGGTGGATGAAAAGCTGGACATGAGCTGGCAATGTGCACTCGCAGCCCAGAAGGCCAACCAGATCCTGGGCTGCATCCAAAGCAGCGTGGCCAGCAGGTCAAGGGAGGGGATTCTGCCTCTCTGCGCTGCTCTGGTGTGACCTCACCTGGAGTCCTGCGTCCAGCTCTGGAACACAGAGAAGGGCCACACAAATCCTTAGAGGGATGGAACACTCTCCTATGAAGAATGGCTGAGACAGTTGGGGTAATTCAAGCCTGGAGAGACAAGGCTCTGAGGACACCTTATTGCAGCCTTCCAGTACTTAAAGGGGGTTTCTAAGAAAGGTGGGGACAGACCTTTTAGCAGGGCCTGTAGCGATAGGACAAGGGTTAGTGGTTTTAAACTAAAAGAGGGCAGATTTTGACTAGGTATAAGGAAGAAGTGTTTCATGGTGAGGGTGGTGAACCACTGGCACAGGCTGCCCAGAGAGGTGGTAGATGCCCCATCCCTGGGAACATTCCAGGTCAGGTTGGACGGGGCTTTGAGCAACTTGGCCTAGTTGAAGATGTCCCTGCTCACTGCGGGGGGATTGGACTAGATGACCTTTAAAGGTCCCTTCCAACCCGAAGTATTCTATGATTCTGTATGTATATTTAAGCACAGCTCTGCTTGCAAAATACTTGTATCTGCCTGTTTTGAGATTAGATAGTAAATCTTTAGTCTACAAGTCATTGTAGCTACTCATGTCATAGCAAACCTCTGTTGGATAACATAGATAACCTTGGATATTGGAAGATGTTTATTTAAATGGTGGATTTTGACATGATGTGCTGTGTTATTTGAAGCAAATTGTTTACCACCTTTGTGCCTTTGTTTTCCCCTTTGTGAAAGGGATGTAACGCTGTTGTTGTTTTATTTATTCTCTCTTTTTCTTTTAGAAGTAGGAGAAATTAATAAGCATATGACACTTCTTTGGGTCATATTTATAGAGAATTATAGAGTGTCTTGGAAATATAGAGCATGCCTGTCAATATTCATTCATCAAGAAAAATAGCATTTTAAAATATCTGGGAGAGATTGCATCTGTAATGCAACTTATGATTCACCTAGAAGTCCACGAATGCATAGATCACATACATATGTATATATACACATGGAATATTTAGTATGTTTCGTGCACTAGAGTTGGTGGATCCAGAATGCATTGGCATAGAGTCACTCCTGCAGCGCAATGGCAATTTCCCCATGGGGTCCTGACACCCAGAAAACTGATAGGTTAGGGTGAAGCAGTAGAATTAAGAGGAATTAAGAGCACCGTAGATTGCTTCTGTAGCTCAGAGAAGAGATTCGTACTGAAAATTACGGCGGGACGACTGTCCACCTCTAGCACCTTGGTGGTTGACGTGTGAGTTGGAATCCAGCGCTCGGGGAAAAACGGGTCATTAATTTAGGTCCCCTGGATGTAGTATCTAACATCGGGTCTCTCCCTTTTGAGCTGTCGGCCCAGGCGTTTAAATTTGGGCTCCCCAGAGTGGAGGCAGGTTGCATGAGAAGCCCCTTGAGGAAGGGACATCTCCTAGCCACCCCGCAGCTGCTCCCACAGCCCGGCACCACGCTGAAGGCTTTGCAGAGGATGCTGATTTGCACTGGGAGAGGCTAACGTCTGCTCCCGCAGAGAGTGAGGCTTCGTTTCCAAGTTTTTTAAAAATAAGGCACGCCAGAAATTCTCAAAACCTATCAAGCACACACAGTATTTTTGTTTTCGTGCTAGGGTATCTGCTGAAGCTTTAAGTAATCTTCTCTGTTAACTTCTGAGTGGGAAAGCGTGCTCTTTTGTTGGGGTGTTCTCTAGTCATCAAAACTGACCCTTGAAAGGGTATACGGTAACATCTGAACGCACTCTTTCCTTGCCTTTTTTAATATTTACCTGTAGCTTTAATATTTATTGTATATTTACACGCAGCTCTTCCGTGTGAGATCAGAGGCTCGGAAATGCAGTGAGGTTGATTCGTTTCTGTATTTTTTAATAGATATCGCATATATATATATGATATCACATATATATATGGCATGTCTATGTGATACCTATTTGAGGGATATATATATGTGTCCTTCGCCTTGCCTGCTGCTCAGCAAAGGTTTTCCTGTAAGCATCCCGCTGCAGTGTTTTACGCTCAGTGCTTTGCTGAGGCAGGAGGGACCTGAGCTCACTCAAGTGCTTTGCTTAGTAGTGCTCTGTTGAACAAGGACTTCTTCAATTCCTGATGCCGTTCCTGTACGTTAGCAGATACCTATTTCATTAATGATAGGTTGGAAAGATAGCTTTGACGGAGTTGTGGAAGTTGGAGATTTCCGTGCTGTTTTTTATCATGGTGTCCTGGTTTCAGCCAGGATAGAGCTGGTTTTCCTCACAGAAGCTAGTGTGAGACTGTGTTTTGGATTTGGGATGAGGAACTGTTGATAATGTGCTGATGTTTTGGGTTGTTGCTGAGCCGTCAAGGACAGTCCAGCTTCTTGTGCTGGCCTGCCAGCGAGCAGGCTGGGGGTGCATGGGGAGCTGGGAGGGGACACAGCCGGGACAGCTGACCCAGACTGGCCAAAGAGATATTCCCTACCATACGACGTCATGCCCAGTACATAAACTGGAGTTGGCCGGGGGGGCGGAAATCGCTGCTCGGGGACGGGCTGTCGATCACGGGGTGGTGAGCAATTTCTGTATTGGGCATCACTTGTTCTTATACATTCCTTTGTTGGTATTATCATTATTGTTCCCTTCTTTCTTTCTGTCCTATTAAACCGTGTTTATCTCAACCCACGAGGTTTTTCCTAATTCTCTCCCCCGTCCCGCTGTGGGAGGGAGAGTGAGCGAGCGGCTGCGTGGTGCTTAGTTGCCGGCTGGGGCTAAACCACGACAGTCCTTTTTGGCGCCCAACGTGGGGCCCGAGGCTTGAGATAATAACGGTTGCAGGTCACAATATCAGTTTGATTTGCATCATGCTCTCGTCTTTGCTGTACATGTTAAGGATCGGTGTTGGTTTCTGCGGGCTGCTGTACTCTGCAATGATTAGTAATGTCTCGCCTGTGAATTTTGTTTTTAGAGCAGTGACCTTGAGCTTAATGTGGTATCATCTGAGATCTGTACTAAAGCCGTTACTGTATTTTGGCTACAGTCTTGTGGAGACGATTAGCAATTATACTTCTGCCTCTGAAAGGTTTTTTATGGAGGAAATGCAGAATGGTACCTTTGATACCCTCTATCATAACATTTCCTCCTTCATCACAATAATTTTTCAGTATTTTGAACACCCTTGGCTGGTTAAAATACCTCTATTGCTACTTCTGGGGAACATGGTTTCAGTTTTGTCTAAGGTTGGCAAGCAATTTAAGAATATCACCCGGAGATCTGCCCCAAGGCTGGATAGTTATGAATGGCAGGGTGTGTGGAACAGCATGGGCAAATGCCTGGGGCGGTGGGCACCTCCGGTGTTTTGGAGCTTCACTCCCGAACAAGTGCAGAATCCTGATAAACTAGCAGAATATCTGGAAGAAGTATGCTGTCAGCCTGGCAGCTCCAAGGAGACACAAATCATTGCCATGTGCTGGGGCCTGGCCCATGCCTACCGAACCCTATTTAACACTATGCAAAGGGGAGAGGGGCTCTCTGGGTCTGATGGCAATGTGGCAGGCACTGTGACTACTCCAACGTCTGTAGCAGGCACTGTCACTACTCCAACCCCCACGGCGGGCACTGCCACTACTCCAACCCCCACGGCGGGCACTGTAGCTACTCAGACTGTTGCAGCTGAACCAGAGAACCAGCCCATCCCGGTATCAGTTGCCCCTGTACAAAAGAAGAAATCTTGGAAGCGGAAGTCAGCTCGTTTAGTAAGGGAGGAGGAAGATCCTGCTAAGAAGGAGCCAGAGGAAGAGAGTGAGGAGGCAGAGTGCTCTGAAGCAGGGCCATCACAAGCACGGAAGAGGGAAGAGAGCGAGTCATCGCTTGAAGAGGAGGAAGAGGAAGAACTTATAAAAGAGACGGTAACTACCCGATCTCTATCCCTGAGTGAATTGCGAGATATGCGAAAGGATTTCAGCCGTCGTCCAGGTGAGCACATTGTCAGCTGGCTGCTCCGATGCTGGGATAATGGGGCCAGTAGCCTGGAATTAGAGGGTAGGGAAGCCAAGCAGCTGGGATCCCTTTCTAGGGAAGGGGGCATTGACAAAGCAATTGGAAAAGGTGCACAAGTCCTCAGCCTCTGGAGACGACTCCTGTCGGGTGTGAAGGAAAGGTATCCCTTCAAGGAAGATGTTCTATGTCACCCAGGCAAGTGGACCACCATGGAGAAAGGTATCCAGTACCTGAGGGAGCTAGCGGTGCTGGAAGTGATTTATGGTGACTTGGACAATGGACAATCATCCAAAGATCCAGATGAAGTCAATTGCACGCAACCTATGTGGCGGAAGTTTGTACGGAGTGCACCATCATCATATGCCAACTCATTAGCAGTAATGGCCTGGAAGGACGGAGAGAGACCAACGGTGGATGAATTGGCTGGCCAACTCCGGCAATACGAAGAAAGTCTCTCTTCGTCCCTACGGGCCTGCGTCTCTGCTATAGAGAAACTGTCCCGAGAGTTCCGGCAATTCAAAGAGGATATGCCCTACCCTCCACCCATACGGACCAGTGTCTCAGCCATTAGGAGTAAGCGCTCTTCTGTTCAAGAGAGAAGATATAGAGGATACACACCACGAGCCACCCTGTGGTTTCAATTGCGTGACTACGGAGAGGACATGAGGAGGTGGGATGGAAAACCTACCTCGACCCTAGAGGCACGAATACGCGAGCTGCAAGGAAAAACAATTACAAAAGGGGGTTCAGGTTCCTCGAGGAAAATCGTCGCTCCACTTTCCAGTGGGCAGCTTCCCAGAAAGAATAGAAGAGCTGATCTCACCTCTGATCCTCTTGAAGGGACTTCTGATTCCTATTTACAAGAAGTGGATAACGAGTACTATGAGCAGGATTAGAGGGGCCCTGCCTCCAGCCAGGCGGAGGAGAGGGACAACCGAGTTTATTGGACTGTGTGGATTAGATGGCCTGGCACGTCAGACCCACAGGAATATAAGGCTTTAGTGGACACCGGTGCACAATGTACCCTGATGCCATCAAGCCATATAGGGGCAGAACCCATCTGTATTTCTGGAGTGACAGGGGGATCCCAACAGCTGACTGTACTGGAGGCTGAAGTGAGCCTAACTGGGAATGAGTGGCAGAAGCACCCCATTGTGACTGGCCCGGAGGCTCCGTGCATCCTGGGCATAGACTACCTCAGCAGAGGGTATTTCAAGGATCCAAAAGGGTACCGGTGGGCTTTTGGTATAGCTGCCTTGGAGACGGAAGAAATTAAACAGCTGTCCACCTTGCCTGGTCTCTCAGAGGACCCTTCTGTGGTGGGGTTGCTCAGGGTCAAAGAACAACAGGTGCCGATCGCTACCACAACAGTGCACCGGCGGCAATATCGCACCAACAGAGACTCCCTGATCCCCATCCATGAGCTGATTCGTCGGCTGGAGAGCCAAGGAGTGATCAGCAAGACTCACTCACCCTTCAACAGCCCCATATGGCCAGTGCGAAAGTCTAATGGAGAGTGGAGACTGACAGTAGACTATCGTGGCCTGAATGAAGTCACGCCGCCACTGAGCGCTGCTGTGCCGGACATGCTAGAACTTCAATATGAACTGGAGTCAAAGGCAGCCAAGTGGTACACCACCATTGATATTGCTAACGCGTTTTTCTCGATCCCTTTGGCAGCAGAGTGCAGGCCACAGTTTGCTTTCACTTGGAGAGGTGTCCAATACACCTGGAATCGACTTCCCCAGGGGTGGAAACACAGCCCTACCATTTGCCATGGGCTGATACAAACTGCACTGGAACAGGGTGAAGCTCCAGAGCATCTGCAATACATTGATGACATCATCGTATGGGGCAACACAGCAGAAGAAGTTTTCGAGAAAGGGAAGAAAATAATTCAAGTCCTTCTGAAAGCTGGTTTTGCTATAAAGCAAAGTAAAGTCAAGGGACCTGCACAAGAGATCCAGTTTTTAGGAATAAAATGGCAAGATGGACGTCGACAGATCCCAACGGATGTGATCAACAAAATAACAGCTATGTCTCCACCAACTAGCAAAAAAGAAACACAAGCATTTCTGGGTGTTGTGGGTTTCTGGAGAATGCATATTCCAAATTACAGTCTGATTGTAAGCCCTCTTTATCAAGTGACCCGGAAGAAGAACGATTTTAAATGGGGCCCTGAGCAACGACAAGCCTTCGAACAAATCAAACAGGAGATAGTTCATGCCGTAGCCCTCGGGCCAGTACGGGCAGGACAAGATGTTAAAAATGTGCTCTACACGGCAGCCGGGGAGAATGGCCCTACCTGGAGTCTCTGGCAGAAGGCACCAGGAGAGACTCGAGGTCGACCTCTAGGGTTTTGGAGTCGAGGATATAGGGGATCTGAGTCCCGCTATACTCCAACTGAAAAGGAGATATTGGCGGCATATGAAGGAGTTCGAGCTGCCTCAGAAGTGGTTGGTACTGAAGCACAGCTCCTCCTGGCACCCCGACTGCCGGTGCTGGGCTGGATGTTCAAAGGGAGGGTCCCCTCTACACATCATGCGACTGATGCTACGTGGAGTAAGTGGGTCGCGCTTATTACACAGCGGGCTCGAATAGGAAATCTTAATCACCCGGGAATCTTGGAAGTGATCATGGACTGGCCAGAAGGCAAAGATTTTGGAATATCACCGGAAGAGGAGGTGGCGCGTGCTGAAGAGGCTCCACCATATAATGAACTGCCAGAGAACGAAAGGCAATATGCCCTGTTTACTGATGGGTCCTGTCGTATTGTAGGCAAACATCGAAGGTGGAAAGCTGCTGTATGGAGCCCTATACGACGAGTTGCAGAAGTGGCTGAAGGACAAGGTGAATCAAGTCAGTTTGCGGAGGTGAAAGCCATCCAGCTGGCTTTAGATATTGCTGAACGAGAAAAATGGCCAGTACTCTATCTTTATACTGACTCATGGATGGTAGCAAATGCTCTATGGGGGTGGCTGCAGCAATGGAAGCAGAGCAACTGGCAACGCAGAGGCAAGCCCATCTGGGCTGCTGAATTGTGGCAAGATATTGCTGCCCGACTAGAGAATCTCGTCATAAAAGTACGTCACGTAGATGCTCACGTACCCAAGAGTCGGGCCACCGAAGAACATCAAAACAACCATCAGGTGGATCAGGCTGCTAAGATTGAAGTGGCTCAGGTGGATCTGGACTGGCAACATAAGGGTGAATTATTTATAGCTCGGTGGGCCCATGACACCTCAGGCCATCAGGGAAGAGATGCAACATATAGATGGGCTCGGGATCGAGGGGTGGACCTGACCATGGATGCTATTGCACAGGTTATCCATGAATGTGAAACGTGTGCTGCGATCAAACAAGCCAAGCGGTTAAAGCCTCTCTGGTATGAAGGACGATGGTTGAAATATAAATATGGGGAGGCCTGGCAGATTGACTATATCACACTTCCACAAACTCGCCAAGGCAAGCGCTATGTGCTTACCATGGTGGAAGCAACCACCGGATGGCTGGAAACATACCCTGTGCCCCATGCCACCGCCCGGAACACTATCCTGGGCCTTGAAAAGCAAGTCTTATGGCGACATGGCACCCCCGAAAGAATTGAGTCAGACAATGGGACTCATTTCCGAAACAACCTCATAGACACCTGGGCCAAAGAGCACAGCATTGAGTGGGTGTATCATATCCCCTATCATGCACCAGCTTCCGGAAAAATTGAACGATACAGCGGACTGTTAAAGACTACACTGAGAGCAATGGGTGATGGGACATTCAAAAATTGGGATAAACATTTAGCCAAAGCCACCTGGTTAGTCAACACTAGGGGATCTACTAATAGAGCCGGCCCTGCCCAATCAAAACTTCTACGTACTGTAGAAGGGGATAAAGTCCCTGTGGTGCATGTGAGAAACATGCTGGGGAAGACAGTCTGGGTTACTCCTGCATTAGGAAAAGGCAAACCCATTCGTGGGATTGCCTTTGCCCAGGGACCTGGGTGCACTTGGTGGGTAATGCGGAAGGATGGGGAAGTCCGATGTGTACCTCAAGGAGACTTGATTTTGGGTGAAAACAGTCAATGATTTGAATTGTATTATGTTAATTGTTCAGAATGACATTACTACTATGGCTGCTATCTACCATATCAATGGTATTATAGTAAGAATCACCCAGACTGATGAAGAATGAGCTTCACTGAAACCAAGCAACGTGCAGCAGTGATGAAACCAGAACTGGCTTCAGCAGCTTGCGCCCAACAAATCCCTCGAGATCGACATCTTCGACCTGCAGATCATGGACATGGACCGTGCCAGATGACAATCCAACACCACATACCATCTCCCCTGCCCTGAGAGACTGCTATGATGGATGAAGCCCAGAGTCATGGACTGACTGAACTCCATAGACATTTTAAGTGATGGCCCATGGACTAAGAGAGTGATATCTGTGTGTATATATTAAAAGACAGGAAGAGTAATAATGAATAATTGGAATGTATTGAAAAGTATAGGACCTGGGCATGACGTAAATGGTATGGAATAAGGGGTGGATACTGTCCTGGTTTCAGCCAGGATAGAGCTGGTTTTCCTCACAGAAGCTAGTGTGAGACTGTGTTTTGGATTTGGGATGAGGAACTGTTGATAATGTGCTGATGTTTTGGGTTGTTGCTGAGCCGTCAAGGACAGTCCAGCTTCTTGTGCTGGCCTGCCAGCGAGCAGGCTGGGGGTGCATGGGGAGCTGGGAGGGGACACAGCCGGGACAGCTGACCCAGACTGGCCAAAGAGATATTCCCTACCATACGACGTCATGCCCAGTACATAAACTGGAGTTGGCCGGGGGGGCGGAAATCGCTGCTCGGGGACGGGCTGTCGATCACGGGGTGGTGAGCAATTTCTGTATTGGGCATCACTTGTTCTTATACATTCCTTTGTTGGTATTATCATTATTGTTCCCTTCTTTCTTTCTGTCCTATTAAACCGTGTTTATCTCAACCCACGAGGTTTTTCCTAATTCTCTCCCCCGTCCCGCTGTGGGAGGGAGAGTGAGCGAGCGGCTGCGTGGTGCTTAGCTGCCGGCTGGGGCTAAACCACGACACATGGGCAGCCATGTCATCTCCTCACTAAAGTTATTTACTAATCTCCATACTAAACATAAGTGAGGTTGGTTGGAGGGGTTTTTTCTGCTTTCATTAGAAGTCTTTCCTATAGATTCACTTCTCGTGTGCATTCTTCTCATTTCCAGCGTGGATTTATTCACTGCCAGTTTACCTCCGTTCAGCCGAATACCGCTGTTGTTCTGCAGCTGAAGCAATGGCATTCCCCCTTCCCACCACCCCTTCCGTGCTGCCCCAGCTTCTCCCAGGACATTCACTGGAAACAGGCGTACCCCCCCTCAGCCTTTGTTTTACTCAGCCAAAAAAACCCCAGCACGCTCTATTTCTCTGCTCGTAGGGCAGGCTTCCCTTTCCTTGAGTCACTCTGGCAGCCTTCAACGTGCCTGCTCCAGGCCGAATCCTTCTCATTTGGATGTTGGTGACCAGAAGCGCGCGCAGCATTGCAAGCAGAGATTCACTGTAAGAGAAGCAGCCTTGCCACAGGAGCTTGCTGCCTTTCCTAGGCAATCCTTGTTTGATACATCCTTGGGGCTGCGATTGCCTTTTCCACGGTTTGTCACACTGGTTTCTCCACTGTCAGTCAGTGGTTGATCAAAGCATCCATGATGTTCTCTTCTGGCGCAGCCAGCTCCATCCCCTGGTTATAGCCAAATACCTTCCTATCCTTGCCTGAACTGATGCGTGGGGTTCATGTCGCTGGCTAGAAATACTTTGTGCTTTCATACTGTTCTCATTCTCTGGATTTCAAGGGCATCAGCTTCTCTCATACCCCGATTCTTCTCTCTTCCCATTGCCAATTGAGGTTGAGTCATCAGCACATTTCATTAGCTTGTCTGGAGCTTCTGAAAAACACAGATCTGGTGTCCCGGAGATACGAAGCTTAACAGTGTCATCAAAGCAGTTGGTTTCTGCATCTGTGACTTTTTAGCCCCTCCAGCATATGTCCCCATGGATGACTTGTCTGTGATCTCACTCGTGATCCGTTGGACAGCGATCTCGTGTCCAACTAAGCCGATCTTAAACCTCCAGTTGATTTCATGGCGCGCTTCACTGTCCCCACGTTTTCTGTACCTTTCTAAGTGCAGCCTGTTTTGCCTGTTTCCCAGTATGGTGCCTTCATGGTTATTCCCCTGCCTGGCGAATTAAGTGAAACAGGCTTTCCCTCTGTCTGAGGTATATACTTTTTGAAGCTGTATTTATGAATCCATTAATTTAAATACTTTGGAGGCTCTCAGCTGTGATATCATTACATGAATCCCTATCCGTAGGTTTCCTTGAGGACCCTTTCGTAAGAGAAAAGCCATTGACACTCTTAGTCAAGAGTTCTTAAACATAATCTGGCCAGTGATGTGCATCAATATGTGCTTACACTGTTTCTGTGAATAGCAAGTGCAAGTCTGTTTTTTTCTTGCTCCTGTGGGCTTCTTTAAAATAAAAAAAGAAGGAAATCTGTAAGATTTATCTTCCCCTCATTTCTCTTTTTATTTTGAAAGGAATGTTTCATGCTTTTGCAAAGAGTGTGTGTGTTGGACTCTCTGTTTTCTTTTGCTTTTTCCCCCCTCTTCTGTCAAAATTCCATCTCTGTTTTCCATCAAGGATATGTGAAAAATATTTTCAATATATCATTAAATGGTTTCCTTGTTCTTATACTACTCCCTAGGCATCTGCTGCTGACTGCTTTTGGAAACAGGATACTGGGCTGGATGGACCTTGGTCTAACACAGTACAGCTGTTTTTATTTTCTTGAACGCTGAATCATTTGTCAGAAAAAGTGATTTTTATTTATTTACTTGCATGCAGCTGCAGTGGCTCTTGAGAAGTGGAGTCTGTGGTTTGCTCTTGAGAATATGAAGACAAATTCAGAGGTGTACAACAGCTCATCTAAGCAATTACAGAAGTGTTCCTAATTGTAACCTTCTGCCGAGCACAGAGGCAGTTAAGTGTGTGTTGCAATGAAGTGTGCAACTTGCAGAAAGTCCGGATGTTTGAGGAGGAGAGGAGCAGAGACTCCAACAGCAGGGAAGGAGGGTGACTACCCCAGCTTGCATTCTGGAGGGGGAAAAAAAGGGGTGCCAGAGGGGAAGAAAATCCAC
This sequence comes from Phaethon aethereus, assembly GCF_964289735.1. Lineage (NCBI taxonomy): Eukaryota > Metazoa > Chordata > Aves > Phaethontiformes > Phaethontidae > Phaethon > Phaethon aethereus. The sequence continues at coordinate 162,545,423 of NC_138575.1, read as the reverse complement.
CCAAGTCTTCGTAGCTGTTGTTGCCACTGCTTGGGAAGGAGAATGAGAGAGACCTGGGGAGTTTTCCAAATTCCATAATACCTTAACAAAACTGTGGATGGTAAATGTTTTATTTAAACAATAAACTTTATAAAGTCAGTTTAGCAAAATTTTAAGGGCCCACAACTACAACCTTTCACATCTTCTTTTTTAAATTTCTATGTTTTAACATCAATTTTGATCCTTAAATATTTTTTCCTTTTAATATGCATAATAATAAAAAGTTAGTGTTCTTTTTTAAGATGCAGACAGAGAAATGTGCGCTCTATTGCTTTATATTGTTCATTTTTTTGTATTCCTAATTCATACACCACTTGAAGTCAGTAAGAAGTTTGTGGTATGCTGCAGGGAGCCCAGACATGGCTGGGAATCACAGCAATACTGTTACTCATGACACTGGACTAATGAAGATGGTCTGACAATGATAGCCTCAGAGTGAGGTCTTTTAAGATTCCTGGGCATTAATTTTACCTGTTTGCATGGCCATACGTAAAAGGTGAAAGTTTTCTTGGAATTAGCATTTGTGTTCACAGAATTTCCCACCAATTTCTACATTTGGGCATCAAAGTTAGACTTTTACTTTACTTTCACTGTACTTTTACCCATTTAATCATCAGAACTGATTTTGTAATTAAGTGCACTTGGTTTTGTAATTAAGTGCACTTAATCTGATTTAATTATTTCACCCAAGGTTAGTGTTTTCCACTTACTGTTTTTTGAAATTTTATTGTTTGATGCATTCACCTTCTACCTCTATATTCTTTTTTATATTTTTAAAAGGAGCTAAAAATTTTGAAAACCTTGACCCTTATTTTTATATTATAAATTGCCAGAGCATTTGCAGATAGTGGGCTTTGTTGACTTGTTGCTCAGGAGTTAGTTAAAGTTGGCTGAGTATCTGTCCTAAATACTTCCTGGCTGCGGTACTTGGAACAGCAGTTTTCCCTTCTCCGGTGATGGTGAACTAGCCAACAGGCAATATATTTTTATCTGACTCCACTGTCCTTGAAGCAGTTTCATTTTAAGCAATGCCAACATGTATTTTTATTTTAGGTTTAAATAAAGAAATATTTAAACTTCTGGAGCGTGAACTTATTTTTCTTAACTATGGGGCAGCTAAAGATGTAGGACTATCAGTGTTGTCCCGTAATCTATTTGTGATCATGAGCAAAAGACAAGACTGGATGCAGTTTGTTTTGTATACAAGTCATCTTTCCAAACCAGAGATGATGTTTATCTGAAACCCATTAAATAGGTGCTTATGTACGGCTAATTTTATGAACACACAAGCTCAGGCTGGCCCACCCCATGTTTTGTGGCATCTGCCAGTGCTAAAGTGAGGGAGGTTGGGTTGGATGGGGTTCTTTGCCGGATCCTCAGAGATGGGCATTGGCTTTTAGACAGCACCAGCAATCCTGCACCTCCCAGCGCAGCTACTCAGAGCCATCCTGGATGATCCCTCTCTCCACGTGGGAGGAGGGAATGGGAACTGGGGGCATTAAATATTGCTGCGCAGTATGGTGTCCAGCCGCTGAGGCGCTCCACCAGCCTCCACCGACAGCTCGCTGTTTGGATCCATGAGCCACAGTGCCTGCTCGGGCCATGCACGGGTGCGGAGAAATGCCGCAAAGTGACTCTCATTCCCAGACTGGTGAATGCTCAATGACCCCTACTCCCCTGTGGCATTAGGGGGTTTGTGAGGTTTTTTAGAGTGTTGGAGAGCAGTGGTAGCCATCACGTTTCCATGATAGCGGGGTTGTCATTGTCCTCTTAGCTGCAAAGAGATTTGAAAAATACTTCATTGTACATCTACGGTCTGGTATGTGTGCGAGTTTGGTTTTAATAGCAAACATGAAAGGTAGATTTAAAGCGTTAGAATCATGTTTTAGAGGTCTTCATAGGTTATCAGCTCTTTGTGTGTCTGCAAGAAGTACATGATAAATTTGTAGACAGCTGTTTGATGATACATAATTTGTTGTCTGGTACTCAAACAGCTTAACATTTTCCAACTGTGATAGAATGTATCTGAAATTGTTCAGCTTTACTCTGAGGGATCTTCAGTTCCTCATTAATTTTAGTAGTCCATGAGTAGTTAACAACTCTGTGTAAGGTTTTGTATTTGCAAAGAGCCATATTTCATTACCTAGTGATTGTCCTTTACATTGGCCTTTATGTTGGGGTTTTGTTAAATGCTGAGAAAAGTTCTTTGTATCTTTGTATTCTTGCTGGTGTTTTTGCATTGCATCCCTGTAGTCTCCGAACTGGTAATTCCACTTGTTAAACATGGTTGGCTTTTGCAATCTCCTTTGTTGTGGGATTCTCCTTTGCTTCCCCCAGTACATTCCAGAAATTGTTTGCTTGCAGGCAACTCTATAAGCTTGTTTCATTTCTGTTTGATGTTTGAAAAGGTTTTTCATAGCTCTTACCTTTTTTTTGGTTTTGCTATGATATGCTAATCAAATATTCCTCAACTAGTTAAAACTGAACACTTTATTTGTTAAATACAAGCGGCCAAGGGAATCCATCAGGCATGCATCCCCATTCTTTGTTGTCTCTCTATTTCATTGTTCTCAGGGTTATAGCATGGGAAAAACTAATAAAGCATGGTCTACAGTATGGTGGGTGGCTTGTACATATGATAAACGTTGTGTTGAGGCCTTGATACCTTTAAAATTCACTGTGTTTCTTCTCAAAGCAGAATTGACATTTAAAGCTAATTTGGCATTCTCTATTCACTGGAACTTTGAGACTGGGACTTTGAGACTGGGAGTACCATTGCTGAGAAGAACTCGGATAAATACTTGCTGATGAAACACTGGGCTTTTGGTGTGGTATGGTAAAGTAAAATAAAGAAAAAGCTCAGTGACATCTACTGCAGGAGACAATTTTCTTTAAAAATGTTAACAGCACTGCTGTAGGCTTAACATCAGTTAAATTCATTTAAAGGTGTTTTCTCCATTGGCAGTTTATTCCTTTCTGCTGAAGTTACTTGCCAAGAAAGATTGAGATTATTTACTATATTCCACATGATCTGCTGTAGGAAGGCAACATACTTCTAATCAGTCTGCTTATAAGGTATCTAAAAATCTACGAAAACAAATGGAACTAAATAATTGTAAAACTATTAACAATGTGCTTCAGGTACATTCATGTTTAACTCATGTCCAAAGCAACCTCTCCATCAAAGGCCATATCTTTAGAGGTATGGCAGTACCTTACGAAAATCTCACTTTTTGCATGTGGTTGGTCAGCCTGTGTACAATACACATACCCTGTAGTGTTTGGCTTGCCTACAGGTGAGGGGAGATGAGTGCAGTCCTTCCAACCTCCTGCATCTTTTATCTGTGTGCTTGCAATCTATTTGACAGTGCCTGTGGTCAGAGTTTGCCCTCGTATGAAGATGCTCCATCTGGTTCATAGGTCTTCCAGAGGATCTCTAATGCTGGTCTGAAGATGTGAAAACATCTTTGAAAGTAGATCTTTCTTTTTGCTTTCATTGCTTTATTTATTTACTAAGTAATATAGTGCGGGGATCTAATAGCCTGAAGAGTGATATTTTGCAGGTTGCCTTCTGAATGAGTGGTAGGAGATAAGTGATGGCTTACATCAGGAGCTGTATCTTTTGGGCATGTTTTTACATGACATTTGTCAAAGAAAGCCTTACTCTAGTCTTTGTCTTGCTACATGGCAAAATAGCTCTTAGCGCGACATATACCATTGTTGGTCTGCCCTCTGCTGTGCTGGAAACCTGTGATGAATATTGCTGGGTACTACAGGCCGGTTAAAATGTTTTTAAGATGTTAGTGTTAAATTCGTGGAATCGTCTAAGCTGCCTCCTGCCCTCTCTCCATCCAGACACTGAATCCCCAATGATTAAACAAGGGAGTTGGTTAAACCCTGTCTAGATGCTGGTTAGTGATCTCATATTTTGACTATTTCTCCTGATGAATGGTACTCATCCATCACAATTTTTCTTCACTGAAAATCAGCAGGATGGGAAAAAAACACTGATTTGGCTGTGTAAATACTTCTTTTCCAGACTGTCTGCAATTACAAAGGCTTTTTGAAAAATGTGAATCATGATTGTTTCAATTATGATTAACATTTCATACCATACTATGTTTTAACTTGAATGTCCTTCAGATTGAATTTGACATGCCACAGCAATTTTAATCACTTTATTATGTGCATATCAGACAAATAAAAATAGAAAATAGAAACAAGTACTTCGTGGTTCCTGGCTGTGAAAGAACCACTCTTTTGAAAAGCATGAGATCATTGTGCATTTTTTTCTTCCATAAAACTTTGTTTTGGTTTGTGGAGTTTTAGTTGAATATGTTCTTCAGCCTTGCGACATTTATAAAGAATATTTAAACCAAAGTCCTGCAATGTAGCTGTGAGGAACAGTTCTGCCGGGCATGACGAAGACACGGCTCAGCCACACCACCAGGCCAGGTGGTGAACCGGATTCCTTCTCAAATTCTGTGTGCAGTTTTGAGGACTTGGTGGTCTTCTCCTCCTTCCTGCTCCAGAAAGGAAGGCTCCCAGAGCTTCTGTTCTCTCTACTCCTGCGTGGAAGCAGAGAGGGAGAAGGTCTGTCAGCTGCAGGTGGCATAATCTTTGGTTGTTGTTGCCACTTTGACATAAAAAAACAGCGATGGAAGCCTTGGCTGTGCCCTCGGCTTCTGACCACATCCTGCCTCTTCCTCCTTGGCACCCAAACAAAGGGAAACGTTTGTCAAAAAGATGTTTGATGGGAATCTTTGTCTTGTGACTGCTGCTTAGATAAGGTGCAGGCAGTGAAAACAGTTTACCCACAAAGGAAAGTCATAAATTATGCGGTCCTTTGGTTCCTATTTGGAGAACAGTATTTCAGACCCTGGGCTAGTTTCTCCTGAGAAACAAATGAGAGTGGTGCCAAACCTGTGAAGGCTTCCAGGAGATAGACGCTGAAAGCAGTCTCTTTGTCACTGTTGCAGGGGAACCTGCTTGTCTCCTGTAGAAACTTTAAGGGAAAGAAAGAACAAATCACAAGGGTGGTTCCTTTATGCAAGTGGGTTTGCACATTTTGTAGCAGATCTCGTAATAACCTGTTGATACTTGATGAACTTCTTTTACCTTCTAGGAGTTAGGATGGGAAGGTGTCATCTTCAGAATGAAGAAAACAAATCAGAGAAGTCCTTGTTCAAGTCAAATGGTCATGACTTTTTTTCTTTCTGCATAGATCATTTGGGTTTTACTGTGACACTGGAAAGTACTTGGTAGTACATGATTCCTTTCAATGCAATTTGAAATATAACAAAGAGTTTGCCTTCAAATGACATTTATATGCTTACAGGCATTATGTTCTCCAAAACCCTGTTTGATAACTCGTTATTCTGTCTGTGGAGTGCATCAGCTGGGATGTGTAATGACTGCTTGCACTAAAGTATTTCTGTACAAATGATCCAGCAGATTTAATTTTTAACATGTTTCTGAATGTTTTGTTTATTGTCATTGTGTTTAAATACTTTTATTTCTCCATAAGTGCTTGGAGTTCCTGTGACCATCAGGCTTTGGTCGGGTGTGTTGATGAGGCACGCATGAGTGTTTTACCAACAGTGTGCCATCATCATCACCTGGATTTAATCTTGCCCACCACTTTCCAAATATTATCCTCTTTTTCTGTGGTTTGTAAGTCTCTCAAAATGCAATTATCTGGGCTGAAACATATGAGTGACTGACTCAGAGTGTTTATTTAAAGTTTTTGTGAAACACTTCAACCATTTTTGAGAAACAGCTGAGATGTAAATACCTTGTTTTTCGTTCTTAAGTGTTTCTTAAAATGGGTTCAATGATAAACTTAATTTCTCATTATTTACAGCTGAACCTCGAGATCGAGCAGCAGAAGGGTTGCTCTGATAGCAGTCATTTGCCTTATGCTATTTTTGTGAAATTTCACCCAAACTTGGTCATTTTGTAAGTGTGAAAACTTGCCACCTACGCATGCCTAGCAGAGGCCGTGCGCGGGCTGGTGTACAGACCGGGCAGGCTCCGTGTGGGCTGAGCTTGCTCCAGACCCAGGACCGAGCAGAGCCGTGTCTGCGTTTGCTCCATCCAGTGGCAGGTGCTGGTCCCAGCAATGCCAAAGGTGAGGAGAGGCAGAGGAAGAGGGCTGGGACAAGGTGGGAGTTCACCCAGGTGAACTGGGTGGGAGCCAACAGTTGAGGAAAAGGTGCCGGAGATGTGCCATCCACTACAGCGTTAGCGTACGCTCTCTTCTAGCCTTGTATTTTCCTCGGCCTCAGTGGGTGCACATCACATACAGCTTTCTGGAAAGGGGAGGGCATGTGGAGGGGGTCGAGTCTCCATCCAAAGGGTGCTGGTGCAACGAGTGAGACGGGCAGGGGCAGAGTTGGCAGGAGGAATGCCTGGTCAGGCGTCCACTGCTCTTCTGGAGAACAGCGAGCAAGTCCATGAAACTGGCATCTACACCGCTAGCCCTGAGGTGGCTGGACTCCCAAAAGTCTAGTGGAGCACCTCCATGTGCCACGTGGGTGCAACGGCAAAGTGGAAGGAGGGCAGAGATCAGCAGGCACTTCTCAGTTATTAGACCATAATTTGGTCTCGGTTTATTCTGTGTAGAGTGGGAGTAATGCTGTCCAGTCTCACAAGAAGGCTGAGAAAGCTCTTAAAAAATTTTAACGGAGCTATTCCTGATGTGATCCTCTAGAGCTAGCCTACGGAGAGCCCCAAAAGGAAGTCAGTATCTTGCATTCAGGCCAGGAGGTAGGTGAACATGCCTTAGAGTACTACTACCCACTAGCTGTCAGGGTTAAAAGAAATACCATTCAATTGCCTTTTCGCTGTCTGGGAAAGAAGGCTATGTGAAATAGTAGATGTGGTCATGTAACTGAGATTGGTATCACCGCATATACTCACAACACTGATGAAGACAGGTACCATGGACGTTAGAATAGACTGACAATGCCATTGCAATGGTAGAGGGTCTGGTGTGTGCATTCATCTGAAAGTCACAGACACATACCTCAGAAAACCTAGAGGCAGTATTTTAATTTGAGATTAACCTATAATTTTATATAGTTGTCGCTGAAGCTGTCTTAAGGAAGAGAATAATTATCTGCTCCTTCAACAGTGTATTGAGAAGGTATAAGCACTCTCAAGACCACAATCATGTATTCTAGTACTTAGATGAATATAGCATTCAAGGAAGGTAATAAGACATCCTAATGTGTCTTATCTTTTCTCGTAACTGTGATTTAGCTGCCTAATTCTGTAAGCTACCATTTGAGATAAATGTAACTGCTTTATACTTCTTGCTATTTTTGCTATATCTTCTGGAAGCTTCCTAGTATTGGGTGGAGGGGGAAAGCAAGCCCTTCAGCAAAAAGAAAAGGTTTGGGTTTTTTGTTACTGGGATGCCAGAGCTTCATTCTTTCCTCTTGCTTGAATTTCTGGATCTCTTGCCACCCTCCTTCCCCGTTTTTTTTCATGCTGATCTAGTTTCTTGATTTTCTGGGTATTTCTCAGTGGTAACTCTCATGTCCTGCCTACTTCGGGGCAGGGGTCTCACTGCCCCTGCTGCGAGTAGTGCTGGTTTCCCCATTCCCTGAAGAGGGAAATCTGAGGTGTGTCAGGCTGAAAAAGAAAAGGTAGAAACGTATCACTGATGTTAAGAAACCAACTCCCAGAAGAAGAGGAGCATGGACTGTGTATGGAAAGGTGCCTGCTGACCTTTTGTTTTTCAGGCCAGGCACGCTTGGTTGGTCTATGTAGGTGATCCCATAGTGATGCAGTGTCTTCTAATCTCATCTTGATAATTTGTTTGCTACTTCTCATGCGGTTATGGATAGCACAGGGGATGTTACGTGTGATTTTTCATTGGAAATGTAAAGATATTTTAATTTTGAGGAGTTTTTTTCTTTAATTTGTGCTTTTTAATGTTGTTCCAAATACATGGTGTTTCTAAAACACCGAGAAGCTTCTGTGTGTTTTCAGCAACTTTAAAGTGAGTTGGGAGCTGGTGTGAGACTCCAGCCCTCGCTGGCTCATCCGGGGAGCGAAACTGATGATTTATTAATACCGCAGCTGCGGTTCCAGCGCTGCCGCTGAGGGCGAGTGAACATTCCTCCTCTGCAGAGGGACAGGCAGTGTACTTTTCACCTCTGCAGTTGCCTAAGGTGTCCTCAGCCATTTGTATATTTAACTTGGCCCTTGCTTTTTCCTTTTGTTTGTAAAGCAGTTGGCCAAGAAAGTGTGAAGTCCCCAACAGGGAAGAGGCCCAGCAAGCCCCAGCCGGATCGGGAGCCCCAGCGCGTTATTTGGCGCACACACGGGCACGGGGTGACCTGGCTGGGGTGAAAGTGTTCCCGCAAGGAGTGGGAGAGGGACTCACCGATGGCAGATCGGGTCACCCCCAATGGCAGTTCATGGCTACTGGGCATCCAGCTCAAGAGCTGGGGGCTGTGACACACCAGTGGCCAAGGTGGTCTCTTGCTCCCGGTACCTTAGGTCCACCCTTCTCCGTAGTGCACCAGTGGGGTCCCTTGGTATGTAAGGGATTTGCCAAATCATGCTGGTGGCCTTTTCCCTATGATGGGACTCTTCTAAATGATGGACCTTCTTCAAATCTCTTTTGATTCACTGCAACTCTTAAACGAAGCATCTTTGGAAGGCTCCCTTGTGCGGGTGACTTGCTGTAGGAGGCTAACGTGGTCAGTTTTACAGTGCTCTCCTCCCATTTCCTTCTGATCCAGTCAGCTAGGCTCTTCATGGCCAAGGCATGTCTCCTGCTCCTTTTTGATGCTGTATAATTGATCTTATGGCTTTCTCTGAAGCACGTTAAGGTTCCTGCTGTGTTGTTGAGGGAACTGTTGTTGGCGTGCCAGCCCATTGCCTTGTCCTTGCTGGGCTGCTCACCTGTTGGTCTCACGGGCATCCCAGCAGCGAAGACCTGTCCTCACTACTCGCTCTTTCTTTTCTAACCTGGTTACAGTGGAGGACATGTGGTATGGATGTTGGAGGGTGTTGTCGGTGTGCTGGGACATGTTAGCTTTCCTTCACAGGCCACCAAGAGAGAAATAAGGTGTCTCAGGGCTTGGCTGTCAGTTCTTCAGTTATCTTTGCCTACCTTTTCACTGCAAAGTGGTGTGTCCAAACCAAGGGAGTTTAATCGCCGTCCTGCTCATATGAGCAAGCTTGAATTAAAGTCTGCATGCGACTGCTTGAAGGCTTTTATGAGACTTGTACCAGAAGAGAGGAAGGAGGTACATCAGGGAGTGTCACCATGCCACGCCCATTTTCTTGCTTGGTCTTCTGCTCTTCTTCTGCTCCACCACTGTTGCCTTTTTTCTTGCCAGCTGACCTGCAGTCAAACAACTTACCTTCCTTTACTGGCATTATATCTGGCATGGCTAATTTTTTCTGCACTTGAGATATTGAAAAAAGTTGAAGAAAATTGCCTCTTTCCAAGCTCTTATCTTCATCTTTTACAGTTCAGTCAAGTTCAACTTAATAGTGGAGTATGTTGTTTACCAGCAAAAAATCCGTGTCACCTTGAGTTACCGTGTGGTCCTACCTGTAATTTACACAGTCCTCTCCTGCCTTCCACGAAAACACTCGACCGTTGTGATGAGTGGGTGCGTTAAAGCTGCCCAGCCATTGCTTAACTGTGTGTAGTGCTGTATTGTGAGACTCCATAAGGGTTTTAGACATATTTTCTGTAATGCAGGAATCTGCGATTACATTGACTTCTCCAAAGGGGCAGAGTTGGAGGGCTTAAATCACTGCTCTGCTACTGCAACCCATCCTGAGTCGTGTGGGAGGCTTCATCTAGTCCTTCCACTGGAGGAGCCATGTGTTTGTTAGAGCCCCACACAAGGCGACTTTGCATCCTGTGAAGACTCTCACCACTCGTGTAATAGAAACTAGACATTTGAGTAATTCGAAGTGAGATCACGCTTCCCTCTGCTTTCTCTGTGTTTGTTCCATAGGGGTCTTCCCCGATACTACGCGTTGGCTGCCTCTTGGTCCATGTGCGTGCATTAGACTGAAGATTGATTTCAAGGGTTGTCCATGGTCGCTTGTGATGTATTCATCGCCACTGGTAGCCAAACATGAAGCTAAGATAAAAATAACTGGTTTAGATTTTGAGTGCCAGTGAGGGGAAAAAATGGGAAAGGAAAAAGAAAAGGAGCTATGTAATTGAGGAAGAAATAATCTTTATTTCCCTATTGTTCTCAAATTATTTTTGAGGCAGTAAACACAGAAATAAAATAAACTGATATTAGTTTAAACTGTTGTTTCTTTGTCTGAATTTTCTTTGTCGTGTTTGTTAGAGTAATCTGAAGGATGTTTGTCAAATGACTTACAATTTCATGTGTCGTCTTTTTTTTTTTTATTGGTGTCTGCAATATCTGCTTGAGTTCTTTCTCTTCTGAGCAATTTAATACTGAGTACGCTTCCCTTGATAGTGCAAGGCAAATTATTAAACCATTCTCTACAGCCATCCTTCTCAACATTTGTTTGAAAGAGCGTCTTGAGAGACTCGGAGCTTTTTGTGCATTGCAAATGTGCTCTTCAGTAGAACATTTTGTCTTTTTCCATTTAAATAAATACCTCCTATGAAGTCTTTAGTGTTAAGACTCTTACATCATTTAGACAGTCCATCTTTTGTAACATTTCCATTTTTCTTCAATATTTTTCTATTTTTTATGTCAGTTACAGGCAGTTCTTATTCTCTAACTTTATGAATAAAATGGTAATTTTTATTTTACCAGCTTTTAGTTTCTTACAAATAATTGAAATCATTAGAAGAGCAGCTAATGGGTTTTCTTAGCCTGTTGGAAAATGAATCAAGCTGAAGTCACCTGAGAATTTTTGCCTTCTTTTCCTTTTCTACTTTAAAGTAAGAGAGTGAATTTGCTTTCTATTTTTTCTTGAAACGGAAGTGCATAGGTGCATATAAATATGTATGCACACTCACTAACTTTGGTGGGCAGACTTGCAAGGTGGCTTTAGAAATACAGAATTAATTTCTCAGCAAAGTTTCTAAGTTGTTTTGTTGGTGGTGTTTGGTTGGGTTTTGGGGCTTTTTTCCCTAGGAAAAGAGATCCAACAGCTGAAATATTTCAAGTGTAATATAAGAGATCTTTTCCTTTAGGTGTTTGTGCTGGTAAGTTGTATGGCAACAAGTGAAGTCGGAGGCATTTGAACTCTCCATCAAAAGCTTGATATTTCTGTTACTAGTACAGTGTGGTCCTTCTGAAATTATTTTTCTCAAATAGTTCAGGATGTCTCATTTTCAAGATAGGGGATCTTTTTCTGATCTCCATTTCTTTCTGTAAAATTAGATATGATTTTACTTAGACTAAAGGAATTGTGTTTTCATAAGCATGCGTATTTGCAAGTCAACATACTCTAGATGTGAAATTATGCAAAATTCAAGAACAGTTTGAAGCTTTTTTGTTTACCTTAAGGAAGAAATAAAACACAAAGTTACGTTTTGAAAAATCTATGACTAATCATTCTTAAGGCTTAACTAAATCCTCTAAGTCCTTGCACATACGCTTAACTCCACGGGCATGTGCAGTCCTCCAGACTCTGTAAGATTGTACATATTCACAGCAACTGCAAAGGGGATACTTTAATGGGGCTGTGTTACCTGTTTTTTTACTTTCTGAGAGAACTTAGGAAGCAGATAGACCTGCACAGGAAAACTGAATGCCCATACTGTGATGCTAGATGGAAAATGCTTTTTAACTCCGTCCAAACTGAAGTCTAGTAGTTTTCCTTGAGTGTTGAAAGAGCTTTTGGCAATTGAACTCTCATGTCCTAAAATATATAGGAAAGTGCATAAATGCAAGTCCTGTAGAACACAAGAAGTCATCCCTCTCTGCCTATGAATATACAGTCAGTGTTTTCTTCAGATTTTTTTTTTTTTTCCTTTTTGGTATTTCTGCATTTGAAAAATAAGAGTTGAACTGGATATTTTGGGGTGGTAGAGTTAGCGTGGCTGTCTGTGGACAGCAGCAGAAGCTTAGGTATCTCAAAATACCCTGCCCTTCTATTGACAGGGTCCATTTTTAGCCCCACGGAGCCCGGGATTATTGGAATTGAGAAGTTCCTGATTTATGCAATGGTGAAATGGTTAAATCGATTGGGTGAGGCCACACACATTCCAACCAGAATTTGCTGAGGGGCTGCCGAGGAGAAATCCCAAAGGAGAAGAAACAGTTTCTGCTCTTGTCAGAAGCTCTTCCAGAGGAGTATTTACGGCTTAGGTCCCTCCGCAGCTGCTGACACTGCTGTCTCTGTGGCTATTCTTGCTGTGTGCTGCCACCGCGCCGGACGGTGGCTTGTGCTAGCTCTTGCTCTGCCAAGGTTTGAACAGCACGTGGCATCTTCAGGTGTCTAGTATCAGTATCAAGCAGGTGATGCCTAGCTGCTAGCAGGCCCATGGTTGCAAGTGCGTTGGCTTATTCAAATGTCATCTGATCTTTACAAGCATGTGCAAGTTTGCTGAAGCTGCATGGTACGGAAAATGGCAATTTATTTTTTTTTCCAATAGGAGAGGTGCTTGGGGCACCAGGTCATTATTTTGTTAAAAAATTTGTGTGTGTGGGTTTTTTCCTAACTCTAGTGAATGTTTGGAACTTGGAGTGTCTAGCTGGGAACCAGAAAATTGTTCTGCCCTTGTAGAACCAGTTGCTCAGATGCCTTCTAAAACCATTCATGTCTTGGAATTAATATACTTTTTTTTTTCTTTCCACAAGACTGCATATTTAATCCTGAGAGATCATACAGTGTCATCTACATTTGTTAGTTTTAGCTTGTTTTCTTAAGGAAACAGAATTTGCATAATTGCACTATCCGTATTTTTGCCAGTATCATCCTCGCACCCTCATAACTTTTGAACACCTTGGCCAGTTTGAAGCGAAGTTGGCAGAAGCAGACATCTCAAAGGCACATCGCAAAGTTCTTGCTGGCTATGCAGAAATCAGTGTCTAGGTAGAAGAGAGAGATCCAAATTACTACCCCGTTAAGGAAGAAGCTCTAGCGTGCGCTGAGCCGCTCCCGAGCGTGGTCTGACAGCCACGTGTGCATTTTGGCTGGCCCTCACGGCTTGAGCAAGTTATATTTGTCGTCTGAGTTGTTTCCTGGTCTATAGTTAGGAGAGGAGGGAGGATGTTCTGGGGGAGGAGGAGGGAGGGAGGTGGGTATGGGAGGAAGCTGGGAGTTTAGGGAGAATAGGGCGGGGGGGGGGGGGGGCGTGGAGCTGGAAATACCCTGGGAAGAGAGGTTAGGAATAAGGGATGGACATCGGCGAGGCGTCCCTGTTTCCACTCCTCATCAGATAACCTGTCTTTCAAGGGTGATGAGGTGTCCCGGGTCAGATCTTAGGCTATGCTGAGGGGTGGAGGAGGCGGGCGCCATTAATTCCCGCAAACAGTATCAATAAATTGCCTCAGTTGCCTTTGGATTTGTATGGTCAGCTTCAAGCTGAACTTTCCCCATTTCAACTATGCAAGGGAAATGTAATTTGATTAGTTTAATCATGGATAGCACTGCTGCTTTGGTAAGATGACAGGTATCCAGGGCTGCTGCCTTCCCAAGGTACGAGGTAAAGCGCAGAGGGAGGCTCAGTTTAGCTGGTACAGTTTAAAAAAGACTTAGCAAGTCCTCAGCGTTCAAACCTGAGACGGGCAAGCTAACAGGAGACAACGCGACGACATTGCATGGTGACGCTCTTCCTGTAAGAGCAGGCTCCAGTACTGACAAGGAGGTTGTCCAAAGGCAGCTTGGACAACCAGCTCCTTGCAGCCATGGGTGGTGGAGGACACGTGGCAGTTGGCGTAAGCTGAAACATGGCAGGTTCAGACTGAGTGTAAGGAAAATCATGTTCGTGGTAAGGAGAGCTGAGCAAGGGAGCAGAATGCTTGGAGAGGTTGTGCAGGCTCCACCCGTGGAGGTTTCACCTGGCTGGAGAAAGCTGACCTGACCCCGGGGCTGACCCTCTCTGAGCAGGTTGGACTGGGTGCCTCTCAAGGTCCCTTCCAACCTGAATTAGCCTTGCCTTTTTAAAAAAAAAAAAAAAAACACACCACATTGTGCTGCAGAAAAGTGTCCTTCAGCAGTTTTGGATTGACTGTATAGATTGGAGCTATTACATTTACTAGTGGGACTTTCATGATAAGCATGCTTAGCATATGTATTGACCCCTGTCCTAAAAGCAGAATTCAGTACCTGAGCAAAATGTTTGTGGATGCATTAGTCGATTCTTGGCTTAAGAGATAAAAGAAACATTATTTTGCTTGCTTTTTTTTTTTTTTTTAATTCAAGCATCTTATTTTTATGAAAGATAAAGGTAATTTTAGTAAGTAAAAATTAACTCATTATTATGCATAGGCAATTCCCAGCCTGGGCCTGGATCAATTATTACTATTGTTACTATTAAAGCAATAGTAAAATACTGAAGAAAGCTGTGGGTTTATAAAATATTCAAGACAGAGCTGTGGCTGTACAACTTGTACACAGGAAATGGGTTCTTAGTATTTTAATATGCACAGTTACGGGGTGCTAATTCTGCACTCGCCTCGTTTTGCTCATTTTAAAATGTTAATTTTTAGTACATACCTGTTTTTTTAATACACTCCGGTCTGTGGGCTGACTTGTGCCATTGATTTTAGGCAAGCTACCTATTGTTCTTAATAAGGAAATCTGTTTATTTTTTAAAAAAAGTCAGTGGTGTGACATGGCTCGTTAAGGGATGTCTTCTTGATATTAAGCCAGCCGGGTAGCCGGTAGCAGCCCCCAAGACCATTGCCCCTGCAGAAGTGGAGCCTCTTGTTGCTGCTGCTGAGTGGTGGGCACTGGAGTCCTGTGAGTCCCCGGCCCCTTGGTGCACCCTTTCCCTCTCCCACTTCTGAATTGGAATGAAGCCTGTGGCACACCCTCGACACGAGCCACAGCACCTTCCCAGTCTGGATTATTAGCAGTAGAAAAGTAGTTTTTCTGCTCAAACCTTCCATTACCTGCCTTAAATTTGGCCCTGCGCATCAGGCTAGTCTAGCTGCAGAGGGTAAAGGCGGAGGAATGAAAGGTCGGAGGTAGGTACCGTCCTTGCAGGATGAGGGGCGTAACAGTGCCGGGAATTTAATCCCATGTCTGTTCATCATGGCTATCCACTGCAGATAAAGAGACAGCTCATTGAAGGTGAGCTTTTTGCATCAGCTCGCACGGGAAGTGCACAACAGCTTATGATGTGCTTGCCGATAACCTTCACTTCACGGGTGACAGGAGTTTCTGTGGACCAAGTTTCAAACCAATCTGTCTGCACCCTCAGTTTCAGGACTCTGACTCACGTTTGGGAGCAGGTTAAAAGTTGTATGAAGCAATTATTTTCCCTGCTGCCTGCCTCATCCTGCTGACAGAGTTTGTGCCGCAGTGCACCAGGAGGACTGAATGCCTATGGAACAGCTCCTGAACTGCTGTGGTTTTAAGAGCTGTGATGAACCAAGCCTCAGAGGCTTGATACTGATGCATCCTCAAGCTGAAGCTCTCAATTTTGTCTCTTCATCTGTTATGAGGTGATGTGCTAGCATAGCAGTTTTTTGCAAGAATCCAAAGTGGACTCTTGTTGTAGATGTTGACCCAACCAACATGTTGAATACTTCTGCATGTTGTATACAGTTGCCTGTTCTGCTGTTTGGCTGATACGTGCTATCCTCTCAGTTGCACTTCGTATTTGGCTTTCTAATAAACAAAAAAATCCAGGGTCCCATTTGACTCAGATGATATCACAAGTTTGAATTTTTGTTCTTGCGATGATCGGTCATTGGGAATCAGCCCCATTTCAGTCTGAAGCTAATCTCATTAGGAGTTCACAGAGACATGGAACATTTGTTAAAAAAGGAATGAAAAGTTGCTTATAGGCGTTTTCCCCCAACCATTGTAGACACAAAAAGTGAAAGCTGGTCTCAGAATTTATTTCATTTTGGTAGCTACGGCTGGATTAGTCTGCTCACTATTTTCAGTGCTCATTCTGCTGTGGTTTATTTTGGGTCATTTCCTTTTAACAAGGCTTGTTCTGTTTACAGCGCTTTCTATAGTAGCGTGACGGGGCCACACAACTCTTTTATAGTACATTCATTGCTAACCAGGAGCTTAAAAAACTAGTAAATGAGGCACAGACATGAATAAGTTTAGAGAGGACAGTACATTCTTGTATGTTTGGATTACTTTGGAAAGTTTTCTGAAATAACCAATCTTTTGTGCACTTGTGGGTTGCTTTGCAGAGCTTGAAGCGATGCTATATAGTAGCCGTGTGCTTTCAGAGGCGGGAGTGGAGGGCTGGCTGAAGGCATTCTTCAGGCTTAAGGTACTTCAGAAGCCACTGTGGCTGAGAGTTGCTCTCAATCCTTATTTGAGGAGCACTTTCGTTTCCGTATGTAGATATTTCCATCAGGTAGAGTAGTTTGGTTTGATTTTGCTGGTTAACTTTTCAGATTTGCCATATGAACCATTCATATACAAAATAGATCAAGGTTAAATAGATCTCAGTTTAAAATGTCTTAATCAGTTGGCCTCATCAGCCAACACAAAAGCATCCGCTCATTGCCTGCGCTGAACATGCTCCAGTTTAACATTATGAAGGCAATGGCCTTGTTCCCCCTGAATGGAGGAGCCAGGCCTCATCTGTGTCCATTAAATCGTGACTATTTCTGTTTCTGCTCATGCCAGCTCACAAAAAAAAAAAAAAAAGCGCTCCTTTTGTGTACTTCTTTAAACCAGAAGGAATTAGTGACTCCCACAACAGAAGTCAGAAGGTGTCCTGAAAATGGCTGCGTCTATGCTAACAGGATAAAACAGCAGCAAGAAGTGCTCCTGAGTGCCAAGACCTTCTTTTTTCTTAGATTTTTAGCTTTCTTGAACTCTTCTGGCCTCTGCCGTTTAGCACACTCCCAAACAGTGGCCAGGCACAGTTCAGGTAAGGGCTGATGTTAATAGCGTGGAAATAGCTGTTTGCATTCCCATGTCCTCGGTGCAGGAGAACCTTCCTGGGCACGTTTAACTTACTCCTGTGTAGCTAGTTACTACATCTTAACAGCAGATTAGAGGCAGAATCAGCAGTGTTTCGGTGTCTGAGTAACAAGTATAAAATTAACGCTGTTCTGGGGCATTTGAAGCGTATTGAAGGTTTTGCAGCAGTGTGTGTGCACGCGCGTATGCATGCGCTGAGTCAGCGTACGTGTGTACCGTGTGACCTGCTTGCACAGGGATCTTAATGTTTTCTTGGCTATAGGAGGATATTCCTGCTTGGCTGCGAATTGTAAAGCCCTTATACCAGTGAATGGAAAGTTTAAAAAACACATTTTAAAAACGTCTCAAATGGGAAACTTAACCTCCTACAAGTTGAGTGTGTCAAATGCAGTTTGACTAATGCTCTAGGTCCTCTGGTCACAGCTCTTAAAATTTTGTGACGGTGTGTGAGCCGTGTCATCGAGGAGCTTCTGATCTCTGCAGATCCTGCCCTGCAGCTGCACAACCTGCTGGTGCACCCTGCGATTTCCCTTCCTGGGGGAAAACATATCAGCACATATTATGCTGCTCTACCTATGTTTTTGTCAGCACGCACGGCTTGTAGAGGTGTGCTCCGTGTCCATCTCCTCCAACCAGGCCACCCTGGTGGTGACTGCCCACCCATACTTTAATTGTCTCTTATTGTCTCGTAACTGCCTAAAAACTCCTGTTTTCAGGTTGATCGGGGGCTCTTGCTTTGCTGTGTACCTTCAAATCTAGTTGTGTGCACTGCTTCTAAATTTAGGCTGCGAAAGTACCAGCTTCACTTCGGTTCTTTTATACCTCAATAGAAATACTTCAAAGTTGTGCTAATGTAGTAAAAACAGGAGGCTAGAAGGCAGTGAACGGTGATAAGGGTGAACGTACAAGAGAACACAAGCGGAAACTGGCTGCTTTAGATCCTTACTGCGACATATATTTTAATATAATGTGCTTAAAAGCTGCATTTCTCCTACAGAAGGTTTAAATTTGTTATTCATAATGTAATTTATAAAAACATTCATGTTATGGTAACACCGTATAATCTAGCCAAGATACCATGAGAGGCAGTTCAGGATAATATTCAGAGTGTTGATTGTATAGCAGTTATCTGTACTTAACAATGAAAACGCTGTTTCAAAGTCTTTCTCTTTTTTTTTGTGTGTGTGGCTAACAGCCTTTATGATCAGTCAGAGGTAGTAGGCTGAGGCAGAGCTCAAGGCCATCAGCTTCTCCCAGCTTGCTACATAGTCCCCAGGAAACACCCTGTATTTCATTAGCTCTTGCTTACTTCATGGTGTAATATTTTGCTCAAAGGCATTAAACTATCATCAAAAGCAGCAGACCAATTAGTGTGACTTCTTTTTCCAGGGTCGTTGTACAAGGGAGAACTGCAAGTACCTTCATCCACCAACACATTTAAAAACTCAACTGGAAATCAATGGCAGGAACAACTTAATCCAACAAAAAACTGCAGCAGCAATGCTTGCCCAGCAAATGCAGTTCATGTTTCCAGGGACACCGCTACAGCCAGTGGTAAGTATATTTCTCTGATGGTGTTACTGGTAAGTAAAGTTGAAGTAGAAGGCTATATTGACCTGCAAAATTTCTCTAAACTAGTATCAGTAAAAACAGTCCTCATTTGTTGACTTAAGGAATTGCCAAGATGCTAGAGATACTTTAATTTATATTTGCATTTGAAGATACAGTGGGGTCTTGCTGTAGTTTTGATACATTTTTTTTATCCCAGACTAATTTGCTTTTTTTGCCCCCCCCCCCCTTTTTTTTTTTAATCCTTCAATCAGTTCATGTCAGGTTTAGTCTA
This sequence comes from Phaethon aethereus, assembly GCF_964289735.1. Lineage (NCBI taxonomy): Eukaryota > Metazoa > Chordata > Aves > Phaethontiformes > Phaethontidae > Phaethon > Phaethon aethereus. The sequence continues at coordinate 162,526,501 of NC_138575.1, read as the reverse complement.
GATTTGCAAGGTTTTTACCTATAATCCTTCTGGAGGTGAAAATTTGTATAATAATAATAATTTGATAGTAAGCTATTTGAGTAGGAATGCAAAGTTTCTCAGGAGTCTATGGGTTTGAATGGCTTTAAATAGTTTTTAATCCCAGTAACAGGAACAAAGGTTAATGTCATTCTGGGCAGCATTTTCTTACTCTCTTGAAATCTAAAGTGTCCCAAAATAAGACCGAGAATTGCTGGTGCGTGCACTTTGCAAATTCAGCATTTTGTCTTAAGGTAATACATATGGTGCCTGGGACAATTCAAATCCAGAAGGTGACATAAAACTAGAGTCTTGCAGGCACGAGCAGTGTCTTTGGATATACATGAAAATGATCAATTGCTCTGGGCTGCCTTTGCAGTTGAGCTTCTCCTTGTACCAGACTTCGAAAGCACGGTTAGGCAAGTAATCTGAATTAAACCTTTCACATGTGGCTGCTGACGATGTTTTCTCAGTCTGAATGTCTGGTGTAAGGCACTGGAGTGGGATTTCCTTCTCTAACTTGGGGCATCTGGAGTGTTGGCATCAACTTCTGCCCTGGGCTTCCTAGGTCCATTTATGGTTTATCAAAAGAAATAGGCACTTCTAATTACTATTTGCTTGGCTGGTTTCAGACATCTGCATTCAGATTAGATGATTTGGTTTTATAAGTGCATTTGTCTTTCCACGGGCTATCACAGGAGCCAAGTGTCAGCATCTCAGAGGAAGACAGCTGTATTTGGTCACAGGAAGCTCACCTTTTTCAAAAGTGTTTTTATGCTTGAAACATCTGCTGTAAGGTGGGAGGCATGAACGAAAATTTGGTGCTAGGAGTCCCTGAATTTCTGGTACATGTTTGTCAAAATGTATCTTGGTATATTGGCATAATGTGTTTTGATATTTCCTGGCTTTTTACTGCTTGATTTTTTACCAGAAAAAGTTTCCATGAAGTAATAGATTCCACCTCTTAGTATTATGAGAAAAATTGAAGTCACAACATTACACTTTTTTCTGCTCATCCATTTAATCATTCGAACTTTACAATTTTGTTGACAGAATGCCTTCTGTACTGATTGCTGTGATAATAGAGCTGGGTTTTGTTTCTCTGTCTCACATAAATTGCCAGATTAAGATGACTCAGCCTTGACCAAATGGATAAAAAGTGAAAGAAAATTCCATAGAAGTCATTTGACGCGTGGACATTCTTAAAATTAGATCTGATATAAAGCTGTCATTTATATTTTATGTAACACGTACTGTCCCCAACGTAGTTGAACTGTTGTTTTGTGTACATGTTCATTATTATGCTCTAAAGAATTTAGCTCACACTTGACATATAAACTGTGCTGTTTGATATCAACCAGTTGATCTCTGATAAAACCAGAACATTATTCACTTGATCAGGTAAATGCCATTTCCATACAGTTGAGTGTCCCAGCTAATCTGCTGCTCAAAGCATTTTCTTGGTACCAACTCACATTGATTTATAATTTAGTAATTGGTTCTAAAGCCAAAAGAAGAAAAAAACCCACCAACACAAAATCCAGAAATAAACCTTATAGCTTCTATGCTTTCTCTTGCATATTTTCTATATACTGTGCGTGGCTGGCTTCCCATCTCCAGCAGAGGCCATGCAGGCGACCCTGATGAGAAAGACACTCTTCCTTCGTTAAGTGTTTTCAAGTCTTTCCCTACTGTTCTGCTGTTGAGTGGTTCATTTCTAGCTGCCATCTTATTTGGGAACTTAATTTCTGACAAAGCTAATCTGAGATGTGTCTTGGTTTTCTGCATAATTTTCCATCGTTTCACTCTCTGAAGTAAATGTCAGGTCTCCAGAACTAAAGCACTTTCCAGGTCTGACCGTGGTCTGACCACGGTGATGTTCTGCCTCCACCCCACATGGAGGTGGTGGTAACAAACCCACCATTCAGCCTTGGTAGAGCTGCATTTTAGCATCACACAAGCACTCTTTCTTCTGGTCTTGATTTCACTGACACGCTGTAGGAAGGCATGAAACAGATTTTTAGACCCATATCATTCCTTCCAATCAATTTTTTTTTGTAAGATGAACTCTAGCTAAGCCTGAATAATCCCTGTCTAAATATTATGTCCAGCTGAGATTATAATATTTATTCTGCTTGCCACGGCTGACAGCTGAGCACACAAACATTCACAAAGGTGAGGTTTTTTGATGCGTGAGCCATAGTAATATATAATTGCAGGAGGTGGCAAAATACAGCATGCAAACAGATGGAAGTTACATGCCATGCTCATTATATATGCTCTTATTAGAAATATGGCTTTAATATAGTTAATAACGCTTCACCCATGAAATCTGGTACTTTGAAAAATAGCCTGTTTTCCCAAGGAAAACAGGTATTGAGAAAAAGCAATAAAGTCTCTGTTATTTCTACTTTCAGATGTGTAAATAAGGCTGCAATGTAAGCTGGACCTCCATAGAGATTCAGGTTCAAAGTACGACTCCCTTTGCATCAGCAGCCTCTTTTCCAATAATAGAGCTGTAAAGTGCGGTTCTTAGTATGCCACTGGAATGTGTTAGTGATTAAAAGAAGAGAATATGTTGTGTGTTTTGCCAGCTGTTTGACATTTTTTGATTAAGAAAATGAATCGGCACCAGAAAGAAGATGCAAAAGACAACTAATAGCTTGATTAAGGGGTTGGGTTTTTTTCATCTTGGTCTGTGTTTTCGTTTTGCAGCCCACATTTCCCGTGGGTCCCACAATAGGAACGAACACGGCTATTAGCTTTGCTCCTTACCTAACGCCAGTAACCCCGGGAGTTGGCTTAGTCCCGACTGAGATCCTGCCCACGCCGCCTGTCATTGTTCCTGGAAGTCCACCGGTTTCAGTCCCCGGTTCAACTGCTACTCAGAAACTCCTCAGGACTGATAAACTGGAGGTACTGTAGACACCGCCATGACTAGAAATACAATCCTCTGTTAGGCTGTGTGAAAGAACCTGGAGGGAAGAACTCTATTGTTTTAGAAGCGATGCTTAAGTTTAGTTGCTACAAATAACGACCACGTAACTAGGCAGGTTTTCTACACTTGCAGCCAGTGGTCATTAAACGCTGTTATTTTTAAAGTAGCGTGTTCGCTCAAATTTAATACGTAATACATTCTTAAAGTATGTAATACATAATACATTCTTAAAGTTCATCTCCTCCAATATACCTCAAGTATACATGCCTGTAAAGGTATGCTTTGATGAAATACCTAACAAGCACATTTTTATTGCAGCATTAATTCTGTCCCAGCTTTTACGCATTGATATAAGGGCAATTTTATAGCCTTACGGGTCAATATTAGGGGAATTTTATAGCCCTTCAGCCTTGAGCTACAAAGGGAGATGTCGCACGTTACCAGCCCTGGGGCAGACTGAAGGGGCAAGCCCCCAGCTATCTGCAGAGCCTCCCTGGTGCTGAGCGATCTCCGCATGGCTGGGCTCAGGGGAATCTGTGACCCAAGCATGCAAGAAGGCCAAATGGCTCTCGCAGAAATCAACGTCCTTTCCCAAAAGCCTAAGCAGTAGCGTCTAGAGCACATTTCTTTCTAGGAGAATCAGCATGATCATTCTGCCCCTTTTCGGAAATTGTTTTTAAGGAGGCTCTCCGTTCTGTTTGTGGACTCCGTGAACGCACTGATGCGTGTCTTCCCTGGGTCTCAGCAAGAGGAGATCCTTCCCTACCAGTGGAGCTGCAAGAATATAAAGTGTAGGCAGAAAGGGACTGAGTATTTTGTGATTTCCAGTTATGCAGGGGCAAGTCACTTCAGTAAGTATCTTTCCCAGGTGTTTTCTAGACAGGAGAAAGGAAAGGCATTTGGGAATGCTTCTGTTGCATGTCAAGTTCATTTAGCTGCCGTACCGCAGAGCTACCCGAGGAGCCAAGCACGTAGGAGTAAAATAGATGCATTTCCCTCTCCCAGAAGAAGATGAAGGGTTTATTAAATTGAATTCGCTGAAAAACTTGAACTAACTGGGAGAGGGGGCAGGTCTGTCTTTCGGGGGCGCGGGGCTCTCCCTGCCCTTCCGTGTCGCGCCCGGCTCTTCCCCTGCAACGCGTGTTGTTTTGCACGTAGGTGTGCAGGGAGTTCCAGCGGGGAAACTGTGCGCGTGGAGAGACTGATTGCCGCTTCGCGCATCCGGCAGACAGCACAATGATTGACACAAACGACAACACCGTAACCGTGTGTATGGATTACATAAAAGGTCGTTGCATGAGGGAGAAATGCAAGTATTTTCACCCTCCTGCACATTTGCAGGCCAAAATCAAAGCGGCGCAACACCAAGCCAACCAGGCTGCGGTGGCAGCCCAGGCAGCTGCGGCAGCTGCGACTGTGATGGTAAGTGCTGGCATATATGGCTGCCTTTTTTTGACAGAAGCTCTTTGATGCCTATTTTGCTTCAATTTAATGCTGTTCGCTTGTACTTTCTTTTCTCTTTTGCCTCTTTTTTTTCCTTTTTTTTTTTTTTTTGGTAAAAGATAAGAATTTATAAAATTATTACTATTGCTTGATGGGAGGAAGCACTTTTTTTCTTTATGCCCTTATTTTGATGCTGTATTTCTATCCAAGACAGTGAAGCAAATGACACTCTATACCACTTCTGTTCTCTGCCTTGATTATATGTTAAATTTGCCCGTAGTATTTCCAAACAGAAACAAAACCGATAAGCTTCAATGTCCTCTGGAAAAATAGGGGCACATATGCTGCTTTAGCTCTTTGATGACAGATATACATGTGGAAATTTGGAAGAAAAGGAAGAACAGCAAAGAGAGAGCTTTTGCATGAGAGATGGGTAGTAGAAAAGAAACCTGTATTAAAATTCAGCTCACGCCACCGTAGATGTCAGACAGTTAGATATCTGAGCCCAGCCTAGCCACCTTGGTCTCACTTTGTAGGTAGTGGGGAAAAACCAGCACGTTCATCTGATCTACCATTAGTGCCTGTCTGAGCATGAGAAAAAACTGCCCTCCGTAGACAAATGTCTGTCCCCGCTGACTGAAAAGTGTTGACTCTGTCTTTTTGAACTTTCATTAGATGAATCTCACGCCTAGAGATTTTTCTTGCCTCTCCCACTGTCATGGGCAAGTTACTTGAATCATAGGGATTAAAAGTAGTAAACTAAAATGGGAATCACTAAAAAAAGCATAGTAACTATAGTCAGAAGAGATTGAGGGCTTTCTATTTTCAGATATTTTAAGCTCTTACTTAAAACTGTTCAGACAAGTCAGCCCATCCATTTACCAGTATTGGATCTCCCTAATGGTTGCTACCAGGAAAGTTGATAAATTTAAATAGAGTGGTATTGATAAAGTTAGATAAATCGAGCATGCAGGATCTGACTTGGGAGACGAAATTGCTGGCAGCAAATCAAAGAATCATTGTCCTCATTGCTGGCAGTGGACGAATAATTAAGCAGATGTGGTTTGTGGACTTGTGGGCAGTGCATACAATAGTTACAGACAATACAGTTATTCTCTGGGTAAAAAGCCTACCAGAAACACAGTACAGTACAGTATATAACTACCCGAAGCTATTGTATTTAGCAAATTAGCAAAGACCAGACTTTTTGAGGGACAAAGGATAAGTTATGCAAGAAAGTAAACCTCCAAACAGAAGAACATTGCTTAAGTTTCAATATTCTTTCTCTTATAGTATCCCCAGTCTCTGTTTCAAGTTGGATGATTTTTAGTTAAACATTCCTGTGCTTGCAGAAATTGAATACCATCTGGAAATTAAAGCAAAGGAGATTTTTTTTAATTCTAATTAGCTTCTACTGTGCAATATTTATTGTCCATTTAGAGAATGTAATATTTCTATGCAGTATACTAAAGAAGAAAGAGGTGAGATGAGGGGATTAATTTTTTTTTGCACTTTAGTAATGGTTGGATATATATCCTATGATTTCGAATAAGCCATAATTGAAGTTGCATTAGCCTTAAAGCAAGATGAAGCATCTTTGGAAACACAGAATTGAAATGTTGGCATTCTAATATCACAGGAGAAGAAGGCAGGGACCTGTAATTCGAGGTAATTTTTTGCAAGAAAATATGTACAAATTATTTTAATGGCATATTTAGACTACCGGACAGAAAAGGTTCTTCACAATCCAACTTTTTTTTGTTTAATATAGATTTGAAACAGAGTGAATCAAAAATCACTGGAATGGCAATAACAACAAAAATGTGGTAGAAAAGATATATGCCTGCAAGGCCACCCAGGAGCGACCAAGAATACTCAGTTGGATCTAGAGAGCGAAAGTGAGGCAGAAATACAAAAGCTGACCTGTAGGGTTCATTTGCAGGTTGCTCCCAGGTCAAAATTGTGTCAGAAAGGTTTTCCTTCCTGGGGGAGCTGGCTGCATTGCCCTGTTCCAGAGCTCCATGTGCTCAGAGGGGTGAGTGTTATGGGTAGGGTTAGAACATTGAAGGTCAATGAATTCTGCAGTCTGGGACCATGCAGAAAATGCCCTGTCTGTATTTCTGTACACTGAAGTTCAGGAATTTTTACTCAGGTGTCTTAGCTGACCTCATCATTTGAAGTAAAAAGAAAGGGGAAAGACACTGTGAAAGAGGCTATAGACTGTGTACAGCTTAAATGTGAAGTGCATTGGAAGACAGCGTCAGCTATCATTGTACTCGAGGAGCTCCAAATAGTCATATGGTGCATCAGAGAACATAAGAAGTCACTGAAGAATGTACAGCCTAAGTTAAAATGTGAATTCATAGTTGGTGTTGGAAGGGACCTCTGGAGATCGCCACGGCCAGTGCCCCTGCACAAGCAGGTCGAGCTAGAGCAGATAGCCCAGGACATGCCTAATTGGCTTCTGAAAGTCTCCAAGGATGGACACTCCACAACTTCCCTTGACAAACTACTCCGTGGTTAAATCATGCTTACAGTAATTAAAAAAAGAATTCTTACATTTAAATGGAATTTCTTGTATTTACATTTGTTCCCATTGCGTCTTGTCCTGTCACTGGGCACTGCTGAGAAGAGTCTGGCTCCATCTTTACTGCCAAGGGAGTAATATATGTATTATAGTAATATACACTGATGATATCCCCCTGCATCTTCTCTTCTCCAGGCTAAACAGTCCCAGTTCTCTCAGCCTTTCCTCATAGGAGAGGTGCTCCAGTCCCTTAATCATCTTTGGGGCCCTTTATGGGACTGTTTTCTAGTATGTCTATATCTTTCTTGCACTGGGGCGCCCAGACCTGGACACAGTGCTCCATATGTGGCCTCACCACTGCTGAGTAGAGGGGAGGGATCACCTCCCTCGACCTGCTGGTGATGCTCTTCCTAATGCAGCCCAGGATGCTGTTGGCTGCCTTTTCTGTGAGGGCACATTGCTGGCTCATGTTCAAGTTGGTGTCCGCCAGGACCTTGAGGGCCCTTTCTGCCAAGCCTCGGTGGCCCCCAGAATGTACTGGTGCCTGGGGTTGTTCCTCTCTAGGTGCAGGGCTTTGTATTTCTCTTTGTTGAACTTAGTGAGGTTCCTCCGTGCCCGTTTCTCCAGGCTTTCTAGGTCCCTCTGAGTGGCAGCACATCTATCTTGTGCATCAACCACTCCTCCAAGTTTTATACCACAGTTCCAGCTGAACTTTGTGTTGCTGATCACAACCCTTTGAGCCAATCAGTTGAGCCAATTTTTTAGTCCACCTCACTGTTTCCCATTTAGCCCATACTAAGTAAGTTTGTCTGAGTATGAAATGAGAGGCAGTGTTGAAAACCTTTCTGAAGTAAAGAGAAACAACATCTATTGCTCTCCCGTCACTCACAAAGCCAGGCTCTTTGTAGAAGGCTGTCATGTTGGTTAAGCACAATTTCCCCTTCATAAATCTATGCTGACTACTCCCCATCACCTTCTTGGCTTTCATGTGTTTGGAGATGGTTTTCAGGAGGATTTGTTCGATTGCTTTCCCAGAGACTGAGGTAAGGTTGCCCAGCCTGTCATTCCTCAGACCTTCCTTCCTGCCCTTTTTGAAGACAGGAATGTCATTTACTTTCTTGCAATCTTTGGGAACTTCCCCCAATCGCAGGGACCTTTCAAAGATAATTAAGAGTGGCCTTGCAGTGACATTGGCTAGCTCCTTCAGCACCCATCAATGCATCCTGTCATGTCCTATGCGTTTGTGTACATCCAGTTTGTTTAAATGTTCCTTAGCCTGATCATCCTCCTCCTCTGAGGGTAAATCTTGTTCACATCAGACTTTCCCACTGGTCTCCCACTGGTCTTCTGCTGGCCTGAAGGTCAGTTGTACCAGTAAAGACTGAGGTGGAGAAGATGTTCAGTACTTCAGCCTTCTCAGTGTCCTGTGTCACCAGGTCGCCTGCCCTGTTCACCAGCGGGTCCACATTTTCCCTAGTCTTCCTTTTGTTGCTGGTACACTTGGAGAAGCCCTTCTTACTGTCCTTCACATCCCTTGCCAGATTCAGCTCCAGGTGGTCTTTGGCCCTCATAACCAATTCCTGTATGCTCGGGTTGTGTCCCTGTTCCTCCTGGGCCATCTGTCCCCACTTCCACCTCTTGTTCGCTTCCCTTCTTGCGTTGGAGTTTAGTCAGGAGCTCCTTGCACACCCGTGCTGGCCTCCGCTGTGTGGGTCTTGCTCGTATTCCAGGAGACATTATAGCGTATCAGTGTGACATATGGCAGACAAATACTATGCCTCAGTATGTTTGATCATTTTTATCTTTATCTTTTGATCATTTTTTGATCATTATTATCTTTATTTTCTTTCCATAGCCTTTTCCTCTCCAGTCTGTAGCTATTGATTTTTTTGGTTGTTAGTTATGTAGGAGATCAGATGTTGAGCAGGAGGTAACCTGATGGAACAGAGAGGACACGGAGGTTTTACTATCAGGACAAAATGAAAGAAAAGATGAAGGTGGGAGAGAAGAATGGACAGTCAGTCTGAAAGCCTGAAAAGAGGGGGAGACTAGATGGAAACGACGATGATGAGTAGGTTTAGAAACAGATCAAGCTAGAGCCTTCAGGTTGGGAAAACTGAGACTGAACTTACTGTGGAAGATGAGAGGAAAGCCAGCAAAAAGCTTCAAAATAGGGAGGTGAGGTTAAGAAGAGCGTGGAGAAGTCGAGAAAGGCAGTCAGAGATAATAAGTTAACAAGTGAGATCAGTTAAGATCTACATTTGCATAATAAAGGTAATTAACTGAAACGCTTTACTCTTAATGACATTGATTTGAATTTGTGGGCTTCACCATTGCATAATGTTGAATTCAGTCGTAACGCTTCACCTCCATGTAGGCTTCCATCCATGGTGGACGCAGAGTGGCTCTGAGGCTGTGCCCCATGCAGACGGAGTGGTGGCCTCTGCAGGAGTACCCATGGCGGGTCCCACACGTCGGCTGCACAGCACCCGGCTCAGGCACGAGATGCTCTCCAGATCCTCACTTTGCACCAGATGTCTCTTGTTACGTCTGAGTCTTGGACCCAGACAGATGAGCAGATCCTGTAGCTCAGGGAGTAATTGTAATTGTAATAAAAAAGCTCATTGTAATCCAGAAATGCGCTGAAGGAGAGATGGGGAAGGCGTTGGGAAGCCTCATGCAACGTAGATGCGACAGAGCCAGGAACACGGAATAGGCAAAGTGAGGGCTATCCTGCAAAATACCCTGTTGGCACTAGCTAATCTTGTGACCTTAAGCTGTTTGTAGGTATTTTGTGCCTTGTCCTCTTTTTTTTTTCCCACTTTTGTTCCCTATTTCCACATACTGATGTAACGATAGACATAATCTGTATATCCTAAAAAGAGCTAAATATCAGCCTGTGTTTAAAAAACAAAAGTAAGAATTCTGATTCCTAAGTAAATCTTCCTTTCCTTTCTAAAGGTTTGTAAGAAGTATTTACACTATAAAGGTTGAAAGTAATATTTTATATGAGAAGATTTTTTGCAGAATGCCATCATATCAGCTATAAGTTTGACCTTATTATGGCTATAAGTTTGACCTTATTATGGAAGTATACATAAACGTATATGCCTATGTACTATGCCTAAATACTTTCTTTTTAAAAAATTAATAATGCTAGACTGGTATCCTAACTCATACGTTGACGTTCACTTATGAACTGAGCGCAGTATTTTTACTCCCTGCTCCTGAAGCTAGTACTGAAGGTTGTAGCAGAATTTAGAAAATATGTTTTAAATTCTGAAAGACTTTTTTCCCTCTCAATGTAATGTGGTAAGTTACAAGGAAAAAAAAAAATTACAAAAATCACCCAGCTGTAGGGGGGAAAAAAAAAAAGGAATTAATGATAAGTTAGTGTAACCAGACACATTGTTTGTTCTGCTTTGTATTGGAAAAGGAGAACCTCTCTCATTTTGAACTCCGAATCTATTGAATGACGCACTTCTCTTAATTAAAAGACCCTCACCTCGCAAGCACTGGTATTAATAGCATTTGTAATGCATTACAACTTTCACTGGTGCTTTGTATTTGAAAATGTAGCCTTCCAAATTGTTTTTTTCTGCTTTAGAATGTGACTTAACTAACTTATCAGGAATTCTTGTAGGCGTATCCTTACAACTTTCTGCATCTCTGTGAAGTGTTTATATGATGCTTAATAGTGTCTGCAAGCTGCTGTTTTTACTCAACTTTCCTGAATTTCAAACATCTATATTTTACTCTCTTATATGCTTTTAACTAAGGTATAGTAGATGCATTTTTGCTTCGGTACTAATTCGAAATGTAATATTCATTTCTTTAGAAGACATTTTTGTTGTTGTGCATGCCTAGTGTTTTGTATGTTGTATATTGCATTCAGAATATTTTTTTCCTTCTCACCTATCCACAAATGCAATGCCGTTCCCATGATGCACCTCTGCTTGCTGTTTACCTGTATGTTAATTCGCTTGAATCCCATTGGCCCACTGCCATCATGTGCTCGCTGCCTGTTATTAAAAGACTCAGTCGACTGCCAAAGCAATGAAGCGACCTCTCGAAGCAACTGTAGACCTGGTACTTTGACCTTTCACCTTTTGCTTTGCATGTAGCTTTTTTTTCCTTTTTTTTTTTCTTTTTTTTTTTTTTCTTCAGAGAAGCAACTAATGAAATTTGTATCGCTTTACTTTCGAACATCAACCGGAAATGATTTCACCTACTCGTTAATTTACCGGAAACTCTATTTATCCATCTCATTCTCATACGTAATAAACGCAGACGATTTAGTTTGGTTCCTAACACGGTTTCATTTTTTTAAATATCCTCTCATGAAAAGTCGAATTGAGATAAAACTGCTTCTGTAATTGAAAACGCTTAACGTAATCCATTAATCTGTATAATAATAGGAATCGATATTTAAATAAAAAAAAAGAAAATACTTGGCAATGAAACACAAGTGGTTTTTTCTCCCTGTAATATTTGAAAACCTACTTAAAGGCAATGCCATTTTCGTTGCTTTAAAGGCCTTTCTTTTCAATAGTTGTGCTGCTACAGTTTTAGGTTAATAGTACCACGCTTTTGCTATCAATAACAAAATTTCACTCATTTTACATTGCTGTGCTTTGAGTTAATATGCATGGCGAGGCATCTTTAGCCGCTTTAAAAAAAATAATAAGTTTTTGTATTTATGTGTACGTTACAGACAACGTCTTAAAAACGATGCCATTTTAACTAACTTCCTTATTTACAGGCCTTTCCTCCCGGTGTTCTTCACCCTTTACCAAAGAGACAAGCACTTGAAAAAAGCAATGGTGCCAGCGCCGTTTTCAATCCCAGTGTCTTGCACTACCAACAGGCCCTCGCCAACGCTCAGTTGCAGCAGCACGCCGCGTTCATCCCGACAGGTACGTTGTGCCCACGTTGCACCAGTTTGCTGTTACTTAGGGAACCCCCGTGTCAGGCAGCCGTGCGTAACAGGCGGTTTGCTTACGCTCCCTGCCCCCCGCTTGAGCTGAGGCCCGCACAGATACTTCCATGTCACTTTGATTCCTCCCGCGAAGTGCGAGAACCGAAGCAGAAATTCCAACACGCCGCCAGGCTGCTTTTCACGTCCACGGCCACGCTTACCGTTGCCCAGAGCTTGCCCCTTTCTCCCTCCTTTAAAATGGCTGTATTTGGGCTTGCACCTGCCAGCGCTCTCCTGGGAGACGAGAGGGCGAAGCTCCGCTGGGAGAAACGCTGGGGGAGGCGTCGCCCTTCAGAGGTGCCGCGGGGAGCGCGCGGCGGCCGCGGCGCGTCCTCCCGCTCCTGCGGGCGCCGGTTTGCGGCCCCGGGGGTTACCCCGGCCACGCTCGAGGGCGGCGCCGGCCGTGACCTTCCGGCCGATGCCTGCGTGGAAGCGCTGGCAAAACGCGTCGCTCCCCGCAGCTGCACGGGAGGGCCGTCAGGCGTCAGATGCGTTTTCGGGGTTTTCATTTTGGAACGCCACCAGTACTTTTCCTAGCGTTTGTGGCTCATAGCCGGGGACGTAATTCTTCGTGAGGGGCGATCTGAAGATGAGTGAATGTAATTTGCATTTCAGTGCACAGGACTCCCTAAAAATCAGAGCGTTCAGAGGTGGTTTGAACTGCACCGTGGCTGGTGGCACAGCCAGAGGAAGAACGTGCCAGGTGCTCATGTAACCCTCTAAATTATGTCAGTCACCCCCGCTCCAAACTTCCCAAAGATAAATATCCTGCCTAATGGGTTCCCTGATTTCAGTTGTAATTAACAAACTATATATTTTAGTATCAGAACGTTACCGAGTGAGAACTTCCAGAATCACTTAAAACGACGTGTTTGCAAACGCTCTTGACATTTCAGCGATGTTATTTTAGTTCATAAAAATAATGTCGGTTAAACAAGAAATGAAATGCAACACATGATGATTTCCCCATCTATCAGCATTCCCATATGTTTTTAAAGATAAAAACAAACACAGATGGCTTTGACTTCATGGAATTTCGCTATAAGGCCTGAGTAACAACCTTGGAGCCTGCCCCTGTATTTATAATAGTAAGTTATAGCATGCTGTATTTTGAGCGCATTGCTGCACCAGAATATCTGTGGCAGAAAACATACTGACATTTACGGGAGTGTTTGAAAAGAAAAATAGTAATTGTGAGACTGCCTGTTTGGACATGAATGGAAGACTGCCCTGTGCTTACAAACATACAGAAATTTCCACAAATTTATTTTACGTCGTCACCCTGAGAATTTGCAGTATGATACGCATTATTCCTTCTCTTAAGCACTCCCTTTCAGGGCTTATCGCTATTATGTGCAATTGCCAAGGATTTCAAATTGACTATGGAAAATACAGTAGTTTAAACCTTTTTCAGTGAAACAGCATTTGGATATTTTCCAGACTTTTGGATTGCTCACGCTTCCTCAAGTAGCTCATTCTTTATGCTTCTTATTGTCCATCCCTCTTTCCAACTAATGGTTGTAATTATAGATTTATCTTATATTTATCTTCCAATTTATCTTACAAATTTCTCATGGTAGGAAGGGTGGATCTTGGAACCAAAACTTAAGGGCCAGGTTGTTGGCAAGCCCCAGAACAAATGCATGAAAAAAGAAGAAACAGAGGGGTAACATAGCAGATGGAGCCCAGACCCAGAGTGGAAAGCCTTTCTCACGGTGCTGAACCTCCTGCTCTTTGCAAACATCATCAGCACCTAAAAAGGGTTAGAGAGAGGAGAGGGCTATGGGAGGAGGTTAGGAAAAGGGAACCCCCTCTGTATAAGTGGGTGTCACGAGCTTTTCCTTGAAGATACTACATCTGATATTCCCGTGGTTCCTGGGAAGGCTGGGTTTGGTGGGTGTAAGGACTGTCATGCCACCCAGGTCTGAGGAGCAATGCATGGTATTACCTGTTGGATTTTAAATGATTATGTGATATTTTCTGAACTGGTATAATTTTCAAATGTGTTCCTTGTGTGTGTGTGTGTGTGTGTTAAGTTAAATTTTATGACAAGTTTTGTTGCTGGAATATATATAAAACTTAATTGTTTTATATAACTTCTCTGCTTTCTTAACCACTTACTCCCCTAATAAAAAGTGTGGGGCTTGACTTGGCATGGCTTACCTCCAAAGTTCTGCACTTTGTTTGTTCTACATCAGTTTGATTGCTTTGTCACCTTCTCCTTATTGTTTGGTGAATGATCTTAAAAACAACAGACCTTTTCTCTCTTCCCATTGCTGTTTGTTAGTGTTTCTATAGCCTCTAGAGGAGGAACTTTATGTATTCTCCGGGGACTGTTCTTGGGTAAGGTCATTCATAGTTACACTGCTACTGCGACGGTCCGATAAGGGGCTGCAAGTAGTAGTTAAGCAGGAATACAGGAAAAATATTTGACTTTGTATCAAATATGCGTGTATGTGGGACTAGTCTCCTTACCTGCTTGCCTTCGCCAGCTTGCTATATGCTGTGTACTGAAAATAATACACTATTCTGTTTTTTTCATTTGGTCTTCCCAGAAAGGTTAAAGGTGGACGAGGCACCAAAATTAAACCACAGCAGGCAAGCGGTCTTTCCAGAGCATCTTTGAGGTGTGCTGGGAGCCTTTTGCTGGAACATTACACACTTGGAGGTGTTTAGCTTGGGGACTTGTCACAGTAGTATTTTCTTTGGTCAGAAGCACCTCTCCATCTCAGGTGTTGTGTTAAGAATGAGTACGTTAACATCAAACACAAACAAAATTGGTGAATGTTGATCTGCGCAATGTTGAGCCGAGTTACGCGATGAGTTCTAAAATCCCCAGATAAGGTGATATTTAACCAAAGACATTTCTGTAAAGGAAAACCAGTTGCTACAAAAGTACTAAGTGAAAGGATAAAAGTACTAAATTAGAAAGTGTATGAAGTATCTTGTATGTACACAGAAACGTGCCAAAAGTCACACGGTATACTCAGGTAGGAGTTTAGTAAGAAGATAATCACCTTTTTTGTCTTAAAGCAAAACTATGAATGACCTTACAGTTTCATTTAACTAACTTACTTCTCTGTGGTTATGCTTGAATCTCACTTTGAATGTTAACTCTAAACGGCTAACCTGTTTCTTCCCTTTATCCACTTTTTTCACCTATCATTGCATGACACGCAGGGTCAGTTTTGTGCATGACACCCGCTACCAGTATTGGTAGGTTCCAAATTTCTTTATTGATCTCTTTTTATACTGTGTATGATGTATATTCACTTGTTTCAAAAATCCTAGGCAAGATTTAGACAAAGACTAGAATTAAAGTTTCGCTTTTCCTTTTGGTTGACTTTGCAGAGTGTTTAGATTTGTAGATGAAAGCCGCATTTTAGATGTGATATCACCTGCTATAACAACTACACTGCAAAAGCATAATACCATGAATTCCAGTCTGCTTTTCAGTTTTCAGAGTTTTATTTCTCTTTATATTTTATATTGTCTAGTACTACAAAATCATAAAATACTGGAAAAAGCCAGCGAATTTCATCAGTGTTTTAAAGTTTCATAGTGGTGTGCCTGTTTCTCCTTTTTGCTGTGTGTTAGAAAGTTTTATCAGCGTTTCCCAGAAATGCCTACTTTGATCCACAGAGGTTCTGTTGAAACCCATGATCTGAATCCTGCTGCTCCTTTAAATATATTTACAGCAAAATTAACATTTTGGGCATGCAAAATGGAAGTCCGATGCAACAGCCTTTAAGACGGAAAAGTCATCTTTCTTCTATAGATATATCCCAGTGATTTTTTTTTTTTGTGGGACTACTCAGATAAGCAGTTAAAATATCAAGCCTTTAAAACATCAAGTTAATAATTCTTCCATGAAGATGCTGATTAAAACTCATTCTTAAAATGAGCAAAAGCAGCAATGTTCACAAAATTGACATTGCTTTTTTAGATCAAACAAAGCACTATTTAAATCAGCAAAATTATTATCATCCTTCTCCTGATTTTTGCCTCAAAGCAGATGGTAATTCAACTCTGGTAAAGTCTAACCGTTATGCAGTGCTAGTAGAAAAAAATGCATAAATTGGATTATAAAGGAGTCAGAGTATCTGGCTTACTTCAAAATGAAGATACATGAAAATAATCCGGTTTTTAATTGTGTTTAAAAGTTAAGATAAACGTTTATCTGTTTCCTTCGCAGTACAAACCACTGTACCTTTTTTTAGTAGAATTTTAATTTGGAATGCTTTATATCAATACCGGGGGAAAACAAATTGCCCATGTAGCAATTCTCAGGTAACAGGCTACTTTGGTAGAGACCTTCTTTGCACAAGTAATCCTGTTCTTAGAGATAACACTCGCGTCTTCAATGGTCCTTGCTCTTTTTTCTGGGAATCGCCGATTGTGTTGACAACCTTCCTTTAATTGTACTTGTAATAAGCTATTTTCCCTTTTTTTTTTATTTCTCCGCCACGCTTTCTCGCTTTGCACTGTGATTGCATGCCATCTGCCGGTTTAACCCATGACGATGGCTTGCCGCTCTTGATATTCACCATGCCAAAAATACCACTTCTCTTACCATAATGCTGCACCCTCCTGTTCATTGCTTCCATGGTTCCCCTCCTGAAAGTACCCATGATGCACAACGCTACGGCCGCCACTGTCTCTGCAGCAACAACTCCTGCAACAAGTGTTCCCTTCGCCGCAACAGCCACAGCAAATCAGGTTTGCTCCTTTTAAAGCTTTCTTTCACAAGATCCCGAACTCTAAATGAGTGCTGAGATTTTTTGTTTTAATTTTTCTTTTAATAAAAAAAATTCTCCCAGAGAATTTTTTTTTTCTTCTGTGTTTACCCCATCAAATTTTACTTTTATTTTTAAGTCGTTTATAGCAAGTGTTTGTGGGACAGGTTGCACTTATTTAGAGTTAACATTTGTTGCAAATAATGATGTAGCTGTGTTTTGTGTTGCGATGTTTGTACCTAATTACTGTGTAATTAACCCAGCTGGAGTTAGAATCACCGTAGTACTGGACTACTTACAAAAGTCTATTATTAACTCCTAAGTTCAAAAGGAAGATCATCACAGGTTTCAACCATTCAGGTGTGTTAATGTAGCCTTCTCCATGCAGTGTGTGGAAGTGACTAATACATAAGCATAGAAGCTGTCTAAAATCACAAGTGGGACAAGGCAGCTGAAAAAAAAAAAGAGAAAGAAACAAAATTGAATGTTTTCTGTAAATGCTGGTGATCAAAACAGCACTCAAGATTTATGATTATGCCTGCTTTATGTTGAAAAGTGTATCTTTAACCCGGGAATTATATTTCCCTAAGGAAGGACGTTGTTACAAAGAACCCCTAGGGTTATTGGCGGAGGCAGGCTAGGAAAGATGATACTTTCTCCTTTTCTTCTGCAGTTTGTTATGTTAATGGCAGCTTTCATTTTGGTAGGGTTTCCCCCTCCTCCTGTAGGACCTGATTCCCAGGGAAGACCTGTCTAGTGTGTAGCTTTAACTCCTCTGTTGGGGCTGTAGAGATTCCCACCCCAATGCGCCCGGCATCTGCCCGGAGAGGGGCTTGCACAGCACTTGGGTCGCCCTGGCTGTTCTCTTGTTTTGGGACCATGCTCAGCCACCGCCACCTGAGAGCTGTTTTCCCTTAGGTTTTGAGAGGTCAAACTGAGGAGGAAGCAAGCAGATTCGCTCGCCAAGAGAAAGCAAAGGGCTGTGTCCCCGTCACCTTTCCTTGGGTTGCTCCTGGCCAGACTGTCAAGCTGCTGCAGACCTGGTAGAAGTGCTCGCCCATTGATTCACTCTTCTCCACCTGCCAAGAAATTACAAAGAAATCAGTGAAAACGTTTTGCTTAATAATATTATACCAGCAGATTTTTTTTATTTTTTTTTTTTTTACTGTCGGTCCAAAACTATTTAAATATCCCATGGAAAAACATAAGTTCCCACAAGAGTTTGTTTATAATAATTTAGGAAAAATATACTACCTCTGAAATACACCCTACTTTCTTAAAGAAACACAAACCAATGCTTTTTCTCTTTTGTTTCGGAAGGCTTGTTTGCCAACATTGTGGTGTTTGTGCTTCTAGCATTTTCATCAAAAGAGGGTTGTCATTTTATGTGTTTTTTTCTGAGCGCTAGCTTGTTTTAATGAAAAAATTCTTGGGACAAGGAGGAGACTGCAGCAGGCAAATGGTGCATTTCTGTGTCCTTCCCAGAACTGCGTCTGCAGCAGAAAATTGTTTGGTGATGTCTAGTGTAGTTTTGTGATCCCAAAGTGGTGACAGAGGGACGTGAAGATGCCAAGGGACTATGAGAAAACAGGGCAGTTTGGGGAGGAGGTTGGCTGGGGACCGTGTCCAGCGTGGGAATGCCGTCAGGGCAGCTCTGCCGCCTGCACTGCTGAGCGACAGAGGGACCGGCTGTGGCTGAAGTAGAATAAATACATGTACACCTACAAAAGGACCAGTAAGCAGTCTTTTTTTTTTTTTTTTTTTTTTTTTAATGGGAATACTTTCACACGAATAACCAGTGCCACTGGGTAGACATAGGTGTGCCTTAATGCACTTTCTCATTTAGCGGGATGGCAGGCAGAGCCCCTCCTTTCCCAGGGCAGATTTCGTTTGCGTTGGAGGATTAGAGCATTTTAAATTTAACAGGAGTTGTAAAAAGTGTCTGTGTATATTTACGTAGTTACATATATTTGTGTGCTTGCATACATATAACTCCATGCTGAAATTAAAGGATTGTTTAACACAGGGATGGGTTTCTACTTGTTTAACTTCAGCCATTTGGAAGTTTGGCATCCAGTTCATCTGCTTTTCTAGAAGTCCGTGTTAGGGCAGGGTAAATTGCCCTGGAGGGTCCTGCTTCTTTCTCTTGCCTGTGGAAGGAGCGTAGGTGTGTAACCAAAGCTCTGCACCACTGCACGTGGAGGAGATGTGTCCCACCCCAGCAGCTTTTCTCGTTGGCTTCTGTAGCGTGTGCCATCGCTGTCTTCTTTCTTATTGCTCCTGTTCTTTTTTTAGTCTTTGCAAATCTTTAAAAGCTACTGTAAAAAACTCTGTATTTAAAAGTAGGGAAAGTAGTAGTTACTTCTTCTCTATAAGAGGCAAATCTCCAAGTTTGCTGTTTATTTACAACCTCCTAAGAGTTGGAGACAAAGCTACAACACTGGGAAAGGCTCCATAGTAACTCTGCAGACCTAACTCTCAGTATTTCTCTAGCCCAAGAAACACAGGAGGAGCAGGTAATTAACTTGGGTTATGACTTTGTTCATGGTCATAACATCCTTTGTTTGTGTCATCTTGTATGGATTTAAACTCTCCTGTGAATTTCAGAAAATGACTTTTTTTATTCCCTTCTAGATAAAATTTCCTTTCGTGGTCTGTGCCACACTGCTTTACATATCTCTGGGGATACTGTTTCCTCTTTCCAGTGTCTTTACTGCACTTTTTTAACCAACCAACCAACCAACCAACCAGCCTTCAGCCCATCCCATTTCAGCTCCCGTGGCTTCTCCTCACAAGGCGAGGCATGAAAAGAAAGTTGTAGCAGGGCTTAATCATTTAGCTCAATATAATTTGGCTTCGTATTCTGGCCTGGGGAAAGATTGCTGGACTTCCTTGGGTTGAGTGTGATGATCCAGGTGTCCTTGAAAGGGCCAGTGGAAGGAAAAGTCAACAACCTGAAAAGTTAGAGTCTCAGCTGATGGCTAAAAAAAACTAACTACTCTGTTGGGTCCAGTAAATTACTTAGTATGTGCTGTCATCTTGTATTTTGAAAAAAGATGAACTATGTCTCGTGTCTTCTGTATGCCCTTTCTGACAATGGCACGAGTAACAGCTCAAAATGTGCCTGTGTTGCCACGGGCACAGTCGGTCACGCCTGGCCGGCAGCTCTGTGCGTTGTGTGTTCAATGTATGGCACGAGGCATGCGAGAAGATTGTGTAGGGTTAAAGCCCATACCGTCGTACATCCATGTAGGGTGACACCAGTTAAGAATATATGGAAAATTGGAATCTCTTGCCTTTCCTGACTTACGGAACTTAGGTTCTAAAACCAAAATAATTTTCTGGCGTTGTACTTCGGAGGGGAGGAGAATCACTTTGACTTCGGCTCAGTGCAGTGAGAACAGGTTGGAGCAAAAGTGCTTTAGCAAACCCTGTTTTACAAATCCTGATTAAAAACTGACTCGGTTGATACAAGAGCTGGTGGTGTTGCTGTTCACTGAGTGTGGACATCTTGTGAGGGGGTGTCCTCTGTTACTCTAGCTGTCAGGCTGTGATGAGAGGGGATGGAGGGGGAACTTCGGCATGGGATTTTCAGTGAAGGGCAGGTGGACTTCCAAAGGTATGTGTGGAATCCGGGAGCATGACCGATCAGAGGTGAGAGGTTCTTCCCCTTTTCCTCTTCCCCCCTTCACAACTGCTCCAGCCATTCCCACCAGAGTGGGACTGGAAGCCGCAGCTGCTTAACCTCGCTTCAGGGTTAGATCCTTAATAAACTTTACATTCAGTTGTTGTTTGGGGATGCTGACGTTTTCTTCGAGGATGGAACCAGCAAAGTTCCAAGCAGTGTGAAACAACGGCGAGAAGTGGCGTTAGGACATGTATACGGAGGGTTTGGTCCTAGCTCCCTCTAGTGCATGCATGTGGGCAGAGGTATGTAAAACATGTTATTTAAAATATTTCTACAGTAATTGTGTGTAAATATATACTTCAGAGATCTTTAACAAAGCTTTTAATTATTAGGTAGTGGACCAGCAGTACTCGAGCAAACAAGGAAGCTGTTACCTGCTCAGCTTCGCTCACTGGTAGCCATAAGATTTCACAGATGATGATCTATCCTAACATTTTTTGAGAGAGGTGTTATTCTGAATTCTGGGACTGAATTCAGTTGACTTAAATTTTGAATAATGCCGACAGCTGTTTTGGGGGGGCTTTAAATTTATAAGTAGAAAACCTTACTATCGTTTCATACACATGTAGGCATTGGTGAGTCCTACAAGGATTAAAAGGCTAGGCCTCAGCCCAAAATTAAGACACCTAAGTGTTGGTGTCTGAGTATGGGTGTCTACGTGCAAGCTAGAAATTTAAGTGCCTGTTGTAGACCGTGAAGGTTATCAGCACAGTCAGATGAAGTCTGGAGAACAGTCTGGCTCACCCTTCAAAAGTCACGCAGGGTTTGGTTCAGTTGCCTAAACATATGTCTACTGACGTTTAAGATTGTCCTAAGATAACCTTGGGTGTCTAAGTTATCCAGGACATTTTGACAAGCTTTGACATCTTTGACAAGATGCAATACAGGACCTACAAACAAATCTGCGTGCTTCTGAACTGGCATCTGGACGACAGACAGGAGACCATAGCTCAAATGGTACTGAAAGCCTGGTGAGCAAATGACCCGCGCCTGCAGTGGGTGATCACATGAAGTGATCTCCAGGCTCCGTTGCCTTACTTGACTATGTTGTATCCCCCCATTGACTGTGATGGGAGGTTAGACACCAGCATTTCTGTGTCTTAATCTGGGTCCTCAGGCTCAGTGGGTGCTTCCTTAGTTCTTGGTTATTATAGGGCAATTACCAGCTTCCAAAATTATTTTAAAGAAAATAGTCTTGCTCGCATCTCTTCAGTAGAGAACAGTACATGGCTTTATTTTCTGTAGGAATGAAAATGTGCCAAAGACTGACAGTATAAAAATAGCATTACAGAGAATGCTGCTTAAAGATGTTTAGTGACAGCATTATTCTACTGGTTGTATGACCTTTAACCAAGAAGGAAAAATTAAAAGGCAGATCCAGTAGAAAAATGAAATCATAGGCCGTGTCTGAAAAGAAATAGAAGATCAACAGGCTGTCTCATGCTAAGGCTTGTGATTATCTAGCACAGCTGTTTTAAATTATGCATCAGCATTCGCACTAAATTAGGTGGCAATTATGCAGATATTAATTATGAAATCATTCAGTAGCCTTCAGTTTTGTCAAAATCTGTAAAAATACAATGAAGTGAAAATAAAAGTAGTTACCTTACATTCAAGTGCCACGAACGAAAGAACAATTAAAATATTTGCCCCGGAATTAAAAAAGTAGTTAAGATGATAGCATAAAATACAAACATGCCAAATGTTTAGTGGGGATTTGAGACACCATGCTTGGCTACTCCCTCGGGGCGGGGGGGAGCCGGGACGTGCAGCAACGGAGCACCTCTCCTTGCCAAGGTGCCTGTAAAGGCAGCCACCGCTCCCAGAGGAGGCAGATTCTCTGTTGACCAAAATGTCATCTGGCACCTACTCAAGATGTTTTCTTCTTCTGCATAAAGCAGAAGCGCCAGTTGCTCCCTCTTGCAAATATTCCCTGGTGTCCCCAAAAAGGGCTTCCTCTCCAGTCTACCCGTCTAACCCCAGGAAGTGCCGAGGGCTGTCATCGGCACTACTGACAAGGCTTTTTCTGTCTCACGTACCCTTCACTCCTTGGGGAAACCTGCTGAACTTGTAAATGGGGAAAAGAATAGCAAAATACTGAGAAAATCAATTTAAAAATCTGAAGGTAGTAGGAAACAGCCCTTTTTGTTGGTTAAAAGAAAACTTTTGAGGAGGAAGGCGGGAAGGGGAAACGAATGCTATTTACATCTTTAGTGCCAGTATATATTACAAGTAAGAACTGATGCAAAACTCTTATTACTGACTTGAAAAGCTTTAATTGCATTTTCTAAGATAATGGGGGAACAGGTAGGAAAGAACTTCTGCTGTGAATAATAAGTATCTAAAAATTTTTTGATGGCAAATTTTGGTCTAAAAATGCCATGAAGTCCCAAGTTAAATACTCTGTAGGAAAGTGCATTCTAAGAACAGAAAGGGTGGTTTGAATCTGATGTGTCCGAAAAAGGAGATAGAGGAACAGGTTCCTTTCTCAGACACATTACCGGAGGGGATGCTCGCAGGGAGCGAGCCCTGGGCAGAACAGCGTTGGGCATCTAGCAAGCCTGTGTATGGTGTCATCTTGCGCCACGTAGAGGTACCGGCAAGCCTTGGCATCTGGGATGCAGGACAGGACTTCTCGCCTTGCATCTGCACCAGGCTGGAAAAATGAACCTAAACGATCCTTGATGATGAAGAGTCTTTGCTCTAGAGAGGGTATGTGAATAGCAATAGCTTGTCAGGGGTGAGAAAGGAAATATGTAAAACGGCCTGCTGCCTCTTTCATGCTAGACACCCAAGAATCACAAGCCTCAATTCAGTCAAGTTACCTTGTCTGAAGACGCTGAGTTACATGTAAGTAGCTGTAACTTTCAGCATTAACAGTTTGCAGGCTCAGGAAGTGAGAGTTTCCAATCTTAAAGCCCACAACAAATGTCAAGCAGTGTCGAGAAAAGACCCTTTGAATTGCCTTGAAACAACTGACGTTACAAAATATGTGGTAAAACTTTATTTTCTTGAACTGTAAGGCAGCAAAGAAGCAAAGGCAAAAGATTACCCAGGAAAATTTAAAGGAACTCTATTGTAAGTCTCATGCAAACTTTAACCAAGTCTCTGTTTTAATAACATTTTTTTGTCTCTTAAGATAGCTTGTTTCTTTGTAGAGGTTAAAGACTTCTGGCAGGCTTGCATACAGTTTTAGATCACGTGCTTATATACAAGAAGCCAGTGGGAAGACATGGAAAAATCTCTGGTTTGGGGTTGTTTGGGTTTTTTTTTATATTCTCCCCTCTCCCACCCCTGCCCCCGTAGAGGACTGAAACCTGACTTCCCCCAGTAGCCTGCTAGATGGCAGCGTCACATAACAGGAGCAGTAAGCAAAGGCAAACACATTTCTTTTATATAACAAAAATCAAGACGTATTTCCCTTTCCTGTTATAGGCTGGTTTAGCTTGCATATGATTGCAACTAAAAAAAATGTATTTATGTTTGATGTGATAATTTCCTTTTGTGTTCTTGCTTTCAGTTATTCAAGAAACGATATTTTGACAAGTTGAGTAGAAGTCTTTTGAGGCATATATTTATGATTTAAACATAGGAAGAATTTTCTGAGATCAACTTACTTTGTAGGCATTTGGGGAAAAATGAGTTTGTTTCATTTTGCTTAGCATGTACACGCAGCTCACGTGAGCCTGTTTTTTTCCATCATAAAATTTTAACAACACAGTGCAGAGCTCCAGATGTACTTGTTTGGGATTCTGTTCTTTGAAATAATTGCATCAGGACTTCTCTAGCTGCTCGAACTATTTTGCCTCAAATTAAACAAATACCATATTTTTATCTCAGTGTATGATTTATTGCCCACCAGAAATGCCAGTCTTTGGCTTTGAGTGTGCAGGGGGCTACCACAGTAGAGACATCTATTTATTTATTTGTTTGTTTGTTGTACCTGTTGTGACTTTCAGCTTGAGGCAGATATTTGTTAACTTTGACTGACTGCATTTTTAGTGCAATATTATCTGCAGTGACAGACAATAGTGTGTATGCCTGTTTATGTGAGAATATTCAGGTAAGAAGAAAATTAAGGAAGCGGTGAGCAGTCAGAAGTCAGGAATGTTAAGATTTCCTCAGAGAAGTTGTAAGTATAGTGAGTTTTGTAGAACTGGCACAAGTGTTATAAGCGTGATGTCTGATGAGTAGCCTTGCTGAACATAAATTTGGTAGCTTTCTGTGTTTGAGTGAAGCTCTGGATGTTGCAGTGGACCATCTCATGCTCGGAAGGGAGTCTGAACTGGAGCGCCGCGCTCTGCGCACGGTGGCAATGTTCGCCTAAAAGGGATGCCATGTGTGTCGTGGCAGCCGCATCTGTCATGATTTGGGCATGCATGGTGCGTAAGAGGAAAATATAAAGCAGGTTTTGTTAAAAGAAAAAAAAATGCTAGGTGAGGACACCTAAGAAAATGCAGGTTTGGAGAAGTAGCACCCCTTCAAGAGGAATACGGGCACTTTCACATGTAATGTGCAACTTGCACTTGGCCTTTCACTCCTTTGTGCTCGCAGTTCCTCTGCATAAGCCTATTCTGGCAGTTTCTAAAATTCAAGAAGAAAAGGAAAATGATCGGAAAGTAGGAAGTGAAAAACACAGATGATTGCAGTAGCTCAGACCTGCTAAAAGGTAAAATTGAGTGGCTATTCAAAACAGTCACTGTACAGGTGCTCCTAAAATATTACAGCGGTGGTTTTCTCCTTTCTATGTGGTCCATCTGCTGCCTGTGCGATTAGTTAAAAATAGATTTTGGTAGAATGTATTAGAGTATGTTATGATCAATTTTTAGTACTGCATTCTTTATTACTTTAAAGAAGAATAAATAAAACCAGATTGCTTTCATTTTTAAAACAACGAGCCCTGTTTCTTCAGAGTGAGTAGGTACCTATTAAGTTGAACTTAAATATTAGACATTATTACTTGAGTAAATACCTATTGAAGCTCATAAGCACGCTAAGGAGTTGGCAGCACAAGTGGTTTTGGACTCTCTTTCAGGACCTCCTGAATATTAAATGAGAAGAATGATGCTGTTGAACCCTTGAGCCATTTGGGAACCCATAGGTACCTTGATCTTTTCTTTAAGATCATCATGAAGAGGTGGATTCAAACAAGGTCTTTGTCAGCTTTATGACTCCCTGATGGCCAACAGCTTGTGCCTGACGGAATGAAAATGTGTGAGCAGATGTGTCCACTTCAGCATGGACATCTGACCCTCAGCCATTTCCAGAGGCATATTATCAACATAAGTGACAGGCAGAACTGGGTACACTCAGATTTAGGGAAGAAAAAAGAAGATGGAGCAGGGCACCAGAATTACCACATCAGGCATGGGCTGTAAGAAAGCCAAGGAAATAGGACCTCCACCCCTCAGGAAACACCTGATGCCCCCTCTATTAGTTACTCTGTGGGCAGGCAACCAAGGAGATCATCTGTGGCCTAGACATCTCACCCTTTATATACAAATCAGAGGTCACCTTATTGATGAACAAAGTAGACGAATGTATTGGGGATGCATTGGATTAATAGAGAAGCAATAAGATAAAAATCCTCCTTCACCCCTGAGTTGAGGAGAGGTCCACAGTTAATGAGAAAAACGAAGCACTTATACATTAAGTCATAATATGCTGGAGATGAGAATGAGGTTTCTGGCCGTCAAGGGAGGAGGAGTAGCAAAGGAAAGAAGCCAGCGAGGCAAGGTAGAGCTCAGTGTGTTTATGAGAAGTGATGAAGTGATTGGCAGTGATAGCAGGCATAACAAATTGCTTTCAGCAGGTCCCTTCAACCCTATTAGTAGTTCTTTTAGGTTTTGTTTAGGGAAACGCTTTGGATGCTCATTGCAGGGGGTTGGACTAGATGACCTTTAAAGATCCCTTCCAACCCAAACTATTCTGTGATTCTATACTTTTATTCTTTTTTTTTTTTTTTTCAGTGTTTGCAGATGACCCTGTAGAAAGTTGCTAATTTGACATGAGTTTTACAGGGGTACGAACAGGTGACCATGGATTTTGAAGGTGGAAGGGGACAGACAAGTGAGGCAGGCCTGAGGTTAGACGATGGGTGCACGAATGTGCAAATGTATTTGGTAGAGAAAAGGAAGGGAGGCTCTTGTGGCAGTGACAAGACCTGCGATGTAGTGCAGACAGTAGGTCAGGAAGGGACTTCCAGCAGGGGATTGCAGCTAGTGCTAGGGCCAGGAGAAGAGCTAAGGCGGGGGAGATGAGGCGTGTGTACCCCATCACCTTTCCACCCTGAGCACTGGGGGCAGGCAGGCTGCTTTTAGGGCAAGCGAGAGTTGGAGCCAGCTCAGCTGTTGGCCAGTTGAGGACAGGGACAAACCCCATCCCTTGAGGGGTGTTGGTGGGAGTCCTGGGGCAGGGGATTGGAAACCTCGGGTTGGTGCCCCATGGAGGTGCTGCTGCTGAAGCCATGGAGAAATAGGAGGTGAAAAAGTCAGTCTGTAAGGCTATGTAAAAATTAAGTAAGACCAAGCATAACTGATATGATAGTGATTACTCTCAGTAAATGTCTGAATATTTACTCATAATTTTCCACTTTTGATCAAAAATTTTAAAAAAATATTGATTTATTTTGAAGAAAAAGAACAAAACACACGCCACAGAAGAGCATTGAGAGAAAATGAAAAAAATAAAGAAATGGGGGCATTTCCCAAAGGCATGGAGAAGTGTAAATAGTCTTGGGTTTCATGTCAAAGGGAAGAAATACTTGGTGTTAGTTTTATTTTTAGAAAGCAGAAGTTATGAGACAGTTTTATATGAGTTGGCTGTCTGAAAATATCTGTCATTTTTAATATATACTTTAGATGTATCTGACCAGTCTGGTACTTGTGTGAAAAACATGAAAATAGAAGATGTCACTGTGGTAGGATTCATCTGCCCTGACGCAGGTGTCTAAAAGTTCAATACCTCAGTGTGAACTGTTTTGCCACAAACTCTTACATTTGGTGGCGGGGAAAAAAGCATCATGAGTTGATAATCTGTCTCATGCTA
Source organism: Phaethon aethereus (assembly GCF_964289735.1). Classification (NCBI taxonomy): domain Eukaryota; kingdom Metazoa; phylum Chordata; class Aves; order Phaethontiformes; family Phaethontidae; genus Phaethon; species Phaethon aethereus. Next base: position 162,499,126 of record NC_138575.1, on the reverse strand, counting down.
AAATAAGGTGCCCGAGGTAGGCTAGGAAGATGTAAAATAGGGTGACCAGAGGAGTCGTAAGTGTCTGAAATAATCTGAGATGAATCTTGTCTACAAGAAACTCCTATTACTACATTGCTCTTAAAATGAAAGGCTGAGCAGTCTAAAACGTTTTTGGAGGAATAAGTGCTTCCCAGTGTGAAGGTCAAATATAATCTTAATGCCCCCTTAAGATGCATTAACACTTACAGAGCAAATTGTAATTTGGAGAAATAATTCCAAAACCTGAAAGAGAAACGTCTCAGAGGCAGATGCAAAGTCATGTTTTCCAGCTGATCCACTGTGACAGGTTTTTAGTTGAACAAGAGTTCACGTACACTGAATTCGTGCGGAATGGTAACTTTTCTGTCTTCATCGTTGTAATCTGGAACTGGAAACAGAATTTAACACAGAGAGAGTAAAGAAGCTTCATGAGTTGTAGCTTCAAAACAGAAAATCTCAAGCCAAACGGTGTTCTTGAATTTCATAGTACCCAGTTATGAATCTTAGGTTATTTGGTTAATTCTGTGAGCTGTATCAAGTTAAGCAGTACGCGTAGTAACCTGGGTGTCAGAAAAGAGTTCACAAAGGCGGAATTTCTACCTTAATTTAAAAGAGATTCTCAATTTTACCTTTTAAGTCTTGAGACGATAACCGGTGGCAGCCACCTCTGCAGGGTCTGAGGAAAGCCCAGGCTAACGTCCGTTTGTCTGCTGCATGCCATGGGTTGGTAGTTCGGGGGGAAGCTGCAGCCATTGGCAGTAACATCTCTCTTGGTTGTCATTCCCACAGACCTCACTGCAGAACTGTGTCTCCCTTAGGAGCATCCAGGGTTGCCCTGGCTGAATTTGGGAACGCTCTGCGTTGCACAGTGGGCATAATGACCGCTATGGTCGTTCAGAGGTCCTGAAGGTACTTGGAGATAAGGGTCTAAAAGAGCCATGCTCCGACAGAAAAGAAAGTATGTCCTGGCATTTGTGAGCTGGAAAATTTGGAAGAGCAAATGCTCCTTGGCAAATGGAAAGTAGTTTGCAGAAATTTATGTTCACTCTACGTATTTGCAGTTTCAGTGAGGTCTAGTAACTAACACTGGCACAATTTTAGTGATTCTAGTCTAAAGAGTAGGCAGCTTTCTGGCATTTCAAACAGGTACCAAGCAAAAAGGCAATGGAGAGGGTACCCTATGTCTGTGATGCCCTCCAAAAAATGCCCTTTGCTGTTCTTAAAGCTTCTGTGCATTCCTACCCCAGACTGGAAGTGCCAGGCCATTCTGCTTCTGCTAGGAAGTGTTCTTATTAGATCTGTTACTGCAGTAGCAAAAGTATGTTTTCTGGCACGTCTCTATCCACCACGCCTGTGGATCTTCTACATAAAGAGCATGAGAAAATGCTTTCCCATGCTTGACCTGTAGACCTTTGTACATACGTATATGCGCACACGCTCATTGTGTAGTCTTATTTTTCAGTTTTTTATGCTTAGATACACTGTGGTACAAGTGTCAATACCTGCTATCAAGTTGCTGTGAAGTATGATGATATAATAGTATCGCTGTGTATATGATGAGTCATATATACGTACATTTGAGATGTAATTCTTCAAACATGAAGCTTGTTGGATCTATTTACAAGTAATGAGGGAGTGGAGACTCTGTAATAGGTGTTTGCAGGTATGTTCCTTGGTCGGTATGTTCTGTGCAGCTTCTCCCTTTCCAGCACACAAGCGATGGAGCAATTAGCAGCGATGCAGACTTAGATAGCCTCCGTCTTCCATCACAGTTTATTACGTCGTTTGTAGATTAAACAGGAGAGTTTCACAGCGTTTTCCATGTAAAGTAGTTTAGCATTTTATATTTCTCTGTCAGACGCAGTGAAAAAAAACAGTTGCAGAAGCTGCTACATGTGTATGTAGCTATGGCCGAGTTTGGTATCTTTTGAGAAATAGGGTGTGAACATATAATTAAAGACTACAGGGTACGTTTTACACTTCCTGGCTAAGGTTAAAGAAAAATAAAACGTAGCTCTTCAGTTCTGCATCTCCGCGGTGGAGAAGCTTGTTCTGAAGGAGAGACTTGAGGTTTCTTTTCCTCGGAGGGCTCCTACCTGCGCTAGGAATAGGCAGGGTGCAACACGCCCTACTTACATGCCCCGCACGCGCGGCGGCGTGGCAAGGGCGATGCGCTGGGAGCAAGCCTGCTCCGTAGCCGCTGGCGGTGGGAGAAGCCCACGGCAGGGAGAGCTCCAGCTGCTCCTCCTGCACCCGCAGCCACGTAAACAGGACGTGCTCGCGCCCAAAAGGAAAGTGTTTACCTTGCCTTCGCTGTTTCCCGAGTTTCGAGAGGAGGGGAGAGACGGCGGGAATAGGGACGGGGTGGTGGGAGCCCTTACCCGGGCTCTGTCACTTGCCAGAGCAGAGCAGGGACAGGGTCCCTGCTCCTTCACGCTGCCCAGGGCCCCTGCGTCCTGCCCGGCACGCTGCAGGGTGAGTTGCGCTGGGGTTAATCAAAGTGCCAGGGATAGTCCTGCCCTTTTCCCGAGTTACAGCCTGAGGTTAGGCCCTCTGCCTCCTCTGCCACACGTTTTGGGGGAATTGGGAGCAGCAGTCTTGTGGGGCTGCTTGACCTTTTAGGATATCTCAGCGTGAGGGGCGGTGATCTGTCTCCCTGTACAGGGAGAAAAAAGCTGTAGGAAACTGCAGTTTTATCCCCTCAAAAGCTGGCAGACGACGTAGCCGGCTGCAGCGTCTGATCTAGTTTTTTACACCGAGGAGGTTTCAGGTTGTGTCCCATTAAATAAGACCTTACGATCCTTTAAATACACTTGCGTGATTATGGCTAACCCAGTATAGCTAAAGCTGCTTTATTAATTACATTGAGATGTTGGGTTGTAACACGCTAAAAATATCACTGCTGATAATCTTGGTCACTTCTTATTTTCAGCACAGCTACGTTCTTTGTACGTATTGTCAAACCACTGCGCTGTAGATGGGCCAGGGCTATCACAGGCAGGGCTGTGTTATTCCAGCAAAGGTATTTCTTTGTTATTTCAATAGGAAACAGAAGATAGGTGATAAGCTAACAAACTCACAATGGTGGAAGTTCATTAAAAATATATGTCCTTGTGGCATGTATGATGTATTTAGATGCAGCAGGTGTTTGTACAGTGCCGTTAACAACGGGGCCTCGCGTGTCACCAGATTTTCAGTGCTGATGGTAATGAGGGATGACTTTTTGGCACGCGGGCCAGTTAGGTGGGATCAGGGAGCTGGTAGCTGTGTGCGGAGAGCAAGGCAGTTACGGCTGTGAGGCGTGTTAAAATGGGACAGGGCAGGTGACCGGGACAAGCGCCTTCCACGCAGAGGCAAGCGTGTTTCTTTTCGGCAGTCTGTATGTCAGAGGTAGTATGTTGCTGAGGTTATTTTCAAAACACCCTTTTTCCCCCCCTTTTAAAATAAATACTGCATTAAGCAGCGGTCTAGCTTTGTAATACACAAGTAGGCCAAAGTGCTGTCATGACTGTCTTACATACCACCTACAAATGCAGCTTAAAAATCTGCCGAGTGCCATATTAAACAGGGAGAGCAGGCGACGCACTCCCAATTCTTTGACTGGTGCTTCAGTCTGGAGCACAGATTAGCCACGGCGTGATAAAACATCACACCCCTGCCTTTGGACATCACTTCCCCCGACAGCCGTTTCAGGCAGGTGATGGGCATCTGGACTGTTTTCCAGTACTGTGAGCAGGTCGAGCCGGTCACTGGGCACGTGATGCATTTAACCTTCACAGCGCTGGAAGCACAAGAGTTTGCATCTGTAAAATGGTTGCTTCACCCTCAGTTTGAGGCACTGTGGAGGTAAAGCAGCAAGGTTAGTGGCTAGTTAGGTGCACAGAGGCACCGTTACCATCACCCCCCAGGACCCCCTGACATAAAGAAGCCTGAAAAAACCTCTCGAGTGTGCTGACCTGCAGATAATTTTTTTAGGAAATGAGCGGCTGCTAGAAGTGCGTTGAAAAGACACTCTAGCTTGTCGAGAACACCCAGCCCTGTACATTTTTTTGCTGCTTAGCGGTGAGGGGCCCTGCTCCACCGTTTCCCCTGGCCACTCTGGACTCAGGGTGGGAGCTGGAGAATCGCAGCAGGCACCGACGCGCTTGCGAGCCTCCGCGGGAGGCGCAGGGCTGCTTCCCCCCGCTGGCAGCCGGGGCGCTGAGGGCGCGCACCCCACCTACGGCCGGGCCCTTCCTTTGCGGCTTCGGCTCCGTCTACGGTATTTTGACACACTAAACCCCCCGCCCTCCGCGTGTTCTCACGCGCGTGAGGACGTGTGCGCGGGGAGGAGGACGACCGGGTTTGTGAAACGCAAACGCCTCCCAGGCAGCGTGAGGATACAGGATGCTGTCCCGTGCGAGCTGCGCCCGAGCCCAGTTAGCCCGGCGCTGGCCGTCTGGGCAAACTGCTCGCCCCGCGTCGCCTAAAAGCGCGATCACGCTTTCCTTTCTCTTAACAGATAATCCTGAAATAGCCGGCAGGAGCGGAACGGAGTGCCACGAAGCCTCCCTGCGGACGGCCAAGCACGGCTACTGTACATACTACCCCGTCTCCTCCTCTCTAGAGTTGCCACAAACTGCATGCTAAGTCAAGAATTTGTTCTTACGGACAAATCACAAACTCGAAAAAGCTAGTGCTGCTATGTCATATATGAATATTAAATATGGTATGCTTACTATACTCCAACCTAAAATAGTTAACTACCTGATACCAGCTGTGATGTTTCAAGACATAAAGGGTAACATTTAGTTTTCAAGATTTTCTAAGCATAGTTTAATTCTTGCAAATACTGTCTTTTCTCCATAACTATACCTAACGGAAACGGTCCAGTTAAGTTAGTCTCCTGAGATTCAGTGTTCGTGAATCTTGCGAGCTCAGCAATAATTAAGTTGTATTGGCTAAAATCTTATCCCAGTTGCAGGTTTAATTTTCACCCGAACTATGATTGGGATTTTTCTCCTCGGTTCAAAACAATCTTGGGTTTGCTCCCCTAGCGAGTTGATTCCAAGACAGAGGAAGTGAAAGGCGGCCCAGTGTCCTGCACATCACCCTGCCAATCTGAATACTTATAGCCAGAAGTCCAAAGTAAAGCACAAATTCTTTAGATGCACATGGTTGGTGTTTGACTTGTTTGGAGAAGCTGCATTTGAATCATAGCAGAATAGCAGAAGAAAATTAAAAAATTTTGCACAGTATGAACTTCATACCCCTTTCAATCCCCAAAAGAACAAAGTCTTGAGAATATTATTTTACAAGTATATTTATAATGTTTTTAAAAGAGACTTTGCAGAAGTGCCTAAATTTTGTCACATCAGACTTGATGAAAGTGAGCCTGATGCCAACGGTCAAATCTCACCAGAAGCGAATAATCTTTCAAACTCATAGTCAGGTTACCAAAAAAGATCCGAGCTGTTAAGAAGTAACTTCTAGAAGTGTAAAATCAAACAAACAAACAAAAAAAGACCAAACTAACAAAAGGCAAAAAAGAAGGCTGTAGATGAAGAGATTTGTATGATACTCTTAATTTAATTAAAATTCCGTTGAGTCACTGAAACTTCATAGGTGACTTTAATCTAGACTATTAACTGAACACTAAGAATGTAGAATGAGATTCAGTTTAATAAATCATTACTGTCTTTGCATTTTTTTAATTGGATTATACGATTGTAACCAGATTAGAGTGGAGAAAAAAATAGTTCTTTTAATTGTTTTTCTTTAAAAACTTATTTTATGTCACGAAAGTATGAAGATATCTTTAATACAATTATATACATATTATATATACATACATACATATATATGGATGAAGCAGATTTTAATGTTGTTTACTTTTTTAAATACTTTGTTGATTTACAAGGTAATTATATATGTATAATTAAAATTTCATTTGTTTGATTTGAGATTTGTTTCAAGCACTATTGTACCAAATATTTCATATTTCACATTTTATATGTTGCACATGTATCACATAAATGACATAGTTTTTAAATTATTGTTTAAAAAAAAAACAAGACAGCTGTTATAAGTGGATATTATGTATAATTGTTTGCGGCATAAGTTTTCTATGTGGACATTATTAGTGATTGCAGTATTTTAACTTAACCTCTTCAGATTGATTGTAAACTATTTTAAACTTTGGCAGCACTGCCTGTTCTGAACGACTGAAGGCACTAACCATATAATTGTTTGTCTAGGAAATTATTTTCCGGGCTGAATCTTGTTTGTCCGATGTCTAATTACTATCTATTTATATATAAAGCTGGAGATTTGATCATCTGAAAGAAAAAAATAATCACGATTCGATTGTAAAATTAACATAGTGCTTGTAACGTTGCAGTAGTTTTAATTTGTGGAAAAATAATGTATCTTAACTTGTTACTTTAGCAGTTAAGGTATCACCATTATATACTATTAAAACACTAATATTTGTAGACTTTCTCAGTCATTATAACTAGGTAGTTGACACTGCAACTTGCCTATACCTGTCAAAGTTGTTTTTATTTTTTTATAATAGTTAATTTAGGCATTTGGGTAGCTTATTGTATAATACTAAATGGTAAATTATCCATGTTGTTTGAATATTTTATGTAGATAACTCTTCAAGACATTGTTTTGTGTGAACTTTTTATGTTTCGAAATAACTGTTATTCTATGTTTTTTACAATTAATCCAATACTACTATTTTTTGCCCATGGATGACAAAGCTTCAGATACATCAGGTCTTTCATCCAGATAAACTGACAGACAAAAAGAGAAAATGTATTTTTAATAAGAGATCCACTTTCCGACTTTATGACTTTGTAATATTCCTGAAAACTGTACAAGTACAAACCTATGCTAACAGTAAGGAGGCAATTACAGAGATGTGCAAATACGTGTACAACAGATTCTGCATTTTATTTATTTATAAAGTAATTTTATAGACTATTTCAAAATTTGGGAAGATCTAAAACTATTTTTCTGTATAAATATTATTTGCCAAAACTTTGTTTATATTTAAAAAAAAAAAGTCTAATGAAAATGATTAAATTTTAAATGCTTTGTTTAATTAAAAAAAAAAAAAAACCAACAAATAAAACCCCCTAAAAGAACCATGAGATGGGCCAACACAGAGACAGTGAATACTGTAGCTGGGACACGGTTTCAAGTTACTTGAGATGTCTCAGTGTTTATTTTCTTCAAAGAATACAGCACCTCACCAAAATACCTTTTTGTTTGCCTCTCTCATCCAGCATAATTGATGACGCATACAATGAATATTTCGGTAACAGTTAAAAGAAACCCCTCCATTCACTCTTTTTCAGTATATAACTACTAGTGGTCTGTTAAATAGCCATTCTATTTCTGTTGTGACGTTAAATTCATTCACCCAATGTACAACCACTGAAATAAAAAGAAGCATTTTAAAATGAGAGCGGAGTCGGGGCGTACCTTTCTTGTGGCGTGGCTCTGGGAAGAGGGGCTTGGGTTAACAAAAATAGTCAAAAAAGAAAGCCGAGGAGTCCTTAAAAAGTATATAATTTTTTTTATTCATTTAATTTTATTTTATTTTATTCCTTTTTTTTTTCCCCCCCCCTTAATTGCATCTTCAAGTGACAAATCCTTAAGTGCAGTCCCCTGGTTCGGGACACAGGCAGATGCTGTTTGAGGAAACACGTGCTCTTCTCCTGCTGGAGACGGCGTGCATGCCGAGGGTGCCGCGCTGCGCGGCTTTAGCCCCGAGCAGTCATCTGCTGCCTGTGCTGCCGGGGTGCAGGCAGGCGGGGGTTATCTCAGTGGCATAAGCGTCTCGCCGATGCCTGACTGGCGGGGGTTTTTTTCGCCGGCGCGTGCTCTGCCTCCTCTTTTTCTTGCCTACGTCTCAGAGAGTACTCCGCCAACACATAATCCCAGTTATCTCCTAGCTCCTCTGCGGAGAGCGGCATCGCAGAGGAGGTGCGTGCCCAAGGGCAGAGATCGCACGGCAAGCTAGTGTCAGAGGAGGGGTTCAAACCTCTGCCTTACAGCTCCATCGTTTCTTCACACCATCTTCTTGGGTCTATTTTTTTTTAAATGCTTTAAAGAAAGGAAATACAATTGCTGCAGAATCGAGAAGAGCTTGTGTCTTAAAGTTGTAGACATTTCATCAGCACGGGGCTGGTTTGAAAGGAGTCCAAGGTCACAAGTGATGTGGAAAACCACCAGGTCAACCAGTCAGTATCACGAACTGAGCCAGAAGCCTGCTGAGAAATGAGCATGTGGGATGGAGAGCAGATGCAGGGATGACTCGCAGGGACAGAGAAGGACTGGAGCATTAGAGGGCTGCAAGGGTGTTGTAGAGCAGAAGCAGAAAACAATTCAGATTCAACTTTGATCGATTCAGGAGCGGAAACCCTGTCTGTTCACATTTTCTTACGTTAAACCCCACCCTGGACAGTTGTTAGCTGCCACGAAGGGTCAGGAACATGTTGATTTTCTTGTCTAAAAGCTGCTTTGTTTCTTTTCAACTTTGTCTCTTTTTGGCAGTGGAGAAGTGCTCGCGGGATCCGTGAGCTTTCAGGAGCCACACCGAACCGGCCACCTTTGTACACCTCTGCGTGCGGAGCGCACCCCCTTCAGATAACATCAGTGTTTCCAAAATGAAGCAAGATACTTCTAGAGAAGAGGTTTTAGAAACCTTTGGTATTCCCTCCACCACACACGTCCTCACGGACAGACGGTGGCCACAGCTTTGGGTGCCAAAGGCTGCTCCCAGCTCCACATCAGCCTTCTCTAGAGCAGACTGGCCAGGTCCACGCTTACAGCACTTGGCTGTGTATCTCTTCTGGCCCCACATGGTGTAGGCATGACCATAAGGCATAATTATTATTTTCAGTATGTTTTGCTTGGTTTTCAGTTCAAAGGCCTGAAGTAATCTGAGAACTGGGGTTTTTTTGCAGCTCACTGGAATTAATAGCATGAAACAAAAGGGGATGTGACATTTGAGGGGTCGGAGCCTGCTGGGATAGCTTTGGATGTTTGTATACAGCAAAGGAAGCCAAAACTGGCTGAGCCTTGTCTGCGCTGCATTTTGGGAGTGTCTCTTGAGCAAGTTACCAAAACAGCAGCTGGGTTTTGGTTCAGGAAGAGTTGTTTCACTCCAGAAGAGAGCCCAGAAACACCCCAACATTTCTGTATTATGGGTGATGACGGAAAAAGGACTTGTGGGCAAGGCTGCTTGATGGTGTAGCCATTGAGTCTCCTCCTAGTGGTATTTATTGCATGCATTCATGTGACCCGAAAAAATGCCTTGCCAGAAATTGCTGAAAACCTTCCTTGGCATCTGATCATAGGCATACCTATGCCTGCAATCATTTCTTTAGCCAAGCCTCTTGTGGAGTAACCTCCCTTTTTAATGTCATATAATTGCCAGTTCTAGAGGCTTTTTGCATGGGTCAAGATGGTTTTTATTGCTGGGGGCAGGGGGGCAATCCCATCTCAGCTGTTGCATTAAAGCAGTCACTACTGCTGGTATACAATATATTTGAGCAAATAGTGATAGGTATAGAATATAAAGTTAGATTATCTGTGAATGAAAAAATTCTGTAAATATCTTCAAAATTCTTACTCTTCTAATTCTGTAATTATAGAAACCATAGAAATTGCAGAAAATAAATTACATGTTGAAAATGTAATCAGCGAATTACATCTATGAAAATCTATGAATCTGTGAAAATACCTTCTGCCCCGGGAGGGAAAAAACACTCAGAAATGTGAAAGGAAGATGCTGGTGTGAGCTGCTCATGCAAAGTTGTGTTGCAGTTGCATTATTTACACCAAAGGTTCTAAAAGAGTGAGGAAAGTACACTTGGCTTTATGATTTAGGAAAACCACTACAGGAAAGACGCTCTGCTCCTCTCATCTTCAAAGACCTGGATTTGGATACTACATTTAAGGAAAACAATTTCTGGTGAGTGTCCTCCGTAATCTAATTGTCACAAAACAGTCGAGGTGTAGCCCACATGGTAGGTGGTTCCATGGAGGGTCACAGGACCAAACAGATGCTGGGATGTGGTGGTGACGAGGGTGACCGCAATGGTGTCAGGTTCACCTTGTAGGAACGGCCCTCAGGCATGGTCCCGCAGGTGCGTGCCTACAGCAAACCTGAGCTGAACAGCTCGGAGAGCTGTTGTTTACATCTGCCATGAATGCCTTTTCACGGAGGGGTCGAGAGAGGAAATGCTTTTATTTCCTTGTTTTATGGTTGTAGTCACCCCACTGAATGCCAGCAGAGAACATTCAGAGATGCTAAATTTGGTAGCTGACAGCACAGCTCAGGACTGTGAGCAAGCAAGTTTTTCACGCTTGGAAAGCTTTTAGGGTGGGATCCAGCTTCCTCTCTGTAGCTGTCGAGTATTATTTCGGGCACCGCAGGGTACCCACTTGGCCTAAGGCTGCCGCTACGGGGGAGTAGAGGCCTGGATGGATATCTTAACTCAAGTCTGCCAGCCCCATGCAGGTGTCTGATACTCTACAACACCTCTGAAGAGTTCAGTCAATGAATCCCACCTATTTTCATATGGGACTGTCAATAGTAACAGTGGTTCTGATGCATTTTGAAAGACCATCATGCACAAGCACTTACAAAATCATGAGATTGGCTTAAATGGTCTGATGGTTAAAAAACGTGTTCTTCTCTGTAGGTATTATTTGGAGTGTATTCAGCTTGCTTGTTTTAGCTTTTTCTCTCCTATATGATGCCTAGAAGTGTTTTTCATGTCAACTAAGATGCCCATGTGCTCACAGAGGTGAATTTAAAAGAGCAACTCATAACTTTCTTGAAAAAGTCAGGAAAATTGATGAGAATTTTACAGATTTGGTGAATTCAAGATGTTCTTATCTCTTATCCCATGTCATAGGGAGGAATGAAGAAATATGGCTTAATCTCTGAATGGGCTTTATTCGGTTATTATTATGCCAATGGAAGTGTGATGTTATCAGTATAACTTAACCTGAATGCAATTGCAATGGGATAGACTGTCCATATATGCAAATAAATCATTCTGTTTAAATGTTTCATGTGGAGCGATTGTACCCCACTCTATCCAATGTAGTTATGTTGCTTTAATTTCTCTGTCTGTAAGGCTTGATAAGAAGCTGTCTTCTGACAGGCGTTTGGTAAAGCCCACACATTCATTTCCAGGTTTAAGGTAAGTGGTAAAAGGCAAGAGCCCTGTTTTGTGTCCTTCTTCAAGCCAAATGTGCTTAAAAGAAAAGCTGTGTAAGCAAGTACAAGTAAACAAGGACTCACGTGGAAAAAAAGTGGTCAGCCTTGATCAGATCACAGAATCACAGAATGTCATAGAATCATAGAATTATAGAATCATAGAATGGTTTGGGTTGGAAGGGACCTTAAAGATCACCTAGTTCCAACCCCCCTGCCATGTCAGTAGGCTTTCTAAATACAGGGTGTGCTAGAGAGTATTTTCCTTTTCTATTGACCTTAAAAGTGATTACTTTGTACCCATTCTAGAGGAAATAAATGAGGTTGAAGTGTTCTAATAGAGAATCAGTGCCTTCCTCCATGAACATAAACTTTCTGATCCAGAGCAATCACTGGGCTGATGACACTGGCAACTCCTCCTGCAGTCTGTGGAGTTTCCCTTTCATTTCCTTTTAACTGGATGATGGGAGAGGCTGAACGTCTTCAAGTCCAATTTTATTTGGAGTTGCAAGTATGTATGGGGCTTTTTGGTTGGTGTTTTTCTCCCCAAATTACTTCTTAGATTGATCACCCATCCTTTGTAGCTTTTAAAGGGCCAGGCTACTTACATTTCAAGTTTACTTCAGTCATCTTTAAATTCAAGCACATTTCAGATGTGCTTGTTTATCTTCTAGATCAGTTCCTCTTCACAGAACTTACTCTGCATCAAGGTATTTCAAATATTCTGCTTTATGAAGTACAATCTAAAAAGTAATTTACAGCAACGGAAGTGATTTGAGACAACCAGCATGGCTTCACCAAGGGCAAGTCCTGCCTGACCAACCTAGTGGCCTTCTATGATGGAGTGACCATATCAGTGGACAAGGGAAGAGCTATGGTTGTCATCTGTCTGAACTTCTGTAAGGCCTTTGTCATGGTCCCCCACAACATTCTTCTCTCTAAATTGGAGAGAGATGAATTTGATGGGTGGACTGTTGGGTGGATGAGGAATTGGTTGGATGGTCGTATCCAGAGGGTAGTGGTCAATGGCTCAATTTCCAGATGGAGATTGGTGATGAGTGGTGTCCCTCAGGGGTCTCTATTGGGACCAGTAGTGTTTAATATCTTCATCAATGACATAGTGGGATCGAGTGCACCCTCAGCAAGTGTGCAGATGACACCAAGCTGAGTGGTGCGGCTGACACACCTGCGGGATGGGATGCCATCCAGAGGGACCTGGACAAGCTCAAGGAATGGGCCCATGTGAACCTCATGAGGTTCAACAAAGCCAAGTGCAGGGTCCTGCAATGGGGTCGGGGCAACCCCCAGTATCAGTACAGGCTGGGGGATGAAGAGATGGAGAGCAGCCCTGCTGAGAAGGACTTGGGGGTACTGGTGGATGAAAAGCTGGACATGAGCCGGCAATGTGCGCTCGCAGCCCAGAAGGCCAACCATATCCTGGGCTGCATCCAAAGCAGCATGGCCAGCAGGTCGAGGGATGGGATTCTGCCCCTCTGCACCGCTCTGGAGTGAGACCCCACCTGGAGTCCTGCGTCCAGCTCTGGAGCCCTCAGCACAGGAAAGACATGGACCTGTTGGAGTGGGTCCAGAGGAGGGCCACACAAATGCTCAGAGGGATGGAGCACCTCTCCTGGGAGGACAGGCTGAGAGAGTTTGGGTTGTTCAGCCTGGAGAAGAGAAGGCTCCAGGGAGACCTTCTTGCAGCCTTCCAATACTTAAAGGGGGTTTCTAAGAAAGATGGGGACAGACTTTTAGCAGGGCCTGTTGGGGTAGGACAAGGGTTAATGGTTTTGAACTAAAAGAAGGTAGATTTTGACTAGATATAAGGAAGAAACGTTTCACAATGAGGGTGGTGAACCACTGGCACAGGCTGCCCAGAGAGGTGGTAGATGCCCCATCCCTGGCAACATTCCAGGTCAGGTTGGACAGGGCTCTGAGCAACCTGGTCTAGTTGAAGATGTCCCTGCTCACTGCAGGGAGGTTGGACAAGATGACCTTTAAAGGTGCCTTCCAACCCAAACCATTCTGTAATTCTATACAGAGAGCCTATAAGGCAAATAAAACCCAATTACATAAAATTGTCAGCCAGCTCTGCACTTTCTTATTTGCAACCACTCTATATGCCAGATGTAGCACAGAAGTTATACGGATTGCCTAAGCAGTGGCAATAGTTTTCTTCTGAGCATCCTTTTCTGTGTGCAGGCAGAACAAAACAGAACAGAACAGAAGTATTTACCACACAAAATTAAGGCCTTTTGTATTCAGCCCCAGAGTTCCTGTATAAGCAAATGGAGAGAGAGCAACCAAGGCTTTGCCAAGAGGGCAAACACATTCAACTTCTAGGCAGGATTGCCTCTTCTGGAGCCTGCCCAGCCTGGCTGCCTATGGAGATATCTAGGGTGACCCCCTCCAAAGTCGAGCTCGGGCACACGGTGAGGTGCTGTGCATCCCCATTCCTGCCCCCAGAGAGCCAGACCCTTCTTGGTCTGGCTTCCACCTGAGCTTCTCTTCTGAGCATATGTTCACCACGGGAACACTGTGCCGCCTGCCAGCTTCTGCGCTTTTATGTTGTCTGAGGGTGGTTGTTTTTTTAAAGCATCTTGTTCCTCTTTTCTTTCTTTCATTCTAGAAATGACGTAGGCTTTTTTACCATCATGCGGTTGAGGAGCACGTTTCAGTCCTTGCACCATCGCAGCACTTTAACGGGTCATTTAGGCCCATTAGTTGCAATGAATTGATTTCTCTTGCCAGCACAGATTGAGCATGCTGCCTGAAAGGCAAGGAGATGATTTGTAAGTGACCTGTTCTGCAGTAATCAAATACCTTTCCCCACCGCTACACAGCTACATTAATATGAATCCTTTTTTGCTTAGAGAAACTTCAGGGGAAAATGTCCTCTTGCTACTGAAGAGAAGTATTAGCCAATCCTGTTTTAATCTGTGAGCAGAGACTTTTATCTTCACCCACTTAATTCTGCTGGCCTTCCTTAGGAGACCCTTGGATCCAAATTAAGAACCAAGCTGCTCTTGACCATGCACAGTTCCTTGCAAGCTTATGAAAGCCTGTGCAAGAGTCGCTACCAGTGGGACTGACCAGACAGCCTTCATTTTCATAACTAAAGTGGAAAACCACAACAGTCTGAGTATTTAAAGCATCGTTTCATTATGGGTTTGCTTTATATGAGAAGTAAAGTGGTCAAAACCTTCCTCGAGAAGATCCGAGCTTCATGCAGGCAGTGTTTCACTGGCTCCATCCAGCATTTTAAGGTCAGGGAGAAGATGGAGAGGCCAGGCTGCAGTCCAGGCTGACTGCAGACAAACCCTGCTTCAGCAGCAGACGCAGCATTCTGCTTACAATTATTTGGCCAGAGAAGTTCGCCAGTTTTTCATGGTGAATGCTGTCCAGGGGAAAGGTTTTGAAGAGAGCTCACAGGTATGGTGGAAACCCAACGGAAAGCAGAGGCATGGAGCAGTGAGGAGGATCTTACAGCAAGAAGCCAGTAGGGTTTCCTCTTGAAAAGCAAACCAAGCACGGCATAATTATTCTCTTCTCTGCCTCTCACCTCCATCTACATCAGACGTTCACTCCAAGAGACGTTCACCACTTCTTGGTGGAAAGGACCTTTTTTGTACGGACCTGTCATTTGGGAGTTGATGTCCTTTCTAGTTTGTTTCCTCTCCCTTTGCTTTAATTTTAGCCATAACGCAGACGATCGTCTGTGATACGAGACCAGCCTTCAGGCTTTGGTCAATGCAGCAGATATATTCCTCTTCAGGAGGAATATAATTATCCAAGGAATTCCTTTCAAATCCAAGTGTCCTGTGCAATATAATTATTCCTATTTAAATAAAGGACTCCAGCAGTGCTACTCAGCAGCACCTCTCTATACAAAGCAAGGGTTGTTTCCTCTTGACACAGCTTGCTTTCTGCTCTTCTCAGAAAATGACTCCGTTAGAATCAAACGTTAGTCTGTCAAAATGCCTGAAATCAATGATCATTTTATATTCAATTGGATCTCTACTTTTAAAATATATCACAATGAAACCGTTCTATTTTACTTCCCTTTATTTCTACTATTATTACCTCACAAATACTGCAGAGAGAAACAGCTGCCTCGTCTTTATTTTTTAGCTTCTTTCTAAGACGTATCTGGATGTGGCTTCACGCCCAGGAGTCCATACACTTGAGCCAATTTGCAATAAAACTGATAAAGAAAATGGCCCTGATAAGATGTGGCATTTGTAGAACTCAGATTTAGCCTTCTCAGCAATCGAAACGTGTCATAACGTGAATTTTATCTACACGTGTGTGCTGCAGCATCGTGGCACGGGGAGCTCCCGTTAACGGGGCTGATGTCCATTGAACCAGCCAGGGTCTGCGGTGGGGCTCCTCAGCAGCGAGGCCTGCAGCAGCTGGGCTTCGCCAGGATTGGAAACATTACTGGAGCTGGATTTGCAGCTGAAAGGAGTAAACTTGGGCTGGGTTACTTGAGCAGGGTATTAGGATATGCTGGCATGTGGTTTTATGGGGACTGCCCGTGTGCTCGTGCTCTGCAGGACCTGCGGGCAGCTGCTCCGCAGTGAAGAGTGCCCTGGCTGTTGGAAATGGGAGCAAGCATCTCATCTTTTTAAGTATAATGATTTTTTTCAGGATCCCAAGGTGTCTGTCTGTGGCAATCAGCAGATGGATAGCCAGGCTGGCTCAGAACAAGCCGTAGAAGGTCGTCTCAGGCGCCTGAATAAAACAGAGCAGCTTTTTCCACCAGCCAGATTACTAGATTTACTAGAGGAACGTCCTACCGCCTGCTGGCAGAGCTGGAGGCAACCGGCTGGCTCAGAGAAGAGGACTCAGAGGCACAGCCCAGAGGAGGCGTCTTCATCCCCTAATGAATGGAATCCTAATGGCCTCACCCAGCTATCCTGCTCCCGCATGTGGAAAATAATACCAGTGTTCAAAATAAAACCTGAAGTTCCCTAACCTTTCATGTCAGCAGTAGCAGGACCCCTCTAAGAAGCTAGTAAGTATCAAGAAGGAAAGTCCGTGGCCTCCGCAGTATGTTCTGTAGCTTCTCCTTGTTGGGATTTCTTCTGCCAGATCCCTGGTGGATGCCAGCGCTGGCTGCCCTGCAGCCACCCCCTTCTGCCATGTTGCCTTCTTGCAAACCACGGGGAAATCAGAGCACGTGCAAAGACAGAAACACAGAAATGCATCTTTCTACCGCACTTGGAAAATGCCCTTGCCGGTGAGCCTGGGGAGCGGGTGGGTTTTACAGCACCCCTTGAGCCGGCCAGGTTGTGAGGGACTCCCCTCAGCTGCAGCCCCTTCAGGTGCCAGAGGCTATTTTTAGATTGGTAAAATTAAGGCGGCAGGGGTCCTGGGAGGTTGATTAGCTCCCATAGGGCACCTGCAGGCACTGGGAGCAGCCAAGGTGAGACGAGGCGTGCCTGCAAGGAGCCCGCCCGCTTCTGCCCTGCGCGTCCCTGGGCTATTGATGGCCGCCCGCCCCGCTGCCATCACTGGCGGCCAACGTGCCGCCGCCGAGCTCCTGCCCCTTCAGCAGAGAGACCTGGCTGAGTTTGTGTGGAGCTGGGCTGGAATAACGAGGCTAATGCAATTCCCCTACGGCCTCGCCTTGGTTTCTGTATTAACCGCTCCGCACCATAGCCGGTGCGGCTTCTTTGTGTAGGGCACCAAGCTTCCCCAAGCCTCTTCCCAGGGTATTCCCTCCTATTTCCCAAATTCCCCGCTTTAGGCCCTCAACCCGACAACCGCCCCACTAACTTCACGCCAGTGACGCAGGCTCACCTTGCTCACCCGGCTCCCACCAAGCCCCCTCAGCAGAAGCTGTTCAGCCCTTCCCGGCGTCCCTCCGCACGCCTTCCCCGCGCGGGGGCGAGACGCAGGGCTTGGCTCGCTGTGTCTCGCCAGTGTTAGGAAAAGCCCAGCACCCTTTTAGAGCATTTTGTACCCCCTTAGGGGCGAACTTCGCGTTTGTGTTGATGAAATGAAAATAGCTGGAGGTTGACGATGGGAGCAGCCTGCAGCTACGCCTGCTGGTACGGCAAACCTGCTGCGCCTGCCGCAGGGAGGAATCGCTTTCCGTTCCGCTGCCGGCAGCGGCCCCGGCACCTGACAGGCCGCTGCCTTTTTCCTCTCGATAAAGCTCACGTTGGCACCTTCTGCCAACGCTCGGCTCCCAAGGTTTGGGTTCATCACTGCCTTTTCTATCTCAGGGGAAAAGTAACATAACTAAAAAATCCCATTCCTGAAGCGTTTACATTCCTAACAATTTAGCTTGCTCACTCTCGTCCCTGTGCGTCCACAGGATGCGAGGAAAGGGCCTCAAGTTGCGCCAGGGGAGGTTTAGAGTAGATATTAGGAAAAACTTCTTTATAAAGGGAGTGGTCGGGCATGGGCACAGGCTGCCCAGGGAGCTGGTGGAGTCACCATCACTGGAAGTGTTCAAAAAACGTGTAGACGTGGCACTTCAGGACGTGGTTTAGTGGGCATGGAGGTGTTGGGTTGGTTGGACTTGATGATCTTAAAGGTCTTTTCCAACCTTAATGATTCTGTGAGCCTGTGATCTGCTCACCCACTGCAGATGGGCACAACGGCATGGCTAGAGCTGGTGGGGACCTACCATTTGATTTGTTTTGCCCTCACACGACTGAAGCATCCATGTGGCTTCAAGGGGAGTGCTGCACCACTGCCAGAGCAGCATCTCACCCCTTCAGCTAAAACCGCTTCTCTCTTCATCCGTTTCCTCATCTGCAAGATGAAAACAGCAACATCCTGGCAGGGGTTTTGCTGGGGAGAAGCGCAGAGCGGCCGAAGGCTGCCTTCTCCCCTCGGCTGCTTCAGGCGATGCTGCTTAAATCAAGCAGCGACACGTAAACATGGAGCCAGGACTGAACAAAAAACATTATTTATTTTGATTCTGGCAGGTTGAAAGCGGTGGTGTTTGTACAGCGGTCCCACAAATCTGAGAGGTCAGCTCCTTAGGTCACATAAACCAATGCAGCTTTAAGATATTGGAGTTTATGCCAATTTATAGCAGCCAAGACTCTAGCAGCAGGTTTTCAAGGCCATGGAGAATGCCGCAGCTAAGGCTGTCCTTGCTCTTTAATCTCCTTTACTTGTTGTTAAATAGATGTTTCTTCTTCTAATCAAATGGCTCTGTGTAATGATATATCAGCATCAGAGACAATCCATTTCTTAGGCACTAGTTAAAATACCAAAGTAAAGGAAATAAAAAAGTGCAAAGAGAGGTGTAAATAGTCTGTTTAACCAAAACACGCCGCTTTGTCTTTTCTTTGTAAATAGGTTTTTTGTGTGTGTGTGTTAATTATATTATTGTCATTTTTATCTGGACAGCTATCCAATTTAGAACTTGAGAAAATATTTCCTGCTCAAACAGGCAAGAATCAACCACCTTCTAAAAAATTCTTGACCATGACAGGGTTTAAATAAAACTCAGTGGGGTTTCAGACAACTTACATACACAGAAACACTACACTTACAAATATATACAGACACAGGTACTTAGATAATATATGCAAATTGAATTATCATTTTTTAAAATACAACACCAATTATTATTTTATTTCCAGCACGCTTTTAATAATTTCAAAAGTTTGCTTGTAAGATCATTTTATGAAAAACTAGTCCTTAGTTAGACATGCGGTGGCTGGTTAAGAGAACATTTCAGGGCCACAGTGACCAGTAACTTTAGCTGCTCATACCTCCCTCTGTGTAAAGACAAATATAAGGTTATCTGACAGAAATTTGTTTTCTCTAAAACAGGTGTGGGGCATCCAGCACAGTGGTTACACGTATAACCACAGCTAACACATGTATGCACCCTCCTCACCTTCAAACGAGATGGAGCTCCGGTACCCACTGAGTACAGCCCTGTGAGGAGCAGGGGGACACACCTTCATGCCCCCCAGACACACACACGTGCCAGGCTGCATCACCACGGCCTCCACACGTGCAGTTAGCCCTGCTCCGAACTGCAGCCATACCTACACCCCAGTGGAGACACACAGGTATGGTGCTGTTCTGGATATATCACAATCTGACACGTAGAGCATTTGTTTGTGGCCGATTTGGAGCTACTGATGGCTTGGTTTCTCTTCCTCCCACGTTAAACTGCAGCTATTTCTTCTTGTAAAGAATTATTTTGGAGACCTAAATGGTTATTTTCTGGTCTTTGTTTCAAACAACTTCTAAATTACTTCAGGGACACAAATTCCCTGCTGCATCCCATTAGAGACTGTAGCCAAAAAGATATATAGGGTAACGTTTTTCAAACACCTGATTGACTCAGCGTCTCCTGAACCACCTTCACAAGTCATTTAGGCACTGAAGCCAAGAGCCATGGGGTGGTACTGCAGGAGACCCCTCCACACCAGGGCTGTGTGGAAAGAAATGGGCCTTTTTACTCGTCCCAATGTGGCCTCTGTGTACTTAGACCGGAGTCTTGCATCTTTATCCAAAGACAGTGGTAAACACAATTCTGGATTTTTTCAGGATCATCTTTCCTTTGCCTGGATGCAAATCAAGAATTTGATTTGTAAGCAATCGGTAGCTTTCACACAAGAGTACAGTTGATGACACAGCAATGCAAATTTTAGGAAGCAAAAGTAAATAAAGTTATATGGCAACATGTATTATTAATTAGGCTCTTTTGTTAAACAACAAGATTTCACTGACAGCTGCCTAGATGGGATGCAGCTGTTGAGGTGAATTATGTCCCACCCTGAAAAGAAGCTGAGCCATCACAATTTTTACCTAAATGATAATTTTTTTTTCAATGGGGGCATGATCAATGGTGCTGCCATATCTAAACAGATAGCAAGTTTTTGCAGATATGAGCTTCTTGGGGGAAAAAAATATACCAACTGCTACCCAGAGAATTAGATGGAGCAGTGCAAATTATGCTACTAATTACTATTCCAAGTTTAGTCAGTATTTATGTGCTATGCTAGCTGGCTCAGGTCTCTGTACTCTGCATTGCTGTCACTTTTGTGGTCACAGAGCAGATAGACACCCCTAAGTTGTATCCAGTAACACACTGCTGCTGAACACGCTAAAATCTAGTTTTTTGTAATAACAGTAAAGATAATAAATACTTATTGAATTAGGGAATGTTGTGGTTTAACCCAGCAGACAGCTCAACATCACACAGCCATTCGCTCACTGCCCCGCAGTGGGATGGGGGAGAGAATTGGGAAAAAACAGGTAAAAGCCGTGGGTTGACATACACAGTTTAATAGGACAGAAAAGGAAGGGAAAACAATAATAACAATAAAAATATATAAAACAAGTGATGCACAATGCAATGGCTCATCACCCGCTGACCGATGCACAGCCAGTCCCCTGAGCAGCGACCACCACCCCCCGGCCAACTCCCCCCAGTTGTATTGTTCAGCATGATGTCATATGGTGTGGAATATGCCTTCGGCCAGTTGGGGTCAGCTGTCCTGGCTGTGTCCCCTCCCAGCTTCTAGCACACTCCCTGCCTCCTCGCTGGCAGGCCAGTGTGAGAAGCCGGACAGTCCTTGACTGAGTGTAAGCGCTGCTCAGCAACAATTAAAACATCAGTGTGTTATCAACATTATTCTCATCCTACATCCAAAACACAGCACTATGCCAGGTGCTAGGAAGAAAATTAACTCTATCCCAGCCAAAACCAGGACAGGGAACAATCCAGCAGCCAGTCACTTATTGGTGTATTACATCTGTTGGAGCAAATGATGCTTATTGGATCTGAGGATGATACAAAGCTGAGAAGGACCTGCAAGTACACTGGAAGACAAAATTAGAATTCAAAATTATCTTCACAAATTGGGAAAAAATAGTATGAGAACTGTGGTGTAGTTCAGTGAAGACAAGTGAACAGTACTGCACTTACATAAGAATAATCAGCTTCACAAAATCAGGATGAGATGCAACTAGCTGAGCAAAAGTTCTTCATGAAGGAGCTGGGTGGGAGAGGCTAATTACAGATCACAAGCTTAACACGAATTACCTCCACCATAGTTTTGTTGTAAAAAGTTCCAGGTTATACTGGTAGGTAACAAACAGAAGCCTACTCTGCCAAGAAGTGAGTTGTACCTACTCAGCTCTGGAAAGACCTCAGCTGAAGTACTGTGTCCAGTCTGGGATGCTCTGCTTCAGGAAAAGGATGCTCTAGCCAGAAAAATTCCATACAAAGATGCAAATTCGATCAGAAGTCTAGACAGTGTTGCCCATGGCACTTTTATCCTGGAGAAGGGGAAAATCTGATTTGATTGAAGTTCCTAAAACTCTGCTGAAAAGGGGACATACAGCTTCAAAACCTGAGTGAACTGGACAAGGTGTAGCAGGCTTAAACTACACAAAGGGAGATTCAAGTTGAACCTCAAACACAGTGCAAACAGCAACACACAGGAATAGGTTGCTTACGGCTGTCGTGGCACCTCCATCGCACGAGGTCCTTAGGAAGTGGCTGTGCAGATGTCCATCAGGACTGATCCTGATGCACTCACACTGCCTCACAGGAGAGTGTGCCCTATGTGATCTCTTGAAATCCACTCATCAGCGTGTTTTTTTCTGCAGCTCTAAAGAAATTCCAGTATGTTTCAGTTGTAGCTGCTCATGTCAGTGATCTTGACATTTCTGAGTAAGATGTTTCAGTGCTGTCCCTCTGTAGGGGTGGAAGTAACCCCCCCCGGATCATTTCAGAAACTGAGAGCTATACCAACCAGTGAATGTTTATAGGGCTGGCGTATCAGGATGTGACACAGCCAAAGAATTTGCAAATGCTGAACTTCTAATCAAAGCGTTGGTGGGGTTTTTGTACCAAGAGGTAGAAAATACCAATCACACAAATGCAATCACAATTAAAAACCAGAATAGCGCTGATTTCCTTCCTACAACTCCTCAAACTGCAGCAATAGCCCCCCAGGCAGTGACTGAAAAAGGATGAGCAATGGTGTGTTGGAGCTCAAAGGCTTTGTGCTAACTGGATGAGAGACCGCTGGGGGATGATATGGTGAGTAGCTAGCAGGGAGAGTAGGAATTTGGTCAGCTAGTTTCCCTGTCAGAGCTAACATACCATGGAAGCATGGCCTTGGGGAAGAGAAGTTGTGAGGACACTACATGAAAAAGGGAAGGAAGCCAAGAAGCCACGTGAGGAAGAGAAGTTTGCAGCAAGTAGAACCAAGAATGATGACACCATGAAAAAAAAACATCAAAAGATAACATCCTTGCTGCATTGCTGCATCAAA
Source organism: Phaethon aethereus (assembly GCF_964289735.1). Taxonomy (NCBI): domain Eukaryota; kingdom Metazoa; phylum Chordata; class Aves; order Phaethontiformes; family Phaethontidae; genus Phaethon; species Phaethon aethereus. The sequence continues at coordinate 162,476,608 of NC_138575.1, read as the reverse complement.
CTCTTTCCTTAAGTAAATACAAAATGTTATGTATTCCCCACGCCTCCCCCCCCCCACCTCCCGCTGAATAACTGGAAAAAGAGATCCAAACGTGAGAAAAACATTGACTTGGAAGATGATAAGAGAACCAGAAAGAAGAGAGAAACTAGCAGACACCAACTACCTTGAGAAGACTGTCAAGGAGCAGTTCTGGCAGATCCATCAGTCATCTAATATGCCTACTACATTCATCCCAAACCCATCAGGAAATCTTGTTGGAAACTGCCCCAGAAAAGTTATCCTGACAAATTTCAGTTCTCTGTAGTGGAACCAGATCTATATGAAAGCTCCTGAATAGTTCTGAAAAATCTAATTTTATGGATTTGTTTGGTGTGTTCTGAGTCACTCCCAAATTATTCTGCAAGAATCTACCCGCAATCGTATCAGCCCTCACTGGAGTCCCAAGAAGAAATGTAAAGAGAGACTGGAGCTAATTCTTTGTATTATTTTCCTTACGCAAATAAGCTTTGGTTCTTCTTTAAGGTAGCATATGCATATCTTGCGCTTGTAGAATAGGCCTCCTACTATAACACAGCTCTGAAAGTTCGCTCGAAAGCAGTAGTCACAACGTTGCATTCATGTACAGCACTGAAGACCTAAACAAAGAATATGAGAGCTTTGTACAACTCAAAGTCAGTTCCTTTTTTGTTTTCCCTTGCATGAATCTTTTCTCCAGGCTCAGAATGATTACTGAGCTATTTTTATTCCATCCATACTCACTGTTGCCAAAACTTCCAATTTTATCACAAATTCATGATATTGGGTCTTCTTAAAGCACCAGCTACTGGAATCAAGAACATGAGACTCCTGGCTTCTCTTAAAAAACCCCAAATGTTTAATGCATGAGGAAGCAGCGAAAAGACGCAACAATACCTAAAGACTAAAAGGCAAATCAAAGTCAGTGCTGGGATGCAAACCCTCATGACTTTCAGGCCTTTAATGTTTATCTTTGAAGGCCAGCGGTTAGCAACTCCTATGTTGATAATGATCATATATAAAACTCACAATTCTGAAGTATTTATTTAAAACTTCCTGCTCCACTAATTAGAGGTTGGTCTCAACAAGCTCCCAGAAGTGGGAACCCCAGAAGACTTTCAGGTAGAAAGAGAAAAGTTACTCTACAGGTGAGACCTGCCTCCCCACACCCATATCCCCAAACTACGTCCTATCTACATCTGCACATTCACTGAGGGAGGGAGTGTGGGCCCATGCCTGAGCTGGGCAGACGTGTCCATCTATTTTGTGTGTGGAGAGGGGGTGAGCGTTTGCTGACAAATTGGCTGCTGAGTCTTTTTTGGCAGATCTCAAGTCCCCCGAGCAGTGGCCAGCCCCCTTAAAACCTGCCTCTTTTCAGGGACCTTTTAGGGGTCTTACACAGTTTGCTCTGGATACTCCACAGAGCAACCAGCTTTACTGCTTAGAAGAAGTGATGTAAATCCAAACATCCAGAACAACTGTGTCTACTCAGACATAAACCAAAATGACTAACCCAGTTTTAGGACACGTACTGAACCGAACTGATCTAAGTTATGAATTGATCACACATGAGACGAAGATTAAATGCTGCCCCTTTTATGAAAATGCATATTGAATGGGAAATCTTATTTTAATTTACAGTGTAACTCACAGCAGTTAAGGCATCTTACGATTTAATTCAGCTCTGATTATTTTACTCAAAATAACCATGTAAAAAGAAAATATTACCGTAACTGCAATATTAAATTTTTATTGATGCCTACAAAACCTAATGCCGTGAAATAGGTGACTGATGCTTATACTCTGGTCATTAAAAAGGAAGAGTTAAACTTATTTCCTTTCAAGTCTGACTCAGAAAAAAAAAAACACGCTATGTGACTTGTGACAGATATTGCAAGACTTTTGTACCTCAATAAAAACAGACGATCATTATCTTCACTTTCTCTTAAGTCTTGCGATTGAATTGATTTATTTTTGAACATCACAAGGAAAAGGAGTCAAATGGAATAATAAATTAGCTGTTTTTAGTTTATATTACTGTGGTTTTTATATCCTGAAACTGACTTCCCCTGTTTTCAACCTACAGCTGAATGACAGCTATTTAACTTAACTTTATTGGCAGATGAGTATTTCTTACAAAACTTAGATATGTAGTGGAAGCTTTTCATTAAAATTAATAACACCACCAAGGTTTCCTGTATGCTTTTATGGGAAGCAAAGAAAACTTTGTTGTGAAATGCCATAATACATCAGCAGAAGTCCACCAAAGCTCCACTGAAACCAGTAAAAATCAGGTCACATGCTAAACCTTAATATTTTCACTTAGATTTCTTGATGCTTTGGGGAATGGTTTGATCAAGCTTTTACTCTTAGTAAGAAGAGGGGACAGGAGCAATTATTCTTTTTAAATTTAACCACCAGCTTCAATTAAACACGACGACCTTATTATGTGATAGGGATGGCTATCTGACTGCATAAAGTAGTTAAAAAACATCAGCCCAACCCCTCAATGAGTGATCCCCTTCCTTTGAGCGGTGAATCTGCAATCTCAGGAAAGAACATTAATGAGATGATGACAAAAAAAAGCTGTCCTGATTTGCAGAGCTACCAAACTGGCCATCCTCTGAAATAAACCTACAGGACTGGAGCCTTAATGCTCCTTTCTGGGTAGCAAATTAAATTATGACTGAGAGAAGACTTTGGTATGCTTACTCCTATTATCTCCATCTCTTTCACACTGTAAAGAAACAAAACAAAAAAATCCCAACCCAAACCCCAGGGACTAGAGCACACAACTGAAAGTGGCAGGTACAGCAACTTAATGAGTAGCTATTGGTGGAGCCACAGTAATTGCATTCACACTAGTTGTCCTCTTTAGTTTTAAGGTAAAACGCATTAAGTGAATCTCGTTCTGCTGGGATCTAGTTTGTTTTCCTTCAGAACACAGAACAGTCTCTTGGGAAGCAATCGGTGTGGGTTTAAACTGTTTCAAGCTGAGGACGGCGTTAACTTCGTTCCTCTTTCATAGTTGAGTCCCTGGCAGATAGCAATTATAAAACAATTTGCATTTCTAGTCTGGATTCACTTTCTACAAATTTAGTGAGCTGAACTGGTCCAGTGCAGGAGCAGGCAGCACCAGCACGGGTGGAAGAGGGAGAAAGGCGGTATGGGTCTGGGGAGGGTCGGGGAGCTAACCCAGCAAGCAGGCAAGGTCTGCTTACACCCCTATCACAGAAAGTGCATGAGGCCATTTCAGAATTTGGCTCCCTGACTCTAAACACGCTTAGATGAAGGCTGTAAGCAATTTAAACTGAGGAGAAAAAGCTGCCCACACAACATTACCGATCAGCTGGTTTAAGATCTCCCCATTCAGCATGCTTGACTGCTGGGAATCCAAGTGCTAAAGTCTCAATTTTGCCAAGATTTTCCTAGTACTTACCTCAGCTTTGTGAATTGTCTTCCCAAAATCAGGTACCAGAACTAAAGCACGGGAACACTGATCACCATCACACTTACTACACTTGGTGGATCAGCTGAGCTTCAGCCCCTGCGCACCCCAGTTTACCAGCTTAGGGTGCTAAGCCCAGGATGGTACACGGCCAACTCCCTGTGCTTAGAGGACTGTTAACCCCAGCCAACGCAGACACTGGCAGCTGCAACGCATCACTGCAAATTTTGACTCTGACCTTACAATGAGGTCTATGGAGAGCTGCTATCTTATGTTTGCACAGAGCACTCCTGACTTCAGTAAGGCTTAACACAGACACAAAAGTCACCTCACTCGGAATTCAGACTGGTCTTCACCACTACAAAACAAAAGCACACCTACTATGCCTTCAAAAACAAGCGCTTAGATTTCCTTCAGAACAAAACAAAAAAACCTAGCAAACCTAAACTGGCCCGCAAGCAGTGAAGTTAATGAAACCTAGCTTCCATAACATGCTTTTCCAGTGCAGTAAATTAAATCCCACTCCACGCCCTCCACCTTGCTGGCACCTGTCAGGCTCTTGGGCGATCAGAGCTGCCACCTGACTGCAGCCAAACAGGATGGAGGAGGTCCAAGCTCCTTTCCCTTTACAAGTGCACTTGGGTGGTTCCTGCTCTCCTCTAGAAAGCTGCTGTTTTAATGAACAAAGATGTCAAACACCTACAATTTTGCAGTCAGTGAAAGAAAGGGACAATATTACTGCTGGGATAAAAGGGAAATTAACAGTGTGACTACCTGAAAATGTTAAGGATAGGGTAAGAAAAGTCATCCACCTTTCACTCCAGTTAGTTGCATCCTGAATCTCATAACAACTTTATGGATAGTTCTAATAAGATAATTAATTTAGTAAGAAACATTAAATACTAAACATAATCTCAATCCTTAATACTGGCTACACTTCCTAAAATACTGCAATGAAACATGGTTAGGAGCAATCTATGTGATGACGGAACTGCACCAACAGCCTGAATGTAAAAATATGACAGTAAGCAAGGACAGGAAATCACCCTACTAACATGCTCTTAAAGGAGCTCTTGACCATGGAAAACAAATATACACTAGAACAGTTGGTAGAGTAGACAGGCTGTATTTCACACGTTCTCTTGTGCTCCATTGTCAGGAGACTGTCATCAGCTCTCAGAGTGGGGGGGGCTGTGGATTTCCCCATTTTTCAAATTGCTCCAGTTTACATCTTGCCACTGATACTGTTATTATTGAAGAATTAGCAAACCCTGGCATTGGAATGCAAATAGGTGTTAGAGGCGTTGTTCCTCTTTCATACACATACCCTACATGTAGTCAGAGGCTACAATAGCTAGCAAAAACTTATGAAACAGTATGTTGATTTCTGCATAAGATAAAAATTCCATATTTATTGAGAAACTCCAGCCCATCATAAAACTGTGGTTAGCTGCAGGCTGATGAAGTTCAAAATAAGAGAGTCCAATACAGGACATTAGAAGACTTAAGAAGTGAGCAATAAAACTGGTTTCTAAATCTTTTGAAGCCAGCAAAAACCCAGCTGTACAGCACAGAGGGCCTAGATGACTCCAGAGTCTCCTGTGATAAGCTGCAAAGGAAGCCACACTGGGAAAGCTGTGGGCCGAGACATTTGCCTGGCAAGCCTTGCCCAGTTCAATCTTTTGTGGCAGGAAGTTTCTCTTCCCCCGAAATGAACTTCTTTTTTCCCCCTCCACTCTTTGGCAAAGAATAGCAAAAGTATAAGCAACATGCATAAAAGAAAGACTGGCAGCACCTAAGCGGCCCCATGTTCTCCACCTCGCTATAAATAACTCCACATAACTCATACTGTATTTGTTTTTAGGGCTGAGTCTCCAGTGCTCAGTAGGTGAATTTTCAACAGTGTCGCTCTCCCTAGATTAATCAAAATCAACAAAGGGCGAAGGCTAGAAAAACAGGGCAATGGTCAGGTGTTCAGCCTCACAAGTGAAGTGGCTGAGATCGTTGGGAACAGTCATCCATTCAAGGCATCCAGCACCTCTCCCAGTTGACCATCCTGCCTTTTATTTTTCATCCTCCATGCTATACATACGGCCCTTCTATATTTTGTTTTTGTACGTGTTTCTTTAGTCCCTGCACACATCACCCCACTACCATTAAGTGATAGAATACTTTGCTGCCCATCAAACTCAATAATCTATGAGACTGAACACCTGGTGTAAATCTCTCCACTGGGAGCATTCCTGTTACCTCTTTCTGAATCGTTGCCTTCTCACTCTATTCATCGTCCTCATCACGAATGAGCAGTCAACAGCTTCTTTCTGAGAAGTATTGAACATTAGGAGTTTGTTGCAGTCTCAGGACGAGTAAGAAGTGAGGCCCAAATCTCCTCCCTTCAACACAGATCACTTAAATGTATTCTGTATGATTGCACATCATCTTCCTGTTGTGAAGCATGATATATTTTAAAGCCTGTTAAGACATGTTCATCTTTCACTGATCTTAACAGAAGCTAAAGCCCTCAGTCCCCTGAGATAGCCCTTAATTTTCTATCTAGATTATAATCAGTTTAGATCCATGCTCTTCTATCAATATTGTTCATTAGCTTAAATGCCTACTCACTTGAGCTTGACTCCACCCTGCCTTATTGGTTACTCATAACCTTCCTCCACGTTTGCTTTTCCTAGGTTAATCAGACAAATATTCCTAGTGCACTCTCATAGATAAACTTTGTTCTTTTCCAGTAACCCTCCCGGGTGTATTTCTGTAAAAGTTCCTCTTTCCTGGACATGGTTTATCAGAACAGGACACAATAATGTCTCACTAGTCACCCAGAAGCTTGACTGTGTGCGTGCCAGAGTCACATTTGTTTTTTCACAACCACATTAAATTGGCAGCTTCCTTTCATTGTTGACTAATAAACCCAGCTATTTTCCCATTACTCTGCTGGAGGGTTCCCCGATTTATATTACAAATACTTATTAATCCATACATGCAGTATCTTGCATTTTGTGCTATTACATGTTCTTGTAAGCTCATTTCTATTACTTGAAGGTCTCAAGTCACCAACAGAAATGAGGTTATTCATTGAAATTATTACTCAATTCTGACCAGACTAGTGAGGCTCTGCAACATTTACAAATGGATTCTGGCAGTCCTGTAAAAAATTCCATGTATCTCTTTGGTATTGAATAAATTTCCATCACACAGGTATATGGGGTTTTGGTTTTGCTTTGCTGGATTTTGACTACATAGGCATTGCGAGAAGCCAGCGAAAAATCTTCTTTCTTCTAGACAGACCAAAGCTATGGGCATCCTACTAAGATAAATTTGTTTTGAAGCTTTGCAGTTCAAAAAAACCCACAAACCCCAATGCCCCCCACAAAAGCCAAATAGAAGGCCCAAGCAAAACAACAGAAAGCTTAAAACATTGCATGAGGCAAGTATTTATCCAAAAGAGTCAGAGTAAAATTGTGCTCCAAAAAGCCAGAAATACATGTGCCGCTCAAAAATTCCCGGTTAGGTTCAGAAACATGGAAACAAGTCAACAAGGAAACAGAACTGGACTTGCCTAGAAAGCAGTCTGACATCTTAGGCCTTACTTAAGATGAAGACGTGACAATGCAAAGGGAAGAACAGCATGATAAGAAATGCAAGCACAGGAGTGAGCTCCTTTTCTGACACCTTTCAGAAAGAGTAACTGAACAGCAGACTAATGGCTCTGGCTGTACCATAAGTCTCTAATGGAAATAATGCCTTCTCTCCCTGTATCCAATCATTGCAACCAGTGATATTTGAGAAAACAAAGGTAGGGTTACGGAGTCTGTCTCATAGTAGAAAGACAAGCATACAAATGTGAGCATCATTCCAGAGCGATACCGGTTCCCATGATATGTTGTTTATGTCTCCTCATCAATCATTTTCGTTTTCGTTACTGTTTACGTGGAGTATTTTTCTCCAATTGTATCACCATCTTTCCAGGCCCTCAGTCTCTATCAGAATGAGGAGGCAGACACTCAGTAGTAACAAACACCTAACGGCATCCCTCGCAAGCACACGCCGGCATGACGATCGCAGTGCACTCAGAGGGAACGCTCACAGGATCCGTGCGTTAGATTTCATGAATCCCATTTACTTTTGTATACACGAGGGGGACTAACACGGTGACCTCGGGCCCTCCGCAGACGTCTTCAGCCTCCGGAGAAGTGACAGATTTAAAAGAGCAAGAACTCACCACGCCACAACCCCCATCCCCAGCACACCGGGAAGCGGAACCAGGGAGCCTGCACGGGGATTTCCCCTCAGGCGGCTCGGAAAGGCCGCTCCCGCCCACCCCCCCGCCACCTACCGGGACAGGCGGCAGCGCAGGGACCGCCGCCGCCTCACCCAACAGCCCTGCGCCCCCCTGGTGCGACGCCAGCTCCCCCTCAGGCTACAGGCCACTCCCGGGTAGAGCGCGCCGCCCCCGCCCCCCCCCCCGCAGCTGCCCCAGCACGGCCGCCGCGGGCCCCTGAAAGCCACTTCCGGCCGCGGGACCACCTAGTGCCCGCCCAAACCCGCCCTCCCATTGGCCTATCCCGCCCGGCGCGTGACCGCTGCGCGGCCGCTGGTTGGCCCTGCAGGAAGCGCGTGTCGCGGAGCTAGCCCGAAGAGCGGGTTGGGGGCGGGGGCGGGCCGCTATCTCCACGGCGACAGCGCCAGGCAAGGGACGGGAGGAGACGGGCGGCCGCCGCCGCCGCCAGCCGCCGAGTCGCTGCTGCCGTCGGTGTCACGTGCCGCTGCCGCGCCCGCCGGTTGGCCGGCGCCCTCCCGGGGGGGGACGGGAGGGGGAACGCGGGGAGGTGCCACGTGACGAGGCGTGGCCCGCCCTCCTCCCCGCTCTTTCTTCCTCCTCAGCGCCCCCTCCCCCGTCCCCCGCCCCTCCGCGCGCCGGCCGGTTGGCTGTTGCCGTGGCGACAGGGGAAGGAGGAGGCGGGGCCGGCGCCCCACCTCAGCCGCGCCGCAGCCCGTGAGCGCGGCCCCGCCGCCGGCAGCGCCGCCCAGGAGCTGCCGCGGCCGGGAGCATCCGCCGAGCGGGCGGGAGCGGAACGGAGGCGGCGGCGGGCAGGGCAGGGCAGGGCGGGGTGGTGGCGGCGGCGGCGGCCCATGGCGGGGGGGTGAGGAGGGGCCGTCGGCAGGTGCGGGTCGGCTGGGCGGGCGGTCCGCGCTGGCGGCGGCGGGAGGATGCGCGAGTACAAGGTGGTGGTGCTGGGCTCGGGTGGGGTGGGGAAGTCGGCGCTCACGGTGCAGTTCGTGACCGGCACCTTCATCGAGAAGTACGACCCCACCATCGAGGACTTCTACCGCAAGGAGATCGAGGTGGACGCCTCCCCCTCCGTCCTGGAGATCCTGGACACGGCGGGCACCGAGCAGTTCGCCTCCATGCGGGACCTCTACATCAAGAACGGGCAGGGCTTCATCCTGGTCTACAGTCTGGTCAACCAGCAGAGCTTCCAGGACATCCGACCCATGCGCGACCAGATCATCCGCGTCAAGAGGTGACTTGCCCGGCGGCCGCTCCTCCGACGGCCGCGCCCGACGCCCACCTGCGGCCCGGCCCGCCGGGGCCTGCGGGCCGCCCGTCCCCCCTCCGTCCCCTCCTCCCCCGCTCCGAGCCGCCCCGCAGTGCCCGGATCTCCGGCCCGGGGGGCTGCCCACGCCCTGCCCGCTCAGGTGCCTGCCCCGCGGCTTCCCTCCCTCGCCCGCCTTCCCTCCCTCCTTACCCGGTGGCAGAGGACCCCCCCCCACCCCCGCCGGTGCCTCGCCCGCAGCCCCGGGCTCCCCGTGGGCGGGGGCCGACCGCCAGCCGCAGAGGTGGCGAGCGGGGCTCCAGCGGTTTCCGCTGCTCGCCCTCCCCGCCTCCCCACCCGCCTTTACGACGCGGTAAGTTTGGGGTGCTCCTGCGTGACGCACGGCAGGCAGGCTGTAACCGGCGGGGCGGAGGAGCAGCGGTTCCCCGAATGCCGTGCCGGGTCAGCCCGCGAGTGTACTTTCTCAGTGGACGAGCCGTAGCTGACTTTGCAAGGGAAGCACCTGGGTGTTTTCGTGCAGCACACATGTCTTCAAAGGCAGATAGACATCTACCTTTTCGGATACCGGCATAGGTATTTCCGTGAACTTCTTCCCGCTCCCCTTACAAGTGCAGAATGTAAGCCTCTTTCTGGGTAAAGAGGTGACGGCTGTGAGCGTTAGGCCTTACGTATGCCGGTGTTTCTCTTACATTTCCCACGGTCGCTTTGCCAGCCGCTCTGTCACAGTGGTGAAACACCGGTGCCAGTTTGTTTTTTATAACCACTACGTTGTTTAGATATGCGTCCATCAGTTAGATGTCAGCAGCTGAAATGCAATCAGGCACGCTGAAATAGGGGTAGATGCACCATTTGAAATCAGAGCAACCGTTTGAACCATAGTTGGATGAGAAAATGCCACTGGCCAGATCATTGCAGACCGAGATCTGTTATTGCCTGTGGAGAGAGGCTGTAATTATGTTGCCGAACTGGTAGCTTTGCCTTGGACATCTGAAAGGGAAACCCTTGTAAATAACTTAGTTGGACCACAGCTGCTGGATTTTCATCTTAATGTAGAGTTGAGCATAAAAAGTGATTATGGCCGACCATATGGTCAGGTATGGTGTGTTCACAGAAACTACCCTTCCAGACCAAGGCCTGGGAAAGATGTGTTTTGAAATGGGGGTGAGGGTGAGAGGGGAAAGGGGAAGGAGGAGACAAAGCACTGATATTTTTGGAGGCTTGCAACTTTCTCACGGTAGGTGTTTTTTAATATGTGTCCTGACTTTTTCACTGGAGATTTCTAAAGACCAATGTAACAAAGTTACTTTGAATTTATCATGGAAAATGCATTTTCCACATCCTTGTGATCCTTATCATTCACACATACCTTCTAGAAGAATGTTTTTTCTTTAAGTAGTTAGAGTAGACTTTATTCATTAGTAAATGCTTTTGGTTTTCCTGTATTTAATCAGTGATATAAATTCACTTAGTCTCTGAATGCCTAGCTGTGGCTTTTGCAGCTTGCATTGTGCCATCTGCATACAGGCCCCAGCTGACAAGCTATAGATGGGTGAAGTAGAAGAGAAAGCAAATTGTACTTCCATAGGTATATTGCTGGGAGTGGGTCTAAATGCTGCTCTTATTTTTCTTCTGCCATGTCTTCTACTGCAAGGCTTTTGGTTAGGTACTTTATGAAAGACACAAGAGTAATGTTTTAATCCTAAATTTTACTTAGGCAAAGTAATCTAAAGGCAGCTAAAATCCTGGAAATTTTAGCTAGTCCTGAAAATTTTAATTGAGTTGTAGTTGAAAAGTATATGCTGTTGACTTGCAATATCAAAAAGATATCGTTTCAGAAAGTGTACCAGATCTTTCCTTGTCAGCTTACCTCATCTTATATTTTTGGGGGGTGGTGGTGTTATGTTTTGGAACTTGTCTTAAGTTCGTAGGCAGTGTGAGACCTAATATGCTGTTGACTTAAGCTTGCCTCCTTTTTACCAGTTGAACTGGAAGAATGCATATTTACAGATATAATATGTATCTGTACAAGGACTTCTCAATTATAATTTACAGTTTCACAAGTGCATTTAATCCATGTTGAGACACAAATAATCATAGTCCTGTTTACTTAGAGATTTTGAGTTATATGTACCTGACAATGACAGCTATATGCTTATATTGATACAAAACCGTGATCTAAAAATCTGTGAACTTTCATTGTACCTGAAAACCAATTGGCCAGGTCTCTAACTGGTAGGTATCTCTGCATTTTACATGTTGTCCTTGCTTTTTTTTTTTAATGAAAGAATCTCTGTGTTATTACATAATTAGAGAGTAATTTTAATTACTCTCCCAAGAAGTAGAAAAGCCAGGTGGAATTCCCTCTTTGGCTTGAGAGATGCACGCTTGAGTCTTCTGCTTCCCTGGTCTAACCAGCACATACCAGGCCAAACTAAGCTAAGAGAGTCCTTCACTCCACCTGATGAAGTTGAGTTACTTTATAGGAATGAATGACAAGCTCATGAATGAGAGAGGAAACAAGTGGACCTTTACTTAACTCTGAAGCTAGTGGTTAGAAGAGGTTGAGATCACTCTTGCCAGTATAGTTTCTGTTCTCATTAAATGACTATTTAATATAAAAAAAATTATAAATAGACTTAGAAACAAGACCAAAATCCAGGTCTCCTAGTCTGCAGAGAAGTCACCTAGTATAAAGTCAAGCTTCCTTGTGTACTGTGTAGCGTGGGAGCCTTGCATCCCTTTCAGCCATGGTGCACAGCTTTAACAAGAGTGGAGGATGCCTTCGTAGCTTTTAAACAGGTAATTGAAGTTCTTTCCTGGGAAATGCTTTTCATGTAAACCATATTCTTCAAAGTAAATAAAACATTTTTGTCTAGATCTTTCTAAGAATGAGTCGAGGTGCTTTACCTTCAGCAAAGGAGCCCTGTCAGTTCTGAGTGGATGGGCGTACCACCGGCCGCTCTGACTAGACAGGGGATGAGGAGAAGGAAAAGGGTTTCAGAAGTGCTCGCTACACTCTGGGCCGGAGATGCCCACTGCGCAGCATGCTGCCAGCGTCGGATGAAGGATCTTGGTGGTACAAAATCACAGCTGCTGTTCTTCCTCCTCCAGATGCCGCGTCTTAACGATAGTTTCTACCCAAGGAGTGGCTTGGCCATGGCTTGGCTATAGCTTCTGTCCTACAAAGCAATCACTTCTGCAGTCAGCTCTTCTTGCAGTGCCTGCAACTAGCCCTGCTTACCTGGAATGTGCGCTTTAGTATCAGTACATGGGGGGCAGGAAAGCGATGGCAGGGGATGTGCCCTAGGTGAGTGAAGCTGTGGATGCCTTGTTTTGTTGGATTGGGAGTGTAATCAGAAGGTAGGAGGACAGAGAGCTTGTGCCCTAATGTAGGGGAGTGGGTTGTGCAGAATGAGGCCAAAGGTATGGGGTTGATCTCTGGGTTTAGGAGCTTGAGAGTGGCTCCATGCTTGTTTGAAGCTGTTACCACTGATGATGATAGCCAAATAAACAGTTTGGGTGCTCCTAGTCACTGTACAGTTGACTGCTTATCTGAAATGCATTGTTCCAACCCCATGATCTTAGTGTTTCAGGCACCTAGTACCCGTTTCTGGATCCCACTTGTGACAAATACGTCCAGTAAGCCTTGTTTCTTCTGATTCTTGCAATTGCTGAGGGTTTATACTGTTAGGAAGAGGGAGTGTACATAAGCACAGTATTTTTAATGTGGTAGCTTTGAAGGATATACCTTACTGTCTGTATACAAGAAGGATAAAGGGATTCAAATGCTGCTTTACTGCTTCCTGGTGAGATATTACACAAAACATGTTGTCTGTGCATTTGTAGGTGCTGGGACCTTCTTTCCCTCCAAAATGGATTTGCAAGCTTGTCAGCAAAGAACTGTCTGTTGTTTATGCTGCAGACAGAACTCTAGTTTCAGAATGAACTGTTTTCTGGAGAAACCTTTTATTTGTGAGAGCAAGGCTAAACTAGATGAGTGGGCCCATGCCAGTGGAGGTCTGCAGTGAAGTAAGAACAGAAGCTGTCAAATGAAACAGATTGGAAGTGGTACACCCCAGTTAGAGATCAAGGTTTAGCAATAAGTAGTGAGTATGCAGATTAAGAAGTGTAATTTGTTTTGTGGAAAAATGAGTCGTTAGGTAACTTCTAACACTGTTGTGTTTGTCTTTTGTGTGATTAGAAAGCTCTCTGAAGACAATCTGCTGATATTTACAATATACTGAATTTTAATTTTGGATATGACTTTGCCAATATTTTTCTTCCATGAAGGTACGTTTAAACCTCATTGGGTATGTATTCTAGGCGCTTATGTAGTCTTCAGTAATATAATTTCTCAATCTGTCCTACAGGCTTTAATGTATATATTTTTAGTAGAACTCCATGAAATAGAAAAGTATTTTTATTCAAGCAGAAAATTAAAGCACAGAAATAAAAAAGGACTCACAAAGTTAATTCAGAGTTCTTCACTTGCAATAGTGTCTCTGGATCAGTGCTTTAAAGACTGAACTGTTGTGTTTATGTTTTGGAGAATCTAACAGATTCTACTTAAAATAGTATTTTTTGAGAAATGCTTTATTTCAAGAAGTGAAAAAAAAAAAAAATCTTTTCATTAATCTATTGCTTTTTCTCTAGGAAGGAAAGACCAGCAAATTTATTAATTGAAATTGTCTGAAAATGCTGACTTAACAATAGAGGTATATTGCTATGAAATATCACAGAAATGCGTCTCTGAGTTGAGATTATTCTTTGTGGTGGTGTTTATCATGAGGATGAAAGTCTGCTTCCCAGTCTAGGGATTCTGTGTGATAATTTAAAACATACAAGAGAGGTAATTATTGAAATTTATTAATAGTGAAATCAGCATCTTCAGTGTTAATTGATGTGTTTAGTGACTTAATGGTGATTAAGTGTGAAAAACTATACTCCAAATTACAAATTGCTCAAATGTCTAGTCTGAAAATGTTGCTTTCGAAATGCTATGAAAACTAAGTGTGGCTTTTATTCAAAGATCATTTAGCACATTAGGGTCCAGATACTCATTAAAACTAGGTAATATGATCATACAAATGACTTTTGGTAAATATAGTTTTGAGAAGGTGAAATAGTTTACTTAGTTCTTTAGCTCTTCGCTGTGGTAAGTACTCTTTAAGCAAGGTTGAATTTACCAGTTTTCTGAAATACTGTGTATTTCTCATCTTTTTTTATTTTAAGAAAATATTTTTCTAATTTTGGGAACTATTTCGAGAATTCATCTTAAACACTGCCACAACACATTCAACCACAAACATGGCTCCAGCCTTCCAGGAAGAAATACCTAAGTGTTCAGAAGTGAAACTTGGAAAATACCATTCCTTCTGAAGTACTATGTACAAAAGACTGACAAATGTTTAGGGACTTTCAGAGTGCTAGCTGTGTAGATATTTTAGAAATAAGAACAGACTGAAATACTGAAATCTTTTTTAGCAAGAGTTGGGTGTTTTGTGCAATAATCTCAATGTAGTGGATTAATTAAGAGTACTAATCTTTAAGTAAAAAAGGCAGGGTAGGTAATAAGCATGGTCCCCATTCTCTATAGTATGCCTGGCCAAGCTGCCAGGCACTCTTGTGCACCCATCAGATGCACTTTATTTCAAGAACAGGTTAATAGATTTTAAGTCCTGTCAAACACTTGTACATATTTCTGAGAAAATGTAGGAAGCCGAATGTAATTCTGACATGGTGCAAACATTGGCCGTTGTGTTAAAATACTTAAGTACAACAGAAGAGCTACACTGGCCTCTTTGATGTTTTTTTTGTTTTGTTTTGTTTTTTTAAGGGGAGACCTATGGATAACTGTTTCTCAGGTGAGAACCTGATCGATTTACAAGAAGAAAATGCAAATATTTTAAGCATTTGTAGAGATATAAAGAAGTGGTAAACACAAGTAGTCATATCAAATTTACCCTGTATATAACATGAAAGCCTTCAGCTATATGGCCATCTCCTGTGTCTTATTGGGGAACTGATATATAGACTGTGTCCTAGAAAGTGTCTATAATAGAAAGAGTACAAGTTTGCAGGATACAGGGCGTTACTATAAAATTAATTTTGTTTTAAGCTCAGATTTTTAGTTTCTCTTTGTGTTCTTTTGCTTTCAAAAGAAATTTATAACACTTCTTTCTGGCTCTATAGAGTTCAGAGATTTATATATTTTTTAGTGAATCTACCTTTGTTTTAATTTGAAATTAATGAACTAATTCTGTCAGACAAAATTACAGGTTTCTTGATTTAACTGGGGAATTCATACATAGACAGTCCTCTAAAAATGTCTCTGACAGTATGCAATTTTAAGATTATTTTCAAGTTGCTTGGCTTAATCTTAGACTTGGATATTTCAAGGTGCACGTGTCACTTTGGAACGTATTGTCTTTAATGGTTTCCTGTAGAAGATTTTGAATTAAGTTCCATACTTGCAGAGTTCTCCTGACTTTCCCCCCCACCCCCTGCCTTGATAATCTGAAATAATCATGCTCCTTTAAGTTACTTTTTGTGGAAGCCAAGAAAATTTGAGATAATGCTTATAAACAGAGTCTTCTAATGTTTGGGGTTTTGTGGCTGCTTACACCCCTCTGCTAATTGTGTATATATTCCTTTCCAAGATTTATTCATTTTTCTTTGTAAGGTAAAGTGACATGATAGTCTCCATATGTGGGCACTGAAAACAAATCTTTTTATCCCCTCCTGCTTTTTAGGTGTTCTGTGGACTTTTATTGAAAAAGCCAGGTAGGCAAGCTCCTTTTGTATGCATGTTTAGTTTAGACTGTGCTACTTTAGAGTATAGCGTATCTTTTTTTATGATGCCTGTGTCACTTAGCATCATATTGTCTTTTCAGGTCTTAATTGCTGCTGTAGCTCATGTTGTAGAGGTGTGTGAATAAATATGGATAGCTACAATTGTCAAATAGTAGAATAGTATGTGGCAAGACTTCTAAAATTTGTTTTCAGTTGTGCAGTGTTGCTTGATCGTGTCTGTGTTGTAAAAATGCTATTTAATGTGTTAAAGACCAAATATAACAGTGATTTTAATGGCTTTCATAGTTTAGTACAATAATATAGCATTAATGCTTGGGGTTGAATGTTTTTTATCTTCCTATTCATTAAGCTGTTTTGACACAGATTTTTGCAATGAGTATTTGGAAAAATTTATAAAAAAAAAAATCATTGCTCATTAGAATTTCTGTTTTGCCTTTGAATTTCTATTTTGCCTAGAGGACAATAATTCTTTAAATACTGTTTTTTATAGCCAACACAGTTGGCAGTAACTTGCATCTTTTCTTTCAAAATAACCATGATTATCTACACTTCAGTTGGATGGTATGTGGATAGAAACAAATTTTGTTGTTTGGTCATACATAAAACATTCTGGGTAACAGTATGTTTAGTTAAAAATCTTATGTTAGCAGGCATACTTCTTGGACTGCAATGTCAAAAATAGACATTCTTTGGTGATTTAAAGTTTTTTAGACAGATAAAATTTGAAATGTCTGAGTGGGTGGCTTCCCCAAAAATCATTAAATCCATAGCTTTTCCAATTTTCCCCTTAGAAAACTGACACTGATTTATTATTTTTTGCACCTAAGAACAAACCTGGATTACTGGTTATTTCATTTCTGAAATGTTGCAAGTGTTGCTCAAACATCTTTTTTCCTTGTAAATTGTGTAGGTGGTATGTGATGATAACATTTTGAGAGAGAATAGGGAAGCAATTGGGGCTGCAATGCTAAATTGTCCTGGCATGTAGTGACTTGTACAAAGACTTACGTGATGGTTAAGGTAACAAGCACTGTAGCTATCTGCTTCTTCATATTCTCTTATTCATTAGCTTCCTGCTGGTCTGTGTTGGGGTTGTTTTGAGGTTTCTAGTAGAGGACTAGTATTTAGTTTTTGCTGCACTAAGGCAAACAATATAGTCTAGATACAGTTTACAATGATGAGTGCAACTCGAACACTTTCTTTGTCAATGCGTTGCGTTTTAGCAGCTGTGTTGTCTTAAATCCTAGTCTAGACAAGAGAATTAAAGGTGTGATATGAGCATGTTATCCTTTCCTAACATTAATGTCATGGGGCTAGCTCAGTTTGTTGGTGCTGTACTCTTTAAAAATGCGATGGTGACAATATTTTAGTTCTTGTTTTGATTGGACGTAGACTAGGAGAAAGATCAGGTGAAGAAAAAAAAAGTGTTTTTAGAATTGATTAGCTTGTTTTGAAACATGGTTTGCATCATGTAGAGAAAGCTGTAACATCTCTTAAAATATTGTTATTATGTTCTGCAAAAAGTCAAGGTAATGAGGCAGACATTAAAGCATTTTAAAATATTAGAATGTAATAGGTTAGGGTAGTGGTTTGGGGTAAAATAAAATGTAACTCTTACTTTATAGAATGGTTTGGTGACTTCCCGTTATTGTTCTGGTTAACAGATAGCAACCTTAACTAAAAGGTTAATAGTGTTCAAAATTCCCATGTGAGTATCAACTCAACTACAATTTAATTTGAACTGGAAATGAATTGGATAAGGGCGCTGAGCATGAAGTGCTCTGAATGTTGTGAAGAAGAGCTTTGGTCCTGCATTTCTGATTAATTGCAAGAAAAGGTGCTTTCAAGAAATAGCCACGTAGATCGCCCTTGGCCTATATGTGCACTTGCTGTGATGAGCAAGTTTGAGTAGGAGAGTGTTTGTACTGTTTGACCTCTTACTCCTTATATATTTTACAGTATAGAGGATAAGCCAGGACTGATCCATCTACTTCATCTGATTAGATCTGGTTGCAGTTTCCCACATTGCTATAACATCTCTTTAATTGCTGTACAAAATCTTACTTGAAATGTTTTATAAATGTGCAAATAATTGGAATGCTTTTTTCTTCTGAAAAAGCCATGAACTTTATAAGACCTATCTAGAAATGCATAAATTGTCTTCCCTCAAAAACTTCTTACCATGTTTTCAATTTCAGTTTTAAATTTTAGAAGCTGATTGTTTTTATCAGAACAAAACAATGAATATGAAATGTTTGAGTTTTATACTGTTTTTTCAAAAAGTTATAAATGAGTGGAGAAAAAAAAAACTGTTGATGTTTTTTTCCCCCCACCTCTGTATTTAATTGCACTTGGCAGAATGCTGGACGTGTGTATTTTTTGAACTGCATGACAGCAGTCCTTATTTGTATACTGCTCTTTGTACACTGTTTTTAGGAACGCATGTTTTCAGTTTGTGGATTACCTTCTACTGCCAAAAGGACTTGATGTTGTAAAGGGTTTTCCTAGTAGTAATCTTCTATCTCCAGTTTCAAAATTTGCCTCTCTTGCTGTAATAATCCTGCTGAAAACCAGTCAAATGGTGGTGGTTTGTGTTTCCATGGTTTAAATGTGCTTGGGTTTTTTATTTTTAACTTTAGGAATTCAGTTTCTTTTCAAAAAGAATTTGTAGGGCAGAAGGCTATCACCTTGAGCTATTTCTTCTGGAGCATTTTATCAGATGCCTTTCATATCCACCACCCACCCTATCTCCCCTCCCTCCCCCAACAACAAAAAAAAAATCTAACTAGTCTGAGTGCTTCTCAGTCTCCAACCAAATCCAGGCTCTCCATCTCGCTGCTTAAAGAAGGCATCTGCTCTGCTAGTCTCAGCAGTTAGATTCTTGGTAGCTGACATGCAGGTTACTCCCTACAATGCCTGGAAGAGAGACGCATGAGTCACCTTCTGCTGGGTTGATGCTGCAGTCCACAATCAAAATCAAAGCAGTAGTGTGGTGGGTTGACCCTGGCTGGAGGCCAGGTGCCCACCAAAGCTGCTCTGTCACTGCCCTTCCCAGCTGGATGGGGGAGAGAAAATGTAAGAAAAAGCTTGTGGGTTGAAATAAGGACAAAGGGAGATCATTCAACAGTTGCCATCATGGGCAAAACAGACTTGACTTGGGGAAAATTAATTTATTACCAATTAAATCAGAGTAGAGATAATGAGAACTAGAACGAAATCTTAAAACACCTTCCCCCCACCCCTCCCTTCTTCCCAGGCTCAACTTCACTCCCAATTTCTCTCCCTCCTCCCCCTGAGCGGCGCAGGGGTCGGGGAATGGGGGTTATGGTCAGTTCATCACACATTGTCTGTGCTGCTCCTTCCTCCTCAGGGGGAGGACTCCTCACACCCTGCCCCTGCTCCAGCCTGGGGTCCCTCCCATGGCAGACAGTCCTCCATGAACTTCTCCCACATGAGTCCTTCCCACAGGCTGCAGTTCTTCCCAAACTGCTCCAGCCTGGGTCCCTTCCCCGGGGTGTCGTCCTTCAGGATCAGATGGCTCCAGCCTGGGTCCCCCGTGGGGTCACAAGTCCTGCCAGCAAACCTGCTCCAGCCTGGGCTTCTCTCCCCACGGGGCCACAGGCCCTGCCAGGAGCCTGCTCCAGTGTGGGCTTCCCACGGGGTCACGGCCTCCTTCGGGCATCCCCTTGCTCCGGCGTGGGGCCCTCCCCGGGCTGCAGGTGGAGATCTGCTCCAGCGTGGAGCTCCATGGCTGCAGGGGCACAGCCGGCCTCACCATGGGCTTCCCCAGGGGCTGCCGGGGAACCTCTGCTCCGGCGCCTGGAGCCCCTCCTGCCCATCCTGCTGCTCTGACCTGGGGGTCTGCGGGGCTGTTGCTCTCAAATGTTCTCACTCCCCTCTTCAGCTGCAGTTGTTGTGCCATTTTTGTCCCCTTTTTAAATATGTTACCCCAGAGGTGCTGCCACCATCACTGATGGGCTTGGCCTTGACCAGTGGCGAGTCCGTCTCGGAGCCAGCTGGCACTGGCTCTGTTGGACACAGGGGAAGCTTCTAGCAGCTTCTCACAGAAGCCACCCCTGCAGCCCCCTGCTACAAAAGACTTGCCACGCAAACCCAATACAAGTAATTTGGAATTAATTCGCTCACTGCTTTCGTCCATTTGTGTGTGGTGTTAGGTTTTGGGGGGTACTGGGTGTCAATGTAGTACCACTTAAACCTGTTTAATCTGCTTGGGTTCTTTAACAGATAACCTCCTCAGTATAGTGTGGGAGTTTGTGGGTAAGAGGGGTTGGTTTTGTTTTTGTACCAAGTGTGCAGGATGCTGTCCAATGCAGAACGTATGCAGGGAATCCTGGCATTGATCTTCTGACCATGCAATGCACTGGAGGAGAGGCTTTTTTCTTTTTTTTTTTTTACTACTGTCAGCCTTCTCTTTTCTTGCATTTCATTGAGAAATGATTGAGAAATGGGTCTTGCAAAATAGCTTAGTGTTTCTTTTCCATGTCAGTTCTTTAGGAATATGCTTTGCTCTGAGGTGTGTAGTCCTGTTTCAGCAAACCACTTAACTATCTCCTTATGTCTGTAGAATCTGTCCTCTAGAGAGGCAGGCCTTCTCACTGATTAAAACACTTAAATTCTAAAAGAATGGGAGAAAAATGGAAGCCACTGTTATAATGGAGCAACTGACATTTCCTGACATGTTGTAGTCACCTGGACTAGGGGAGTTTTCTGGTGACCATTCACTGTATGGGATGCTGATTTTGCATTTTTGCTGTGACTTTCTTAATGGGAAGTGAATAAGCAGTTCTGAGAAATCCCTGGCTTTCAGTCCCTAGTATCTTTCTTTAGCTTGTGTACCAGGTCTTTTTCTGTTGTTCCCTCTGGATTTGTGAATTTGCCTTCATGTATTTGTATTTGCCCTCATAGTGGCACATCTTCAACAGGAAGATTGAAGAGTATTTTCTCAGCCTCACTTGTAGTTTAATCGTTAGAGCAGTCTTCTGGGAAAAGCAGATTTGAAACTCCTATGACTAAAGAAGATGTATGGTGCAGGTCTTTCACCTCCTTGATCAGTGTGTAATCGCTGTACAGCTGTGTTAAATGTGAGAAACAACATCACCTCAACTTGCTTTTATTCCTGTGGCTTTCTTCTGTGGAAGTGGTATCTGTTGTGTTTTTGTTGAGTATTTTACCACTAGTGTGTTACTAGATTCACAGAACAATGTTTAGTGAATTAGGCCTCTCAAGGGACTTGGCTGCTTGCATGCGTCATCTATAAATCCCAAGAGAGCTTAAGTGTGTGGCCTGTTGTGGTTCCAATATATGGCTCAGCTGGGCTTGTACAGCTGTAGGTCTTCAGGCAGCTACCTTGTTTGATGAAAACCTTAGATGGATGTGGCCTGTCAAGAAATTAAGTGGGCAGGCAGAAGTTTTGTGGATCAGTGTCTTGGACATGGTTCCCTAAGTTCTTCTGGAATCCCACTATATTTACTTACCTTGGTTTTGCATTCAGGCTCAGAAATATTTTCCATCAGAATGTTTTCCTCTCTTTACCTCTTGCTTTTTCATGTCAGTTCCTTTCCTTACGCTTTGAGCTGTGAATTCCTGCCTTTGTATGGATCTTGTTAGTACAGAATGTTGAGAAGACTTGATGATCATATCCACAGCATGGGCTTGATGATTCTAATATTTCAGATGCCTCCTCTAAAAGAGGAATGCTATTCACAGGTTATATTATATAGAAGATTATAACACTATATTTGGAGTAGAATCTGCTTAGGTGGCTACCCTCATACAAATAGTTGTCTGAGGGATGATAAACTCTTTCTTAGGAAGAAACTGGAGAAGCAGATGATATGAAGATAGCCTGCTGAGAGTCCACAGTTTTAATGTTAAGTATCAAGCATGAAGAAATTTGATTAATTAGTCTTTATAGGCCTGTCTTCTGTGTTTCCCCTAGTTTGGATCTGCAGCCTTACTTAACATTGAAAGGGAGGTTGCTGATGCTCAGCAGGCTGTCATCATATCATCTGCTTCTCCAGTAGTTGTTACAGGTTGGCCATGTGAGAATAGATAGCCTTCTGCTCCTCGATCCTCAAAGTTCCATAAAATTTAGGCATGGCAGCATGTTCTGGAATTTCACTCAATCCAAATATTCCCAAATTGTAGAGAAGCTAGGCTGACTGTTGACGTGGTGAATGAGCGGCTATGTTTTGATGGGATTAGGTTTGAAGAACGCTCTGCTGCCCTTAGGGATAACATTATGAATCAGGTGATAATTTTTCCTGGACTCTGTGAATGGATATCTAATCGTCTTGCCACTAGTCTGTCACTATATATGTTATAGTCATTTCATCTGGGATTGTGTAGCCGCTGTTGCTTACTGAAGTGTCACTGCCTTATTATGTAGCTGCTGCAAATTTCTGATGAGTCTGTTTACCATCTAGCAGTTTTTAGTCAAACCTCTTGTAACCCTTTTATTTCTAGTGCTCTCTGTAACCAGATTTCATAGCAACCAAAGTCAGCTGCTTGCTACCCATCAGATGATGAGTCTGTCAGCCGCTGTTGGCAAGGAACGCTGCTCCTATTACCACTCAGAGTACCAGTTTTTACTGAAAGGACTGGTGTTATTGTAGAAACAGCCCTGCTGCTGCCAGGCCCTGTGCCTCAGATTCTGCACTGACCAGGTAATTGGAGGATTGCTGGACTTGCTCCGCTTCTGTGCGAGGGTGGTTTTTAGGAACCATAGTGAGCAAATGCAGTCCTTGGATAGCCCCTTGATGGACCGGAGGTACTGTTCTTTCCATTTCTTTGAATTATACTGTCAGTTACATTTGTAATAGCCCGGAGTTCTACTACTGGGCAGCTGCAATGGTTTATAGACAGCACACATAATGTGAGTGTATGACTAAAAGCAGGGCCCTTTCTCAAGGGAAGGAAGTGACTGGCAGTTGCAGACAGTATGAACCCTCAGTCATACAGCCAAACCACAGCGGAGATGTTCAAAATACTGTTATCTGTCTAAAACTTATATCATAAGACGCTCAAGATAAGCATCATGGTAGTCTGATCATGGAAAGGTGGTTTCCCCTGACTGTTTCCATTTACTACTTTCGTAGCTCTTTCTTTAAACAAATCCACGTAATGCAGTTTATACCTACCAACGTTTATAATGTAACTGTGTTCTGAAAAGGAAAATAAAATATACAGAAAGCTGGGGTCAGGATATTTGAACTTAAAAGGTCCAGTTTGCTCTGGAACATAAGGAAGAGGGAAGGAGAGTGATGGGCTTAATCAGGTATGGCAGGGCTTCCTGGTGTCTCTCTAAGCCTGATATGGACACACTGAGAAAAAAACCCTGTCCTTACAAAGCTTTCACCTCTGGTAAGAATTGCTACTTTGTAGACTCAACATAGGAAAACAAATAAGATATTGGGGGGGGGGGGGAAATTTACCCTGTATTCTTTCCATGGATTCTCAAGAACTTGGTCATTGAATATAATTTGCTCTTTATTGCAGGATATTGCTTCTTTTTCTTTATCTTGCTTTAGGCCTAGTAAACTGTATTTGGCTAAAATATACCCCCAAAAAATAATTTTTTTTTAATTGAGATGAGCATATTCAAGAAAGAAAACAAATCACCTAAAGGTGTGAAATCACTGACTTTAGTGTATGTTGAATTCTCCTCCAGATGGTTTTTATTCAGAAATAGTGACTGTCATCATTGTAGCTTCATCTGCCAGAGAGGGACAATGGAAAGCTCAATCTTGGATGAAAGATGAGAAGACACACCTTGAAAGTTCCTTATTACTCTAAAATTAAGCAACTGTATTGCCTTCCTAGCTGGGATAATTGGACTGGTAATTGAAGTCTACATTCTTCTCCCAGAGATGATCAAAACGCCTTCCTTTGAAAGACTTTCTGTCTGTCAGCAAGAAATGTGGTTAGATTAAAGGGACTGGGAACAGTCTGGGCTTCACACCCCTGCACACACCTTCATATTAATTGAAATGGCCTTTCTGCATAGGACAACTTAATGTGGAAAAAATAATTAGTGGACTATTTTCAGGAAATTCTAGTTACCAATTAGTGATTCAATGAAGAAGGTGTAATGGACACTAGGGTGTGTGATACCTTTAAAGATAGGCTCTTAAAAGAAATCCAACTTTCTAAAATATTTTCTTACCATTATTACTGTTGCTTTTGAGGGTTAAGTATACAAATTATCATTCTTTCTGTACCTAGAATGTGACAAACAGACATTTAAATATTAGGGTGATATTTTGTTTCTTGGAATAAAACAAGGTATATTATAGTTTAGCGTCTTTCACAAACTGTTACCTACCTAAATGCTGCCACTTTAAAAATAAGTTTACTCAGAGATAGCTAAAATGGACATGTATACACAAATATATACATATATGTGCAGAGGGGTTTTTCAGTCTTCCAGCCTGTGGGGTCAGGAGCCAGGACAAAAAACAAAATGTGGATTTCACCAGGTTCTGCAGTCATCTTCTATTTAAAGTAGTTTAAAATGGTCTTTATCCACATATGAAAATTTTATCATTAAGTTACTTTCTGAACAAGTTTGGTTAAATCAATGTAAAGTCACGTTGTTTGTTTCCTACCTAATTTAAGCAACATTAAAATTAGTGTCCATGTGGGAATTTGCAACATTTTAAAGAAATTATTTAGGTTGGCCTCGCTGGTTTGTTTTTAACTCCCTCTGAAAAAATATGTCAGCAAGACACATAGCCTCTTGTGAAGGTTTTAATTCTTTTTTCTCTCTCCCTCCCTCCCTCTCTCACACACGCACACATTGCTTTTTCTATCAGCTAGCAAAGCCCATCCTTTCCTCAGTTCAGCTGAGTAACCACCTCTTTGGGCAACAACAGGCCATCGGCCGGCATACAGCCACCGGCAAAACGCCAGCGCAGAGGGGAGGCACACCGGTGCCCTCGGGACGCTGGCAGCCGGGAGCCTTGGGCTGTGACCCCGGTGCACCCGCACTGCTGCTGACACAGCTTTGGCAGTGACCAAAGCAGCCAGGTGCCTAAAGCCCCAGAGATGCAGCAGCAGGGGTGGTGGCGTGGTGACTAAGTCCCGGAGGCAAACCTTGCTGGTGCACTCTCGGCTTAACAGTTGGTAGGGTTAACGTGTGCAAGCTAAAATAGTCTTCAAGGTGATTGAGTGCCAGTAAGTGTCTTCACAGACAATAAAATGGCTGTCAGATAGGTTAGTAAAACTCTTCTGGGAAAAGGGAGCTTTTTTTTTTTTTTTAAACTAGAGTAGACCCAAAGAAATTAACATTTATACAGTAGTTTAAAATATAAATAGCTCAGTATCTGAGATGATGAGTATATCTGTGCAACTCGTTCTAGCTGGCTTCAATTTAATAGTTGCTCAAATATAAGATTTGAGATATACATACACACACACGTAAGGAAGAATAAAATGTTTAGATTTTACTATTTTATGTACTAGATACCCTATACCTGATGTAATTTTTATAAACAAGTTCTTACTGTGAAATTTCTGGATACTAGAATGGATTAACTTTAGTTTCAAGTCTTCCAATGTATGTGGGATGCTGATTTAGAATGAAGTAATCTGATTTTTTTTTTCTCTAATTTGTACCTGTCTTATTGTAGAAAGAATGAAAAATGTTCCTAAGAAAATTATTTCTGAAGTTTATGCTCAACATAAAAGAGAGGTTATCAGTAAATCATACTTTGTATTTGCTGCATGGAGGTCACTTCTGAAAACTGTGGAGAAGAAAACCTTCTTGGTGCTCTGTTCATTCAGACATTCCGATTATTTAAACCAGGCTTGTGGTAATTCGATAAATTATTCTGTAAGACGAGAGCCACCAACTTTCTGAAGTCTTGGTAGAATGCTTTTCTTTCCCAAGTTAGAAATGTTCTGGTAGAAACTCAGCAGGAGTGAAGAGGCTTTCAGAGCATCTGCTTATGAAACTAGTCAAAATTTTTGGATTCATGTCTGTTTTTCCTTTGTTGGTGACAAATTTTGTTTTCTTAAAAGAGGGTTTGACTGTAGTCAAAAGGATATGAAATGGTAATGCTGCTTCTGAAGTGAAAGAGAAAATGATAGAACTTGCACTATTTTCTCATAAATTGGTTCACTGTACCAGCATGGCCACTGGCTTAGTTTCTGTAAAATCTTCTGAAAAATACATGGAGTTGTAACCTAATTGTACCCTTGTGAAGAAAATCTGTCTCAACAAAGCATTTTTTCTTAGAAGCTTATAAAGTTTTCTTATAAGCATTGCAGATATTTTTATTAGCTTGAAGGACATTAAGATGTATTCTTCTTTGGTTACTAGGGCAACAAAGAAGTCTCTACTTTGTGCTAGACACACAATTCTTTTCAGACTATGCAATATCATATAAACTCTGGTATCTATCTGCCTTGGCTTCTACATGGGGATTGATGAGAAAGCAGAAATTTATGCCAGGTTGTTTGCCTCTTAATCCCATTATTATTTTTCTTAATTTTTAAGTGACCTGAATCTAGGCTCATTGCAGAAGATCAAACTCTTTAAAAAGTAAATAAATAAGAGCCACTATGGAAATGCAGTTCATATCCATACATAATGCTCAATTCTACAGACCAGATAATGGCAATCAAATTGTCAGAGGTAAATTTTGTGATCCAGGCTGCATATGTTTACAGAGGCTAAATTTGTGTAGTGCTGAGAGTCAGCAGCTTTGACTTCTTGGAGTAAGAAGGCTCTTAGCTCAACGTGGTGGAGAAGCTGTTGCTTTTTGTGTGGTTCTGACTGGATGGCATGGCACGATCTTTCCTGAATTCTAATCCTTTGGAAGCAGGTGATGCTGCTAAGAAGGTTTTGAATTAATTGTTAGGCCTATTCGTGAAGACTGTAAAAGTATAATTTTAATGAGCTAGAGAAAATCCTATTAGAATAGTTTAAGTAAGTTTTGCAGTGGGATTTTTATCAGTGATTATAAATTGGTTAAAGAAATATAAGAGTGTGTTCACTTTGAAAAGTGAAATAATACCCTACAGGACTATAGTCTTCTGGTTCTTTTAAAATGCATGTGCATTTGACTATTTTTGCTAGCCAATGTTTTTACTTTGTGTGTCCACTAAAAAGTTTTGCTTTCTATAGCTTAAATAAACAAGGATAAAGAGATTGAAGTTGTCACTAACTTATGCTTGAGCTTTAGTTAATTCTGTAAAATCTGATTTTCACTTTCATAATGCTAGGATATATGTCTGTCTTGAGTCTTGTAAGAATGACTATCAGTTCCTCTACATAAGCGAATAGCTATAAATATTTGCATAGCTTTGGCATTTGTTTCTAGCCCATTTTCTATGGAAACAAGCCTTATGCAACTCAGTTGTCTGCTTGTCTCAACTTCCTCCATTACCTGCCAGTAAGTTTTGAATTCTGTGGCAAAGTTAAACTAAACTAAATGCTGGGAAAAGTTACCAAAGAAGTCGTGGAAGATCTGTCCATGGAGTTTTTCAAGAGTGAACAGTACATGGCCCTGAGTGAACTGGTTGAGATCTCCTGGCTGACCTTCCTCTTGAGCAGGGAGTTGGACTAGAGACCTCCCCGAGGTCCCTTCCCGCCCCAGTGGTTCTTTGGTTCAAAGTCTGGAACGAATTAGAAATCTAAATAATGATTAAGTTCTGTCTGAATTGCTGGTGTGAAAGAGACCCTGTCAGTGCTCTACTTGTGGAAAAAACTGTGGCATGTGCTCAACACTAATTATGGACTGGAGAATGGTGAGGAGAAGAGTTGTAGGCAGAAGGGAAAACTAGCGCTTTAGATATCAGCATTGACTGAATCTATAAGAAACTAGACCCACTGTTGTCCTCATAAATTGCTTGCCAGACTGTGCTTTATAGAAGGGCTGGATACTGCTTTAGCTTTTCCAAATGCAATATTAACAATATATTTGGCTCAAAGATTTTTCTTTAATCCAGCTACAGGCATAAACTTTGATACATCTGAATTGGTACAGGTCTGTTTGGTCACTTTCCTTCTCTTTCCCCACCTTTTTCAATGCTTCCTTGTGCAGTAGGTTTACAGTATATTTTAAAATATTATGGTACTTCATCTAAAGGTTTGCATGACAAGAGATAATGCTTCTGAGAAAAACTTCTTGTGACAAAGCATGTATTGATAAATCAAATGGTAATGCATGTTAGGGTCACTGTTCTTTCAACACAGCAATATAATAAATTAAAAACATGAACCAATTAGAATCCATAGATTTGCTGTATGATCTGCAAGAGGCTTATATTGCTTTTAATAGGTATCTGCATTTCTCATTGCCTTTGCAAGGGGACCTGTTCAATCCCACATCATCAGAATAGGCAGGGTTTTTGACCTTGTACAAGTTTTGCATGGAGAAGAAAGGAGAAGGAGAAATCCCTCAATGTCAGCATATGCTTTAAGATACTGTGAGCCCTTGCAGTTTCTGCTCAAGTTGGTGGAGTTGAAGTTTGGTAACAACCTTGGCTTTGTCCCCCATGCTGGTGTTCTTGCTCCTGGTCTGAGGCATGCCTAATCCAATAGTTTTATTCTTCCTGCTGGCACAGCATCTGCCCTAATGTATCTATTCTCAATACTTGTAAAGAGAACCCAGAGATTGGTGGTGTTACATAGCCTACTGCTGAGAATAGCTGAAATGTGGAATGTTTTTCTGTTGAAGAGTGAGCAAAACTGCTAATGCATCCTTCCAAGATGTTCAGGTTGCCTCCACTGCTAAGGTTGGAAGACCTCAGAAGTGTTTACATGCCGTAGGCATTCAGAGGTTAAATCCAATGACAGGTGTTTTCTTCAGATGGAGAACAGAGGTACTCAGTTCAAGGGGCTTGCGAGAAATCATGCAGGAAGACTGTAGCAGGGTATGGAACTGAAATAGCACTCCTCTCACTTGATGTTTAATGTGTTTCTGCAAGGTATCAGAGGAGTTTAATTATAAATTATTATGTCTGAAAAAAAGGTCATTTTAAAGAACTGTCTTCTTTTAAGATTTTAAAATACAACTAAAAGATAAATGGTAGTCTCTTTAATTTTAGTTTCTTCCATATGTTGTACATTTAATAGGTACTGAAAACCTTGACATATCCAGTCATGGTCATTATACTGGAATAAACATTAATATATTATCATGGCATATGGCTTAAAAAAATATTTAAGGTCCGACAACTAATACGATCATTAAGAATAATTTTCAATTATGGACCCAAAGTTTAAATGCTTAAATATGAGGCCTAATTTTCAATATGTTGAGCCATCCCTACAGCTAGTAGCAGCCATTTTCAAGAAATTAGATGCTCAGCTTTAGTGTCTGGAAATTTTGAGGAAGAATTTTGTACTTAAGCAACCATATGGTGCCTCATAATCTGTTCATAGTTTTCTGGACAACTAGACTTCTTTCAATGCAAACCGAGTATAGAGAGAGCAACTAAATGAAATCAATGCACCTGTGAGAATCTCAGATTTGTAGGACATTCTGATTTTCCTGTTGCTTTTAGAAACGAGAATGGGTCACACGGAAAAAGTCAGGTAAAATGCTTGCCTTGCATTTTATATAGAATTGAAATATGTGGTTATTGCTTCTTAAACTGTACCAAGGAATAGAAAATTCTTATTTGAAAATTCCAGTGTTTCTAAATTGCTAAATGTGGCCAGGACTTTGGGATTTCAACAAGATGATGTTGATGCTGATGATTGTGTAAGACGAGAATTTTGATTGGCATAGAGAGGGAACTCAAAGATTAAAATATTGTTTGGATACACTCACAGCAAACCTGCTGCTAAGCAGGTAGATATTATGTATCACTTAAGAGTCTTTTCAGTCTTGATAACAGACTTCAGCATTAGACATGAGTTGTAGTGATAGATGCCAGGGGTAGGTGTCCTGTTTAAGGTGAAAGCTCACCTCTTGTTTGTAAAGGCTTTCAAGCCTCTGAAGTGGCAGTGGACGAGAACTGCTGTTACTTCTGTCATAGGCTTTTTGTTGTTATCCCTAGTGCTCAAAGTGCTGTTTGACTCTCAATTCCTATGCCAAAGCCTTACTGCGAAGGGAACTGATAACGTCATTGGACGTAGCTTAAACATCTGTGGAGTTCTGCAAACGTGCTGAGAAAAGATCTACTAAAGATCTTGATGATCAGGGATTTTTCTTTAGGACTTCCTTTTAGTGAATAATGAACTCTTCTCCCATAGGGCATGTTGGCAGGCTGTTGACTTTTCAGGTATACTCGGTGTTCTACGATTGAAACAGGTGCTGGAACTGAAGATAGGCTTTATCTGCACTGACTTGTAGAACCAGGCTGAACACATGGAAGGAGTTTATCATTATTCGAGTTGCCCCATGAGCTCTTAGATGCGGCAAATCCTCTATAGATGAGAATTTCTCTCTGAAGTGATTGCAAATACCATGGAAAGCTCTTTAGTGTCCTTCATGCAGAAATGATATGCATCATCCTGTTGCCTCTGTTGCAGCAAAGGAGTGTAGGTTTACTAGTGTGCTGGTTTCGGCTGGGATAGAGTTAATTGTCTTCATAATAGCTCGTATGGGCTGTGTTTTGGATTTGTGCTTAAAACACTGTTGATTACACAAGGATGTTTTAGTTATTGCTGAGCAGTGCTTATACACAATCAAGGCCTTTTTTTTACTCCCTACACCAGCCCACCAGTGAGCAGGCTGGGGGTGCACAAGCAGTTGGGAGGGGACACAGCCGGGACAGCTGACCCCAACTGACCAGAGGGATATTCCATACCATATGATGTCATGCTCAGCATATAAGCTGGGAGAAGAGAAGAAGGGGAGGACATTCGGAGTTACGGCATCTGTCTTGCCAAGTAACAGTTATGCATGATGGATCCCTGCTTCCCTGGAGATTGCTGAACACCTGCCTGCCCATGGGAAGTAATGAATGAATTCCTTGTCTTGCTTTCCTTGTGTGCGCGGCTTTTGCTTTACCTATCAAACTGTCTTTGTCTCAACCCATGTGTTTTCCCACGTTTACCCTTCCAATTCTCTCCTGCATCCCATGGTGCAGGGAGCGAGTGAGCAACTGTGTGGTGCTTAGTTGCTGGCTGGGGTTAAACCACAACAACTAGGTAGCCTTTGAGTATATGTATTGGATAGTACTGTCTACCGTTCTTGTTCCTTGGAAGTTCTTAGCTGTAAGCTGCCTAGAAACGATATGTTCAAGTGCTTATGGTAACATTTGGGAAGCAAATATATATAGTGCTTCGTTGCATTGGGTTTTGTTGTTGTTGTTTCTTGGGCTTTTGCTTGGAAGAGAACTATTTCCTCTAATTACTTACAAGCATAGTACCAAGGCTGAGCCTGCCAAACAATTTCAGCAAAACCAGCATTGGTTGAGACTTCTCCTAGACCTTGAAACCAAACTGGAAAATGTAAGTGGACTATAACAACCGCAGAACTGAAATGTATTTGAAGTACTTTATTTAAGTTGAGGTGATTATTTCCAGAAAGTTTAATGTACGAGAACAAAGATAGTTTCTGAAGCCTCCTCAAAAGTGATATGATGTGGTGGTTATTTATTATTCTAATATTATTATTCAGGTTGTTTTACAGTTATTATTTAATTTGCTGTCTGATGAGTAAGTACAATTATCCTGACTTTGTATACCTCAGTCTATCCATCTGAAGAGTTTGTTTCCCAAAGGCTATATAAGGAGTTCATGTCAAAGCCTAAAATAAAATGTTAGATTCCCAGTCCTGCAATTAGGCCATACGCTGTTCTTTACAGCAAAATAATTCATGACTCAGCCACCTAATTGCAGTGGGACTTCCAATAAACTCTTTAACATCTACTCATTTATAAAAATAATTTTAAGACTCTTTTTTTAGTTGGGAGTTGTTGCATAAGTAATTAAATCCTTACACAATATAGCTTACAAAATGAGTATTAAATGCAATTAATTGGTAAACTGGAATGACTTGTTTGCATCAGAATGGTGGGGATTTTACAGCTGTTCTGTATGGATTTACCTGAGAAGCTGTAATAATTTTCATTAGAGAGCAAAGTGCTCAAACTTTGCAGAAACCTACTTGTTTTTAGATTTACATATTTATCTCCTGACACATTCTATACACATATACAGGTATAGGCACATCTTCCTTGGTGTATATTTAAGGACTCCATGGAAAAAGATATAGCTCTGCAGACTAAGCCTCTGCTGTTGATTTAACTCATAATGTTAAAAATTTTAAAGCTAGAAAAATACAAGGAATCAGGGTTTCGAAAAAGTGAAATGTCCTCTCTGCCTACATTTCTTAAGACAAGGTAGTAATTGCTTCAGAAGTACATATGTATTTTCCCTGCTGCTTTGGTTCAAGAATTGGAAGCTTTCAACAAAGGGTCAAGATTGCTTGTTTTCCCCTTGACAATTCTGGGGTCTTGCTTCCTCTCCTCCTGGTGTTTGAGAGGCTCAGAATCAGACTAGGGAACACTGTTTGTCTTGTCTTATCCTCGGAAGATGATTTGGGTTTTAACTATTGATGATTCTGCATTAAACACCCAAGGAATTGTGTGAAAGGGATGAGAAAAGGTCCTGATAGTTACATTTGGATTATGTTCTTTCGCAAGATGAGGAAACTTCTAGTTCAAGTTATGACACATTTTACTGCAGGCAATCAAAGTTTGTAAGTTATATTACAAAATAATATTTAGTAATATTTATGTATGAATTTGTAAACAATCTAATAGAATTAACTGTTATTTTTGAGACTCTATTTCATATTGCCCAGAATTGTTTTACTGTGTATTTTGGCAGGATTCTTACCACAAATATTTTTGTAGGTCTAAAATGAGAAATAATTACTTTTACTGACCTTCTGATCTTATTTGTATCATCATTGTCCCCAATATCTTTATCCCTTAAATTACTTTTTTGAAATACTATCAAAAATGCCAGAAATACATTGAAAAAAAATAAAAAAAGACACCCTGCATGTAGAAGAAATAAAGGTAGTTTAATACTGGAAACTCTTTTAAGGTTTAGGAATAGTTATCATGGATAAATTCCTTTATATTTCAGTGGTCCAAGTATTTAACATGTAAAGCTAGAAATTGTATATCTTTCCATAAATTTCAACAGGATTTGAGCTAGTTAAAGACTATTTTTTATAAGAATCCAGATGTTTTTTTCCTCTTAATTTGTTTTTATTATACAGAAAGTTTCTGCATTTTGGTTGAACATATTTGGCTCTGATATGAAGCTCAGGCAAAAATCCTAGAAAAGGTGCAACACCTCCAGAATGTAAAATTAGGAAGCAGGAACCCATTTGAACTTTTTAATGTCTTCTCCCATACTGGTCTAGCTTGCTTCTTCCCCCCCCACCCCCTTTAGGGGTACTGGGCAATCTCTAGCATGGTTTAAAGGAATCAGATCAGTTTATTAGCCTTGGTGTATGTAAGTTTTTTAATTCTTACCTTTTTTTATTCTTAATTTTTGTTATATTCTTATATATTCTTAAATTTTGTTATATTTTCACCACATGTTATCTTTATTTTTATCTTTCACCAATGACAGCTTTAACAAGAAATCTGAAAAGTACCTTGTAAAAGATTCAGATGTGACTTCAGGTACTGCCCATGTTTTTCTCTCTCTGAGATTTGAGGTAGAAAAAATGGGAGGTAAAAAACTCTCTGAAGATCATTTACATACCATTCATCTTGAGGCTAAGTGTTTTAAGCTGTTATTCAAAGTATATGTATTAATCTAAACAGAAATGTGGTTGATGTATGTGCCGTGTGAGGTAAGATAAAATGTAGAAACTTTATTGCTGTGTGGCATGTAAGGCTGTGTGGTCAGTGGTGCATAGCTGGGCCACATAAAACATTTAAAATCCGTGTATTGATTCCATGTGGCTATGGTGTCCATCCTCAGGAAAACTGAGGGATTTACTGTGGGCGTTTGGTCCCAGAAGCTCATTAAAAATGGATAACAGGATGGTTTTAGCATTGAATAGTTATCTGGGACTGGGAAATCATGCTGGTTGTCTTTTATGGAGCAACAACTGTATCTTGGCAGTAGTGTAGCCTAGATATGATGATACTTGACTCAGCCCCATGAAAGATAGTGGTGCAATAAATGACTGCAGTTGTGTTTATCTCTCCAGGAGTTGCTACTGCTCAGTACCTGTTGTATTGGAGCCTAAGATAGTGAGATCATTTAAACAGGGTTAAGTACAGTGTTCTTTAAACATGTTCTGCAAACATGTGTAACTGGTCTTGCAAAAATTTGTTCCTGAAGAGGTCTTGACAAGCCAAGCCTTCCCGTGCTGCATTTGAGTATACTTCTTACAGACTCTGCTGTGATGTTTGCCCTAGAATGCATACTGCGCTGCACTGGTACAGAGGAAACTGGCAGCAGTTCTCATTTTCAGGTGGCCCTCATGCTTTTCATTAGGAATGATTAGCGCTGCTGAAAGCTTTTCAGCAGCCCTGAGAAAATTGGATTTTCCTGCTCCAGGAACGAGGAGCAGAACTGTGACACTTCTCCAGCGCTAAGGGGACAGGCAGGGGGAGATGGGCTGTATTGAAAGGCAAGACCCCTGCCCAGCTCCCATAGTGGGCTGAGCTGCACTCTCATGCATTCCTGCGGCGGCCGCAGCAGCATGGCTTTTTAGGGCTGTGGTATAGGTGGTGGGGTTTTAGCCTCTTTTGCTTTGCTAAAAGTATTTGTGAGTAGGTTAGATCATACTTGAAGATTTTGGAAGGATTTGTGAATTCCTGGGTTTGATTTTTTGTGGTTGTATGGAAGGGTTCTGCATTCCTGCTTGGGTGTTGCAAGGTGGCTCTTTTTTTTCCTTTGTAAAGAAGCTATTTTCCTCTTGGGTCACTGAAATTCAACACCCTGTGCAGAAGAGATGTTGTTCTTCTCTTCAGATTTCATTAGAATCATGTAATTCCACCACCTCTGAGAAATCACACTTTCCCATTGCAGGCCTATGCTGCCGCACACCAGCTCAGTGGTGGGTGTGCCAACATCTGACCAGTGTGAAGCTCCGGAAATAGCGAGCGGAGCCTCCAAGGGCAGGCAGAAGTTGCTTCTAGCAAGATCAGCAGCTGTGATAAGGAGAGCGTTGAACCAGGGATCTCCCCCATACTTGTCAGAGATAAATTTGCCTGAGATACTAAATGAGGCAGGAAACTTTGACAGTGTTGGGAGGTAAAGGGTAGAGAGCCAGCTTGAACTTCAGAGCTTGCAGAGCTTGATTTAGTCAAGAGCTAGGGTTTCCACAGTGTGTTACCAGAACCTAAAAGCTGTGAAGTACTTTGTGGAGACCCTTAGGAACTCTGAAGACAAGCAGGGGCTGACACGGAGCCACATAGTTTCTGTGAAGACCTATTAGTTCATGTATGGCACTGTCCAACACACAGTCAATCCATCATCATCTTGGTATTTGGAGAATACAATGCATAGATGTCTGCTCTGGCTCTCCCATACTCAGCTTGGGTCTGGCAGGGCTGATGCTGAACTGAAGCCCATAAGCCCATACTGGAGCCAGTCTTCTGCTCAGTATCCATGGGCTGTTTTCCCATTATTTGCCATTCTTCAACCTCCATTATTCTACATAATGGATACTGATTTTTCTATGCAGAAAGACAAATTGTGTGAATTTTTTTTTTTTAATGTGTGTATATATTATAGACAGTTTTTATATATATTATAGGCAGGCATAAGTATATATATTTTTATATGTATAATATATATAAAATATATAAAGTCACACAGAATATATAAAAAGTATTTTCTCTGTAAAGTTGAATACTCAAAAATTAGATAATACAGGGAGGTATTTTGCAAGAGCAATCTTATGTATGCCCTTTGAGGAGGTATTTGATAAGATGACATAATAAGAGTTTTGCAGAAACATTTTCTTACACAATTGAATGCTGTAAAGTGGTTATTGGATGAATATGGATTATAAGGCTGAGTAAGGCTATTGACTGGAGGATTCCCATCTCATTTTAAGTGGTGAAAGTAGGTATTGAATAGGGCAAACGCAAGAGGCAAAACCAGGAAAAAGCAATACAGAAAAGTGCTTCTATCTGTTCCGCATGATAGTTCCTAGATGGTCCCGGGCAAATAAATTAAATTAGACTTTTCATATCTGTCCTGTCAACTCATCAGTTCCTCTTTTTGTTCTCCAGTATGAAACTTCAGTATTTCCACCGCTCTATTTCCCAGGTGCTGAGTACTCATGGTAAACAGATTCTGAGATACTTCATTGCCCATCTTTTCCAGGGTTCCTGAACCTTTTTAAGCACTTAAATATTTCAGTGGAACTGGCTATAAATGTGCAACAAGTGTGTGTGGGGAAGTTTCTTCATATGTTTCTCAACAAATTGGAGTGATCTTGCAGAACAAGGAGAGGTGAACTTGTGTTTTAATTCTGGCTCATCTACTTCATTGAATGCCTCTCAAGTGGCTGCTTTGAATTTCTCAATTTTTCCCACTGGTAAAATTGAGAACATACAGAATACCTGGAGGAGCTGGGGGCAGGGGAGGTTTGGGGCCCTCAGATATCAAGAAATGCAGTGAAGGGGTACCTGATTCCACTTTCATTCAAGGGTTTTTAACGCTGTACAGCAAATACAATAGGACACATGCCTCTGAACAATAAAGATAAAAAGGAATATTGAATTGCTGTCTTATCTGTTGAATGCCATCTATCTTATGTAATTAAAGACTATGCTATCATGTGTTTAAACGCGGGAGGACAGATTTCAAGATGCCTGTGTGTATTTTGGTACCTAATTAATGGCAGCTTAGCTCTTGCAAGAGTTCCAAAGGTATCACTGTGCTAAATACTGTACATCCACAGAGTAAGAAATGGATTGTGTCTCTTCAGATGGTAAACAAGGATAGGATAAATGGTAAAAAAGTGAGAGGAATTCTCTACAATTATTGACCACAGCCCTAGAGTCTGGATTTAAATTACATTCTGGTAGTTAGCTAAGAGATATAACGAAGTTTAGAATTTCAGCTTCATCTTATGAAATAGTAGGGCCAATTTTTGCTATTGCTATCGTGGTGTAAGAGTTGCTGAGGTGGTTTGAGAAGTTACTGCCCTTTTATCCGTTCTGACTCTGTGGGAACCCACCATCCCTGCAGTAGAGCTGACAGGAATGCATAGGTTCCCTGTTCCGGTGCAGAGTCTTGACAGCTGAGTTTCATCATGGCTGGTAGGTTAGACCAAGCTTCTGGATGTTTCCTTCAACCAGCTGAGGCACGTGCACCAGCTCTGCTCTGCTGCCCTGCCTGAGAGGCAGGGAGGGCGGGCAGGAGGGACAAAGAAGGAGTAATGGGTGGCTTAAGGACAGTGACATCTTCAACTGCTGCAGGTGCCAGCTGTGACTCTTGTTGATTCACAGCTCGGTCTTACTCAAGTGATTTGACTCAAAGCAGTGCTACTAAGCTAATACAAAGTAGAAAATCAAGTTTAAATTAAGAGGTAGCCATCTTGTTTCTCTTAGATCTTCGCTTGGTTTAAGTGCTAAAAGCCATAATCGTTTTTTCTCTCAGTCCTTGTTGCTTTCGTGAGAAAACCCATGTAAGAGCATTTTGGAAATAGGCCCAGTGTTTTCTTCTCTGTTATGGCAAATATGTAAATTTAAAACCTGACTGAACACTTTTTTAGTTCCATGTCTGAAGAAGGGTTTTATGCATGTGAGGATGGGGGGGAGGGGGAAAGGCAGTCATTTTAATTTTAGAAAACTTTTGGCAAGGATCCTCTCACAAGGAGGTGCAAAGTAATAAATTCCTTCATAGCTTATATGATCTATTGTGCTGTCCAAGTTGATTATGAAGCAGAACTGTGATAGAATTGCCTGGAACACTGCTTTTTGTTTTTTCTTTCTCCTCTCCTTTTCAGCCTGTTTAACTGGCATAATAATGTGAATGCTGCAAGGGAGAGTTTTATATATTCTGTATTAGCTAATATATGGTTTTATATAACAGTACTTTTATGTATATACAGTACTTGAAGTGGGCTGCATTTCCTGAAATTTCAAATTAATTTACTGGTACTTTGCTTTTTCCCTTTTATTGCTAATCTGAGAGGTCTGTATATATTAACCAAAGGTGAATGTACCTTTGAAAGGGAGAGTGATGCATCCTCCTTATCACAAGCAGGAAATACAACATGATGCATGTTCAGGGAGAAGGAAGACGTAATGTTGAAGGGAGGGTTGGATCTCCATCCTGTTCCTACACCCTAACTGAGATTGCCAACGTAGAAAATATTATTATAGCCCTAGTTTTTGTAGTGTGGAAGTGGTCCCAGCGGGTTTCCTAGTGGGAAAGAAAATTCAGTGGAAGAAGCATTCCCTAGGACTCTTAAGAAAGCTCTGGAGAGACAGTGATGTGCAACAAATCTCTAGAACATGAAATATGCAAAGCATTTTTTCAATATAAACTTTTTAGATCATGCAAATGTCTCTTTCTTGTTGGGTCTGTACTGTTTGCAAATAGATATTTACATTTTGAATGGTTTGGGGTTTTGTTTTTTTTTAAATATAATTATTGCTGTTTTGTTTTGTTGTTTGTTTTTTTGAACTGTAGGTATGAGAAGGTGCCAGTAATTCTGGTTGGTAATAAAGTGGACCTGGAAAGTGAGAGAGAAGTATCATCGAGTGAAGGCAGAGCCTTAGCTGAAGAATGGGGCTGCCCCTTTATGGAGACCTCTGCTAAAAGTAAAACAATGGTGGATGAGCTCTTTGCGGAAATTGTTAGACAAATGAACTATGCAGCGCAGCCAGACAAAGATGATCCATGCTGTTCTGCATGTAATATACAATAGCATTAAAAATGATCTAACCTGGACTTAATTTGCAGAAATTTTGTAAGGTGGTAAAACTGTCTACTTCACTTCCTGGTTTGTGGGTCACTTGAAATACATCTGTAGTGAAGTAGCAACATTAACTCAGAGCTGAGCATTGAAAGTCAATCACTGACTCTGAATATAATTGGGTTAAATGACCACATCTCACCCGTTTTTCCCTTTGAGCACCTGCGATTTTATGGCATAGCCAGTTGATCTACAGGGTCGTTCCAGTAGAGCGTACGTGTGTTGTCATGTCGCACAGCAACAACAGCAACTATTTCCAAAGAAGTTGGAAAACTTTTGGAAATGGGAAACAAAAGCAGTGGAGAGAATATCTCTGAAGACCATTCACAACTAGTATCAGTGCAAAAGGAGAGCCAAGTTTTTCAGTGTCTAATTACCGTGCTTCAGGATGTGTGCTATCACTTGTGGCCAAGTTTGTTCAGTCAAATATGTTGATTTCACCAGAACTTCTGACAGTGTTAGAGCAAGAGGCTACCAGAGACCTATATAGTTTGGATTTTTTTTCAAAATTGATGCTATTATTTCTACACTTTATCCCACATCTTGAAATGGAAATCATTGCATCAGTGTGTAAAATGAGAAGCAAGATCTGAAAACAAGTGACGGGTGAAGAAACAGTGTGGCATTGGAATGTTTTAAGTCTTTTGTTTTGCTCCTCAAAAATGGAGGATCGCTTCAGGTTTTGGTCTGCAAAAAGCCAAACAAACCCTCTGTTTACAAAGCAGGAAGCATCTTTATCACTTTACTGAACCAGGAGGAAGCAACTGTGATGAAAAAAAATTGCTGAGCCTTACTAACAAGGAACACTTTAATAGATTAACTAGTACCATCTTGTAAGGAAAATTAAGCCATGTTGCATCCATATGTTCCCTTCTGCAGAAACCTCGTGGGACAGTACGAACATCCTGCATTTTTAAGTTTGTTAAAGACAACAGTTTTTCTTGCCTTTAAGGGCTATGTTCTCTGGTGTGATCCCTAACTAACCTTTGAAAATCAAGTTTGCTATTTGATAGCTTTAATGTTGAAAACTCAAATTGAATAACCATGTGAAATCACTTGGTTCAGAGGTGAAATAGTTACGGTTGTAATTCCTTAGGTGAGTGTGGAAATGGCTCTTTAATTGCCTGACACACTATTCAAAAGTTGCCCCAGTTATTGGAGTGTTAAATGGTGGGAGCAAATATTTTGGAAGGATGCTCGAGCTCTGACTTGCTAGTTTCATAGCAGTGAAGTATTTATCATTTGCATGACTAATGGCACAGAAATACCTATTCTGAAGTCTTACAATCAAAGTATAGAAAAGTTTTCAATCACAATGTTTAGATTTTAAATGCTGGAGAGATTGTCTTGAGCTGGATCTTTTATAGGTAAAATTGGCCATAAAAATATAGAGTCACTGAGCCTGTGGTCTAAATAACACCATGCGTTTATTAAGTTTTTCAATCTTGTGCAGTAACAGTGTAGTTCCTTGTGTTTAAATGAGTGAAAACAGGGGTGCTGGGGGGGGTGTGTGTTAAGCGTGTGTGTGTATGTGTGTGTGTGTGTGTATATGGCCCTTAGAAATGCTGTAATTGGAGTTAGGTTCGAGAGTTTTGCCTCCATCTGCAGAACTTCCTAAAAACGCTCTCATCTGCTACAAAGGAAACTTGAGTACAAAACGCTTTGCAGATTTTCATACATAAATACCCTTAACATTTTGAATTATAGTTCAGTGGATGATAACTAAAGGAAATTGTATTAATGGAAGAGAACTGGCCATCTCTGCCCTTAATCTTTCAAGACCTTTCCACAACCAATATATCAAAGGGCATTAGATGTCGCAAAACGTTAAGCCTTACTAGAACGTAAATGTAGCCCGTTTCCCATCTACCTTGCAGAGCTTTCGTTAACTGTACTTTGTTCTCCTAGGGATATAGGCGCACCATTTATTTCTGGCATCTGAATGCCCATTTTGGGTGCTCTGAGTCGCCCTCCTAGAGGCACCTACCTCTTTCCATTGACTATATAGCAAACTTAGGCTTTTAACTTTGGTCCTCTGAGTCACACAACTTATTTGCCTAAACTAGATGGTATGAATGTTCTCTTCCCCCCTGCCCGCCCATTGTGTCAGCTGCTATGCTTAAGCAAGACGTGGGATGTTAATTTGATATTTCGATGTTTAAAACATCTAGATTGGGAAATGGTTTATTGATCAGCACAATCTATCTGTAAAACAGTTTGTCAGTGTGAGACCCATTGCATAAGCACCCCAAAAAACCAAAAACAACCCCAACAAAAAAAAAAATTGAAACTGAGTTGGAAGTGCATGTTATGCAATGTTATTTACAGAGATGTTAAAATCTTACCTCACAGATTGTTCATCAACCAAGAAAATGGCATGAAGTACAACATGAACAGCCCAGCATGAAGTTCATGATATAAAACAGATGGGCTTTTAATATAGGAAAAATAGCACAGTAAAATTTTTAACAGAAAATATTAATGAAAATATCTCCCAGTCTTGTTGCTTCATTATACTTTTAGATTTTCAAAAACATAGGCCGTATGCAAGCTACCACACAACATGGCGGGGGGGAAAGCGTACGTGTTGTTTTTCGTTGTATAGTTCTGAGGAAGTAGTTAATGCACTATTTGTATTTCCACTAATGTGAAGATAGTGGAGCTTGAATCAATGACAGTTGCACTCGACAGAGATTTTTTTTTCAAATTATAGGGGTACCAGAA
The DNA here is from genome assembly GCF_964289735.1 of Phaethon aethereus. NCBI lineage: Eukaryota > Metazoa > Chordata > Aves > Phaethontiformes > Phaethontidae > Phaethon > Phaethon aethereus. The sequence goes on along the minus strand of NC_138575.1, from coordinate 162,435,140 downwards.
AGGGAGGTAAGCGAGCCATGCGGCAGCTGCGTGGCCACCCTGTGGGAGTCATTGGTCTTGGGTCACTGTTTCATTTCTAGCCAGATAGGATTACCAATTATAGTATTTGAAAGTTTCTTATAACATGCCTTAAAATATGATTTGTTCCAAAGACCCACTTTTCCTTTGGCTGTTCTTGTAGAGCTTTGTGTATCTCTACAAAGACAGCATTTCTCCAGTTTTGTTGTGTTTTTTTTTTTTTAAATGTTGCAACTTTTATTCTTTTAAGCTATGATAGTGAGAGCAACTGTTTCCTCTTTCCCTTAAAAATAACACAAAAAAACTAGTCAAAGCAAACAAACCAGAATCAGATCAAGAGTATTAAACATAATTGCATTGGGTTCCATTTTGTTTTGTTTTTTCCTGTCATCTGTCCCCCCCTCCCCTCAGAGCATCAAAAAAATTTTGGTGACACTTTCTGTTCTGGTTCTAGCCTCTCCCTAACCCCAGTGCTACAGTTGCCATTACTTTTCTGTGGGAAAACTACTGGTATTTGCTTTCCTGTATAGAATGTTGCCTAAAGATGTCAGCCATTTGGTTGGGGGGTTTTGTGCATGTTTGTTTTTTATTTTAATTTTTTTTTTTACCAGTGTGCCGTCAAAGCACTGGTGAGGCTTTAATTGTGAAACTCCACAACAAAAGCAAATGTTTGACAACTGCAGGAGGCTTTTATCTGCTTTGTTGTGCATCTGTTAATTCTTGATCAGGGTTTGAAGAAAGACTGAAGTGGGTTCTGGAATCAAGTTTAATGCTGTTTGGAGTTTCCTAGGGGTGAATTAATGTATTTCACGGTTAATTGTTGAGCTCTAATACAACTGGCAACTTAAAATGGGGCAACAGTTTGTTTTGTAACAATGTCAGTTGTTTAAACCTTGATGTTTCAAATAAAACAAGAATTGTACATAGAACTCGATGCAAACTCAGCAGTTGTATTTGGAGTTAAATTATTTTAACAAATAAATTTATTTAATGAAACCTCCCTTGCATTTCCTGTACTGTCCATTTTGATTTGATCAAAAAGTTCATCCAAAGCTGACGAGGGTTACCCAGTAACTTCTGACAATGCTGACAGCATTGTTTGGTGCCAAATAGATGACACTATTTGCAGTTCAGCTAAATATTTCTTGCCAAAATGCTCTTCTGGTACAAATTAAATAGCAATGTGTAAAAAAGCAAATATACTTTCATTTTTATGGAAGGATGTGTGTTGTGATTTAAGTTATAAGCTTCATAAAGAACCATAGCAAAGGGGTTTTTTATTTACTACTTTTCTTAGAGAGATATAGATCGTCAACAATCGGTAAGACTCAGTATTTGATAGGACTCTTGCTATGGCAAGAGAATAATACTTACTGTAAAATATAATAAAATTATGTATGAACTTGGTCAATATACGGTATAGTCACTATGCAGTACTACTTTAATAACATTGAGATTGCAAAGGTTGAAAAAAGGATTGTTTGTTGTATCAGCTGTTCAACTGATGAGTGTTTTGCGGGCTTTCAGCACCATACAAAAGGAGTTAGTGCGAGAAAGAACTTCAGATACAATTAGCGTTGCAGAGATTTATAAATGAACAGTTGAGCTAATGCTAACAGGATTACTCTAGCTAATTGTCACTGATCAGCAGTTACATTTCAGTCATGCCAGTATCACTAAAATAACCTGTTTTCAGTAATGATGGGTGCTTGGTGGTCATGTCATGCATGCTGTGAGGAACAAGAAGCCTGAGGCTGGCATATCTTAAAAGCTCCTAGTTCTACAGATAATGTAGAGGGCTGACACATACTGCTAATTTTATGTATTTGATTTGCCCACTTTTCTGTAAACCAGTTCTAGGGGAACTTTTGCTGATGGGTTCTTGCAGTCCCATTAATTTAGTTTTGCCCAAGAGGGTACCTATACAGGGATAACAGGAATTTATTGGGCTCTTTGGAATGATTCAAAAAAATGCCAGCATGCAATGTGCTCTTTTCAAATACTGAACAGCTAGAAAACTCTGAATATTGTACTCTTAACAAATGCTGTCTCTGGGCCCAGTTTCGAGGGGTTTTTTGTGGTTTTGTTTGGTTGGGGTTTTTTTGGGTGGGGGTTTTTTGGTGTGTTGGGGTTTTTTTTGTAGCTACTGCAGGAAACTCATTAACTCTGAGAAAGCTTTTTAAAATATTTTTATTGGAAATAGATGTCTTGTTATCAGTCCTCCATGAGTATCAGTCTCACTGGATCACCAATTTTTGGTCACTTTTGTTGCTTGATGAGGGAGTCGCTAGACTATATCTTCGGTCCCAAGCTACCTTCAGTAGCATTCTCTCCCTTGCTGTTTACTTGCTGCCTTTTGCTTTCTTCTCCATCAACACAGCATCCTTTTTCTGAGAGCAGGAAGAATTATTCTGAAATTGTTTTTATTGCTCCGTCTGGCTCATGCGAGTGTACTCGGTATGTAGTCATGTCGTCCTTTTGCAGGCACCAACTTGATCGTTCAAACATAAATTTCCAGTTTCCACTGGCTCTATTTGGATGCACTAGTGCCCTCGTCGGTCATCTTATTATACATAATTCCCATTCTGCCATAAAACCTGCAGAAAGACTTTTTCTGTGTTAATTGCAGTCACTGAATTTGCAGAAGTTTTGAGCTGTCAGTTTCTCATCTTTCTTCATGGGGAGGTCAGTTAATGCCTGTGTGAGTACATCTGGTTGTTACTTATTTGGACTTTGTTGCCTGACGACAAAACACGTTTTTCTTACCTTTTCACACTGGAGGTAAAAAGTATCAAGTTAGTGTAACATGTAAAATGTCTATTTTTTTGCCCCAGCTCCTATAATTACACTCATCATATGGCCTTTTAATATTTTCAAATGGCACTTTTACTCGAAAAGAGACTATAAAAGCACTATCTCAACAGTCAGACTACCTAACTGTATTCAGAATTGTATTTGTGCAAGCTTTACTAGATTTTGTGCCTGTTTGCCTAGCAAAAGCAACCCAGCTTGGGAGCAGGAACTGGTGTTGCCCTGGCTCTTTCTCTGAGTTACAGACCAGGCAGAGCCCACACCGATATTCAGACAGTGGGTTGCATTTACAGGCTGGATTGCAAGTGGGTGGAAGGAAAAGCAATGTTGCTGTGAACCAGGCATCAAGCGGCACTGGAATTGCTAACGGCAAATCTTCATCCCACTCTTCTTGAACTGTGTTTCTCCGTACTTCCAAGCTCGCATGTTTTGGTTTGACTGGAATATGAGATAGTTTGGGGAGCACTGAGAATTTATTTCAGACATTTCATGGTGCAGTGACCACATATGTAGGCAACTGGATAACGTGCCTGCCTGCCCGCTCTTCTAAGGAGCGTTCGTGAGGTCGGACAGCCATGTAGGGATCTCACTGAAGAATGGAGAAGTGAAGCAGTTAACTGGAAGGAGTTGAGGGGAATAGGGGTGGATCTAGGTAAAGAGGTGAAAATGTAAAACTGAAAGGTTGTTCAAGAAAAATATGTAGGTAGACTGAGAGAGTGCTATGTTGAATGGGACAAATAGAGCATTTATCACAGAACAATATTAAGAGTATTCCAACACAAAATTCGTATTAGCTAAAGTTAGTAGGTAAATCAGAGAACTGGATCTTAAGAGTAGCCTTCTACAAGACATTTCTTTCAGTTGAAAGAAGTATAAAACTGCTTTTTGTGATGTTGAAGGGAAAGATTCTGAATGCTTGGGGTTTTTTTTTTCTTCGAGTCCTTATACTGTTTGATAACTGAAAGACTAATGTCATGCCCAAATTTTTGGGATGTGACACCTTATCTTTCCAGTTGTTTTGTTTTTCTAAACTTTGTACATGCTTTCATCTTACAGCTGAGAATGTACACTAGACTGCAGCTCTTTTGCATATTATATAGGCTTCTTTTTACCATTCACGCTCTGTTCTTGCAGATGGAGTAGATAATTGAAATGAATAAAGGTTGCCTGGCACTTTCCAATATGAGCCAAGGTGTTCAGGTTTTTTTATTGTTCTCCAAAATATCTAGCAGAGCTCAAATTTTCTCAGGGTGATTTATCTGTCCCAGATTTGGGGATGGTTGCTTGTTCTCTTTTTTAATATTAAATAAAATGGTTCAGTAGTTTCTAAGGATAAAACAAAGGAAGATGCATTGTTCTGCATGTGCTAAATTCTTGAAAACATTATGTTAAGACCTGGCACCTTTCTGGTTTGAACCATTGGGAAATTGCCCTAAAAAAACACTATCTCAGGACATGGTTCTAAAGTTATAAGAGTTATAAGCCAAGTTATAAACCTCTGGAAAATGGTTTACCCAGTATGAAGAGGGATAGAAGTTGGCATCCAAACTCTTCAGCTGCCACTGGATATGCTTTTGGCCCTTTCCAGTTCATATATAGTAACTGCTTTGTGCAAGGCACAGTCCTTGTGCATATATAAGTACACACTATGTAGGAGCTGAGAAACAGAGTGGGAAAGAGTAGGATGAGACTGTTCAGCAAGGGAGGATTTCCAACTGTAGATCTTAATGTATCTTGTTCAAGAAATAGAAATCAGCTTTGCTGACAGTGAAGTTCTCTAGGAGCAGATTCAGAGGTGGACTTCATTAACACCAGTGGTAGAGGACTGATTTGAACGCTTGAACATCATAACCTGCCTGACAGCACATGACCAATGCAGTGACACAAGAAAAGCTTTCCAAAAGTGTTAGCGTAATTTTACTTTGAAGTCCTTCTCCTTTTAAGTAAGGCAATGAGTTAACCTTTACAGTATTTGCTGTGTGAGATTTTAATTACAGGAACACAAGTAATTGATTAATGCAAAGAAGATGGGATTCTGCAAAGCAAAGTGGATGACATGTAAGTGTCCTATTGATAGAAAGTAAATGGATGAGGACTCTCAATTCAATTTGAATTAACACACCTCTCAAAATCTCCATGAAGCCTCAAGAGTTATATCTGGTGCTGCTGCAACAGGGTAGGATTCTTTCCAGATCTGTGTATTTCTTTAACTGCTTTTTAGCTGAAGTTTATGCTTTTCCTGTGTGACTCTATCGTAGATTTGTTTTGGGGAAGGCAGCCCTTAAAGTGAGCCAGATGCAGTATTGATTTCATATTTAGCTTTGTGTTTTAAGATGGAGGGAGATAACCAAAATATCTTCTAGTTCTGCCTAATTTTTCAGGGGAGAGAGATGGCTGTGAAGATTTGAGGCTTTCCAGAAGTCTTCGTAAGAGTTGGCACCTCTTTATTAGGTGAACTCAAGCACCCTTTCTTGATGAAAGTGGTATTTGTGGTTGTTTCTGGGAACGTGCTTATTCAGTCAGAGACCATGAAGTGTGGGGGTGCATTTATAACGTGTTGTCTACTGGTTCCCCTTTTCAAGAGGGGAATGCTATATATGACATGCATGATAGTTTACTCAAATAATCCTTAATCTCTGCATTTGAAGTGAGAGTTAACCTATCAGGTGGACATCCTTAATCCAAGAAGACCACATCCATCTGGAGACAAGTTGTATGAGATGACAGTGTGGAGGGAGCTCTCATCTCTGCTTCAGATCTAAAGCAAAATGCTCATTTTCTGGGTCACTTTTCATGGTGACAAGGCATCTGAATAGTAATAAACATTGCCTTCTCCCCATCAGGAGAAGGCAGCCCCAGTTGCAGAGCTCTTTGGTTTGTCCGGAAACATACATTGGTAAAATTTTCACATTTGTCAGTATGGAGGAAGGATAGTGACAGGGAAGATTTACTGCTGATCAAGGTACATGGCTCTTCACCCTTGCCAAGTCACCTCTGCCATTGGGTGAGCATCCTGTTCTCATGTTCAGCTTTTTTCCTACATGGAAAACTACTTGTTTCACAAAGGACAAGAGAGATTCTTCCCTCTCTTTTTTCTTTATCTTGTCTTGTCTTTGCACATAGCAGCCACTCTGTGTTTTTGAATCAATAGTTCATGGCAGAAGCTGCTTATCCCTTGCTCTCGGGAGACATTCTGACTCAGAAATGTACAGAGCCTATGTATCACTAAAACTATAAACCTTGTTTATATGTGGCATAGTTTTCCAAGAAATGATGAAGGTCACATTTTTTAAAAGTTTGTAATGCTGCTGCCTCATTAAAAGTTTTCACTTGTTCCAAATTTTGGCATGTTTTTCTAAAATTTAAAAAACAAACAATCAAAAACCCCAAACAGTAAAAACTAAGCAAACAAGATAGAAAATAATCTAAGCCTAATTCAGGTTTCCTCATCTTGGTAACTCCCACAAAAAAAAGTTTCAACTACTATTTCTTACCTATATGTATCCAGGAACATATAAATGCAAATAAAAAGAAGGGAAAAGGGAAGACTTGGGGGGGGGGGGGCATGTTTCTGACTGCTCACTGACTTTGGGTGGCGATCTCAATAATCTGTAAAGATCTCTGAACAAGTATTAAAAGAAGGAGATAGAAACAGGTGATCACTCTGGGCTTAATGGTAGTAATGATAAGAAAAAAGAAAGTTCACTGTTCTCTACCCATACAAGTCTCCCTGTAAGGAAGTGCTTGAATGAACAGTGAGTGTCTGTCACATCGTACATGTGCTCGGTGACAATCAGCATGCTCCAGCAATGATACTGGGAGCACCAAGAAAGCTGGATTAGCATTGCAGCAGCTGCTAGATTCACCTTCTTTAGCAAAGCTTCCCTGCAGACCACAGCTGGGACTTAGTATGTTTAGAAACACACAGCTACTTTAACTGATCCATGTCATTGCTCTTAAACCTGCATTTTCCTTAAAAAAACAAACCCCAAAAAACCCTTCAGGTGCTGTCCATAGTGCAGGAGGGCTGGGGTGCCACCCTTCTCTGCAAGGTGTTGGTCAGGAACTGCAGAACCTGAGCATGCTGAACACTGGCTCTGCCTCGAGAAGCCACTGTGGGGGATGTTTCCAGATAAGCTGGGCTGATCGGACTGCCATGATTTCAGAGGTCACTGCTCTGCCACCGTGTTAGAGGGGTATGGCCCCAAAATATCTCTTCTACTGGATTTCTTCTGGATCTAAATTCTTAACCGGTGCTGTTTTCTGTCACGTCATCCCATACATGTAGTAACTGACTGACCCAAAGATCACCTAGTAGGTCTTTTTGCTCTGTGTAAGAAATAATCTTTGGGATCAGCCCTCTTAGACTAATTAAGCAGACATCCCCTCTAATCCCCTTAGAGTGGACCTCCCATTGCCCTGGCTTTGTGTGGACAGGCTCCATAAAAGCTCTGGCCATTGCCTGGTTGGTGAAGCAACCATGTACTGGCCAAGGTTAACATGCTGCCAAAGGTGTTAGGATGCTTGGATGCATTAATTTTGCTGAGTTGCACCAAGAGCAAAGCAGCTTGATGCCCCAGAGTGTGATGTCCTGCTTGTGTTGGTTTCTAGCGCTATGAAATGCCTGCAATGCTGCACTGCAGGTGCATTTCTAGCTGGCTTTCTCCAGGATGTGCCTCCTGCACTCCACCCTGACAACAGCCTTAACAAAACCCTCATGCTGCTACCTGCAGTCGAGCTGCAGATCACGCCACCTCACAGGGTGGCTCAGGCCCTGGCCCTTGGCATGCCTCCACTGTGTCCAAGCCAGACTTGTAGTGTCCTGGTGCTGGAAATGGTATGTCACCATCCCGGGGGACCCTCTCCAGAGGGACACATCAAGCGAGATGCAGAAATCAGTTCTGAGAGGTGTTCATGGTATGTGAAGACAACTTGGCCGTTTGCAAATCACTGAAGGCATGGGAGGTGATAGAAAACCTTGTGTCAGGGTAGCACGTAGGATGTTTTACCTCCCTCTGAATGTCTCTACCGGCATATCTTAGGTTCTTCAAAGGGTGGTGTATCTCTTACCTGCCAGTCTCTCAATAGGCACAACTTAACTCCTGTTCCTGGCAAAACACTCTCTGTTGGCTATTCTAGTACTGACCGAAGCAACTAGCAGAGCGTGCAACAGGTGTTTTCCCTGTAGTTAATGGAACAGTCATGGAGACCAGAGGGTTTCTGAGGCTCCTACAGAAGAGCCAAATTGAAATCTAGTGAAACTTGGCAAGGCTCCTCAACTCTTGATTGCAATACAACAGTGTTTAAAACATTCTGCCAGGACCAGTCAAATGCTGATGGTAAAAGCAGGCTTTTGAAGGCCTATCTTAAGAGTCTGTAAGAAATTAAATACCCTGGTAATATCTGTGGAACATTTCTAAGGAAGTAATAGTTGGTCCTCAGTTAAAACAAAGTTAGTTTCCAGCTAAGACTGATTTTTCTGACTTCTTTCTTCTGCACAACTATTGTAAAAAGACTTTGGAAAAGGTGAGCACTTGGTTTTCCGTTAGCTGAGTACCTCAAAGGTGAGTTAAACTCAGGACCCCAGGGGGAAAGGATCTCAAATGACTTGTCCTTCCCAGCTCTCCCTGTTGGAGCACGGAGACACCTTTGCACACATTTCATGTTCAAGTCTGGGAATAAGAAATCCTCTACTCTACATATACTTAATAGACCCTTTACTAGTAATTTATCTGGACACACATATAACCTTTATCATCAGCCTTTTGTTTTAATGGGCTAACAATCACTTGCAGTGAAATTAGTTTAAAAAACAAGATTTTTTGGCTTATCTTTGTTGGGTTTATAGTCTGTATTTATATCACGCTCTAAGGCAATGATCTTTAAACTCTTGAGCAAAATTGATGCGTTACATCCTCATTTCACGCTTACAGAAAGGAAGTCGTAGAGACAGTTACTCACCCAAAGCGGTGCTCCATGGCACAATGGATACCCAAACTCATGTCTCTGCGCAAAATTCCCTCCTGTAGTAACAATAAAAGACAATAAAAATTAAACTCTGAAACTAAAGGAACTTGAAAACCTGCTTTGCTTTTAAGTGTATCAACATACGCAGAGTGTAGGCAACAGAGGAGGAAAGGAAGTCTGTATTATTTTTGTTTGTTTATAAAAAACCTCAGAGCTTCAATCTTTCTTCATCCCTTGTTTGAATAATCCCAATGAAGTAAAAAGTAGCTCTGTAAGTCTTGTACTTATAAAAATAATCTGGGTAAACATAAACTCTACTCCAGTCCTTTTAGTGCTGTATGTGGCAAAGGAGACAAAAAGCATTTCAAGCACTCAAATGGGGAATCTCCTGGAAAGGGACGACCTGAACAGAGCTGGCCTTTGTGATGCCAGGGAAACAGGAGGTCAGGCTTAGTAAATGGGCTAGAATTGTTTTATTATAAGGGCTGTTATAATCTGTGAAGGGTGCATTTGTGTGTAACAGCAGATTTCTGCTCACAAATGTAATGGTCAGAGGGAACATAAGATGATTTGCCATGGGTGGGTCACAGAATCACTAGGTTGGAAAGGACCTTTAAGATCATCAAGTCCAACCATTAATCCACATTCTGGCTTGGTGGATGGGAAAGGAGGAAGCAAGGAGGGAACTCGTCTCTTGCACGTGTCTTGGTTCTAGACATTGAATGCTTTTCCTGATCCATAAGTGGTGGGGGAGAAGGAAAAAACAGAGCAATGCTTTATGAGCCCGATCTTGAAGGCTACATACATAAAAGCAAGCTTGCCGGTCTGTTTGGTGGCATGGTGATGAATAGCAAGCTCCTCTGGGGACTCTCCAGCCCTTATCCAGGGAGGCAGATCTTCCTACAGCCAATTATTTAAACAGTGAGTGTGGTGCACTCCAGCTTACGAGTGCACGGGATGCCCTGAATGGGCTGAGGAAACAGTGATTCCAGACAGACTTCGGTTGTCATGCAAAACCCAGGAGAAATGTGGGGGAAAAGTTTGCAATAACAGTAACTGCTTTTACTGATAGAGAAATTTGCAGCTGGAGATGGAGCAGGAGGAAAACAGCTACAGGAGAGAAGTCAGCATGTGAACTTCCCCCACAGAAACGGTGGCAATCGAACCAAATCCACCAAAAAAACACCCCTAAATGTTCTTTCTTTCCTAAAGAGGAAAGCAAAAACGATAGCTGAAATGCCTGTTCTCATCATCAAAATTGCCCATGTCTGAGAGCTGCTCTGAAGGGTCCTTGTGAGGTGATTCGAGCAGGCAGTTTCCACTGGCACATACGTATAGGGAAACCCTTTCTTAGAGCTGCTAAATACAATTCTTCAAAAAAAAAAAATTTTTCAGGCTGAGGCCAGCTGTCATCTCCTACTAAAATCAGTTTGCCTGAAATGACCTCCAAGGGGAGGAAAAAAAAAAAGGAAATTGAATCTTGTTTCAGACCTGCACACCTTTGAGTTGGGCAAGGAGGAGGAAGGCACACACAGAAGTGTCTTCGCAGATGAGGCCATCAAAGAGGTGAGGTACGGCCAACCCTCCCAAGGAAGTGTTTGGCCCTGGCCTGAGCAGAGAAGGTAAAGAGATAAAGAGGAGGAAACACCAGAGGGGCTGCAAGGTCCCGGCAGGCCAATATGGAGGCCTCCGGCCGCCTCTGCTGGTAGCAGGCCCAGCTGCGGCACGGAGCCACAGGGACATGGCCTCCTCCCCGGGACTGCCTGTTCACCAGGCCATAACCGCCGGGACCCCTACTCTCTGCTGATGGGAGAAGACTGGCGGCCAGGCCTCTGCTCCTTCGTCCGCACTGGCCCTCGGCACTTTTGTGGGACGCAGGCTAACGTGCCGCCTTGCGATGAAAGCCTCATCTGCCAAATACAGTTTTGTTTGTGACTTGTTAAGGGAAGGTTGTGGTCAGGGAGGCTCTTGTACCTGCAGCCCGAGCAAGCTACCCGGTTGTTCTGCCAAGTGTGCTGGTACGTCCTGGCTTCCTTCTTCTTCCTCAGTGAAGGGAGACCTTTGGTTTTCAGGCGAGAGAGTAGGTACAGGCATGAAAACCTGCGCTCATCACCTACCGCACAGGAAATAATTCTTAGAAACTGGAAGCAGCGAAACACAGTCTCCCCATTCGACCATCTTCAAAAGGAGTCAGCGGGGGCCTCCCTAAGTGGGTGACAGGAGCCGGACTTTGTATTTCATTGTGTTCCTTTTCTCCTCGTATTTTCAAGCTAAAAGCAGCTTTCAGCCTCACAGACTCTGTCCCTCTCACTTAGATGGCTGATAAGTTTTAGTGACAATGTGCTCTCTCTCCTTTCCCTGCCCAACGGCTTTTGAATGACTCGTTCCAGCCAGGGAGATGTTCATTTAACGTTTATGGTGAGCATTGCCAGTGCTAGCTGAGATTCACGGCGCCGAGGCGGCGTTGATGGGATGCAAGGTCGCGCGGTATATCTTTTTCCTGATTGTGTACAGCTTTTGGAAGCAACTTCCTTCTGCCGGTGCTTGATGTGAATTTGAAATTCACTTCCAGTGCCTGTTATGCTGTTTTGCGATCCCTCCTGCTGGTTGTCTTTCTGGGTAGGAAACATGCCATACACCTTTGCAGCCTGACCTCCCCTCTGCGAGCCTCTTCCATGGCCACGGGACAGGAAGTATCGAGCATCTCCCACCTGGAGCTGCCCTGGACATTCATGAACACAGACCAAGTGATCACCCAGTCTCTGAGGCTGGTTGTTGGACTCTTTGCCCAGCTGTAAGCGCAGCTAATACTACTGCTGGTGCCGGATGGGGAATACGCTCAGGTGCTTCAATGAATTGCCAGCCTACTTACACCATAGAAACCTGCTAAGGAGTTTATCTCCCCACCACTCCCCACTCTGTTCCGAGCTGGGCACTGTGCCCTGCTGGGGCCCTCTTCAGCACTAACAGCTTTGGGACGCGGTCAGCAAAAAACAGCCAGCAGAAGAGCTCGCTGGCACTGCCAAACCTGTTGTTCTCACTCACCCAGTAAGGCTACTCAAGGCATCGAAATGGCAAGAGCTGGCAAAAGATGTTTCTGATCATCAACTGAAACAGGCAGGAGACAAAGGAGGAGGGAAAAAGGATTCATTTTAATGCAGCGAGAGGTGAGGAATTGGGTATACTCTCCTTCCAAACTGGCAACAGTGATTAATAGAGCTGTTAATGACCTGGAACAGAACAGTGCGGGGGCAGAACAGGCTGGTAGAAAAATATACAGCTAGCTTCACAAATACCAGGGAAAATTGGGGGGGCTCTGGTGCTAACTGGGAAAACTGAATACCTAGCACAATGGTGGGTGGAGCTCCTTTTTGAGACTCACATGGAAAGGGATGACTTGAAACTTTTCGTCATATACGGACCATATGTCCTAAACTTACTCAAGCACTTTGATCCAGCCATCATTGTACTCTATTGTGTTCAATAACCTGGCCTCAAAAAAGACAGCAAATGTGAAAATTGACAAACTAAAGAGTTTCTTTATATATTTATTGTACCCCACGCTTGAAATACTGTAGAGCGTTTTCAGCGTGCCATTTCACAGCATACATCAGAAACAGCAAAGCGAGACAGAGACAAGGAGGATTAGAGACACACAAAACTTCTGCAGTCAGCAGTGAACAAATGAGAATTCTTCAAGTTGGAGATGAGACTAACACGATGAGACTAAAGAGATGAAGATGTGACAATTGGTGAGTTGTACAGCGAATGTAGATCCAGCAGAGTCCATGCACCTTTTCGTAACAACACCAAAAGGGAGAACATCTGAAGGCAGAATAAATACAAGGCAGTGGAGCTTACTGCATGTGATAACCACAGTCAAGAAATTGATAACACTGAAGTGGATACAACACTTAAACTGATAATGAGAAGGAGGAATAAAAGCACAGCAACACTCATAATACTCCAGAGCTGCCCAAACCAATGTCTCGAAATTTCAGTAGCCACTGCTGGAAACGGGGGAAAAGACAAAGTGCATTAAATGTTCTGTCTCAGGTGGGACGGTCCAGTGGAGTCAGTCAAATGTACATTATATGCTGATGCCAGGAATAGCACCTGACCCTCCCTGGTGACCTCCTCGCCCAGTGACAGCACAGGTATGGTACAAATGTGATGAACAGAACCTGAAGGAGAGCAAAAGTCCTTCCAGGAGCACTGAAATGTGCTCAATCTGGATCCTTTAAGGAAAAGTAACTTGTTTTCAGAGGCACTAAGGCTGAGAGCCCTAGCTTATTCTGGAAACACGGTTGCTGCTTTGCATTTAATCCTGCTATTATTAACGATCAAAATACTCTGCCAGCTGGTGGGTATCTGGCAACCTGTGCGTCTGAGTCAGATCTCCATGCAGTGCCTGCTCTGAGCTGGCTCCAGCACCAAAGCCATCTCCTTGCTGGAAACCTCCACAGAGGAGCCAGCCAGAGGACAGACTGCAGGTCCGCTGGCTGAAAGAGAAGTTTCTTGCGAGCAGGTTGGCGCAGTGCTGGCTGCGCGCTCCACGCCTGTCCTCGCACAGCCCTCACAGCCGGGCAGTGCCCTCGGCAATGCTTGGGTGGGAGCCCACCGGCAGCAGCAGCCAAGCCAGAAGGCAGAGGTTTCCCGGGCACCCCTGACACAAATGCCCCATCGCTGTGGAGGTCTTGCGTAACAGTGCATCGCGAGCAGCCCGAGATGCTTGTGCCCTGGCAGCTGCATCACTGCCTGCGTGTCCTGCCTGCAGCACCTCCCTCCTGCCTCTGTGTTTCCATGGGTGTTGGAGTCAGAGGAGAATGGGACCACAAAGCACACACCAATGCAAAGAAAGGCACAGAAAACCAATGGCAAACCTTTAAATTGCAGAGATGTTCAGAGTCCTTGTGTCTGGCTTGCTCAACAAAAGGCATATTTTTCGCTATAAGATACTGCCATGTAACATTAACTGCGTTGGGGGGGAGGGATGGGGAACAGGCTGTACCATATCATTCAGATCGGGTGTTTTTTTCCTGGGGTGCACATCCCTCATCCTGTACTTAAAGTTAAAGCTGATGGGAAATTGGTGACTGTCTCCTGAGTGTAGCAACAAGTCTTAGAGTATGAAAAAGTAAAACAAAGTATTCTTAAAATTCATCTGAAAATATTCAAGCATTTGCACACAAGAAACTGGAAAGCTCACTGCCAACCCATTCCGTAAGCTGATCTCCAACAAGAGCAGCAAAATGCGTCTAAGTCATAAATGCAGCTTCTTGGTAAAGAGGCGCTGTGCCTGGCTGGGACTTACTCTAATGTATGCCATATGCAAAAAGCAACGTTGACCCTGCGTGCCAAAAAAAAGAGGCTCATTTGAGCCTCATGTTACAATGGTATGCTTACAGGCAAATACAGATAATTTCTCTTGATTGTTACTATTTGCTTTACCAGCTGTCCCTCAAAGCACTGGAGCAGATAATCTGAATAATTTGGTAGCAGTTGTTGCAAAATCATTGCTACCCTGTTGGCTGGGATTAACAGCAAGCAAAGATCAACCTTGCTGCGTGGAGGTAGGCTGACCATCATCTCAGATGTCCCCCCGGGCGGTTGTCTGTGGCTCTGCAAGGGAGAAGGGCTTTATGGTGGGAGTGGGGAGTGGTGTGAGGAGTACGTGTCTCGGCAGGGAGGGGGTTGGCAGCACCTGGCCTATTCCCAGTGATCCCACCAGCGCAAAATGGTGGGCAAATACAGGCAGACACAGCTCTCTTTGCAGGATGGGGAGCATTGCGGTGAATTCCTGATATCAGTAATTTAAGCACCGCCACCCTAATAGGTGCTGCAGGAGGACACTGGCTAGGATGGCAGCCAATGCCAACCAGCACCTCAGGGCAAAAGTGCCCCAGAGAAGTGCTTCAGCCCAAATGGTAAATCAGAAGTTGATGCTGCCTCTATTTCACTATGAGACTGCGTGAGTCCTTCAGTGTGTTGTTGGCAGAGGATGAGCAGACGGTCAAGGAAGGCACCCTGACCCAACTTCAACATGTCGAAATAACCCACGAATTTACTGCCTGTGAGCTGCGCTTCCCCTTGCAGCATAGAGTGGCATTTGCCGAGGTACAGGGAGAGGACTGGTGGTACCCAGCACCATATGGCCTCAAACAAGCTAGAATTAAGAGGAGGTGGTGTGGTGGTGCCGTTGTGAAGCAGCAGCTTTGCTGATTGCATTTTTTAAACTCAAGTTCCCACCACGTTTCACTCAAATCTGGATGAGAAGATGCATTAAAAATAGCACTGTGTACAGAAACAGGCGAAACAGCAGGGTTAGCTGCACACGTTGCTTTTGCTCCTGCAAGGATGGGAGTGTTGTATTCAATGTACTGGTAGAAAAGCTGGGTTTAGCACAAACACCCTGACTTCCTCCCTTTGAACCCATTCTGTCTCCTTCCATTCCCATCTCCAAAATACTTTAAAAAGATGCTTAAGAAGTCATTTTTCAAGAAGAGGAAATTAATTCTGAATGAAAAAAGCACACCATCGCTTCTGCTATTCAAGCACAACAGGGTGACTTAACTACTGTTCCAGCAACTTGTGTAGTTAAAGCAAAACCTAATTATTTCCTTCTACCTCTAACTTCAGCTTCATGTCTTGGAGTTAAAATAGACAAAATGAGCCACTTTTCAGGAGAGAACTTTGTACCACTGGAAAAATGTGCCTGGCAGTCTCCTCAAAATCATCATCATTTTTATTACAATGTTCATGTTTGTTTTCCCTTTCCCCTTTGTTAAACGTTTGAGGCAGCTCAAATGAAGCCCTTGCCATCAAACCAGCCTTTTAGCTGTAATGACATAAATTGCATTGTTCTCCTGGGCTTGCAGCACCCAGTTATTAAATCTAACCATGGGAGCTTGGCAAATCTTTTCATACGTGAGGCAGCTGTTTCCTTTCTCCCCTGCCTCTGCCCTCCACCCCTTTTTTTGCCTTACATGAGCTCAACGTGTTCTCTGAAGGAGATATGGCACCCAAAGCCCTTTGCCTATGGTGCTCTGTGCAGAGCCATGGGTCTTCCTGAAACATGTGGTGCCCATGTGGGGTACAGACTGGCTCTTGGTCCCCTGCACCCCTCCAGAAGCACAAGCTCAGGTGCCCAGAGTGGTTTCATGGCACAGAACTGGCCAAAGCACCATGACTTACACAGCCACCTCCATCACCCAGGGGCAAATCCTGGCTCCTGCACCAGGGCACCTTGTCTCAGTGCAGCGCAGCTCCAGGACCAGCTGTGCCGGTGCTTGGAAAATGCTGCCAAGAGTCTGTGCTTGGTCAAACAGTCCCAAGCATTTCTTTGTTCTCCTCAGCATCTGTTGAAAGCATTTTGACTTGTGTTTGCTCAGCGTTGGGCTACCCTGGGAAAGCCATCGGTTTGCAGAAGATATAGTTGTGCGTACCCTGCTTCAAAGGGCACTTATTTTCATCCTTAAATTGCCCTGCCATCAATGGCAATTTTCACACTGTGCACAGTTATTCAATGACAATACTCTAATGCAGGCTGAAAGATTGTTAATTTGCAATCAGTGCTGTTTACCGTACACATGAAAATGGTAACACGTCCATCACGTACTTCATCTCAGGATGGACGTCTCCCACGGGGACGCATGGCACGTGGCCCTGGTTGGCGCTGGTGCAGCAGCGTGAGCTGGCCGGTGCACAGGCCACTCCTGGATACCCTTGTCCCCATGTGGCCTCAGGACAACCTGCCAGATGGATGAACATGCCTGGGGACACTGACCTGCTCCCCACTGCCGTCTTTTCCCTGTGCTGCTGCTGCATTGCTGCCAGGTGGTCAGGAAATGGATGGTTTGCGTCCATCACGGGAAGCCCCATGCTCCCAGCCAGCATCACCCGGAGGGCATCGTCTGCAGGCTCAGTGAAGCAATCAAGGAGCCCTGTGACTGGTTTGGGCCTCTTTGCAATGAAAACACAAAGCCTATTTTTCTTCAGTAAGCTCTGGCATAAACAGAGAGTCTTCTCTCCTGATGAACTTTTTTCTGTGCAACAGCAACCAAAATAAAAAGAACAGCACTTAAATGGGATTTGTTAGTAGACAAACAAGGCTAAACAGATTAAGTTGTGCAAATAGAAGTCTCTGTGTTCATATCTTAGAGCAAAGAGATGCCTGAATGTCCATACCAGGGCTAAGTGTTCCTGTGAGGTATATTTGCTGGCGTTGCAGTGTGGAAAGACGGGCACTGCAACCCTCTGCCTCAACAAGCAAAACCTACCTGTGCTCGGAAGGGAGGGAACTGTTTTTCCTCCTGAGTTTTAGAAAGCTGGTTTTGAAACAGAGATCAGAGGTGGCAGTAATGGCAAGGGAAATGCACCTCCCTTGCGGCTTAGCTGGACAAAAGGAGAAGCAGCATTAAGCCATTCTGCCTTGGGAAAGAGAGGGACGAACAGGACCACACGTTTACACAGATGCCATCCCCACCCCAACACATGCTCTCTCCCCAAATACTGAATGGCACGAGTAATAGAAAAGGAATAGTGAATATTTCCTGGCCACTGCGTCTGCAACCCAAGTGTTGTGCTGACCTGCCCCAGCTGTGGCACAACATATGGGGCACGAGCACCACTGTTGCTGGTCTCCCTCCACCTCTAGCATGAGAGCCATGGGGTGGGGAGTGGGGCGAGGCAGTGGTAGCTGGTCCCCTGAGGAAGGGTGGAGAAAGCACTTTTGGTGGGAGATGTGGTGATTGGAGGCCATCTTGGGCTTAGTGACCATGACATGATAGAGTTTTCAATTCTTGGTGAAGTAAGGAGGGGGGTCAGCAAAACCACTACCATGGACTTCCAGAGGGCAGACATCGGCCCGTTCAGGTCATTGGTTGAGAGAGTCCCTTGGAAGAGAGTCCTGAAGGGCAAAAGGGTCCAGGAAGGCTGGACATTCTTCAAGAAGGAAACCTTAAAGGTGCAGGAGCAGGCGGTCCCCATGTGCCGCAAGATGAGCTGGCGGGGAAGATGACCAGCCTGGCTGAACAGGGAGCTTTCGCTGGGACTCAGGGAAAAAAGGAGAGTTTATCACCTTTGGAAGAAGGGGCAGGCAGCTCAAGAAGAGTACAAAAATCTTGTTAGGTCATGCAGAGACAAAATTAGAAAGGCAAAAGCCCAGCTAGAGCTCAATCTGTCCACAGTTGTAAGGGGTAACAAAAAAAATGTTTTTACAAACATATTAACAACAAAAAGAGAGCCAAGGAGAATCTCCATCTCTTATTGGATGGGGGGGTGGGGAACGTTGTCACCAAGGATGAGGACAAGGCTGAGGTACTTAATGCCTTCTTTGCCTCAGTCTTTAATAGCCAGACCAAGTATCCTCAGGGTATTCAGCCCCCTGAGCTGGAAGACAGGGATGGAGAGCAGAACAAACTCCCCGTAATCCAGGAGGAAGCAGTCAATGACCTGCTGTGCCACCTGGATACCCACAAGTCTATGGGGCCGGATGGGATCCACCCAAGAGTACTGAGGGAGCTAGCGGAGGAGCTTGCCAAGCCACTCTCCATCATTTATCAGCAGTCCTGGGTAGCACGGGAGGTCCCAGACGACTGCAGGATTGCCAATGTCATGCCCATTTACAAGAAGGCCTGGAAGGAGGATCTGGGGAACTACAGGCCTGTCAGCCTGACCTCGGTACCAGGGAAGATTATGGAGCAGTTCATCTTGAGGGCGTTCACAGGCCATGTGCAGGACAACCAAGGGATCAGTCCCAGCCAGCATGGGTTCATGAAAGGCAGGTCCTGCTTGACCAACCAGATCTCCTTCTATGACCAGCTGACCTGCCTAGCGGGTGAGGGAAAGGCTGTGGATGTTGTCTACCTGGACTTTACTAAAGCCTTTGACACCATCAAAAGGTAACTTTTGTTAGCGCCAGGTCCTGCACTGGGGTCACAACAACCCCATGCAACACTACAGGCTTGGGGAGGAGTGGCTGGAAAGCTGCCCAGCAGAAAAGGACCTAGGGGTGTTGGTCAGCAGCCGGCTGAACATGAGCCAGCAGAGTGCCCAGGTGGCCAAGAAGGCCAACAGCGTCCTGGCCTGTATCAGAACTAGTGTGGCCAGCAGGAGCAGCGAAGTGATTGTGCCCCTGCACTCGGCACTGGTGAGGCTGCACCTCGAATCCTGCATTCAGTTTCGGGCTCCTCACTCCAAGAATGACATTGAGTAGCTGGAGCTACTCATGTCCAGAGAAGGGCAATGAAGCTGATGAGGGAGCTGGTGAAGAGTCTGGAGAAAAGTCTTATGAGGAGCGGCTGAGGGAACCGGGATTGTTCAGTCTGGAGAAGAGGAGGCTGAGGGGAGACCTTATTGTTCTCTACCACTACCTGAAAGGAGGTTGTAGTGAGGTGGGTGTTGGTCTCTTCTCCCAAGTAACTAGTGATAGAATGAGAGGAAATGGCCTCAAGTTGCGCCAGGGGAGGTTTAGATTGGATGTTAGGAAAAATTTCTTTACTGAAAGAGTGGTCAAACATTGGAACAAGCTGCCCAGGGAGGTGGTGGAGTCACCATCACTGGAAGTATTCAAAAAACATGTAGACATGGCACTTTGGGACATGGTTTAGTGGGCATGGTGGTGTTGGGTTAATGGTTGGACTTGGTGATCTTAAAGGTCTTTTCCAACCTCAATGATTCTATGATTCTATGAAAGTGTGTGTGGGGGGGTAACCAGTAGCTTTGGCTGGGTCTGTGACTGACCTTGCAGAAAAGTCTCCACCTGTTTACAAAGTGCATGTGTTTACAGGCATAGTCATCTGGAAAATCCTTGGAGATGATGAAGGTTTTATCAGTCATCAAAGGTGGCATTCAGCTCCAGACGATGGACTCCTAAATTTATTCCTCTCACCTTCCAGTGGACACCGAAATCTGGTCATTTGCATCATTCTCTAGGCTCCACTAACTACAGTGGGGGTGTAGATACATGGTTTGTCTGTAGTCACCTACATTTAGACATGGATATTTAGGTGACCAGCTTTTGAGGGGGAATCCCACCCAGGATGTTCATTATTGTCTCTTGATGGGCAACCACACAGGCAACCTCATAAAGGATTGAGTGAGCACATCCACTTTGTTTCAGTGCAATGTCCTCAGAGATTTCAGCATAATGAAGGGATGTCACAGTGATGTGACGAGTGTTCACATGCCTTGCGATAGCGTCCCGCTGTCAAGGTGACAACCCCAGCAAGTGGGGGTAACAGGCAGCTACCAAGGTCTGTGACTACTCAAACAGCTCAGCCTATGTCTGCAAAAGCCTTTTGGCCGGAAGGTTTATTCGTCATCACACCAACTGTGTTTGCTCCTGCTCTCCTTGGATCCTTCATTCCTGCCAGGGTTCTTTCTGGACAACCCAAGAGGTGCAACTGTCCATGCGATCCCAACAAGAGTCAGTGGCACTGCTATCTCAACAATTCCAGCCACAGCCAGGGGCCAGGGCAGATGACTTAAGATGCTGTGTCCTGTGCATCTACACCTGCCCTGATAGCCTTAAACCAGAAAAGCCAAGGGCTCCTACGGTGGTAGATAATACACAGTGGTTTACTCACAGGATGAAGCAAGCAATCTTCAAGTTCAGCAACTAACTGTTGAAGAAGTAAACTCCAATAAAAGCTAAATGAAAGTGAATTAATGCAGTTAATCTACTTTTCTGTTTGATTAGCTCACAGCAAATAATCAGCAAATTCTTATACGTTATTGATAATAACATTGAAAAGGAATAGTTGCACTTCCTCAGGGATCCAGGACAAAGAAAACTCAAATGTCATCCCTCCTGGCAGCAGGGCATGAACTGATCATCACCACATTTGTGCTGCAACAGTAGATGTTTCTGGAAATAGGACTCCTCTTGGCAAAGGGACTTCACCTGCATGCCTAAGCTACCAGTCTGGTGGGATAAATGCTGGCAAGCCTAGAAGTAGAAGAGTTTTCAAAAAAAAAATCAGAGGAGGAGGTTATGTGAGACTTAGGGAAGCCATGTGCTTGGTTTTACTACAGAGACAGAGAAAAGTAATTTAAAAGCAGAGATATCAATGGACAAAGGAATGAGAAAAAGAAGAACAGAGGGAAATTCCTACTGTTGAAAAAAGCTTTCGCGTAGCCAGAAATGTAGAGGGTGAAGGGCTGGGCCTGCCACAAGTAGTAAAGTGGACAAGATCAACAAGACACAACCGCACTCTTTGCACACTCGTTGGGGAGCTGGTCAGTGAGTGAACACAGGGAAGAACGGTGGATATTATACAGACAACGGTGGAGCAACAGCAATGACAATGACAGGTAGGTAGAAAACAATAGATGGATAGACAGACATGTAGGTAGACAGACAGACAGATAGAAAGAACAAGTGACCAAACTGTAAGCAGTTAAGAGAGAAACCAAAGTAAAAGGAGTGTGATGTTATCTGCTAATTTCACAAGAGATTATTAAGGAACTAAGGATTGTGAAAGAGGCTCAGTGTGCTCTGCTGTACACTCCTAGTGCTGGATTTAGAAGTGGGAGAAAGTTTGCAATTTCATCAGAAATAGGTGCTCATGGGAATCACATTATTGCAAAGACTTAAACTTCACAGTTACTAACTGGAAAGCAGTCCTACTAATAGTCAGCAGCCCCAGGTATTCTTAGATGCAGTAGCTCACTTATTGAGCCAATCAAGGGTGATGTTACCTTCACCTATTTTGTTAGCCATATGGCTGGTTATAGAAAAACTCATTGTAGAAGATGACCTTGGACCAAGTGGACAAGTTAATGAAAAGATAACAAAAGTGAACTACAACAAGATGGCATATTTTAAAATATGATACTTTCAGGTATTTAGGAAACAAGTCAATGAAGTGAACTGGACTGGGAGCTTGACTACTCAAATGTGCAAAAGGGGCCTTTGACCTTCTACTGTCATGGCTGTTGTATCCCGCCATGTCTCTTGCTCCTGCTGTGTGCCACCTCTCCCATTGTATTGACGCAGGGGTTTGTACAATCGCGTCATGGCCCTGGATCAGGGACGCAGCACAGTGAAGAAGAGTGCTCAGCAACAAGTGAGAAGCTGGTGAGGTTGGCCTAGCTGTCACAGGCGGGAGAGGTTGAGACACAGCAGGTGATGGCCAGGGAAGGCATCACTGCCACCACTGTTGTCCTTCTGTGCTCCATCCTGACTGACCCACCAAAGGCCACCAGGTACCGCAGGCAGGGAGGAAAAGGGGCACGAAAAGCCTCTGGGCTTAACAAGACATATAACTGTCTCAAAGGGTCTTGCGAGTGGAGAGCAATAAAGAAAAAAGGAAAAGGAAAAGGAAAAGAAAGAAACCACACATTTGAAATCAGACTGTCTATGGCTAATGTGAGAAATTACCCCAGTCAGGTCTGGTTAGACCTTGCAAAGAAACAAAAAGAAATAACAGAGCCTTCTGTAGCCATTGCATCCTCATAAAAGTGTTTAACAATGTGAAAATGCTGTGTACAACTGGGGCAAGAAGTGGTCCACTCTTGCAGCAAGGAAGGGATCAGATAAAAACTAAGGTTATCAGATTCC
Source organism: Phaethon aethereus (assembly GCF_964289735.1). Lineage (NCBI taxonomy): Eukaryota > Metazoa > Chordata > Aves > Phaethontiformes > Phaethontidae > Phaethon > Phaethon aethereus. Next base: position 162,412,780 of record NC_138575.1, on the reverse strand, counting down.
CTAACCCATATTAAAACCAACAGCTTAACCTTTCAGTTAAGGGGCTTGAAAGAAGATGCTAATAACCAAATTTTCTCAAAGGTGAACGGAACATTGTGTGGGAGCTTGAGTGCTTGGGACTGGAGGCACTGCAGTTGGCTGATGGTGGGGAGGCCACAATGACGGTGGCCCGCAGCTCTGTGGGAAGCCTTGGCTGGGCTTGGCAGCTCCAGTGCCGTCCATCTGGGCCTGGGCCAGGCAGCCGGGAACCCATCACAGCCTTTCATTCTGGACTTCGCACATCCCTGCAAGCAAGCAAACAAAACTGCATCTGAGCCACTCAATTCTGCCTGTTGATTTACCCTTCTAAATGAAATTATCTGTGAGATCCTGACATTCAGTTTCCTGCTCAGGTTAAAAGGAGTAACAATCTATTTAGGGCTCAAAAAATAAGAGACTAGCTTGCCTCTGCAATTCAATAAGAATAATTATCTAGACTGCCGGGTCAGAGCCAAGATGACTAATGGAAATGTTCAGAGAAATGGAAATTACCTCGCTACAGATTGAAGCTCAACTCAGGGTTTAATATATTCCAGCTAGAAAGACCAGATAATCTCCATCCCCAATGCTGAGGGAACTGGCCCATGAAATTGCCAGTCTGATGGTATCTCAAATCAGAGATAGATACCATAACACAGGAATCCAGCTCGCTAGTGTGAGAAATGGGAGGGAGTGATCCAAGCTGCTTACACACTCATTAATCCAACTTCATTGGTTTACAACCCTGTAAAACAAATTTTGAGTGAACGAATAATCGAAGACATGGCAGGATGTGAGGCTAAAATGTAGCATAGGCCAACTAAAGGTCGGCCAGAAGGCAGTCTTACTGGCTCAGTGTTCATAGACCTGTGGGATAACTACAGATTACTTATTGCAAACAAACTTGTTGCCTGTCCCTGGACTCCTCAGCCTTGGTGGCAAGGCATGAGGGTGGTGGTGGCACACACATTGCTCCAGGGAGGCAGCCTGGTATTGCTGGAGACTAGTAACTGAGGGGCACAAGAGAGGCCACTTTGGCCACCTTTACTGTGGTCCAAGTATGTCACCTTATGCAAAGGAGCAGCGTCCTTTCTCCAGTAAATCTGGGCTTGGAGAAAACAGGGTCCAAAAAAATGAAGCAATTTTGTCACAAATCCCATGGGTATATTGAGCTAGTGGGTGAATGCAAAGGCATTACTTCAAACTTTGTAAAAACACCCATCTCAAAGGTAATTTCTTTTTTTGAAGAGCAAAGGTACTTGAAACCTGGACCCATGTTTATAACAGTCAACTGTATAGACTCAAGCCTATGGAGGAAGGGCTGAGCCCTGCTCAATGGTCAGGGACCTTTTTTATTTTTGATGTTCAGTAACTCAACTTTGAACAGCTGTGTTGATATACCCAGTCTTGGTATTTGCCAGAATGAAAAATCTATAGTTTTTAAATGCAAGCCTAGCATAAATTTTAGCAACTCTTTCCTTCTTTTTACTTTAAAAAGTGATTTTTCTTTTTTCTGTTTGAGAGGCCACTGGCAGATAACATTTAAGGACACATTGCTTTGACATGGAAATTTTGCTTAACTCAACTATTGTAGCTTTATGAATCCTTCCCATGGTTGGTCTTCAGTGAGAGCAATGGCACTGCAAGGCCACCCAGACATCGGTGGGTGACAGGAAAAGGGGAGGGAGTCAGCCTGCACTGCCCCTGCAATGTGCCCACTGCCCAGACACCCCCAGCTCCTACATCCCATCGGTGCTGTGCAGAGTGCCAGGAGGTATTTTGGGTTTTTTTGGTCATTGCCCAAGACAGTCTCAGTCTGAACATAAGACTTGCCAAGCCTTATAACTCTTCTCAAGAAAACCTTGGCTGCAAATGATATTTACAGCCTGCCGTAGATGTACAGAGACTTTCAGTACGTGGGGCTGATCCACCTATCTCTCCCGCATCTCATTGCACATTACTGCTGAAACACTTTGGCCCTCATTCAGCAAAGTGCAGACCAAAATGAACTCTGCGATCTTCTGATGCTACGTTAGTCAAATATTTCTGAGCTCCATGGCTTCATCGTAGCACTGCCACCATTTTCCCATGGACAGAAGTACTGTAGCCAATAGGTATGGAGAGAATTAAGGGAGGTGGTGGAGTCACCATCACTGGAAGTGTTCAAAAAACATGTAGATGTGTCACTTTGGGACATGGCTTAGTCGACATGGTGGTGTCAGGTTGATGGTTGGACTTGATGGTCTTAAAGGTGTTTTCCAACCTTAATGATTCTATGAGTCTATTATTGGCTGGGAGGCTGCAGTCACTTCTTCCTTGCTGATGCTCCTGCAGCTGCCCACTCTCCCCAGAGCTGCAGGAGGAGGCAGCTGGCCGGCTGCCACGGGGGTGACAGAGGGGGTCCCATGGGAGCCTCTAGGAACCGAAACCAAGTGAGGGTCATTCCAGTTGGGTATTTTCTGCCTGAAAGCATTTTGATAAATCGAGAATGTCCTGTTACAACATACTGATTTTGATTTAATTTTTTTTTTGTGGGGCAGAAAAAAACACTCTAAACATTTTGAGCAGCTTGAGATGTCACCTCCTAGCATATTTTCTTTTAATATGGAGATGTATTGACAAACAGACATTTTCTGATATGTATTTTATAAATAAATGTTCCAAAATCTTTTTCCAATGAAAAAGATCACAGTTCTAAGTTAAAATAATTTTTTTCTGACCCTGAAGAAATTCTTTTTCCACCAGGAACGTGGTCTTTGGGAAACTTTAGGCTTCTTCAATCTGGAATGAAAACAATGTCAAAAATCTTGGAATCTGTCACAAGCTGGAAAGTTGGACTTCCACCAAAGGAGTTTGGAGACTTCTATCCCCTGTGAGCAGGCTGGTTAAAAGAGTGCTGCTCTGCCCCACAGCAGATTCCAGCACTATGTGAGGTGGAAAAAGCTGAAAACCAACGCCCAACGCTGTTTCTGGGGGAGCTATGCTGGCCACACTACCTCCTGATAACAGGACTCAGGGGCATCATGTTTTCTTGGAATAGGTAAGCCCTAGCAAGCCACAGCCAAGACTCCTCCCTAACCTGCTGGATGCTCTTTCTGAGATTTCTGAACTGGTTGAGGTCTCCTGCGTTGCCTTCCCACCACATCAATGGCAACCACAGCCCAGGGCTTTGTGGGAGAGGGCTGTCTCCTTCCCTTCTGCCACCTCTACGTCACCAAGGGAGATGAACTGGCAGAGCTGAGTTCTCCCAGGAGCTCATCAGTCCTTTGGAAATAACATTTTCTGGTGTAGGACACTGAGTGTGGCTGAGGCAGGTGCCCTGGGTACCAGGTCTCTTGCGCAAGGTCATTAGAGCATCCCTCATTATGTATTTTTTACTTATACTTTTATGCAGGGAAAGCAGCGATTTTCTTAATTCGGCAGCTATGTGCATGCACAAAAATGTCTAACCAATAGTCAAACTACTCACAGTACCAGCAGCCAACAAACACGTACTTTTGCAGGTGAGTTATAATCCATGTGGCTGTTGGTGCTATCAAACTCCAACTTCATATATATTTGTTTTAGTTTCATATATATTTGTTTATATACAGATTTACACACTTCTTTTTATATGTTTGTGTAAATATATGTATACACATACATATGAATATGCTCACTTATATTTACCTATAGATAGATACAATGCATGGTACCTGCAGTTTTAAGCACAGTCACACCCTTAGCAAGGCCTGTATCACGACTGGTCAGGGTGAGTCATAGACATTGAAGCACATGAATACACTTGTATTTTGCCTGACCTCATTAGATACCTATTCTGGATATGATTTTACAAAGGACAATGCTAAGCTAAAGAAAACATCTCCCTTACAGTGTTGAACAGAAATTCAGGTCTTTGAATGAAGAGGAAGGAGAACAGCATGACCCACCAGATAAGACTCGGTGAGTATTTCAGGCCACTGGCAAGTGGCCCAAAATCTGGTATTTCACACAGGTACAAGGTCTGCCTGGCAGCCCCTGACTGCCCTGGGGTGATGTCCCGCCCCTCCAAGCAGTGTCCTCCGCACCCAACCGGCCCCACGCTGACCAAGAGCGTAATGTTGTTCTGCGAACATGCAGTCCTCATGGAAAACCCCCTACGGAAAATCCTTCACCTTTCCCTCCCTGTCTGCCAGGCATCGCTCGGGCGGCGATTTGGCAGCAGTGCTGCCTGGTGAGCCAACTCGCAGGCGCGGTTCGGTGATTCCCGTGGCCAGGCGCCGAAAGGCACAGCTGTGCAGATGTTTAATGTGCCCAGGAGCAAGCTGGGCCCTCAGCCTTCAGTGATGTTAAAACGCTCTCTTGTCATCTGGAAGTGCTTCTTCCCCTGCGAAGTGGGGCAGTAGCACGTGCTGCCCATTCAAACGGGGACGGGCACATGGTCCTTGGGCATTTCTCTTCCACTCCTGGATGGTGGCTGAGGAGCAGGAAAACAATTTAGTAGCTAAGCAAGTGGTTCACGGGAGGAGGAGGTCATTAAAATACTTTGATTTTTAAGCCCTGGTGAGGCTGATGTGAGACTCTCGCACACGTTTAGTATCTCTTTGACCTTAAAGTAATATGTTTGTGATGTACTTATAGCTGGCAAAGTGGGAGCTCTGAGTGTGCACCAGCGTACAGCTTCTTTTTATGCACCACCATGTTTCCTAAAGAAGCAGCCGGGCTGGATTTTTTAGATAAATTTGATTAAAAATATTTCTTGTGTTTCAACCCCTTATTCTCTTTGTATTTGCTAAACAGCTCGGAGGGTTCTTTTGTCTGTAAATGCGCTGTGTTTTGAGGCACTCTTGCTGGTTGAGGTCCACCGGTCAGATGACAGCAAAGACTGCCAAGCAGTTTGGAGTGAGGCAGCACAGGACTATTAGAGCTTGTGTGATCCCGTTTCAGACCACTGGCAATTTGTTTCACCCTCCACAGGGATTATATTAATGGGGTGTAAGTCTATACTCATAAATTGTCAAAAGTTTTTGGATATTGTCATATTTTTTTCTGTTCTCGGGCCTGCAAATGCGCACACTTGCATTTAGCTGAATGCAGAGAAATCCCTCTTCAGTGAATCCTGGCTTCAGTGAAACTAATGACGGTGCCATATAGTTGATAGTAGTGACAGGCAGTGCATCTATGTGGGTTTAGCCTCTCTTTGTGGGGAAAGGTAGAAAGAAACAATATAAAACCCAAACGATGACTGTGCTGATAATCAACAGAAGGATTTTTGTTCTCAGAAACTCAGGTTTGGGGTGCTGTGAAGAGAAATTATCTCACCTATTAAAAGCAGATCTGGAAAATGGATGGTTTTCAAGATGATGAACTAGGAATAAATAATTCCAAGGAGCAAGGGGCTTCTGTAATGGATGGGAGACAGGTACTCTGGAAAAAAATATGGATATGATGACCAAAGGGAGGAGTGGAATAAAAGATAGGAAAGATGCTCTGGGAAAACAATTAAATACCACAACGGGGATTTTAAAGCTCTTGTTAAACTGCAGGCTGACCTCGTGAAGCAAAAGGGAAAAAATGTGAGCTCTAAAGGAAAACAGAAACTCAAGTGGAGAAGCAGAGGAGCGTTTCTATAAGCCCAGCACAGACAGCTTTGCTGAGTATGGGCAGAAAACAAATCTGCATTTTTTCGTTGTCTTTCCCAAAAGCAATTTCAAGATTAACCATCCCTGCCAGAAATTTCCCTACAGTTGGGCTGGTGCCCACCCTCCGCAGGAGCCAGACCTTCGAGGCGGAGGCAGCTGGGGACCCACAGCCCCTCTGCCGCCTCCTGAGACCTGCACACAGACCCGCCATCTTCTCACCCATCCCACACCCCAGAGGAGGAAGAGGCTGCATGGAAGGGCCCGTCCCTCCAAGGGGTGGTGGCATTTGCATAGGTCTGGTACAAGAAATGCAGTAAGGCTCCACAGCCACCTGCACTTGCTCCATCTATTACAGAATCACAGAATCATTAAGGTTGGAAAAGGCCTTTAAGATCAAGTCCAACCATCAACCCAACACCACTATGCCCACTAAACCATGTCCCTAAGTGACACATCTACACATTTTTTGAACACTTCCAGTGATGGTGACTCCACCACCTCCCTGGACAGCCTGTGCCAATGCTTGACCACTCTCTCAGTAAAAAAATTTTTCATAATATCTAGTCTAAACCACCCCTGGCGCAACTTGAGGCTATTTCCTCTCGTTCTATCGCTAGTTACCTGGGAGAAGAGACCAACCCTCACCTCACCACAACCCCCTTTCACATAATTGTAGAGAGCGATAAGGTCTCCCCTTGAGACCTTATCGAGGTCATCCATCATCCGTCATTATTCCACCATTCTCGCTCAGCTCGTGTGTTCCTCCACTGCGAGCCCAGCAGCACAACTCATGTGGAAAACATCTGCTGTGCTCTTCTGTTCCTTCTGCTGAACCTGTGATGGTAAGACATGATGAGGAGGAGGCTGGACAGTGTAACTATGGAAAAGCAATGTTCAAAAAGCCCATCAGTAGCAGTAATGAGGTTGGTTTCTTTGCAGTGGTTGCTGTCAGTAGTGAGGACCAGGAGATGGTATGAACCTTGTCTGTTCATCAAAGCCCGAGGGCCAGGGGAGGAAGGAACAGCGAGTGTGTCTGTGGAGAGCCTTACCAGACTTGCAGGTTCCCAGGTCACAACTGGTGATGCTGCCTCAGCCGTGGTGTGATGAGTGACAGTGCCTGAGACATTGATCCATCCATCCATCTACAAAGCACAGCCTTGTTCTCTGAAATGAGAGCTGGGTGGGAGTGGCAACAACAGATGCCCAAAGGCTGCAGAAATTAGATGACTGCCTAAATGCCTTAGTTCTTACCCAAATATAAGCTCCAAGCCTGAGAGTCATGTTTTGGGAAGAACAATAGGAGAGTGAGGGGCTGGCTTGTGTGGACACAAGGTACAAATTTGGGATGGGATCTGAGGCCAGATCTTCTCACACATAGAGTTTGGGTATAAGCAACAGAGTTCAGCCGGTGAGCCCGCCAGGTCACTGAGCTGCTGTGCTAGCATCTCACACCGATGGTGAGCCCCAGGGCACTTCTCAGATTAAAAGAGCTGGCAATTACAAAAAACTCCTATTCTCCATCTGTTTTTGAGGGGGACTGGGCACCCATCGCAAGCACGTTGCCAATGTATGCCACCAGCTGAGCTTCCCAGACTCGCCGCTCATGCCTCAGAGAAGAGAGCTTTCCTTGCCCCAAACCTGCCGGGCTTTAACCATGGGACTGACAGCATTAACCTGCTGGCTGTCGCCACGGGAGCTGAGGAAGCAGGTTCACAAGTGAGCATTCGCAAAGCCACTACCCCTTCTGCTACTGAAGCAGCTACAAAAGAGTACAGCAACATTATAGGTATATTTTTTATATATATATGTACAGTTATCAGCGGGGTGCTGACGCCAGCAGTCTTGCGGAGATGCAAGGCCAGGGAGCTTTGCTGGGTGGACAGGAGCCAGGCAGTCCCACTCGTCCTTGGGGGCAGGAGTCCCTCCTCTCCCTCCTGTATTTAGTGACTGTGTTCACAAAACCAGGGAAGGATCCCTGCAAGGATCAGCCTCACCAGCCATCAAAAACAAGGGCGTGAGAACCAGCAAAGGTAGTGGCTCAGCACACACGGACAGTTTGGGTAAGAGCCCAGTTGTCTTCCACAAACTCAGGGAGAGAAGTTGTTTCTTTGCCTTGCTCTCGTTCTTCTAATTGAACGTCAGAAATGTCCACGCTACCGTTTTGCCCTGTATTCACTGGGACAGGGTGACAGCCCTTTTGGTAGCAAGGAGCAGAGCAAGCTCTGCTCTCCTCCCTGCACTTGTGCAGGTGTGCTGGGATTTGCACGGCTGAAGCATTGCTTTCCAGGGCTCTGTGGGGGGGTTACCAACTCATTTGGGCTAAGAGGCACCAGGGCAGGGCAGGACAAACCTGGCCAGACTTGTCCTCTTCCTGTTGCAGAGTGCCCACAGAAAGACTGTAAGGAAAAGGAAGAGGTTTTTGTAATCAAAAGTGAAAGAAAACACCTTCTTGAACATACCAACATTATTTTTCATGAGCTGAGCACTGCTGTAGCCTGCTGCACCTCTAAATTAACACTTACAAATCATGTAGAGATGCTCATAGGTGACTCTATTTTCAAGACATTGTTTAGTGGGCATGTAGGTGTTGGGTTGATGGTTGGACTTGATGGTCTTAAAGGTCTTTTCCAACCTTAACGATTCTGTGATTCTTTCAGTTTCCATTCCCTTAATTTTGTTGTTAAATATGTGGCATACCACTTTATTTTTGGAGCAAAACATATAGCTGTGAAGGAGGGAATTTCTCCCCAAGAGGGAAGAAATGCCTTGGACCAGGCTGCCATGGAACTTCCCCCTCCAAGGCGCACGTGGCTGGGCTGGGGCTGGCCTCCACCACGGGGAAGGGGCACCCTGTGCCCTGGCTTTCTCAGCCTCTTTGGGGGGGAGGTTTTTCTCTCAACCTTGGGCTCATACCAAAAATACAGATAGTATCTCCAGGCAGAGCCCAGGAGCTACAAAGGCTTCGAGGACAGGCAGTTCTGCCTGACTGAGGACAGGCGGTCTGTCTTATGGCACTTGATTTTAATGCCATTTAAAAGATGTTTGCGATGTTTTAGGCATTTGTCTGCCTTTTATTAGCTGGAATGTGAAGGTGTGTAAATAGGAAAGGGGAGGTGGGGAAGAGTCCATCCGGGGCCTTGTTCAATGACGCCCAAGCAGCAGCAGTGTGGCGTAACATGAACTGGGGCATAGCAAGATGCTTTGTTGTCATGGTGTTTTGGGTGTTTGGTGTTTTTTTTGGTGGTTGTTGGGCAGTCTTTTTTTTTTTTTTTTTTTTTTTTGTGGCTAATACATCTGTTGCTGAAGGTTTATTTTTAGCTAAAAGAGAAATCATTGTTACGCCATGGCAACCAGAATTGGGAGGTAAGTTAGAACAAGCTGGTCTGACTAAAATATATCTGCAAGCATCCAAATTGATTAAATATACTAAAAATAAAGATGATAGCTGTTAGCATAACACAGTGTTGATGTTTGTGATTTAGAAACACAAACTGTTTCCATTACGGCATAATTCTTTTTCTCCTAGTTACCGGCTGTGAAGGGAGGCCTGAGAAAGTGTTGCTGATGATAGTCATAAATGACTAATACTGCCAAAGGATTTGCAAAACGGGTGGGATGTTCTGCTGGCGATGCAAGGAAATTAGGCTTTCTCTTTTGAGGTGCAATAAAACCCTCCCCGTGACCCTCGCCTGGGTAACTAGCAGCAGCGCTGAGCCGAGTGGTGGGTGGGTGGCAGGGAGGCGGTGGGTGGGTTTTTCCTCTTCCTTGCAGGGGCTTGTTTAATACGTGCTGGGCTGCAGGGACGCTGGTGCCCATTGGGATGTCATTGGTCATCCCTCTCATGGACCGGGCAGCACGACGCCTCCGGCTCCAGACGCCCGGTATGCCTGGTGGTTTTTCACCGGTGTCAAAGAGCAGAAGAGTGGCACAGTGCCGGCTGTGTTGAGTGACACCAGAGCCCCATAAGCCCCATCCCTGGCAGCTACCTCGAGATGTTGAGGAGACAGGAGCAGGCAAATGACTTCGCAGTGACCGGTGATTTCAGGCACCTCTGGACCATGGATGTGTCATTGTGTTTACATGTCAACACTTGAAGACACTGTCTCTTTGAGATGAGGAAGACAGAGGGCCTTGAGGACCCAACTGAGGTTATCCCCAGATGGCATCTGCTATGTGGGCTCCTCCATGCTGATAAATCTTAGGGGAGACCCCAGCAGTGCAGGTGCTGGACCATGAAAGCAAACCAAGGCAAAAGGGACAGAGCTTGGAGCCAGAACAAGAGGCCTTGAGCCAGATGGCTCCCAGGCAGGTGGCTCCCAGGGAGTTGCAAACACCAGCACAGCCCTGTCAGCCCTCTCCTCCACTTCTGTACCTCTCCTGGAGGCTCCTCCTCCCTACTAGTGGGAGGGAAATGGTCTCCCCCATGAGCAGCCCCTTTGGTTATGGGGTCACCTTTAGGATCCAGCCCAGGAACAGAAGTGATGGAGCTAGTAGGTACTGCAGACGAGCAGCTTATTGCTCCTCTTGCCATGCACAGATCCTGGTTTGGTGAGGGATGAAGCTCCTCCGCCCTGGTTGTGAGCTCTGAGTTGTTCTGAGGTGGTCGGACTTGGCAAACTCTGAACTGACGTTATCAGGTGTTTGGGATTGGGGGTTTTGCTATGAGGCCAATTCCACTTTAGGTTGTGATAGACCCATTCAGTCTGAAGGACTGAGTCACTCAGGCGGGAAGGGATCTCGGGAGGTCTCTAGTCCAACCTCCTGCTCAGAGCAAGGTCAGTACTGTCTTCAGATCAGGTTGCTTTGTCCTGTTGGGTGTTGGAAGCCTCCATGGATGGAGACTGCATAACCTGTCATGGCAACTTGTCCCACTGTTCAATTACCTTTGCAGTGTGTATTTTTTCCTTACGCCCAGTCAGGCCCAGCTTCAGGCTCTTTCAGCCAAAACATTCTGCAATGTCAAATGCATTTCAACTCTTCCTCTTTATACCCTCTTCTAATCCATTAGTCGAGCTCTGAAAGTCCTCCTTCTTCACCGGCCCTGATCCTAGAAAAAGCATTCAGCCAAAATTATAGTAAAGGCCCTGGAATTAAACCTTCTTTCCAGCAGTTCATCACTTGGTGCTGCATAATTTTTGGCACTCAAATGCTACTTGTTGAAAGGAAAATTACTTCGGGAATATTGCCATGGTCCAGAAAACAATTTAGACCATACTTTTTTTTTCTACTTGCAGTGGACTATCTAGTTAAGCACTAAATTTGGACAAACAATGTCATTAGTTGTGAATAACTACCCTTTTCAAAGAGCATCTGACATGCTTTAGTATGTTTTAAATGATATGCACAACAAAAACCTTATATTTTAAACTATGAAACCTTAACTTATCCTTAGTTATAGTTAACACAGAATCAACAAAGACTGTAGTGTTTTTAAGTTAAAAATATGTCCCTAGGAGAAATTAATCTCTTTCAAAATATGGCCTGTAATTAGACTCCTCTTGACCTGTTTTTCATGGATGTTTTTGCACCTTTTATGCATATTGGTTTGATTTACCCTCTGTTCTGATATGTATTTAGAGTTATTTGACACTGTGGGAAATGCTCTTAATGAATGCATTAATAATTATGCACACACTTAGAAACTTAAGCCTAAGCACAAAGGTGAACACCAAGACTGAGCCAACAAAGTTTTCACATGAATGTTTTAGTGGGCTGGAATAATTTTCTCTGCCTGCAATGGCTACAGGGATGTGAAGCATTTTATAAAAAAGCGACCGTCTTTGGTCCAAACAGGTTACAAAGAAAGGCCTTGATCTTGCAAGCGGCTTTGAGCAGATTCCTGGACCAGTGTGCAGCCAGTCATGGCAGCATGAATGAAGGGCCCAGTCATGGCTTTGTGCCTCAAAATTTTCATTATCTAAGGGCTGCAAATCTAGCTGTGAACTTCCAAATATGTGCTAGGGGAGCCATCCTCTTCCTCGTTCCAGATGGGTGTCCTTCCCTCTCCAGCCCCTGTGGACTCTCTGGTGTCCACACATTGCTCAACGTTACAGCCGATGAAATGCTAGCAACAACTGCAAGGGACGATGGTGGTCCTCCCTGGTCCCAGCTTCCTCTCCTTGCACTGGCCCAGGCTCAGCCGTGTCCCTGCTACAGTCCCCAACCTGCACAAAGGGAGTTTTACGCCAGCTTAGCTCCCTAAAGGGGTGCAAAGGCATCAGCAGGAGGTGGAGGGGAGAGCGAGAAGGGCTTTTGGTGGCTAGTAGTCATTAGCGGGGGTTTGATGTAGTGTGCCCCACACTCCAGTTGCACCCAGGACAGGAGCCATAGCATGCTCTAGACCCAGGCTGGATGTCCAATTGCTGAGGGCATGGGTTTCCTCTTAAAAGGTAAATATGGACCCAGCTAAACAAGGCCTGAGCCATTATCTTGAGAGTTTTGCTGCCTATAGTCTCTAAGAAAGACGTGTTTTGCCCAGGGCTGCGAACAAACGGGATGCTTCTGCAGGGCAGCCTAATGTGGGGTCTCCTTCTCTCCGAGGTGCTGGCAGGTGGGCCCAGGTCAGCAACCATGTCAGGGCAGACATCAAACCCCAGGGCCTTCAGCATCCCCATCCTACCAAGTGCATGGTGCCCATCTTGCATCTCCTCCCATTCCACATCCCCGCCTTGGCTTGGGAGGAGGCTCTGGCAGGGCCACAGAGGCACAAGCCCTCGCTGGCCCAGGGCCCGGCAAGGTGGTTGGCTTTGCTCTCGTCACCACCCGGACTCTCAGACGCTGTGATAATGAAAGCAAGATGAAATAGCGCTTGGTTTGTTTGGTGAACTTCTCCTATATGGTGAAACTAAAATTGATTTTTAATTTTTAATAGGTTGACTCACCACTCGTGGGCATTGCAGACAGAAGTTAAAACTGCTTTGCACTGGAGTCAGAAAGTCAGAACTAATTAAAGAATATGTCCACAAAAACACTGCTAATAATAGACTGAAGGGAAGACCTTAATTAGAAATTTGGGAGGTAGTAACCCTCCTGTTAATAATGCTTAAATGGCATTTGGGAGCCATGCAAAATACGTAAACAGCTCCTCTCTGTATAACTACAGCCGAAGACAAGAGACCAGAAGAAAAATCAAAATAGGGTCTGGATGCTGCCACTCCAGAGCTGAAACAACCTCCTCCCTAAAGCAGTCTTCAGCCTTGTTCTCCACTTAGTAACAAACAGCATTGCAGCACTTAAAAAAATTTGTAGAGCAAGGCAGCAAGGTGACTCCAAGGACTGTAAGGCATGAGCAATAGTATGCAGAAGCTAGAACACCTCAGCCTACACAATATGACTTAACTCCGCTCTTAAAGCGAAGCTCCAGGCACATCTTCGGTTATCAGGCATACACAGCCAGTCAGGGCTCGAGAGAAATGTAACTGAAGCAAGCGAAGTATTTCAGGCATGTCGACAGCAATGCAGTGATTTGGTAATGACCCGCTGCTGGCAGAATAACCAGGCTAGCAAAATACCGTGCTCTATGAGATTTCGTGTCTATTCAGAAGAAAAAAAAAATTAAAAATCTGATTATAATGTGCCCGTCAACACAAGCCTGAAACTCTTGTAACTATATGTAAGCATACTTGGACAACACTGTAAGTCCAAAAGCGCGTTCTCATAACCCGCCATGACTGACTCCAGTGTAACCCGCTCCGACAGACTGTCCCGAACTCCATTTCTCTGCCCGCTCCGGGACTGCAGCGCTGGGGCTGGCACCGGTGGGGAGCCGCAAGGACCCGCGGGCGACCCGAGGCCGGCTGTGACGTATTCAAAGAGCGTGGGTGCTGAGCGCGCTGCAGGAGTCGTCTTTCGACGAGTGCTGTGTCAGAGCTGAGGCATTAAAAATAACCACGGACGTGTTCAGGCACAGTACCTCTTATACAAAAGAAGTATCATGAATTCCTCCATACCTTCGGTGTTGTGGCTGCCAGTACAGAAATCTACCTAAATTATCATACTGTTTGAGGGAAAAACCAGCATGCAGATTTTAAGCATGATAAAATAATGCAAAAGAAATGCTTTCACTAATTTTTAGCACATTAACGGAGGACCTAGAGTCGTCCCCTTTCTCTTCTAATCCATGGAACAAGAGTACTTTGAAGTTTGAGGTGTTTCACGATCTCTGGATGTTGCGGGCTACATAAGCACAAAATATAAAAATGTTGGTTTATCTGGTTGCTGACGCCTGGCAGTTTCGCAGCACCCTTCCCTAGGCACTCCTTGCAACTAGGCATAAATATACTGCACCAGAAACACTTAAAAATGGAAAATTTTATCAAGGTCACAGTTCTCGCATCTTTCTGATTTTCATTAGCAAGCCAATTTTATTTTAATTTTGTGAAACTTTCAGCTACTTATTTAAAAAACACCAAATATGGGTAATTACATGGCAGAGCGCACTAACGGCAGGCTGATCATATGTCTCAACCAGGAGCATCCTCCAGTGCTCTGCGTATTCAGAAACCGTTTCTTCCGCCGCCACCAAACAGCCACCACGGCAGGGGGAAGACGAGAACTCAGTTACGGTCTGGAAGCTGCATCTGGAACATTTTGGGGGTGGGGAAGGTAAAAAAAAAAAAAGGAAGGTTAGTGACATCCGACCAAAACATGAGCACTTGAACTGGAGCGTGATCAGGGAACGGAGGTGTCATGCCACCTTGCAGAGTGCCTGGTAGCTGCAGCCATTGCGAGCTGTGGAGATGGGACACCTCCAGCAGCCAGAGCTCCACTTTTGGGTGTGCTGGAGTCATGGAGCACAGAGAGAGTCTGCAGTCTCTGAGGTCTTTCCTTCGATGCAAATCGAGGGTCAGTTGTCGTTGAGACGTGCCTCGAGAGCAGCCACTGCTGCCGCTGTCCTGAGCACAGCACTGCGTTCGACCTCCTTCACTCCCAGCCCTTCTTCGTGAAGTCCAGTCTTGGGGGCTGATGGAGAAGACCAGGTTGCCTCCATATCACTTCTTCTGTCACAAAACACTTTGCTGCAGATTTGGGGGTCCCTGTCTTAAAAAAAAAAAAAGAAAAGAAAAAAAGCTAACTCTCAGCACAAGCTATTATTGCCATTCAACAGTGATTAAAAACCTGCAAGCCATGACATCAAAATAACTTTATATCAGCTCTCACCTTCTTTTTGCAGGGCGAGGCCTCTTGTCATGCTGCATCTTTTGAAGAATGGGAATCCTCATAACAGAGCCGTATCCGCTGCATCCCTGTCCATGAACACCGGACACTAGAAATCTTGCCTAAATCACAGGCAGAAGAGACCATTTTAAACTGTTGCCCAAATCAACCATTTTCAATCTGCTTTGGTGTAAGATATAAGATTGTTAATTTCTACTAAAACAACTCTGTTGTGCCCAAATGCCCCACAGGAAAAATATGATAATCATCAGTGGGGAAGCTGACATCTCATCACCAAGAAAAGCTGAGGATAATCTGTGTATGTGCCCTTGCTTCACTTCACAAAAGCCTTCAAAAGAAGAAATGAAAGGCAATGCAGTGGGCTGGTATTAACCAGCCTCAGCCATTCAGATACTTAGCTGAATTATCAACTTAGTCTGAAAAAGAAAAGAATTCAAAACTAAACTATTGCTGGTAATTAACAACTGCACTTTGTGGGCTTTCAGTCTAATGAATACACAAATGAAAAATCAATGGAGGAGGCTTCCAAAAATGAACACAGCAACAATCTTGATCTTAGAGTTGGCTCAAAGACAGCTCCTCCCAAACCAGCTCTAAGGCTGTGTTCTTACTGTACGTTTCTGTTATTTCATTGCAGAGCCTTCCCTCTAAGGATCACATTAGACCTTTTGTTGATAAAATAAATACAAGTTTAATTTTTGAATCAAAAAAGCATTAAAATAATTACATCTCCAAAGCCCTAGTTCAAAAATTATAAGAGATCAAATCTGTCAAAGGCTGAAAATGATTCACCATCTTCTGAGGGTCATTTGAAAAATTTGCTCGGAATGAAGCAGCCACACTGAATAAAACTTTAAATAAAGAGGATTAAGCTCTGCAAACCACCAAACTCGGCTGAAGCTGCAATTCAACATTATAAATTGTCAACTGCATCTCTTCTTAGTTGGAGAAATACAATATACATTTGTCTTTGTTACAAAGAGGTTCTGCAGTTCTGAGATGAATACGCTATAGGACTGACAATGGCTAATCACATCCAAAGGCTGGGGGAAGGCACAAATCGCATCCCCCTGGGGTCATTTTACAGGCTCTAATACCTCTGTATGGCACAGTCAGGCAGACTTCTGTTTCATACCCAGCATTGCTTCTGAAATACGTCTTTGCCCGAAACAAGATTTTGGCAATGAAAAATTCCATTTCAGCCAGACTGAATTAGCTGTGAATTCTGGGAAATACTCGTTGCTTGAGAGAAAACTTGAGAAAATTTGTGTAACCGCCCGTCAGAAAACCACGCAGGATGGGGAGGCTCTCCTGGCGGTCAGGACATGCTTCTGAGATGTGATGTGACTTAAATTTCCTTCTTTTATTTATTTTTTACCCCAGGTCAGAAGCTCAGTCAATCTGCATCCTCCTACCATTTCCACCACACTGCTGAATACAATACTCCATCACCCCATCCTACCGTTGCAAGCCCAACCCATTGCTCTGATGAAAAAAATGCATTTAAAAAAAACTCACAACATTTAGGCATTGAATACAATATTTAAATTGATTTGAGAAGTCCTTTATATTTGTCCAGAATTCAGAAATACTTTGATTTGGGGTGGATCCAAAATGAAATTTTGCATTTGGTGTAGTCACAATATTGTAAAAGCAGTGATTCCCGCAGCCTTCCTGACAGCAGCTGAATCTGATCTCACATGGCACATTTTGTGCTGTTGCTACCTTAATTGATTAAATTTTTCTGCAACCAAGTAGTTGCATCCATACGCAAGTAAGGAGAAAACTTGGCGTGATCTTTTCAGGTACTTCAGGTCAAGTGATAATTTGGCTGCCGATAGCTCAGAGGCAAATGTATCTGCCATTATCCACTCAGCAGCAGTGTATCTGTATCAGCTTTCCAGCCACAGAAAAATATTTGTAATTAGGAAGTCTTGGGATAGAGAGAAGTGGTTGGGTGCAGACTCAGTCAGGCATTTTTTAGCTGTATTTGCTATTTATGCCCAGTATGTGATTCCTGCTTTCATCACACTCGAAGGTGAGTGAAGAGCAAAGCTCTGCCACCTCCTGCACTGGGGCAGAACAGCTGTTTGGACAGTTACAGTTTCTTCCTCAGAATTTTAAACCTGTCTCAAGCTCCCGATCCTAATTTTGTGCGATTTTATCACCACAGAAACATCCTTTACGGTTGGTTAATCACTGCAGCAAGCAAAGGATTCAGTTTCTTTTGGTGCTCGCTCAGTTTCTCAAGCCATGGCTCGAGCAGGACCAAGACATGTCGAGGAAGCTGAGCTCGCCGCCTCCCTGGCTGATGGCCAAGAGAGCCTGGGGATGCTCCACCCAGACGGGGTATGATGCCCAGACGACTGTGGTAAGACCACAGGGGCTGGTTTCCTGCTGCTCTGCCTGTCAAGGGAGCTCATCAGCACTGCCGACTTTCATCTTTGAGGGCTGGACCACTATTTCAAGAGGTTATTCAAAACTGGAAAGTCTAGGCACATTGGAAAGCAAAGGCAAAGGAAAGCAAAGTTCCAACAGCTGCCTATTTCATTTCAACTTTACTGCTCTGAACTCCTTGCAGCTTTGAAGAAGCAAGCCTGCAGAAAGAGGCGTAGCCTCACCACGTGGGAAGCAGACTGTCAGATGCTTGCATTACTCCTGGTCCTCACCTGGAGCAGGTAGCTCAGAGACCTACCAAGTGAGAATAAATGAAAGATGCTCGTAAGCACATGAAAGCCGGTGAGCCTATGTTGGTGCCTCGCCAGCAGGGAGAGCTTCTTGACTCCCAATTCTATGAAGTGGAGCAGTTAAGTATAGCTTATCCAGATAAAAGGACTTTCCTCTGGGAACGTGAATTAACAAGCAAGTTATAACTGGTGCCTGATCTTAAGCCTTTGCTTCTAGCACGCGATTAGCTGGGTTTCTCCTCCTTTTAGCTTTTTAAAGGCACGAAAGCCACCACCCTGGTGAGATCTGCATGCCAGCCCCAGCTGGAAAGTGTTGTGCCCCCACAGCACCCACCTGTGCCCCAACAGTCAAGCCCCTTTTTGAGCAAAATGTAGGAAAAAAACCCAGAAATGCAATTCTCTTCTGTGGGAAGGGAGGGCGGAGAGCTATTACGAAAATATAACAAAGTTCCACATTATCATAAATCCTTGCTTTTGGAGACACAAATAAAAGAAGTTTCATGATTTCTTGCTTCGAGAAGTAGCGTTGCAGCAGTTAAAGCTTGTTAAGCTCTGGAAGTTTCAAAGCAGTTGAAGGATGAGATCACTGCTCTTCAAACAGCCGTGTTTGGACACGATGTGGTAGGAAGGTGCAGCTAGTGCCAGGCTTTACTCAGCTCCCACTTGAGCCCACTGACCTATTGGTGGTGGTACCTGCACCAGGACCATTCAGCCTGTTTGCTGTTGACAATGCTACATATGGTGAAGGACAGACTTTTTTCTCTGTAGCTGGCTGCTTGTAATCTATAGTAACAGATCTTACAGAAAGAAGCTGTAGCTAAGATAATTTCAGACCTAATATTTCACCAGCAATTGTGTGGCAGACTTCAAATCAGCTTGATCCTTGTTTCTGCTACAACGATGCACAGAGTGGCTCAAAAGGAGCAGAGCTCTGCTGTATGAGCATCAGTCTGTCCCCCATATGTCACCATCAAGAATGTATAGCCTAAAAAGATAAAGGGAACAAATCCGTGGAGAAAAGAGAAACACCAGTTAGAGGGATCTCCCACAGGGCCATCACAGAGCAGTTCACCTTCTTGTAGGTATCTGCTCACCTGGGCAAGGTGATAGCAATGCCCTTCCTGACAGCTTAGGAGCAGACATGACTAATTTTGACTAGAAGACATCTAAGTTTAGAGGTAATGTGAATGTGTGAGGAGATTGGCATGGAAAAGTCTGTGGCAAAACTTGGAGCTGACCCCAAGTGCTCCCAGACTGCATTTAGTGCCTTAATCGTGTAATCAGTACAGAGAAACAAGGTGCTAGATTAGCTTTCTTTGAAATTATATTTGAGTATCATAAAGCAGGACGGTGCACAGGTTATTGTAGCAGCACCAGTATGTAATGACTTTAAATTGATCTAGTCAACTGTTTAGAAATTTCACTTGAAAGAATTCACTCCCCAGCAGATTGTTTTTTTGGCAAAATACAGCTGCAGCAGGAATGTTTATGGTTGCTTTCTGCACCTCCAAAAACAAGCTGATAAAATGAACACACCTCGCCCTAAATTCTGTGTGGCTGAATGACAGACTGGGAAGGTGGTGCTGGATGCACGGGTGGGCAGTGACGAGCTCCTCTGCAACGCGGAGGCCAGGTCAGCCCTAGCCAAGGTGAGCGGCAAGGAAAGCTGCAGCCATCTGCTGCACAGTTGGTTGACCCGCCTGGGATTAATCTGTTCTCAAGAGGACGTACAAGGGAAAGGTGTTCGTGTCCTCCAGCCTACCGCCACTAATTAACTGGCATCTTTGCTGATATTAATTGACACCGTTGCTGCTGCAGGAAAGGAGCCAGAAAAGAGACATCCCGTCTCCTCCTCCTGGAAACGAGCTTCTCGTGACATGGGCTGTGGTGTGTGAGCAAAAAGGTGAGAAGAAGCCGTGCTCAGCCTCTGCCCAGAGGGTGCCTGCTGCATGGCAGCATGGAGGATGCCAGTCCCATGGAGGATGCCAGTCCCACAGCGGGAGGATGCTCAGGGGCCGGTTGCCCTCTGGCCATCAGAGCAAGGTAACCACACAGCAGTGCCACAGCAGGTGCGGCACAGATGCATGGAAGAGTCAGAAAGTTGGTACCTCGTGCTGATTTCATTAAAGCCCATCAGGGGCAAGCCAACAAGTCTCTGTTGCTATTTAAAACCCATATAAATGAAGAGGTTTGACCTGTCTGACTTTACACCCACAGCTAGGCATTGCTACTGTGGCTGCCTGTCCCTCCCAGTACCCCATTTTGTAGGAATCAGAAGTTGGCTTTGGGAGGTATTGGTGCAATTTGTCCAATTTGACGAAGACTTCTGTCTAAAAAGAATAATTGTCTTGACCACAATCAGCTGTTAGAGTGAGGATGATACTAAGCAAGCCTGGGACAGGAAACAGGACTCCGCTCCCCTCGGGAAACTGTGTGACGGCTGACGCTAAACACCCCAAAACAATCAAGCGACTTGCCGTGTAAGGAGGTATTAGAGAATGGTGACACGGACCAATGTTGGCTGTGCCAGCTGTGGCTACCTCCTCTGCGCCTGCTCCCTCCTCTGCCTCGGCTTTGTCGCAACCAGCCAGGACCGGGCAACCTCAAGAGCTCTCCTGAAGTCCTTGGAGACGTGCATTTGCCGTCCCTTTTGCTGGCAGAGGCGTGAAGGGGAGGTGGTAACTTCCCTTGGAGACGTCGTGGCAGGCAGCTGGAGGCAGCGTGGCTTTCCCCCAGCTCGTCTGTTTGCGAAACGAATGCTTGGCTGTGAGCTCGTTACGCAGAGAGGCCAACATGAGACGGGGAAACAAGCAGCAGGGCTGGATGGGGTGCACCTTGCCCATCCTGTCGCCCTCCTGGTGCCTGCTCCCCTGCAGCCATTCTTCCACCGCAGCCTCCTCCTGTTCCCTGGCTCCGAAAGCCCGCAGAAGTCCAGCCTACATTCGCCGCATGCCGTGCAAAAATGAGTCAGTCATTAAGGTTTTTAAAGATGACGCAAGCACAACCGACACACGTGTATCTAGTGCGTGGGGTAGGCGAGCGGCAGAAAAACGTTGTACGAGTGAGTGACGTGCCAAATTTGTTTTTACTTGCTGCAAAAAGCAATTTTGTCTGTTATATCCGAGCAATAGGCAATTTTTAATTTTTTTTTTTTTTTTGGTAGCTGCAATTGCATAGTAATCTGTTCCACAAATGAACCAGTCTGTGTTCTTACAGGAAAGAGCAAGGATATTTTTATTCTTTAGAAAGGCCAAGAAAAATGAGGCATGTTCACCTGCTCTATTTCCTGTATTTGATTTTGCTGTCTTTCCTGAAAAGTGGATATTTGATAGGAAACTTCCTTCATTACTTCCCTCATATTTGGAAGGGATTAGTTTTTCTCTTATCTAATTATTCTAGTGTACCTGGGTTAGTGGCTGTCAGTCTCACAATTATAAAATGAAGACAGGTGATTTCAAGTGGAGACTTGGGTGAGGAAGGAAAGGCCTGCTCAGCTTTCACCCATGCAGGTCTAGATGCTGACTTTTGCACACCATGTGGTTTGCCTGTGTTTTGTTGACTTGTTTTCAAGAAGTTTACAGTGCCTCTGTACCCTCCATTCTCCAAGAATATATGATTTTTTTTTTTTTTTTTTGCATATAAACAATTCATGGATTATTATGCTTCAAGGTATGGATCATTCTCATAAATGACAAATAGACTATCTTAGCCCAAGAGAGCCATCTCTATCTTCCTCCACTCAGTTTGGAGTCGCTCAGTTAAGCGCAGGACCCTCAGGCTGGGTTTGCAGACTTACCTGTTGCTTTCACCTATTCGTGTTATCTCCCCCACAAAAAGAAAGATATTGCTCGTTTTAGCAGATACAGCACCAGTCACAACATTTGTGGGCCGAAAAGTCTGAGAGAACCATTTTTTTTTCATGCCAAGCATCTTTCCCCTCGTCCCTGACTGTGGTTGTGGCTAACCCAGTGACACATTCCAGGATGTCATCTGATTGATAGCAATAAAAAAACCCCCAAACATCCTCTAGGCACTTTGTCCTAGAGCTGAGAAAGGACCTGAGCTGGAAGAGCTGGGCGGTACCCCGGGTATCCCTCTCTTCCCTGGGCTGAGCCCTGTCTAGGAACCTCTCCCCTTGCCCCCCTGCCTGCCCCTCTCCCACCACCCGTATTGACAGAGTGAGGTAGCACCCTCAGCTGTTTACGCCTTACCTCAAGCCCGAGGGAAGCTCTGGGAAGTATATAGCATATAGTGTCCTGGATACGGTTCTCTGCTGCCCAGGGAAGGATGGTTTCCGGGGTGCTTCTGAAGAGCAGAGAGTTTGTGGCTCGGGGTGTTCAAAGGGTCTGGCAGCCTGGCAGCAAAACCTCTCCACAGAAAACATTTGGCAGCTCTTCTCCCCAAAACCCCATCTACCAGTGCACAAACTGGGCTCTGCAAATACCCTCCGTGTATTTACCCGGAGTAGACTATAGCTGCTTGCGTTATATCTAATTAAGACAGGCTTTTTTGCCATGTTATTCTTGCCTTGTATTACGGGAAAGCACATAAAGAGTTAAAATATATTAAAAGATTCCACAGCCCTTTTTCTCTTTCTTTTTTTTTTTTTTACAAACACTAATTTAGATTTATCACATCAAGCTGGGAAAATTTTATGGGACCTCTGACTTAAAATGTTGGCAACACATCACTGCAGAGGTCTGCCTTTCTTTTTCAAAAAACCATGGAAATATTAAGCTGGAGCAGGCTGAGATGGCCAGCCAGCTGTCTGCTATTTGAATCCCATGAAAACTCAAATACAGCTGCAGGTTCAACTGTGTTCTGGTCAAATACGGCAGTCCTGGAATGTTCTCCTTTCCACTGGGGCATGAATAGCGTCAAAATTAATGCTGTTCTCTTAGCAGTATGGATTGAAAGCTATTTGACAGTTCCCTTAACGGCATGTGTAAACGGGGAATTATTCAGGAGCGCGTTGGTTTCTAAGGAGGTCCCACAAAGATCAATTCCCAACTCTTTATCTACTGAACGTCTTAATCAGTAATTCAGAGAGGGGAAAAGAAAAAAAAAAAAAAAAGAAAAGAAAAGAAATCATGACTGAAAAATTTCAAGATGGCAAAAAAATCATGTATTAGCATGGACACAAGAAACCCATGGGCATTTTAATGCAGCCAAATATGAAGTTGATAACCTGTAACTGTAGAACACAGGTTGCATTTACAGAACTTGACCTTGCAGGTATGCTGAGACCCTGAAAAAGACCTCAGCAACATAAAATATGCCTGATGCTATTCAATAGCCCACGCTACACCAATGGGACTGCACGAGCTGTGATCAGAGGCTGTAGAACCAGGACAGGCTCCAGGAGGAGGAGGAGGAGGGGGAGAGGGAGGAGGAGGAGGGTGCATCCATCATCTTTGCATCATGCATGACCTTCACCAAAGTGGACTATCCATAACCTCCACTCTGGCTGAGACACTGAGAACATGAGGAGGGTTCAGAAAAAAGCCCAAAACCAAAGAATGCAATTGGAAAAAACATGCTAAATAAGGAAATTATCCAGGAGCTCTCTCAGGTTTACTTATGCAGAAGGAAGAAATATGATCGCAGTCTATAGCTACCGATTTATGGAACAGGAGTTTGAAGGCTCTTTACAAAGAAAAGCGTAACAGCAGGCAGTGGCCTGGTGTCAAAGATAGAAAACTTCAGATGAAAAACAGGGTGCAAATCATTAAGTATGTGGATTCTCCGTGTCTGCTTAGCTTGTTGGTTTCTACTGTACTGGAAATTTAAAAATCAGTTGAATTTTTTCTGGAACAGATGCTCTTGCTCCAATTAATTTGAAGAAAACTTACAGTCTGCCATATGCAGACAGTCAAAGAGATGGTCACCAGCAGTTCCCCCTGGACTTTTAATTTATGAGACTACAAACCAAATTGTTACACATGCTTGATATATATTTGATGCAATACAGAACTCTGTCACCTATATGTGAGTGCTGATATAATCACGCCCCCGATGGATTTGTAGCCGCTGCAGGAGGGCTGGCTTGCGCGTTTGCTTAAACTGAGATACCTACGTTCTGCTTACGGCCGATTTCGGGCACCAGCGGTACGACGGCAGCATCCTTGGCGAGGAGACGTGGGCCTCTCGTCCTCCCGCTCCCGCTGAGGCTGCTTGTGCCCGCTCGCCAGGGACCAGGGGACGCCCCGCGCCCCGTGGGATCCGACCCGGCTTTGCCAGCAATGACGGTTCCAACGCAGCCCACGGCCTCGGCGTTCTCCCCAGTGCGAGAATTAATTCTGGCAACGCGCAGGCGGCTTTTAGCAAAGAGAACAAAAGGTCTAGGGAAAGCTCCTGAGCTAGTGCGGTGCAAAGAACAGGGAGTAAAGATACAGGAACGGATGAGGCAGGAAGATTTTTGTGGTTAAATCAGTTGGTAACGCTGACATCTTGGTTTTTTGTCTGTGCTCCCTTTCTTTTTTTAAGAGTCCTGTGTCCTTGGTCAGGAGGAAATGCCACCCTGGGGTGAGAGTATAGAAAGCATACAATGGGTTTTATTCATACCGAGAACCCCAAACCACTCCAGCACCAACAAATTGGAAAAAAAATGAAATGAGGAGGCTGGTAGGTGTGTAAGGCACATTGTGAATGACACACTGCTAATAAAACTAATTCCTTCTCTGAACAACGGTGAATCTCACAAAAGCCTCTCTCCTCTGAATAGGCGAGCCTGAATGAACTAAAAAATTGTGCCTCTCATATAACCTTTTTGTGTGAATGAATCATAGTTCCGGAACAGAAAGTTAGAAAAAAAGTCTTTTAAAAAAATTTACAGCAAGGTAACTATAAAATTTCAGCGTAAAGCATGCAATGAGTTCTTTTATTAATCTTTATCTTGCAAATCGACTGGCATTATTCCCTCCTGTTTTGAGCTCATTTTATTTCCTGTGTAAAGCCAAAAGGCTGCAATTCGAGGGCTGCTTTAATGTACGCCCCGAGTGTGATGATATTTGCATAACAGTAGCTTTCAGGGAGGCTCTTGTTTTCCACAAATGGCGCTGCTTGCTTACACGGTATGAAAACCTTGATTGGTTTTATGGCCCATTAAGAATTCTGCTCATTAGGCACCCAACCCTGCAGACACCTCAGCGAATCTTCAGTTTCATTAACAGCCCCGCTCAAGTAAACACAACAAGCGAAGGGTACGTAGATTGGCGTAAGAGCGCACACAACCAGGCTCTCGGGTGTGATTACCCATTCAGAGCTGCGAGAGACCGTGGACGGAGGATGGAGCGAGGGGGTGCCCACGCCAGCTCCCTACGACAGCTCTCAACTATTAACCTAGTCCCTGTTTGAGAAATGTCAAGGGGAACTCAATGCAGGTAATGATCTGCTCCATGATTTGATTCTTCAGCAACCCAGGCCCTGCGAATGGTCCAGCGATGCTCAAACTGATCTCTAATGTCATGTTTGACCTGCACAGCACGGAAAACTGGGTATATTTGTCGTGGAAGAGATGGGTTGTTCCCAAACATTAATATTCTTCACTGGTTACTTTTGGCAGTAGAGTGATAACTAACAGATAATGATAATCTATTACTGGCGATAAACACCGAGGAATTCTTATGCATTTCATGTTGATTAAATTCTAGTACTTTCAAAAATAACTAATACTTCAGTTATTAATACATCCAACTGAGAAAAATCACTAAATCATCGTGACACTTTTATCACAGGTCCAAAATAAAGACTCCACTGAAATCTAGATGGAAATTATTTATCTACATAGGGAAAATTACCAATGAAGTTGCAGCATGGTTCAGCGCTTCTGTTAACTGAGAAGTTCAAGGCAGATAATTTATTTCACAATTGACATGTTAGGACATCCGTGCTAAGCCACTGCGCAATATTAGAGCATTTTTGGTTCATAAACATCTGAAGAAGAAATGCTTAATCTCCTGAAGTTAATGGCAAACGCTCACTGAAATACCTGCAAACGAGGTACCACCTTTCTGAAACCATTTTGCGTTTTGGAATTAGAAACTCATTGTTTGCCTCTAACCCTCTCTCGGTGCGGGAACGCCGACAACCGCACTGCAGAGTCACTTATCCCTTTTTCCTTGAACAAGACAACTTGTCTTTGTCCCACCAGCAGCTTGTGACAGTTGTCAGCAGCTTCTCGAGTGTGGTGTGCCAAGGCCCATTTGCCTTCCCCGCACTGAAGATGAAGTGTGCTGGCCACGCTTTGCAGAAGCCACAGATGCTAACGCTCTGGGAAGAAAGATACTCTGCTAGCTCTGCGATGCACTGAGCATATACCATAAGCTATTCAAAATCTGCCTGCCATCTTTGGCCACCTTTTCCTTCATCTCTTGGTTTATAATATACAGTGCAGTATCTTGACGTTTTTATTGTCCCCGCTCCTCATTAAGCAAACCACATATTATCATAACAAACAACCCTCCCAGCCATCATTATTCCAGCTAATAGGTCTTCTTCAGCCTCTTCATTACTCAGTCACACAGGTTTGCCTTATGACTACATTTATTACTCCTATTTTGACACACACAGACATGCAGTATGTGATGATGACTCAGTCATCATTATCCCCAACACGACTGCCTTTAAATATATGGAGTCTTTCAGCACCCATATACAGTCCTCACTCTGCAATGCACCTCCCGCAGTAACTTCTGCAGGCTTGTCTTTCCATGTCATAAGTATACATTTCTTGTATTAAAACTGAGCAAAGCTAATAATCCTCAAAAATGTTCAAAATGAAAAAGCATTATAGTTTTAAAGCAGTAAAAATGTTAAATAACATTTTTTAAAGTGTATATTAATCTCCATTTGCATAGCCTCTGAACTTCATCACTTTCCTTTATTTTCATTAAGGCAAAATTGGCTCCTGACCATAAAACCAACAGTAAGTTGAAT
Organism: Phaethon aethereus; assembly: GCF_964289735.1. Taxonomy (NCBI): domain Eukaryota; kingdom Metazoa; phylum Chordata; class Aves; order Phaethontiformes; family Phaethontidae; genus Phaethon; species Phaethon aethereus. The sequence goes on along the minus strand of NC_138575.1, from coordinate 162,386,340 downwards.
ATATAATGTACCTGAAGATTCCAGGCATTTAAACGCGTTGGGCCACTAGATCTTTCTCACAATTTTTGCTGGTCTGCTTCTATGCCTGTGCCCATCTTGTCTTACATCACTGCAGCAGAAAGGAGGAGGTGGGACTGGATTGGGGATGTCTGCCATGCCCCATACCCTGCACAAATGCAGTGTCTGGGGGTGCCTGCCCCAAAATTTTTCAAGGCAAAATGGTCGGAGAAGCAGAGCAGAGGAGCGGAGGCCCAGAGGAGCAGCAGCAGCTCCTCTGACACGCTGAGCAGCTCGGTGCCATGGTCAGGTTTAGACGCCTGGTCCCCCGGTACTCTGGTGAAACATGAACCAGCCTTGATTTTACACAGGTTCATCCTACGAGGCCCCTAATCGAGCACACTGTGGAAATTATAACACTTTGGGCTGAGACTGCTGTGGTTTTCACTTCTTTCAGGTCTTGTCATTCTTGTTCTTCTTTTTCTGCTTCTAATGAGAGCCAGCCTTCTCCCCTTGCCTTTCTCCTTGCTTGCCGTTCACCTCTTTCCCTCTCCTTTAACACTGCAAGAACAAATGATGAGAAGCCATTTTTATTTACCTTTCAAGAAGGACTTCTGAGCATCGTATCAAATATGAGCAAACTTCATATCAGTTTTTTGTACAAGGAAGCCAATTCGTGCTTTCATCTCCCTGTGAACTGCGTCAGGTTCCTGGACAGCTGACAGTGTCCTTTTTTCATGTGACTCATTGGCATCCCTCACGAGGCAACGTGCTGCCAATTTGACCAAATCTGTGCATGCCCTTGAGGCCACGAGCTTCTCCTAGCCGGTCTGGAGTCAGGGCTCAGCAGTCCTTTTCATCTTTGGTTTGAACAGCTCTGACTTCAGTGAGGCGCAGCCGGAGAGGGATGGCCTGGCAGCCTGCGCTGGTGTAGCAGGGCATTTAAGCAGGCCCTGAGCAAAGATCCAGCTGGGTTTAATGTTTTAAGATTTGTGTTAGTGATGTCTTCTATTATGCTTCCAATGCTTCCCCTCCCTCACCATCTTCTTCACCTGCTGTCACATACTGAGTGGGCTCATATAGTTGTGATTTTTAGAAGAGTGAACTTTCTATGTCTGTGTTGCACTTTTTATTTGCTTTATGGCATTGCGAAGTGCCCTGGTCACAGATATTTAGATATAAAATAACCCAATTTATATTAAGTAAATGACACTACTGGGACGTCCTTGCTTTTATTCCTGCTCATTTCAGTTCAAAGTCTCTTGCGACATAGTACAGATACACGTTTGCCAAATAAAAGGGTTCCACTTGGTAACTGGCACTTAAAAGAGGAAAGAGAAAAATGGCAGCAAACATCAAGCTTTAAAAGCTGTCACAATGGTTTCCAGGTGTTTGTACCCCTGAAAAGGGTTATTTTAAACTCAGACTTAGTAGTTCGAAGAGAAATTAAGTATGTTGCCTTAAATCTTCCAACCGTCCTGCACATCCTCAGAAACGTGCAAGAATTTCTTGAAAGCCTCTAGAAGTCATGCCTGAACTACGGGACCAGTTCTAGAAGCGGAGAGCAGGCATTTCACAGGTATGCTCCTCAGCCCATGGTCCAATAGCACTGCCCAACAAATGAGAGTAAGATTTGCACAGAGAAGGCTGTTCCCAGTTCTACGTGACCCCCTTGACAGGTCCAGCTCAGCAGGGGTGGTGTGCCAGCCAGCTGGCACGGGCACGTAAAATGTTGGTACCTCACGAACCACTTCTCCTAAATGAAGTGCCCCTTTAGGTATGTACTTTACCACCACCGGTGAAATCAAATCTCTTTCCATGATGTATCTAAATGGGCACACAGGGCATGATCCATTCTACATATTTGCTTTAGCCAACACTCTTTCTCTATGAATTTGTGTACTTAAAGGAAAAAAGTTGATATTAAAAAAAAAAAAGTCTATACTACTTCAGGAAACATGCAGTCCTTAGGTTGTCTTGGATAGGCAGCAATCAGAAACAAAACTCTTTTGTCCTTGCATGGCCTCTTGCAGCTTCTCTGCTCTCTTTGTCTGGGCTTTTCCAGAAGGTTTTCTGAATCGTGTGTTATTTCATTTGACATTTTGGGTCTTGTGCTGCGTCATTGATCACATAGAGAGGAATTCAACAGCCTAGCTTCCAGGCTAGGTCACTATCTGAGATAACTGCTGTACACTGAATCAAGCACATCTCCATTTTTGTGTGTGTGTGTTCGAACTACTTAATCCGATCTCAAACAAGAATGTAGAACACGTCATTTATCAGCATATAATCAGCAATATGCTTCAGCATCTCAGCCGAATTTGTATTTTGGTCCTGTAGTTCATGCATGACTTCTAGAGGCTTCCAAGAAATCCTTGCCTATTTCTGGGGATGTGCGGGACGGTTGGAAGATTTATGGTTTCTCAGTGGCATTTTCATGTGTAATTATTGCTAAAGATGAATTCCAAGATGGTGTTGGCATTTCTACTGCAATATAAACTTGGGCTAGTTTTTCTTCCGCATGGAATGATTTATTGCCCTTTCCTTTTTGAAACCCTGATTTACAGTTAAACTGGGGATCACGGCAAAAGTTGGTTAGTAAAAAACAAGCCTCTTGCTTTCAGGGAGACAGTTATTTCCCTTTTCCTTTAGCTTAGTGACAGCCACTATTTTCTTTATAAACAACCTGGGTACAAACTGCTTTAATATCATGACAGTTCAGTGTAGAACTCAAGCAGCAAGGAGAATGTCACTTGTGGGTTTGGTTTTAATATTTATTTGGGGCATATGAATTAGAAAATCTATGGTTAAAGTCTGTAGGGATTTCCTGTGGTTTGACTTGGGAATGTCACCTTAGATTTCCTGAAAAATCTGTAGTATTTATTTAGTGGCTTGTTGCTCTCTATCTGGCAAAGAATTTACTGCAAAGTGGCCTAAGGGGAAAAAAGAGTTACCATTCTATCTGGCTTCAAGTTTGCAGTGTTACAGTCTAGGAATGGTATATTTTCTATAATTTTCTTGAGAGTCTATCAACCTCAACACGAATATTTTTCTGACGTGAAATCTTGGAACTGAGCTTGCAAAGAATGCATCAGTTAGTTTAACGCTATTCTTCAGCATGTAATGAGTGTTGCAAGCAACATCGAAATCAGAAAAATTGCTGCACTTACTTTGACAGGCTAATAGTTTGGAATTTGCTAACTGCCAGAATTAGACCTTTGTTAGTGTTGCGCACCTACAGGTGCGAAGGATTCACAAAGAAGAGGGCATTGTCAGGCCAGTGAATCGAACCGAGTCACACAGAAGAACAATCTTTCAGTGTCACCATCAAATTCAGCTGCTCACTCCATGAAGCTGAAATCCATGACACGGTTCATTTTTCAGCTGTTGAGCACATTCACATAATGTAGCTCATTCACTCTGTGTTGCCTACTTCACGTATGAATGTGCATTCACTTGAAAAGCCAATGAATACCCTTAGGTTTACAACACAGATATTGTAGTGTGGTGCATTAAGCTTATCTGCACAGCTCTAGGTTTTGCATGGCAGTATGAATTAATCAGAAGTAGAATGATTTCCAACTTGAAAAGATACAAAAACGCTATTAAGAAGACTTAGTCAGTTTTAGTCATACCAAAAAACCCCAAAAATCAGAATTCTTGCATGGGATCTGGTTTGTTGCAAATTTCCTCCAAACTGAAGTTGAAGAAGAACCCCCTTTTTCCCCATCTAGAAAATACGCAGAAAAGAAATCCTCAAAAAACTGTGTAGATTAATATATTAGTATTACTATATTAGGGATGTTCTTGTACCGATGATAGTCTGAGGATACAGGGAAGGCAAAGTTGGCAGGTAGAATGAATACTCAATACCCTAATATAAAGTATGTCATCTACCTACGAAAGGTTACCTTGATATTATTTTCTGTTTCTCTTCATCACTGACTTTAACAGATATTATCTCTAGCATAAAAAGGGGCATGCCATTTGAAAGGAAATCTTGCCTTTTTCTGGGTAAAATGCAAGAACACTGTAATCCCACCCCTGTTTTGTAACTAGATAGGCCTACTATATTTCATCAGATCCATCCTCATGCTGTAATAATCTTTAATCAACGTATTAAGTGCTGTGAGGGCAGAGTTAGCACTTGGCTGACTTCACAGTGGGTAGAGGGAAGAAGCCCTTTGCATTTTCATTCACTGAATCCTCCGCATTTAGCGCAGAAGCCCAGAAGAGATTGGTTTCAAGTATAGAGAAATCACTCTGGTCTGCCTCTGGCCAGCTCAAGACCTGCTCCGAAGCCAAAAAAGCAGAAACACTCTTTACGGCACTATAGACCTATAGAACCTACTACTTTCTCCACATCCTACTACTTCTTCTGCAGTCATGAAACACTTCCCGACGTGCTCTTCTGCCTCCAGCCCCAGCAGAGAATGGCCAATGCCAATGCACATCAACAGCCTTGCCAGCAGGCTGAAAGAGCCCCGGCTATCCTTGGGAAGGGAGTAGGATGTGCTATCACAGCATATTAGAAGAGTTCTGGTAGAGCAGATCCTTGCTCTTTGGACCAGAATACGTATTTGTCAAAACCTGACAGCTTTTTAGTTGGCAGTATATCATTTTACTTCTACAAATCTCAATTGTTCTGATGTGGCCAAAAGACCTGTGTAAAAATCCAGGACAAAAACAAATTGCAAAGGCAAAAAATTAAATTAATTGCAAATTGTGGAAGATAAGGAAACACAGTTAAGCTCTACTAGGTGCATTTCAGGACCTTTCTTAATTTTGTCATTGCCTGATGCTGTATGTGTGGGAGATATAAGAATGTATGAAGGAGTGACCCTAAGCATCCCAGTGGTAAAATTTGTAGTGCTCTGGACAGTTGCTTCTCAGTAACAGAAGCGAGCACATAAGCATATTGCAGCACGACTGTGTGGAAGCATCACAAACCATCCGTATTCCCTGCAACATCCTCAGAAATCCTGAGGGAATGGACCAGCTACAGGAATGATCACTTCTGGGCTTCCAAAACAAAAAATTGTGGAGAAGAAAGGCATAACATTCATTTTAGTTGTTAGTAGAAAAATATTCTACAGATTCTAATATTTGGATGCTTAATCCCATGTTTACTCCTTTCTCCTCCTCCATTTCCTTTGAATTGTGCAACGTCTGTCATAATTCAGTACTATTTACTGCTGGACCGGTAGTTGGAGGCCACGTGAGATACTTTGGGCTTCTCAAACACCACTAGAGACCTGTGTCAAGGCAATTCAGTTGAGCCCTAAGCATTGTCATTAGGAGGAACTGAAGAGACCTCTGGACTTCATCGTCTGAATTATTAGATCTCCATTGTTTATGATGGGGTGCAGGCACCAACACTTTGCCACTTAAATTGAGATGGGAGCTTCTGAACAGAAGTGTTAAACATGGGGAAAAACACGTGGTTTATGAGAGAAGAGATGAGGCATATTAAGAATCCTGCCTGGGGCTATCTGACAGCCTGTGTGGAGGAATTTAACTTTTTTTTCTGTGGGCTGGGGCATTTCTATCAATCAGAACCACAGACAGTGCATGACTCAGTGCAAAGTTATGACAATATCCAAAGCATGGAAAATGCCTCAGGAGTTAGTGACCTCTCCAGTAATGTGGACTGGAGGGTCAGGAATCCAAGTCCCATAAATGGACTTGACCAGCAGGGATTCAGATCATAGCTGTTCAGCTGGAGGGGGAGGCAATGAGCATCAGTCTACGACACTGTTGGCACCATGCACAAACTTAGTGACTGTTTTCAATGTGCCTTCAATAGGAAGGTCGACACAAGACAAGAAGGTGAAGGCAGCATCACCAATTAAACTTAGAGTGTTGCAACAAGGAAAAGAAAAGCAAAATTCAGAGAACTGAAGTTGCTCATGTCAAAAAGGACAGAGCACCTGGGTTAGAGCCCATCATCCAGAAAGTATACGGATGTGCAACTGCAAGCCCAGGAGCAAGGGTCTTCAGGACATTTTCACATTCAGAGGTGGTGCTATTGGAATAGACAGTAGCAAATGGGGCCTTTCATGCCACATTTTCTAAGAAAACGGGAATATAGTCTGTGCTACGGTGGATCATCACTCTGGTCTGAGTAACTCTGGTGGATAACTGTCGTGGTCTCTGGCAAATAAGGTTTTAGGATAGACATTAAAGGTAAGAACAATAAAAAACATGGATAAGAATGAAAAACAAGATTAAAAAACCCACAGGTTTTTCAAAGGCATATGTGATATCTTTTCTTGATGGGACTGATTTTTCAGACAAAGGAGGTCTACATATTGTTCTATAAAGCCTATGGTACTGTGTTGCACTGGAAACTGTTAGTAAAGATCACCATTGGGATAGGAAATGTGAGGTAGAAGACAGCAGATAAACAGAAGATGAAGTTAGTGGAAAGAGAACTGTTGGCTGGAGAGAGGTTTAGAGCAGAGTTTTTCAAGGCTTGTTCTTGCAACTAATCTTAGTTAATGTTTTCATAAATATATTTGATGCAAAGTGAGAGTGCGCTATTGAAATGTGCTAAAGACACTTAGGTACAAGGGTTTAAATATCATAAGGGGAAAAAATGAATGGCTTTGCAGACTCCCATGATAGAAATGGAGTTATATGCAAAAGCATAAGAGGCAGGAGTAATGTACATCCAGAAAAATAACAAGATTTTCTGCTATAAACCAGGGGGACTATGTAAAAAGGACAAAAGAAGAAAAAGACCTGATAGTATTAGCTATCATCTTGATTATGATAAGTTACCAATTTGATGAGGCTGTGAAAAATGCAAATGCAATCCTTAAACATTAGTATGTCTAGCAGAAATGGAGAAGTATTAATGCCACCACATTAGGCATCAATGACATATCATCTGTACTACTGTGTGCGGTAGGCGATACAAGTTCAAGACAGACAAATGTGAGCTGAAAGAGAGAAAGACTATTGGGAAGGTTATATATAAATAATATATTAAGAATACATATATAAAGAATATATTATAAGTGGAACAGTTAATAACACATTTTTCTCAGCCTACAGAAGAGAAGGCTGGTGCGGGGGGAATATACTGTCTGTGCAGGAGCAAATAATTGAGACAGACAGAGTAGAAAAATAATGTTGCTGCAATAACAAGTGGTGCTAAAGTGGCAAGAAAAAGCATGGGACCTACGATGGGTGAAGACCGGGCCTGATGATTTTGGAGTTCCCTTTGTCCTATGCACTGTATTGTATTTACTTCGGTCTACTGTGCAAGAAAGTTGTGTACATTCAGTGCAGTTATGCTGCTTCTTCTGGCCCATAAGCAATCAAACCAGTTCTTTCACACTAAATTAAAAAAAAAAAGTAGACAACACAAAAGCAAGAAAGAACAGCATTAGTGCATGTGGTTCACTAAAATGTCAATGATGGTTCCAGGGAATATATGAACAAATGGATGTGACTGCTCTTTTTCAAGGATCTGGTGAATGAATGACTCTCCTGTAGATGGGATGGGAATAATAATAATTTATTTTTATTATAAATAATAAATAATAAACAAATTTGTCAAATAAATCTCATGGGACAGCCAGCATGAGATACCAGCCAAGAGTTCCTGAGCAGACCTCAAGGGATCTTGAGTTGTGATATCAGCAGTGACTGTAAGCAGCAATAAACAGACTTCCCTCCTTCCAGAGCTGTGAACAAACAATTTCAGGGGCCGATGTCGCAAGAGAGCTTGGAGGAGTGGTTGCTGCCATCCGATGAAACACCAGGAAAGGCACGGCAAGGCAGGCAAATCCAGCTCTCTAATGCGCTCCGGTCCTTGATGGATGACACTTTATATGTGGTGTCTAAAACCAGCTATGTTTGAGGCTGGGAATATATATTTTTTTTTTTTCTTATTTTAAAGCATCAGAAGAAACACCCTTTTATCTTAGTACATCTGTTGGGTAACCAAGCACATCACTGGCATGAATAATATTACTCCTCTTAATATGTAAATAACTAGATACAGGAAGAACTATTTGAATGAAGCAGATAAAAGTGGGGGCTGTGGAGATTTTTTAGAATCACCCTGAAAAGGGACCCGCCTGTCAGCCCTCCTTCTTCCCCATGTCAGCATTTCCCTGCATACCCCCTTGAATATGTTGGTGTATTGTTTTTTTCCTCCGTCCTGCACGTGTGAAGCAGATTCCATAAAATTGCCCAGAATTTCTAGCTCCCAGAGCTAAAGGGAGCCCAGAGATCCCGAAACTTGCTTGGGATCTCCTTGCACTGAAAGCTGCCATGGGAGGAAACCAAAATGCTGTAATTTATGGGATTGCAGTTTGTTCTGCGTCCAAGACTGTTCTGAACTATTGCCCCTCTTTGGGTCATATCTCATCTCTGTTTGCTTCTTCCTTTCATATTTACATGCTATACACAGAATCGGTGCACAGACAACAATCTTTGTGGCCTCTTCTCTGCAGAACAAGACCATGCTGCTTCCTCCTCTGGGGACCAAGAAAGGTGTGAGCTGCAGGGCAAAGGCAGACAGAAAGAAATGGCAAGGGAGTGTTTATCTTTGGGGGGTGGGGGGTACCTATCACTAACCAGTCGAAGACATGGAGAATTAAGAGGCAAATCACGCAAGTGACCTGGGAGAAAAAGCAGCCTAAAATTTTCATGTTTTAGGAAAGATGGAAAAGGAAAAAAGAAAAAAGAAAAAAGAAAAAAGAAAAAAAAGAAAAAGGAAAAAAGAAAAAAGAGAAAAGAGTAAAGAAAAAGAAAAAGAGAAAAGAAAAAGGAGAAAAGATAAATGAAAAAGGAGAAAAGAAAAAAGAGAAAGGAGAAAAAAGAAAAAAACAAAAAGAGAAAAAATAAAAAGGAGAAAAGAGAAATAAAAAAGAAAAAAGAAAAAAGAGAAAAAAGAAGAAAAAGAGAAAAGGAAAAAGAAAAAGGAGAAAAAAGAAAATAAAAACAGAAAAAAGAAAAAGGAGAAAAGAGAAAAGAAAAAGGAGAAAAGAGAAAATAGAAAAGAAAAAAGAAAAAAGAAATAAAAGGTCAAAATCATAACAGAAAAAAATTTTCTCATTCTTTGATAGCTTGCATTTGTCGGTGCTTCCCAGCACTGGCCTGATTCTGTACTTTTAGGACTGCTGGGAAAACTCCTGCTGACTTCACAAACCCCGGCGCTTGCCCAGTGCTGAGTACAGCTGGACGCTCAGCCCCTGATTGCTCACCCCCCTCTGACGCCCCGCAGCTTCTCAGTGCGTGGTACTGCGTCTCGCCGGGCTTACAGGCTGGCTTTTGGTGTGCCGAAAAAAGCTAATCTGGTAAGTAAGCAAAATGCTGAATCTCTGACTATAAACTATGAGAATCAATCAACTGGGGAAAAGTCAAGCTGAGCGGGAGGAAAGGGCAGGAAAAAGCATCTGGAGTGTATTTTGAACTCTGAATACTTAATGTATATAATCATGGCATGTAATCCACATGGGACAAGTCTTGCAGGGATCTTTCAGGGAAAGTTCCCACTTACATCACATGCTCTGTGCCTGTAAGGTCACGGAAGCTGTCGCCTTCCCAAAGCTCCCAAGTTTTATATGTGTATACTATATATACATATATATGCAGGATAATACTTCCCAGTGGAGCGCGTTTAGAGGTGGTGGGAAAGCTCACGTATTTCAGTAACCCTGGGAGCTATGCCGGTGGAGGGGGTTAACTCTCGACAGGGCTACCCAAGCCTCAGACAGGAAGCTAAATTAGAGGAATACAGGAAAGCCGGCACCCGTCAAAACTAGCTGATAAGCAGGGATGGCAGAGGCCTCGTTCACACAGCAGGACTCAGGCTATTAGATGTAATAATGTACGGGAAAGAAACTTTCTGCTAGAATTAAAAACGTGGAGAAAGAGATAATACGTTACTTCTCTAGATAATGAACATCAGCACCTTCACCAAACTTGGCTCAGATCCCACTTTCTTCTCCACCCGTACCGCACGATGAGGACTCTGGAGCAGCACACGGCCTCCTTTTTCTTTCCTTCTGGTGGTGCCCAAATTTTTGCTGCATACTCTGGGTTTAAAACCTCCACCCACACATAGGCGTACAGTGGTATGAAGTTTGTATAAATTCTTTAGCCGTTAATTACAACCGGAGGCATACTTTTATTTGCTATACGACTGTATAGCTCTGGCTTTGCACCTTTTCTGTTTTCAAACACAGTGCATCATGAGCACGTACAAAAATCTGGGAGATGGATGTAAGTGGAAAGTCACTAGGAAAGCTTGATTGATGTCTCTTGAAGCTTTTCATACTCAAAAGCAAACAGTGGAGTGCATCCTGTCGTCATACCGCCGAGTCCTTCAGGATGAATTTGCACCCTAAAGCAAATACACAGCATTAAGACAGGAAAGCAATTTTGGGGTTCAAATTGTTCTCCCTGTGTTTTAGAAACACTTGATGTGTTCTGTATACCCTGACTGTATAAATATACAGACACACGCACAAATACATACATAATGTGTATATATATGTATAGTTATACACTGTGGGGTTATGAACAGCACAGCGGGAGAGATGTGGTCACCAGACATCATGTCAAGCCTCGCAGCTGCCTGTGAAGCCCCCAAGTTAGGTAACCGAGGCCATGGCCGTACTGCTCTATATGTTGAGCACCCAGCATGTGGCTTTTAGGCCAGTGGGTAAGAAGTCATTTAAGTAAATTGTTTGTTTGGAAGTTTTCTGCAGTCTTTCTGGGGAGCTCCGGGGAGAAGTCCTTACGAAAAGAGAAAAATTGAAAAGTAAGCTGGTGGGGAGAAAATCTCCCCACTGTTTCAGACATTGCTGTGGAAGGGTGAGGATGTTGAAACCCAGGAAAACCAGAACAAAATGTGAGCTGGCTGCCAGGCTGAGCCTTCGAAGGGGCTGACCACCAGCCATGCTGCAGAGCAGCTGTCACAGAATCACAGAATGGTTGGGGTTGGAAGGGACCTCTGAAGATCATCTGGTCCAACGCCCCTGCCAAGGCAGGATCACCTAGGGCAGGTTGCACAGGAATGTCTCCAGTTGGGTTTTGAAGGTCTCCAGAGAAGGAGACTCCACAACCTCTCTGGGCAGCCTTTTCCAGTGCTCCATCACCCTCACAGGAGAGAAGTTGTTTTCTTATGTTGAGGTGGAACTTCCTGTGCTGCAGTTTGTGCCCATTGCCCCTCGTCCTATCACACTATCACAGATCATTAAGGTTGGAAAAGACTTTTAAGATCATCAAGTCCAACGATCAACCCAACACCACCATGCCCACTAAACCATGACCCCAAGTGGCACGTCTGCATATTTTTTTAACACTTCCAATGATGGTGACTCCACCACCACCCTGGGCAGCCTGTGCCAATGCTTGACCACTGGGCACTACTGAAAAGAGACTGGCTCCATCCTGCTGACAGCCACCCGTCAGATATTTATAGACACTGATAAGGTCACCAGAGGCACTTTCAGCTGAAGGCTGGAGTCTGCCATGCCCCACCTGGGATACCCCATGGGAAGGGCCCGAGGGGCAGGAAGATGCCTTCCCCGCATGGCTACCCTATGAGCCACCATTCAAGATGGTCCCTGTGGCCAGCCACAGTCACCTCTTTTGGATCACAATCCAGCCCCCTGTCCTCTTCCACCCACAGCTTCAGTTTGATACAGGAGGTTTTAAAGGAAGCATCTACGGATTTGTTTTGGGTTTGTGCCAACTTGCTATGGATTTGGATGATAGGACTATCATTATCTCTCTCACAGACCCCCTCTGACAAAAGGGGTGTATTGTCTAACTAGAGTCTGCGGGATGTGGCTCACTGTCATCACGCCTATACCAGTATAAATTACTGTCATATCCGCAGGACAATGTGACAAATCCTTTACTACACTGGCTGAGTCACTCTGAGGCTCTTCAAGGATTCCAGCTTCATTTTCAGTCTTGCATATACAATCCATATTATAACAGTGCTGTTAAAAAACAGGTATGTAAGAAGCCTGCGTGTTTGTTTAATTAACGACCAGTGAGAATTCTACCTTTGGGTGTGCATAACTTTCTAACATAATTGTATTTCTGCATTTAGTAAGGTGGTTGTTGCACCAAAGACAATTAAGCTGAAGCGTGTGTTCAGTTAAGCCTGGTAGTCAGCCAGCTGGGCAGATAAACTTCTGATGTTCCACACTTTCAGGGGAAATCCCGTAGTACGAAGGGTCTTGGCTGCAAAGCCCAGCACTGTCTCAAAATACTTGTGCAACCTCAACTATTTCAATCAGTCTTGCCACATTAAAGCATACTTCTTTTGCCCAGGCTAATTTACCTCTCTGGGCACTTCACAATTCTCTCCTATTCCAAGGACTTAATCAAAGTTGGGAAATCAAGCCTTGCAGCAAAGCAATGGAAATTTTGAATCTGAATTTTACAGGGCATGTGTGTCAAAAGTCAAGATTGCTGCAGTCTCATTATCAGATCATAGGCTATAATTTCTTCTCTGCTTTTAAAAATGCAAACAAATCCCTACAGGCACATAAAAAAGGCAGGGGGGAGGGCAGTTTAGACTGAGCAGAGATCAACAGATGTATTTCAGGTGGCGTCCTGTTGGGTAAATAGTGTGAGATTGCTACTGCCACAATAGCAAGAGAAGAGAGATGGAAAAATCAGCTTGCCAAAATTTGAGAAGAGCAACCAAAGCAAAATCCCTATTGAAAAGCACATGATACAATAGTGCATTGGACTAGGACATGCACCACTTAAGCTCGGGCATGTGCCCATGTGTTGATGTGTGTGTAGATGTATAGGTACATGTGGTGTCTTCTCCGATCGTAAAACGTCTGATATATGTCTTGGAAGGTAAGAGCAGATTCTCCTCCCCCAGCATTGTATAGCTGATGGAAGTGGCTTGGGAAACCTCTTGAATAAGAAATAATGTTGATTATGAGCTTGCTGGTTTTAGTGTGTGTTTACCACCGCAAAGACAAGCTCTGTGGATTCCTATATGATTTTGCTTGCTTAGCTTCTGTACTCCCTCCATTGTGTATAATTGTACTACAGTACAAAGCAGCCTCCTGTGGCATATAATAAATGTATAAAGATGACATTTACTAACAGTCCCCACTCAGACAATGAGATAAAGGAAGAATTGAGCTCTGTTTGCAAAAAGAAAGGCATTATTAATAGAAACAGGGTGTGTATCAGGATGTGTTTGCTAGATTGCTGATAACTTGCAGGACTCTGGAGAATGGCAAGACCCTGCTGGGGCCAAGCACGTAGCATTCCCCAAACCCATACTCAGTCCATTCCCTGGAAGTGTGCTACCTCCAAAAACAGGCCACTAACGAAAGTCAGCTCTCCATTCCTACAAAGCCCAATTCTCCAATCAACCTGCCTGTTCCAGCCTAGAACAGATCTTAAAGAAAGTATATAGCCCTTCACTTCCTTCTCCAGGTGCGTCTGGGGCTTCACCATGCTCCTCATACAGTCTCCATGAAGACTGTCCAACTTTATTTTGCTAGCCTTGTGGTAGACATCCATCCGTGCAGCTCTTTGGCAGTGAGCATACAGCCAGTAAAACACTCATACACTTGTCCTGTTTACAAACCCTCTTTTTTTGCTGTCCCTTCCTGTTTAACATTCCCAGCTGCCAGGCATTCCTGTTTTTTGGCTGCTCAGCTGTTTTCCAGGATTGTTGCCCATACTGCTGTTCCTCATAACACTGTGGCATCATATCCTGAAAGCAGACTGGTGCAAGACAGCTTCCCATTTGAGTAATCTTTTTGTTCAAGCAGGAAGGATGATTCCTTTCTGTCATCCCTACAGGCTCTCCTCCAGTGACAAACTTGAAGTTTTATAATATTTGTTATAATGATGAATTTTCAAGCAGAGACCATCAAGTAATGTAAATCAATATGGCTTTGCTGGCTTCAGAAGAGTCATGCTGATTTACTTCAACCAGCGATGTATCCTTGTCTGTTTGCCATAACAGAACGCTTCTCAGAAGCAAATTAAATACAGCAGGATTTCAGATGGTTGGGTGTCTCCTTGGATTGCATTTTTTACTTCTCTTCCTATTATTTTTGTCGTTATCCTCGCATTCCCTGTAAGGTTTTCTGCCTGACAATACAGTTATGATTCAGGTTTGGTGAAAACTGTGTTAAACTTTGACACATAACACATACCATATCTGTGACTTCTGCACTTCTATTAGTCAGTCAGAAAAAACAGCTTTGGAGACGGTGGTTTCCCACTGTCTATCTCTGAGGAGTCTGGAGATAAGACTTCCTCTCCAGTTCCACCCACTGGGAAATCATTAGCGCAGCTCCCTTGCAGACATGAGCTCCCTATAACATGCTGTTCCCAGGCACTCTCTTGCCTCCTGGATTGCCTTGGTATCATGGAAATGTCATTTTTTAATTTTTTTTTTTTCCATTGGTATTTCATTCTCCAGCGAGCTCATAGTTTGCTGTGGTACGCTAGAATAGCACACCTAGTCCTAGACTCTGGAGGCCGTCCTGAGCGCAACTGGATCTCTATCGAGCCTGTGATTCTTTAAGGGTTTCTCAACATTTTACACCATGCAGTGCTACCGCTTCTCCCATCTGGTGACATGGCTCTGAGAAATATCAAAGAGCTGAGAAACCTATTTGTCTTTAAGCTGCTACCTGTTTCCTTTTTGAACACTGGCAATAAAAGCCCAGCCAAGTGCCAAAGCTGGTCCATTTTTAATTTTCAATTCAGTTAAGCACGTAAGAAAAAGGATTCGTACTTGGCAGGTGCTGCCCCAAGGTCCTGGCTAAAGTAACCACCCACAGGAGCCATTCAGGTAAGCAAAGGTCAGGAGTTTTGGCCATCTAAAGCCTTCCCTTGTTTTCCCTCCTCCTCTCTGTCTGCTCTTTATTCCTCCAGTTGTCCCCTGGCTCCTTCTGCTAAACCCATTCCCACCCTCCCTGTCCCCGAGCAGGGGTTTCAGCAGCACCTCTCCAGGAAAGCCATCCTCACGCTCTCCAACCTCCTCCCCACGGGGGCCAACTCAGTCTGAATAATTCATGTTAGATTAAGTATTCAACACGGGGCTGGACTGAAAAACTCCTCAAGCCCTTGTAAGAGCCTGAGCTGTGTTTGCAGTCAGGGTGCAGGCAGTGACCCGCTCCCCCATTCCAAGAGGGCAGTGAGGGTGAGGATTTTGGGGGATGCCAGGCATTTGGTCTGCGGAGTTCTGCTTAAAAATAGAGCCTGTCCAAATTTCCATGCTTAAATATATTACTCGCACATACCTACAGCTCTAAACAGATTAATAATTAATTGGCATTAGACAAGCAGTGATGATCCACAGAAAGCTTTGCAGAGATGTTTGTTCTTTAAAAAAGAAGAACATTCTTCCTCATCCCTGAAGGGTCCTCCAGCCCACAGAAGCAGTAGAGAAGAGATTGTCTTTAAGAACAGATAAGGTCAAGAAAGTCCATAAGGCACGGGAGGAGCAGGATGCTGCTGAGGACTGATTCCCAAAGGCAGCCTGTACATCTCCTGTGACACCCAACATACGTAACTGCCAGCTCACCCCATATACACAATTTAAGGGTTCCTGCTGTGTAGCTCATGTTTGCTGCAGCGCAGTATCCTGGTTCTTCTCTGCTGCAGAACAGGAATCCCTGCATCCTCTGGACAAACCCCACTGCTGTGGGAGTCCTGTGGGAATCCCACAGCACTGCATGGGAATCCAAGAGGAAAATTTTATTTTAGTAACACCAAAACAAAAAAAAAAAAAAACAAACCCAAGAGATCAAGAACAGGAAGGACAAAGGGACTTTTACAGGGAATAAACTATTTGGAGGCGTCTTGTCTCTTCCCTGCACTACAGATGTAAGGCTCGCTCATCTACTTTTCTTTTAAACAAGAGTTCCCTATCTGGCACGCAGCTGTGGAAGTACAGACAATGAATTTACATGAGGAGAGCTCCCAGCAGCTTCCACGCTTCTCTGGCAGATTTGTACAAACTGGATATGACATTACCAGCAGCCAGCCACATCTTGCTCCAATAAACACTGTTATTTATTATTAAACTAAAGGGGACTAGCGCAGCAAGGGCTAGGGGACTGAGCACTACTGGCTAGTGCGTGCAGTAAGTAAAATGTGTAGGTTTTACCCAGATTTGGGCTGTGACGGTGGTAAATTTAAGGCAGGAAAAGACACAAGGGAGAGTTCTGCCTTCACTGCAGAAAGCTGGATTTTAGGAAATCCTTCCCAAAAGCATCATTGCTCTCACCATGCACCTTATACTTGAACAAACTCAACAGTTAGGTTATGCGCTACAAGCCTTTTCCATGTTGTTCCCCATTTCCTTGCTGAGCAACTGAGTGGCCACGGTGCTAACCCTGTTTCTGTTTCCCAGGAAATAACTTCCCTAAGTTCATAACTGGATTAGAAAAGAAAAAGCCCAAACTTCAGTGTCAGCCAAGAGGTACAGGACTCTCTCATGCAGATGAGGAGAGGTATTCCACTTGGCTTAGCCATCACATTGGGAAAGACCCTCCCAAAATCCTTCCTGTGATACCAAATAGCCATACTGGTTCCCTGTCATTTGGGTCCACTTTCCAATACTCCCATTCAAGTTCCCTGATCCCCAGGGACCTCTGCAGAGTGGCTACATGGTTTCTGGGCAGAAAACCAGGATGTACATAGGGGGTGGTGGGGACAAGACTCTGGCTGCACTCAGAACCAGGCTTGAAGAACAGAAAAGTTCTGGATGGCAGGAAGAGTACCCCAAGGAGCCACATCCCTAAGGAATTAAGAAGAAGAGCCATGAGGTTTCTAGATATATGAATCAAAAGTTGTTTCTTGAGGAGGTGTGAGATAGGGCTGAGTTGCAAGGGCTTAGGGGCTTAGTGCTTTGAGGCAAGGCTCAGAAAAGAGGGTTCTTGAAGGACAGGAAGGGTGCATCATGAATGAGTAGTTTAGGCAACTTACAGAATCACCACCAAAGATATTAGGAAAAAAGTTATTTTAAAATGCTTTTGTAAAAAGTGCGATTTAGCAGAATTCGATGGCAAGGTTTCGTCAACCACTTAATATGGAAAAAAGCATACAAAGGAAAGTCGAATTAGAATTGGGTTAGAATGGTTTACACATGGATTGGGGGAAATTATTTACACAGGGTCAGGGAAATAGAGTCAGAATGGGGTTGGTGTGATGTATATAGGGATTAAGGAAAGAAGATGAGGGAGACCCTCCCGTTCAGTCACAAGGTTCAGAGTGGACCCCCTTGCTTTCAAAACTCCTTCTCAGAGATGAGTCTAGTCCCATCTACTCCTAGTCCCAGACTTAATCAACAGTTTATATCTAAAGGGATTAGGTACAGCAATCTCAGTGTGATGATTTAACATATGATTTTGTGGTTTGTATAACTTTAGAATAGCAGCAATTTAATGTGGAATAGCAGAAATTTAAAATTCATTGTCACTATTAAGATAAACCACAAGATTAGATTATATAATTTTCTAGTAGAACTTAGTTCATTGATAATCAACAATTTGTTATGTTTAACACAACTTAGTTAAAGACTTAAGAAAGTTGTTGGTTTCTTTAAATCAAATTGCATACGCACAAAGATGTAGGTATAGATCTATATACATGTGTATCTGTTACAAATTCCCCTTGAGTTCAGTGAAATATTCACATCAAATGCCTTTGCATTTCTCAACGGGCAAGGGCTGAGCCTCAAGGAGTGGGGGGTTTCAGCCCAGGTCCTATTATCGGTCTTTGGCAACAGTCCTCTGAACTTTGCAAACTTGAGAGTTTGCAAGCTCTGAGAGGCATCCCACTCAGAGGGAAATGCTGGTCACAGCCCACCACAGTCCAGCAGAGCTCAAAGAGCTTCACTTAGGACCACTGTTTATAGGGTTGCAAGATGATTGACTTTAGGCATCAGTAAATTTCCATCCTGGCCACAATCTGGGTCGGTAATTACTGGAATTCTCAAATTTCCAGTAATGCTGGTACCGATTTACCCAAATCACAATTAGATAAGCTATGTTCCAGGGCTGTCAGGAGATGATTAGTTATTCCCGCTCTCATTCCCTGCCCTGGCCAGGCAACCACATTCCTGATATGGTCAGTGCCATTCCCCACCTTAGCTACTCATTGCACAAAGGCCAAGGCTTGAAAGGAATGCCTAAGGTTGTAGAGCTGTCCAGGAGCAAAGAGGGGGGAAATGCACTACCACAGGTCCTTAGGAATTGACTCCAGGCTCACTTTTAGGCATACACAGCCCCACAGCCAAAGTCATCATGTGCCACTGTACGCCATCACTGTGCCTTATCAAAGACTGTGGTCTCATGCCAGCTTTGCTGAAGGGGAAGCAAGGGCTGGAGAATCAGAGACCACATGGATTTTGGGGCCTTTGTCCAGAAAGCAAGCATCCACTCTATACGTGTTCCTGGGGTGCTGAGGACTGGAATAGGGCCACTGGGAAACAGCTGCCAACATCAAATGAGGGGAAGAGCCATTCTGCTTCCCAGTGAGAAATTCGGCTAGAACCAAGCTGGGTGCTAGTCTGGGTTTGGGAAAAGCCATCGAGCATAGTGGGGCACAGTGATGGCAAGGGATCAGCAAGGCAGTCCTAGACTGGAGGCACAGGAGTGTCATGTCTTAGGATACCAGGGAGCTGCGGGCAATCCAAGGCACTGCCTTGGGATTAAGAAGCAGAGCCTGTGGGCGAGCGGCTCACATATCCTTGGAAAGCTGACCCCGGGGGAAGCTTAGCCTCATTACTAGAAGCTTTCCCATGGAGAAAATGAGACAAGGTGTTCCCATGGGTCTCAGTCATCCATGCCTAAGCCTGGGATGGGGGCTCAGGCAATGGAGAGGTCTGGGAGAGAGGTTTCTCTGGGGGTTGCTAAGGCAGGACAGCCCCCATGACCTTGGCAACTGGAGCCCAGTGTGAATTTCGTGGCAGAGCCTTCAGATGGCTATATGCCATTCAAAAGGTGCTTCTTTTTTGAAGGGAAGGTTTTGACAATATGCAGTAGTACTATTATTTCCAGTCCTTACTTTCCCATATTAAAATCATAATCCCTTCCATAGTCTCACCTTTGGCTCAAATAGGCCATGTGACAAGATATATTTAACTATGGCTCTATGAAATCTCAAGACTATTGTCCAAAAATGTAGCTTACATCTGCTTTTCAGCACAGTGGATATTGATGTGCCTGACAGACAGTGGCTTCATCACACAACCAAGCTCACTATAAATAATATTATCAACAGCAGCAGGAGAGAGCATTTGGAGGGGGGAGATGACAGTAAACCGGGAAGCTGTGACACATGGCTCTAAAGTTTGTTCTGAATTTCAGTTTTCCATGTTCATTTGAAGAGCAGACTTCAATTCTGAGGCAGAAGAGCAAGTTAAGAAGGTAAACAGGCAAAGAAGGATTGAGTGGCTCGCATGAAACACAGGGCTCCTCAGAACACATTTTCAGCTGGGACTCCACTCTCGTTTTCCACTCATGCCCCCATAGAGCCACAGTCCAGCAAACTCACTCTTATCCCATGGAAGACTTCCTTTCTGACATTTTTCTGCCTATCAGCAAACATTACCTAATTATCTCCTCCTCTTTTTCCACAAGCAAGTCCCAGTGACTTACTATATATCTGCAGGGAGTTTTTCCTGATCTGAGAGGTATCTACCCACAAACTCCACAAAGATGCTTTTCTTGAGAATGTTCAAGGTTGAAGATTGAGGCTTGCACTATAGGAGGTGATAGTGTATGAGAGATATGTTAAGTGAGGATAGACCTTGAAGAGCCTTGAAAAAAGAGACTTTCTTCATTACATGACACAGTGAAAACAAAAAGCCAATTAAGAAATACGGAGACTGCCAACATCAAAGCATTAAACTAGGAAATCAAACTCCCTCCTTGGACATACTTAAAAGTCATCTGGACATGGTCCTGGGCAACTGGCTATAGGTGGCCCTGCTTGAGCAGAGGGATTGGATCAGATGATCTCCAGAGGTCCCTTCCAACCTCATCCACTCTGGGATTCTGTGAAATTATTTTTGCAACACCATTTTAGATGAATACTTGGAGGACAAGACACTTGTATTTGTCAAAACCAGAAAGGTGGTGATGCAGGAATCAAGATGTACACTGATTCTAACAAGTCTGTGGTGAAATGTTTTAAGTAAGTAGATACACAGAATGACTAGATTGTGGGCATCTTAGATCTGGAATGTGGTTGAAATCAGAACTGATGCCCAGGATAGAAGTCTGACCTGCAAGCAATTTAGCTGCATTTTCCACAGTGTTTAGGCATGTAAGGAAATCTTTCTGGCCTTCTTGACCTTGATTAAATAGTTAGGCATCCATGCGAATGTCAGAAAGAAACAGCCTGAGATGTTAGACTGGACAGGGAGAGAAAGTCTGCAATGGAGAGGAGGTTCTGAGGTAGTTCTGTGTTTTTGCAGAAGAGGTAGTTTATTATTTTTTATTATTTTTAATTACCCATCTTTACAGCAAACTCTTTGTGTCTATTCTTAAAGCGATGCATTTTTGTACATTTCTCTGCTACAGTTTTTCCAGAACTGAGCTTTCTAGCTTCCATATGAGAATGTCAAGTGTAACAGCTCCACAAAAGTCAAGAGATGACAGGTACCGATTCTCTCCTATCAGCCAACCCTGTCAGAAAAGATTAGATTGTTTCCACATGAGTTGTTCTTGACAATTTTGCCTTAGTTGCACCTTCCAGGTACCTGACAACAGCTTTAGTATTTCTGCCAGTAGTTTTTAGGAATTGAAGTTAAGCTGACTGGTTCCATCTTTTTCTTTTGAAAATTAAGTACAAAATATGTCCTTTCCTGATTTTCTAGGGCCTTATATATTTTCCAGAAGCTCTCAACTATACCACCAACAGCTCCTGAACTGCTGGTGGTCTCTAAATACATTATGATTAACTTCATCTGATACCAAGAACTTGGAACCATCTATCTTATGTACACTCTGTCCCTTTGTTGTTATCCCTCCTATCTTCAAAAAAGGTACGAGGAGGACCCGGGGAACTATAGACCACTGGGCCTCACGTCTATCCCTGGTAAGGTCATGGAACAAGTATACCTGGAAGTCATTTCCAGGCACATGAAGGACAAGAAGGAGATTGGAAGTAGTCAGCATGAATTCACAAAAGGAAGTCATGCTTGACCAACTTGATAACCTTCTATGATGAAACGACTGGCTTGGTAGATGAGCGGAGAGCAGTGGATACTGTCTGCCTTGACTTCAGCAAAGGCTTCTAACTGTCTCCAATAGCATCCTCATAGACCAGCTGTTGCAGTGTGGGCTGGGTGAACAGTGAAGTGTGTTGAAAACTGGATCAGAGGGGGGGTTGTGATCAGTGGTACCAAGTCTAGTTAGAGACCTTTAATTAGCAGTGTAACTCAGGGGTCAATACTTGGTCAAATTCTGTTCAACATCACAGAATCACAGAATCATTAAGGTTGGAAAAGCTCCCTGTTCAGGCAGGCCGGTCGTCTTCCCTGCCAGCTCATCTTGTGGCACATGGGTACTGCCTGCTCTTGCGCCTGTAAGATTTCCTTCCTGAAGACTGTCCAGCCTTCCTGGCCCCTTTTGCCCTTCAGGACTGCAACATCTTTATTAATGACCTGTATAATGGGCTGGAGTGCACCCTCAGCAAGTTTGCTGAGGTTACAAAATGGGAAGGAGTGGTTGGTACACTGGTCTATCCAGAAAGACCTCAACACGCTGGAGAAATGGGCCAACAGGAACCTCATCAAGTTCAACAAGGGGAACTGTGAAGTCCTGCAGCAGGAGAGGAACCACCTCAGGCACCAGTACATGCTGGTACATGCTGGAAGTCAACTGGTTAGAAAGCAGCTTTGCAGAAAAGGACCTGGGGGTCCTGGTAAACACTAAGTTGAACACAAGCCCGCAATGTGCCCTTGTGGCAAAACAGGCGAATGGTATCCTGTGCTGCATCAGGAGTGTTGCCAGCAGGTCGATGGAGGTGATCCTTTCTCTCTAATCAGCACCGGTGATGCCACACCTAGACTGCTGTGTCCAGTTCTGGGCTCCCCAGTACAGGACAGGCATGGACATACCGGAGAGAGTCCAGCAAAAGGCCACAAAGATGATGAAGGGACTGGAGCGTGTCTCTTATGGGGAGAGGCTGAGAGAGCTGGGACTGTTCAGCCTGGAGAAGAGAAGGCTCAGGGGGATCTCACCAATGTATATAAATACCTGAAGGAAGGGTGCAAAGAGGACGGAACTAGGTTCTTCTCAGTGGTGTCCAGTGACAGGACCAGGGGCAATGGCCACAAGTTGAAACACAGGAGGCTCCCTCCGAACAATTTTTCACTGTGAGAGTGACCGAGCACTGGCACAGGTTGCACAGGGAGGTTGTGGAGTCTTCATCCTTGAACATACTCAAAAGCCATCTGGACATGGCCCTGGGCAACCAGCTCTAGGTGGCCCTGCTTGACAAGGTGATTGGACCAGATGATCTCCAGAGGTCCCTTCCAGCCTCAGCTGTTCTATGATTATCTTAATAAGTTTTTATATTCATCCTCAAGCAAAGAGTTCAAGATTTAGCAACAAGCACCTTGGGTTTGGACTCCTGACAGTGTACTTCACAGGACGTCAGGCTGGGTCATAAGATGCTCAAAGGGAGGACAGCCAACCATTACCACCCTTCATATCCTCTTAAGAGTGCTCATAGCATTTGATCTCAAGGGAACAGAGCACCCTGTATCCCTAGTGGAGCCCATCAGGCAGGTGGCTATCATGGGGTAGGCAGTTTCTCTTCCACTGCTGACGGTGCCGCAAACCTTAGTAACCATTCTTTTTTTTTTTTTTTTGTCCTTGGATATCTCTACTGACAAAATCTGATGTTCCTGAACATTTCTCAGTCTGTACTATTTCACCTGCTACCCTTACTGTTCCTAAGAAATTATACCAACATGCACCTCCCACACCAAATATCTTTCCCTTCTTTACCTAGCAGAGAAAAATACAGCATAGCCCTAAAGCTGGAGAGATGCATCCAATGCCTTTACTCCCTCACCCAACATCTGATCTTGCAGTTCTTTCCCACAGGCACCACGAGCTCAAGAAGAAAAACTAGCAGCAGTTACAGTGCCACCAGTTTGCAGACCTCTATAGTTTCTTCCCAAAGTATCTCCTGCAAAGAGTATGATAAACCATTTATAGCTCCTCTCCCAGGAGATTCTCTTAAAGGATCTGCCAATGTTAAGTGGGGTGTCATATGTATTATTTGGGAAAGAACCCAAAATTACCGACATACAAAGCCCATAAAGCACATTTTAAAAGCTCTTTTAAGTGTACAGGTGTCAAACACTACATTTTACTTTGAAAGATTGGAGTGTTTTCAGGGACTTGTTTCATGCATGCTTCAGGACAAGAGCACTGCATAAATCTGAGGCCAGGCATACAAATAACCATAAGCTAATTCAACACTGAAAACCCTAGAAATTTAAAGTTTAAACACAGAAAGGCAGGAAGACAGTAAAGGTCCAGTCCCACCCAGTTGGAAGCACTGGGATGATAGAATGGGTGGGTACAGCTTCAGGCTGTTGAGATGCACAGACTCATGCTCTCAACTACTCTGATTTGCAGCTGCACACATTATCAATACGGTAATGTCCAGCTGTATGCGAAAACGGACCATGATGTAAATATACAGAGAAGAGTTTAACACAGATATCTCATTTAAAATGGTGGCTGCTTGGCAATATGGCCATCTTGTAACGAAGGCAAGGAGAGGAACCACTGACTGGAAGCAGTGCTCAAAACCTCGGCACCAGCCTGTCTCCTTCATTTGCTTTATTTCAATAGCCAGGAGCTCACCAAGTCTTTGCTGAGACATCTCTTTAAAGGTGATTCTCCAAAAATATGAGGATGAAAACCATTAAGTGGAGCAGGAGGTTTCTGTAAAATTACAGTCAGCTTCTACCCCTCAAGAAACGTTCAAAGCTCACAAGTGATCTGCTCAGATTTTTACTGTAAGAGCTTTCCTCTCTTACTTCTCCTTTCCTGCCTAAATATCCTCAAGCTCGTGAATGATTGAAACCCACTAAGAAAGACAGATGGCCTTTTGATAATTTTTAATGGAATGTGTAATCTGGGATTCCCTCCCATGCTGAACTCTGTGACCCAGAACGAATACGTGCAAATTTCAGAATTTTAGTTCAATAATTAAATGGAAATATAATAAAGTAATTGAGCTGTTCTATTGCAAGCTTACATAGAGAGCTACTAGTATTGGAGTAAACTTGAAGATTTTACATGGACAATGACTTTAGTACAGAATCATGTATGGAATATATGAAAAATATATTCAAATTTTTAAGACAAAACTACAGGTAAGGTAGTCTCCTTTCCAAAATAGTTAACTAATTGCATAGATTAGCAGGGTCATTGGGATACTCAAATGCATTATGGTCCATTCTTTCAAAAGCAATTAGGAGCATTCAATTCAAGAACCAGTCTAAATGGGCTAATTTTACTCCATTATTTCAATCTAGCTAAGAGTAAAACAGTGAATAAATCAACATTTCACCATTAGCTGATTGTTATGGGATTAACAAGAAGCTGATATTACCAAGCAGTTCTTTATAGATTGGCACTCTACTGTAATAAGCTATGTTCTGATTAAGCTGCCAGTGTGCTTTTGCACTATTTTATATTTCTGCATGTTCTTACATGCTTTTAAAAAGTGACAGTGACAGAAGAGGATATTGTATATGGCCCAGATAAAGCCCATGATGCTCCTCACCGTTCCACAGCACATATTCGTTGGCTTCTTCAAGCTCCTCTTACAGTGTTTCTAGTATGCATGACAAATTGGGCTTGCTGGCTGTGTTTGCAAATCTTACAAGTCCTTCAGTGCTCAAAATGTGACTAGCAGGAATTCACCACAATAAAAGCTTAAAGCCTCAAACACCGACTTCCTGTGCTAGAAAAATGAATGTCCTGTCCGCTAAGAGGAAAAACACTTTTCCCTTTAGGTAGACCAGCTCATGGAAGGAGACACGAAACAATTATCCAGCACGTTCCACATGTGTAAGCATCTGACAGCATGCTGTAGGCAGGCTCCAACCTGTCACATGCAATATTGGAAGGATTCAAGTACAGTCACAGGAATTTTTATGGAAGTCTTAATACCTACTTCATAACTTCAAAGTGTTTGACACTTCAGCAAGGCTCCTGGCCTCTTGCACAGGGGCCAACTGAGTTAACAAGAATTAGAGTAGCCAAGAGCGTGATTTGGGTTTCTGTACTGTGTTTTGCCCCAACTTCCTCCCAAAAGTGACTGCCTCCACATAAGGTGTTTCCACCAAAACAAAATCAGATTATGTAAGAAGAAAAGTCTCTAGTGAAACCACAAGACGAGCTGCTCAAAATTATTTCAGTCCACAGCTGATGGGACAACTGGAAGTAATTAATAAATTACTAACCATTAACAGCTGTCTTAAATTTCAGGAAGAGATCACCATATTTGCTCCCTGAACAGACCAGACGTCAGCTGAAACTTTGCAACAAGATCAATGTTCTGCGTCTGTGATATTAGCAGGGCAAAGGACAAATAGTCTTAGTTTTTCTGGATGGAGCAATATCAGGCCAGTGCAGCAAATGTGGAACCCTCAAACACTATTTCAGAAACACGGGTAAATAAAGGTCCCTTAGTATGTACATCTAAGAACATAAATTTGTACCTCCTAATGTCCCTGGAATCTGTGTGAGTGAAGCCACACAAGTCCTGCAAACCAGAATGAATTCACATACACAAGAACAGGACTATCCAGTTGCCAATAGCGGTATTTCACATAATAGCCATCCCTTCCTGAAGCTCTCCATCTTCACCCTTCAGGAATATCCCCAAAATCCCTTCAAAAAGCAACCCTGTAAACTACTATCTGTAACTCAACTGAGTACTGGAAGTCATAAATTCAAGGATGATACTGGTTTTACAACACTTCAAACTCTGGTTAATCCTCCCAAAGACGCTTTACTGACAGGATTATTTCTGTATTTCACTCCAAACAGTTGTTGGGTGCAGGTGGGCATCAGACAATGACTGCCAACCTGAACAGAAAGAGCAACCACCTGAGCTGCATTTTCTGCAGACCTGGATTCTGGGCTAAGTGACCAGCCTGGGACCAGGCCTAAGACCTCTGCGGACGTTGACAAGGAAAGCTTGGACCTCTCTTGGGCTCAGGTGTGGGATAGGCATCAAGTAGCTTATCTCTTGTGGTGGGCAGATACGGGTATGGCCAGAGGCACAGCTTAGGAGGCCTTGGGAACCCTGGAAGAGAAAACTAAAGTGCTTATGAGGCTTAGACACCTTCAGGGCTTACTGATGACCATGATTCTGACGGCCAAACCGAACTCACACCCAAGGCATGGAGCCAGTTATTGCTGCTATACTATGCGAAAGCTGATCAAAACACCGAGTACAAGAAATGCGCTCCTGACAAATAATGCAGACAGATCCCAGACGAAGATGTTACCCGCATGGGTATGGTTCCAGCTTCAGACAATTTCGGAAAATCCACCACCTCCATCTTCTTTTACAGGGCGACTGATTCATGTATTTCTTTTCATGTAATGCCTCCTGCATTACACTGTATTGTAACACTTTGATGCAAGGACACCGAATTGTCATTTCTTTATCTAAGTTTCTGTGTTGTGCAATGGCGAGAAAACAGACACAGCTGTTTCAACAACATAACAAAGTGTTCTGAATATGGATACTTTCAGAATAGAAATTATTTTGAGGAAAGGCTTGGATTTTTTAGTTTGGAAAGAACTTAGCACATTTGTGTTGACAGTGGAAAGACAGATAAATACCATAGTAAATACCATAGTAAATAGTAGCATAAAATAGAATATACACCTTCCCTAACATGAAATAATAAAATAGAATATAAAATACTAAAATAATAGAAACAATACCATGGCAATAGTTAAGTACTGCTTTTTCAGATGAAGTGGAATACAAGCTCTCCCAGATTGTAAGCGAATTATTGCCTTTCTGAAACAATATAAAGAAGCAGAACGTAACAGACTACTAGAAACAGCTACTGTCTTTAAAGATTACTACAGGAAGGAGAATGCTAATTCAGAGGTCAAACATTTGGGACTTACATTAACAAAAATTAGCCAAAGTAGATGATGCAGTGACTGAAATATACTGGGGAGATTTGCTGGAGTCAAACTGACCAAGTACACTGCCTTGCCTGCTCTGTTCTGCATAATTAACTATCTTATTAACTAGACAATCGATTCACTACTTTATTGATTGATTGTTGCATCCATTCTCTCTTTCCGCTTTTTGTTTTGCTGCCAAATTTATCAGTTTAATTGCACAACTTTCTCCCCAAGTGATTCATTCCCTAATCAACTCTCTCAGCCACTGACGAGCCTGTTCCTCACCCAGTTCACTGCTCAGCTGTGTCCCAAGCCTTCACCTGCCTGATCTTCTCGGCATGTGTGACAAGCCCCGGGACCCCTCGGGGTTTCAGCCTACAGGTTCTGTTTGAAGCTTTGGACGTTAGGAGATTTGATGTCTATTCTACGTGTGCCCGATGAAAAATTGCGTTGTAAGTCGGCGGTGATCTGCTTTGTGTGTTCCGATAGTGAACAGAAGCTAGGAAAAGTCACAGCACAGGGGCTGTAAAAAGTCAATAATTCTCTGTTTATGTGGATTTTTTAGACATACACACTTGTCTACGTGACAACTGACTGCTAATCACACTGCCCGAGGTAAAACTGCTTTTCAAATCTTAATTACAGAAGACAAGCAAATCTGCTTATTGCAAGTCCAGAGGAGGATACTTTGATGGCCTGATTAGCCTGGCTAGATGGCCAGCTAAAAAGGGCAGCAAAAGCCACTTAAATATTCAGTCAGGTTGCTTAGGGCCTTGTCCCTTCAAGTGTTGAGTACCTCCATGGAAGGAGGATCCACCACTGCTCCAGGCAGCCTGTTTCCATGCTTGACCATCCTTTTAGGAAGATTTTTTTTCCCTATCTCCAGTCAGCATTTCCTCTGGTGCAATTTATGACTGTTGCCTGTTTGCCTTTCACCTTTCGCTGTGTACCTCTCCAGCGGAGCTGGGGGTCCATCTTCTCCACGGTTCCCCTCCCAGTAGCAGAGGGCAGTAGTTAGTTCCCACTCACCCTCCTCCTGTACACCACGCTCTCCAGCAATATGACGATATGATAGCAAAATGAGAAACTGCCAGATGCTGAGAGCAATGGAATGGGACAAGTGGCTGGACAACACCAGCCTGGGGCTGAGCTAAAACGGCAGGAGAAACTGCCAGATACCACACACAAGGAAAGGGATGTATTGGGAACTCCTCTTGGGTGAAGGACATCAGAAGACAGTGGGAATAGAGAAGATTCTAAGGCTTAGCAGGATCACTGACTAAGGCCAGAATTACTAAATAGCTGTCTAAAATCACCAAAACCAAGGCCTGTGGGGAAAGAGTAAACAGGAGTGGGTTGTTTATTTTGGAGGGGAAAAAAAAAGAGGGAAAAAAGTAAACCAAATGGCATGATTGATTGGGAAGCTCATGGGTGCCCATCAAAGCAGCCTTGCCTTGACCAACACTGCCCAAAGGGTGACAACAACACTGGTTTTCTGTCCATAGCACATCCCCAACTTGCCTCCATGTTCAGAGAGACCTGGAAGGTTTCTCTTAATGTCAGCAAGGGGAAACCCCAGAGGGGACGGAGGATTGACCAAACCTCTCCAACATACTCCTCTCCAGGCGCAGGACTTCTTTCTTTCCCCTTTACTCTTTGTTATCACTAACTTTCTATCCTTTCAGCTGCCCTACTCCACCATATCCTCACTCCTTCAAGTTTACGTGGTTTTCCACAAATCACCTAATTTTTCTCCTCCTCTTTCCAGGTAAATTAAATGACAGTGCAAGCTATAACACGTAACCCTCTTTCATCCTCTTGTCTACTACAGTGAATATTCCCTGCTTCCGAAGGGATAGTTTAAACCACTAGATCTTTGTTCGCTTCCTGTCTTAAGAAAGTGAGTTTTAGGCAGTCACACTAGCCAGTTTTCCCTAACACTGCTTGAACCCAGTTGGCTTTTCAACCAAACGTGAAGGAGCCAAGGACAACCGAGTGCCTACTACAGGTTCTGAGGACGCCCACAGCCAGGTGAAAGAGGGACCCAAATTAGGGCTCCCAGTGGCAGAAAAGTGGTCCAAATTCACACATTATGTATTGTCTGGCAGCAGCTGGCAGCCCAAGCCGCAGGCGCGCCGCTCCTTGCTGGTGATGGTGCTTGCTGGTTCTTGCCAAGCAGGAGCACCATAGGAGACATGAGGGAGAGGGATAGCTTAAAAAAGAAGGGACACAAGTCTGTAGGAGATTCTGCTGCTCTGGGAATTACTTGCCTTTTAAATCCTTAAAAAGCTGCCAAAAAAAAATCACATTAAATATTTCCACTAGTGTCAGGGTTGCACAAATGCCAGGTTGGAACTATTTACTTAAAATCAGATTTGTGATTACAATCAAAATTATTCTGTTTCTAATTCATAATTGAGTAATTTTTTTTAATTTAATTAAAAATTAAATCTAAAATAACCTAAAACATCACTAGCTGATCAGGAACTTTGTCTTAATATGAGAAAATAGCTACAGGCAAAAGCACGGTTGGGTAATACACATATATCTTTACCCAGAGAATATGCTCTCTGAGTTCAGTGGTACTACATGTGGCATTAAACATGCACAGCACCAGAGACTGTTTTATTTTAAAACAACTTTTAGTGGCAAAAACTTAACAGAAACGCAGTTTCCTTGTGAAGTGACAGGAAACAAAACCTGCTTGGACTAATTTCAAGCTCCTAAATCAGTGCAGATAATTTTATTTCAAAAAAGCAGCCCGGACCCAAACCAAGCTGGTTTCTTACACTCATAGCCAAGCATCCTAAGGAAGGAGTCTCAAAGGCATCTCAGTGGCTTCAGTGACCAAGCCCCACGGATGCAGGACACAGCCACGGCTACTGGAGCCGCTCCTGCACTGTTGGGCTTAACTTCCCAGCCTTCCGAGGCGAGGGAGATGCCGCGCACTTGCAGCTGGCCCTCTTTGCAGGCACTCGCCTTCCAGTTTTTTGCACAAATGCGTGTTTTTCTCATGGTGAGGATGTTGGTGAAACCCTGGCATGGACCCAGGCTCTCTCCTTCTGCAAGTACGTGTGAACATTTTAAAGTGGAGATTACTGAGAGCAAAGCCATTTCTCTGCGAAAGGCGAGATTTTGGGAGGTGTTAGGAAACAAACTGAAAAGGCAGCCACAGGTCTGCCACGTTTAAAATTTAAGACGATACAGTGTGAACACTTCTAAACATTTCAACTTACAAATGGATCAATCAGTAAATCAAATCTAATTCTTTTACATATCTTTTTTTTTGGTTTTTTTTTCTGCTTTCACTACATTCACACCTTAACCTCCCAGGCTCTTCTGAGCAATCTGCCACCATCTCCCTGCCTCTCTCAGCAAAACTCCCCACACCGTCTCCCAGGCCTCTCTCTGAACGTGCTGCTTCATCTTTAGCGCCTGCTGCCAACTTCAACTTTGGGAACAATTCAGCAAATTAAAGCTTTTGGAATTAAAATATGAAAGATCGCATGTCTGCAACAGCATCTGTGTAGTGCCTGTGACCAGAGCGGAGCCCTACACTCGCCCTACACTGCCACCTCCGTTCTCCAGGTACACATGGGTTTGCCTCGGGATATGTGCTGCGCCCAAAAACGTTAACATAAATACCATTTTCCCAAATCACAAGACTCCAGAAGCTCAGTGTTGAAAACACACAGCAAACACCACGAAAACCATGATAAAAGCTGGAGAAAGGACACAACCAATCTTCTCTTTTGCACAGTAATGACTATGCCTTGGTCTTCCTTTTAATAGTCTTCACTGTTAGATGAGGAACATTTTCAAATCCGAGAAGAGGACCGGAGATCCAGCCACCTCTGCACAATTTGCTCCCAGTGGGGACTCCCCCATGCAGGAGAAGCACGGCCACCCACAGACGTGGCACGGGAGGACCTCCCCAGCCCCCCTGCAACCATGGTCCCCAACCAGGGGGGGACATGGAAAATACAATGCGGCTCCCAGGTTTTGTTTGTTAGTAGCAAAAGGAGTGAGTAGCAAGTCATTTTAAAGTTTTATTTGGGTTTTTTTTTTTTTTTGCTCTTCCTTATCTGTGCCTTTTGTGAAAACAGATCAGCCACTGGAAAAGATGTTTTAGCACGGTGCAGTCTATGCAACTTTTGTGGAAAAGCTGAGTAAATACATATGTAACTAATCATTCGTCTTCCATGGGACTGTCTGATTACTGGAACAAGTTTAATAAAAAAAAAAAAACCCAAACATTTTTGGGCCAAGCAATTTTATTTGGTATATTTTGTTTCCCAAACAGAAAAAGTATTGTTTATCTAAAATTAAGGACACATTTAATGTTGTGTGAGGTCCAAAGAGGACTGCATGTTCGATCATTTGTGGTTAGGGAACAAGAGCAATGGGCCTTCTCTAACTAAGGTGAACCAGAGATTTCTTCTCTTTTTTTTTTTTTTTAATCTCCAGCTCTTCACAAAGCGCGCTTGTGTTCAAAAAGAGATGTTTTCATAAGCAAGCTTTTGTGTGCAGCAGCGCTTCAGCTGTATTTCAGAAATTAAGAGTCATCCATCTGAGATCCACTTTAATGACTAATTTCCCTACCATAGAGTTTAAAGTACAAAGAACTGCCACCGACCGGCAGAGCCAAGCTTTCAGTTGCCATGCAACACCCCGGTCGCAGGTTTCCCTTCATCTTCTAGTGCTTTTACTCCGGCTCTCTTCTTCATGGATGAAAGTTATGCAATGCTTTCTAGATACTTAACAGCAGATATATTAAATTTCTAATCTGATATAAACCAGGCTGCAATTTTCTACTGAAAAAGTCACATCAATGAATTTAATAATGTTTTAAATTATAGTCTTTGATAGCAGAGTATCTCGTTTTCAAATTAACATTATGCTGATTTTCCTAGCTTATGAATCAGCGACAACTCCCTTTTGTCTATGTCTTCTTTTAAGGGCCTGTGGGATTTTGCCAGTATTTTGTGGGGGGAAAGATCTCAAAACCACCTGTTGACGTGCTATTTGGTGGCAAATGCAGAGCCCTTGCTTATTGGGAGGCAGAGATGGACACTGTGATTCCTGTGGTGGTAGGTAGCTGCTAGTCAGTCACCTCATCCCCTTCGTGTTGACCAGACCAGAGATACAAGCTTAAACCTCTTCACCTGCGTTGCCATAATAGTCAGGAGCAAAGAGTTCTGTTATCAACTTGAGTCAGATTTGAAGTAAAAAAATGGACATAAATGACTTGGTATTTTTCAATGAGACTCTGAGTCACAGAGTTGTCTATGCTTTTGCCTTTTAGTTCAGAGAATATCTTCCTATTTTGGAAAAGAGTAATTTAGTCTTATTAGTGAAATAGAACCAAAATTTAGAGTCATCTAGACATACCAATGCAGCTACCCATTCACGCAAGGCTCTGAATTGGCATAGGCAGCCGTTTCTAAGCACAGCAGACAGCAGCCATCCAGAAAACAGTGCTGTCACATACATAAAGATGATTTTCCTTTTGTTTCCCTATGTGGATGAATGCACAGGTTCTCTTGTGGTGTTTCTGGAATCTGTTTTGAAAACTTAAAAGCCTAATTCTGTAAATGAGTAGAATAGTTTAAATTTCACATGGGGTGAAACTGGCGTTAAATTTTGTCTCGTTGCCATGATGATGTATATTCATAACTTTTGTTCTGGTATTTGGGTAATAGAATTACATACTAGTGTTTTTTACAATACAATACATTTTTGAAAATAGACTATTTACAGTATCTAAATTATGTTCAGAAATAGTCTGGAAAGATGCTGCCTCTCTACTTATTTTCTTCAGTTCCTGACCTGAGATTTATAACAAGTTTTACCATGTGATGCATTTGTTTGGGTTCGATGACTCTTTCAGTACAAATGTTAGGTTTTGTAAGGGATAAAGCTTAATAGGTGAAAGCCCTTTTTAAAAGCAATAGCATTTTTATAAAGTGGGTTTTGCTTTTTCCCACGGAAAGCATCATTCTGCTGCAGAGGAAAGCGCAGATGAGTCAAGAAAGCAGAGTAATTTTCATTGCATTCAGAGTCTTTGAGTGAAAGCTACCGTACTCCCTGGTTCTGAGAAACATCGTGTAAATCGTCTCCTATGCCGAGTTCCATATGAGCCGTTCTGGTTTTTTACAAGCAGCTGCTCCTCCTTCTCCCTGCTGTTCACTGGCCGAGGCTGGGCCAGCCCCAAAGGTATTGCTGGGAGCTCCCTGTGCCCATCAGTTCTGCACATTTCCCCTCCTTGCCCTTTGGTTCCCGTGGAGAAGAAATGCGTGGGGGTCAGAAAGAAGCCCAGCTCATCCCTGGCATCCCTGTTACACCTAGCCCTGACTTCAGATCCGGCCTCTCTGGATGTTAAAACCTGAGCAGGCTACTTTCAACGCAGCCCAGATCAAGTGGTCGTCTTAGCATTATGTGTCCTTTCTTTTTCCTCACAGCTGTTTCTATTTTTTTGCGTCATTTTTGCCACGGCAAGGCTTCTTAAAAAACAGTGGCCTTTATCCAGAATGTAGGAAAGGTTCTCTCTTTATTGCTGTGTCATCGTTGCTCTCTGCCCATCGATCACAAACTCCATACATTATATATCCTTTATGTAAGTTCAGGGAAGTGCAATCAGCATTCAGCTGATAAAGTCAGTAAGTCTGAATCTAAAATTTTCAGAAATCCTGACTTCGGTTTGGGCTGATAAAATAGAGCAGTTAAGTGCACTTGACAATACAGGCTGAGTATGATACACGGGAGAAAGTAGAATACCTAGGCTTTTTTTAAGGAGCATTTAATTTGACAGTGACCACCTACCAGCAGGTATTTTCTCTTGCTCCGAATAAAACCTGTAGCCATACCCTTTGCTTTATGTCGTTTCCCAGGCTTAGGATTCACTTATACACCAAATATTCACTTATACAACAAATAGCCTAGTAGGTAGCTCTTAAGGGGCCATGCTGGGGGTGTTAACTCAGCACCTCACAAAACACAGATTTTCGCTGTTTGCTCAGCCTGTGACCTCTTGGGAAACAGCAGGACGCCTCTGCACAAACCAGGTCCGCATCCCTCCTGCACAAAAAGAGCCAGGGCAGATGTTTCCCACCACGGCGTTCCCCCATGTCACGGACCTGGTGGAGGTCCCCCTTCACAAACAGGGAGGTGAATACGCACGTGACACTCATGTCCCGTTTGCAGCAAAGTGCAGCCCTGGTTATTTTAGATATAATTTCTAATTAATTTTTTTTTTAAATTACTCAATTATGAATTTGAAACAGCATTAAGTTTGATTTTAATCACAAATCCGATTTTAAGTAAACAGGTCCAACCTGGCATCTGAACCCTTGGGAACGAAATCTGGAGCCCGTCTTGACGGCGAGCAACCCCATCACCTTCAGCCTCAAAGCTGGGCTGCAGTAGGTCAGATCCAATAACCCTTTGCGCCGTGTTTCCCTGGTCGCACCTACACTAGTGAAAGGGGTGGGGAGGCCACGGCCTTGGCATCGGCTTCCCACCCTCTGTACTGCTTGCGGACTCACTTGCCGCCTCTGCTTCAGCCCGCGCGAGGCAGCACTCTGCGGGCGATGCCCAGGCGTGGCTCCAGAGGGAGGAGGCTGTACCCACCGGCAGAGACACAGAGCTTGCCCTTGACTTCAGGGCCAGAGTAGGGGCCCTGCTCCGCCACGTTCAGGGGCGTAAGCAGAGCCTGAGAGAGTACCACCAGCTCTGCACGGCGCTGCTAAATTCAGGAGCGCGCAGCTGCCAGCGCTTGCGGTTCCCAGCGTGCCGGTCTTGCCTCAAGCCGGCCGCCTTCCAGCGAGGCGCAACATCTTTCCTTCCTATGTAGCGCTGCCGCGGACTGCCGGACTTTACCGTGCGAACACGAGCATGTTGGTGTCCACCCCCTAATTAAAAAGAGCGGCGAAATACAGCAAATCCCGGAAAGTCGACGCGCCGAAAATACGTACAGCAACTTGGCGGTCACGTCGTGCTTCCCGCTCGCTCGTGCCGCGGAGGCTGTATTGCAGCACGCTGCCTGGGCGAGACTCGAGACTTGTGCGTGGAAATGTCCACCTGTGTTAAAGGATAGAGGGTTTTGGCAGGCACTGCTGCACATAGTCCTGCAACTCCTTCCTCTGTCATACAAATATCGCTTCATTGTAAAATCCTACATTTTAGCCGTCTTTATGCCACTTCTTTTTAGGGGAACCTCGGCGAGAAGTAAAACCTCTTGCTCTCTGCTTAATCTCTAACTAAAACTGGGAAACAAGCGTTAGTGTTTATACTAAAAATCCTGGAAAGGAAAATCACATACGCGTCATTTAAAATAATCATGCCAATTATAGTAAGAAATTACATCACAGATGCCTCTTCCAATGGTGAAACAAATATTTAACACTGGCTAATCAATCAGGTGTGAATTGATTCTGAATGGACAAGCAAGTCCATATTTGCAGTAAATGAGAAACACATTACACGAAGAGAATAAAATGTGTAGCTTGTGAGACATTCTAGTGCACATGATGAAGGACAAACCAAGAGAGATATGAAGTTACAATGAACAAAAACATACAATAATTGACAGCACAGAGACGAATGCAAAATACACAATTTTGTAAATGCAGATGTGTACATTAGGAAATTATTTCCTTAGCTTGCAATTAGCAGAGCAGACTTATAGATAAAAATGATTGTGGGTAACTTGTTGGAACACTATCAACAGTGTCCCCAAACCCTAGGAGTCTGAAGAGTATATTTGCTTGAAATCTAGTTCAAAGCGCCAATTTTCAAATTTGTTCCAATTAATAGCGAAAGGCGAGAAGAAATCAAGATTGAAGTGGCTAGAATTCCAATTTCATTTTTATATATATAGACTAGTGAGACTTAATTTTCTACCTTGGTCACCGAGTTAACAGTTTGGTTAAGCTATGGTAGTAGTGGTACTCCTTTTACTTAGAAATTTTAAATTTTTGCAGGTGATGTGTTCATATGAAGTAGCTTTTAACGGTGACACTGTAACTGAGACACCATAAGTATTTTAATGATGTATTTAATACAGGCAGTAATATGGGAGGGAGTAAATTTTGACTTTTCTAGAATGGCTAATAGCACGAGAAGCCCCGGTCAAAAGAGACTTTCCTTTTTTTTAAAGAAAAGCACTTCTGTGTTTTGCTGACTGCTCTCACGTGTTTATTTTCAGCTATAAATATCAAGTTCCAAAATATCCTACATGTCAGTCAAACTATTGTTCTGATAAGTTGCATAAATAAATGTAGCAATGCATTATTAAAATTACACATACATATAAAACTTTATATGAGGGCAGCGTGTTTAGAGTGAGGGCAGTAACCTGACCCGTTTCAGAGACAGAACACAAACTGAGCATGGGACTGCGGTGCAGGGCTTTGATTTACATATGCAGAGAGGGGTCCTTTTTTGCAGCAATGCTAATGCCCACCATCCCAGCGATATGACACTTTACTGGGAAAAACACAGCACCAGGAATTTCCCAACAAACCACAGAAGTCTTATAAATCCGCAAATGTGGTTTTTTTCCCCTGCCATGTATTTTCTTCTACAGATAATATACTAAGCTGTGGATGGAGTATAGTCTTCTAATGCGGCTAAATTTACAAAACTTGCAGTACAGAAAGTCTTGACAATGGATAGCTTCTGCTTTGCTAAATTCAGTACCCGAAGGTCCTGCTTGACAGAGACCCCAACAGCAGGGGCTTCGCCTGTCAAATTGAGCTTATTTCTGCGGGTTCAAGTAAGAAACAAATGTGCCTACGTGCATAGACATTCTCTGTTTACAAATATTGTTTTGAAGTAGGAAGTCACAAAAACTATTTATTATGACCGATTTATTATTTTAAATGTATCAAAAGTAAAGCCTTAGCTATCCCATAGTTTAGACTGAAAAAGTCCTTTCCAAAAATAGGGTCAGATCCTTCACTGCATTTAATCACAGTGACAGACAGGCTGTCCTGTTTTGGGTCATAGATACTGTGTTCTTTTATTATTTTTATTTTTTTTTCCCCCCTGACTCCTCTAGTGCCAAAAAGGAAAAATTAAACTGTTGCCTGGGGGTGATCAAAAGGGAGACGCAGCAAGTGTCTCCTACAGCATCTGGAAGACCCACTCAAGACTTGCACTGTGAACTTAACGGGAAACTCGTTTCTCCTGCCTCAGGAAGACAGCCACAGAGGTCCCAAACCCCGCAGGAGCGGCTGGTGAGGGCCACTGGCCACGCTCCCCCGTTTTCCCTGGAACGCCCGAAAGCCCCGTTTCGCCCCCCCGGGGCGGCTGGGCTGCGTCGGGCCGGCGTGCTTGTCTCCTCAGTAAATAGCGCAGCGGGCGGAAACCGCATCAGCCTGTTGTTATGCTCTAAATGCCAGTAAATTCCTGGGTTGATTTACAGGTGTCAATCACAGAATCGCTCTACCCATGTAACCCTAAAGACTTTAGAGGTTTTAACCTGCTCAGCTTTCTCTAACACCATTGGCATGAAAGGACACCCAGACGGGGTCTCCTAAGGAGGCAGGTTGGCCCCGCGCTCTGCATGGAGGTTGCTCACGGGCTTTGAAACACTCCATCACATTTTCTCTACCCCGGCCTCCCCCCGTCCCTTGGTGCATTTGGATCTCCTGGGATTCCTGCGCATTTAATTTGTTCTTGTTTAAATAGCGTTTCACAAGGGTGGGGTGGACATTGGCTGCGCAAGAACTGCTGGCTAGATAATTCTGTGTGTTTATGTTGCATCTGCATCGGTGTTTGTCACCCCCTGAAGAGGGGAGGTGAGAAACAGGAGAAGGGAGATGGAGCTGCTGGACTTGTGAGGCCACCTGGTCTATCTGAGGACGTGGGGCATGGACTTTAAAGCGTGCGTGGTGTTATTCGGATTGGCAGACATTCCCACTATTAGGACCATTGCAGGGCACCCAAAAATAGAATATGTTTCAAGCCCTCTCTGTCCTCCAAGGCCCAGCATATTTAATAACATGGGTCCTAACCTGCTCTCCCACTTGCTCAGGGGCTCATATTGGACAAAACTTTGAGAACTGCCGCCCTAAAGGGTGAAGAATCCCCTGCTCTGCCACGTTGATTTTTCAGAGGCATTTTTCCTGTCTGACCAAAGGCAAAATCTTTTTCACCTTACTTATAGCCTAAAAATAGCAGACTGAGGCACTTAAAAGAGGATGTTCTGATTAATACTCAGGGATATGGTCTGATGACAAGCAGCCTCAAGGTTTTTTTGCAGCACAGTCCAGACTGATCTTTGCTCCCCAAACATGTGTGAAGAATAATAAATTTCCAGCAGCTGCAGGTCTTGTTCTCCATGGCTTTACCAGCATGCAACAAGGCAATCAAGCCATGGCTGCAGCCTCTGCGTGGCCTCCGCGGCCCGTCACTCTGCGTGGCTCCTGCATAGCATTTGCCGGCTTTGAGCTGATGCAATAGGAGGGCAGTCACAAGTTTTTGGGGTTGCAGCTGTGCTCCAAACACATAAATTGCACTCTCTGATCCCAAAAAGTATGAGGAAGCTGTCCAGGCTAGAAACAATGCTTGGGCAGTTCACCCTACCCTGAAAGTCACTCAACTGACCTGCCCAGCAGTGACTTTTATCTAGTCCTCCAGAAGTTTTTGATGATGGTAAATGGGCCAAACTGCCCTCACTGCAAGCACATTGCTTCAGAAAAACCTGAGGGAACAAAGGAAGAGATGAGTAAAGGAAGAGATAAGTGCAGACCCTTCTAAACCCTGGTCCTCCTTGTCTACACTGTATCTCTGCTAGTCCAGGTGATTTCAGGAATATGGCTGTTAGGTTTCCCAGACATTTAAGCATGTCTGCCCAACCAAGCTGCTTGATGACAGTGCAAAAACTGTCCCCATTGCCCTACACCTCCTCTCTGGGAAGAGTTACCCTTGGGCTCTCAGCTTTTGTCACCAGCTGATTGCATTGGAAAAGTTGTAGGTATTCGCTAACAAAATATCGGCAAGAACTCACAGGGGGCATGGACTGAGGCAACTGCCTTATTTATTAGCACCAATAGCCAGGGTGGGCTCTCACAGGCATTGAAATCAGACCATTGAAGCGTTGCTGGACTTTGCACCCCCAAGGCAGAGGCATCTGATCTGCTTGCGCCCCAGCTCCTGAGCTGCCATAGTTTTCAGTCCACAGTTAAACTTAACTGCGTCATTTTTTCTCATTATCTCTCCCAGAGTAGTGATGCTTCCCTGTGAGAATTTTTCTTCTTCATAGTTCATAATTTTGTAGTCTCTAAGTAAAACTCTTGACAAAATCAAGCAATATTTGGGATAATCAACCAGGACTGTTGGTTCTCTGTCCTCCTATACCTAATCTGTTACCAGCCCTTGAGTTACCTAAATGAAAATTAGCTTTGGTATCCCTGCACTGTATGATGACACTGGTCACGTACCCTGACCAACGAGTTCAAGAGCACCTGATATGACTTAGAAGCTCAAGACTGATTGGTTTTGTGAACGGTGGCTCTCAGAACAAGCTGCTTTTCTCCCCAACCCAATGAAGCCTAACAGTATTTTGCTCCAAATGGCCGATCAGCCCTCTCAGATTAGTTTCTGTGGTTCACATGTTGAGTACTTTGCTTGTTCCTATTTGGTCTTATTTATAACAAATTTAAGAGGCTGCAGCACATTATTTAGAAATTCCCCAAAAAATCTGCAGTACTAATTAGAGGATAGTTATCCCAGCTGGTAACCTTTTATCTTTGCTGGATACATCCATTTACCAGCAAGGCAAAAAAATAGATTACTGCTGTCACTACCATTACAGCAATCAAATGTTGTAGGCTGCCAAACACAATTCTTTCCCCTGATAAAACTTATTTCTTTTAATGAGAATAAATCTTTCCAAAGCACATTTTCTTTCTGATGTGAATAAGTGGTTCAAAACAGAAACACACACATGCCTATGTGACGTCTTTTTAGCATCCGATTTCTGGGCTCCAAGGAAACCAAGCATGCACACAATGTACGGAACTACAGAGGACAAGGTGGGGTTTTTTTATTGCACTACAGTGACGCTCTTTTATCTATTCTGAGCTGTTGGATACCATTTTGAGATACCTACTGGTGGCAATATCTTCACACTGGTCTAATTTTAGGAAAATCATTATACTGCTTTCCGAGGTGCCACAAAGGAGGGAAGCTTACGGCCGGCATCTCCTCCCTTGGCTTGCCACAGGCCATCAGAAGAGGAGGTTCAGAGAGGACAAGCACTGCGGACCTGCTCAGGAAGCGTGGTGAGCACTGCAGCCGTCAGCACCCCCTCGTTCAACAGAGAGCTTCTGGTCCGCTGCGGTTCGCACAAAAACATGCTGCCGCTTAAACCCTCAGAAAAGAAAAGATAATAATAAATCCCACTTCAAAAATGCTTCCCGGGCAGGTCTGCTGCAGGGACCACCTGGTAGAGGGGATCCCAGAGCCCAGGGTTGGGGGTGCAGGCTCACAGCGCAGGTGGCCAGGGGGTCCCCCCCTCCCCGGGAGCCAGGGGAAGACCCCCTCCCCGGTAGCAGCATCAGTGGCACTCCGTAAGTGCACTGTGAGTGCGTTGTACCCGAGTACGAACAATACTCTGGCTGTGTCCGGATACGGAGTGGCCCAGGATTCACGGCTGAGAAAGCTTTTCCGTTGTTGTTTTGCTGTAGTTTCTGACGGGGGTGAAGAACAATCCTGAACTCTTTGAGGATGCTTTTGGAGCCGAAGTTGTTTTCCCTTTGGTTCAACCCATACGAAAATGGAGGTTTTTAACCAAGCAACGAGCACGAGCAGGTCAGCTGCTCAAAACTCCTCCTGCCAGGAGGCAGCTGCCCAGGCTCGAACAAAAGCCTCCTTGCAACTACCACTCCGAGCGATAGTGAAGAACAGAAGGAGAATGTAAAATAGGGTTTTTTAAATGAGGAGCCACACTCGAGCTTGGCCCTCCAGTGCCCCTGCTAACGGACAGAAAGTCGTTAATGTGCAGCGCAGGTATCTACGCAGCGGTTACCTTTAACTGCAAGCTTAAAGGAAAAAGCTGTAGTGGAAACGGAACGGGAGGAAAAAGCAACACATCTACAATGCGCAGAGTCAGTTATAAGTACGCCAAGGTACAGAGAGCCAAAAAAGGCCCAGATAGCTCTGGCCAAAGGAGTGAAGGGAAATAAAAAGAGCATTTACAAATATCAGGAGAAAATAGATTTTTAA
Organism: Phaethon aethereus; assembly: GCF_964289735.1. Lineage (NCBI taxonomy): Eukaryota > Metazoa > Chordata > Aves > Phaethontiformes > Phaethontidae > Phaethon > Phaethon aethereus. The sequence goes on along the minus strand of NC_138575.1, from coordinate 162,344,941 downwards.
TAAATCAAAAGGGGTAGATGGCACGGGGATTCTGAAATGCAAAATATTAATTTTTACATTGGGTTTGCTTTCATAACAAAACCCAGATAGACTTAATGCCTTGGTTTAAATTATTTATGAGTAAATGAACGTACAAATCATATACAACCATTCATTCATTCAAAATAATGAATAAGAGTAATAATTAAGAGAAGAACAGTCCGGTAACAGAATAGTTATCTGGTCTGATTTCCCATTTAACACAGTCTGTTTATCATTGCTGGAAGTAGAGCAGACCATTAACTTGTGGGTTGAGATGTCCAACTCCTAGATGACTCTTAGTGCACATCTGGAAAAAGCCCTTTCCCTTTCCTTGGACCCAGTAGCTGAAAACAGAATAGGCAAAGCTTTGTCTACATTTTCCCAAGAAACACAGTCCAGAGAGTGCTTGCTTTGTGAATCACATTATTTTCTGAATCCAAATCACTGTTTGCACAACCACCATACTTCAGTGCTGGTTGGCTCAAAAGCAGGATGGGGTCCTCTTATCCCAAAAGCCTTCCAGGAGCTCCCTGGGACTCTTCCCCGTGCTCAGAGGGAGGATGGCAGGAGCTGGGCCAGAGAATGTCTCCTCTGCCACATGCTCCTCTGGGAAGTAAACCTTTCCCTATCAGAAACCCAGGTAAGAATGAGCATTGCTGAGATACTCCTGTTAGGCTCTTCCAAACCTGGCATACATTGCTGAATGTTGAGTATGCTCTGCTCTTTTTTGGTTTTGCTTTTGTTTTTCCATGACTTGTCTATAGTATTAAGAGTTCTGGGTAAAGATTCATTTTCTTTGACAGGAAACCAATTTATCAGATACTATCCAGTATTTCATCAGCCAGCTCATGTTGCACAGTTGCAGCTGAGGCCTCTTCTTCCAACCCTTCCAACAGCAGGTTCCATTTTAATAAGAGCAGAAAAGTCCCATTTCTTGCCAAAAGACTTTTGGTCTGATCCTCTCTTGAGTGCAATATGTTCCTTCAGACCAACGCTTCTATGGTGGGAAAGTCAGGTTCTCTATTAGAGTGAACATCTGTATGAAATTTGGAAATAGCTACTACTTACTCAGTGGCAGCGGAGCAGCAGATAAGGAAGGGCTGTCCCACTTGGACTACATGCCAGATCCCAGGAACAGCTCCATACCCTGCTAATGGCAGACCTACCCCAAAACTTATCTGTACTGCAAAGGAGCCAAAATCACACAGTAATTCTGTAAATATCAAGGAGGGGGAAAAGCCAATATTTCACACAAAAAAACCCCAACCCTTGTGTAATCCCAAAGAACAACAAATCTCCCTGAGGGCTCCAGTCCTTTGACACCAATCAATACCAGAATGAACACGGCACTCAGACACTGCTGGTGCATTTTGCTGTTCTCGGCACCCACATCTCCAATTACCTTTCTCCTTGATTTTAGGAACGTTCATACTAATAGGGTTTCGAAAGACTACCACTCTGAAAAGAGGCACATGCAGATTTATTTTCATAACACACTGAGGTACAAAGGAGGAACAGCAATTTATTTAACACAGACAGTAATGCCTATCTGAGGCTTACTTTTGTGAACTGCTTATTGTAGGCAAAATGTTAATTAATTGGGTATTTCAAGGGAATAGGCAGGCCTCCAGGAAGCCCTCGGATTTTTCTGACACTAGAAGCCAACATTTGTCATCAGCAACAATCACAAATACAATTTTATAGTGGAGTTTCTTGTGTGCATTAAGTGTATTGTGTTTAATCCCCTGATGACATGCAAAAATGACATTAGTCACTGTCACTTATATAATGAATCACAAACATAGCATTATAGAGTCAGCCTCCATGAGCACAGACTCCAGCAATAAAGACCAACATGCTAGTCTAAATAAAGGGACATTGACTGCTGTGATGGGGAAGAGAGAAGAGTTTTGCCCTCTTTCTTACTTTCTTGCCTGTAGAAGAGTTTTATCAAGGCAACTGGCAACCCCCAAGAGCTTCTGCCCTTAAAAACCACCACAAGAGGTTTTGTTTGAAAGCAGATTGTGCTCATGACCTGCCATGCGTGTCCCCTCCACCTTACCAAGCCTGTGCTGGTGGCAGAGGGTACATGGGAACAAGAGGTGCAATGCATTGCCTCACAAACCAACACAAGCAACCTTCTGTTGGCATTGGCATGGGATTTAAGATGGTTTGGGGAACAGGCTCGAGGGGGCTTTTTCATGTCTCTTGGTGGCCCAGCTGTGCCAGCAAACCCTTCATTTCACATGCATCAGCCCCTGTGGAGCCCCATGGCGGCACGGCTATAACCAACTTCCTCATGTCTCCTCAAAAGCTTGGATTTTAAGAGCTTCAGGCTCTCTTCTTAAAGAGTTCCTGCCTCAGTGTCCCCCACTGACTTTATCCTTGTCTATGGGAAAACAAGACGCTACTTAAAGAAGATAAACTTCAGAGAAATTAGCACATCCGTTACCTGTCTGACTACCAGCAGCACAACAGCCTCCATCTCACAGATACATATGAATGTAGACAACTCCCACGTTCTTGCTCAATGCTCATTATCATCTCGACTCACCAGAGCAGCTCAGAAATAGTTTAAGGATTCAATAAACTCATTAAGTATTTCCATTTACAATTTAGGATGCTATAATCTCATCTTGCTGATTTGCATAAATTAAATCTTTCTGACTCATATCATACCTGTTTCTTTCAACCTAAGTCTTTACTTTTAGGAAATTTACATTAATTCCTAATTGCACATACTTGAATTTCCTTATTCAAAACAGGTTTTTCTTAAAGTATTAAAATGATTTTAAAAATACAATTAATGGTTTGCCCTTTCTCATTAATCGGTCAGTCTCTCATTCTTTTCTATTTCTAAGACATGTTTTTAAAGCAGGTTAAAAAGTGCTTTCATTGCCTTTAGTTAAAAGTATTGCTGCTGTTGCACTTGCACTGTTGTGCACCTTTAGTAGCTCTGTGCAAGGCACCTTCCATCAAAGATAATCTCTGCTCCAAAAGGCTCAAACCTAAGGGCAGACAAAGAAATAAACTGAAGTTTAAATGAGGGAAAAATGACAAAAATACAGTCAACACACAAAGCAATTTGTTTCTCTGTAGCCAGGAGGCTGTTTCTGAAAAGGTGTCGGTTCCAAAAATTTCTCTGTATTCAACAAAGCTCTCAAGTATGGGATGTAGCTTAGCGTAGGGTGAGACTTTTATTGAGTAAGAATGAACTTGAGCTCATGAGTGTCCTATTTGCTGAGGTGAGGGTTGGTACCATTCAGATTGAAGTTGGTGGGGTAACTCCTTAAATGAAGTGTGCAGGAGCACCAGCGCGCTTCAGATACAGAATTTCCAAGTCATGAAACTGGACATTTGAGATCTTCATCAGACATAGGTAAATTCTGATTACCTTTAAAAAAAAAAAAAAAGGACCAAACAAGTTTCTCATCATGACGGATAAAAGCTAGAAATATTGGTACCCAAGTTAAGTGGGAACACGTCTGCGTCAGGCTTACATACCCTGAGCTGACAGTGCAGGCATTGCCCATAACTCTTGAAAACAAAAAGGCAGGGAACCTAAAAGTATTATTTCAAAGGTCTTGGGGTTTTTAAGTTGATGACAAGATTTAGAAGGCTTGAGTCAAGAAGACAGATTATCTGTGATGGGTTGTGCAGGAGGATGAAGTCGGCATAGGCATGACAGATGCAGCTTGGGAGACTGAGCAGTGTATCATTGTTCTCCTGTCGGGCCTGGGGACAGCCATCACCAGGCCATAGCAAAATGATCCCTCTGCTGTTGCTTTCTCAGGCAGGGTCCATGATTTAAACACCCATATGTCTGAATGACAGAAAACGCAGCAGTTCCTCTGGACAGAGCAAGCTGCGGGCCACAGAGGCTTCTCCCTTGGCTCCTTTAGCTGTAGGGAGAGGATGTGCTCCAAACCTGCCCTGAGTCATGGACCCTTTCTTTGTGCTACAACTTTTGAGATATCTCCAGGGCCCGTCACGTGTCCCCGCAGCCTTTTTGGCTCCGGGCTGAATGAGACCATTTCATATTTTCTGAAATCCTGACCACGCCTCTTCCTCTACTCTGCACCATCTACACTGGGTCCTTGTGAGACCACAACTCTTCTAGATATGGGGTTCTCAGATGTCCCATAAGCTGGGCACCTCTGGGGCCTTTCCAGTCCTCAGGAGAAGATGATTTCACATATCTTGCAGGCTATGCTCCTGTTTAGATATTTGGGAAGGACATTTACCGTTTAGCAGCAGTACATCGTTGCTTACTGTCCAGCTTGTTATCTCCAGCAGATCCAAATCTTTTCCTGTAGGATCATTAACCTCTATACCGCTCACTCGAACCTTCACTGCTGAAGTCCTGATGATAGGTAATACATGGAGCACCCTGTCTCATTTGATTTTATTTCATCATTCTATTAAAATATAAGCTTGTATAATATTTGAGGCTTCAGGAAACAATTTCATGTTTTCTTACATGATCTTTCTTTTCACTTTTTTCTCCACAACCTGAATTCAGAAGTATAAATTAGGTGTACAAAAATCCATTCCTGTCATAAAGAACAAATGTAGTCCCCATGAAGAAAACAAAAAATAGGCACTGGACTTATTATTTATTTTTCAGTTCAATTTCTTTTTCAAATGCCAAAGAAACAGCAAATTAGCATAAGGGTAGGCTTGCTGGTATAATGGACCCAGAGAGCAAATCCACATTTTGCTGCCTAGAACTACAGAATGTGGTTTGTCTTCTCTCATCATTTTTCATGCTGAATTTCACCACTAGCACTCAGGGTGGAACCAAGTTATTAAATGGACCCTTACTTACATAAGAAGCACGTGGCAGAGCATTTCAGCGGTTCCTGCAAGGGCGTTAAAATGAGTGAGTCTCTGTACGTGTAAAGCAATCTGCCTGGAAGACCAAATATAAAGACAAAGATGAGCTTTCAGATGCCTCCTCCTGTGTGTGTTGATAATATATTTATTTTTTGAAACGGGGGTTACCAGCGAGTGTCAGACACACACAAAGACTGGGGGCAGATAAGTTCCAGTGGAAAAGATTAGCATAGTTTTTCTGAGGTTGGTGTGTTTAATCAAAAATAAAATGAATAAGCAAGACAAATTTGAAGCGTGTCATGAATATATCTTTTGTACTCTCTAGCCCTTAAGCAAATAATGAAAAGCAACTCTAGTTATGAGTCATGATATTTCTTTAACAATGAGAATTTATTCTTGATTCCTGCAATGACATTATTTAGTTAGATACTGTGCAGTCTTTATCAACATCTTCTTTGTAAAGATAAAGTTATAGAAATGCACTGAAGGGTATTTAAATCCCTTTAATTTGAGATCCATCCATAAGCCCACGTAAAGTACACTGCATTAGACAGTCTAATAAAATGCATTTTCAGGTGCAGTATCTAGTCATCAGTGTAGTGTTGCTTTCTGTCCAGATTTTTAGCTAAGCTGAGTGAAGCTCAGTAAAGCTGAGTGGCTTGCTCTTGATTACATAGCACCCTGAATTCATGGCTCAACTGTTTTTAATTTTTTTTCCCAGCACTAGTCGCAATATCATGAAACTGCTTTAAAGCAGAACATGGAAACTTTCAGATGCTCTGTGCAGCATGACTGAAGAGGGATGAAACAGTAGGACACCTACACATCTGATCCTTCTTCAACAACCCTTGGCAGATCTGGGTGAGCTGGTTCACATCAGAAGAACCGTGAGGACTCTGAATGGGTCTTCATTCTGTGGGAGAAGACAGTGGAACATCAGAAATGTGCTTGAAAGGAAAACAGAAAATTTGGTCGCTGGTGAAGGACACTTTAGTATTTGTGACATCTCTCAGGTTAAACCACAGTGGTCTACACCACCCAGCAATGAGTAGCCGGTTAACTAGCCAAGCAGTTCACATCATTTATCACTGACAACTACCCACAATGTTCACGTCTCCCATGCGCCTCCCCAGCCCTTTTGGCTGCTCTAACACCTCAGCACATACCTTGCTCATTGCTCTACTGCCTGCAGTGGTGGTGAAGCCTCAACAGCAGTAGCAGAGGCTTCTCCCTTTTGCCCCATTGGGGTGCCTCAAAACTGTCCAAGGTGCAGGAGTGCACTTTAGCTCAGCTCTAGCATTCCATTTCCCCCCACAGAGGAAAGACAATGCTGGACTAGGATAGGACAGGATAGGACAGAATATTTCAGTTGGAAGGGACCTAAAATGATCTAGTCCAACTGCCTGACCAGGGTTGATCAAAAGTTAAAGCATGTTGTTAAGTCATTGTCCAAATGTTTGTTATGGCTGTGCCGTAACAAACTGTACTGGGTTTGTGTGGCAAGGTTTTGGTAGCAGGGGGCTGCAGGGGTGGCTTCTGTGAGAAGCTGCTAGAAGCTTCCCCTGTGTCCGACAGAGCCAGTGCCAGCTGGCTGCAAGATGGACCCACCGCTGGCCAAGGCCGAGCCCATCAGTGATGGTGGCAGCGCCTCTGGGGTAACGTATTTAAAAAGGGGGAAAAACAGTGGTGCAACAACAATTGCAGCAGGAGCAAGGAGTGAGAACACGTGAGAGCAACAGCCCTGCAGACCCCCAGGCCAGAGCAGCAGGAGGGGCAGGAGGGGCTCCAGGCGCCGGAGCAGAGGTTCCCCGGCAGCCCCTGGGGAAGCCCATGGTGAGGCCGGCTGTGCCCCTGCAGCCATGGAGCTCCACGCTGGAGCAGATCTCCACCTGCAGCCCGGGGAGGGCCCCACGCCGGAGCAGGGGGATGCCCGAAGGAGGCTGTGACCCCGTGGGAAGCCCACGCTGGAGCAGGCTCCTGGCAGGGCCTGTGGCCCCGTGGGGAGAGGAGCCCAGGCTGGAGCAGGGTTGCTGGCAGGACTTGTGACCCCGCGGGGGACCCAGGCTGGAGCCGTCTGTTCCTGAAGGACGGCACCCCGGGGAGGGGACCCAGGCTGGAGCAGTTTGGGAAGAACTGCAGCCTGTGGGAAGGACTCATGTGGGAGAAGCTCGTGGAGGACTGTCTGCCGTGGGAGGGACCCCACGCTGGAGCAGGGGCAGGGTGTGAGGAGTCCTCCCCCTGAGGAGGAAGGAGCGGCAGAGACAGTGTGTGATGAACTGACCACAACCCCCATTCCCCGTCCCCCTGCGCCGCTCGGGAGGAGGAGGGAGAGAAATCGGGAGTGAAGTTGAGCCTGGGAAGAAGGGAGGGGTGGGGGGAAGGTGTTTCGAGATTTGGTTTTAGTTGTTATTATCCTGCTCTGATTTGATTGGCAATAAATGAAACTAATTTCCCCAAGTCGAGTCTGTTTTGCCCGTGACAGCAATGGGTGAGTGATCTCTCCCTGCCCTTATCTTGACCCACAAGCCTTTCGTTGCATTTTCTCTCCCCCGCCCAGCTGAGGATGGGGAGCTTTTGGTGGGCACCTGGCCTCCAGTCAGGGTCAACCCACCAAATCAGCTGTTTGTCTGTCTGAACACCTGTGAGTCCCCAAGTAATAGGGACTTCAGGATACCAGGACTTGCTATGACAGCATATCTATCGAGAGTGAGTTCATGTGTCACTGGAACTTTTAGGATCTTATGATGACTTTGCTGCTGCCAAAAGTCACGTATGGCTCCATGTACCCTACTACCCAGTAATCTCCTCAGGAATACCCCCAGGACTACATTTTCCTGCAGCTTTACTAATTTTTCCCTGACTGGGAAAGAAAACATTTTGCATGGTGATATTTTTGATCAAGCTAGGTTATACCAGACAGGATTGATAGGCACAAAGGCCTGAAGCTCTTGCACCGCTGTGCAGTAGTTAATGTATAGACAGTCCTTGTGCGCTCTGCCAGAGCAGGATGAGTTTTCTCTTTTTGGCTTGTAGGTACAGGAGAGTCACCTGTAGCAAGGCTGACTGCCAGCAAGACAGGCTGGCCCTGAGCAGAGGTCTGCGGCAGCTTAAGACTCCTGAATCAGTGAGCCACTTGCACCAGGTTGGTGATCTTTCAGTGTGAAGCACCATGTACATTAATGTATGGTATTGAAAAGAAGTCTTCTCGGTCTCTTTTATAACTTCTGCAGGTGGTAGGTCCTTTTGTGAACAGGCAGCAAAATGACTATAAAAGGCCCCACCCACGTGTGGTTTGGGCCACCTTTATTTCCGGTTTTATCACCCAGAAGAATGCACTGGCCTGTCTATTTTGCGATCCGCAACTACTCCCGTCAACTGCTCTTATCACTTAACTGTAGTGTAATCTGTTGCCACCTAGTTATGTGTTTATGGCATATACATTACACCGTTTTGGAGATAAGAAATGATTACTGACACATACACCTTCATTAATTCACTGACAGAAGAGTAATAGTGAATACAACTGTCAAGGTAAAATGACAGAATATATCAGCATTAGGGTGATCAAACAATGCAGGCAAATACCCTCTATAAACATAAACCTGTTACAACACCAGTACTTTATGACTTTTGGCAGCCACAAAGTCATCAATAAGATCCTAAAAGCTCCAGTGACATGTGAACTCACCCTCAATAGATGTGTTGTCAGAGCAATTTAATTTGCTTTGTGGTGGTGTCACTCTTTGTTGGAGAAGGACCTTTCTCACCCTCAGAGTTCATTAATGGCAGTGTCAAAAACAGTCTTATTGCCATGACAACAATGAAGAAAGTTGAATGGAGACTCCTGGATAGCAGAAAGCAGATACTTCACGTGGACGTACTTGGCAGGCCTGTTCATACCAAGTAAAATGCTGCTGTTTCTAAAATGTATTAAGGTGAGTCCAAATGAAATGTGCACAAGCAGCTTCTGAATCTTGGGAATGTGTCTGTCTGTGCATAATTTTTCTAACAGACACTATTTTTTTTTAATCATTTTTGTACCAAATAATTATGAAAAACTATTCAATGATTTAGGTCTAAAAACCTGCTCAGTTCCATCACTTACAGATGAAAGTACCTTTTGGACCGTTTTCATCCAACTCATGTTTTCTTTCACAGCAACGATGACCTTGTTTATATTGTTGGGTAGTAGTTATAGCTCCTCTTTTACTTTGCAGTTTAGTCACACAATCAACATTTGATAGAGTATTAATGGTAAACACAACTCTGGCTTAATGATTTTTACGGTCTAATTATTTTTCCTGTGGCAACAAGATTCCCTTCTATCACTTCGTAATTTTCTCTCTGTGAGACTGAAAAAGTGGGTAAGCCCAGATGTTTAGTGTCCCAGGTTGGGGCAGTGAAAGCCAGATACATACTGTATTATCCAAATTAGAGGTGAACTAATTCCAATTAACTGTGTTTGCCTTTGTCTAAACCATTGATTTTCCCTGATTCTTGTGTTCCCAGGCTCACTTCTTCAGATCATCTGCTGTTTTATACATTGCTATCATACTCCCACTTCTTGTTTCAAAGGAAAATGATCTCAATCTTTTAAAACATGGTTTCTGCGGAATATTTTTACACCGTTCCAATCATTCCCATCACCCTGTGCTGAAGCTGACATACATACGCGTTGTCATTTGAGAGCGTGAGCACCCAGTTGTGCACATGGTCTTCCCCATGGAGTCACACCACCGACCACATAAAAGCATTGCTTCCTTTTTCCGTACATTTACCACCTATTACCTTGTTTTGTTCTTCGGACTGTAGCTATATACTGCTGTCCACCACCACAACTAAGTCCCCTTCCTAACCTGACACAGGCAGAACGGTGTAAGGTTAATAAGTAAACTATGTTTTCCTATGCAATTAATATTATTTTGCATTCGTTGACACTGAGTTCCACCTGTCATTTTGTTCACCCTTGTTCAGTCCTCTGGAGCTCCAACCAATCTTCCCCACTCATGACAGACTCCAAGAATATTATCAAAGAGATCAATACTTCAGTACTCTACTCTTAATCTTTTGCTTTGTTGGAAATGGATTAATCTGATTCTTTATTTCCTGTTTCTTGGCCTTTGCTCCCAGACAATATATTGCTTCTCTGAACAGAAACAAGTGATGTTTTTACACCTTCTTCTAAGGAACATTTTCACTCACCTTTCAAAAATAAAAATCCATTATTTTTACTTTTCTTACAACACTTTACATTTTTACATTGCACTACTGACAGATTAAAAAAAATCTAACAGATTAGTGAGACACAACTTCTCATTGCAGATATTGGTGGACTGCCTTTTTCCCTTAATAACTCCTTTTTAATATATTTTCCTTAGTGCTTCCTTTTCTAAAGGTATGAGACATGATTACAAAAGCTATTATTATGATTTTCAACAGCAGAAGCCTGAGAGTATTAGGAAAAAAAAGGGCAACTCCAGGCCAGCCTTTGATACCTCACTGAGATTATTATTCTGGAGCTCTTTGCTGGGTTCATCTACTGACTGCAAGTTGATTAATCAAATTCTTAAAATATCAAACTGCAATGCAACGCAGTTCTGCTAACTTATCATCTTAGTCCCTCACACAGGTACACAGATACAACATACTTTCAACATAAAATCCAAAATGAGAAGCAAGGAGAAAAATAAGAAACCGAAGGGGAGCATCACCATTGAAAGTGGGGTCATGAAAAGGGTCCCATAACCCGAAGGCCAGACTGAGCATTGCAGATACATTCACATCCACTGTCTTCCTCCTCAGGAGCAAACTTTCCACTCGTATTTCACCCCTTTTTGCTTTTCTTTACCAAGGAAAAAGGAAACAGGTGTGTAAGATACAGCAGCTTGTCTTGTCAGAGATAGATACCCCACTCATCCCACTTCTGCTGTGGAAATCTCCTGCAGCACACCTTGGGTCTTGGTCTCTCGGAGAGAGAGAGACCCACCGAAGTGTGCCACAGGAGTCTGAACTTTACTGCTTGTCTTAAAGTCTACCACACAGCTCCTCATCCGTGCAAGCCCCGGGAGAGACCAGCCTCCTCCTGCTGACCTACCAGTTAAGGAGCTGAAAGAGACTGGCGGTCCTCGCTGACCGCAGCTGTTCATTCCCTGCCAATATCCTGCCTTTCCAAGTCAGAAACATGATTTTCCCTAAAAATTAATTGGCCTGGCTAGTGAGTTGTCTGAAAATACAATACATGATTCAGCGGGCTCTTCGGCCACATCTACTTACTAATGTGGCAAGTACTGCGGTTCAAACGGCCGAGAAACCAAGGGCTTGCTCAGTGTGTCTGCAGAGCGTAGCAGGTACGGGGGCTGTGGCCAAGGGATGTTTCACGTACTTGTATGGAATAAAAAACAAAATGCTGATGTATTTGTTTTCCTTTAGCAGAGAAGAACAACTGTAAAAATTCACCTTTTTAGCTTGGTTAAATATCTTTGCTATAGTTAGAGCTGCTTGTTTTAGGTTGTGGCTGATAAGAAATAATTAACAACTTGCCTTGTGCTCTGAAATTATCATGCTCAAGCCACAAAACCACTGCGTTTCTCACTTCATTGCAGCCGACTATTGTAATCATGCCTTGTTCGGGGAAAAATATTCTGGGTTTTTTGCTTATCTATGTACGAAAGTCTGAGATCAGAGAGAAATAAAAGATCAGCCGCCCAGCAATTAATGGTAGGCTGTTAAGTGAAAGGTTCCTCATGAAGTATCATCATAAAAAGAGTTTAACACCAGTCCCCTGTACGAGGAATGTGTCCCTTAACACCAAGCATTCACCACCAAATCGCCTTGCACCCACATTTTATTGCCCTAAGGAAAAGATTTTATCAGTTTCACGGCCTGATTAAATTTGCACCCGAGTGGATGAAGGCACGTCCTGCGGCTCTTGCACTGTGCAACCTCCATAAGCCTGTAACGGGCAGCGGGCTGCCCTGAGCACGGCGGCGTTTGACTTCAATCGGAGCAGGTCCAGAAGGCCGCTGCCGGGTTAGTCCAAGCAGTTGAGAGATCTCTGCGGAGATGTGGGGGCTCGAAGCCTGGCCGTTTCAGCTTGCCATTTGCAAAGGAGCCCTGTGTCCTACGTGCAGGTCTCCCTGCCTGCTGCTCCACTCCTAACTCACATGTGGACATATATACTGTAGGCAAGTATATGGAGATGCTTGCTTTCCCGCACTCAAACCGCTGGTTCGGCTGGGCTGTATCTGGGGTGCATCCCCTGAGTGTGGTCCTCTGCCTTCAGCCGCTTCCCCTCAGCTTCCCAACCATAGTGGGGGGGTTCTGGGTCTCTGGAGATGGTAACTTTGGTTACCTTTTTAACAGATGGGTGCAGGCCCCCTCAGCATATGCACTTCTCTATGCAACAGCACGTTTTGCTCCATGTCCTCTGTACTAAGACAGGTAGCAAAAGATTAAAAGATAGAAAAAAGCATAAAATGTGATGTGTGGATGTGCAAATGGAGAGATTTAAAAGGTTCTGTGAAGTGAGACAGGATCACAAGACACCTAAGGGAGGCATTCTGTTCCTGTATAATCCAAGTTACAATCCAAAATACAGTGATTGAAGTGTTACTTGTTCCACACCTTCTGTGCATAACAGTATTATTTGAAGTCCTACCTGCAACAGAGGATGTACAGACTCCTGCTTCAGCAAGGCAAACAACTATTAAGCATTTATATCTCTTCCATTGGGTTTTATAAATGCAGGTCATCTGGCTTGAGAAATCCTACCAGTCTCCCTCATATTGCAACGATACTCACTGTCATCATTAGCATGTGGCTCAGACCTACAACAGATCATGGATACGACTCCTTTTTTTCTTCTTAAGCATCGCCCTAATTCTAATGATGGATCACAGATGGGCATGTGCACTAACCATAGTGAGGGAATGGGAAAGCAAGTCTCTCCCTTCCGCCTGGACAAGAGCACCTACCGGCTCTAGGCCTTCTTATGATCTGATCCAAGCAAGTGCACACCAACTAGGCGTGGTGTCCATATGTAGGCACCTACACGTGAGCTAGATGTCTACAGGCCTGTTATAGTCAGTCAACACAGCCAGTGGAGCCCGGAGACCTATCAAGCTTGATAGGAAAGATTGATGAGATTAGGGTGACCTGAATAGCTCTCTGTCTTCCCCTGCATTGACTAAGGGCTTGACTCAGTTGTCTAAAGATAGGCACCCAGTGCCATTTAAGGTATCCTGAATGGCCTCCAAATGCTTACCTGGAAGGACACAGATCCTGTGCTGTATCTGTCAGATATCAGATGTCTCAGATACCAAAGGGTATCCCAAATGCCACCAGAAGCCTACATGCGGGCAGCTGAATCTAGCCCTAGACCTTGATTGACTATAGTGGGAAGTTACACTCCTAATTCACATGTGAACATATATACTGTAGGCAACTATACGGAGATGTCTGGATCTCTCTCCTAATGAGAAAAACCTAATTTTTTATTTTAATTGTGCAACCTCAACTGTATGTTTTTTTCTGAAAAGTAAACAGCTTCTTAGATAAAGGTAATGTAGTACATTTATTTTATTTAGATTTAATGCATGTCAGATGGAGATTGTAGGAGTGAATACAGGAATTGCAAGGGCTCTAAAAGGAGACCGAATGGCTATTTTTTCATGGTGTAAATTTGCATGATTTTTACACTGTTTTTAATTAGATCCTTGTTTCAGAGTTTCTACTAGTTGCTTGCAGTGGGCAGGAAGGTGTTTTTTTTCTCTTGTTAATGTATAACTTGACGACTTAGGTTTTTTCCTCCTCCCTCGAAAGCAGGAGACATGGTCTAGCTTCAGAAATAGGATGACAGGCAGAGTCCATTGACAGTACTGAAAACCTCTAGCAAGCTGGTTTATGTGTCTTGATGACTGGCTCAGGCTTGGACAGATCACCAGATCCAGGGGTAGGAAGGAATTTCCTCCCAAGTCAAGCTGACAACATCGCTGCAGGAGTGGGTCATTGATTTCTGCTGTAACATTGGCATAGCCCAATCCCCAGCATCTTCTGGGCCTTTATTCCTTACAAATCAGCTCCCATTATAGAACTCCAGTCATTGGCTCTAGACCTAGATCTTTCCTTGCTCTTTTCTCCGACCTTTCACTGAATTTCTAGTATTTCAGCTTTCGTACTAAAAGTAAGGTTCATTTGTAATGGGCAAAGGAGATGTTTCATGGCTTGTGGTATCTGCTCTGTGGGGAATGGGGATTCTGCAGATCCTTATGGATTAAACATGGACCACATGAGGGCTTTTGATGTCAGGGCACTGGACTGATGATTTAGGCAGCCCTAGTAGTCTGTGCCTGCAAAGTCCTACAAAACAGCACAGTCATAATCCCCCTGCTTGTGGAAGATGACAATGAGAGGTTGCACCATGATAAACACAGAGCAGAAATTGCACAATTAGCTCAGGGCAGATTTTTCCGAAACTATTTAGTAAAATTCTTTCTAAGAAATACATGCCTGTAGAAACTTGTTAGAGAGAACAGTCAGAGATTAATCAGCATTGAATTAAGAAAAAATAGCTTTGTCTTGAACCAAATTTTCTTCCTACAAGGGTGCCATTGCACTGTTACATGCATGTTCATTCAAGTCACTGGCAAATAGCGCTGGTGATCACTGGCTGGTTCCTCATGATCCCTTGCTGGAGTCATGAGGCTAATCATCCCATACTCTGTGCTTACTATGTGGGGTCACCAAGTTACATGAGTCTAAGATCAGCAGGAGACAAATACAGAGTGCACTTGCTCAATGAGTGTGGAGTTCACCTCCTTTTGCAGTAATCCAACTTCAGGTGTCTACCTAGGGGTTGGGTGCCTGGTCAACAGCGATCTAGCCAGTACAGTCAATGGAGGATGAAGAGAGTTTGTGCTGACGGACAGCTGTGCTCACATAAGGTAAGCAGCTCCCCTGCCTTGCTTGACCAGGTCTCCACCACCTGTGACAGGAGCTTGGTCCGGTCACCCACCCGGTGCAGAGGCGACCCAGACACAGACCCAGAGGCTGAGCAGATATAACCCATGCCTTCCAGGAGCAGTGGCTGAACTTCATGTGGGATCCTTTGTGGTACCCTGAATGACACCAGATACCTGCGACAAGGCAGATGAACAGTGCTACATGCTGACATGTCCATACGCTGCACTTTCACACTGTGATAGGTTATACCCTGTTGGCCTAAATCCCACCCTAGCTGCCTGTATCATGTCCAGCTTTCCCCAAAACCATTTCCTTAAAATGCATCATGAACACAACCATTCCCATAGTGTCCTTTAACTAAATGGGGTGTTGCAATGCCCCACCAGCTACAGCACAGAGAAGATACAAAAAGAAGAAACAAGGTAGTTAATAGGTGCTCTGTCCTCCCCATTTTTCTGGATATGGAGCACCGGGATATTTTTGTCTCCTTCGTCAGCAAGGATCCATATGGATGCACCAGTTGCTTCAAAAATAGTCAGCTTTCACCAGCATTCGGATGGGCCCTGTTCCTGGCCCCACGCACGTAGCAAACACAAGGTGCCATCTAGTGTCTCTGAGCAGCATCCGAAACCAAAGAAATCGCTCAAATGGTGCTTTTTAATGTCTACTTTCTCATTGACAGACACAAAACTGGGCTTCAAAGTGCACAAACATTTCATTTCAGAGAGGTTTAAGCAAGCCAAGGCTTATGTCTTCTCTCTCCCTTTTTCTCTCTGCACTGCCTTCATCCAAGGGCTGTGCCTGAACTTAGCTCAAGACAAGGGTGTTCAGGAGTTGGATCCATTGGTTCTTTTAGATTAAACAATTTTAAGTCATTCTAAGCAATAATGATTCATTTTTCAACAAATTGGGGCTCAAAATATAGTTTTGCATATTACTAATAACTCTGTCTCCCGAGAGCCTTAGTCCTATTTGAAGTGGAAAGCAATTTAGTCATTTGCTATCCCGCAAAGGGAAAAGAGACAGTTTGAAAACTAATAAAATAGACAGTAGAGCTGGATCTATAAAAAGACTTAAAAGCCTGAATCCAGCCTAACTGCTTCTGTGGATGCCTTTGACAAAAAAATCAGAGCTCTGAAAATCCACCCAGCACCTGACTGTACCTTGCAGGTGTATTTGCAGTGCTACATCCACCGGCACAAAGGCCAGGCCAAGTGTTGTAGAGGGGCTGTGTCCACCCTGCTTGGTCCTCACCCCCCAAAAAGCTGACAGGTTACATCCATCCAGTGCCACTCTTGGCCCTGGGTCTCATCACAGGGTCAGAGCAATGCCCCTATCATGCCAAAAGTAAGAATGGTCTGTGCCTGCATTTTTTTTTTGGCTCAAAGTATCTCAGGTAAGAGGCGAACAGGGTGACACCCTCCAGACTGGTGTTTTTATAGCGCACAGTCGAGGAGGGGTGCTGCACGTCCTGGGCCACGGTGGGAGGGCACATGGGAGCGCTGGGCAGTGGCAGCCAAAACTCAGGGACGGTGTTGGAGGACGGTGGCCACCAGCAGAGGTGGCCAGACCTGGCGTGGGCAGGTCCATACTGCCTTTTGGCAGTATGAATGGAGGTTGGCCCGAACTATCCCCTCCTAGGTCTTGTTTTGGAGAGGGGTGGTTTCCTGGGAGTTAGCTGCGAAGTTGATATTTGAGAGGAAAAACTTCTATCTGAATCAACAGGTGCCTCTGCTATATCCAGCTGTAAAGGGCCAACCTGAAGCACCTGAAAGTTTCCTCACACCTACAAAATGCATGACGCAAAGCAAAGCATCTGGCAGCTGTTGCCATCTTTGACTCTGGTTCCACAGTAAGGGATTCTCTCTCTTTTTTCAGCAAAACAAGTAGAAAACATTTTATCACATCGGAGAGATTTTTTGAAAGAACAGCCAACCTGCCCCTAATCTTGCTACCTCCTATGCTGAGATGAGGCCACAGAGCATGGGTACCCCATCCGAACATCTAGGAACTCATATTGCTTCTCACCCTTGCAGAGCTTAAGTAAAACATCAACTGCAATAAAACAAAAGAAAATGAAAGAAGCCTGCAACAAATATATTTCTGTCTTTCCTCCCTGCAGGATTAACTCCCTTACAAAACCTCTGTCTGCTCTATCTTATTTGTTGCATAGGCTGTATTCTTAAAGCTAAGTAATCAAGGATTATTCTGTGAGAACAAATGCCATAAATTATACTGCTTTTTTTTCAGAATTTTTCATCTTTTTATTTAAGAGCAAATCTGAACTCCTGGGTGACCTTACGTGGTAGTTACAGCTCTTTTTCCAAAAGCAAATTATATATAAAGTATTTTACAACACACTTTACTCTGCAAATCTTTTCCTTGATTACTGGGATATCTGTGTGTATAAATAGAAACTGCTTGTTTTGCATGCCTGATTCATTCTGCAATGCCACCATCCAGCGTTCGTGATGCTTCATTGTCATTGCAATGATTATAAAACACTAGATAATGAACCGGAACATCAGCAGAGGGCAAAAGCTGATAAAATAAAGCTTTGGAAAAAAAGGTACCAAGAAGCACATTAAAAGGAGAGGTGATTCACTTCCCTTATTCACAAGCTGAATGCCATAGCAGGACTCCTGTGGGCTTAAAGCATTCAGTCGCCTTCTTTTGGGAAGCAAGGATCATGCATATGTAAGATTACCAGAAGGGTCTTTCTGTATCTTTGAGCCAAGTCCCCTGGAATCAGAAGAAAACATAGAGCATACCTTCCTAAATTGATCATATTCCTGCTTGCAGCCAGTTAGATTTGCATTTTGTATGGAAAACTGCCCCTGGATGGTTAGAAGCTTTCTTCTAATTTCCAGACTAATTGATGTACAGCCAGAATTCACAGGTTCTTTTGTCAATATTGTTCCTTAACATAAATAATTCTTCTTCTTTTCTATGCATTCGCAGAGATCAAACATGGAGCCTTAGAATAGTAATGCTGGAAGAATTAGAATAATAAAGCAGGCCCCTCGATCAAGGGGAGCCTATTGACCTAGCCTTCTCACTCCAGCTACAGGAGGCAGCACGCTCCCAGGCTCTCGTCCTGCTGGGGGGCTTCAACCACCCCAACATCTGCTGGAAAAGTAGCACAGCAAGCTGTAGGCAGGAGACTCATGGAGTGCATGGAGGATAACCTCCTGTGCCAGGTAATAGGCAGCCCTACTGGGGGGATGCCATACTAGACCTGTTGGTCACCAACACAAGTGAGCTAATTGGTGATGTCAAGACTGGAGGCAGCCTGGGCTGCAGTGATCATGCACTGGCGGAGTTCGCAGTCCTGAGGCAAGCAAAGAGTAAAGTCAGGCCCCTGAATTTGGGGAAAGCAAACTTCCAGCTCTTCAAGGAGCTAGTCACTAGTACCCCCTGGGAAACTGCCCTCAGGGACAAGGGAGCAGAACAGAGCTGGCAGATCTTGAAGGACTCTTTCCATACAGTACAAGAGCTCTTGATCCCCAGGTGTAAGGAAAGGAAGGCAAGAGACCAGTATGGCTGAGTCAATACCTGCTGATCAAAGTAAAGGGCAAAAAGGAAAAGCACAGGCAGTCAAGCAGGGACAGGTGTCCTGGGTAGAGTACAGGGACGCTGCCCTGTTGTGTAGGGATGAGGTCAGGAAGGCTGAGGTGCAGGTGGAGCTGAACTTGGCAAGGGATGCAAAGAAGAATAAGAAGGGCTTCTATAGGTATGTCAGCCAGAAAAGGAAGGTCAAAGAAAGCGTACCCCACTTGATAAGCAAGACTGGCAGACTGGTAACAATGGATGAAAAGAAGGCTGAGGTACTCAACAACTTCTTTGCTGCAGTCTTCACTGGTGGTCTCTCTTCCCACACCTCTTGAACAGATGGACGGCAAGACGGGGACTGGAGAAGCAAAGTCCCTCCCACTGTAAGAGAAGATCAGGTTCATGATCACCTGAGAAACCTGAATATACACAAGTCTATGGGACCTGATGAGATGCACCCCAGAGTCCTGAGGGAATTGGCTGATGTAGCTGCCAAGCCGCTCTCCTTGAAAAGTCCTGGCAGTCAGGTGAAGTCCCTGGAGACTGGAAAAAGGGAAACATTGCACCCATTTTTAAAAAGGGTGGAAAAGAGGACCCTGGGAACTACTGACCCATCAGCCTCACCTCTGTGCCTGGGAAGATCATGGCACAGATCCTCCTAGAAGCTATGCTAAGGCACACTGAGGACAGGGAGGTGATTTGAGACAGTCAGCATGTCTTCATCAAGGGCAAGTCCTGCCTGACCAACCCAGTGGCCTTCTATGATGGAGTGACCACATCAGTGGACAAGGGAAGAGCTACAGACGTCATCTGTCTGGACTTCTGTAAGGCCTTTGACATGGTCCCCCACAACATCCTTCCCTCTAAATTGGAGAGATATGGATTTGATGGGTGGACTGTGGGGTGGATGAGGAACTGGTTGGATGGTCACATCCAGAGGGTAGTGGTCAATCACTCAATGTCCAGATAGAGATAGGTGACAAGTGGTGTCCCTCAGGGGTCCATATTGGGACCAGTACTCTTTAATATCTTCATCAATGACATAGACAGTGGGATTGAGTGTACCCTCAGCAAGTTTGCAGACAACACCAAGCTGAGTGGTGTGGCTGACACATCTGAGGGACGGGACGTCATCCAGCGGGACCTGGATAAGCTCGAGAAGTGGGCCCACGTGAACCTCATGAGGTTCAACAAGGCCAATGGTCCTGCACCTGGGTTGGGGCAACCTCCAGCATCAATACAGGCTGTGGGATGAAGGGATGGAGAGTAGCCCTGCCAAGAAGGACTTGGGGGTACTGGTGGATGAAAAGTTGGATATAAACTGGCAATGAGCACTTGCAGCCCAGAAGGCCAACCGTATTTGGGGCTACATCAAAAGAAGCGTGGCCAGCAGGTTACCACCTTAAGGCCTTCAGTAATGGTGAATACAAAGAATATTTAGGCAAGCTATTCCAGACTGTATTCAGAGATTTTTTTTTCTAATCTGTATCTTCCCTTCCTGAAAAATTTGGTTTGTTTCTTCTTGTCCCATTCACTACAGACATGGAAACCTGCATGGAGAACTTCCTTTTACAAGCAGAATTTGAAGACTGTTAGGATGCTTCCCTCTTTTTTTGTAGCGTAAATCATACAAATTATTTCATCCTTTTCTCCTAAATCACACTGTTGGTACATCTAGTCATTCTGGGCTCTTTCCAGTTGGCCCACATCACTGTGAGCTCTGTTGTCCCAGAATGGACACAGTACTGCAACCGAGACCTTACCATGCTAAGAAGTTTGAAATATTTTGTTCCTTATCATGTATGTACTAATACGATGTCTGAATTTTTGAATCATGATTATGCTGGGATCCACTTTAGCTCCCATATCACTTTCTAAAGAGCTGCTATACAGCAATTATTCCTTATCTCACTTGGAGAGTTACTGCAAATTGAACTGCATCCTATTTTCCATCTGATTTCCGAGAAAACAAAACATACGCATTTAGGCAGCTACTTTATCTGTTTACCTGATACTTTTTCTTATTTTCTTCAGTTTTCTTGGAAGTCATTTGCCTCTATATCTGATTTAGTTGAAAAGCTGCAAAGGTATTAAGTTCTTTTAAGTAAGTTGTTGGAAAAATCATGACCAGATAGAGGGAAAAGATGGAAATTACAGCCCCTGCAGAGGGCCAGGCTGCAGTGCGAGCTCACTGGGCATTTATTTTGTCTGCTCTGTCAGTCGGCCCCTCTGCCTGGGCTAGCTCAGGGCCAGCCCCATCACCCACTGTCCCCTGCCTGGGTCACAGCTGGGGAACAGGAGGAAGAAGCAGCCCCAGTGCAGAGCGGAGCTGGGAAATAACACGTGGTGAGGGGAAACGGCACCTCACGGGGAGGGCAGAAGGGGCGCGGGGAAGGGCACGCTCACATCATGTGCAGGGCAGATAGAGATATGGGATATAAACCCGCAGCTCCATGGACTCCCCGGTTTTCAAATAGTTTCTCTGGTCATCAGCACGGCACTTTCTCTCAGGTTTTGGCCATTGGCAAATTTAAGAAGTGTATCCTATTTCCCCACCCGAGTCACTAGTAAAAGGCTGGAGTCAAAGTGCACCAGGAACAGGCAGATGCTGCTGAACCCTCAGCGCTGCCCCTTCCCTGCTGGCAGTGTAACAAGGATAATACTCTCCAGATACAATTTTTCAAACCAGTTTTTCTTCTATTCTCTCTCAGGTTGTTTAAGCAGACTAAGCAAGCAAAGCTTTCTCAATTTCTTCTTATGAAACAGGAGATAATGGCCCCAATAGCAGTTTCTGCTCATCTGTATTGAGCACAGGTCAATCAAAACTGTCCTGAACACAGGTAGCCAGAACTGCACACAGAAGTGCAGAGGAGGAATATCACCACTGCATACACTGCTTCGTCACTACTGGAAATACCTGGCTTGACAGGCTCCAAGATCACATTTTCACCTCCACTGTCTCCCCATTTTCTCATCACCCTCATATACAGCCTGCAATCAACTTATACAGAAGTTTTTGCACAGTTCTGCCGCTTCCAGCTGATGCATTCACAACTTATAGGCACCTGCAATATGAATTTCTATTTTGTATGTGCCCTGTACTGTCCCACTTTGTCCCATTTCCCCTGCTGCTCGGGAAGCAATTGGGGAAGTCATGTTTGGGAATCATTTTTAAACACAGCCTTTTACCACCTTCTATGTAACTGGTTCATACCCAACTTTAAAAAATAATTTCATCAGTGTTAAGTAGCAATTCTCCGTGTTGCACCATGGCTTTTGCTTCTTGACCCTGAAGCAGCTGTGACCTTCAAATCACATTGCACAACCTCATCTCACTACAGTGTCATGAATTTTTGTTCATAACATTAATAATTAAAATCATAACAATTACAAAAGTACTATACAAACTACTGGTAGAGCTGTACCTATCAATCCGGTTGCATAGAAATAAGGGGCATCGTCAGAACTACGCTTACTGCGATTTTGATTCCTCTGGATTTCTCTCGGAAAAAACCCTCAGTTAAGTGGCCTTTATGCAACATGTGTCTGACAGAATAAACCCACTAGAGTTTCTCATTCTTGGATCAGGATCTCATTTGCAGCCTGCTGTGTACTACCTGCCACGAGCCTCAGCAAATCTCACCCATGAGCAAGTGTGGAGTTGGGTCAACCAACGCTAGTCCAGGCGCCTCTGCAACACAATGTACACCCATGCTAAAGGATTCAATGGAAAAACAAAATGCATTTGCTTCTGAAGGAAGTGGTTTGTTTGCTTCCTTCTGGGCATGATGTATTTGACCAACGTGAAGGCAAAGGGAGCACGAGGTTTCTTTCCAACCCTCAAGATCCAATAGTCACCTAAGCACCCAGCAAGCCTTATGCCCAAGCAGAATAACTACACAGTGCCAGCTGAAAACGTCTATTTATGTTCTTACATCATTTATTATTGTGGGATCCTCTAGTCCCATTTCAATACTGGCCAAAGCTAGAAATTACAGAAATACAGAAATATTACTATTAGGGAGAACTGGAAATATCTGAAGAAGTCTGATTTAATTGTCTTTCAATCAGCATCCAAAATGAACCGCCGCAGTTTTTGAGTTTTATTTGGGAGGAGCTGAGTAGGACCTAACTGTATTCCCCATCTTAATTTGCTTCTGGAAAGTCTAGCTTTCTTCATCAGCCTTCATCAAAAAACAAATAAACAAAAAGTTTTGGTTTATTTCTGAATCCTAGATTCAAATGTTCAAAGCAATTTCATTTATTCACCCTAAAACCCTTCTGCATTCAGAGCAGACAAATCCCAGGGCCTGTGACAGTGATTCTATGTCATTCCCTTTCACATTAAAACATCTCGAGAACATTTTTTTCAAGACCTCAGTATAATTTCTGACTAAAGGTATGACTTTAAAAATCTCTCACAATTGATACTACAGGGGGAACTGGCAAAACAAGCTATTTCATTTAATTATCAAGACCTGAAAATATTTTTTCTTTTAGGAAATGCTGATAGACCTCTCAAGATGTTTTCAAATCAAGACATATCTCCAGTGTATTTGCAGAACATATTTCACACCTGCTTTTCATCATTTAATATTCTTTCTGCTCCACACAATAAAGAGCACATCACAGAATTCACTTAATGCATTAATTTACATGCTGCTTTAAAAACAACAATTCTTAAAGCAGATACATACAACTGGGAAGGACACATGCTGCTGCTGGTTTCCGTTTTAGGATAAACTTTGGTACGTCTTTACTTGCAGATAAATTCTTGCCCTTTTGTTAAAACAGAAGCTTCAGATAAAAGGAAAATAACATTCGGTTCCTCTTCGCAGGACTACAGGAGAAGGTTTGGAGGTCTTCACACCGTACATGTGCCCCTCTGCCAAAAGCCAAGGTGTTCTTCTACCTTGTGCAGAGGGACAATGGTGTTCAGCAGAGCTTAGATCCAAAACAAAAATAAGAACAGCTGAAGATGACCTCCCAAGATCCACCAGTAAACCTAATGGAAGCAGATCTTGAATATGGAAAATACATTATGGCTCTGAAACATGATAACCCATGGTATGGAAGATTTTTCACATAAAACCTGCATGCTAGGTCAGGTACTCAAGCTCAGGAAAGGATGTAGAGAAAGAGTTTGCCCCCAAAGGTTCTACTGCATGAAGTGAATTTCTAGAGGACTACTGATAACTTCTGAAATCTCACTTTTCTCTAGTGGATTGGCTTTTCTTTTTATCTTACTGACAATTTCACTCAATGCACAAGTGGAGACACAACATAGTTAATCTTTTGACGAAGATTTTTCTGGTTTTCTTTTTTGTCTTGTTTCTTATTTCTCCATTTCTTTGGCTAGTTGGAGAAAAATGTATATTTGGACTCAAAAATTAACCTGCTTTTTCTTTTTCTCTTGATGAAATAGACTGTAATCCATCATGTGTGATATCATTATTCACTGTAGATGAGCATGATGTCAAGAAGAATAAAACTTCATAGGAGGAATACTCTCTGGGAAGTGAAGGCATTTTAAGCATCAAATAGCTGGCTTTCATGTTTTCAACAATCTGAAATGCAAGAACATTACTACACAACTGAATAATGAGAAGTATTTGTAAACAGAATATACAGGGATCCAATCCCTCCAAAGACTTCTTGAGGAACTATAGAGCTCCCTTCTGCTTACTGAACAGCTTGCCTATTAAAATACTAGAAAGCCAATGCCTCGAAGGCAAAACTTAGATGTTCTCCTCAATTGCACTGACTCCACATCTATCTGCATACCCAAATAAGGATTTAGAAATTCTTTGCATTATCTTTTTTGAGAGCCTATATCTGAATTTAACTTAATCTTCAAATATTCTGAATAATACAAAGAATAACCTGAGACAGTAAAAGATTTTAATTTCAGAGAAGCTAAGAATTACTATCCATCCACCTAACAGTATGTCACCCTCTCACCTCACTAATCAAACACTTCAAAGTAAAACTTCGGTGTAACATTTTGGAAAAGGGATGGAATATAATTTTAAAAGGTGAGAATCTTATCTTTAAGGATGTTGATCATTTGAATGGTTCTATCTGTACTGAAATGCCTTAATGAAGTATATGTTGGGAACATAAGCTGGGTAAAATAAATTACAATCAATGCCTGTGTACTCTGTAGCAAAATCACTGTGATCTGTACATCAAAGCATCTGGACTCTTGGAAGTGGGAAGGAGTAGATCTGAGATTCTTCTAAGTTCAATGAAGAGAAGAATAGAGGCTTTTACTGAATACAATATATCAATTAACAGTGTCACTACAGCCCTCTTAATTTTATTTAATTTAACCTTGATATTAGTTTCAATTGATGAGAAGGCGTCTTTAAAATTTCAATCACTGTGCTGCAGAATCCTGGATATAAAACTAAACAGTAGCATGTGGGAATTGGTTACGTAGCACTTTTGATTTTTTTTAAAACATATGAAGGAAGCATAGGCCTCATAAACACATCAACTTTGCATACTTCTACTTACAACCACAAACTTAGAACGGTTCAGACTCACAGTCACACCACTACAAAATGCTTCCCACAAGGGAAGGAAAATAAATCCCACCAGCTGAAGAGCCTTTATAGCACTGCAGTTATCCCCTATTATGGGTTATGCTAATATTATCATCCACAATTAGATTTACAGAAAAAACCCAGATGTTAATATAGGTTGTGTAGTTCGTTCTGGGGAAAAAGAGAGAAAGCGTTGCTGTGTCTATCAGTGATGTTCATAGGTCCAAACCGCTGAGGAAGAAAGGCTTTTTTAATAAACTTTGGTGAAAACAAATGGGAGGAAGAATGTGTTTGCTAGCATCGGGAGTTAGGTGACTCTTAGTCACCAAAGTAGATGAGGCCGATGCAAGCCAGGATTGCTTGCAACCATTCAAGAATCAGCACCAGTGAAGGTGTTTAATTAAGCCAAAAATGTTACAAAAAGAACACAGTCGCACAAGTCGGTACCAGAAGCAGACAGAGAAGACTTTGGTAGATTTATCCTTATCAGAGGCAGAAAGTGATTGAGAACGTAAGACTATTTGTGTAAAGATAACACTCACATTCCCTAAGAAGGGAAGAGGCAGAAGAGGATAATAAAATGGGGATTTCAGGAAGGCAAACTTCAATAAGCACAGAGGATTCACAGGTAAAATCTCACAGGTCTCACATATAAAAAGAAAGAGGCCTCTTGGAAATCTTGTCAGGGTACAGATGCTAGTTTGCAAGTGGCAGTTTCCCAATGGAGAGGGAGGACATGTTATGGAAATTACACACGCTAGCCACCGTAACAGGGTTCAACTCTAGATTTCTGCTGAATCAATGAGCCAAAAAGAGATTCTTCTATAAAGACCTTTTTATTAATAGTGCTACAGCTTGAGCTGGGTGCCTCCAAAGAGAGACCCTGAAGAAAGAAATCCCTGGGCAATAAAGCTCCTTTTATAGCTTTGGAAGTTTTTCCTTTCTCTGGACTCCAGTGTACAGGCTCCACTTCCTCTGCCTTGGTAGCTTCTGTCAATGGTTTACTTAACTCCTCTAGCCTTGGTATCCAGGGTCTGCATTACCCTACTGCATCTAAAAATCCTCACAGTTTTTATTTTGTAACCAGCTGAGATATTTTTACTATAGCCAGGACCCCATTCTGGGTCTACTAATCTTTGTCCTTCTGTTAATATAAATCCTAAATATTTTACTTCCTGACAACATAGATGAAGCTTAGAAAGAGATGCATGGTGACCTTTTTTCTGCTAAAGTAGTACATAGACAAATAGCATCTTTCAAACCATCTTCATATGTCTTGCTGGCAAGTAACAAATCATTTACATATTGTACAAGTCTAGAACCTCCAGGTAATATAACATCTTTCAAATGTTCTTCTTGCCACCCAAGTATGTGATCCTTAAAATAGTTGCAGATGTCAGAGGCGGCTTGGTCCACAAACACTTGCTGCTAATTCATTATTAACAATTCTGGAGATTCATTCCCCCGTACGTCAACAAAGCCTGTTGCAATCTTCCCCAGTAATCACCGGGGTGTTCCTTTGGCCTCTCTCTACATTCCTGTACTTTAGTTTAATTTACTTTTATCTCCTCACAAGCACTAATCACATTTATCAGATCTCCAACCACCATTCTGCGATTATGTCTATCTGTTGATTATTACAACCCCAACCAGGATCAACAGGAGGCCAGGCAGTCTGACTTCCCCCCTGCCTGTAGGGTCAATTCCACATTCTTTTCACCTATCTTACCCTGTTCATCTGGACGGAACAACTCGTTCAGCAATAGGTCAACATCAGCCCAGGATGGATCATATCCCAAACAAATAATGGAAAATAATGATGCACATCGACCTGCATCTTCCCTTTAACCTAGGCATTTGATTTCCCTACATAACCACGTTCCCCAGAGTTCCAAGGGTGATGGGTGTATACATGTCACCCTGGAAGTGAGGGAGGAACATTTCACACACCCAAACCCACCACTGGTTGCACTGTAACAGAATTAGGGATGACCATGGAAACCACAAGGTAGAGACCAGCAGGAGCAGTGGGGACAGCAGAGGCAATTGAGGAGGAATCAACAAGCGATACAGAAGGAGGAATGTAGGGTGGTGCAGAGACCGGCTTTGCAAGTGCCTCGGTTAAATTACTCACAATTGCTGCAGATAAAGTTCTCCCTCGAGGTTTTCATACTCATTTTCAACCGTCCTCTTTATGGTGGTCATGTGCCCAATTATCCCATACATACCACTAATCCATTTGTTGAGGTTTTTAATTTTCCAGAATTTTCTCGAGCATATCCACTTTTTAAAATTTGAAGGATCCTTTGCGGGGCCATACCCCAGCTCCTCTAAGTGTTGGCCAGCCTTCCTTACACAATGTTATTGCTCATTTTTTCGATAGACCTGCAGTGCCATCTATTTTCCTCCAGTTTTCCTTCAAAGGTAGGACTTGGACCCAGATGCCAAATTTTTGTGCCTTATGCTGATCAGGCCAAGCACACCTCTCCTAGCATGCTTCCGAGATGGGACTTAAACCCATTCAAATCCAAAATACTTACAGCCTCCTTCCAAGGTGGGACTTAAACCACTCTGACTTCCGAGATGGGACTCAAACTCACTCAGACGCAGAATACCTAGAATTTAGTAGCAGAATTTTAACATCACTGGTCGGTGCCTCCTGTCCCCAAAGTTCCCAGTGAACTCACCCAGTGCTGGCAGTTGGATGTTTGGAGATGAGAGGGTCTGACAGTGGTTGCCTATAGTCCCATCTAGGGTGCCAAATACATGGAAATTACGCATACCAGCCACCGTAACATGGTTTGACTCTAGGTTTCTGCTGAATCAATAATCTGAAAAGAGATTCTTCTATAAAGTCCTTTCTATTAATAACACTACAGCTTGAGCTGCGTGCCTCCAAAGAGGGACCCCAAACAAAGAAATCCCTGGGTAATTAATACCTTTACAATCTAAATTCCCTGCCTCTCATGCGACAGTTCGGACCAGTAGTAATATTAAGGTCTGGGGTCTTCCCGTTCTTCATTGGGTCCCTTCATTGTCTCTCAACAGGCCGTTTCTTTTCTTATCTCTAAGGTTGCAGCTTCTGTTAATGAATGTAGCTTCCTTATCTTCTGACTTGAACCAGTAAAAGCTCTCAGGCTTCTTTTACTTGGCTGGGTAAAAGTTCAACATATCCAGGTGAAAGCTCACAGCTTGCAGCCTAAGGCTTCAGCAAATTTAGCTACTAATGCTAAGCAAGTTACGCTAAGCAAATTCTATACAAGTAGTACACCAGATCACACAAGAGATAGGGGCTGCAATGAGAAATCAGTTTAGCTATCTTACAGTCTTTCCAATGAAATCAAATGCAGGAAATAAGCATACAGCCATGGAAACTACATCAGATTGATTGGGGTGTATATAAAATAATAGCATAAGCAGTTAGGGGGAAAATCAGAAACGCCCGGGGGAAAAAAAAAAAAGCAGAGATGTAACAGATGAGGGATTGCAAAGGTAACAAGAAATCAATCTGTAGGGATATCAAGTAGCAAGAAGATGTCCAAGAAAAATGTCGATCTGTTGTTTGATTGGAAAGACAATCTATTGGCAGATGACACCAGGAAAGATCAAATAACTTTCTCCATTTGTCTTCACACAAAACCAGAAATCAATTAGCTAATGAACCAAAAAGACTGACAAATCACTGTTTAGCATAGAGAAAAGACAGGTTAGAAAGCATTTAAATAAGAAAAGTGTTTTTTCAAATCAGCCAGGCCTCATGAAATATTACCCTAGTGGATTAAACAAAGTGACATTAGCAATCTGAGCACACTTAGAGGACAGATGAGTTACTGTAAAACTTGAAAGGCAGACTGTGGCACTTAGCTTTAAAAGGAGACAAAACAAAGAGAAAATACAGAAGGATAGCTAGTTGCCTTCAGTTCCCTGAAACCACTGAAACAAACAACACAGTATATTTAAGCATCCATAAAACAAGGAGGTAAGTACCAGCCAATGTGGATTTGTCAAGGACAAATATTAATCTAAAATAGTTTCCTTCTGTGGGTAGAGGAGAAATAGCAGATGTCACATAGCTGGACTTAGAAAAGAGAATTCTCATACGTAAACTACAGATGAAATTATTGTAGGAGAAGAGCAAAAGTAATTGAAAAACTATTCGAAATGAAACTATCCTGGACCCACGGTGAAACTCAATGAAAACAAGTTTCTGCAGGGCTGTCTTAGACATAGCGCTATCCATTACTGGCTGATGGAAAAGAGCATATTCCTAGCAAAACTGGAAATTAAAAAAAAAAAAAAAAGAAAAGAACCAAATAAGCTTTAGGACAGGGTTAGAATTCAAAGTAATTGCTAAACTGAAGAACCTTTTTCTAAAATAGCATATGATTCAGCAAAGACAAATGCAAAAGTCTACACGTAAGCAGGAATAATGAGTTGCATGACTGGACTAAATAGCAGGTCTGGAAAGAAAGATCTGCATTTCAGTGTCATAAGCAGAACAGAAGTCAATGATGTCATGCTGTTGCCAAAAATTATATATCCTACTGAGTCGTAACAACAGAAGTATAACCCATAAAAATATTAAATGACCCATATGACCTACCCACACTGGTTAGTTCTGAGAAAGAAAGTCCAGAGGACAACAATAAGAATGACCAGAGATCGAGGAAACATGACCTATGAGGAAAGACTGAATGAACAGAGACTGTTCAGCCTGGAGAGAAGACAACCTCCATTCAAGAAAATCCCAAACTGGTGAGAGAGCTGTCTACAGGGAATGAACGGACTTCAACTGCAACAAAAAGAAAATTCAGATTGGATATTAGAAAAAAAAATCCTCTGAGGATACAGAAGCATGGAATAAGCTGCAGCAGGAATGTGGAAGATACAAGCTTTGAGATGTTAAAGACTAGGTTGCATTACTATTTGTCAAGGAATGTTGCTGATTGATAGAAGAAGTGCTGATCCCACTGTCTTTTGGCACAGGAATAGACTATATGACCTCTTGGAGCCTCTCCCAACCATGTAATTTTCTGATTCTGTGCTTCCAAGATGATGTAGTTAATCAAACAAGCTAATTAACATGTCTTTATACATCTTAATTCTAGTCTCAGAGTTGCATCAGTCCATTTCTAGAAAAACAGCTCCAGTAGATTTGCTTTGCAACCACAGTGCTAGGAATGGTCTTTAATGAAAGCTGACCCTGCAGCACTGGTCTATGCCAACTCTGCAAGCAAACGGCAAGATTATAGACTCCTGTGTTGAGGCATCAACCTGGAGCTTCCCATCCATGATGTCTTCAGGGTTGTGCAAGCGCCAGTGGCTGAATTTTGTCCGATGGTATTTGGTAACCCCTGTCCCCAGATCCACTGGATCCGCTGGACTTGACTACCAAGCAAGGACCCAAGCAGCTACTGGCAGCTCCAGCCAGCTTGTGGTCCTGCAAAGTGCTGCTGGTGGGACACACTCTATGTGGACTATTTTAAAGCCAAACAAATTACTACTCACTTTTTTTTATGCACATGACTTGTCATCTTAGTCTCATCCTATTATTATCTTCATCTATTGAAAGTGAAAAATAAGGCTAAGTCAAAAATACCTGGCCTAAGTTTCTCTTAATTTTCTTTTCTACAAAACCTGCCTAGTTACAGATACAGAATCATGGGGTTTTTTTCATTTCTCACAGCATCACAGAATCATTAAGGTTGGAAAAGACCTTTAAGATCATCAAGTCCAACCACCAACCCAACACCACCATGCCCACTAAACCATGTCCCGAAGTGCCATGTCAACACATTTTTTGAACACCTCCAGTGATGGTGACTCCACAACCTCCCTGGGCAGCCTGTTCCAATGTTCGATCTCTCTCTCCGTAAAGAAATTTTTCCTAATATCCAATCTAAACCTCCCCTGGCGCAACTTGAGGCCATTTCCTCTTGTCCTATCACGAGTTAGTTGGGAGAAGAGACCAACATCCACATCGCCACAACCCCCTTTCAGGTAGTTGTAGAGAGCGATAAGGTCTCCTCTCAGCCTCCTCTTCTCCAGACTAAACAACCCCAGTTGCCTCAGCTGCTCCTCATAAGACTTGTGCTCCAGACCCCTCACCAGCTTCGTTGTCCTTCTTTGGACACGCTCCTCAATGTCCTTCTTGGAGTGAAGGGCCCAAAACTGAACACAGGATTCGAGGTGTGGCCTCACCAGTGCCAAGTACAGGGGCACGATCACTTCCCAACTCCTGCTGGCCACACTATTTCTGATACAGGCCAGGATGCTGTTGGCCTTCTTGGCCACCTGGGCACACTGCCGGCTCATGTTCAGCCGGCTGTCGACCAGCACCCCCAGGTCCCCTTTCTGCCGGGCAGCTCTCCAGCCACTCCTCCCCAAGCCTGTAGCGCTGCATGGGGTTGTTATGACTGATGTGCAGGACCCAGCACTTGGCCTTATTAAAGCTCATACAACTGACCTCTGCCCATCGATCCAGCCTGTCCAGATCCCTCTGCAGAGCCCTCCTACCCTCCAACAGATCAACACTCCCACCCACCTGGGTGTTGTCTGCAAACTTACTGAGGGAGCACTTGACCCTCTCATTCAGGTCATCAATAAAGTTATTAAACAAGACTGGCCACAAAACCAAGCCCTGGGGAACACCACTTGCGACCAGCCACCAATTGGATTTAACTCCGTTCACCACGACTCTCTGAACTCGGCTGTCCAGCCAGTTCTTTACCCAGTGAAGAGTGCATCTGTCTAAGCCACGAGCCTCCAGTTTCTCCAGGAGAATGCTGTGGGAGGTGCTGTCAAAGGCTTTAC
Organism: Phaethon aethereus; assembly: GCF_964289735.1. NCBI lineage: Eukaryota > Metazoa > Chordata > Aves > Phaethontiformes > Phaethontidae > Phaethon > Phaethon aethereus. Next base: position 162,313,211 of record NC_138575.1, on the reverse strand, counting down.
TAAACTCCAGGTAGATAACAACCACAGCCTTTCCCTCATCCACTAGGCAAGTCGCCTGGTAATAGAAGGAGATCAGGTTGGTCAAGCAGGACCTGCCTTTCATGAACCCATACTGTCTGGGCCTGATCCCTTGGTTGTCCTGCACATGCCCTGTGAGCACTCTCAAGACGAACCGCTCCATAATCTTCCCCGGTATGGAGGTCAGGCTGACAGGCCTGTCGTTCCCGGGATCCTCCTTCCGGCCTTTCTTGTAGATGGCTGTCACACTGGCAGCCTCCAGTCTTCTGGGACCTCCCCTGTTAACCAGGACTGCTGATATATGATGGAGAGTGGCTTGGCAAGCTCCTCCACCAGCTCCCTCAGTACTCTTGCGTGGATCCCATCAGGCCCCATAGACTTGTGAGTTTCCAGAAGGCACAGCAGGTCATTGACTGCTTCGTTCTGGATTATGGGGAGTTTATTCTGCTCTCCATCCCTGTCTTCCAGCTCAGGGGACTGAATACCCTGAGGATACTTGGTCTGGCTATTAAAGACTGAGGCGAAGAAGGCATTAAGTACCTCAGCCTTGTCCTCATCCTTGGTGACAATGTTCTCCCCCCTCCAATAAAGGACAGAGATTCTCCTTGGCTCTCTTTTTGTTGCTAATATATTTGTAGAAGCATTTTTTGTTACCCCTTACAACTGTGGACAGATTGAGTTCTAGCTGGGCTTTTGCCTTTCTAATTTTCTCTCTGCATGACTTAACAAGATCCTTGTACTCTTCTTGAGTTGCCTTCCTCTTCTTCCAAAGATGATAAACTCTCCTTTTTTCCCTGAGTCCCAACAAAAGCTCCCTCTTCAGCCAGGCCTGTCGTCTTCCCCGCCAGCTTGTCTTGCAGCACATGGGGACAGCCTGCTCCTGTGTCTTTAAGGTTTCCTTCTTGAAGAATGTCCAGCTTTCCTGGACCCCTTTGCCCTTCAGGACTGTCTCCTAAGGGACTCTCCCAACCAGTAACCTGAACAGGCTGAAGTCTGCCCTCCGGAAGTCCATGGTAGTGGTTTTGCTGACCCCCTCCTTACTTCACCAAGTATCGAGAATTCTATCATGTCATGGTTGCTAAGCCCAAGACGGCCTCCGACCACCACATCTCCCACCAGTCCTTCTCTGTTCATAAACAGCAGATCAAGCGGGACATCTCCCCTGGTAGGCTCACTTACCAGCTGTGTCAAGAAGTTATCCTGGAATACACTCCAGGAACCTCCTAGACTGTTTCCTCTCTGCTGTGTTGTATTTCCAGCAGATGTCTGGTACGTTCAAGTCCTCCACAAGAACAAGGGCTCGTGATTGTGAGACTTCTGCCAGTTGCTTGTAGAATGCTTTGTCTGCCTCTTCGTCCTGGTTGGGTGGTCTCCCCACAGGATATCTGCCTTGTTGGCCTTCCCCCTCATCCTTACCCATAAGAACTCGACTTTGCCATCACAGTTGTTGAGCTCTACACAATCAAAACTCTCCCTAACATACAGAGCCACCCCACCGCCTCTCCTTCCATGCCTATCCCTTCTGAAGAGCTTATAGCCATCCATTGCAGCACTCCAGTCATGAGAGGCATCCCACCATGTTTCTGTGATGGCAACTACGTCATAGCTGTCTTGCTGCACAATGGCTTCCAGCTCCTCCTGTTTGGTGCCCATGCTGTGTGCATTGGTGTAGATGCGCTTGAGCTGGGATTTCGTCCCCAACATCAGCACGCCACCCCTAGGCTCATCTCTAGTGAGCCTGGTTTTATACCTTTTCCCTTTCAAATCTAGTTTAAAGCTCTCTTGATGAGGCCTGCCAACTCATAAGCAAATTTTACCAACTCAAGTAGGTTTACTTTAATTTAAAAGTTGTTTATATGTAATTTTTAAGCAACTCAGAGCTGATCTCTGCCACAAGCAAAACTGCAGTAAAACCACTGTCTCGGTGCAATCATTTCTAGGAAGGGCAACACAAATTCCTGTAATCCCTAAAAAAAAAACAAAAAAAAGATTATACCGTGCATGATTTAGTTGCCACTAGGTGGGAGTGGAACATAATCTTCTAGTTAATCTTTATGTAGTATCAATAGAGAAAGTGAAAGACAAAGTATATTTTCTCATCTGGTCACTAAAGAAGAATCATTCTGTCAATAAATAATTACTTAAGCAATTCATATGTGTCTACAGCTAGAAGCTATGGGAGCAACGTTGAATTTTTATTTAAGCTTTACTTTAAGTACTGATAATTCATAAGAAAACACTGATTCCTACTCAGAATGCAACTTTTTTAATTTCATTTGTTTTTCAGTCAGCATTAAGAATTGGAAGACTTACTTCTCTTTCTGAAACTTATATGCCTAGCTGATGCATTTTCAAGGAGGTGCCTTGAATATATTGCTCAGCCTTGCCATCCGTTGTTAATGCTGCATTTTTTGCTGGTATTGAGCATGCTGCGTATCTATGTAAATAATCTTCAGACACATTTCACAACAATTTGCACACACCGAGAAATCACGCACTTCTTTTTGTCACACAAGGCTCGCCTGTGTTTTTTCATAACCAGTGACATTTAGGATCACTTTTGAAAGCCTCCATGTTGTAAATAAAAAGGGGTTTTTTTACAATAAAATATCCAGCCCAACAATCCTTCTGCATGTGCCTGTACCTGACTTGAAACAGGTATCCTTTTATTTAAGTGCAATATCTTAGTCTTTAATTAGTAGTTATCAGTAGTTATCGCATTAAACTACAGATGGAAAGAAAGAACTGCAATCATGGGTTGCAGTCCTTTCTTCCGTCTTTAGAAAGTGTAACATTAAAAAAATAATAATTTTAAAGGTATTTTTACTATTTCTTGGAAAAATACAAAGTTAAGGTATATGTTAGGAGGAATACACTGGAAGTTTCTAACATCATGAATGGTGTAAGGGAGGTGAAGATGGAAAGATTTTGCATCGCCGTCTTGGTGCAAGAGTTTCCAGTGAAGTTAGTAAGGAGCTGATTTAAACCAGCAAGAGGAAGCAAATTTTCATACAACGTGCAGTTAAACCACAGAACACAGTGCTAAGGATTGCACTGAAGTAAAAATAAAATTAATTTAAAAACTGATAACTACTCAAAACAAATTCTGGAAGGGTGAATCTGTCAGGTTTTTGAGTCTTATTAAATGTTCATCAGTATTAAAAGCAATGGTTAAGATGGAAAAAAACCTGCAGGATCTACACATGGAATTAGGACAAGATGGAGTCTATTCGCCCCATTTCTTATGCTTTTTCCCCTTGGCTTTAAGAGCATCTCCATTCTTGCTCGGACCTTGAAAGTCCAGCCCTGCTTTGGGAACAGTTCTCAGAGGCACGAGAGGCACAGTGTCACTTTAGAAAACGTTGTCAGTGCTTTCCTCCAAGGTTAACCAAGTCCAGTGGCTGCCAGGCAGGACAAGCTGGTCTATCTCTATACATTAGCCTTTAGACAGAGCTGCAGGCATGCAAAAGCGTATCTGGTTTCACACGTATTTGTGGACTTTTTCTGTCATTCTTCAGGGTACAGCCAGTCCCCTCTGGGTCACCTTACCCAGCCAGCTCTTACCATGTGCCAAGAGGCTCTGCAAGCAAGGTGCGCACAGCCTAGCTGGGTATCCACAAAGCAGCCATTTCTTGGTGAATACACACAAAAGGTAGCTGGGGTTTAATGGGTTACCAGGCATCAGTATGCTCCCCACTCTGATAAGACCCCTAAGGAGCCTTTGCTGGCCAGCAGACATCAGGCAGGTGGGGAAGAGTCCCCCTCGCTGCCCCGTGCTGCCGACCTACCACCACCTCACTACAGTTTTCCTTTAGGATTTTATACCTTTCCATGTTGCTCTTTCTTCCTTCTGAATTGCTCTCAGCAGCCCTACCTCCGTCTGCAGTTTTGCCTTCCTTACCTCGCGTGATTTTTCTCGCAGCTCGGCGGTTTCGGTGGGAGCCCATGCCAAGGTCGCGCAGCCGTATCCGAGCCGGCTCCTGGACGGCTGAGTCCCCGGGGAAGGGGCTCAGCACAAGGTAGAACAATGCAGTGGTTACACCACGTGCCATCTCCAGGTGGTCCTAACATAAATATAGCCGGCGGGTACTTCTGCGGTCAAAAATAGTAGGGATGACGCACAGCCTGCTGCTCCTTGCCCCCCTGACTGCACACCCATGACAGCTGACCTGTGACAATGGAATATAAAGCTTCCCTGAGAGCTCCAAGTCAAAAGGGGAGCTTCTTGTGCCACAGAAACTTCTCTCTGTGATAAAGAAATTTCTCTTTATGATATGGAAATCCTTCTGTGACCATTTCCTCGTGGTTTTTTTTTTTTTCCATCAGGCTGTACTGCTGATAAATTTTGGTGCCACAGAATTGCCTACAGCGCCAACTCAGTTTCTTTTTTGACTAGGGGTCACTAGCAGGACATAATTGAAACAGTTTCAGCCCTTAAAATCAAGACTTTGTTTACATCAGAAAACTGTTTACACTGAGTTCAGGATGGACTCCATACTGAAGCTGCTAGAATACCTCCTCTGAGCTCTGAGCACATCTAGTCCCCTGCGTAACGTTTTGACTATTCAAAATTTGGGCCAAAAATACAGCTGATTTCAACGAAATCAGAAGAAGAAGAGTTCCAAATCATGCCCTCGACTGATACATTGGGCACACTTGCGAGCCCATGCCTCAGCAGTCAGTCCAAGTGACCTGGGACCCTGCACCCACAGGCACACTGCATATGGCCCCAAGCCCGCTAGCTGACCTGGGACCCTCCGCACCATTTCCCTCCATCCTCTCAACCGGTGCAGGATTCCCTGATCTCCTTCCCTCCCCTTTCCATCCTTTTTCCAAGGAAGGCTTCAGCATCCCCTCCCCTCCTTTATATTTTAGCCTAATTTTTGTGCTTTCTGCTTGCAGCTGTGAGCTAATGGGAAAAGGGACACTTCCATAATTAGCAGCTTTTAAGAGCAGGAGCGGCCGCTTCTGGGACATTGTGACTTCTGTGCAGCAGAGTTCAAAATTATAATCAGGGTGACTGACAGAGACATGGCATGCTTGGGGACTGTGGGGAACAGTTAGTAGGACGGAGAATGCAGCGTATGCTGGCACCGTCCCAGAGAAAGCTCCTTCGCCAAGGATGTGTTTCATTAGGGGAGGTAGCGTTACGGTGGTATCAAACAGACCAGGTCTTGTCGGCGTGGAACAGGCATACAGAGCTTCATGAAGAAAAGGCAGCTTTTACCTGAAAAAATGCTCATGTTAGTTTGTAAAACCTTATTTTTTTTCTAGTCCAGCCGTGTTTCAATCCAGCTAAGGCTAATTCTCCCCGGACCCATGTTCATACACATTTACCTACATATCAGCCACCTGGTCTAACTTGGAAGTTGGTCTTGCTTTGAGCAGGCTGTTGGACAAGATGGTCTTCAGAGACTCCTCCCCAGCTGAATTATTTTGTGATTCAGTATTTTAGTTAGGAAACGCTACCGTATCCAACCGGTTCGCTTTTAACATTCATTTTGTACTTGCGGTGCCTCCATATAAATGACAAATGTAACACCAAGAGGTCAAAAACAGGCTTTAGACGTTTCACCAGCCTGTAGGCTTTGACATCCCAGATCACTCCCCAACAGTTATCCCGGCTGGGTCTGGCTAATCGGGGCAAAGAGCAGGATCAGGGGCTGTCATCTCCAGAGGGAAGAGGGCTGCCTCTCATCTGACCCATCTTCCTTTTTTAACAGCTGAGAATAACCTGAACTGCGTTTCACCTCACAGATACTCTCAGCTGCTTGAAACGAACAGCAGGAAAAGAAGAAAAGAATCTTAATGAACAGCTAAAATCTTCTACCTTATGCAGTGAGACATCATTCATTTTCAATACTATTAACATTTTTTAAACCTTACTGAGTTTGGTTAGTAACTCCATTTTTGCACTCAGAGGAAATGCCTCTGGTGATTCAACTACCGCTAAAGGAAGAATTCAAAGGATTTTCAGTATTCATGACGCCAGCCAACAAAACACTGATACACATTAGTTTGGAAATTATGGGGTTAGGTGCACAATAATTCTCATGAAGAATAAGCAGAAATTCCAATTAAAGGGAAAATTGCAAAATATATCCAATCGAATGATCCAAATGACAAGGAAATAAAACCGTATATTTTATCTGAGATAGTGCTACAGCTGAAGTGACAGAATAACTTTTCTCCTGACATTTTTAAATAGCTCTGGAGAGAAAAGCTTCAAAGCCTTCTTATTTTTTTTAAGAAAAAAATAAGATGGCTTTTAAGAAAAAAATAAGATGTATAAAATAAAATGTATTGAGAATAGAGGTGCTTCTGGTGACGATAAGCAGAGATATAGTATAAAGAACACTTTATATGATATTTTTACCCACAAAATAAGTGTACACAAAAAAACCAAACTAGAATAAGCAGAGCAAATGGATTTACATTAACTTTGTGGACATACACATTTCATTTTTATGCTACAGAAAAGGTTTTTACAACAGAACACAACAAAATAAAACTTTCCTTGGCAAAATTCAGGGGAATTGGTTGATCTGAAAGCCTGTTAGAAGGACCTGCTAATTTCAACATGTGTTCGTATTACCTTTTAAGCACTGTTAAGGGCAACTCTACATATTTCATTTCAGAGTGGAAACAAAATGCAACTAATCCTGCAACAGACCGCACCACCGGTCTCCTGTGGCTTCAGTGGGACTCCTGCCTCCTACAGGGTCAAAACCAGCAAGGAGCAGGACACACTAACTGAGTATCAGTTTAACTTCAGGAAAAACACTAAATGTTGTGGTGGGTTGACCCTGGCTGGAGGCCAGGTGCCCCCCAAAGCCGCTCTGTCACTGCCCTCCTCAGCTGGGCAGGGGAGAGAGAATGTAACGAAAGGCTCGTGGGTCGAGATAAGGGCAGGGAGAGATCACTCACCCATTGCTGTCACGGGCAAAACAGACTCGACTTGGGGAAATTAGTTTCATTTATTTCCAATCAAATCAGAGCAGGATAATGAGAACTAGAACCAAATCTTAAAAACACCTTCCCCCCACCCCTCCCTTCTTCCCAGGCCCACCTTCACTCCCAATTTCTCTCCCTCCTCCCCCTCGAGCGGTGCAGGGGCACGGGGAATGGGGGTTGTGGTCAGTTCATCACACGCCATCTCTGCCGCTCCTTCCTCCTCAGGGGGAGGACTCCTCACACCCTGCTCCTGCTCCAGCGTGGGGTCCCTCCCATGGCAGACAGTCCTCCACGAGCTTCTCCCACATGAGTCCTTCCCACAGGCTGCAGTTCTTCCCGAACTGCTCCAGCCTGGGTCCCCTCCCCGGGGTGCCGTCCTTCAGGAACAGACGGCTCCAGCCTGGGTCCCCCGTGGGGTCACAAGTCCTGCCAGCAACCCTGCTCCAGCCTGGGCTCCTCTCCCCACGGGGCCACAGGCCCTGCCCAGCTCCAGCGTGGGCTTCCCACGGGGTCACGGCCTCCTTCGGGCATCCCCCTGCTCTGGCGTGGGGCCCTCCCCGGGCTGCAGGTGGAGATCTGCTCCAGCATGGAGCTCCATGGCTGCAGGGGCACAGCCGGCCTCGCCATGGGCTTCCCCAGGGGCTGCCGGGGAACCTCTGCTCTGGCGCCTGGAGCCCCTCCTGCCCCTCCTGCTGCTCTGGCCTGGGGGTCTGTGGGGCTGTTGCTCTCACGTGTTCTCTCACTCCTTGCTCCTGCTGCAATTGCTATCCCACTTTTTTCCCCCTTCTTAAACATGTTACCCCACAGGCGCTGCCACCATCACTGATGGGCTCGGCCTCAGCCAGCGGTGGGTCCGTCTCGGAGCCGGCTGGCACTGGCTCTGTCAGACACAGGGGAAGCTTCTAGCAGCTTCTCACAGAAGCCACCCCTGCAGCCCCCTGCTACCAAAACCTTGTCACGCAAACCCAACACAAACGTTTGTGAAGGTAAAACTTCCTAATATTTCTACTTCCTAATATTCCCACTAGGAATTCTTTGGAAAGTATAATTCAGTATCACAGTTTCACACAAACTTTACTGATGTTATGCAACCAACACTTACACAACATGGCAAAGTGTCACTAAAGAAAAAATACTTTGTTTAGAATTTGATAGTTGAGAATTTGTATAAAATTACAAGGAATATGATGGGATATAGTGTATTTCATAGACAGAGTAACACCTCTTCTTGCTGCTTTCTGCGTGGGCCAAAAAAGGTCTTATAACAAGGTATTTTTCAAAGTTGCCATCAGGAAGGCAGTCTTGAGTTAATACTATTCTTCTAAATAGGCAAGAGCAATTCTCACAAATCAGAGACCTGACAGAATGGATGTACACACCTGCAGGGTTACAGACGGAGCTAGGTGAAGGTAAGAGAAAGAAGAGGGAAATCTACCTCGGATCAGCTCGTACAATAATAACACATTGGCAGAACAAGACAGCTTGGCATGGCTGATGTATGTAAAAGATACATACCTTTCTGTCAGAAATAAATGTCTGTCTGGCCCTGTTCATTCTTCTGTGGGATCTGCCTGCACAGAGTAAATGGCAAAGGTAAGCACACCCCACCATGAACAAACCTTACCAGCTGGCAGAGAGCTCTGTATTCTGGTTAGCTGTTGCTGAACAGCAGGCTGATACCTCATGCGATGTCCTCTGGGTTGCTGCTTCTTTCTCACAGGATTTATGAAAACTTTCAGAGATGGCAGTGTTTTCTCCACCACTGAAAAGGGTCCTGTGATCCCTGAAAACCGAAAAAGCATCTTTTCCCCCTTTTCATGGCTTAGATGCCAGAGAAGGAAGTATCTTTATGACTCAAAGCCTTTCACTTTATGCAGATATATAGAAAGGGTGAGGACAAAGTTGATTTATTAATGACCTCTCTTCCTCTTGTCCTCTGCCCAGCCATGCAATAGACGCCAAATTCACTTGCTGCCATGATGTGCTTCTTCCAGGAGACCTGCTTCACAGGAAGACCAGCTTCACTGGAAGAAGAAGGGAGAGGAGACTTTTGCAAAAGGTCCTTAGCATGCAACCTCAATTACTGCATCTCAGTCCACAGAGAATACAGAAGAGCCTATTCAGCAGGACGCCTTTATCCCTTTCTAGGAAGTGACACCAAAAACTATTGTCATGCAGACAGAGTTCTTAGCATTTAATCTGGTTATTTCAGTAGAGCTAACTTTACCAAGCTACTTCTCATACTCATGTCTGAACAGGCTCCTCTGCGGCATTTCATACAGAGACAAGCACCACCAAGGGACTCCGCGTGCTCTATGTGAAGTCTACGCATTGATTTCTGCAGCACTGCACCCCTCTGCCGGATTTCTGCAATCTCTAGCACAGAGACGAGCATACATGACTTCAGTGGGCAAATCCTCCGACCGCCTAGCCAGAGTAAGGACCTTGCCAAATCCCTCGCGCTCAGTGTTTCCCAGTCCAGCAGCTCTTCAAGACACAGAGCTGTCGGTAGCGCCAGCAAGCAGCGATGAAAGCAAAACTCCTTCTCTCAGCTCCCATGCAATGTGACAGAGGATCTAGACCCATCCCACCTATATGCCATGCCTACGCTGGAAATCCCGTCATCCTGGGCTTTGTCAACAGAAAGAGGAAGAGAGGAACTCCCTGGGGTAATCCCAGAGCTAGGTGAACCTAACTGCCCTTGGGCAGCAGCTACTGCTCTTCTTTGAATAAATAGGGAACCTGTAGTAACTAAACACCAAACATGCCTCATGGGGAGATCTGCCACGATAAGTATGGAAAGGGATTAAAAAGGAAGAGAAACAAGATGGGCGGTGCAGGCAGCAGGTATATGAAGGTCCTTGAATGGGTCCAGAGGAGGGCAACAAAGCTGGTGAAAGGGCTGGAAGGCATGTCCTGTGAGGAGCAGCTGAGGACTTTGGGCTTGTCTGGTTTGGAGAAAAGGAGGCTGAGGGGCAACTGATTGCTCTCTACAGCTTCCTGAGGAGGGGAAGTGGAGAGGGAGGTGCTGATCTCTTCTCCCTGGTATCCAGTGATAAGGATGCATGGGAATGGTTCAAAGCTGCACCAGGGGAGGTTTAGACTGGACATTAGGAAGCACGTCTTTACAGAGAGCGTGATCAAACACTGGAACAGGCTTCCTAGAGAGGCAGTCAATGCCCCAAGCCTGTCAGTGTTTGAGAGGCATTTGGACATGCCTTAAAAACATGCTTTAACTTTTGGTCAGCCCTGAATTGGTCAGGCAGTTGGACTAGATGAGCACTGTAGCTCACTTCAACTGAAATAGTCAATTCTAGTCTATTCTGTTCTGTTCTGTGCTATTTCTACCATTACAGCTGCCTGCATTTTTTTTACTTTGATTTTTCAGACAGCACTTTGATAGTTAAGACAGCTAATTTCCTTTTTGTAAAGAACCAGCAGTCTCCAGTTCATTGATATTAAATTTGTGTCAGTGTAAATGTGTGGGTTTAATGACACTGTTTATTTAACCACTAGTTGTTGTGCACTTAATTGTGAAGAAATATGAAGTGGTAGCCATACTTAAAAGTCTTCTTCAAGCATCATGAAGCAGCAAGCAACCTGCATAAGCCAGTAAAACCATGCGCAATAAACTGATGCTGCCAGAGGGATTTACATATTATATTTGGTAAGTAAAACTGATACTTTATTTGTCAAATAAATCTACCATCAGTCAATGCAATACATAAAGTGAATCTGGCAGGGGATATTTGTGTAGAGTAACAGTCCTCATGCCAGGAGTTTTAAACACTTGGCACACCATCAGGTATCCACCACCACCCAAGAGACCCACGCACATATTTAATGCTGCTTGGTTAATCTCAAAGCAGCACACACACTGCTAATTGCTCAGGGCAATTTTCACGTGTGGCATTTGTTATGTGCACAGACTACAGTGTTTTAGGGGAAGACTTTCCAGTTGTGCAAAATCATTATTTGGGGTTCATTCCATAGGAAAAAAAAATAACCTCTGGGTTCAGAGGGGTTTCCTTAGAAAATTTGGCTAATCTCAAAAGCAGTCCTTGAGGTAAAGGCTCTTTTTCAGCAGGGAATCATTATGGGAGAAAATTATTTAGCCACGTTTGTTCATAATTTAGAAGCCAAAGTAAGCAATCCCATAATCTGTCTCACTTTTGTAAGAAAACCCTTTTTCTTATTCTTCTCCAAGTCTATTTGTGCTAATTCTCTCCTCTGGGAGCGCTCAGGTCTTCCCCAGCTACGTGGGGAAGTGGACATTGCCTGAGCATCCTGAATATCCACTGAGCCCAGCACTGCTGGGCAGCCTTCAGCCGCTCCGTTCACAATGCCCCTGCTCTGCTGCACGACTTACCCCAGCCACAACATGCGAGTGTTCCAATCCAGCTGTGGCTCCGTTTGTCCTGCACAAGGCCACCTCACTGAAGGCCCCTTTTTTTCCAGAGCCTTGGTGTTGCATCTTTCTCCTCTTAGCGGGAAAGTTGTCCCTCCCTATCATGAAGGCCCTCAGGCAACAGCAACTTGTGCCTGCAGCTCTAGCTGTACAAGGTATAGCATCCCCCCCCAGATACCACGATAAGAGGGACCCTCTGCAGGCATAGGCACTTCCAGGATGATGCAGAATTTCTCTGCGTGAGCTCCCAAAGCCTGCTGCCAACCCTGAAGGAGGCCAGTTGTCATCAGACCGGCCATGCACTACAAACAAGTGGGAAGACTGCTGACAATCACAGGCACTTTGAGGAAGGTGGTGACATTGCTGGAGGGAAAAGCGAGCTGGCTGTATGGGTTCTCAGTGGCTTTGGCATGAAAATAAATCTCACACAGTGTAAGACATCTAGAAGCAGAGATGAACATAGAAGTGTAGAAGTGTAGAAGCTGTTCCTGCTGCATATTCTGCACATGTGAGAGAGGCAACGGTGATGGCCCTTAGAGCCTGATCATCTGAATCCAGATGGGTTGTGGTCCTAGAGGCTGTGCACATGTCTTAAAATGGGCTACTACTCAAGATGAATCACAGCCAAGCATTTTCTTGCCTAAAACATCAAGACGTATGCTCTTTGTCAAAGCAACCACACCTTGCCTGTTGTGTCTTCAAAGCTGCTTGCTGCTATCACAGAAATTAGACTGTGTTTTACCTGCGAAATTGAACTATTATCTGCCACAAAAATCTGGCAGTCCTTGATTTAGCAGGAAAGTAATTTTCTCTTCACTGGATCCTCACATGCTTCTAGATCTAACCATTTAAAAAGTTCTCGAAACATACACTTCACAAGCAGATGATTTCATCAGACAACTCACTTGGACTGTGGCATGTAAATGACTTCTGAGACATAGAATCATAGAATAGTTTGGGTTGGAAGGGACCTTGAAAGGTCATCTAGTCCAACCCCCCTGCAATGAGCAGAGACATCTTCAACTAGATCAGGTTGCTCAGAGCCCCGTCCAACTTGACCTGGAATGGACCCAGGGACGGGGCATCTACCACCTCTCTGGGCAACCTGTGCCAGTGGTTCACCACCCTCATGGTGAAAAATTTCTTCCTTAGATCTAATCTGAATCTGCCCTCTTTTAGTTTAAAACCATTACCCCTTGTCCTATCACAACAGGCCCTGCTAAAAAGTCTGTCCCCGTCTTTCCTATAGGCCCCCTTTAAGTACTGGAAGGCTGCAATAAAGTCTCCCTGGAGCCTTCTCTTCTCAACAACCCCAACTCTCTCAGCCTGTCCTCACAGGAGCGGTGTTCCATCTCTCTGACCATTTTTGTGGACCTCCTCTGGACCCTCTCCAACAGGTCCAGGTCTCTCCTGTGCTGGCTCCAGAGCTGGACGCAGGACTCCAGGTGGGGTCTCACCAGAGCGGAGTAGAGGGGCAGAATCACATCCCTCGACCTGCTGGCCACACTGCTTTGGATGCAGCCCAGGATCCGGTTGGCCTTCAAGGCTGTGAGCGCACATTGCCAGCTCATGTCCAGCTTTTCATCCACCAGTGCCCTGAAGTCCTTCTCAGCAGAGCTGCTCTTAATCCCTTCATCCCCCAGCCTGTGCTGATACCAGGCGTTGCCCCGACCCAGGTGCAGGACCCTGCACTTGGCCTTGTTGAACCTCATGAGGTTCACACAGGTCCATTCCTCGAGTTTGTCCTGGTCCTTCTGGATGGCATCCCATCCCTCAGGTGTGTCAACTGCACCACTCAGCTTGGTGTCATCTGCAAACCTGCTGAGGGTGCACTCGATCCCACCGTCTATGTCACTGATGAAAATATTAAAGAGTACTGGTCCCAGAATGGACCCCTGAGGGACACCACTCATCACCCATCTCCATGTGGACATTGAGCCACTGACCACTACCCTCTGAATGTGCCCATCCAACCGATTCCTCATTCACCAAGCAATGCACCAATCAAATCCATATCTCTGCCATATGTGGGAGCACCGTGCTGTTGTGTCATCATGCTGGTTTCTTGCCTAACATTACTGAGGATAAGCAGAGGTCTATTTGAATTCATAGTCTGTTTCAGGGAAAGAATGTTTGCTTCTGAATAACTTCAGGATACTTTCCACGTGATATTTTCTTTAACTGATAAACAACCAACTCACTATGTTGAAAATTTTCCCATTAAGAACAAAAATTGCCATATCGAGTCCAGCTTAAAAACCTTCTAACCTTGCACCCTCTTTGCTGGGAAGCAAACGCAGACATTTCATGGGAAATCAGAAGGTTGGAAGGAACTCCCAAACTTTTATTTCTAATGGCTGGAGAAAGGCATCTGCCCTCATGCCTCCAGTTTAATATCTCAGATGCTTTGTCATCGTCCATTGATAGATAGTGCAGATGGGCATGTGGCAGATGCTTGATATTAGAGGATGATGCACCCAGCATAAGGAGACATGTCTTACCACATAGGAGCAAAGCATGCAGGGGAGAAGGCAGGACTGAGGGCCTTTTTTTTTCTTCCAGACCTTCTGGTAATTTTCCAAAACAGAATTATATCCTCGCAAGCAAAGCACATTTATTTATGACTATGGTGCCAAAGGAGGCCAAATATAGCGAGTCATGAAAATGGTCGTCTTTCTGTCCATTTTTCCAAACAGCCTGCTTTCCAAGCTAGACATGGGTTGCCCAGGAAGGCTTCTACAATTATAACACATCCTGGACCTGAGACATGGACTGTAGCAGACAAAAACAGTGACTGAAACATGCGCAGCATCCAGATAACAAGCCCAGAAAACACAGAGGTAAAACATCACACATCCACTTTGTCCATAGATTTTCTATCGTATTATATGCCTAAGGGGAAAAATCTGGGGCAAAGTTTTTTGCTGGTCCAGTGTGTCATTGACTTCCTTTGAGAAATTTTAAGAACAAGAATGCGTCTGTCCCTACATTTTTAAAGTATTTGTATCAGCAAGTTAAAAAAAAAAAAAAAAAGGTAATCTGAGGAAAAAGAAAAACATGGAAAAACACTGCAGGAGACTTTTCTACAAATTTATCGTGCTCCCTGCAGATCATTTTTATTCCATATTTCTACATTAATCTTAAAGAAAAAACACGTTCATCCAATTTTGTCCAATCATTTTATTTGATCATTGCCATGGCTGGATTTTAGGAACAAGAGAAATGCTGGGAAAAAAAAAGTAACTGGACTTTATTTACCAAAACTATCAGAATTTAAATACCATGTCCCACAAAAACCTTTCATTAGATAAATGTGATGTTCCCTGAAAGATCTTTGTTTACTCAAAATGAGATTCTGTCAAAATCAAGCAAATATTGCTCTGTTAAGGTTAACCAGAGGTATGGTGATTTCTAAACTTTTGTTTAGATGGCTGTTACTGTTCCCAGTATTTATTACTTGCAATATAGCTTACTTGAAAGAGATACACCATCCATCAATAGGACATGCCCCTTTGGCAGCTGTTTTATCAACTGTTCCAAGCATCATTCTTTTTCATTAACTGTTTCATCAAACATCTGTCTGTCTGTCATCTTCTTCTTACAAAAAACCTCCATGGCAAACGACCATTGACACATCACCCCTTGCAATGGATGATATTGAGCGAGTTTTCTACAGTTTCCATCATGCTTTTCAATCTCCCCCACAGAAAGAAGACAAGCAAAAGGTAGTATGTTTTACTAACCCATGTGAAAAAAAGTCCAACATGTATTTTCAGGCACCCAGCCCTTCAACACATTGGTTAAAAAAAAGTATTTGACCTATTTACACTTATTTACACATTATATTAAAATATATAAATGTTGGAACCATACAACAAGAGAATACTACTAAAAACATATTCCTGTTGCTGCAGAAACTGAGCTTGGGTTTTTTCTGCTACACTAGTAAGAAGCAATTGATATGCTTGGCACCTTGGCACCTTGGCACCTTGACATCTTAGGCTAATTAAGGTGTAAGGCAAAACAAAGAGATATTTGAAATGCTTTCCTTAAAAAAATACAATGAAATGTGTTTTCAGGTAGAGATGGAGGAGAAGTTATTCTAAACTATGAAGGACAGAAACAACCATTAACATAGAGAGAAGAGATACTGTACATTTCTTCCCAAATAGCATAAGTGATTCCACAATATATTGTTCAAATTCTGATATTATCCTTTCCGTTTGACTGAAGTGGCAAATACTGTGCCCTATCTTTGGCATAAAAAAGAATCACAGACTCTGAACAAATATATTCAATGAGAACATGAAGAATACAGATACCTGAACTACAGATACCTTATGTGAGATTTATTTGATGGAAGAGAGCTACAGAAATGTGTTAGGAAGCTAAAAGAGACAAGAAAAATAAAGTACTTTCTAGACTTCTAAGATAAGTTTGGTATTCAGGGCAATTAAAACTAAATTAAATCTAAACTAGATTAAACTGAAACTCTTTGGAGCTCAGTATGTCTTGCAGACTGTACTCGGTCTCCATCCCTATTAAAAAAAAAATCAAATCTTCTTTTAATTAAACAATTTGACCTTCATTCTTCTTCGGGAACACTTTCAGTTTCTAAGGGATAATGAAAAACAAGTGAGTGGAACCAATGCCACTTCATACTCTATGTCTAACAGATCCCAGGAGCCGCAGGCAAGAACGGCATTTAATGGCTGGAAGATGTCAGAATTATATGAGATGACAAAACTACGTATCTTATAAATGAAAAGGTAATTAAGGCATGATATAAACTCAGCTGGTACCTCCTACTTTTTCAATTTTATCGAACCCTACAACCTGTACTAAAATTTTCCATGTTTGTACCAACTGCTTTTATTTTTATTTCATCCAGAACAGTTAGGCATTTCCAAGAATGGGACTAAAGCACAGTCTTTTGGTTTGTCCACATTAACAAATTCTTACAAGTTTTTCTTTGAGGCATGCCTGCTTGGAAGGCCTTGAAATTTGTGCTGGGGAATTTTTTTAATGCAATTATATGACATAAACTGTCTCTGGAAAAACCATTTTAACTAAACACTCTTTGAAAATATTGCTCAATCTTCAGAAAAGGTCACAATTCATATATGCTGAATAGAGACTTGTTATAACTCTTTCAAGAAAATGTCTTTAAATTGTTGACTAGAGTGAGAATCCTATAGGCCACAGTTTAGCTGGATTTTCACTCTGCAAGAGCACATTTGAGCCAGCTTTGCCCAGGCTAAGAGCTGGAACCAACCTCTAGTACCTGAAGAGTATAGAAAGACAGGTTCAAGTACTCACTCACTGGAAAGCCAGGCCTGAGGGAAGGTCATACTTTTCGATGTTCTGTCTTAATCTCACATGATAGATGTGAAAACACTAAAATGAAAGTTGCCTGTGCAAACACATTTCAGGCCTTTTATCAACATTACAGCACAGTTACTTACATATGTGACCTCATATGATCAAGGAAGTTCAAGGGAAATTTTCCAAAAATATAGCCAAAGGATTTTTTTCCCTTTAATTTAGCCCATGTGTAAAGGTATGTAATACTTCATATAGCTCTCAACAGTGTAATTTGTGTTTGTAATACCTATCATACTAATTGCTGGTTATCTCTTCTAGCTTTTCCTTTTAAATGCATCCTCCCAGTCCCCTAATTCCAGGTTAAAGTCTTTCCTATGAAAAGCACATTCAATTTTCATGAAAAGGAATGGAAATGTCACATATACAACTTGTAATTGCATTTGTGTTGAGGTGATGCTTCCACAGCAATGATGATCTCTCTACTCCAGGAAGCCATAATTCTGCCAGAGCAACCCAAAAGTACGTTGGTGGTTTCGCCACTCTATCACTTGACCAAATCATACCTAACTTTCTACCTGTCTTGTATCCATATGTCCTTCCATCTGCTTACCAAAGTTTATGACCAACTGATTGAATTTCAGGTCCTTTTTTTCCCCCCATATGGATTATTTAATAGTTTATTTACAATGAGTCACATTTTTGTGTTTTTCTTAATCTGTGAGTAATACTGGCCCTTTTAAATTTGCAATTAACTTTTTTTTAAACTGAAGATCTGAAAATATTCTGTCAGAGGGGTGTTGAAACAGGTCAACAGTAGCTAAACTTTATAAACGTGACAAATGCAATATATTATATGCAAAAAAATAGCAAGTCATTTATGAGATAAACTATAGAACAAATGAAATTTGACATTCGGCACATGTTTTGGGCACATAAATCTTAGTAATTTGGAAATGCACTGTGTTATAATTATGTGGTTACAGAATATGCTTCCTTCCAATAGATTTCCCAATTATAAGCCAACTAATATGCCAAACCAATTAATGCTCTGTCTAATGCATAAATAATTGCAAATTTGATTCCTGATGAAAAGTCTATTTTTCTATGAATATAGCAAAATGGGTTGAATTTTGACTATTTAGCAATCTCTTTTCTCCATGCATAGGGAAGCTGAAAGGAGAAATTAAGTTGTGCAACAGTAAAGCAGAATCAGTTCGGGGGGGAGCAGGAACTACAGCTGAATCTTGAACCCTGGCAAGCCAACATAGATATAGTAGTAGTGTATTTCCACAATGGTTTTTATGATTTTACACTATTTCTGAATAATACCTGATAAAATGTCAAACCTAAAGTACAGCTGACAGCAAGGAGGCTGTTAAGTTACTGTCTTGATACAGCAGGCAGCTTTCAACTTTTTCAGTAGGAAAAGCAAAATTTTTGGTGGGAGGTCAGCAGGCATTCTACAGTATCTTGCTCATTGCCTCAGAAAAAATACAGCTTTACTTTCATTCTGTGTACTTATAAAATATGCTATACAATAAAAAGGATAGTGAGTAACTAATAGAAATGTATGAAAATGGTTGTGAATCTGCCTACTCCCATGCAGCCTGGCAAGATGCTTTGTGCACAGAGGCTTGCCAAAGAAATAAATATGCAATCAGACCTGCCAACATTCACTCATTCAAAACTACATTCTTTCATACTGAATTCATTTAAAGTTGTCAAGTTTTGCCCACTAGGGATAAAGGACATTTACTGTGGACATTATGAAACATTGACAAAAATCTCATTGCTACTCATTCCTTGGGGACCCTGAATTTGTGATTGAGGAAATGGGGTTTCATCTAATAGCCCACACAATGGCCATGTACTCATTTTGGAGTAATTCTGTTCATGTTCATCTCTTGCTTTTGAAAGCTATGCTCCCCTTCCATGCCAAGAAAAGCATCATCCATAGACCTGCATCAGAAGCACTAGCAGGTTGTTCAAGTATTTTACTGTAGTCTGGGCTAACAGAGGGTTAGAAAGTTTCTTTATCCTGCTTAAAGCCTCTGTGTCAAGGCTCTGTTCTGACCAACTTGTCAGACGGATGCTTTTGACAAACTGCCCTAATAAAAGCAACAATACCACTAAAGCCATCTATAAATCTTCAATAACAATTGAATTCTGTAATATTGAATTCAATTCTAAGAAAGGAATTCTATGAATGACTAATTTATTTATTTTTTGGTTTTGGTACAAGCAAATACCCTGTGTCTTTATCTTAGTCTCTCAGAGAGTAGTTACATCTCTCCTTACCACCTTTTTGCTGTTATTGACTAAAACTGATTTATATTTCCATACTTCATCCATTTTTTTCAATACAAACCCCATGCTTTTTGCATCCTTCCCAACCTCTGTGTTGTCAATCCATCAAATCATGCAGTCCTACAAACACTTGTTTCATAAATGTTGGAAAAGTGCCTCCTAAATTAACAAAATCACATGGTCTTGTCTTGAACTCCAAGGCCTACGTTCATGATGAATACAAATTACTATTGTTTTCCAGTGGGATTTGCATGTGCAGCTTAGTGAAGTTTGGCAGCTTGTAGCACTTGGTACTGCTCAGGCTGTTCAGTAAAGTATCTACCTTGTCTTATGACACAGCAGGCACAGCCTCAGTGTAGTATTATCTGTAGTCCACACAAAAACCTTGTGTCCTACTTCTTCCACTTTATCACTCTTCGGTAAAATGACCAGTGGGAAGAGCCCTGTTTGAGTAGTCATCCCAGCCCAGTACACTTGATTCTGTGCTGTCTGGTGGTCTCCAGTAAGGTTAGCGTGAACTCTTTTATCAGGTGTACCTGGTCTATCAGAAGATACTCGCAGACATATAAAAGTCCCTATGAGTTCTGCTTTATGGGTGAAGACAAATTCCCACAGTCTGATGTCCTCTGAGGGATATTTGACTTTCAGTGAGTGAATCTGGCAGGGGGGTAAGTCTGGGATGCCTCTTCCCAGCTCTACATCATGTTCAAAGCTTCTTCACAGATATAGTAGCTTTTCAAATCTGTAGTGTGTTGGGTCTGCCATATAACCTGCGTGTGAAGATTCCTTGTCTTGTCATTAAGCTCATTAATCATTCCAATGACTTCAGAAAGTTCCCACCCAAGAATTTTGCATCTCATTAGTGGTTGATAGCAATCCTCCAGACTCCCAGCATCTTCACCACCCTAGTACTCCTTTCAGCTCGTAACTAGGCATGGTTGTATCACCTCCATCAAGCCCAGCTGTGCCTTCCCAACACAGAAAACCAGCAGGAAGCCACAGGCCAGGGCTTCTTGAAGTAGAACTGAAAGAGCAGCATCTCTGTCAGCACCCTTTTTAGTTACAGACATCCCACCCGCTGTGCTTTGGGCATGGGAACCAACCGCTATGCCCTTCTGAGCTCTGAGTACAAGAAAGAGATGAACGAAGGATTTCAGGATCAGGACTACAGAAAACCGTAGTCCACTACTGATGCTCATTACCAACAGGCTTGTAATTCTTTGCCTTACTGCACATTTTGGCCAAAACAATTCTCAGACACTGCGTCCTCTTAGCAGATACCTTTGTCTGCCAAGATATCTTCGGCCAGCCCCCGCTACAGCATAGCTTGCCACTGACATCAACTTATTCCATTTTATTGACTTTTGCTGGAAATTTGCCTTCATGCACTTTTTTAACTCTTCTCTGGCCCCCAGGCTATCATGGCTATGTTTTTGTGATATGTAGAGGATATGGAATCCATGTGGACCATCAACAGGCGCTTTAAATGTATGGTAGATCTGCTCATATGGTAGAGCTGACATCTCAAGGACTCTGGACGCAGCTGGCCTGTTACTATGCTTAGCAACTAGGTTTGGGTTTATTTTGCTTTATCTTCTTTTCTTTATCTTTCTTTTCTCTACTCTCCCTTCATCGCATTCTCTGCTTCTGAAGGTTGTAATACATACATGTCAAACCCTCACCTGTAAGTCAGCATCAGAAAGTATTTTACGAGAGTCTGAGACACCTTTCCTCATTTTGTTTGTTATCCCACATGTCCTATTAGTCTGGCAGAAACCTCATAGCATTCCTCAGGTATAATAAAATCGTTTCCCAGCTCTCCCTTTCTTTACAAGCCATTCGTTAGCAGAGGTGTGAAGTTTAGTAGATACTTCAATAAAGCTTCCACTTTTCAAAGACTTGAATTTTCAATTTCTCCGTCTGTTTGAGTTTTAAAATGTCAATAAAGTTTCTTTAGATAAACTACAGCTCAACACACTCCTTGGGTCTAGACTGTTAGAAGAGGTCAAGGTAGTCCTTTTGATTTCTGCTATTTAATGAACATCTTTCTCTCAAAACATATGGAATAGTTTTCAGTACTTTGTACCGTCTTTTTTTAATTGAGACAGGCTACAGAAGTTGAGCAATATGCAGCAACACCAACATTTCTGTTGACTGCTTTGTGGCTGTACTTTTTGAGTTCTCCTCAGGTACTTCTCCAAACTATCTTTGGTGCCGATACCTGCTGCTTGAGCATAGTTTCTGGCTGCTTCCCACACTTTGGCTTCAAACTTGTCCCAGGTGAGAACAAGCAGCTGATGCGGTAGACTCTCTGATCACATCACACTAGCGACCTTTTGAATTCCTTGGGGCTCTTTCCAATATCTTAACTACTTTTTACCTAAGTGAAGTTTTTAATCTGCTTTCACCAAACTCTGTTAGGATTTGAAGTGCAACAGCATTCATCTGCTGGGTTAAGCAGACTGTTCCTCTCAACCCAGTGCAGATGCTCCGTTCTATGCTTTGAATACCAGAGCAAAATGTATGCAAACGCATTACTAGAGCATTATACAACCTAAGTTTAATGATCATTATACACACAGGAATGGAAACACACACACACATAGCGAGATTCTCTCGCTACACTTGCTGTAACAAATTGCATCAGGTTGTTCCTGTCTTCCCCTTCCAAGGGAGCTCTAACTGACTTTCAACACTGGTACTCGAAAGATGATTTGGCAACTGCTTTTTAGGTCTTAGGCAAATTACTGATTTCATTTGCCTAGCTGCTTCTCAAAGGCAACCAGACAGTTTTTATGGAACAACCCACTCCCTGCATCTACAGATGGAAAAAACAGCGTGGGCAAGAAAACAATCTTCCGTATCCTGCGGTTTACATTCTCTCCCCAACCCCTACCCGATAGCGCACTCTTTAGCTAACAATCCTACTACAGATACATGGTGAAATCACCATTCAGACAAGTTAAAATGAAAGCAAGTACATTTATTCGTTCACATGTGGAAAGCAGACAGCAATGTTACTAAAGTTCATGCAAAACACAGGTGATTGATAGAAAGGCCAGAAAATCGTGCTTGTTTCAAGATCACATCCAAAAGGTCCTCCAGAACCTGTGACAAGCTGTAAGCACCTAATCCACATAGCTGGGGTCTGAGGACATTCACAGAAGAGCACTTCACGTTAGAAAGCATGCTTGCTCTCGTAATTCATCTTCGCTTTTGGTCCTTCTGAGCTTTCAGTCAGCCTAAAGTCATTCTCTAGCTCTGCCTGCAATTCTTTCTTCACTCAGTCAAGAAGACGTTTCTATCTTTTTCCTACCGGCTCGCTGGCTGCTCGCTCTTGCTCAAAGCCAGCCCAGCTGCGATGCCTACTCAGATGGGACCAGATTCGGCCAGCCACCGCCTCACGGCTGAGCCCCAAACAGTGCGTTCGCAGAAAGCCCTCCGCCAGCGAGCTGGGCTATGTTCAAAGCCTCTCATCATGCACGTTATGAACCTTCTATTCCATGTGAGTCCAGGGAATACTAATTACCTTTTACTCAGTCACATACTTGGGACTCATGGGCGCAGCATGCTATTGACCGTTGTGTGGAGAACTGACGTAGCTTTGACCAAAGCATCTGAATGGGAAAAGTACAACGTGGGGGGTACATGAGGAACAGTGGACTCCTCTGAAGCAGAGGTAGACGAGGACCCATATAAACGTGTACAAAGCGGGTGAACGCGTTGGATCCGATGCCTTTATACCTCAGACCCGTATGTGCACCTGCCACGCGAACGTGGCGGTGAAAACCCTTAACGCGTGTCTATTCTGGAAGCGTGCCGCGTGGCTTCTCCCGCGTTGTTACGAACCCACGATCACTGTTTAACCCCCACCCCTCAGCAAACCGCCGCTCAGCAGCACAGACCGGGTTGGGTCGCTGCCCTCGGCGCCTTTAACGGCCCCGTGAGGGAACACACAGGCCCCCCCACGGCAGGGCTCCCGTGGCTGGGGCGCACGGACACCTCTGCCCCAGCCGCCCTCGGGGGAGGAGGGGGGAGGGGGAGCGGGCAGGGGGCGGAGCAGCACTACGTCACCGAGCAGGAGAAGGGAGACGGCGGCACCCCACCGACGAGATGCCTTGCAATCTCCCGCGCTTTCCCTCCCCTCCCCCACTGCCCTGTCCCAGCTCGGCGTCCAGGCGCGGCCCCTCCCTTCCCGCACCGCCCGACCGCGCCTCTGACCAATCCCGCTGAGACTGCCAGAGCCGCCCGCCAATGAGAGTGCCCTTCGGGGCGTTTCCCCGGCCTCTGCCTCCCACCTCCGGCCCGGAGGACGCACCAATGAGACAAGAGGAGACCACCCCCCCCCCCTCATTCAGGGACGGTTGTTCAGCAGCTCTTCACACCCCCCCCGCCTCCTTTGCCCCGTGTCGCCAGGACGTCATAGAGGGGTCTGGCCAATCGGAGGCGAGGCCCCGTGCGTCGTAGCCAATAGGAGCGTTCGAGAGCGCGACTGGCGAGGCCGGCCCCAGGGGGGAGCCGGGAGCAGAGCGCGACGGCGGTTCCGCCCCCTTTCCGTCCGCGGGCGGCGAGGCCGGCTTTCTCCCTCCCCGCCTCCCTGTCCCCGCCCGGCCGGCCTCGCTCTCTTTCCCTTTCGCAGCAATGGCGGCGACGGCGGAGCAGGAGCAGCAGCAGTTCTACCTCCTCCTGGGCAACCTGCTCAGCCCAGACAATGCGGTCCGCAAGCAGGCCGAGGTAACGGGTCCGCCTTGCCCCGGCCCTGGGCGCCAAGCCGGCCTGTCAGACCTCCCAGACCTTGCCGGAGGGAGCAGGGGAGGGGGGGGCAGGGAGGCGGCGGCGCCGGCCGAGCCCCACGTGTGAGCAGCGGCACCAGCTGCTGCCGGGGCGGCCCGGGCCTTCCACCCCCCCACACCCCTCTCCGTCGGCGCCGGTCCTCCTCCGCGGGGGAGCCGGGCGGTTGCGGCCGTTCCCCCCGGCGGGGCGCTGGGCCCGCTCCGACCGCTGGCGCCCGCCCGTGCGTGTGAGAGCGCGAGGGGTCGCGGCCCCCTCCCCTTCCCCTCCCTCCCCCCCCCCATTCCCGCGTCCCTGCGCGTCCGGCACCGCTCGGCCGCCTCGTGCCCGCTGCCCGCGCCGGGCCTGCGCGGAGCCCCTGGGGGCCGTTTCTCCCCATTGCCCGTGGCGAGACGGGGCCTGGGCTGGCTCCGCCCGGGCTGGCCGGCGTGAGAGAGCGCGGCCGTGGCCAGCCGGCGGCGGGTGGTGGGACCGGTCCTTGCTGGCTCGGGAGCGGGTGAGGGAGACCCCAAAGGAGGTCAGGGCGGGTGTTGGTCTTCCATGGGTGCAGGGTTCGGAGGGGCGCGATTGAAGGGCTCCGCCGGGCCCCGGGGGGCGGCTGCACTTGTAGCCTCGGTTCTGCGCTGCGGAGGCGGCCCTCGCCGAGGGTCTGTGCCTCGCGGGCGTGCTGCCTGTGCTGGGGCAGGAGCGGGGCCGCAGTCACCCCCCCCGCCCGCCCGCCGAGGTCCTCTTCTTTTTCCACACCAGCAGTTTGGTTTTTAACTTCGGAATGGGACATATATTCAAGTGTTCCGTCACCTAAGAAATATTTCCCCAAAAGAAGCATTTGCAATGTACTGAGTTTCTCCGTTATCAGCAAAAACTTTTCGGATGTGTTATTTCAGCTGAAATTCTTTGTGATGGCTAAGCCACGTTAATTCTTTCTCTCTGTCATGCTTAAGACTCCATTGTCAAGCCTGGTGGGGAATCTCTCCCATTGAATTAAATACTAGGATCTAGGTTTAGCATGAATTCCAACTGCATGGCTGCTGTCGGGTCTTTTATCGCTCTCATCACTTAAGCGGTCAGCAGAGTTCAGTGCATTGTTTGGCAAAGAATAAAAAGTATTGTTCCTGATACTGCAGTGAAAATTCCTAAAATATAATTTGGGAATGAGAAGGAGGGGAGACATACGTTTTTAGAAGACAGCAAAGTTCAGTATTGATTACTGCAAACACTTTCTAGAGAAGCAGCAAGAATTATTCCCACGTTCCTGAACAGAGGCATGGAAAGGAGGCCATTCCCTGGCAGCTGAATTTCTTTCTCTTCCCAAGTGCCTACATGTAACATAAGAACATTTCTCACAACTTTTTGATCTTTATTAAAATTGTAACAAAGCAAATTTATTGGGCAGCTGTGTCATAATGCCTGTGAAATAAAACGTTCTTGGAAAAGAAGTCTAAAATTC